>NC_133394.1:80377008-82781175 GCF_047511655.1 Castor canadensis | reverse complement strand
AAGTCACCAGCACCTGGCCAAATGTTATAATTATTGATTGTGATTGTCGATAAAAGAGAAAAGCAAATAGTTTATTATTTCTACATATTGCTAATATAAACAATACAAAAGTTATACATTCAATGCTTGTATTTCTTTGGAATAGAATGTATTTTAATTTTACAATCTAAAGTTAACAAGTAAATGTCATATCGATTCCATTCTGTCCCCTATAAGTGTGATACATTATGACAGACTTCACAGTGTATAATTTTCCCTTAACATTAAAGCTATTTTTTTGTAAAGTTGCCAAGATATTTGCCACAGTTGCCAGTCCAAATTGAGAATATGGTCTTTTAAAGTGCAAACATTCACAGAGTAAAAAAACTCTCCATGGCAAATGATCTTCACACCACAAAGAGCAAGAAGAGACATTATACTTCTGCTTAGCATCTCATATAAATTTAAAACATCTTTAAATAGTTCTACCAACTAACTTAGCCTTGTAGTCAGAGTAACTGGTGTGTTGTCAGTTTCAGTTTTAAGGCTGCCAGAAAGGACTTCTTAAATCCTGTTCCTTTATTTCCCATCTTCCACAATGATGTCTGAAACTCCTCCAACAATAAAGAATGCAAATGGACACCTCATAATTACCAGTAAGATTAAAATGCATAGTCATTAAACTTAAATTTGCAGTTAGATTTTCTTTATGTATTTTCCTTTTTAAATTATGGATTACAATAAGAAAGGAACTGAACGGTTGAAAAGGAGGATACTGGGAACCCTAATAACAAATATCATATACTTCACAATTGTCCTATGGCTGGTCTCATGCTCATGAAGTAGAGATTTGAGTAGAATTCATTAATATGATTCATTCTTCAGAGACGGGTCCCATTCTCGTGGCTTGTGATGGACTTGGAATTTATATGAAGACTCTAAGATTGTTCTGAGCATTCCTTTGCCCATCAGACTTTAGAAATGCAGTTATGAAATGTGTGGATCCTGTGTCACTTCTAAGCATCAAGGTAGCCTGCCAGGCTACCTTGCAACAGGTGTGCAGCCTCTCAAGTACCCATTTATATAACATGAAATCCATTGACTTCATGGACAGAGAAAGAAAAGGAGTTTTCATCTCTCTTCATTTTATTCCTGGTACATGGGAACTGAAGGAGAAGAGATAACGAATATAAATAAAGAAGATGAGAATGCTTATCCCACTTGGCCCCCTAGGATATGTGGAGAACACATTGAGAAATGCATCAGAGACAGAAGCTGCAGTAACTGTTTTTAAGAGCTGTTTTTGAAATGCTGTTCACAAGGAGTGCTGCTTCAGTGTCAAGGAGACAAAGTGCCACCCAGACTTGGAGGGGAGTTCATTACCCACTTCTGCCTGAATCCAGTCCTGCTCTGACCTTGAAGATAAATGACTTTATGAGCAGCAAAGGAAAACAATTTTAATACAGACATCAGCATTTTTGCATCTACAAGTCTGCTTCTTAAACAGAGATATGGATCAAGAAGAAGAGGGGGCTGGTGGAGTAGCTCAAGCGTGAGGCCCTGAGTTCAAACCCCAATACTAAAAAAAAAAAAAAAGGAGAAGAGGAAAGCTAAAATGAAGAATTGGCAGAAATGCGTAACTGGTTTGGTCAATGGTAGGAGGCTTAAAATAGGAATATTGTGTCTAGCCAGCCTGGGCAAAAAATGAGACCCTATCTTCAAAATAACCAGAGCAAAAGGGACTGGAGGCATGGCTCAAGCAATACAGCACCTGCCTTACCAGCATGAAATCCTGAGTTCAAACCCCAGTACTGCCAAAATATATATTTCAGCAAACCATGAACAAAGTAGGATTTTGAGAAATTTCATTCTGTTTCTAACTTTGAAGCTTGAACTTGGTGCCCTAAGTTTGTTACAGGCAGCTCTTGACCCTCTTGAGTTTTGAACTGATTACTAAATCTACATCTAACCAATCAGGCCAACATGGTGCAAAATATTAAAAATGCAGTAACATAGCAAGTACTGTGCATTCCCCCAAAATTATAACATGTTTCATCGCAATTCTAAACAAACCCATCTTTGGAGATTTGTGTATTTCCTTTTAAATCAGAATTGAGATATATATAAGAAGCTCAGCTGTTTGAACCATTTTGATTTTCATCCCCAAGCTTCTAGTTTGACTGATTAGGTGAAACTAATAGTAATTAGGCTAATCCAAATGTAAATTATATGCAATCATTTGGGATGAATGGGAAGGCTTACAGAAAATACTCTTTTAATGTAGATTAACTACAAGTGTTTCAATTTCCTGTTGGAAAAATAAAATTGCTCATCTTCAATTTTTAGTAGATAGCTAAAAGAAAATTCCAACAAAGCCTCTGAATCAAAAACTCTATAAATAAACCTATTTTCATGTTATCCTTTCCCCCTCTCTTGTATCTATAGGTCTCCCAAGGCCTTCGTTCTCTGTATCCTCCTATGAGTTACTTTTCCCATAGAAAGAAATCAACCACTTTAAGATCTTAAACTCTCTTTGCTTTGAAACTTGCAGGACCAATTCATGATGCCAGTGCCTTCCCATTCCCTTTAATCACTATCAGATGTTCTTACTTCTCAAATCATCTATTTGACTGGCAGATCCACACACTGCACTGAGCTCCCCTAACATGTCCCAACTTTCCTAAATCCTTCCACTTTGCCCTCTGAAATTCAAAGTCTTTCATCAGTAAACTCCCCTACCTATACTCTCAAATAATACCCCACCTCTTGCTCTAAATGAAATCTACTTTGCTTTTACTATGCTCTCAAATGGTGGGGTTTTCTTGTGTGTGTGTGTGTGTGTGTGTGTGTGTGTGTGTGTGTGTGGCCTACATCCCATGTATCTTAGAGCCTAAAAGTAAAGGTTGCTCCTTTTTCTCCAACACCATTTCTTTTGTTTTTCCAAAACCTAAATTGTTTGAAGCCTGTTTCATTAGACTTTCTAATTCATTCTTTTTTGAGGTCATGAACTCACCTCTCAGTCACTTTCCTTCGTTTTTTGGTGACTTTAGCACCTAATTTGTCTTTCTTCCATTGTCCTATTACCATTCTCAGTGACTTCAACATCCTCTAACAAATATGCTGACCTCTCAGTTCCTTGACAACCTTAATTCAGATGCTTTTTCTCCACCAACCTCACATGGTTCTGGCCTGAATATCTAACCATAATTAATAATTAAAGCACTTCCAAAATCTCAATTTCAAAAACATCTCTTTTGTATACAAATTACTCATGTAAGCAGTCCATACCTGTGTTTTTCCATCTTTACTAAGAATCTCCAATCTCCCAACCACTTTTAGTACAAAAAACCCACCACCCACCCCATGACTGCTTTCCTCCTTATTCAGCATCTCACCCAAGCCATAGAACTGTAAGCTAGCTGATTGGACTTGGGAGTATGAATTGAGGAGAATTAAACACAGTTCCAAAGTTTTGGAAGAATAGAGTGTCTATTTCCTGAAATGGGGATGATTTATAGTCTTTCATCATGTCTTCAGGGAGAAACACTGACCCTTGTTAGACACAACGATCAAATAACTCTTGTTAGAATCAGAAATGAACACAGCTTGAGCAAATCCTTACTATAGTAATGAGTCTCTCTTCAAATTTAAGTCCACATTTTCTCAGCATTGCCAGTACTTCATGATTCTTTTTTTGTTTTTGTGGTACTGGGGTTTGAACTCAGGGCCTCACACTTGCTAGGCAGGCGCTCTACTGCTTGAACCACTCCGCCAGTCCCGGTATTCCATGATTCTTCCCTTCTCAAGTTACAGTCCCACTCTTTTTGAGGATAAGTGGAAGTCCCTGTTTGTTGTCTTCAAATCCTTTTTCCCTTTCTTTCTTAAATCTATTTCCAGACTTTTGCCTTTATAATCCCCATAGAAAGAGTCCTTGTCAAATTTTAGTAGTTTTCATTTTGCCAAATCCAAGGGTAAATTTTCAGCCATACTTACAATAGTATGTGACACACTGTTCCATCCTCCTTGAAAGAGTTTCTTCATTCTTCACTTGATTTCTTTGTTCTTTGCCTAAGGCATCATCCTTCTCAGTCTACTCGAACCCTGCCCTCCCTGTTGAGGGCCCACGACTCTATTGCTCTCCTTCTTCCTTTACTCCTTTAGCTGTTTACCTAAGTTACTTTGCTTTGTCTCTTAGTTTCAAATGTGACCTAATATTAACCATTCCTAAATTTGCATCGATAGTCGGAATTTATCCATAGACTATTAGAAATATTATATATCTAATTAAGTATACTTAATACGTATTTTTCCATTCCATATTATCACATGTATACTTAACAGTTGTTTCAAAATTAAAATGCCCAAGACTAAATACTTGTTTTCCTCCTAAAACCTACCCCTCCTGAGGTCTTTCTCGTCTTAATAAGTAGGAACTCTCTAGAAGTTTATAGTCATTGATTCTTTTGTCTGTTTTTCATGCCTTAAATCTGAGTTGTCAGCAAATCCTACCAGTTCTACTTTCATTATAAATCCAGACTCCAATCACTTTTCACCATCCCCACTACTACCATCCTGATCAAAAACACCAATATTTCAGTTCTAAATGATTGCCTCCCTTCTTTAGTTCTTGTCTCCATAAAAGACCATGACTGAAAAGATGCTTTATAGTTTAAAAAAAATAAATAACACATTCTTCTGAATGTCTGAGGGCATTTCTCTGCTTAAAAAAATCCTTCATTGACTATTTACCCAGAATATAATGAAAATTCCTTACAATGGTCTACATCATTCTAAGTCATCCGGTCCCTGTCTCTCCTGGCCCCAACTGCCACCACCTTCTCGCATCTTCACCACCACATCTCTATTCTGCCCTTTATCGTTTTTTACCTGAATTCTCTGCAAGAGCCTGCTAATTGTTCTCTATCCAAGTCTTAATGTCTACATAGCAATTAAAGTGACACTTCTGAAGCATAAATCAAAGCAAATTACTTCCCTGCCTCCCTTGACTCTCATTACAACTGCAATGATCTGAAGTCTTCACCACAGCCAGACTCTGCACTAATGGTCCCTGGCTGCCTCTCAGGCCTCCTGTCCCTTCATCCTCTAATGCTCACTCTACTCCAGCCACACTGTTCCTCTTCTTCCCTCTTGAACACGCAAATATCTTCTCCACCTCTTTTATTTGTACGTGATGCTACTTCATCTTGAAATACGCTGTCCCCAGATTTTCAGATGGCTGACTTCTCACCCGAGGTCTAACTAAAGTCACTGGCCTAATCCTATCACTTCCTAATATATCATCTCACTTTTAAATACTTTGTGGCACACATTGGTACGTTGGGGTGGGGAATGAATAAGTGAATGACTGAATTACACATAATTGTCTGTCTTCTCCACTTTCTTATTAGCAATAAAATATAAATTTATTGAGGAAAGCACATACCTCTGTGCTGTTCTCCCTTATATGCCCAATGTCAAGAACAGTGCCCAGTATACGTTATTATAGAGATCATAATGATTGGTTGGCTGACCTCCTAACATCTATTAACATTTTCAAATGACGAAAATGTGCACCTTTCTATGACGGTGAAAGTAATAAATACCTGCAGTATGCGATAAAAAGATAAGTAAACAAATGACTACAAGCAATGTAGTATTCTCTGTGTTCCCCTGCACACTTCCTAAACAGACCACATAAATTATTAGCACCCACTAGTCTATCAGAGTGAGCTAGGAGGCTGTATAGTGAGTGCATTTCCCTTCATTAGGACATATGCTGAAACTCCTTAATGTTTTTGGTTCCTGTCATTTTGACAAATTCAAATTTCTCTTCTGGAGGCTCGCAGTTTCAAATCTCTTCTAGTTAATTCAAATTGCATCTTCTAAAATCTTCCCTTTTATCACCATGACTACCTCACCACACTCCTTAACTTCCCTGATTTCCTGGGTCTTAATAATTCAATTCAGAAAGTGCTTGAGTACCTACAAGCACATAGATCCAGTATGTCTTGCCTCAGCACTCCAGGCCCTGCCTCTGTGTACCTACTCCCTCGCCTCCATTCAGACCCTTCATTTATTTATTAGTTCGTGTTCTTTTTCCTTCCTTTGACTACTCCCATTTGAGAGCACTTCCACTTCAAAATGGCATTCCTCTGCTCCTACCCACTCGGCCAGTCTCAAACTTAATCAACCTAAGCATAAATTCCTAGATTTAAAAAAAGTACAAATTATTTTAAAAAGCAAGCAATCCTCATCCTAACATAAGAGGCCATGACATGAAATTCAGTACTTCATATCAGTCCTAAGGAAGTATTATAACATTTAATAAGAAAATTCTGATTAAAAGATATTTGTCACAGTAGCTCATACCTGTAATCCCAGATACTATTCAAAAGTTGCTCAGCACTCTGACATGAAATAAATTTGACTTATAACGACACCCAACATTTTAGTATAGTTCTTAGGAGTCATTTTTACTTACTCTTTGCCTATGACAAGAAACAGTGAAAGAAAGTAAGAAATGAATAAAAATCAGTACTATTGCTAAAGGTATTGTAAATTTAGCAACCTCAATCAAAATTTTAGGGAGGCAAAATATTGTTTAGAGCAACATAATTATAATTTTATCCCCAGAAGATTCTGGAAGCATTTATTTAATAATTCTACAGTCCAGGTAGTTATAAAATACATAGAATAAAGGGGGGAAAGCCAAGTCCTAAGATGTCTCAAAGGCATATGCAATCAACCAATCCTAATAAAACAACAGAAGATACATCAAACGTCTTTTGCACAACTCTACCTTTAAGAGAGAGACATTACTCAAATGCACTCCTGTTTTTCTGGACCACTCCAGTTCCCTATAATTAAGAATCAATAGCTTTAACTCAAGTGAAATCAAAGTAAAATGCACAGACCTTAAGTCATGCTTTCTGATGATGTATGTATAGCATATATACATAACTACCACCCAATATACAGGACATCTCTATCATCCCAGAAATCCCCTTGAATCCTTTCTAGGCGATCCTCACAAGCAACCGCCATTCTGAATTCTACCACTACAGATGACTTTACATGTTCATACACTTCTTAAAGTGAAATCTTGTCATGAGTACGCTTTTGTGCCTGACTAATTTTGCTCAGAATGTTGTTTGAAGATTCATGCATGGTGTACATTATATTGATAGTTAGTTCTTTTTAATAATGAGTAGAATTCCTTTGAATGAGTATACCAGCTTCTTTAGCCACTCACCTCTTTTTTTTTCGCAGTTACTGGAGCTTGAACTCAAGGCCTACACCTTAAGCCACTCCACCAGCCCTTTTTTATGTTGCGTTCTTTCAAGATAGGTTCTCATGTACTATTTGCCCAGGCTGACTTCAAACTGGGATCCTCCTGATCTCTGCCTCCTGAGTAGCTAGGATTACAGGAGTGAGCCACTGGCACCTAGCTCCACTCACCTCTTGCTGAAATTTTGGGCTGTTTCCAGGTCAGAGAAATGATGAATAAAGTCCCTGTGACTACTCATACACAAATCTTTTGGTGAAAATCTATTTTCATTTCCCTTGGCAGTATCTATGGGTGGAGTAACTGAGACAGAGGTAGCTGTATGCTAATAATAAACTGCCGAACTGCCTACCACAGGCAATCTACAACAGTTCCAGCTGCTCCACCTCCTCACCAACATTTGGCATGGTCAGTTTTTTTATTATATATATTTTGGTGAAAATGGCATTTCATTGTGATACTCATTTCCATTTCTCTGATGGCTTCTTTTTTTCCTGTTTTTTATTACTGTTGTACTGGGGGTACGTTATGACATTTATAAAAGTTCTTACAAAAGTTCTTATAATAGTTGAATTCACCCCCGCTATCGTTCTCCTTTATCCCTCCCTCTTCCCATTCCTGGAATAGTTTCAACAGGTCTCATTTTTCCACTGACATACACGAGTACCTAATATTTCTACATATGCTGTGATGACTTACAATGCTGACCTCTTTTCACACACTTGGCCACTTCTGTATCTTTTATGAAGCATCTGCTCAAGATGTTTGTCTAATTTCTTCAACTGTTTCTCTTGACATTTTATTATTCATTCATGGAAATATTTTAGATGTATTCTGAAAATAAGCCATTTATCAGCTTTTGTATTATATGCATCCCACCTCCATATCATGTGGCTTATCTATGCAATTTTTTTTTAATTGTTGTGCTGGGTGTGGGTACATTCTGGCATTTACAAAGGTTCTTACAATGTATCAAATATATCATACTTGAATTCCCCCCCTCCACTACTCTCCCCCATCTCTCCTCCCCTTATTCCTGGAACAATTTCAACAAGCATCATTTTGTCATCTACATACATGTGTACATATTGTTTGCACCATATTCATCCTCCTACAATTTTCCCCGCCACCTCCCCCCTCCTACTGGTGACAATCACCCCTAACTCCCCCCCCATACCTCCCAGAGCAGAACCTGTTCTGCCCCCCATTCTCCAATTTTGTAGAAGAAAAAACATAAAAGATAAAATGAGAAACATGATGTTTTGTTAGTTTGAGATAAAGATAGCTACAGAGGGAGTTTCCTTGTGTTGTTCCCATGGATGTGTATTACAGCTGCAAATGATTTGCCTCCTCTACTCCTCTTCACTCCTCCCTAGTCCACTTCCCATGATGGCCCTGGCCAGTTTAAAATCTCTATATTCATTCCTGTACAGTAACCACATCAACCTCATTCACGTTTTTATTTCCTTCCCTTGCCCTATTCCTCCCTTGCACAGCCTCCCCTTAGTGTGACCTGTGTCCCATAATAGTGCTGCATTTGTTTTAGGTCTACAGTCGGCAGATGAGGGAGAGCATGTGGCTTTTGGCCTTCTGAGCGTGATTAATATCACTTAAGATGGTATTCTCCAGTTCCATCCATTTACCTTTGAATGACAAAATTCCATTCTTCTTCATGGCTGCATAAAATTCCACTGTGTATAAATACCACATTTTCTTAATCCATTCATCAGTAGTGGGGCATAGCTTAGCTATTGTGAATAGTGCTGCAATGAACATGGGTGTTCAGATGCCTTGGTTGACTTAACTTACATTCCTTCTGGTATATCCCCCTGCAGATCTATTTTTAGTTTTTTAAGGAGTCTCCATACTGTTTTCCATAGTGTTTATACTAGCTTACATTCCCACCAGCAGTGTATGAGGGTTCCTTTTCCCCTGCATCCTCGCCAACATTTTTGGTGGTGGTGTTATTGATGGTATTTTCTAACTCTATGCATTTTTCAAGCACCATTAGTTTAAAATCCTTAAATCTGGATGGCAGTTGATTTGCCATATTTTTCTTTTATAATTAGTTCCTAAGAAGTTTATGTCTATAGCAAGGTAAAAAAGATACTCTTTTGTTTTTCCAAAGTTTTACGATTTTAACTTATGTGTTTATTTCTGTAATCCATTTCAAATTAATTTTATATAGTATAAGACAGATGTTGATTATTTGTTACATACATTTATATTGGGGATTTGTTGGCACTACTGGGGATGGACTCAAGGCTTCATGCTTGCTGAGCCACTCCACCAGCCCCTGGTACATTGGTTATTGTTTGAGATAGGGTCTTGTTTTATGCCCCGGCCAATCTGGACCTTGATCCTCCCTCTTTGTGCTTCCCTATGTAACTAGGATGTGACAAGCATGTGCCACTGTGTGTAGCCATTGGTTGAGATTGGATCTCATGAACTTTTTACCTAGGCTGGCCTCAAAATGTGATCCTCCTGATATCTACCTCCCAGACAGCTAGGAGGCAGCCAGCATGCCTGGCCAATATTCATTTTTAAGTTAAAGATTTTTGCTGAGAAACATGAAAATACAATGTACCTAAAATCAGCACTTAACAATGAATTCTTTCCTTTTATAGTTTGTCAACTTTTTTTATGGTGATGGTGGTGGAGGTGGTAGTTGTTTAACTCTTTGTCTATATAAACCTTGTCCAAATAAAAGTGGGCTAAAAGTAACTAAGAGGTCTAGAAAGGCTAAACCCTACCTGACATTTGTATCCAACCAAATTTCACCTTTTCTGGGAATAACTGTTATGTAGCCCAAGCAATAGGAGGTCTCCCTCATCCTGGAGTCTGCATGCACGAAGCGATATTACATCATCCCCTGCTCCTATGAAATGCACTAGACTCACCAAATTACTTGATCTTCCATCCAGATATCCACATTAGCAGCCATCTGCAAAATGCTCCACAGCCCATCTTGGGTCTATGGTAACAATGCCAGGCCTCCGTTTTATAAATACACCACAGTGTAGTTTTGCAGAGCTTTTCTAAGTAGTAGAAAATGAAATTTAAAAATTGATACCTTAGCATATTTAATTATGGAATCATATTATTTACTGAGTTTTTTTTAATTTACAATTTCTTTTTAATATAGGCAAACACCAGCATTCTTGCTCTAGGGAAATCACAAGCTCCAATGCAATAAAAACAAAATAAAAGCTGTGTGAGTGAAAAATTGTATCTTGCCTAAGGCCTAACAAAAGAAAGACAATTGTTCTGAGCAGGTAACAAAGCCAAGACAAAACTCACATCTACTAACAAAACCCCCAAATTCTCAAAACAATAGTTCCCATCCCATCTTTCTCTAAAGTACTGCAAGTAAAATCAACCAGGGAAAAATAATACACAGGTTTCATTCTGACTTTTAATTCGCCTCACAGAAGTCAATAAAATATTTTAGAAAGTACAAAATTTTATAATGGTATTCATCTACATAGAATTTATTTGCCACCAAGAGTCACCGGGTATAATTTGCCAAAATACTTAAATGTCTTGTAGCACCTAGGTCTCAGGGAATACAGTTTTGAGTTCTTCCTTATAGTTTAGAGAACTGCTAAGCCAACTGATACTTACAAAAATATAAATTCCAATATTGAATCATTGCTTTGAGTATATTCTTGTTTGGAAAATAGTTTTCTTGGTGGATTTCATTAATTTAATACTTAAAGGTTAAGAAATATTTCACAAGAATTACATTAGAAAGTTAAGAAGAAAACACTAGTGTTCATAAAATTGAATTTGTCTTAAGTTAAAAATGTTTCAAGTATGATATATTTGATATATTACATGAACATTTGTAAATGCCACAATGTACCCCTACCCAGCACAATAAAAAATACATAAAACCTGAAAAATGCTTGTTATAATAAAATAAATTTTTATGTAATTTATAGATTAATACCTTCCAAGACTTTCATGCAAATTGGAGATTCTAAATAATCAGATATTAGTATTGTATGAAAATATGTACCTTTATTGTATTTGATTTTAAGGCAATACTAATTGGAAATAATTCAGAATAGAGAGCTACTTTGTAATTTTTGTGATTTTTTTCCATACAATTCCAATACATGGTGCAAAGTATTGCAATCAAACAATCAAAATCCACCAACCAGAACTAATAAGAAGATCCAATGTCTAACCTACCTCCTTAAAATATTGTTTCTCATTCCTGTTGGTTGATGATTCTTCTCATCATCTCAGCTTTCTTTCTTTGTTTTTTTCCTTCAGTACTGGGGGTTGAACTCAGGGCCTTGAACCAGCTACTCTACCACTTGAGCCACTGCCCAGCCCTAACCCTCTCAGCTTTCTCCTCTCTCATTTTCATATCTTTTCCCTAAACTTCCTTCCTATTCCATCCATTTACCAGTGAATACATTTCATTCTTCCTCATGGCTGCATAAAATTCCATTGTGTATAGATACCACATTTTCTTGATCCATTCGTCAGTAGTGAGGCATCTTAGCTGTTTCCATAACTTGGCTATTGTGAATAGTGCTGCAATAAACACAGGTGTGCAGGTGCCTCTGGAGTAACCTGTGTCACAGTCTTTTGGGTATATCCCCAAGAGTGGTATTGCTGGATCATATGGTAGCTCAATGTTTAGCTTTTTAAGTAGCCTCCAAATATTTTTCCAGAGTGGTTGTACTAGTTTACATTCATTCCCACCAACAGTGTAAGAGGGTTCCTTATCTCAACTAGCAAAAACCTTTGTTCCTTCCTATTATTGCTTATACTCTTTCTTCAACAAAATTAGAGATAAGGGCAAAATAGTTTCTGCCGTATCAAGGGGGTTGAGGGGAGAGGGAGGGAGCGGAGTGGTTGGTAAGGGAGGGGGAAGGGGGAGGGGGGAGAAATGGCCCAAACATTGTATGCACATATGAATAAAAATAAATAAATAAATAAAATTTTTTTTTAAAAACTTCCTTCCTACCTTGGTGACACCCAATGGGACTTTCCTTTTCCATTCCCTCATGCCTTTTTATCCACTGCTATTCCCTTTTTCTCTCAAGACAATAACTTTTTGTTGTTGTTGTTATAGCTGTTTTTATCAGTTATAGGTTTTTTTACATTTTTTAGCATATATTAGTTGCACAGAGGGGTTTCATTGTGATATTTCCACATATGGATATGATATACTTTGACTGAATTGACCCCTCGGTGAAGAAGATGAAAGTATACTACATGTGTACATATGAAGACAGCATGATTAAGACCACCAAACTCTGTTTGAAAAAGGGAAAGGAGGGAGAACAGGGAATGAAAATATAATGGAGGGTGTAAACTTATTCAAGGTACACCATATGCACATATGGAAGTATCACAATGAAATTCCCTCATATCATTATTATTATTATTATTATTATTGTATTACAATTCAAAAATAAAATAATTTGCCCCTTCTATTACTCTTTCTCTTGCAAGTACCTGTGCTTGATTCTATTGTTCAGTCTCTAAAGATTATACCGATTTGTGTAGTAAATTGATTAGGCAGAAGAACAGAGAAAAACGTGCCTCCTCACATAATTACTCTCCCTGTTATATGTACATATCACCTCTCTTCAGGATATTTTAAAGTTCTCATCATTCCACCACCTCACAGCTAGCAGTTTGTCAATCAAATCTGACAAGAAGACTGAGGTTAAGCAATTTTCTTAATTAAACTGAGAATAATAAGGAATTTGGTTTAGAGCACTGTCTCCCAGATTAAAACATTTTCCCAACCAACACAACACCTCAAGGCTTTTTTATGCACAAACACATATTACTTGTCTTCAGAACAGCTTCCCCTTGCATTAATAAGCTTTCTTCACTTTACTGAAACAAAGGATCTTGATTAAAACAGAAAACTAAACCTTGATAATAATTTTGTGTAGTTACTGGGGAGCATGCACCAGGTTTTTCCTAGGATAGCTATGCTATTCTGAACATAACAGATTCTTAAAGAATCACTTCCAATTATATTGCTTGATAAATAAGCAAAACTCAAAACTCATTATTGTAATATCTACTTAGAGAATGAGATTTCAGCTAATTTTGGATAAAAGATAGAGCCATTGGTTATTTTCTTACTAGAATATAAAGAAGGTCACAACTAGAAATGATCTATATGAACTTTCAGATAAGATAAAAGTGGAATCTATGACAAGGAGATTATGTAGCTGACATCTAGTGAGTGACCCTAAACACTTAACTCCATGTGCCCATGACAGGAAAATCACACATAAAATCACATTTTATCAATGTGAAAGAACCCACGAACAACCAAATAGCAGCAAAAGTTCAACACTCTTGGAAAGACTGCTATTATGCTGTATCTGTTCAGACCTAAAATATCCTAAACTCAAATGTGATTTTACAACCACTAAAAGTAATCTATGAAAGTAGAACTTAGAATCATATTAAGTGCTCTGGTCTCCAAGATGCAAACATCTATGAATATTTTTAATCTTAAAAAACCATCTCTTTCAAGAATCCTTCTATGATTAATTTAAAGCATTGTTCCATCTTATTTAATCTCAATGTTCCCAGCACCTTATTTATTTTTGATTTGGTGATTAAACATTGCTGGTTCTCAATGTCTGCTTGACTTCTTGAATGTTGAGCAAGCCCACAAGCCACACATGCATAGAAGCAATGCCTGACTAAACGTTGTGCCTTCTTCTAGTACCATCTGCAAAAGCTTGTTCAATAACCATTGTAACACTGAAAGTATACTTTTAATTTTCATTTTCATGAAACGTTTTTTACTCTAAATCTGGAAAGTGAACATTTCTGATAGAAATTTTTTAACCTGTGTTGAAACTGCTTGTTTGGTTTGTTCCTATTCTGTTTAGTTTATTTGGTTAATTCGTGTTTATATTGCTTTATTTCTCCATGAATCAATGGAGTCCTAGTTCCCTAGATTACCACACAACGTTCCTAGATTCTCCTAGAACTTACCTTTACTATTCTGCCCTCACCCACTAGCTATTTCAAACTAACTTCATTCTTTTCAAACCTTATACCCTCTCTTATTAACTTTATTCTCAGAAACTGATTCCATCTCATAATTCATGAAGAAAATACAAGTCAGGGTACAGTGCAAGCTGTTATAACAAAGAGGCCTAAACCCAATATTAAAAAACAAAAGAAGATATATGCTTTTCCTTCTGACAGAACAGTGCAAAAGAAGACAGGAAATTGGTCACAGGGAAGATTATTAAAGTTACATCTCTGTTGGACAGTACAGAAAACCACAATCCATCCTTGACTCTTCTTTCCCTTCCTTCATGAAAATACAATCAATATCCTCTCTGCTTTGCTCAAGATAGCATTTATTGTATTCGAAACACATGAAGTACTACTGAAGCACTGCATGTGTATTGATTCCCTTATTTCTCATAATAATCCAAGAGTCTGGTACAATCATTACCACCAATTTATAAAAGAGACCCAGAGAGGCTAACACAGCCCAACATTCCACCATTAGTTAAGTGGCAGCACCATGATTTGGACTCAACGTCCACTATTTTAAACTGCTTCTTTATTCCATCACTATCAGTACAAATTACTCAAATCTTACCAACATCACTTAGCCTAGTTTTCCTGTAACTCGTCTCTGAGCCTCCATTCTGTCCTCTCCAACCACAGATGTGCTGGGACCTACTTGTTATTAGCTCCCTAGAGCCACCTAAGTTCATCTCTTCTCATCTTCACATTCAGCAACAACACAGGAGCAGCTTTAAGTCAATGTGGTAGAAATATTTACACCAATGAAATGGGCAAACACTACAAATCAGTTCATTTTTCATTTCCCCTGAAAAGCCAATTTTCAAACATTTGTTAGCTCATTATTCCCCAATCCATTCTTCAACATCAGTTAGAGATTGTTTTTAATCCACAAGGCTTTTTTTTCAAACCTCATAAATCTGGTCTAGTTGTCTCTTTTATGAAATGGCAGAAGGCCTTGGCCTTCCTTATCACACTGTTCTTCAACAGTCTAGTTGTTTTTATTCCCACATAAGACTGTTAGCAGATGGGGAGTGTGTCTTTCATTGTATCCTTGGCACCTAAAACCATACCTGACACATAATTACTGCCTAACAAATATTTGTGGAAAAAATTAATGAAATAGCAAATGGAAACATTTTTGCCAAATACTTGCCAATCTTCACACCACTCCTAGTAAACAGCATCCTCCATTACTCCTTGATCCTCAGTTAATGAATCTCACATTTCAAGATATCAGATCTCAGATCATATTTTTTAAAAGTCAGCAATATGAGTAAGGCTCCTAAATATTAGAAATATCTACCTTCACCAAAGTCACTGAAAATACTCTTTTGCATTTTATTTGCTCATATTGTACAAAGTTTGGTTGGGAATAGAATTGCAGCCTCAGCTTCTACCTCACAAAAGTCTTCTGGGAAAGAAAGAAGGTTTTGACAACTAGCTTCTGTAGCCGGAGAAATGCACAAAAATATCTGAATATGCTGCTGTTCCTTAAAATAAAACCCTTCTCATTCATATAATTAGTGTTTGCTTTAGAAGCATTATTTCCACAGATGTGTATAGCATAATTAATTCAGTGTACAAATCCTAACTCTAACTAAAACTATGTCATAATCTATTCCCAACTTCAATCCCCCAAGTAACTTACTAAAATTTCAGTGCCTTTTTTATTTCTATAAATTGCACAGAAAACAAACTCTGGTTAAGTACATCTTAGCTCTAATCTCACAGACTCTTTTCAATGGTAGTCCTACTAACTTCATTTTGTCTCATATTCAAATATTACTTTCTCAGCCCGATTTTAACTTACATGATCTTTGCTGATAGTCACTCAATACATCACTGATGTAGCCAATTATTACGTCATTTAAAAAAAAACCCAAATGCACTAGTCATCTAATGGGTGCCTTGCCCTGATTTAATCATGAAAACCCAGAAATGAAAAGTCCTAAAAGATTCCTCCCTGCAGGGAGCTTACATTCTAATGAGGGAGAAAGACCATAACATGAACAAAACAGAAGTATAGACAGGGTGATAGAATTGCAAGGTTTGCCAGGTCACAGAGTGGACAGGACAATGCAGGCTATTTTCAGTAAGATAATCAGGAAACCTTGACCTAAAAGTATAACATGTAAATTCTGATGGGACAGAAAAGAGAAAGAAGTGTCTATTAGAGGGAAATATTTTCTAGGTAGAAGAAACAACAAACTCAAATACCCGGAGATAATAATTTTGACTGGCAAAAACTACTGTCAATAGTTTTAGGAGAACAATGATTTTTAAATCACATGATCTCTCACTATTTTTCATTTTGTATTCTTTAAGGAAAGACATACTCATACATTTTTGGTACTACTGTGCTTTGAACTCAGGGTCCTGCACTTGCTAGGCAGGGGCTCCATCACTTGAGCAATCCCCCCAGCTCTTTTTGCTTTAGTTACTTTTCAAATAGGACCTCACATTTTTGCCCAGTCCAGGCTGGACTGCAATCCTTCTATTCATGCTTCCTTTGTAGCTGGGATGACAGGAATGAGTCGCTGTGACCAGCCTCATAATTTTAATTATAACCTTTTGAAGCTATCAGAGTTGGAGAGAGATGTGCAATTGTATGCCACATACAGTATTTCAATGGTACAGATATGACAGATGTAAAGAACCTCAGAGCATAGATAAAATAATAATAATGGTAAAATATAATTAAAAATTAAGAAGTGATGAGTCTGGCGTTTTTCTTATCTTTGTTTTAAAATTTCATTTAAAAATGAGTTCATTTAATTTAATTAATAATAACTAATAACCCCTGAAAAATCTCCTTAGAATGAAACAATTGATTCTTGGAGGCTGGTAAAAGCCAGCTCCAGTGCAGCAGTACTATCTACCTTCTCTGAGTGAGGGCTCTTTAATTTGCCAAGAAACCAGAAACCAAAAAGTTTCTAAAAGTATATTTTTTCATTCTCCCTGCTGCCAATTGGCTACTTTCTCATCACCCACCTGAACTAAAACAAAGGAAGGAAGGGAGGGAGGGAGGGAGGGAGGAAAGAAAGAAGGGGTCAAGAAGGAAAGAAAGAAGAAATGAAGGAAGGAAAGGAAGAAAAAAGAGTGAATGAAAAAGAGAACGAAAAAAGAAAATAATGCCTTGTAGATATATCATTTGTGGTGTGTCCTGGGAAGTAAACCAAGTTATTTTTAAATTTTGTGATTTATTATGTATTAACAATACTATTATAGTTCAGGGTTCCAAGGTTCCATATTAGCTCTTAGCAGTGACTAATAAAATTGTTTAAAACAATAACAAAGTTAAAAAATAACAAACAAAAACAAAACAGACTTCAAAAAATTACTAGAATGCTTTTTAATGCACCTAAGTACTGAGATTTAAAAAAAAAAAAACCTAATGATTTTGTGATTTAGATGGCTAAACAAAAGCTAACTTTTAAAAATGTTAAGTTCTTTATTCAAAAGCAAAATATATAAGAATGGGGAGCTAACTAGGCATTTTACCATTTCCAGGTTATTACGTCTAGGAATGCCGCCAGGACTGTGCATGCTAAACACTGGCTTATTGTGAATATGTAATTTTATCCTAGTCCTGTCCTTAGCCACACCTCCACTCTCATCCATGTAAATTAAATTTTGTTAACAAATGGTTGATTAAATATTAACCATTTTCACTATTCTGTGATGGTCTGGAGCAAGAGGTAGTATTTATTTCGAAGAGGAGATACAAACACACAAGCATGCAATACTATTCTTAAGGATTCAAAAAATTAAGGAGAAGCTACAGTTATACATCATAAAAGTAGAAAATCATGATGATTTTAGACATACACTTACAAGTGAAACATACAAACTACAAAAATAAGGAACAATTATTAAGTGATTTTCTATTACAATAGTGTGTTTACATCACTATTTTGGCACATGTTTTACTCATGTCAAAAGACAGATGAATAATTTTACATATGGAGGAGGGTTTCAAATGAGTAGTATCATCAAACTTAGGCTAATAGCCAAATTGTCCTGAAGGCCTTACTAACAAATGTAGCTTTCAAAAAAAAAAAAAAGAAAGAAAGAAAGAAAAGAAATGTCCTGGATACCCACTAAGTAGACAGAACTGCCTGCAATCACTAACTCTCTGGTGTGGGAGAATAAGGACTGCCTTTGGCTATGGAGTCTACTCCAATATATGATTACAGTGCACTGCTCATCTTTCACTTAGCTTATTACACATCAGATGGAACATTCAGTAAGGTGTGGTTTAAAGAACATATTATGCTCTAAATCGCAGAAACAGTATTGCAAGACAAGAGGCTACAGGAATCCGCCAGAGTTGGAAGTTTTGCAATAGAGCAAAACCTGCTAGTAAAAAATGAACGAAATTTACTAAAGTTTGAAAATATTAATCTAACTAAAATTTCAAACAAAAATATTAACTTAGGAATCTTTTTAAAATTATAGAAAAATAAAATTAAGAAACAAACACTTTAACCAAGTGATCAATGTCAACATCACCAATAATGTGACATTTCAATATTATGTGCTCCCTGATAGAATCCACTGAAAAAAACATTCTTCTCCTAAATTAATAGCTCCAATCTAACCATAAGGAAACACTAGACAAGTTTAACTTGAAGGATGATTTATAAGATACCTGACCATTACTCTTCCAGAGTATCAAAGTCACAGGGGACAAAAGAAAACAAAAGAGCTGTCAAGGAGTGGTGGTCATTAAGAACAGGATAAGTAGATGCAATGTAGGGTCTTAGATTGAGTCTTGGAACAACAGAAAGAGGACATTAGTGGTGATTAACATCCACAGTTTGTTTTGTTTTTGTTTGTTTTTTTCTCAAATAATTTTTATTAGCATTAGTTGTACAGGGGGGCTTCATGTGACATTTCTGAATATGTTTACATTTGTACATTGGTTAGGTTCACCTCCACCATCTCTTTCCTTTATCTCCCCAGCACCTAAAACAATTGCAAAAGGTTTAATTGTTCTATTACATATTATGTATACACAGCACATTGACCATATTCACCCTCCTTCATCCCCTCCACTTATCCTCCTCTTCCCACAAATATCCACCCCTCCACACAGGACTTATTTTACCATCCTGTCCTCCAGCTTTAATTCCAAAGTCAGTGTTCAAAGGGGTTTCTCCATGTATCTCAGATGAATACACTGTATTTTGGTCACTTCAACTCCCTTTATTATTCTCCCTTATCCTTTCCCCCTTGCCCTATGTTACTCAGCAGCTTTCAGTATGCTTTGTTATGTCCTCTACCTGCACAGATGTAATGTATTTTGATATTGTTGACTCTCTATCATTCTCTTTTCCTTTCCCCCAAGTTCCATACATTAGTTCCAGTATTACAAACATGTTCTATATATGTGTATATGATTATGTTTGTTTTTGTGTATACATTTATCCTTTGAATCTATCTTCCACATGTGAAAGAAAACATGAGGCCTTTGTCACATGTACGGTATCAATGCTGATTTCTTTCTTTTGCTCCTAATACCATGGTTATATGAAGTGTTAATCTTAGGGGAAGCTGGGTAGGGAAGCTGAAAACTATTTCCTTGTAAATCTTCCATGAGTCTAACATAATATCAAAATTTCAAGTTTAAAAGATACATACATTCACGAAAAATAGAAATATTCATATTTTATCATAACCCCAAACAAGGATTTGATGGTGGATTTGCTTGTGGGTTGTGTTGTTTTCTCTTTTTCTGTCTTTTTTCTTTCCTATTTTTTCTCCTAAGCCTCTGAACACTTGTATTTCTCAAGGCTGAGCAGATGGAGTAAAGCACCCATCCTGCAGCCTGAGTGCCTAACTTTGGATTTTATTTCTATCACTTACTATGTGATTTGTGGAAATTAAATTAACTTCCTGAGCTAGGGATATGGATCAGTAGTAGAGTAGGTAGAGGATTTGCATATCATGCAGGAGGCCCCGTTTTCAAATCCCCAGCACTGCAAAAATAAAACAAAACCTAGAGCCCAGTTTCATCATTATACAAATGAAAAGATGAACCCCTGTGACATCGTGTTATTATTCAAATAGATGAGTTAATACACGCAAAACACTTGGAGTGGTGGGTGACTGCAGCAGGCACCATTTGACAGAAATTCTAAAATAGGCGGAGGCAGGGTGATGTCTCCCATCGCAGAAACAAACTGGGCTGTTTCTCCTCTTTTACGCCCCTGCTGCAATGTGCTCACGTTACTTAGTGTGGCTCAACAAACTGGATGTTTATAATGAAGTTTTGATTCCAGAAAGGACACTATGTGACAGGGCAGCATTACCAGAATCAAAGAGCAAAACATGTCAAGTTCCAGCCTTCTAGCCAAACTTGCCCTGTGGTCCAGACTGTGCTCTGGAGTGCCTACCTCTTTATTTCCTGCCCATCTTCCAAACTTGGATCTCCAGAGCTCCTGCAGTGCTTTGAGACATCATATGCCCTTCCACCTTTGCCATTCAAGTCAATAAATACTGGTTTCTGTTATTTGCATTCAACCCCAAGCATGCTGTGTTTGTCCTGATAACATTAACCAATGACCCAATTCTGAGATCTGAGAGAAGTAATCCCCTGATTCTGAAAATATAGACAGCAGATTACACTTTGAATAGGAATGAAGTTTGTTAAGGCGATGTTTAAGAGCATAAGCTAAAATGAAAGAGAATACCAAGTGAAAGGCTCCTTAATGAAGAACACAGTTTTTTAGCTAAATCCCAATTACCCAGAATGCATGCTCTTACTAGTCTCAAAACAGATTCTAAACAAAGGTGAATGCTATTATTCACAAAGATTTAATTGACTGCTATAACTATTGATTGGACAGGTGCAAAAAATGCCCATAGATCAGATTTATTCTCAAGACAACATATTAAACACTGAAAGTTAAACTGTACCCTTTAATGAACACATATTAATAAGACTTTGCTACTAAAGTCTATACCATAAAAATGGAGAAGATGGAATAATTACTGAAAGGGTCTATATTAGCACATACATACAGCCTTATTTATAGGATAAGATAAGAACTCTAGAGAAATTTATTGGGCCTTACTAGAAAACTTTTAATTAAAAACTTAGATGATCAGATTACAGAGTTAAACTACTCCCATTGGCTTGGACTGGGAAAGATTTCATAAGAAACTACAAAATAATAATACTCAAATAGGTAATCACTTGAAAGCACAAGCAAAAGTCTCCACAATGAAGAAAGACATTAAGGAAGACTACAGAAAGTGGAAAGATCTCCTGTGCTCATGGATTGGTAGAATTAACATAGTAAAAATGGCTATACTACCAAAAGCAATCTACATGTTTAATGCAATTCCCATCAAAATCCCAATGACATTCATCACAGAGATTGAAAAATCTACCCTAAATTTCATTTGGAAACACAAGAGACCGCAAATAGCCAAGGAAATACTCAGCAAAAAGAGCAATGCTGGAGGTATCACAATACCTGACTTCAAACTATATTACAAAGCAATAGCAATAAAACCAGCATGGTACTAGCACAAAAACAGACATGAAGACCCATGGAACAGAACAGGGGACCCGGATATGAATCCACACAACTATATCCACCTCATTTTTGACAAAGGTGCTGAAACTATATGATGGAGAAAAGACAGCCTCTTCAGCAAATGTTGCTGGGAAAAGTGGTTATCTATCTGCAAGAAACTGAAACTAGATCCATGTCTATCATCCTGTACTAGTATCAACTCCAAATGGATCAAGGACATTAATACCAGACCCGAAACTCTGAAGTTAGTACAGGAAGGAGCAGGAAACACTCTGGAACTAATAGGTATAGGCAAGGACTTCCTCAATAGACCCCAGCAGCTCAGCAACTAAGAGAAAGGATGGACAAATGGGACTTCATAAAACTAAAAAGCTTCTGCACAACAAAAAAAATGGTTTCTAAACTGAAGAGACCACCCACAGAGTGGGAGAAAATATTTGCTAGCTATATATCAGACAAAGGACTGATAACCAGAATATACAGGGAACTTAAGAAACTAAACTCTATTAAAATCAATGAACCAATTAAGAAATGAGCAACTGAACTAAGCAGAACTTTTTCAGAGGAAGAAATCCAAATGGCCAAAAAACACATGAAAAAATGCTCACCATCCCTGACCATAAAGGAAATGCAAATCAAAACCACACTAAGATTCCACCTCACCCCTGTTAGAATAGCCATCATCAAAAACACCACCACCAACATGTGATGGTAAGGATGTGGGGAAAAAGGAACCCTCTTACACTGTTGGTGGGAATGTAAACTAGTACAACCACTCTGGAAAAAAATTTGGAGGCTACTTAAAAATCTAAACATAGATCTACCATATGATCCAGCAATACCACTCCTGGGGATATATCCAAAGGAATGTGACTCAGGTTACTCCAGAGGCACCTGCACACCCATGTTTATTGCAGCACTATTCACAATAGGCAAGTTATGGAAACAGCCAAGATGCCCCATGACTGATGAATGGATCAAGAAAATGTGGTATCTATACACAATGGAATTTTATGCAGCCATGAAGAAGAATGAAATCTTATCATTCACAAGTAAATGGATGGAACTGTAGAACATCTTCTGAGAGAGGTTACCCAGGCTCAGAAGACCAAAAAATCATATGTTCTCCCTCATATGAGGACTTTAGGTCTATGGCAAATGCAGCAATGTGGTTGGACTTGGATCACATGACAAGGGGAGAGCATATACGGGAGATATAGGAATAGGTAGAAAACCCAAAACATGAAAGCGTTTGAGGCCCCACTCCAGAGGAATGAATACATAATCCTTAATACGACAGAGGTCAACATGAGAAGGGGATCAGGAACCAAGTAAAGATCAGTTAGAGATGAATCAACATGGGTTGTAACACATTTGTACATGAAAGCAATGCTAGGAATCTCTCTGTATAGCTGTCCTTATCTCAACTAGCAAAAATGCTTTGTCTTCCTTATTATGCTTATGTCTTCTCTTCAACAAAATTAGAGATAAGGGCAGAACAAGTTCTGCCTGGAAGCAAGGATGACAGGGGGGAGAAATGACCCAAATAATGTACACACATGTGAATAAATGAATAATAAAAATATAAATAAATAAGTCTCCACAACAGTTTGTGAATTTAATGTGAGGAGAATGTTTATACATTACTAATCAAGAAACAAATATTCTACATGAGAATCATACCACTGGTATGGTATTAAAGGTTATCCTCCCGAGGCAAATAATGAATTAAATTTTTATTTTACTGTATTGTAATTTTGATAATTTTGTATTTTACTGTGGGCTTGCTGGATATTTAGACAATACCAAATTGCCTAGAAAAAAAAGCAGAAACTACATCAGAGATAACTTTTAAAAATTACATTAATTAAACTATAAAACAGTAACAAAAATGGGAGAATGTCAGTGTAAATATAGATCTTTAAAATCTTTCCTGGTTCCAAAGGAGAAAGAATTTTAGTTCACCCTTTAGTATTTCCCATAGAAAACACAGTATCTTAAATGCTTTCTTAGTCTCTTTGAGAGGTATATAATTTTTAAAAGCTTAAAAACCTTCTTGCCAATTATGCATCCCAGAGCTATTTCTTTGAAATGTGGACATCTAAAAAATGGAGGTTGCCTTATTTGTCTGTCTGGGAATTTAAGCCTAGGCTCTTGGCTACATGATATAATTTCCTCCTTGTCATAAAGATACAAGAAGGTTAACTTTTCCTTTTGATAAAGACAATTAACATGTATGGAATACATTATATCTGCTTGACTATGTAAAAAATGAGATTTCTTTCTCCCTTTATAGTCTCCATAGCAGATTGCCTGTTGATGCACATCATAGTATGATTTAATGCTTGTTCAAAATAAATCTATTTTGATGTTTCCTATAGTTTTTGGTAGGAAGATTCACGGATTGGCAGGAGATTTTATTTATCTTTATATTTCCTCAACCCAGTTTAGTAGTAGTGAAGCACAATGGATTGTAATTCTCATTGAAGCTAGTTAATTTCTCTCTGACAAATCCCAATCTCAGTTCTGAAAGCCAGATAGACTATCCATCTCATCAGACGCAAGAAATATTAAATAAAGTAAAAACTGATCAATACAGTGTGCCAGCAGTATTTGAGGGATAAAATCCAAGCTCCTACTGGTCTGTTCTTTTGATGTCAATTTGGGATCATTCTAATACCAAAGTAAGACCACTAGAGAAATCTAATTCCAACACTCAAGAGTAGAGTCCTTATGACACAATAATAGACAAGGAACCACAAACACAGTAAAGGATTTATAACTCTCAGAAAGCTGGAGATATACCAATTTTAACTCATTTTTTACAGCTGAGAAAAATTTCAATGTTAAAGGTAATGGTATTAAAAAGAGTGAATGAAGTTAGAGTGCCTAGGTATATGGTTTTGTACAATGGTGAAAAAACGTCTGTATTCATGATGCTTTATAAAGCTAAAAAGTCCTTCTTTGGAGGCTAGTTGCTAACAGTTCCTTGCAGGTTACCAATGAAAGACATTACCACATTTGTCTTTCTTTTCTTACATACAAAATGTGTGAAATAAAAAACATTTCCCAGACTGTGATCTGTAGAACACAGTGTCCCATGAGACATTATTTGGCTCCATGGAGAGAAAATAGTGTCCTTTAGTCAAATAAATCTGAGAATTTCTCCCTTGAAATCTTACAGTGTAAGAAAGCATATTACATGCAATGAGGAGACCCATAACAAACAAACCCTATTAAGCAGAACCCCAAACTTATTTGACCATGAGTCTCTCCCCTTTTTCTTTTTATTATAATAGAAATAATAATACCTAACATACCTTGTTATGTGTCACACATAGTTTTTTTATATGTAATACTTAATCCTTCCAAGGATTAAGGCCTCTGCAAACCAACTGGAACCAACAGGGCAAACCTAAGATGACCACTAACTATCCTTTGCTTCATTATAATGGCTTCTCCATATCATTAGCCTTGCAAAATTGATGGTTACCATCCCACATCTGATGCCATGACACATCCAAAACTCCATGCAAGGACAGAAAAGGGGAATAAATCTTATTCCAGAAATATCCCAACTCATTCCTGGAATTCTTCACCTTTGCCCACCTTCATTTATGAGTAATCCTCCCATCAATTAAAGTTTGACCGTAAGACAAGTTGTCCACAAGCTATCCAAATTCCTGGGCATGAGACTACTCTGAAAAGCCTGTACTCCTCACACAAGAGTACATACTTTCATTTACACTTCATAATGCAAGCTCCCTTTCTCCTTCCCAGTTCCTTCCACTTTCTCTCTTGTCTTTGAATTCTTTCTCTGAGGATGACAAGAACCTGGAGAACCTGGGTCAAGGACTCAACTTCCCTATCCCTGGCACTTCCTGTACCGTTTTTGCCCCACAACAATGGCACCATGAAAATGGTTTCTATTTTTGCCCCCATTTTGTAGAAGAGGATATTGAAGCAGAGAGAGGTAAAGGCCACACAGCCAACAAGTGTCAGAGTTACTAAATGGTACAGCAGAGATCCAAATCCAGGCAGCCTGACCCTACCAACCCTAGAGTTCTTGCTCTTAATCACAAGGCTGTGCTGAATAAGGGCACTATGTATTTTTCTGGTACACTGGGAATGAGATCAAGAAGGTTGCCATCATCTCCAGAGTCTGAACACATCCAGCTTCCCCGCCTACTATTAGTTTTAAAAGAGAAACTCTATTGGTTTGTTGATCTTTCTCAATGTTTGTCATGTCTAAGAGCAAAGACATTTAAAGGCTGAGCCAACAGGCTTTGGAAACTGATAGATAGAGAGCATGTTAGAGACTGTTTGGGAGAATGCTGGAACTGTTAACTGGAATAGAGAATCTGATCTCTACCTTTAGGGACCTAGAGTTGCATTCAGGAAAACTCAGAGTGTAAACAACACCATTTCAATCTAATGAGGGAAACAGTATGATTTGCTCCAGGTGTTAGGAGAGGACAAAGGAGGAGTATTTATCCAGCTAGGTGAGGAAAGCAAAGAGGAACAGAAAGCAAGGCTTAAAATAACAAAATCCATTTTGTAAGATCATAGACCAATAAATTCAACGTTCTACTTTTGTAATCAGCCAACAAAAACTTCTAAAAGTGTTGTCTCTGCTTGTCATAGATAAGTAGATAAGTAGAAATTACCTTCTGTTGCAGGGGATTCTAGTTTTCAGTTTTCTCAGTACATACATATTAGCTATTGACTGTTTCTGTCAGTAGCTATTCACAAAGTTTTTGTTCTTTTCTTTGTTTTTTTTTATTATACAAAATTGTCCATGTAAACTGTAATCTAAATCTTTTCTTGCTCTTTTGGCATGGTAATCTTAAGAATATTCATCACAAAATAGGAAACAGCTGCCATCCTTGTAGGAAGGAAACAGTCACGAGTACTGCTTTATATTTCATATCTAAGCATCAGGTATTCTAAAAAACTCAAAAGAGTTACTTTTATTGTTCCTATCTCTTCTAGTTATAATATAATTTTCATTGTGAAAAGGCTTACTTTACTCACAATATTCCATAAATTAGACTCTATTACATAAGTTCATCTAAGCCACTATCAGAAATCACTCAAGTTAAAGATAAACTTTAATAATGTTGATGGTATTTACCGTAAAGGTAAAGCTTAAATTTTGTCTAAGCATGTGCTCAACCTGCTTTGTTCATATCCTTATGACAAAAGTGTGAATCACTGAATTGGCTTATTGAGGCTTCTATATATTATTGAAAAGGAAGTCTAATATGAGAAAACAAAATAGACTAAGAGAGATTGTGGGTCCCTTGGAAAGATGATCACCAAGATCAGGGAAATCGGGTAATTTGGGTAAGAATGACACTGTGGAGAAAGAGTTGGACTCTGATCCAGGTACCCTAACTCTAACTCTGACCTTGTCACAATCTGGGAAGGCCTTCCTCATGTGGAAAATAATGCATTGCACTAAATGATCACTGATATTGATCTCTATAAAATCTAAGATGCTCTAAATGTTTCTTAGATACTTTATATTTTTTGCCATGTGCAAAATCAGATGCTTTTTTAGTATAAAACTTCATATGGTTCCTGAGTATTACTCAATTATTTTCCAAACCAGAAATGGGCTGCGTTATACCCAGTGCAAGACAGTTGATCATGGCTATGCTCAGTATCTCCACTAGCAAAGGCTTCCAGGGAATACCAGAGCCCCTGAATTGCTTCTCTGGGGAACTATGAGGCCAAGTAAACATGAATGCATTAAATGCACTTTTATGAAGCACCCTAGGAGCTCAAGCCTTTTCTGGGCACTGGAAAATCAGGGATGAATATTATGGTCTTTGCCCTCCAGGGGCTCATAGTCTAATGAGTGAGAAAAATAACTCCCAAATATGATACAGTTTTTTAAGTGCTATGATAGGGCTATAAATAGAGGGCTATGGAAGCTCAAAAGAGAGAGCTTAATTCATCAATTCAAGAAATATTTGTCAAGCATTTTCTATGTACCAAGAACCATTCTAAGCAACACTATAAATACAGCAGTAAAAACTAAAATAAAATTAAAAAAAATAAAATCCACCTTCCCTGAGTGAGCAACAAAAAATAAAGAAAAAATAAATATACATCACTATATTATGAAATATAATTGAATAAATTATATTTCTGTATTTACAATAGTTATTTATATATAAATGTTATATAATGTTCTTAATTCCAAGAATATCATTCCACTATTAATATATTCATATATCATATTACGCTAATTATAATGTGTAACACATACATACTTGATATATGACCCTTTATATTAATATTTTTAGAAAATGATGGTGATGGCTCGGAATAGGGAGGGAGTCATAGAAGTGGAAGTATTTGTTTAAGGGAAGAGTTTTAAACCTGAAGCCAGTAGGACTTGCCAAGGAGTTTCTGTGGGATGTGAGAATAAAAAGAGGGCTTGTGGAGGAATTCTAAGATAGTTTGAGAAACCATGTGAATAACATAACATTTGCTGAGATGAGGTAAGGCAGATATTGGTAGTGGGACTGACAATCAAATTTTAATTTTGGGCTTGTAAAATTTGAGATGAGTATTTGATGGTATAGACAAAACATTGCATGCACAATTACATACAGGTCTAGATTTCAGAAAATTCAGGGTTGGGTGTACTAGCCACAGGATATGATGAGCTAAATAGGGAGCTTAAACACAGGAATAAAATTTTACTGATTAAGCTCTAGAACACTGAAACTTGTGGCAATTAAGAGAAGGAGAAATGAGCAGAAGAGCAATCATCAAAGTGAGAGGAAACTCGAGAGAGTGGAACTGAGGTAGTAGAGTGACCAACTGTAAGAGCTGCCCAGAAAGACAAGAAATATGAGAACTAAGAACTGCCCACTGGATATTACATGTTCTTTCTTCTTCCTGGAATGGATTCCAGAGGTTTACATAGATGTCAACCTCTCTTTCATCTGGTCTTGACTTAAAAGTTACCTTCTTGGTGATGTGGGCAATGACCACCCTATCAAAATGCCAATCCACTCTCCCAGTTACCTGGATCCTCTTTCCTTGTTTGTATTTCTTCTCCTTAGCACTTTGTCATTAGGCAATAGAGTAGATATTTAATTTATTTATCTGTTTTCCTCATTAAAATATAAAAGCCACAAAGGCAGGATTTGGGTCTGCTTTATTTACTGAAGCTTCATCAACATGTAGCACGGTGCTCTTGGCATTGAATAAATACTGGCAGAGTGAATGAATGAAGTCATCTATCACTACATTATATATAGAAACCTTATTCAGTTGACCCTTTTTCTTTCTTATTTTTTTACTCAAAACCTACTTTGGGGCATAGACTCTGGTGAAAACTTAATATGTAAAAGGAAGTAGATGTTTCCATATGTCTTGAAAATGTTGAAAGACCAGCTTACCAAGAATCTATCAGACAGACATTGACTTTGATGGTGTGATGATATATAAGTCAGGTCGCCACTCTCAAGCAACACTCAGTCTGGTAAAGAATGAATACTTGTAAAGTAGGAAACTACGGCACACTATGATAAGTGTAACTGTAGGTTACACCACTACAAGTCTAACAAAATGAATGGGGGCCTGAACAGGTAGTGAACTGAGTCAGATTTCACCTGTGCATGATAAAGAAAACAACATCAGAAAATAACTGGAACGTGACTAAGTCTTTGATTCACTGAATGTTTATTGATCTTTAAACACCAAAACAGGCACTGGTAATATAGTAAGCAAAAGAAATCCAAACTCTACATTCTATCAGAGTTATAATCTACCTTGTATGCTATCAGCAGAAGAGCAGCTGTTGGAATTCTCTCCAGTTCCTGAGTCAGCCGATTCTAGGAGGCTGTGCTACACATCACACCAGCCTTCCTTGACATGACTATAGGATGTTCTGATGAATGATTTTTAGAGAAGGATCCAAGCATGCCCCATCTCGGGCCCAGTGATTACAGAAAAAGCATAAGGTTTTATTTGAGAAAGCAGTCAACTAAGCTATACACATTTTTTAAAAAGAAACACATTTAGCTACAGCATTACGAACTGAGCTGTGGCACTGGAAGGCTAGATGCTGCTTCTGAAAAAATTGTAAATCATAACATTTCAGCATAAAGTTTTAGTTTTCCAGATAACTCACTGCTAAGTACTGGCTATATCCCAGATGATTTTATATTGCAATGACATTTGCCAACTTCCACAATGAAGCAACTCCAAGAAACTAAAATAAATGCCTTTGGATTAAAGCAAAGTAAGGAAACATGGATTCTTTTGCAAAGATTAATGCTGCAAAATCCTATAAAATAAACTATTTGGGAATCAAGTGTAAGCCAAAAAGTCACATAACTTTTTTGAATAGTTTTATAAGTGTTTATATTTATAATAAAAGACAATTTTAGGCAATCACAGCACCTCCTTCAAGAAAAAAGGGACCTTTTCTCACATCTTTCTTAGCTACGGTGTCATTTCACTAATTGAGCCTGTGGAGAGAGACATTTGTATTCAAATTTTACAGTGTTGCTAATTCTGGAGAGTATTCATAAAGCAATAGACCAATTAATCAAGAACCTTGCAAGGTTTTCAAAATGTGTCTAATTATTACAGTTAAAATATTTTAAAAAGCAATTGCTGGTACTCTTCTTCTCATAAAAAGTTAAGAGGAACATTCAGAAATGTGTGGGCCAGAGTGATAAGGAGAAAAATGTAATATGATATTGACCTCCATGCCTATTAAGGAAATATAATCCTTCCTTCCACATCATCAGCACAAATTCTTAATAAGTTGAAGCATCATTGTCTTTTCATTCTCTCACCAGCAGGACAGAGGAGATAGTATTTGAGTGAGTGAGTGAGGCCCTCCTGGATCAAACGTGCCTGTGGTGCAGAAACAGCAGATATGTCTGAAGAGATTCAGCAAGGGAGATGATTTTGGAGGTGGAAAGGAAAATGAAACCACATCAGCACAGTCTATGGGGATCTCATAACTATTTTTATAAAACTATGCATTCTTGCCTTGCCCAGGCTGTATTGCTACACCGCTCCTCTTGGAAGAAAAGTACAAATGCATAAAACTAAATTGCATTTCATGCTGTGTCAAGAGAGTCGTTAGCAAGGTACCTATCAACCCTAAATTTGTTTCTCTCTCCATCTTATCAACACAACTCTGTCTATAACCTTAGTATAGCATATTAAGTATAATTAACTGAGTCTTCAACAAGCTCTAATGTCCATCTTCTGCTTATAAATGCAAATCAGAGGTATAGACTTAGACACAGAGAAGAATCTCTCAGCAAACACTAACTTTAGCGCAAAGCTAAAGGTGTTCTAGACCCACTAAAATACAACACAAAGGCAAGATTTGAAAAGGTCAACAAGAGCCAAAGAAGGGTAGTTACGTGCTAGAACAAACTGGCACCCTCAAAATTCCCTGTCTTTTGCTTCTATAATACGGAGCAATAAAACACAATGTCCAAAACATCCAGTACCCAATAAAAAATTACCAGGTATGCAAAGCAGCAGAAAAATATGACTTAAGCAGGAGGAGAAAATCAATCAATAAAAATAAACTCAGGAATGACAGAAAGAATGGACTTCTCTGACAAGGAACTTATAGCAGGTTTTACAAATTTTGTTAATATGTTCAAGTGTATGGAGAAAACACAAGCATATTTTGAAGATAAATAGAAGATATTTTTAAAGACCCAAACAGAACTTCCAATTATGAAAAATACAATATCTGTAATGAAAATTAAAAGAATAAAAGCCTTCCTTGACCCATAAGGCTCATGGGATTTCAGCTACTGCCATCCCTCCCATTCCTCAGGCCTCAGGACAATTTCATTCCCTGTTCCCCCTACCTCGGACATATTTCCCCAGATAGGTTGGAGTTGCTCTCTCACTTCCTCAGGTTTGTACTCAAATACCCACTTCTCAGTGAGGCCTTTCCTCACTGCCTCCATCTAAGTCTGTATTCTACTCATTACTTCTTAACTTCCTTCCTTGCTTAATTTTTCTCCATCTAAGATGTTCTACATTTTATGTATGTTTTTTGATCAGTCTCACATCACTAGAAGCTTCTTGAGAGCAGAGGTTTTTCTTCTGAGTTTTTTGCTCTCTCTCCAACATCTACAACAATTTCCTAGCACAAAGTAAAGGCTCAAAGATATCTATCAAATAAAGGTTTTAGAAAAATAATTCTGGCTTTAATGTGTATTGATTGTCTACTGCAAGACAGGAGAAATGGACAACATGGTTGATAAAAATATGCTAGAGCTTTAAGCATTCTACCTTCAAATATTCATACACTTACAGGTGTTTGTTGTCTACATTTCCCTCCCCCTTACTAAAGCACCAAAGGCTAAGCTTTCCCACCCACGCTTGACATGGAAACCAAAACCAAGACTCAAAGACTTTAGCAGAAATGCAAAATGAAAACGTTGAGTTTCAACGCAAAGTGACCCATGCTATTTAACTTACAAAGTGTTATAAGTGTCTCTGGCTTCCATTACCTGCTCTCTTTATCATATAATGTATCCCTAGTCCTTAGCACAGGATGGCATCTCAGTGAACATTTGTGTAATGTATAAATTGGGTTTGCATCTAAAGTCAAACAACAGCAAGCACAAATCATTATAAACCATATTCAATATCTTATTTTGCCACTCATATGGACAAAACTTCTATTTTATGATATTTTTAAATGAAAAATACATTTATAAAACAGGTTACAACTTTGTTTTATTCAATAAGTACAAAGTTTGATTTTATATCATGAAAGTATGATATTAGATATTAGAATGCTATTCCCTCTAATTATCCAGAGCAAATGAGAAAGTGAAAATATAAATGATTGATTCAGAGCCAAGTGTTGTGGTACACACCTGTAATCCCAGTTACATGGTAGGAAGAAGAGATGGGAAGGTGATGGTTCCTCCCATCCAGGCCTACCAGAGCAAAAGCTAGTCAGACCCTATTTCAAAACCAAGCATGTGAGGATCATGGTCCAAGGCCCACCCTGAGCAAAAATATGAGACCCTATCTGAAAAATAAGCTAAAGAAAAAAGGGCTAAAAGTGTGACTCAGATGGTAGAGTGCCTGCAAGCACAAAGCTCTGAGTTCAAAACCCATACTGCCAAAAAATAAAATAGATAAATAAATAATTATTTTAAGCCAAGAAAAGACCTCATTACTTGAGATATGAGGTGCCAACCCAAGTTTCAGAGTAACTCAAAAGTGAGAAAAATAAATAGTGGAATTATCACATCAGACATAGCAACACAGTAAATACTGAGCATAAAAGAACTGGGACTGGGTAGTCACCACGTATTTGTGTTTTGCACAAGTGCCTTATCTGCACATATCAACTTTCAATATATTTTTAACAGACTGTGCAGTGAAGAATGGTATTTTATGAAACACTATTAATAAGTAGTAAATTATTAAAATATTTTAACATTTTAGAATTATATTTTGTGGTGCACTTAATAGTGCATTTTAGGGTCATCAAAATAAGAGATTAGTTACTTTCAATTTGTTTCTCAAAAAGGAAAAAAAACTAAGCAATTATAAAGGTGATGTCAGTCATGGTGCATCATACTCAGGCAGAATCAAGTAAACGGAGAAATACAAAAAAAAAAAAAAAGTGAACGAAACTTCTTTATCCTAAAACTTAATATCTGGGATGCGTTTTCTGCAAAACCACATCATTTATTAAATTAATTTAATATGCTTAACTTTAATTTTATTATTTTAAAATCTGGCTGACAATTTATAAATCTGTTGACTTTTAGTTATAAAAACTATAAACAAAAACATGGTTATATAGAGTTTTCTATCTATACACAAATAATTTAATAAAAATTATTACTGGTGAAGATTTCTTCCCTATAATTGGTTCCATATACATTATTCAATGTTAACACTACATTAACTCTTTTTCTATCTCTAATTTTGCCTCTACTCTAATCCTTCCCCAGCATAGCAGCCAGAGTGATAGACATAAAATACTAATTTATCTTGAATCTTCACTTTGGTGAAGATTCAATGGTTCCTCTTTTGTTTGGATGAATTCTAAGTTACCCAAGATGACCTAGAGGGTCCTTCATGCTCTGGACCCTTCTTATCTCTCACCTCACTTCCATGCTTCTGTCCTATAGTCTTTGAACTGCTTGTGGTTCTCTTTGTTTTCATTTATATCCAAAACTTTCTCTGTGCTGTCCCATCTGCCTGAAATGCTATTCCACTTATTATGTGACCTGCTTGGACGCTCCTCTTGAAGCCCTGACAACTCTCTGCCCACAGCCCAGGACAACCATTCCAGTATTCATCACACTTCATTATAATTCTCATTTTCTTGCCTGTATTCCCCAAGAGTAAGTGGAAATTTGTAGATTGGCTACATCAGTATCAATTACTGAATTTTCTTCTTCAAATTCTAGCAAACAAAAGGCACCAAGCAAACATTAAAGAATGATATTCAATGATAGAGTAAATCAATCTGAATTTTCTTTTTTAAATAAACCAAGCTGCTGTAAGATTAATCACGCCTGACCCTCTGATCAGCATCAGGAATACAGAGGACTGGCCTGCAGGAAACCACTGAGGCCAGTCCCTGAAGAAGCCTTCACGCTGCAGACAATGCCACACCTCTGCACTAAGACCTGTATCACTAGTCTCCTGCCCATCCCGGTGCCAGACTCAAAAAAGACACTTCATAATTAATGGTTGCCAATTGCAACCTAGTCATGGTTGCAAAGGCAAGCCATAGTCTTGCCTTTAGTGTGTGATCAGAGTTAATTTAGTCAACTGGAGAATTGCTTCTGAATTCTCAGAGACTGGTTTATACACAACTTTTACCATTCTATCACTTTCTCTTTTATTTTTGTTCTCCTTCCTTGCATTCAACCTCCAAAAGCTTCAACCAGATAATGGGCAGAGTGGTTTTGATTCAGTTCTGTATGGAGAACTAGATAGGAAAGATGGGAAATAGGTTTGGGGAAATGGGGATACAAAAAGAGTAAAGTACCCTGTTTCTTTGTTCACACATGAAGCCAACTGTAATAATTGATGCTAATGTATCCTCTAACATTCAATTTATAAGGAAAGAAACCTAAAGGGCCTGCCAATTATTTGAATACTTGCGAGAGATGTACTGTTTTATGAATTAAGTTAGTCAAATAATAACAGGCTAAAATAGGAAATTTGGGTTTTTTTCAGAATGAGTAGTAACAGCAACCCTTGTTTGTTTTGCAACTTTAGGTTTGTGAATTATTCATGAATGGGAACTTTTTAAAAAGAACTTTGAATAAAAATTAGGAGAAAAAAAGCTTACAGACTTAATTTTGTATTAAGGTCTGAATGTCTGTGCCCTCCTTTCCTGTGTTGAAATCCTAACCCCCAAGGCAAGGTAGGATCTCAAGGAGGTAGTTAGGTCAGCAGGGGGGGTAGATGCCTCATTAAAGGGATTAATGACCTCATAAAAGAAACTGAAGAGAGATCCCTCACTCCACCATGTGAGGTTACAACAGAAAGACAGGAAGAGGGAATTCAGCAGACATCCAACTTGTTGGTACCTTGATCTTGAACATCTAAGCCTCCAAAAGTGTGAAAAACAAATATCTGTTCTTTATAAACTACCCAGTCTATGGTAGTTTGTTATGGCAGCCCAAAAGGAACAAAGCACAATGTAAATTTATTATCCAGATTTCCTTTCTCTTAAACTATGAAGACTAGTCACCTAGTCCTGGAGTTGATTCCTGCATCACAAAAGAAGAAAGAAAAAAGAAAAAAAGGAAGGAAGGAAGACTAGTCACCTAAAGGCAAAGACTAGAAATTACTACAGTTTGCTATTTTACAAAGAAAGTATCTGGGAAGGGGATTTAATTATAGCATTTGGGAGTAGAAACACTACACTTAATCACTGTTTATCAATTTGTTAAGCAGAATATTATATGGTAAACAGTACTCGCACATCTATCAAGAGAGATAACAATATGATTCTTATTATAAGAGTCTGTGAGCCCCAGTCCCACCAAAAAAATAAATAAGAGTCATGAAGATTAATTGGTTAATATTTCTAAAGAGTTTTAAAGGTTGAATGCTTCCTTCTTTAAGTATCACTGAACTCATTAAACAAGTGAAAATCAGTATTATCTTTTCAATGTCTTGAAAAGACCTAACTATGCAGTGTTGTACAATAAACATTTTATGTTAAAATTCAAAATTTGAGCCCTACCCATGCATTAAAATGCCCAGCTCCTGTTTATAATACCTATACTATCATCCAGCTAAATTGGGGGTTTTCACAGAAGAAATATGCTCATCCTACAAATGATTGTTTAGACATTTGCTGTCCAGAATTTGAAATAATAGCAAAATACCCAACTTAAAATTCCTGTGGAAACTGGGCATAGTGATACATGATTATAATCCCACCACTTGGGAGACTGAGGCAAGGGTATCTCCAAGTTTGAGACAAGCCTGGGTTTCATAGTGAGACCCTGTCTCAAACAAAGAAAAATCCTAAACAATTTTCAAATGTTTAGAACAAGCACTGGCGTGCACTTTCACACTCAATGTGACATATATATAACTTTGTTTGATATCTCCCTTAAAACCTATGGGATATTCAAGAATGATTATGCCAGAAACTTTATTTACATATCTACTTTTCCAGCCTCAGGAATTTGGAATACTGGCACAATAACTGCACGTATGAATTCAGGCACTGGTAGCAAAAAGTGAGAGTCTACCCCATGGCAACATCTTGACACCTTAAAGACGAGAAATCAAAATTGAAAGCATAAAAAAACAAACTAAGCCTGAGGTACAGGTGGGCCAAACAGTTCCAAAAAGGAGATGATGGGGACATAGACTGTAATTCTGAAGGGTTTTGAACAAATTCCATACAAGAGCATACAGCACCAGAACAGGGTTTCATAGCCTTGGACATTTTGTGCTAGAAATGTGGGAGCTGCCTGTGCATTGTTAAATGTTTAGCAATATCCCCAGCCTACCCACTAGATCCTAGCATCACCCTTGCCCACCCCCTGCCAACCCAAGATGACTCTGGATATTCCAGTGGGTGCAGGGGCAGACAACGTTTCACAGTTCAGAACATGGGCTGGACTCGGCACAGGGAGAGGACACCGCTAGAAATGTCTACCCATCACAACTCTAGGAAGCAGCGTTCATTGTGAAGAGGTAGAGGAGATGACCACTCTGAGGCTTCGAAGAGGCAAAGCATGCTACTAAAAGCTATTAATTACTGAATCCACTAGCTGGGAAAAATGTTAATGAGAAGAGCCACCTTTGAGTGTTGTCTGCTGGAAAAGACACCTGGAGCAGTGACAATTGCCAGTAGATACCCAAACCATGTACTTAGCAATAAAGATCACAGTAATGGGTTAGTAATCTCTTCAATGGAAATGTCTAAAGACTTCTTCCAGAAAATGTGATGGGATGGCCTCAAAAGCCAGAAACTCCTTGCAGGAGATGCACTGTGTTTCACTGAATTCGTTCAATACATATTGATCCCTCAATGGCTGTTAGGTCCAGTGTGGGCTTTCAGGAATGATGAGGAAAACCATCTGTCCTCAAGGAATTTATGTTCTAGAGAGAACCAAAATTCCAAGTGTGGTCCTTCAATTTCTAGTATAGGGTATGACCCAAGCAAAGAAGGTTTTGATAACCCACATTGATAAATACTATACAGCTACAATTTAAAATCACAGTTCTCTTTATTTTTAAAAACCAAAAACTGCATAGGTTTTTTATTTCTTCAAATGCTTTTATTTTTCCTCCCTCTCATTTAAAATTTCTCAGCCATTTTGCTCACATTTCAGGCAGCTGCTTTTTCTCCATGTCAGAGCAATCAATAAATGAACATTTTAAAAAGTGAAAAAGCATTTTGGTTGCAATTTTATTTTTCTGCTGGCATGCATGTGCACAGTCATTTGGATTTGCACAATGGTGCTAACCAGCCAAAGTCAGAGAGTCTTTCTGAAAAAGAAGTTGACTCAATGATGACAGATGTACTGCCATTTCTCATTTAGACCCCACTACCTAATAATAGCAAGGTATCATTATTAATAAATTACTGGCATAGCTAGTGCATGTATTTTTAAATTCACGACAGGCAAAACGCTCCCTCTTTCCTGCATATGATGCTCAGCCCCATTTTCAGTGGCTCTGAACCACTGCCTTTGTAGGCTGCTCATCAGTATTCAGCACAACAAACAATTGCTTGGAACAGGAAACACAGAAGCCAGACACTTGGCAACATCACACAGAGTTCACTGCTGAAGTCAACCAGCAAAGCCACTCTGGACTGACAGTAACTGGTCTTTGTTGCCATGGAAACAGTCGTGAACTGTGTGAGTAAATACTTGGGATTTTCTCACCTGCCAGGACACACTATTGATTTTTAAGTGGACTACTTGAAAGTGACCTATTTATGGAGAAAATACTAGAAATCACTCTTTGCTTTAGAAATATCCAAGCATTTGTAAAAAAAACATCTGCATCTTCAGGTATCCAAACACAATTAAATTTAAAACAGCAGAATACCTGACAAAAGCTAGTCTGTTTCTTCATTCTCACAACTGCTTATTTGGCCAAAAACTAGTTCCTAAAAGTACATAAATAAAATAAAAATGGTAAAGATGTGGGAGTAATGCTAATCACCAAGAAAAGGACTCGTCCAGATTCAGGATGATGATTCAAACCGCATCTTAATTTTATTTCAATCATATTTATTTTGTTTCTCTCATCCTCCCTCATAGACAAACGAGCCAAGCAGGCTGCCGCCTGTTCATTTTTGATTCCAACATCCCATTGTGGGAATTTCTCTCTCTTGATAATTACAATAATTATTAACCCCAATTTAAAAATGCATAAAATATGACAGAAGAAAAATGTGTTGGCTATAGCAATTCAGGAAAAAATGCTATAGTAGAGACTCTAAGTCTTACCTCCCTTCATTTCTATCTTTTCTAGGTCATTCTGGCTTCATTAACCTTCTTTCAACTCTTTTCAATCTCATGCTCAATTGCATTTTTCCATAAATCAAAACAAATTTTGTTTTTTGTTCTGAGCACCCAATAAATTTCCCCTTTTGAACAATAGCTAAGGTATGTTCATCTTCTGTGACTCACTGTCCTTCATCAACAAATGGGTACCATTAAGCTAATAAAAAAATAGGCTTTGAAGAGGCAGGACTGTGAAGGAAATGTTTGTAGTGACATGTAATATCTTCTAGTTCATTAGAACAAAATTCAATTGTATTTCATGGTTTGTTGCTTTTAGAAATCATTGAGGGGGCAGAATGGTGTTTTCCATGTCAAGTCTATCACTTAGCTAGATTCCATACATAGTTTTGGAAAAGGATATATAACTTCATTCCTTTATTTCTCTGGTCATTTAAAACTCTGAGGGATTAAAAAAGTATATGCTCTCATTTTGGGGGTATGTAGAAGAAGGATGGATATGAATCATCTTACTCAGTACTGAGCTGAATGTTCACATGAATGATTTTTTTAATGCCATCAGGGCACTGATACATCTCACATGCTTTCAACAAAGATAATCAATGGGTAATAACTCGAATAGATGAAAAATAAATGTGTTGTTTTAAAAAAATAAAATAAACGTGTACCAAACAAATGCCTATTTATCATGTGCCAGATGCTTGGCAAATAGGGAGGTGATATAAAGATGATGAAACATGGTTTCTCTTTTTAAAAAGGTAATCTAATAGATCAAACAAAACTAGATACACAATAATTTGATAAATACTTTTAAAAAGGTAGACTAAAACTGCAATGAAAGGATTATGAGATGAAAAGCTAATTTCACTTAGGGAAATAGAGGACTGTCACAGTGAGAAGATGGTGTTATTTTCACTGTAATTTAAGAAGTAGTAGGAGTTTTACATATGGTAGTTGGGAAAGGCACGTTCTAAAATATAATTTTCAAAAAGTTAAAAACATTACTTATATATAAATGAACATGTGTCAAATATTTTCTTTGGCTTATAGAGATTTATATCCTTGCATTTCCATGAATAGATACCATTTATGATGTTATGGGCAAAATCATTTGCATTGCTATCAGTTTTAAGAAACTTACCTTCTGCACTACAAAGTCATATAATAGACCATTCATTAGAAAGTCTATCCACTCTGCACAAACCTGGAGAATCAACAATCCTCAGAGGATCCTCTATACAATACTCAACAATCTTTAGATCATTTTCAAATCTTGAACAATTTTTCCCAGCAAAGGAAAGAGACCTTCCAGATTGGAGGGAGAGCGGGTATACATAAAAAACAGAGATATGAAAAAGCAATCACTTGGATATGCCTAAAATCGAGATAGTGAGAGGAGAGAGAAGTCAATGAAGTCACAGAAAGAAGTTCAGATCATAATGAAATGAGGAATTGGGGCCAAACTGTGAAGGATTTCATATGTCATGCAAAAGGAATTAGACTTTGTCCAAAAGCAGTGAGAAATATTGGAAATTTTTAAATCTTAAAATGTCAAACTAAAAGATGTCCATGTGGAAGACAAAAGTGTTGATCTCAGAAGAAGAAAGTAGAATAGTGATCAGTGGGCAGTGGAGGGTAATAACTGATACCAAAATATAGCTAAATAAGAATAAGTTTTAGTATTCTACAGAACAGTAAGGTAACTATAGTTTATAATGAATTGTTATATATTTTATCAAGAACTAAAAGAAAGGAATTCAAAGGATTCCAGCACAAAGCAATGATAAATATTTAAGGAGATGATCATTGTACATTGTATCAAATTATTACACTGTGCCCCATATGTATAACTATTATGTGTCAATTAAAATTTTAAATAATTTTAAAACTATGCCTTCTGTTTCTTCCTGATGCTTAATTTAGTCAAATCCATGTTTTCTATTTTGTGGGTTGATTTCTAAACTTTCCTGTTTGATTTCTAAACTTTAAAATGACTCTATTTCCAATATTAACATCTTGCTTATTCAAAGCCCTTGTTTCCTGTGTAGCCTTCTGAGTTATCTCTTGACATATGTAACATGTTACTATTCTTTTTCAAGTGTACTTAGTTCATGGAAATCCAATGGACCTGGTTCTCACTCAAAGGCATATCTGAGAGACCACCTATTTTTTAGGAACAAAGTTATCTGAATAAAAAAAATTTGTGTGGTGCTTTGTGGTTATTTAGTATTATTGCATCTACTCATACCTGAGGAACATTAATATTTATTATTAAACTTTTTAAAAATCTTTAAAAAAATTTAGCCCATTGCCAGTGCATATTTTAGTTATAATAATGTAATTACATATAATAGATATCATTTCTATTATATCTGTTATATCCCTTTTTGTTTCATATCAAGAAAAGACTTCCATGCATAAATGCTAACCTAGGGAAAAGTCATGTAGACTAGGGAAATTTAAACCATTATCACTGCAGTGTTTTAAAATGAGTCCCCTGAGAAATCTCATGTTTCCATTAGGTAAGAATCATTTTCAGTAACTAAACAACAGTCATATACTGGAATTCAAATGACTAAAAGTCACAGGAAAAGTAATTTTGAAATGCGATGGAGAAGCAGAATAGAATTTCAGTTTGCTGTTTATTTTCATTTTAAGAAAAATGAATACAATCAAAACAATCACTTTCCTTTTAAGATAAGCAGGAATCTATTATGTATATTTTTTTAAAAAATCACACAAATGGAATAAATTTTCATGTCTAACATTATTACAATTTAAAATAATATAATTATCACATAAAAACCAGATAACATGTAGGATAACACTGGGATTTTAACTGAGAGTCCCAAGGAGCGCCTGGTTATGATTATTATATCTCCTTGGGCTTTTAAATACTTGTTAGTAAGTGGTAATCATAATAAATCTATAAATGTCAAGAAAATTAATGTATTTTAATTTTAAAAATACTATTTTCAAAAAATTTAGTGAAAATTGTGACCCTGTTCTATGTTTGCAAATCTTTTAGTATCTGACTTCATAAAGAAAGCTAGATCCTCATATTTGGTTTTCATTCAGTGTGTGTTGCAAAACCAGATATCAAGTAGTTTCGTTGCGTATTCTCGGGAGGGTGAGTATGAAATCAGTAAATAGTATCCTTGTATTACCATAGCAATATTTTTGGCCGTGCAGATTTCTTTCAAGGTCTCAGTATCTTCCATATTTTGACATATACTGAACTAATGTATTCACTCAAAACCACTTTCTAATTGGGTCATAAATGAACAAGTTGAATTAACCCAAAAATTCCAAAAATACTGTTGTATTGGTTTTAAAACTATTAAAATGAGATGCAGTGACCAAAATCATTACGGTAAACAAAATATGCATTATCATACATTGGAAATTTATCCTTCAATATTTCTAAATAAGTTTTTTCCTTAGTGGGACAATAAATGAGAAATTGTGGCACATTTGTTGTTTACTCTTGGAAACATTTCAGCTGGTGAAAAAATATATTTAACTCTAACATGTTTTGAGAAAGCCTGTATCCAATGGAGGGATATCTTGCCATGAAGACCCTGTGTAATTATTATATTATTATAATTACTCTGTATGCGTGCCCACATTTACATGCAGGTTTTACTGGGGCAGAGAGGCAAAAAAAGAACTTTGAATTATAGGTATTTCTAAGTGGCTGAGGTAAGACTAGAGTCTATAATTCAAGCACAGGTGTAGTAACCTTCTAAGTCTGTGTAGTCATTCAAATTGTAAACCATGTATTACAAAGAAGGGCCAGAGATAAAATGAAGTATAATTAATGTGATATACTAGAGGAGGAAAAAACAGAAATCAAAATCTTCAGCTGACTTACAATGGCGTTAATTGACATTGCAGTGCTGTGAGCACAAAAGGACTTTTCAGGTCCAACAATTAGAAAATTAGTATGCCTACCTTGTGGTAGAGGCAGTCCATGGGTTCACATTACACAAAGTTTGAGATGTGTTTTTACTAGGGTAAAGGCAGATCTTTGAGTCTTTCTGATCTATACCTGTGAGCCATTTAGGGTAAAAAAAAAAAAAAAGCCCAATTCCAATCACTAGGCCTAACACTTTTTTTACAAGGAACACAAACGTGCACAAGTGTGGGAATGAGGGAGTTGGATGAGTATCATAAACCATAACATTGATTATACACAAGGAAGTTCAAAGGGCTATGGTGAAAGAGACTGCTTAAATTAGTGATAAGGGCAGAACAGGATCTGCCTGGAACTGAGGAGGAGAGGGGGAGATAGGGTACGGGGAGGGGGCAGGGGGAAGAAATGACCCAAACAATGTATGCACATGTGAATAAATGAATATTTTTTTTAAAAAGGAACAGCTTTAGGTTAAGATAAAGAGAAAGTTGATGGTGGCAGACTGATGTACAGAGGCAAATATAATTTCAAGAAAGTAGAGATGAACCCAGAGCTAAGAAATACCTTTAAAGGAGTGAAAAGAAAGAAATCAGAAACCGGTCACCCACACTGAGGAACTAGTGAAGAGTCTAGTTCGGAGTGTGCATTTATTTTGCAGATAGAAGATGTCAAGCAGGAGTAGTAGAGTGGTACCATATTGCAGAAGTCCAAGAAGTTTGTAATTAATTCTGAGCAAGAAGGAATAATTAAAAAAATTTTAACTCTGGAAATCTTGCATCAGATGAATTAGAGAAAAGAGAGAAAGGACACCAGTAAGTAACCATTATTCCTGTCAAGGAATGCTAGCTCATATTAGCAAAATTAGTAGGAAAAAAGTAGATTTTCAATGGAACTTTCACTGTGGAATTATAGAAGCAAGAGGACATTCCAAGTAGAAACTAGAAAATGTACCAACAGGTGAATGTAACAATTAAGAGAGAAAAATATTTTAAAATGACTCAAGTTCTGACAGTAGTGTATTACGGAAGTGATGCTATCAATAATATTAATTAGAGAAGTACAAGAAAGAAAATAATTGATTTCGAAGAAAGATAATGGTTTTTGAGCATGTTAAATTTAGGATTGGAAGTTAAGTAGGCATTTGCAAATAGGGAATAGGGTCTGAGGTTCATGTTATCTGTGATCTTTAGCTATCTCCTTAATACCTGAAACCTCCAGTGCGGGGGGAGGGGATACGAATGTGTTCCTTATGTAATTCAAAAATTAGATTGATTTTATCATTTTATTTCCTTCTCCCCCAACAAATGCCCTTATCCTGTACATCTGCATAGAGTTTAAAATGAATATAGTCTTCCATCAAAACAGCTACTTTTCTTTGCTGGATTGCTATGTCAATTTAAAGATTATTAGAAGTAAAGAAAAATAAAAGGGAAAAAAAATACACTTGTAAGAGACATGATAATAAATACCCCTATGCCTCTGTTTTCACATGACTTCTTGTATGCTATGCCCACTCTACAAGTGAAAATGTGTCTGGCAACATGATTTAGTTAAATTATAAATAGCCTATGTAGGTGCATCCATCCTAGAATAATACCCACAAGCTACTTACCAATGGACTTCCCGGCTTTTAGTGTAGCTTAGAGTAGACCGGGGGAATAATGCATCTGTTCTGCTCATCAAGGAGAAAGAAGATTGTCAAAGCTATCTTGTATGGGAAGGAAAGCAAACCATTGAAAATCTACTTGTTTTCTACTAATTTTGCTAATGTGAGCCAGCATTCAATTGAAGGAATTATTAAAGCTATCTCTTCTGATATTTGAATTGTATTCATTGAAATTCATAACATTAAAAACACTCAATATAGTGATAAATAACTAAGCATATATAAAGTACTTAGAATAGTGCCTGGCACATAAGATAGGTGTTATGTAAGTCATCATCAACAAAAACTGAAAACTTTAGATAGTGAAACTTCTTCCATTCATAAAATTAAATATGTATATCCTAAAATCTTTACAATGAAGCAAAAAAAGAAATCCTTTTTAATTCAAAGTCTTGTGGGAGAATATTCTTTGGTAGCACTCATATTTAGTCTTTATTTTAGTCTTTTGTTACTTATCTTGTAACCTGACATTTTACTTAAAAATTACTGTATACTCTATAACTAAAACAAGAAAGAACTGGTGCTGTTTAACATCCACATCTCCACCACTTCACAGTTGCCACAGGCAAATCATGGTCAGTTCACAAGGAGCAGATGAGCTCTGGCATGCAGACCTCCTTGGCCACTCTGAGCACAGTATTGCTTCAGTGTAATAAATGAGCAGGCATATGCTGGGGAAGTAAAGACCAGGGACCACACTGCCGTTAGCCACCTGCCACTTGTATTCAGATGTCTGCACCATAACTGCACAAAGAAAATGCTTCTGGCAACACTGTTGTAAACATCAAATCAATAACCAAGACTTCATCATTCCTAGACATAATTCAGAAATCATTTGTAGAGTTAAAAGTATGCCTCCGGAGCCATTTGGTCTCAATGTAATCCCAGAGCTTCTGGGCATGTGATCCTGGACAAGTTACCAAACTCTCTCTGCCTCAGTGACCAAGTCATAAAACCAGGGTGACTTCACTGAACTATTAACAAAATCCAAGGATTTAGACATGAAAGGAATTTAAAGCAGTGCCTGGCATATAGTAAGTGCTTAATAAATGTAACATAATCTTGTAATGATGTATGGGAGGTCACACACAGACCTGAAAACTAAGCACTGCACTGCTCTCCTTTGAATTGTTAGAGTCATATCTAAGGAAAATTCTTAATGAATTTGTAAGGTCCTCTATTTTGGTTTTTATCAAAAAAAAATTTTTTAAACCATTAACATTTTTTAAACATCAGCCATCTATTTATGTAACAAGTAAAATATGACTTGATGGAGTGTGAAGATTTTTGAGCAGTGAGCATAGTACATGGCTTCACCATTAGTAATTCCCATATAAGCCACATAAATATGATACCAATATTTATAAAAATATCAGTTTATAATGGTAAGAGAGAAGTTGATTTAAAAATTTCTGGCAACCTGCAAGTCTTCTGAAATATTTGTACCTTCTTAAGCCTGAGTCTTGCTTTTAAAATATCATTCCCTTCCTTGAGGCACTCTTTATGATGGCTTGCTCTGCATCCTTATTTTTCTAATTTCTCACTGTGTGACTTAGTGGTTTTTCTTCTCAAGGAAGATTCTTTATTCCTTTCCTGCTGTGGAGTGCTTTTCATGAAGGCAACTTTAATTATTTACTCCACATTTCCTACTGTGGCATAGGTCAAAATATCATTTTTAAGATGGGCTGTTATATATTCCCTGTGAGAGTCCAAGGTCAGAGACAGACTAAGAGACACACAACATGAAGAAGCTAAATTTCAAGCACTGTATGACTACCTGGTTTTAATTATATATGCACACACACATGCATACACACACAGTGAGCCATGAGCATATATTTGTTCTCAAAAACAAATATTTCTGTTAATATGCCAACAAATATAGTACACATTTATATAGTTAAATAGTATCAATGAGTAATTCCCTCTTGGACTATATAGATCATATGCTATTTTTCACTACAACCATAACTGCTTTTCACATCTGAAGATACCCATAGTGTCCTTCCAAATGCTTCTTATCTACCATATAAACAAGGCACCTTTTTAGCACTATTTTTGAAATCTGAGGGACTGCTGGTAAAAGGTGAATAATAGGTGTACTACATTATATCTGGAATAATGTTTCAAAATTAAAACACTTTCACAATAAATTTAAGATCTTTTACATCATCCAATTCACTACAATCCTATCATGGTTGATGTAGCTAAAACAGTGGTATCTAACAAGATCACTTCCAAATCCATATTACGGTGAATTGTGGTTTAGCTGGAACCTTGGAGGCACACTAAAACTGTCTTGTAATCAGAAGAATTGAATATCAGATGGTCCAACTAAACAGAAAATTGATTTATCTTTCCTAAATTTAAAGACTAGTAGAGAAACACTATTGAAATGTCTATTTCAATTTAATAACAATTTCTTAGCATTAGTGAGAACGCAAAGCTATGTGCACCTTTTCATTAATATTATTTTAGCTGTTATTGTAATCTCATGTTTTTTTTATTCTTTATTTTTATTGTTTTATTATACACACGTGCATACAAGGCTTGGGATATTTCTCCCCCCCTGCCCCCACCCCCTCCCTTACCACCCACTCTGCCCCCTCCCTCTACCCCCCACCCCCTCAATACCCAGCAGAAACTATTTTGCCCTTATTTCTAATTTTGTTGTAGAGAGAGTATAAGCAATAATAGGAAGGAACAAGGGTTTTTGCTGGTTGAGATAAGGATAGCTATACGGGGAGTTGACTCACATTAATTTCCTGTGCGTGTGTGTTGCCTTCTAGGTTAATTCTTTTTGATCTAACCTTTTCTCTAGTTCCTGGTCCCCTTTTCCTACTGGTCTCAGTTCCTTTTAAGGTATCTGCTTTAGTTTCTCTGCTTTGAGGGCGAAAATGCTAGCAAATTTTTTAGGTGTCTTACCTATCCTCATCCCTCCCTTGTGTGCTCTCGCTTTTATCATGTGCTCAAACTCCAGTCTCCTTGTTGTGTTTGCCCTTGATCTAATGTCCACATATGAGGGAGAACATACGATTTTTGGTCTTTTGGGCCAGGCTAACCTCACTCAGAATGATGTTCTCCAATTCCATCCATTTACCAGCAAATGATAATATTTCGTTCTTCTTCATGACTGCATAAAATTCCATTGTGTATAAATACCACATTTTCTTAATCCATTCATCAGTAGTGGGGCATCTTGGCTGTTTTGATAACTTGGCTATTGTGAATAGTGCCGCAATAAACATGGGTGTGCAGGTGCCTCTGGAGTAACACAGTCTTTTGGGTATATCCCCAAGAGTGGTATTGCTGGATCATATGGTAGATCAATGTTTAGCTTTTTAAGTAGCCTCCAAATTTTTTTCCAGAGTGGTTGTACTAGTTTACATTCCCACCAACAGTGTAAGAGGGTTCCTTTTACCCCGCATCCTCGCCAACACCTGTTGGTGGTGGTGTTGCTAATGATGGCTATTCTAACAGGGGTGAGGTGGAATCTTAGTGTGGTTTTGATTTGCATTTCCTTTATTGCTAGAGATGGTGAGCATTTTTTCATGTGTTTTTTGGCCATTTGAATTTCTTCTTTTGAGAAAGTTCTGTTTAGTTCACTTGCCCATTTCTTTATTGGTTCATTAGTTTTGGGAGAATTTAGTTTTTTAAGTTCCCTATATATTCTGGTTTTCAGTCCTTTGTCTTATGTGTAGCTGGCAAATATTTTCTCCCACTCTGTGGGTGTTCTCTTCAGTTTAGAGACCATTTCTTTTGATGAACAGAAGTTTTTTAGTTTTATGAGGTCCCATTTATCTATGCTATCTCTTAGTTGCTGTGCTGCTGGGGTTTCGTTGAGAAAGTTCTTACCTATACCTACTAATTCCAGAGTACTTCCTACTCTTTCCTGTATCAACTTTAGAGTTGATGGTCTGATATTAAGATCCTTGATCCATTTTGAGTTAGTCTTGGTATAGGATGATATACATGGATCTAGTTTCAGTTTTTTGCAGACTGCTAACCAGTTTTCCTAGCAGTTTTTATTGAAGAGGCTGCTATTTCTCCATCATATATTTTTAGCTCCTTTGTCAAAGACAAGTTGGTTATAGTTTTGTGGCTTCATATCTGGGTCCTGTATTCTGTTCCACTGGTCTTCATGTCTGTTTTTGTGCCAGTACCATGCTGTTTTTACCGTTATTGCTTTATAACATAGTTTGAAGTCAGGTATCGTGATACCTTCAGCATTCTTCTTTTGACTGAGTATTGCCTTGGCTATTCGTGCCCTCTTGTGTTTCCATATAAATTTCACAGTAGATTTTTCAATCTCTTTAATGAATGTCATTGGAATTTTGATGGGAATTGCATTAAACATGTAGATTATTTTTGGGAGAATAGACATTTTTACTATGTTGATTCTACCAATCCATGAGAATGGGAGATCTCTCCACTTTCTATAGTCTTCCTCAATCTCTTTCTTCAGAAGTTTATAGTTTTCCTTGTAGAGGTCTTTCACATCTTTTGTTAGGTTTACACCTAGGTATTTGATTTTTTTTGAGGCTATTGTAAATGGAATTGTTTTCATACATTCTTTTTCCGTTTGCTCATTGTTAGTGTATAGAAATGCTAATGATTTTTCTATGTTGATTTTATATCCTGCTACCTTGCTATAGCTATTGATGATGTCTAGAAGCTTCTGAGTAGAGTTTTTTGGGTCTTTAAGGTATAGGATCATGTCATCTGCAAATAGGGATATTTTGACAGTTTCTTTACCTATTTGTATTCCTTTTATTCCTTCTTCTTGCCTAATTGCTCTGGCTAGGAATTCCAGTACTATGTTGAATAGGAGTGGAGATAGTGGGCATCCTTGTCTAGTTCCTGATTTTAGAGGGAATGGTTTCAGTTTTTCTCCGTTAAGTATAATTCTGGCTGTAGGTTTGTCATAAATAGCTTTTATAATGTTGAGGTACTTTCCTTCTATTCCTAGTTTTCTTAGAGCTTTTATCATGAAATGGTGTTGGATCTTATCAAAGGCTTTTTCTGCATCTATTGAGATGATCAAGTGGTTTTTGTCTTTGCTTCTGTTAATGTGGTTTATTACGTTTATTGATTTTCATACGTTGAACCACCCCTGCATTCCTGGGATGAAGCCTACTTGGTCATGGTGAATAATCTTTTTGATGTGTTGTTGAATTTGGTTTGCCATTATTTTGTTGAGGATTTTTGCATCAATGTTCATTAAGGAGATTGGCCTATAGTTCTCCTTTTTGGAGGTGTCTTTGCCTGGTTTGGGGGTAAGTGTAATACTGGCTTCATAAAATGTGTTTGGCAGTTTTCCTTCCCTTTCTATTTCATGGAACACTTTAAGGAGGGTTGATATCAGTTCTTCTTTAAAGGTCTGATAGAATTCAGCAGAGAATCCATCAGGTCCTGGACTTTTCTTTTTGGGGAGACTCTTGATTGCTGCTTCAATTTCATTTTGTGTTATAGATTTATTCAGGTGATTAATTTCCTCTTGGTTCAGTTTTGGATGATCATATATATCTAGAAATCTGTCCATTTCTTTAAGATTTTCAAATTTATTTGAATAGAGGTTCTCAAAGTAGTCTCTGATGATTTCCTGGACTTCCATGGTGTTTGTTGTTATCTCCCCTTTTGGATTCCTGATTCTACTGATTTGGGTTTTTTCTCTCCTCATTTTAGTCAGGTTTGCCAGGGGTCTGTCAATTCTGTTTATTTTTTCAATGAACCAACTTTTTGCTTCATTAATTCTTTGTATGGTTTTTTTTTGGTTTCTATTTTGTTGATTTCAGCTCTCATTTTTATTATTTCTCTCCTATTTGTTTTGGGATTTGATTGCTCTTGTTTTTCGGAGTTTGAGATGTATCATTACATCATTGATTTGGGATCTTTCAGTCTTTTTAATATATGCACTCATGGCTATAAACTTTCCTCTCAGGACCTTTGCTGTGTCCCATAGGTTCCGGTAGGTTGTGATTTCATTTTCATTGACTTCCAGGAACTTTTTAATTTCCTCTTTTATTTCATCGATGATCCATAGTTTCCAGCTGTTTGCATGTTTTTTGGTTTTACTTTTATTGTTGAGTTCTACTTTTACTGCATTGTGATCAGATAGTATGCATGGTATAATTTCTACTTTCTTATATTTGCTGAGGCTTGCTTTGTGCCCTAGGATATGATCTATTTTGGAGAAGGTTCCGTGGGCTGCTGAGAAGAATGTATATTGTGTAGAAGTTGGATGAAATGTTCTGTAGACATCAAGTAGGTCCATTTGATCTATTGTATATTTTAGATCTTGGATTTCTTTATTGATTTTTTTGTTTGGATGACTTATCTATTGATGATAATGGGGTGTTAAAGTCTCCCACAACCACTGTGTTAGTTAATATATGCTTTTAAGTCTTTCAGGGTATGTTTGATGAAATTGGGTGCGTTAACATTGGGTGCATACAGGTTGATAATTGTTATTGCCTTTTTGGTCTATTTCCCCTTTTATTAGTATGGGATGTCCTTCTTTATCTCATTTGATCAATGTAGGTTTGAAGTCTACTTTGTCAGAGATAAGTATTGCTACTCCTGCCTGTTTTTGGGGCCATTGGCTTGGTAAATCTTCTTCCAGCCTTTCATCCTAAGCCTATGCTTATTTCTGTCAGTGAGATGGGTCTCCTGTAAGCAACAAATTGTTGTATCTTCCTTTTTAATCCATTTCATCAAGTGGTGCCTTTTGATGGGTGAATTAAGTCTGTTAACATTACGTGTTAGTACTGATAGGTATGTGGTGATTCCTGCCATTTAGTTGTCTTAGTTGTTTGAAGGTTTGATTGTGTGTACCTAAGTTGATGTTACTCTCTACTGTCTCGCTTTTTCTTTTCCTGTGGTTTGGTGCTGCCTATCTTTTCATGGTTAAGTGGGTTTCACTTTCTGTGTGCAGAAACCCTTGAAGAATCTTTGTAGTGGTGGCTTTGTGGTCACATATTGTTTTAGTTTCTGCTTATCTTGGAAGACTTTTAGTGCTCCATCTATTTTGAATGATAGTTTTGCTGGGTAGAGTATCCTGGGGTTGAAGTTATTTTCATTCAGTACCCAGAAGAGCTCACCCCACACTCTTCTTGCTTTTAATGTTTCTGTTGAGAAGTCTGCTGTGATTTTGATGGGTTTACCTTTGTATGTTACTTGTTTTTTCTCTTACAGCCTTCAATATTCTTTCCCTAGTTTCTGTACTTGTTGTTTTAATGATGATATGTTGTGGGGTAGTTCTATTTTGATCTGGTCTTTTTGGTGTCCTGGAGGCCTCTTGCATCTGTATGGGAATATCTTTCTCTAGATTTGGGAAATTTTCCATTATTATTTTGTTGAATATATTACACATTCCCTTCGCTTGCACCTCTTCTCCTTCTTCGATGCCCATGATTCTCAAGTTTGGTCTTTTGATGGAGTTGGTGAGGTCTTGCATTTTCTTTTCACAGGTCTTGAATTGTTTAATTAATAGTTCTTCAGTTTTTCCTTTAATTACCATTTCATCTTCAAGTTCTGAGATTCTGTCTTCTGTTCTATTCTGATGGATTGGCCTTCCATTTTGTTTTGCAGTTCTTTTTCATTCTTTTTTCTGAGGTTTTCCATATCCTGGGTGGTTTCCTCTTTAATGTTGTCTATTTTTGTCCTGAGTTTATTTATCTGTTTATTCATCATGTTCTCTGTTTCACTTTGGTGTTGATACAGTACTTCTATGGTTTCCTTTATTTCTTCTTTTGCTTTTTCAAATTCTCTATTTTTGTTGTCTTGGAATTTCTTGAGTGTCTCCTGTACATTTTGGTTGACCATATCCAGTATCATCTCTATAAAATTCTCATTGAGTACCTGCAGTATGTCTTCTTTTAAATTATTCTTGTGGGCTTCACTGGGTTCTTTGGCATAGTTTATCTTCATTTTGTTGGAGTCTGGATCTGAGTATCTGTTTTCTTCCTTCCCCTCTGGTTCCTGTACTAATTTTTTGCTGTGGGGAAACTGGTTTCCCTGTTTTTTTCTGTCTTCCCATCATTGTCCTTGGTGTTGTTATTGTCCCTGTACTGTGTGCAATTAAGTATTTTCTAGCTTGTAATAATAACAATGGTAATATTTAGAATGGAAGGGTGAGAGGAGATGGAAAGCAAGAAGTTAAAGAAAAGGGAAAAACAAATAAACAGATAAGTAGGAGAAAACAAAACAAGGAATCAAACAAGAAAGTTTCAAAGGTATAAACAGGGAGCATTAGTGTACTAATCGACAGTAAGCTGAACACACATTAGAGAGACAAAGAGAGGATTGAAAATAAAAAATAAAAAGAACAAAGTTAAGAATAAAAATAAAAAATAAGTAAATGAAAGAAATACATAAATAAAATAAAACAAAATGAAAAATAGATTAAAAAAAAAACCTCCAATGTCAAATGCAATGAAGTGTCAGTCTTAATAATTTTGGTGTCTGTCTCAGTCTCCAATCCTGGAGACGGTGCCTCAGATGTTGTTCTGTAGTTGTCTCATCAAAGGGGATGCGTAAAGTAGAACAAAACTTGTCCGTATCTTCCCAAGCCATCTGGGCGTGGGCAACTGGTGGCCCAGGGGCCCTCTTGGTTTCTCTGTTTGACATGAAGTAGAGATGCTCTGTGCTGGCTGGAGGTGTGGGTCAAAGTTTTGCCTCTTCTCGGTGGTTTTGCCTGCAAGATGTGTCTCCAGTGTCTCTCCAAGATTTCACTATAGGAGGCATGCTTTCTGCTTCCTCCCTCTAGCCGCCATCTTGGAACTCCTGTAATCTCATTGATATAAACATAAATTCTTCACTTGTTTTTAAGGTATATATATATATATATATATATATATATGTGTGTGTGTGTGTGTGTGTGTGTGTGTGTGTGTGTCTGTGTGTGCTTGTATATTTAGCATCTACTTTTATTTAACTGATTTATGACAAACATAATACTACAATGCAATGCAGAAAAATAATGACTCTGGGTCAACTGAATATGCATTTGGAAAACAAAACAAAAAGAACCTTAATCTCTACCTTGACACTGTACCTAATAGATCACAAACCTAAATGTAAGTAGTTTAAAAAGCATCCAAAAAATAAATAAGGGGAATAAATAAGATCAGAAAGTGTTTCCTAAAGAGGACACAAAAAAGAATAATTATAAAAATTAAAGGTGATTTATTGAGCTTCATTAAAATTAAATCTTCTGCAAATTGAAGTCACATTTAAGAGAAATTAAAGCCATACTGAGATGGAAAGAATATATTACAACCTACCTACCCAACAGAGGGCTCCTATGCAAAATTCCTACAAAATCAGGAAGAAAATGCAACTCAGTCTTTTTTTTTTTTTTTATGAACAAGATAGTTGAAGAAGCACTTCACAAAAGAAAATATCCAAGTGGTCAAAAGCAGATCAAAATACATTCAACATCATTAATCATCAGGTAAGGTCAGTTTAGCACTATACTGAGGTATCTACACAACAAGAAAAATGGCTAAAATTTTAAAAACTGACGATAAAATCAAGAAGCAACTGTAGCATCTTAACTCAGAAATATTCCTGGTAGGAATGTAAACTTTAGACATAGCTTAGCAGTCTCTATTAAAGTTAAATATATAATGAACCCATGAACTAGCACTTCACCCTAGATATATACAAAACAAAACAAGCACACATATACATCAAAAGTCAAGTTCAATGCTATTCAAAGAGGCTCAAAACTAGGAGCAACACTTAAGCTTATCAACAATAGAAATGACAAATATAGTTGAGTATGTTTATGTAAGAACTACTAGAAGCAATGGAAAAGATTGGACTCCACTTACAGGTAACAACAGATATAAATTATACAGATTTCACATTGAGTAAGAATCAGCAGTCAGTATGGAATGAATTCATATCAAACTCAGAACATGCACAACTAACTTACAATGACAGAAGTCAGAAAAGTTATTACCTTTGGCAGGAATTGAATGGAAAGCAGGCCCACAGGAGCCTACTGGAATTACAGAAATGTCTTAGATCTTGATCTGAATGGTGGTTTCATAGGCATATACATGTGTAACTGTGGTAAAAATATGCATTTTCTGTAGCTGAGGTAGACATATTGAGCAAAAAATATTAGATGTACAGAAGTAACTCAGCTTCAAATACAGATCTGCATTAACTTTTTTAACTTAGACTTATTTTTAAACATTTTAACACACTTGAGATTTAGAAATACAAAATAAAAAATGAGCTCTTCTCCCAAAGCAATAAGTTGAATAACTAAGACTCTTCTGTTCTGTGCAAAGAAGTCTCTGCACCTATTCTTAAACAAGATTTGTCTATACATTTTTTTTAAAGCACTGCACTGCTAGAGTGATATTTGCTTATGAAATGTTTATGTAATCAAACACTGGTGCCACCCCTGTCCATCACTGACTTAACACCAAGGTTTTCATTTCAGAATCAATGCAATTCTTATCAACACACACTACACATGCAACAAATTAAAAAAAAAAGCAGCACATTGGTGTATCTGATTCTTAGCAACACATGCTGTACACATGACTTACTGCATGCACCAAAATTCACATCTGAAAAAATTTGCAGATTATATTTCAATATTTAGATATTTAATCTCTCTTTTGAAGTGAAATTGAATGAATAATCTAAAATCAACTTTTTCTTAAAGAGAGAAGGGGGCAAATACTGACATCTAAATGTAAGTAGAAATTGGCCACATGACTAAGAATACTCTATGTAAGAATCTTTCCCAGTGAAATCTCTGTAAATTCAATAAAATATAATTTGTATTCTCTCTCTCTCTCTCTCTCTCTCTCTCACACACACACACACACACACATGCACACACTACAATATATATAATTTGCAATTATTCTGCATTGGTCAAAAATAAGCTAGAAAACCAAAGCATTTTACTTTCATTAAAATGAACACATTTATAAGGTGTAAGAGGATAGCTATTGAGGAGGCAGTAGCATCAGGCAGAGATGGACAGGTCCAAAGCTGCTGACTCAAATGCCCACAGAGGCTACACAGGTATCAAAGATGTGTGAGGAAGCCGAGTAGGACCTGACCATCTGGATTGCACACAGACCATGTAAATGACGTTAGTTATAGCCAGTTGTTGCCATGGTAAAAAATAAATGCTCATCTGATGCTTCGGATTTTATTACTGTGAATGAGAGGGATGTTTTATGACTTTGGATTTTTTTAAAGCATCTAATTCTTAAATTTGTTTAAATAGTATTCAAGTGTTACTAAATATTGAGTCATTCCAAAGTAAATCAGTTTGCAATCTCTGATCTAGTCCAGTATTACACCCATAAAGGAGTATAAGCTGCCTAAAGTCACACAGTGAGTCATTGGCACATTCAAAACAGGTTTTCTCCATCCCAGGAAAATCCCTACACCACCACACACCATGCTGTATTCTTCCACAAAACTGTACTCCAAATTCAGATTTTGTCACATATTTTCTAGAGTGTGACTCCTCTTCTATCAACTCTCACTCCTAGTCCCAGTTGTCTAAACTCCACCGCTATTAGGTCAGCCTCCCTTGCCTATGAGGTTTCCAGTCCATCTTTGTGCTTTTGTGCTCATCCCCTCCCCAGAAAATACAGAGCTGTGTCAAACACTCTGCTTGACACATCTAGTCCTCCACTCAAGGACAAACTCTAATGCTATATTCTAGGATGCTTTCCTTTTGAAGCCTAAGACAAAGTTCCTTCCTTGAAATCTTACTAGACTCTTAGTCAGTACTCTATCGTCTATTACTTGTGATTTCTGTTTTGTAGTTTTTGTTTTATCTCTCCAAACCAGCCATAAATTCCTATAGAATTAAAACTTATCTTGTTCTTCTATATCTCCTACATCCTAACATATTACTAATTCTAACAAATTAATCCTAACATATTACTGAGCAAGAGCTAAATACTCAAGAAATAATGCAAGCTGGGGTGGTGTGGCATGCCTGTAATTCCACTACTCAGGAGGAAGAGGTAGGAAGATCAAGAGTTCCAGGCCAACCCAGGCAAGTTAACAAGACCCTATTGCAAAGACAAAAATTCAGACAAAAGATCTGGGACATGCTTAAAATGGTAGTCCTCTTGTCTAGGATGCAGGAGGACCAGAGCTCAATCCTCAGGATCAAAAAAGAAAAGAAAGAACCAGGATGACTGATTGACCACAAAACTCTTCCAGAATGGATAAGGCTACTATAAATCATTTTGGAAAGTACTGACCACACCACTTTAGCATCTCTATTAGTTTTCCAGGGCTGTCATAACAGGAAAGCTTGTACCACAAGCTTGGTGTTAAACAACACACACCTAGCTGGATATGGTGGTATATACCTATTATCCCAGCATTTGGGAAGCTGATACAGGAGGATCAGGAGTTTAAGGCCTGGCTGAGCTACATAGTAGGACACACACACAAACTTATTCTCTCACAGTTCTTGAGGATACGAGTCAGAAATCACAGTGCCAACAGGACCACACTCTCTCTGAAGCTCACATGTAGCTTGTGATGACTGCCAGGACTCCGTGTCATTCCTTGGTTTGTAAATGCATCATTCCAATCTCTGGCTCTGTTTTCCCACAGCCTTTTACCTGTGTCCAAATTTTTCCCTTCTTTGAGGACACCAGTCGTATTAGATTTAGGGTCCACCCAAACCCAGTAGGACCTAATATTAATTCCATTATACCTACAAAAACTGTATTTCCGAATAAAGTCACATCCACAGGGTCCAATTGGTCATGAATTTTTAGGCCACACTATTCAATTCTACACAGCAGCTAATCCTCCCAGGGTTGATTTTTATAAAGAATCTGAAATATTAGTAGTTATTGAAGAATAAACAAGATTCCAAAATAAACAAAGGGAGTTTATATAATTTTTAAGGAGTATAGTAATTTGGAGTACATAGGGAAATATGCTAATAACAAAACTTAAAAACTTGGAAATGTAAAATTTTGGCTGATTTTTACACTATCTTTTCCCATATCTCACATTGTCTATAGAATTAGACGTTTCTAATCCATAAAAAGCACATTGAAAAAGCTAAATATTCAGACAATGTAAAAAGGAGGAGGGAGAATTGATAGAAAGGCTTCCTCTCCTATTCCTTTGTATAATTTGAAGGGCTTCATCTATCTCATCAGGTAGTTACCAAATTATTTATCTGATAGTTTTTTAGTTATCTGTCATTGTGCACATTTTAGGGCTAACGTAAATTAGGTGAATTTAGTCTTAGCTACCAGAGTTTGTAATTTCCAGACAATCACACAAGTTAATAATTTATACTGGGCTGGCAGTGTGATACATAGGAAAGATCCCTGAGTGTTAAGCACAGGTTGTCATCACTAGTTGTAGGATCTGAGTAATAGCATATCCTCTCTGCAGAGCACTTCCACACTTGAAGATTAAAGAGGTAGAGCCTAGATCATCTCTAAAGTCCCTTTCAACTCTAAGTTGAAAGGGAAATTTTCTACATTTATTGAGCCCTGAGTTAGAGGATGTCTCTGAAGTTAAACAGCAAAAGGGAATACTAACACTCACTCTCTAGCTCAAGTTTCACGACTAGAATTATGTTTCCATGCATCACTTCCATTGAAATGGGTTAGTAAAACTTGGGAATTTTTTGTGAACAGAGAAAGACCTGGGAAATGAGAACCAGAACCAGTAACCAAATCAGATAAAACAAATTTTAAGACATGGGGTGTGGAGGGTGGAGGTAAGCGGGAAATAGCCAGAGCAAATTAACTGCAAAGGAAAAAGGAGAAGCAGGGCAGAGGCCAGAAGTGAAAAAGAACAGAGAGAAACTACATAAAGTAGTTTCAGAGTTTGAGACTTTAACCACTAGCAAGGATGGAGATGTATGAGTTTCCACTTTAGGAAATTCAGACAAAACAACCAGAATAAATACTATTTATTAAGTGATGGAAGTTTTCAGTTTCCACATGGTTAAAAAAAAAAATGTGAAGCAGCACAATCACAGAGTTACAAGAAACCCAGGTCCAGCTGTGGTCCACTCATGGGCCCCTTGACCTCTTTCCTTTCATTCACCTCTGACTTCTCAGCCACAGCTGCACTGGACAGTACCAAAGGAGCTCAGGCTCAACTTAGTTTGCCAGAATCCTCTAAACAGATGCCCCACATTTTTCTTCTTTCTGGCCTGGGCTGTCTCTAAATCCTGGAAAGTCTTCTCAGCCCTTAAACAAGCTCAGCCTGAAAGTGCTGGTATCAGATTGGATATCTTAGGATGCTCCAGTTAACATACTCTTCAACTTGAAAATGTATCTTCCAATCTATAGTTCAGAAACAATGAGACCAAATAGGTAAGGTTCCACTATGCCTTGACTGATGGAATGTCATTTCCTCTCCAGTCTATTATAATTCAAAGTCTTAATCAGAGCCTGCAGTGATATAACTTGATTGATACTGTTAGCAGTGATGCTTATTTCTAGTCCAGGTTCTCACATGCTCGAATAACCAAATTAAGTAGAATACATGAAATTATTGCCAGAATGGCATCAGTGACTTAAACTTTGAGATAATAAAGGATATATATGGTAGGTTTACTAAGCATCCTGAATGAACTGCAAACCTGTTTTCTAAATTTAAGGCAGTCATGCACTGTTCTTTTTTGTTATACACTATATTTCTTAAATGCGTCTCTATAAAGAATTACTTTTAAATGCCATTATAAATCAAATGTTCATAATTACCCAAAAATCACCTGTCTTGATCTATGTAACTAAAATATTGCCCCCAAATTAATACACATTTCAATGATAGCATGTTTTGAGTCATGAGAAAGTAAAGAACTGCTTCCAACAATTTTGTTTTCAGATCAGAAAAACATTTTTTAAAAATTTGCATTTGTTTGTCCTTGGAATTTTTTTCTGCATGAGCTTCCCACTTCTCTGAAGACTGCATCCCTTATATGTGAAACATTTTAGAACATAATCTAGTCAGCTAGTTCACATTGTGCAGTCTATTTATAGAACTCAGAGCATAAGGCCACACACAAAGGAGACAGGAGGCTATGAATGTCTAACAGAAATTAATTGGCAGGGAGGAGGCAACCAACCCGAATGAGGCCTTTGCAGAAGTTTACTCAAGCCTGACCTCCTTGCATGGCTTGAAAGGGAAGAAGACACAGTTGCTAGGCCTCCATTCTGCAGCTGAATTCTATTCAGGTTCCACAGTTGGTCATATGACTAAATACCCTGTTCTGAGACATCAGCAGCAATAGCAAAAGATTTGTTGTTTGTTTTGGAGGGTTTATGTCAAGTAAAGATTATCCCCTACACAGTAGCATCTTATTACTGACCTGCCCTTAGGTCCACAAAAGCCACATTCTAGTTTCAGGGGAATTCAAGGTGAGTAACTGTGGCCTATATGTTTACCTAAGTCATTCTATACTTGAAATATTCAGACTAGATCAAAGAAAAAAAAAACTTACTTTTCAGATCTCAGAGAAGAAAAGAATTCACTCAAAAAAACAGCATTTTTCATGGCAGAAGATATAGCAGAAGTTCATTTCACATGATGGAAAGGAAATGACGATAATAAAAAGTAAGCTTTCACTGTGTTTTCTCCTTTATAGTCCATAGGAAGCAAGATCTGTGTAACCACTAAACCTCTAAATGTGGTCTCACACACATTTCCACTATAAATCCAGAGGAGGCAAGGCAAGGCACAAATCTGAAATAAATTGGAAATGATGTGTGCTAACTGTGTCAGACATGAGTGTCTCAGAGAACTGTCCCATGCAAGATCATACAGCAAGTGAGGGTCAGAATCAAAATGTCAGCTGGGACTATCAGATTTAAAAAATCATATTCTATGACAGTCTAAACAATATCTAAAAATTCCAAAGAGAAGATTATCGCAATTAGGAAATAATTTAACTAATAGTATACAAAGTCCCCTAAAATAATCTCTAGATTCCTGTGACTGGTAGCAAGATTCAGTAATAGGATCATTAAAAGCTGTTCTCTCATTTTATTCAATAATATATTATTCATCTTGTACAGAATGCATAAGTTGACTTTGGAAAAACTACAAGAACTAAACAACTAAAGAAACTATGCATTATATGTAAAAATAATGACAACTTTGACCTAAAGAGAAAATAATCTGCCTTTAAGAAATCCAAGTGATGTTACAGCAGTATTTCTTTGCCAGTATTGGAATGCAGGCTTGAACTAATACTCTGTGACTTACCAATTCTAAATGGTAAAAACTGATACATCCTACAGCTTCTCTATGAGATGGGAAGGTCCCAACAAAGGTTTTAGAGAACCAATATGAATACTACAATTTAAGAGGAAGACAAATTATTATATCATAGGGGTTAGTTTAATGTCAGAAGTAAAAATATATAAATATGATAACCAATATTTATTGATCACTTATTTTACGCCAGGTGCTACAACCATAAATTTATTCTCTCAGTTCACACAGCGACATGTTGTTATTACTACTGTGATCCCTATTTTACAGAGCAAACCAAGGATTAATGTGATTTCAAGATGCCAAGATCATAGAACTTGCAAATAATGGAATAAAAAGTGGAAATCAAGTAGTAACCCATTTTCAGATGCTTGTACTACATAGCCTTCATAATATTCAGCGTATGGACTTCCCTTCTAAGAGCTATTAGAAGAAAATGTCCAGTAAAGAAGGCAAGAGATAAGCAGGCTCATGCTTAGAGGCTGAGAAAATATTAATCATCAGGTATTCAGTCTTATCTTTCTTTTCTCTGAGAATTACCTTCCATGCATTTTTCTACATAGTAATCAAACAAATCATATAGAGAAGAATATATGCTATTTCTATAAACATACAAAATTCACACTATTCATTAACTCTATTACATAAAATCTACACAAAGAGAATCATTAATGAACCTGTTTTCCTCTTCTTTTTCAGTCAGTCCCTATTTAAGGAATTCTTCACTATGAATCTTTGCCATACTTTCTAAAGTACATATCTTTATGCATACACACAAGCACGTGCACAGACACATATAGTCTCTACAAAATCTGCTCTTTATAGCAAAACTAGTCCATTTCAAGATTTTTTTTTTAGTTATAGTCTGACAAGCTCTCATACTTCAGCCATTCTGATTTGTGCATGTTGTTTTCAAAATTGCATACAGTTTTAGAAAGGACTCTTGCACAAAGGGAATAGGGAGTTCAATTCACTTTCTAATTTCCAGATCTCCCTCCATTGTAATTTTTATTTAATCTTCTTTACCTCTGAACTTCCAACTAAACATGCAACTTGAACTGAAAAATATTCCTAGGAAGGAAAAAGCACTATTCATCAATAATTGAGTAAATGAGGGGGGCCTCACAGAGCACAGAGGAAGAGAAGAAAGTGCAGTAATTAGGAGTAAGAATAAAAATAGCTAACACTTATTGACCTTACTGGATCTCCAGGCACTTTTACATGAAATGCCTCTGATTCACAAAACAACCTTATAAAGATTGTCATAAGGTTGATCACTATGATCTCCTCTTAAAAGAAAGAGAAATTGAGGCCAAAGTTTTTTTAACTCATAATAAGTGAAGCTAATATTTAAACCCAGATAGTTTGAGTATAAAGTCAGCATTCCTTAACCACCACACTAGGCTGACTCTCATTTTTCATTTACTGAATGAACGCCATCAACCTGTAATGTTACCAATGGATGCCCTATTAATCAGTGTTTGTTATGAACAATGCATGTTGCTTGGATGCAGAAACTTAAATGGATTTCAAAAAGATCTGACTATATCTGAATTTTAAGATAAAAATTATATTAAAACCTTGCTATTTTTATTGTAGTTTCAGTTTGAAGGAGTTTTTAAGGAAGAGTATGGAATGTTGTACCTTAATTGGCTCCACCTAAATTACTTCCCAAGTTTAAACAATGGTACAAGACCTTAGGTTGCTCATACATATTTGTTAGCTAGTATTAAACGAGAAACAAAGAAAAGAATATTTAAACTTTTCTAAAGCAAGAACTTTTAGTAGAATTTATTCATTTACTAACCAATATTGATTGAGTTCCCTCTATCTTCATGCAGCATGCCTGCAAACTGGTAAGATGAAAACAGTCCCATCTTTGATAGCTAAAGCAAAGTGGACATTTCAAAATTACAATAAATGTTAAGAGCTATATTGAAGGGTTGCTGTTGAACTATAGGGACCAAAAAAGTGGAGTAATATTTTTGCTGGGGCTGAGAAAATCTAGAAAGGCCTTCACTAAGTCAAGGGCACTGCAAAATGGATGTGATTTACTCAGTCAGACTCTGGAATTAGAAGGTATAGAACATTTGGTCAGAGGGAAACAGATAAGAGGATGCAATTTGTATAGGAAATAACAAAGGTTTTGGATTCATAAGTTCAGGAGAGAATGCTGCTGAGGCTATAATGCAACATGACTACTATTAAGGAATTTGAATATAAGCAAGAAAATATGGCCCAATCTGTTTTTGAAAATTCACTCTCCTATCAGTGTGTCTAATGCATTCACATTATGGGTACAGCTGAGGCAGAGAGACAAATAGGGAAGTAATTTAGGTGGTTTAACAGAAAGATGGGGTTATGATTTAGATATTAAATGTCTCCCAAATCCCATGTACTAAAGATTTGTTGTCAATCTGTGGCAGGTTGTGGAAACTTTAAGAGGTAGGGCCTAGTAGGAGGATGTTAGGTCACTGAGGGTATGGTATGCCCTTGAAGGGGATATCAAGACCCATCTCTCTCTCTCTCTTTCTCTCTCTCTCTCTCTCTTTTTCTGCTTCCCTGTTGTCATAAGGTGAGCAGCTTTACTCCACCCCACACTCCCCTGACCATGATTTCTGCCTTGCTACAGACCCAAAAACTAACCATGCACTGAAACTGTGAGCTTAAATAAATCTCTCCTTTTAATTGAATCATGTCAGTTATGTTGTCACAGTGATAGAAAGTTGGCTATCACAGATGGTAAGGTCTGAACCAAGGCAGCAGTTGGGCTGAGGAAATTAAATGGCAAAACAGTCTGCCATAGCTTCTTCTTTCCTCTTACAATTCCTCCCAAGTGCTGAAAAAGGAGAGTCTTAGACTGCTGAGTGATAGCCCAAACTCTCTTTAGAATAATAGGCCCCCAGAGTCATCTGTAGTTGAGTTGTACTAGATTTTTAAGATGAAATAGCTGGTAATTTACCAAACACAAGTCTATATCTTTTTTCACTATTGGGAAACAAATTATACAATAACAAATAACAGAGCTAAAAGCCTACCACATCTAGTAGAGAGATAAAATTGCTAATGAAAACTGGAATAAACCACTTATGCTAACAGTTGCATAAATATGCCTAGTAGTACAGGAAATATACACACTTACTTGTTTCTTAATCTATACTGTGTAAGTATTTAGCTGTCTTGTTTTTGTTATATTACTTTCAGCATTATTAAATCAACTTTAAGAACCTTTGTTAGAACTGTGTAGCAAGGAGTTCATATAATATACAGAGACTCAAAACTTTTTAAAATCTTCTAGCATGTAATCCAGCTGGTTTAAAGTCAAATTCTTCATTAAACCTTACAAATCTTCATAACCTTGAATATTCCAAACAAACATTGCCAAATATCTTGAGGATTTTTGAGCACAAATCATCTCACCTTAAAGTTTAAAAACATATCTCACCTTAATTTTTAAAAATATGATTTTATCTTTCTTCAGTCAGAGACAACATGCTACAGTAAAACACCATGAAATTCTGCCTTGTACTATTTCCACCTTTCTTTTGCAAATATTTTTGCTTTCTTTTGAAAATATTTAAACTTTTACAAGTTTCAACCTTTCATTGAATAAAATTCCTTGAAGGACAACATGATCTCAAAGCCCTGCACAACACTTAATAGACTGAGTAGCACAGTACTGTACATTTTAAAATACAACTTCTAATATCTTGTTCTGATTTGAATGTATCCCTCCAAAATTCAGGTATTGTTGGTATGGTAGTATTAAAAAGTGGGATCATTGAGAAGTGATTAGATCATGAGGGCTTCTCCTTTGTGAGTGGGATTAAGGTTCTTATATAAGAGACTTCACACAGCATTCAGCTAACTTTCCCTTCCTCTTTCTACTGTGTGAGGATGCAGCAAGAAATCCCTCCCCAGCCAGCAAATGTTAACACCTTGATCTTGGACTTTCCTTCCTCCAGACTGAGAAAATAAATTTCTATCCTTTATAAATTACCTCATGTGCCATATTCCACTATAACAGCTCAAAATAGATTAAGATAAATTTCAATGTTTATTTGAAGTTTCTGAAAAGTTATATACCTCCTCCACAAATGTAACATATTCAAATATATCTCAATCAACTAGTTCATTAGTTTTTAATTTGTAGATCTCTTAGGGTTTTTTCCTTTTTCATATTCTTACTATTATAGAGATTAAAAATCACATTTAATCTTAGACATTAAGTTGTTTTGCTATATTATAATTGCATTCAAGTACGCAATCATCATTGTGTTATAAAAAGGAAGATTCCCTCTACAGTCTGCTGCATGATTGAGGGCAAGGCCCCAAGGTTGGCACAGAACAGCAACAGTGAGAAATATCATAACCAGTTCAGGGGTTATGATAGTTTGACTTGTCTCTGCCTTTTCTTTTAGCCTTGTTTTCCACCATGCCATCCACAGAGTCACATATTTACCTCCCCCTCCCCAGTTTTTCTAATAACCTCATCTTCTAGACTTTGAAAGTAATCTCAATTCTTCCTTTCCAAAATGAAATCAATCAATACTGCACCCATTGGGGAAAATTCGTCATCAGATGGTCTTCTTTTTTTTTTTTATCAAATGTAGTTGTATTCAAGATTATAAATATCACAAACAATGAAGTCAGTAAAACAATGAAATCTTACTTGGGTAAGTAGAGACAGAGATTTCTATTTCTAGACCTTTAAGTTAGCAGGTTTTCATGTTCCTAATTCAAGAAAGTTCAGATTGGTGGGCCACCAAAGAGAAGACAGAAATATATGAGCATGTGACTGTGGGTCAGAGTGTGTACATGTGTTCTTATTCTTTAAAATGAGCAACTTTATTGTGAAAATCACATAGGGTGAATTGTGCTGTCTATCCAGAATGATCAGTGTCTTTCTATTAGAATTAAGACAAGAATAATATGGTATTTATTTTCAATTTCATTGTGCTCAAGTAGAAATTTGTGAATAATTCAGGAACTTGCTAGCTTTATGAACTCTTCTTCCTAATAGAATATATCAAGAGAAGCAAAAACAGATGCAAGTAGCAGGCTTTCAAAGTAAATTTCTTCTCAGTCACTGCTTTTTCCTTATGTTCTCCCACTCTGAGGGAAGTTCTGACACAGCTAAGAGTGTGCTTTCATTTCTATATATTAATTTGACATAGTCATAATGATGGGTTAGTATTTTCAATTTATTTTGGAAATCTCAAACTAACTAAAGTGTGTTCAATATAATGATGAGTGTTTTTTCTGGGTACCAGAAGATTGTACATAGAGATTGTATCCTGTTTATCTTCTTTTTAGAATTATAGCACAAGGCCTAGCATATAATAGATATTCAATAAATATTAATTGAATGAGTGATGGTTTGAAATAACTTATCAATGAGAAAACAAACATTGACAAGCAATTTGTCAGTGTTGTAAATGACATGTCATAAATCTACAAACTCAGAGTGTAGGTGACTATATGCCTTTACATATCCATGATTACTACTGATCTTTCTAGGGAAGGTAAAAAGTGAGGTGTAAAGATAGCAATAAGGATGACTTCCTCTCTCAAATCACCAGAAAAGTTCTTAAAAATCAAAGCCTTTCTTAGACTCTCACCAAAGCATGAACCAGAGAAACAACCATTTCCAAAGGTGTATGAAATTCTATATAAACTAGACAAGCCTAATCAGGGAAGGAGCCGCTGTGTGCCACTCTGTTTGTGGCACACAGGCAAGGCACTCAACACAGAGCAGGCTATTTTCTTAAAATACAAGATATTTCCCCAACTTGACACACGACTGTGTTAAAGTGTGAATACAGTGTTCCCCAGTACTCTTTCATCCATCTACAAAGTCAAGAGACTCATCAGAGTAAATCCAGACTGGGAAAGAATGCTAAGCTCAGGGTGTGGCAATTTCTAGCAGGGCACAAAGTATCCTTTCCTCTCACGATTAGTCACTGAACTGAAACAAAGATGTCCCCAATGGCTTCACTCGCCTGTTTTTCATTCAACAAGAGCGTGGCCTCTGAATTTGCTCAAGTCGGTGCATTCCTTTAACAGGGGAAGGCTCAGGCTTTTTTATTAAGAGCAACAAATCAATCATGAAATGAACCTCGTGAAATATGTCTCCTCACTAATGGAAGAAATACACAACGTGACAAATGGTTCTGTAGGTGTAATTATCTACAAGATCTGCTTAAAAGGGGGAAAAAAAGCTGTACCTAAACTGACTCCTCTTCTGGTTTTGCTTGTACTTTTGCTGGGCCTGTAACAGAAGTTCACTTAACCATTAACTCTATGTTTCTGGCATTAATTTTGTTTCTACTTTCCTTTTTCTGTAAAAGGTTTTCTGAATTGACTGATAACCTTACATTTTTTCCTAAAAATATACATTTAGCCCATATAGCAAGGCTCCCTTTATGGCACACATGGATTTTTTTCCTTCAAATAATATGAAAAACATAAACTAGAGGTACAACAAAACTGAGATTTTAAAACAACGAAACTTTACATTAAGTACATTTTATTTAAATGCATCTAACTAAATTTAAAAACTTTAAATGAACTCTATTTACTTAAAATAATGTAAGTTACATTGAATGCAACTTTATATCTACCTACATCATTTTATAAATCATTCTCCCTCATTGGGAAGATTTTATTGCTATTATTATTATTATTATTATTCAAAGTATCATGTGCTTATCAAAGTCAGTCTGTGACTTTAAAGTAGAAAAGGAAAAAAATGTGTAATACACCTTTTTCAATTAAAAAAAGTATTCTAGATAATTTCAGCTCTCGGTAATAGTAAAAGAAATTACACTGCCCATCAAATTACACAGAATTTTAGAAGACACGTCTCAGTCTGCCTTTAAATGAAGGTACCACTTGTGTTTTGACATAGAGCAGTTCAACTGAGAGACATTCGTGACACTTTCCTGTGCCCTACCTTCCTACTGAGTTACAGGCCAGTCTGTGCTATAACTTTCAACAAAATCTTTCAGAAGAGCTTCCGAATGACTTGGAGGTTACAGCAAGGATGATGAGCCAACTGACATACACAAAAGCCCAGGGTCAAAACTAAACCCAATTTGAAGTTACAAGGAAAAGTAACTCTTAAGGAGACTTCCTCAAAGCCATCCTTGCCATCTGTAATTTCAAAGTAATAAAGGGAAGGAAATGAGTAATGAAATGAAATGTACTAAAAGATGATTGTCATTTGTCCTGGGTGAAAGCACTCCATTTGTGTCTGGTTACTATTTATAATGTGTTTATTCCCAAATTTCTCAAGAGAGAAGTCACAAATCAGTATTTTTCTGGCCATGAATTCTGCATCCAAATTTAATACTGCTGACTGATAGGTAAAGGTAATCAACTAATTATGATACAGCTTGTAGAGACGTAAAGTAAGAAATTCTATAATTCGTAATCAGGTATTGTTTTATGATTATTTTTAAACATACCCACCTTCATCTAGAAAAAATAAAAAACCGTGTTTCCCATACTTATTCCTCTCCTAAGAGAACTTCTCTCTCTGCTCTACCCTATTATCAAGCACTTGCCATGAATTTTTTTCCTGTCCAAGAAGTTGAGGATTTTCCATGCCCTCCCTCCTCACCTTCCCAGTCAAACTTCTGGAGAGCATCATCAACACTTGCTGACTTTGTTTCCTTATCTGCAGTATGTCCTCAACCTACTGCAGTCTATCTTCTGAGGTCACCACAACAGCAAACATATTCTTGTGAATGGAAATGTCACTACACCAAAAGTACCACTTTCAACCATGACCTCCAAGCAGCAATGCTGCTGGTAAAACTCTTCCTAGAGTTTCTGAACAGCACAATCCTACAGCTTCCAGTAGAGCACGGAGAAAGAGCACAGAGTCTAAAGCCAGAACCCTGGGATTTCAACCAGCCATGTACTGTTTGGGTGGCAGTGTATAAGTTATTTACCTTTCTGTGGCTCAAATATTTTTCATTTATAAAATCAGGAGTGGTAGTAGCATCAACCTTTCAAGAGGACTCAATTTATCATTGACCTATGCAAAAGCATATAAAACAGCAACAAGCACACAGTAAGAATCCAAACATGGTTTAGCTTTTATCATTTTTATTACTATTTTCCTCCTACTTCTCTAGCTACCCTTTCTCTGTTAGTGTTCATCAGGGTTTGTTTCTAAACTTTTTCTTTCCCCAAGATCATCCTAAATTACTAAATAAATAATATTTGGTACATTATTACTAAATAAGTAATAAAGCTTAAACATAATTTCCAGTCCACACTTATTTCTTAAACTTTAAGCACATATATGTTACTGCCTGCTGGATATCTCAAATTCAACATGTGCACAGCTGAATTAATTTCCTCTTTCCAGGCCTATTCCTCCTCAAGTGTTCTGTTTCTCTAAAGTTACATCCACTTCCCACACAATCATCCAAGCCAGAAGCCAGGAATCATGTCTGACTGTCATTTCTCTCAACTTCCAAAAGCAAAAATGTACTGTAGGTTCTACCCAACCCCTGACTGTCCCCTTATCTTTTCACTGAATCAGCCTGATCTACTACGCCTCTCACAGACCACCTGTCCCTTCACTGCCAGCCTTGTCCTTCTCTAAATATTTTCCACATATCAAAGGGAACACTCTCCAAATGCTAACATCTAATCATGTCTCCAACTCTGTGCTTAAAACTCTTCCACGTCATAATGAAAGTGGCCCACGTGACCCTCACCTGGAAATCTGGCCATGCATACTTCTCAAGCCTTATTTATTACCCTCTCCCTCCTGCACAGCTTGCAGCTCATCAAATCTCTGTCATCTCTGGATCTTTTCACATTCTCTTTCCTCAGCATGGAACTCTCTCCCACTCCACCAACCTCCTCCATCTGGATCAATGATGTTCAATACCCTTGTCATACATGCATTAAAAAATCTTGTTGTCCCTCAATTATATTCTTTATCATACTTTGTTCAAATTTTGAAGGTAAGCATAAAGTAATGATATAATTACAAATTGCAATACGTGTTATGAAGGAAAACGTCTGTCACTGTCACCAGTCTATACTACCATAAGAACAAGACCTTTTCTGAGCTTAATACCTAGAATAATAGGTACTCAAAATATACATGAGTATAAGTCCATACAGAAAGAGAAAAATAATCAATGCCAACAAGAGGAAGATCAAGGGAAGAAGAGAGAAGGGTATCATGAGTTCCTATCAGCACTCACCTGTCACAGTCTCAGAGGACCTTGACTATCATCTCCATCGCTACACACTAATCCTCAATGTCATCTCAAAGCTTTGACAAAATGGAAGGTAATTTATACAAGGGTTAAAATAATCTCTGATTCATGTTTTGATTTGATCAACAAATATTAACACTTCACTGTTCATATTACATGTGGCAGGTATTGAATCTCTTCAAAATAAAAGACCACAAAGGTCTTAGAAGCTAAAGGTAAATGCCGTTCATATGAAATATGTACATGATTTTGGTATACAAGCACTATGTAAAAATGTTTTTCTTTAATTTAAAATCTGTTCATAATTACCCTGCCTTAGAGTGTCAGGTAATAAAAGACAAGATAATGCCATGAAAGATAGAAAATACAGGCTAAAATATGAGGTTTTAAAAATATTTTTTATTTTTACCTTCCTACTCTCTTTCTTTCTCACCTCCTCTTTCTTTATCCACCTCCTACTCTGCTTTTCCTCTACATACTCCACTGCCAGTGGATCATATGCTATATTACTCATGCAATAGCAAGAGATATCCCCCTGAAATGGAAATTGGTCACAGGAAATCAAACTAGAATCAAAAGTCTTTCTTATCTAAAAGAAAAAGTGTAATTTGTGATGAAGTCAGTATGAGATCAAATAACAAATGTGTGAACAAGAAAAAGCCATACAATAACCTGTAAGAAACAGCTACAACATGAAATTATTTCTGTAAATTAATGTCAGATAATTTCTAAGTAAGGGCAGAATTAATATAAAACAGAAAAAATTTAAAATGTTTTCTTCAAATTAGTGGTGTGTGTTTACTGGGAAAGCTAAACTACCATGACTAACTCCAGAAGTTAGTCTTGGCTGTTTGAGACCTGGTCTTTTGCAGAATTAAACACTTTAACTTAATTTTGACAACTCCACTCTCTCCAACAAGTGATTCTTGAGAATTTGTTCCAAGATTCTGTCAAGGAATTAGGGCTAACCACAGACCCTTGAATAGAGGATAACCTTCCCCAGGAAGTGCTTCCATTTTCATGAAATATATAACTTTGGAAGAGACAAACTGAGTTGTCCAAAGAGAAGGAACATGACAGCCCAGGGAGGCGCTGGCCTTCCCTGTTTATATTATCTAAAATTGTAACCCCATAACCTTACTCTCTGTTCCATTTTCCTGCTTAAATAGTCCCCTTGACCATTTCTACCATCTAATATACAACACATTTTATCACCTTGATGATCCAAGAAGTACACATCACATCTAAATAACTTCAGAAGGACTCTTCAGAAATTGCCCCAGGTTTCTATCTACATTTACATGAGTTGATGTCAAGACAAAGTATGTAATATGCCCTTTGGGCCTGAGAATCATAAAAAAGAAACTGCTTCATATGATAGAGGGAATAGGAAGAGGGAAAACAGTAAAAATTCTGGATCTTCAAGATGGTAAATCCACCATGACCAAATAATGCAGAGCATACTTGCAATCTAGGAGGATAGACTATAGCAAATAGTCACTGTATTGATGCTTAGGTCAAGAGCTGGAGGAGAGGATCCAATTAATCTGTCACTGCCATGCCACACACAATGAAAGAAAATATTGCTCCCTAATTCCATGGAGTTCCAAGTGCTGATGCCGGGAATGAGCTGAGGTTGACCAATTATCACCCAAAATCCTCTGCTAAGCAATCATGACCCCATTGATTTGCCCAAATAGATGTCAAATATCACAGTGACATCAGACTGGTCATTTTACCCTTATCATATATCATATATATGTTTTCCTAATAGCTATCTGTTTTTTTTATAACTTTCCACTCACATTCTAATTTCCCCTAATACAATCCAGATATTTTCCTTAAGATATAGTTTAAAAAAAAAAAAAACTCCTCCTCTCTCTGAATTCCTTAGTGAAACTGATGCCATGTTGCTGTTCTTTATATATTTCCTATCAAAATTATGAAAATAATGTCTTACATTTTCAGAAAAGCACAAATTGCAAATCATATTCACATACATTATTTCACTTACGTAAAGAAACAGCAGACTATATTTTATAGGCCCATCTTTTCCTGTACTTTCCATCCCTATAACCTTCCCAAAACTTGTTCTCCCTACTAGTACAGGTCACCCAGGAACACACATGCTAATGAGGATGAAAATGAAATTTGTTTATTTTATTATAAAAATACCCCCAGAGCATTTTAAAGCTGAGTTTCTATTGTTATTTCAATAATGAAACTGCTTGGTAATGATCCAAAACAAACCAATCTTTTTCAAAGTTTTTAATGTTCTAATAACAAAAACAAAACTTAATCCTCTGCTTCAGCAAGAAACTGCTCCTAAATGTTTTATATTCTATTAGCTCAAAAATTAGGAGGTATGTTCTATATGCCCATTTTATAGATAAAGAAACTAAATCTTAAAAGTGTTGACTAATTTGCCCAACACATTTTGGCAATTTGGATCCAATGTGTATGACTTGAAAGCTAAGGCCCTGCAACATGGATGGCACTGAAAGTTGAGCACTATTCTGTTACACAGGGAGGACCAGTAGGACTGCCGTGCAACACGAAGTCATTTAAAACTACAGCAGAGACATTGAAGGCACAAAGCAAATGTGCACAGTTGCCTATGACTCGGGCAGATCCCTGCAGTGACTAAGGGAAACATTGCAAAGGGAGAAGAGACTGAAGCTAAAGAAGGCCTAAATGCTCATGGAAAGCCTGCTCTCCCCTCAGCCCCAGGACAGTGAGTTCTTTTCACTGGGGGCTTCACTTCACACGCACCACTGAGGCTCCAGGTGTCCCTCAAAAGACACTACTTCATCTTTCTTTTTTCTTTAGTACTACTAACCAATCTTCATTTTAGCCAGGTGTCTCTGAACATATAGATGGAGTTAGGGACTGAAAGAGGGCATAACTCAGTGAGAGCCTCAGTCATTAGCCTAGAAGTCCAATTTCATTCTGCAGATACGATAGTTAACTTTTTCTTTATTTTCATAAGTAAAGAGGCAGTAGAGCACAGTGGGTACATGCACAGATTATGACTCACCACTCATACACTGTGGGACCTTAGATGTGTGGTTTAACTTCTCTGTGCCCCAATTTACTCATCTTTAAAATTGGAATAACAGTGGCACCTACCTCAGTAGGAGGTATTGTGAGAAACAGATGAGATAACATATATTACATACTTGGGATATTGCCTTGCCCAATGTAACTTCTGTATATGCCTTCTGTATTATATAACACTAGCCATCAGGAATTTTTAAAAGGAGAGCTAATAAATCCATGAGAAATTATGCCAAATACTTTCCATTTCTTCCTCATATAAGCACTATAAAGTAGATGCTATTACTGTCCCAATTTTATGTGAAACAAAGGCTCAGAGAAGTCACAAAAGAGTTCAGATTACCAAGACTATAAATAATGGTCAGGACTCAAATCCTACAGTCTAACTCTGGAGCCAAAAAATCTTTACTATCATGCTATTTCATGTATATAACAATACTTGATAGCAGATATCCAAGTTTTCCTCTGTGCTAGGCATTGTCCTTATAAGTTTATAGCTCTTTCTTCAATAAATTCTCACAGACACCTTATGAGACTGATGTGCTTATGGTTCTCATTTTACAAATGAAAACCTGAGGGACCAGGCATTAGGTAACTTGGTCAAGATCAAGGCCAAGATATATGTACCTCAAACCAAAAGGTAAATAGAGCAGAGATGCTAAGTTTCAACCTCTGTGAACTAACACCAGATAAAGGATTACATTTTCAAAAAGGAAACACCCTCCTGGTATGTTCATCTAAACAATTCTAAGCCAGCATGATTAAGAGAAATACTCTACACTGAAAACATAAAAGAGGAACTGACTAAATGCTAACGTATTCTGCTGTCTTACTACTGAAATGTTTTGCCACTTCTACTAGCAGCTATTTTCAAGTCATTTTCAATGTGTCCTATACAATTTGAATAGAATTCCTATTAACAAGTATGGATCAACTTCATTTGGTTTCTGACACAGAGAAGTTAGAAACAATCTGGAAAAAGATGGTGGCTGAATACATAAGTATTATAAAGAGGAGAAACTATCAATGACAGATTTAGTCAAAACCCAAAGAAATTTGTAAGTATCACCTATCAATACTAACAGATAATAATTGATGAGGTGCACAAAACAGCTAAAAAAAATCTAAGTCTTTGTGCAAATTAGAAACTAAGCCTTGATTTGGTATTTGGTAAGCAGAACACAAACTGGCTGTGGCCCCAACCTCCCCCAAGCCTCAGTGACACATGCCAATGTGGAGCATGTTCCAAACACATCCTGATGGATCTTAAGTAATACGGGAAGGGACTTTTATAATTGTAGAAGGAAGCACACTGTTATAGCTCTGAGAAAACACTAAGTACAGGGGTCAAAGAGGAAGATGGAAGAAGGCTTTCTTTATAGGATGATAGTGTGAGAGGACAGCAATGTATCATGGGAAGTAAAACTCATCAACCCAATAAAAGTATATAAAGAGGCAATGAGTAAAAGTTAAGATTTTCATGCATTCTTCAGATAAAGAAATCATTGATGATCAATTCTAAGATTGTAAATTAACTATTGACAGATGAATACTGAATTAACAATGAATGAAAAAGGGAAGAGTGGGGTGGGGAAAGAATACAATCAAAGTACATTGTAAACACATAAGAAAAGGACATAATGAAACCCATTTTAAACATTTGTAAGGCTGTGTGGTAGCACTCCAGCTACACTGGAGATAGAGATTAGGAGGATTGTGGTGTGAGGCCAGACCAGGCACAAAGCCAAAGTTAGCAAGACTCCATCTCAATTAACAAGCCAGGCATGGTGGCATCCAGCTGTGATCACAGCTGCTCAGGAAGTTATATGTAGGAAGATCACTGTCTGAGGCCAACCCTGGACAGAAACATGAGACTCTACTTTAAAAAAATAACAAAAAAGGGCTCAAGTAGTAAAGAACCTGCCTAGCAAGCACATGGTCCTGAGTTCAAACCCCAGTACCAGAAAAAATAAAATGTAAGAAAGTTTGAAAAGGGAGCTTGGGAAAGGGGAGATAAGAAAAAATAGTAGAGGGGATGAATATGATCAAAGTACATCATGTGCATGTAAGAACTATCACAATGAAACCCTCACTTTATACAATTAATATACACTAGTAAAATAAATTTTAAAAAGAAATGTAAGAAAAAGAACTTGCTTAAGAAAAGGGAAAGACATATTTATGAGAGTGTTAATAAAAATTAATTCCTCCCCAATAAAAAGCAAAACAAAACAAAATGAAAACCCTGACAGTTACTGCACACTGTGTGTGTGCACATTTTGTATTTGTTATTCCACAATAACCTTGTGAGATTCACACCATTATTAGTTCCATTTTACAGGTGAAGAAACGGAGCTTAAGAAGTTATGTGATTTATCCAGGAGCTTGTGTAAAGAAATAGAACTTGTACTGAAACCTAAGCAGTCTAAAGTGACCACCATACTATCTGGCTATGGGTTAAATGATTGGACTGGAGCACAAATGAAGGGAATAGCAAATGTCCCACCTCCATTTGCCTGGGGAAAAAGTCAGGGCGGTGATGTTCCTGATAGTGAAGGAACACCTGATTGGAATGGAGTGATGGAAATAGTTAGATGCAATGAAACTCAAATACTCTTCTAATGGCTTCTCACTAACCAGGAAAATTGTTGACAATGAGGAAGATTCATGATGAACAAAGCAGAAAGAACTTTCGTGCCCAGCTTTATCTTCCCCCTTGGGAACTGACTAAGAACAAGTTTGCTGTGTAGGCATTTTGTGGTAATGACTTTACTATTGTTAACAATGACAATAGTTTCAGGCAGTATTTCATATTTACACAGCAGCCTTCAACAGAGGAGCCAAAGCACCTGGCAAACATCTTCATTTTTATTATTGATAGCTTAGATTAATAAAGTGCCCTTCTGTCAAAGAGCTCATTAATCCTTACACATTCTTGTGACACAAAGAGGCAAACAATCCATTTCTACATTTTACATATGGAAAAACAAAAGCCCAAGGACCTTAGCAAGATTGTGTCTGGGCCTAGAAAGAAATTATAAAGAACCCAAGTCCTCCCCTAGAGCAAAACCCTATGTGATATCCAGTTTCTTACTACAAATTATTTTAAACATAGAAGCCTTCTCCATCTACTGGCTCCCTCTCCACTGATTTTTACTTTGAGTTGTATTTTCCCTTCCTCCATCCTAACTGCTCACCCTGCCTCTATTATCTAACCTCCTCTCCAAAACACCCTCAACATTACTGCCAAAATCATTTTCTTAAACCTGCTCCAAAAAGGCAAAGGTACATCATTGTCTATAGAAACAGACCCAAGTTCTTTCACCAATAGTTCAAAGCTCCTTCTTTCTGGCCCCTGCATTTTCTCAGCCATGTCTCAGACTGCCATCTCCTGTATGCTAGGTCACACAGCCTAACGTTCTGAATGCCAAACCCCTCTGCTCCTTTTTAAGCAATACTTTTATTAGCATATATAAGTTATACAGGGGGTTTCATTGTGACATTTCCATATATGCTTACAATGTACCTCAGTTAGGTTCATCCCCACCATCATTTTCCCTCATTCCCCTCCCCACTATTTAAAATTATTTTGACAGGTTTCAATATTCTATCTTCACACACATATATAGGTTACATTAATCGTATTCCTCCTCCTTTACCCTCTCCATTCACTGTCCCTCTCCCACTAGTTCCTCTTCCTTAACAAGACCTCTTTTACATTCCTGTCCATTGTTTGAGTGTATGTTCATTGTTCAAATGAGTTTTGTCATGGTATTTTGCCTGTAAATATATTATATGTTAATCAGTCTAACCCCCCTTTACTCTTCCTTACTCCTCCCTCCTTCTCCCTATTGTTTTGTTCAAAAGCTTTCAGTATATTTTGTTGTGCCTTCTTCTCATGGATATGATATATTTCAATATTATTCACTCTATCAGCTGCTTGCCCAATCTGTTTCCTCTTCCAGAAATTATCTTTCCAACTCCAACACCAACTATCAAAAATATTATGCTAGTCAGCTTATCACCACTATAGCTAATACCTGAGACAGTAGACTTATAAGGAAAAAAAGGTTTATTTGGACTCACAGTTTCAGTGGTTCCAGTCCATGATAGGCCTTATTGCTTTGAATCTATGGTAGCAACACATGGTGGGACCATGTTGTAGAGCAAAACTGCTTACTTCATGGAAGGAAGTGAAAGAGAGAAAGAGAAAGAACCAGGGGTCCCACTATCCCCTTCCATGGGACCTCTGCCAATAATCGGAAGATCTTCCACTAAGTCCTACCTCTTACACTTTTCACCACCTCCCAATAGTATCTTACTAGGACCAAGCTTTTACCTCGTGAAACTTTGGAGGGCATTTCAGATGGAAACAATCACAAACGTGTTCCACTGCATGACTTCCTCCTGACACTGTGGCTGCTCCAGCTCCTACCAAATGTTTCACCTTGTATCACTCACCATACTCTGCCTAGGACAAACATGACTTATGAAAGTCTATTTTCTTTTTAGAACGTTCTATTGTTGAGCTTTGCATCCAGGTCCTGTCTCCTGCAACACATGATGTTGAAAATGAGAAACAGAGCTGCCTTTAGGGGCTAAGAATCCAGCAGCCTTTCTCCTGAGTTAATTCTCGGTTTCCCCAGGAGTGATACGTACTCGTACCATTTAGATGCACAAACTCAAGTCACCATCATACGCCGTCCCTGATTTTTAGCAGTATCTCTCAAAATATAATGCACAGACTTCTAAGGAGTCTAAGACACTTCCAGGGGTACACAAATTACTCAAAACCAATTCCAAACGATATGAAAACGTGCTTTGCCGTTGTCAGTCTCATTCTCTCAGAAGGGCACTAGTCTTCTAGGGGTAACATGATATGTGATATGACAACAGATTAAAGGAATTAGTAGACAAGAAAATTCAGCTGTCTTTTGCTAAACTAGTCATTAGACAGATATGCAAAAATGTAAAACAATGACACTTTGTCACTAACTTATTTTTATTTCATAAAAAGTCATTTTCATAAAAAGATAGCAATCCTGATATGAACATGTAATGGGTTTGATATTATTGATTTTAAAACATTTTAATTCATATTAAATATTTTACTTATATTTTAATTAGTAATATGGTAACTACTGATGAACTATAACAAAATCTCTTTAGGCTTCTCAGTAATTTTCAGGAATGTGACAGAATCATGAGACCAGAAAATCTGTGAGTTGTGCCTTAGAGAAATGGCTCTGCAGAGCCCTATTTGAGAATGTGTGGGGTAGAAGTTGAATCATTTGTAATTGCACTTACTGATCGTTAAACTTAACCTCTATTAAAGAAATTATTCTTTATATGAGATTCATTTATTTACAAGTTTCCCTCCACCTTCTTCCTCTCTCCATAGTCCCATAGTTTGGCAATAAGCTTCCTAAGAGCAGAGATTGGGTTAAATTTATCTCTGTTCCTACAGTATTCCACACAGTGTGAAGCCAGTATTTGTGGGAGAAAGAAAGAGAGGTTGTCAGCTGGGAAGAGGAGAGTAATTGTGTCATATCCGTAGCTCAAAGATTCTAGCACAGTAATGCACTCATTGAAAGTGTCTGTAAATCTTCAGGTAAATGTATTTATTGATATCATATCTGAAGTGTCTAAGATGCCAATAGGTTCACCTGGTATGGTGTTCCAGTATGACTTAGAAATCACATTTTCTAAAGGCAGATGTTAAAAGATAGAGCATAGATATAAACCAGTGAACAAACATCTGTGCACAAAAATCCTTCAATGGTGGAGAATAATTTTAAGATAAGAAAAGATGCAAACTTTAGAAATGAATGCAGTCAGTTTGGTTGGCTATGCATAAACCATCTTCCTTATAGATAATAAGTCTCAATTATTAGAAATGGCTTCTATAACTAAGATATCTTATATCATGGTCTAAAGTAAATGTGAATGGGTGGAATTAAGCTAAATACAACAAAAGGGAAGTTAAAAGAAAAACAGTGCATTGATAACATTGGCAAGCCCATCTTTCAGAGCCTTCTAATCTTCTACCTGCCCTTGCTTTCCCTCTTAGCTGTCTGTTAAACTGCTTTTCATTCCCAGAAAGTCCCTTCACCATGATTCCCCACATCTCATGTTTTGAACCAATCTGTGCAACTTAATCCATGTAAGTTTTAAAATTTAAAAGTAATTTAAGCATCATCCATTACAACACTCTCATATGCAGTTAAAGTTCAGCTAAGATTTGCCTAACACAATAGTAATTCATAATGAAGCCAGGATGAGAATGTGACACCGAGGTCTCTTCTTTTTCCAGACTGTATTACTAAAATTTTTAATTAATCTGCAAAATCCTTACAAAGCAGTCATTCCGGACCAGAACGGATGTCCACCCCATACAAATATAACCTTTTCTATGTGCTTCAGTTTTTCCATGTTCCACTATTTTAATGCATGCTACTCATTTTTCCAACTGTGGATATTATTTATGACTCAAAATCCATTATTATCAATTCACACCTCAACTAAATTAGCTTATCAGGTTAGCAAACCTATCAATTTGTTTCAGATCAGGTCTATTTTCATAGGAAATTTTGAAATTTTTAACCAAAGAGCAATTTCACACATTATATCAGGTTCAGAAGTAGAGGTGCATAGAAGCAGAGAATCACAGTGATTTTTAGTTCCTTAAATTATAACACAGGAAAATATCTAGACACCAGAACAAAACTGTATTTGTTACTTTTCTTGTTGCTATGACAAAATACCTTACATAAACACCTTATAGGAGAAAATATTTATTTTGGCTCATGGTTTCAGAAGGATCAGTCCATCATGGTGGCAAGGGTGTGGCAGAGCAAAGCAGTTCACATTATGGAGGCCAGCAAGCAGAGAAAAGGGGATACAGGAAGGGACCAGAGCATGATACAGGACATACCCACCCTCCCCACTATCACAGTCCCCCCAGAACCTTCTTCTTCCAACTGAGCCCCACCTCCTATTTTTCCCCACCTCCCAATAAAACTATCTAATTATGAAGCCATTAAGACATTAATCCATTCAATTTGGTCAGTCCTCATAATCTAATCATCTCTGGAACCACCACCACAAACACAACCAGAAGTGTGCTTTATTAATCTCCTAGGTGTTTCTCAATCCAATCCAGCTGACAATTAAGATTAACCACCACAAAGACCAAAAATAAGTTCAATAAATGTTATCCTACTTCTTACTTAACTGTGTCACTCTACATTGTTAACAAATTCTTGTGAGCAATAGGATAGTCAGCAAACCTGAAATGATATATTTGCTAAAGCTCACAAAAGATGAAAATAACTTAAATTGTTTTCTACTGACTATTTCACAGCTTTATATTAAAATATTTTATTCAATTTTTATGGGTGAGTACAATATCATATCATATATATGTATAAGTAAACTAAACTCCAAAGCAGAATTATGCTGATTCTTAAAGTTTTTTAAATGATTTCCTAAAAGCAACACTCTCAAGGTTGCTCACATTCAAAATTGAAGGAACTTAAAAGTGAATCTTACACTAACAAGCTGCCTAGACCCTCCAAAAGTACAAATAGAAAGAACACTTTCAATATCTAGCATGGGTAATTTCTGGTATCTATATTATAAATAACAAATTATTACATGCAATAGATGTTGTTAAACTAGAGACTAAATTTTCCAACAAATCCTTACTTGAAAAGGTTTCTGATATTAACCAAAATCTCATTAGACTCTCATGCTTTGATTTTAATAGTAGTTTTTCTGATGCTGGTTATCAAAATACAAAGATTTCTTTATGAATATCCTGAGAAATGCAAGATGTTTTGGAGACACTCACTCTTCAAATAAGATCCAGGAAAACCCTTTTAAAGGAAAGCATTAAGTAAAAATTTCCTGATCTAGCATCAAATTACTTAGGAACTCTCAAATAGTGACCACTTTGAATCCATGGTCCTAAGAGACATAGCCTGAGGTTCTATAAAGCAGTGAATTAAAAAACAGTCTTTAAAGGTACAAACAAGTCTGGAGAATCTTAGTCCTTTGGGGCAGCTATCATAAAATGCCATAAGCCAAGTAGTTTATAATAAACAATAGAATGCTATTTCTAACAACCTTGGAGGGTGGGAAGTCCAAAATCAAAACACACCTGATTTCTAATGATATCCCACTTTCTTCTTCATAGATGGCACCTCTCGCTACATCCTCACACGATGGAAGAGACTAGTTAGTTCTCTGGGGTCTCTTTTATAAAGACATTTATTCTAATCATAAGAACTTCATCCTCATGACTTAATTATACCCCAAAGGCCCAATGTTCTAATCCCATCACTTTTGGGGTTAAGATTCAAAATACAAATTTGGAAAGAACACAAATATTCAGACCATAATTTAAGAATGCTTATTAATCTTACAAGGGCTAAATAGTCCTAAACACTTAATTTCCCATCTTGGTAACTTTTAAAAGCCATTGAGAAGCAAGAAAGAACAGCATGCGAGAATGACAAAACTCAGAATATTGTCTTTTACATCTCATTTGTAAGGTATTTGGTTCCACAAAACTGTTATGCTAATTTCTATCTCCTGTCCCTTCAATTATGATTTATGGTGCCCTAGAAGGCTTATCCTTACACTTACCTGTAGCTCACACTCTCTCAATGTTTCATGGCTCCATTCAGGTCCAACTTTCACTTTTAGTGCTGAGGTGTATACAACATATGTAAGGCATGCACTCGAAGGCAGACTCACCAGGTTCCACTACCACTAATTCATGACCTGGGGCAACCCACTAAATACTCTGTGCCTCATTTTCATCATTTATAAAACAGAAATGTTCAGTAGGGTTGCTGGAGGATTAAATGAATTCCACATACAAAGCAATTTCAACAGTACGTGTCATGAGGTAATCACTCAGAAAGGCTAACCACCACCTTAATTCTTTACTGTAGCTCACTCTTCTTATAGTCTCTGAACAGCCACAGATCCATAAGTCCTCAGGATCTTAGATCTTGGAGGCTATCTAGCTTAATCTCTCACACAAGACAGTATCATCTCAAATAATCTTTCATATTCCATCACCATAATGATGGTTTCAGGGGTGAAAAGTTAACCACTTTTCATAGAGCACAGATTTACAATCAGTTCTAACAATCCAAATTTCTCTTATAGATGATACCTACTTTCTACTCTGGTGTTTGACTTCTGCATTCTCTATAGCTTAAAAACAATCCTGCATCTTCTAACCTATTTCACATGGTAGCCCCCAAATAATTAAAGCAGCTACTTGCTTACTCTTTCACCTCCAAATCCCTTTTCTGTTCTCCAGGAAAAACATTATAATTTCTCTTGACTATCCACCACAACATATGTTTACCATATCTTTACCATTCTCACCTTCATTTTCAGGACTCACATCCTCTTGTAAATGGCTCTCTTAATTAAAGGCACTAAAAGTTACAAACAGTATTCCAAATAGACTCCAAATAATAATAACAGTAGGACACATTGTTTAGGAAAGTAAAACAAATTTTAGTAAAGCTACTCAACCACAAAAACCAAAACATAATGCTTTTAAATAAGAAATGAAGGCAACCTTTTCTTCTGATAGACTTGACAAACAATATAAGTTAGCACCTAACCTGATTAAATGAAATTGTCAGTCCACTTCCCAAATTGTATCAAAGATATGATTTTTGGTGCCTTCGTATAACCTGGCTTTTTCTCTATGGATGTCTGTTTTGTTATGTTTCTTCTCCTATGTCTGCCTTTGTCTTGCCTTTGTTTCTGTCATTCTGTGTATCTATCTATCTCTTTTTCATCCTTTTTCCTTTCATTAAAAAAAAATGCATGCTATGCCTACTAAGTACTAAGTATCAAGTACTAACTACTAAGTATCAAGCACTGAACTATGCAGAGAAAATCTGACAATAAATAAATCTTGCTCAAATTACTCCCTGGGTGTGGTGAGGCAGCAAGGCAGACACATAAACGCATAGTAGCCATTGTGGTAGCATGGAGAGGTAGAGGTGTACAAGTTACTGTGAGCTCTGAGAAGAAATGCAGAATAGAAGGAATCTGGAAAATTTTCCAGGACAAAAAGACATTGGATAAAATCTAAAGCTAGTCTAAGCAGTACCTCTCAAACTTTAATGTGCAAAAAATCATCCAGGAGTCTTATTAAAATGTATATTCTAAATCAGTGGATCTCAGAAGATGCTGCATTTCCATCAGGCTCCAGCACAGGCACAAGCTGATGGCTTGCTTAGAGCAGAAAAGTAAACATCCTAAGGGATGGTAACTAGAGCTGCTCAACATATTATGGTATTACATGCTGATAAACCTATCATTAAGTTGAACATATCATAAGTCAAAATGCCTACACAACAATCTGATACCTACATAACAACATAGTCTAGCCTACCACGAACATGTTCAGAACACTTCCATCAGCCTACAGTTTGGCAAAATCATACATCTAAGCATCAGAAATTGGGACCCATCTGTAAAAGGATGGGTAGGGTGAATACAGGCAGAATAGACACAATTAAATAAATCACAAGGGGTAAGAAACACCTGAGTGTGTGTGACAAAGCTGAAGCACCTTGGTGTCCCCAGGATGTTTATGAGGTCTTGAGCCTTCAAAGTGGTGATGGGAAGGAGTGTGATTTATTTTAAGGAGAATGGCAACTATAATGTGAGTGATGAAGCATATCAAAGAGCCTTTAGGCAGGGCCATTGGGTTGGGTGTGTGGCTCAACAGGTATAACACCTGCCTAGCAAGCACGAGGCCCTGAGCTCAACCCCAAGTACCACCAAAGCAGGGCCATTACATGATAATAACTAAAAAACCAAAATCATAGACAAAAAGATTTATCATGCCAGGCTACTTAAATAAGCCTGCTAAAGATATGCTCAGGACCTAAATTATGGCAATGATAACAGACTTGATCCAAGGGGACAGAACTGAGAAATACTTAGGATATAAAAATACACTGATTTTATTTTTACCTTAACTTAAAAATCAGGTGGTATTACTCCAGAGGCACCTGCACACCCATGTTTATTGCAGCACTATTCACAATAGCCAAGTTATGGAAACAACCAAGATGCCCCATTACTGACAAATGGAATTTTATGCTGCCATGAAGAAGAACGAAATATTATCAGTTGCAGGCAAATGGATGGAATTGGAGAACATCATTCTGAGTGAGGTTAGCCTGGCCCAAAAGACCAAAAATCATATGTTCTCCCTCATATGCGGACATTAGATCAAGGGCAAACACAACAAGGGGATTGGACTTTGATCACATGATAAAGAGAGAACACGCAGGAAGGTATGAGGATAGGTAAGACCCCCAAAAAACTAGATAGCATTTGTTGCACTCAACGCAGAGAAACTAAAGCAGATACTTTAAAGCAACTGAGGCCGATAGGAGAAGGGGACTAGGAACTAAAGAAAAGGTCTGTTCGAGAAGAATTAACTTAGACGAGGGAGTTCTTCTAAAGGTTGATGTTGTGTCAACTTTTGGAAGAAAAGTCTAATGTAGTCTTCATGTCTATTCTTAACCTGACACTTGGTAACATGTGATCTTGAACAGGTCACTTACCCTCTTTTAGCAGCTGGTACTACACCTCTGAAAAGTAAAGAGTTGACCCAAACAAACACTATGGTCTCCTTAAAGCCTAAATTTATGAACATACAAGCTAAATTCATCTCTCATTGAAACATAGAATCATAAAATGTGATCTTAAAACCTACCACAATACTGACTATAAAATACCTTGTATAACTAATTTTAAATCTATCTAAGTAACAGGTATAGAAACTGGAGACACTTTAAATACTCCATCTTCTTCATCCATGACAATTATTTCCAAGTCGACTTGTTTGGTACAAATGCCCCACTAGAGGACATATGCCTAAAGGTTAATAAGGTTTATACCCTTATTATTTTTAACTGGATTCTGGCAACGGCACCTTTACCAATCTCCCTGGCTTCAATCTATTCCAAACATTCTCTGAGAAACTGAAAAACTCTGGAGTCAGAAAGACCTAGGATTGAATGCCAAGTCCACTGTTTCTTAATTGTGTCAGCAAATTATTTAACCTCTCAAAACCTGAGTTTCCTTAGCTGTAAATCATAGGAATTATTGAAGGTTAAATATTTGTAAAGTGCTTAGTATAGCGCCTACTACACAGAAAGAACTCAAAAATGTTACTTATTACTTTGAAAGCCAAACCTCAAAAAGATTTAAGTAGGCACTTCACAAAAGAGGAAAGTCAAATAACCAAGAAAAGCTTGAAAAGATGTTCTTCATTAGTAATCAGAAAATGCAAATAAATACTTGTATGATTACAATTATGTATCCAGCTGGTTAGTAAAACTTGAGAACTTGTAAATCAAGTACTGGGGAGATGCAGAATTTCTTCCACAGTGTTGCTGTGGATGCAAAATGATGCAACCAATTGGGAAAAATATTCTGCAATTATTTAATAAAATATAAGGTGCACATACCCCAAAACTTACGAGTTCCTTCTCTTGGTATTTATCCTAGACAATCTCTTGCACATGTGTGGTGGAATCTATGACCAATAACATATGAACATAGAAAGGTGATATTATTTATATTTTATACTAGCATAAGTAATATAGATGCAATTCAGATGCTCCCCAACAATGAATGGATAAGTACATCTTGGTGTAGTCCCAGAGTGAATGCTATGCAACAATTTGCATGAATAATGCATGTATGATCATGGAAGAATTGAAGAACCTCACAATGTTTAGCAGAATAATCAAGGGATTGAGGATATATACACTAGGATCACAACCATGCACAGCTGAGTCACAGGCAAGCTTAAACATACTGTAGCGACATGTGTGAAAAGAGTGAGTGTGAAAAGGTGGAACTAGTAGGTTTTCACCTCTGCTGAGGAGGAAAAAGTATGGGATCTGAAAGGGGCACAGAGGAGATTGCTGGGAGTCTGTTGTACAATGTGAGTAGTTTATAAAGTGTGATTTGTAATTATTATAAATTATTGTTATATTTATTCTCCATCCTGTATTTGTTTTTTGTACTCTTTTATTGGCATACTTCACAATTTAAAAATAAGCTGATCATGTCATTTCTCCTACTTAAAATCCTTCAAGATCTCTTCCTTTGGAATGGAACCCAAACCCCTCAACTTTGCCTGAGAACTTTCCTGATCTCTCTGATCTTCAGCTTCATTTCTCCCATTACCACTGATGCTCCAGCACAGTAAACAGTACCTAGCACCCCAAACAATCATGCTCTGTCATGCTTCTGGTCTGTAGAAAATGTTCCTACTATACGCATATTGCTCTCTTCTTCTGGCCAATCTCTTACTGTACTATCATCCACTAAAATATCACTTCCCCTGGGAAGCCTGCCTTGAGTAAGTCCCACCACCTCTGTGAGAGTCTTCTCTGCCGTGCTTCCTTTGCCTCCTATGCCTACCTGTGTATTAGCACTTACAGTACCCACTCTTTAAGAATACACCTACCCTACCAATACACATTTTGTAAGTACCACATTCTTTAGACTGCAAGCTCCTCTACAGCAGGGACATTCATCTAATCCAAAACCCAAGCTGATGTATACATCACAGATTCTCAGTAAATGTTTACTTAAAGAACTAGGGTTTAACATGGGGGCAATATGTATTTTCTACATAGCTAGGTTCAACTATATAAAATTACCCTTATTTTAGGTCACAAGTGGTTGACTACTGGCAATTATGTGTGATTTATTCTTCATAACAAACACTCATTGAATACACTTTGGAAAAGCACAGCATGATTATGACCATCGGATAAGCGTTCTCAATATATTTGTATGAAGACATCAGAATGGTCCCAGCCTCTCAGGAAGATCACAGCTCAGGGCCAGCTCAGACAAAAAGTTAGCAAGACCCCATTTTAACCAACAAATGAAGTGTGGTGGTACACATCTGTAATCCAAGCTATATAGGAGACATAGAAGGGAGGACTGCAGTTCAAGACTGCCTAGGGGAAAAGGTGAGACCCTATCCAAAAATTAACAAAAGCAAAAAAGGTTAGAAGTGTGGCTCAAGTAGAGTGCTTCCATAGCAAGTGTGAAGGTTCAGAGTTCAGTTCCAGCACAACCAAAAAGTACAAAGAAAAAAATTATGATGTGAAATCACTATAGGATTGATTTCACCAGATTGCTGCAGTTACAAACTATGCGTTAATTCACAGGACAGCCTACCTCTGTAGAGTCACATAACGCACTAGGCAAATGAAAGAGATATTGATCACTAGCTCAAAACAACTGTTTGGGGTCTTCAAGCAACAGAGTAGTCTATTTCTCAAAGAAGTTGACAGATTATAACTCACTCATCCCTACTGGCATCTATTGATTACTGGTGACTATGTGTGCTGTTATTTTTATAAAATAATGTTTTCAAATTATTTCATAGACAGAGGAACTAGATCTCTTTTTAACCTTGTTCTTAAACAAAACAATTTGTAAGCTAAAATGTCTGCAAATTGGATTTAATAAAACAGTGATGTGATTTCTCTTCCTTTTTTTGTAAAGTTCTCAATATTCTATGTATATGTGTGTTTCTGAAAAGAACTGAGCATTGTAATTTATCTTAGAACAAATTTTTTATTAAAGATGTTTAATCAATAAAATATTGTATTATGTTGCAAACAAGAAATGTCACTTACAAATGATGTTTCCTAACTGTGTTCTACCAAATAAAATTGCTAATTGCAGTCATCCTGTATAGACCCATATGGTCCGTGGAGGTGATGGCATGGTGTCTCACAAAGTCTGACAGTACTATGTGGCACTAGCTGTACCACACCGTTAATTAAGCTTTCTGTCCTATTCATTTTCCCCTTAGTTGACAATATTTGGATCCACGCACTAAGCCATATGCAATACATAAATTGGTTATGTAGACCATACATGGATTTACTACTAAGGAACATTTAAACTAGCAACTCACCACTGCTTGTATGGTTTCTCATCTATAGGAAGTGTGTCTAATTCAACAGCTTCTTGTATGAGTTGCCATAACCAAGATCTGAGATGATCCTGCCGTAGGTGTTTCTCACTCTAGCCTAAAATCAAAACAAAGACAGGTGAGTTTGATTTTAAGATTTAAAAGTAGGGCTGGAGATATAGCTCAGTGGCAGAGAACTTGCTGAGCATGTGCAAAGCTCTGGGTTTGATATGCAGCACTGAAAAAAGAACTAAATGGAAACCTCATTTGCACTTAGAAAACCAAAATGCTGACATCAAAGACAAGACAATTGTTTTCCAAGTGCCAGAGTGCAGGGGAAGAAATGAAATTATCAAAATAGTTAATCCTGTTCAGAATTTGTTGCAAGCACAAGACCTTTAATACTGTAACTATCAGAACAGTTAGATATTTTAAATTTTTAACATGAACCCAATTAATAATTATTATTTGGGTTAATACATTTGGTTTTATGACTATGGACTTAGCTTTGTAAGAAAAGCATCAATTCAGCCTCGACTGGGACAACCTATGGTTACATATGCCTATATATTCTGCTTTTCAAGTAAGATTTCATTAAAACAAAGAGTTACTTAGTTACCAATATAAGGACAGGAAGAAGTATGAAACCCTATGAAGTACATGAAATAAAGTCAAACCAAACTGAAATCGGCCTAAATGCAGAAAGAGACCTGTACTCACACTCTTCCATAATCTGACCTAGTTACAAACCTACTTTTTCAGCTCTACTGCTTGTCATTTCCCAACATTATATGGGACCAGATTCTCCAAAACTGTGCCAGTTTCCAATTTTCTACACATTGTCAAGCCATAAGTTTTCATTTCTACTTTGGACAGTATGGTCACCATACTGAAAATAAAATTCCTTTTCCTTCCAATTCAGAATCTCACTCCTAGTCAGGTGCTTACAACTTCCAGGAACACCTCCCCTTCTCCCACCCTTCTCCAAATCTTCATACAACCCCCACTGACACCCCCCTTCATTTCAGATGAGAGTCTTTGTCCTCTGAATTCCTATTGCACTTAATGAAAAACCAGTGGGGATATACCCAAAAGACTGTGACACGGGTTACTCCAGAGGCACCTGCACACCCATGTTTATTGCGGCACTATTCACAATAGCCAAGTTATGGAAACAGCCAAGATGCCCCACCACTGATGAATGGATTAAGAAAATGTAGTATCTATACACAATGGAATTTTATGCAGCCATGAAGAAGAACGAAATGTTATCATTCGCTGGTAAATGGATGGAATTGGAGAACATCATTCTGAGTGAGGTTAGCCTAGCCCAAAAGACCAAAAATCATATGTTCTCCCTCATATGTGGACATTAGATCAAGGGCAAACACAACAAAGGGATTGGACTATGAGCACATGATAAAAGCGAGAGCACACAAGGGAGGGGTGAGGATAGGTAAGACACCTAAAAAATTAGCTAGCATTTGTTGCCCTTAACGCAGAGAAACTAAAGCAGATACCTTAAATGCAACTGAGGCCAATAGGAAAGGGGAACAGGTACTAGAGAAAAGGTGAGATCAAAAAGAATTAACCTAGAAGGTAACACCCACGCACAGGAAATCAATGTGAGTCAATACCCTGTATAGCTATCCTTACCTCAACCAGCAAAAACCCTTGTCCCTTCCTGTTATTGCTTACATACACTCTCTCTACAACAAAATTAGAAATAAGGGCAAAATAGTTTCTGCTGGGTATTGAGGGGGTGGGTGGAGAGGGAGGGGGCGGAGTGGGTGGTAAGGGAGGGGGTGGGGGCAGGGGGGAGAAATGAACCAAGCCTTGTATGCACATATGAATAATAAAAGAAAAAGAAAAAAAATTCAAAAAAAAATGAAAAACCAGTAATATGGGTCCTTGGCCATACTCCATCCTTGTTATTTAATCTGACTCCCCTAAATGACTATAGACTCCAAATGACAGAAACTTTGTATTAGTTTTTCAATTTCTTCTACCCATAGCTGACAGCACATGGAGCATATTCATTCAATAAACATTTATTGTGTCCCATGTCTACTCCATGCCAGACAGACAAAGTCAGTCACTGACAGAAATTATAATTTAGTATAAAGTAGGAATAGCCAACCACTGCATTTTGTGCTAACTGCTGTGATGAACTCCTACCTACCCACAGACGTTGGATGGACATTGGCAAATAGAGGTAAGAGCTTTCCTTCACCATCAGTGGTGTCAAATCCTATTTACAATATACAAAAAGATAAGCATGTTAAGAATCCCCTTTTTAGAAAGTTCGTAGAGACTGGAGGTGTGGTTCAAGTAGTAGAGCATCTGCTTTGCAAGTGTGAAGCCCTGACTTCAAACCCCAGTCCCACCAGAGAAAAAAAAAAAAAAACATAAAACAGAAAGCTCCTAGAGTACTCAAGTGGGTCAACATCCACAAATTAGAAGTCGGTTTACCTCATGTGGATCTGGATAAGTCACCAAGATGAGTTTCTAGAGCTTTTAAGTCACTGCTGCTTTTGTTTTTGTTTTGCTTTCTTCTACCATCAAAAAGAAGAATGAAAAGGAAGAGTTTAAGGAGGAGTAGTGGAAATCCTGTTTTTACTGCGCAGGCTACATTGCCTGTTCTCTGTAGGAGAACATCTCCTGAACCCTGCATACCATGCAGGGTTTCTGGGCAGCTGTGGTTAGGGATGCTTCTAAAGGAGCCTTCTGTCATTTCTTTTTCCATTCAAAACTTGGGTTTCCATTCTGCAAGCATTATTTTCATAAGCACACAGGTTTTATATCTCATAGTTACTAGAGCTAAGAACAGTGAGAAAGGCCATAGTGACTTGTTATAGATGCAAAACATCAATTCAACTAGGAAATTATTCACCACAAGTAAATGTGTTTCAGCTCTATTTCCAAATTTAATGTGCTCCTTTCTACTTAGGATCTTCAGTGTCACTTGATAGCTCTAGATTTTCTACCAAAATTCACAATAAGAAGTAAATTTCCCCCCATTAAATTTTGGGGGGAAATAGTCCCCAAAGCATACAGATTTTTTTTACTTTCTCTTCTTTGCCTTAATTTGCTTAATTAGGGATAAAATATACTCAAGTCAAAAAATCTTTCATCAAAACCTTACAAGTTCACTAAAAAAAAATATGTATAGATAGGTGAATTTCTGAAAGCATAGACTCCAATTCTAAATTTCACTTTTTCAAGCAATCAATATGCAGCATGATCTTTTATCTGAATCAGCAGCACAGTATCTTATCACAGACTTATGTAACGTCATAAATAAACTCAATATGCTAAAGAAACAAATGGATTCTGTTCTATTTGCCAATAAACATCTCTCCCAGTAGTCTGTAGGTCCAACTTTCTGCACAAGTCGTTGGTGCACAGAAAAGATGCAATAACAGATGCAAGGATGGCAGGAAAGAGGGACTCAGCAAGCCTACAGCAAATAGAGCACTGTACTCCATTGTCATTACCAGACACTTCCGTGCCTCTTTATGCATGACTGTTGCAATGCCCAACCAAAAACTCAAAGACACTGCAAGAGGAAATAGAAGGGGCACTGAAGAAAGAATTGGAAATGTCAATTCATTGACTTCTTATTTCAATTGAAGGAAGTCTCTTTTGCATTGAGTCCATTTTTCTGATAAACAATCATTTGATTTAAAGAAACTCCCCTCCATATCCTTTAATTACGAATGTGACCTGAGGTCAGAACTAGAGCAAGAAGGGAGACTATCCCCATGTTTAACATACAAGAAAATCCCAATTTATCCTTTAATATCAATATGGAAAGACTCTTTAACTAAGCTTATGTCCAAAGAAATACTCATTTACACCAAGCCATGATAAAACTTTAAATGTGTGTGTGTGTGTGTGTGTGTGTGTGTGTGTGTGTGTGTGCGCATGTACCTTTAAACATGGGCGGCCTTTTCAGATTACTTAGGTTAGGCAAAATTCTTTTGCTTAAGATATTCTTATAGGTAGGACACACAAACGATGAATGAATTTTCCTGTAAATTTAGAATATTTATATTTTATAGCATCCATGATCAACTCTCAGTTCATCTCAACCTTGAAAAGTCTTGACCGCATACTACAGAACCATTAACCATTGATAGCTGCAGATGTACCAGACAATGACAACAAAAACACACTCAGTCCCCCTGGGATCTGTTCACAAACATCCCCTTCCAGCATGACAAACACTCTTCTCCCCACAGCAGATGCTGCTCTGGGACGAGCAAGCAGGAAGCTGGAGGCAGCTGATTTTTCCACCCTACATATAATTTCTTACTGGCTAATCACCAGGAATCTGTTGACTGAAATTGCAGAGATTTTCTAAGAACAGGACCATCTCAAAGTACAGCTACTTTGCAACAGCAGAAGGAATGGTATGCAAATGAGAACGCATGAAGACTGATTAATATTTAAGGTCATTTCACCTTTGTCATCTCATTTTTCTAGTCCCATTGTAAGGGGAAAGAAACCCAGTTTACTCCACGTGATAATAAGCTCACTTTGTGTCAGTTTTAAGGCTGATTTCAAGGTTGAGAAGGGAATACATACCAGAGGCAGCAAAATTCTATATCCAGCCATGTGGCCCCTAAAATCCAATGACTCTGAAGTGGAGTGGGCAGCTTGTGAGTTCATTGCTGTCTGTATATATGCTCACTAAGGTAGAACATTTCCAGAAGCCTCTTTGATAGCAATGATCCTTATTGTGCAACCATTTAAATATGTTGTTCAGCATTCCATGAGACCTTCTAGGTCTGACAAGTAATAGCTTGGGACAGAGGGAGAAACTGGACCTTGGGCAGGTAATGCCTGGGGCACTTGCACTCATTTTTCCCTCACTCTCAACTGTGGTTTGTCCCGTATGACTTAGCCTGCTTTTTTCCAGTGTGTTCATGAAAGTTATCACCAACACACCAGAAGCAGGCAGGGTTGCATACAGACACCTTCAGCTCTGCAGCAAAGGTGGCCCATGTAAACAACCTTGTGATGGCTTCAGAGCCTACCGTGGGATAGGCCATTCCTTTTCCTCTGGCCAAATTGCAGTACCCTTGGATGTTATCTGCTCAAGGGAGCAAATGCAGCAACTCTGTCACTAGATTGAAATGTGAGAAATATATATATATATATATAGAGAGAGAGAGAGAGAGAGAGAGACATATATAATTTTCTTGAAGTAAATTGCTTTAACCTGATGTACTTGAAGATTTTTCAATAAATCACATTTATTTTGCTCAAAGCACAGACACATAAATTCTGATAAGTATATTACCATGCTCCTTTCTGATGATGTATCTTCTTTTTTCCTGAAAGAGCTCTGACATTTCCAGGGGACACAGCATCCTAGCACAGAATACCTGGGAACCTTGCCATTAAAAAATGCTGCCTGCTGTGACTAGGAGATCACTTTCTTAAAGGGACCTTTACCTATGTGACTGCAGTGCCAATGTTTGTTCTTATCTCTAACTTGACTCCTGTTCTATGTTCTTCTCTCCAGCCCAGATTTAGCCCAGGGTCTCTCTACAGGAGAAATGTCATTAGTTTGCACTTAATATATGAGCAGATACCATATCATTCTTTACTAAACTATATAAATATGTCCCAAAATATTTAAAGTTACATCTGTCAGGAAGTAAACATAAATGCATACTAAATGACATTATTTTTTAATGTTTTATGGAATACAGAGCATTTCTGAGAGAACCAAGGTCAGCATTTCTAACAAGCACAGCTGGTTTTTTTTTCACTGCGCCCCCCCCCCCCACCCTGCACTCTCATGTGTGTCTCTCTTTCCTTCTGCAACTCTGCATTGGTCTAAAAATCTTGGCCACAATAATAATGGTCCGTCCCACCCTCTGCCACCTTTCACTTCAAACAGAAAGGTTTCAAGATGCCTAAGTGATGTTCTACCCAGAGAGAAAAGCTCATAGGTTCTTGTCTCAGAGCTAGTTTGCTTGATAAACTGGCTTTCCACCCCATCTCTCTTCAGTCTCTTATACTCCCTCTTCCACCCCACCGGGACCATGAAAAGACATCACCCCACCCTCCAAAACCAGGTTAGAACCCAGAATGAGCAAAGAGCAACCTACCATTCCGTGTCTGAGAACTACGATCCTGATCCGGCAGTGTTTGGCCCAGAAATTCTCCCTACTTGGTCATAATTACCCACATTCCAAACTGTTAAAAGGAAGAGATTCTTTGGAGGCGGGAGATTGTTTAAAATTAATGATAGACAGGTGATTTCCAAGAAGACAAAATCTTAAACTCACTCAAGCCCCTAGGAATTGAGGGATGAGGAGGAAAATGGAAATTTGTAAAAATGAAAAAAGAAAAGAAAAAGGCAAGCATATAACAAGCACCACCCACCCCCATAAAAATAAGAAGAGAAGGGGAGGTTTTAAAAAAAAGAAGAACAGTGGCTTGCTGAATCACCCTCTTTCACTGCCTGGAAACCATTGTGCAGCGTGATGCTGCCTGTACCATTGTGGAACCTACCAGAGGAGACTGACAGAGGGCCTGGGGAATGGGGTTGCTATGGCAACTAAAAGGAGCACACATGACGTCAAAGCCCAGAGAGGTATAGGGAGGTGCTTGAGGGGGAAAGAGAAAGAGGAAAAAGTCTATGCGCGGCTACAGCTACTGTGTTTTCTGGCAAAATGAGGAGCAGGCAAAAAATGTAAAGGAATGGGGTTTGTAGGAAGCCAGTATCAGCAAATAAGACATCAGGGAGCCAGTCTGCACAACGGAGAAACAATTCTCTTCCATGCAGCTCTGGCACAGCAGCACTGAGGAACAAACACGCAGATCAAAAAACCATTGGAAATACAGGCAACCGCTGCTTTTCAACTACCTTTTTGCAAACAGCGGGGAAAGACAACCCGCAATGACTCTAACTGTCAAAACAAACGAGACGCTCATAACCTCGGAGGACAAGCAAGTATTTGAGTCTCATCTAGACCACGGGGGTCATCTGCACAGTGCATTTCTCTTCCGTGTTCTCTAATTTTCATAAAAATCCTGAACAAACATCCACTACATCAAACTCAACAAACTCATTCGTAGATTCCAATTTAAGTGTAGAAAGAAAATTCAGATCATTTAAATTAGCAAATCGGGATTTACTTTTGTAATTACAGACGATTTTTTTAGACAACTGATGCGAATCGCATTATTTTAGAGAAAATATCTCAATTTTACTTAAGAAATTTTTCTGCATTTGACTGTAAGAAGAATTTTTAATCTCCATACAATTTTACTAAATACAAATAATAGTTTCATGGAATGAGAGTCGTGGACTACCTCCACTATTTACAAAAATTGTTTACCAAAAATTTTGTAAGCTTTTTTAGCATAAGTAAAGTTTTCATTACATATTTAGAAAGCATTCCTAGCCTTTGGAGGTCTCCAGCTAGTAGTCAAATTCAATTCTTTTTTACTTAAGCACCTTTGAGGTGGGTTTCCAACCGTTGATCCAAATAGTGCTAAAATTTATTTGATGCTACATCATATTTTGGAACTAGCATGCTTATATGAATAAGAAGTTTCTGTCATATGTTAAGGGAAACGAAACAACATGCAACAGATCTAAACCCAGCAGTGGTTGTAGATACTGAAATCCATCATAAAACTGCAAGAGAAAACATAAGCCTTGGTGCTTCTGAATAGTTGTTGCTGATGCTGCTGTTTTACTCAGGAAGGACATTAGAAAAGGAAAAGCTTAGGTGAGTGTTCTGTCACCTTAGTCCTGGACACGTTTTTGAATGTCTCTTTGCTCTAATTTCAAGTTCAACAAGAACCAAGTGACTACAGACTTTCAGTCTTCACAGTGGTTCCACCTGTACAAGATGACTGTCTCATACAAAAATATGGATTTATAGTCAAACAACTTTATAACAGAAAAGAACTGGCATCCTGGCTTATAAGGTACTACATTCCAAGTGCTTTTTGTCTTCTCGCTCTCTCTTTTTCCCCCCGCAGCGCTAGAGATTGAACCTAAGGCTTTCCACATGGTAAGCAAGCACTTTACCAACTGAGCTATGTCTCCATCCTATATTCTGCTTGGATACCAAAAGTCAATCACCAGCAACTCAACACCAAAAAGGAAAAATATGAACTCCAACTTTTACCTCACATTGTAAACATAAAGTTAAGTTGTGTACCTAAACACAACATAAAATTTTAAATTCATAAAGTTATTAAAATATAAGTTATCTTTTAGAAGAAAAATAGCTTTCCAATCTTGTAATAAGTTGATTTCTGATGACAAAGAAAACACCACAAAAAGAAAAGTAGACTTCATCAAAATTAAAAGCTTTCACTTATCCAAAGTCACCATTAAGAAAATGAATAAATAAGCTCAGAATAGAAAAAATACTTTTGATATGCATGAAAATATACTTTATTCACACAAATTCTAGATTATATAAAAATTTATAATTTGTTAATAAAAACAAACAAGCAATTTTATTTAGTGGGTAAAAGACTTGAACAGGCACTGGATAGAGGAAGGTTAATAAATAGTCCATAAGTATAGAAAAACTGTTCAATATGATTAGTCATCAGAGAAATGCAAATTGAAACACAATGAAAAATTCCAGCAAATATTGGCAAGGATTTAGAGAAACCAGAACTCTCCTACATTACTGGTTAGAGTTAGGAAACAGTTGGGCACTTTTTATAATGATAAACGTATACCTACAGTATGACTCATGGCTCAAAAATTCCATTCATAGGTGTTCACCCAAGAGAGTAGAAACATATGACCACAAAAAGTTGTTCTTCAACAGGAGAACTGATAAGCGAATTTTTGTATATTTATATGACAGAATAATACTCAGCAATTAGAAAAAGAATGATAGCTACGATTAGATTAAAACCAGCCATTTTCATTCATGACTTGAAGCTGTAGATGGCATGAGTTCAAAGAGAGATAAATGTCAGCTTTGCTCGAGATTTGGGGGTAGATTTTATTGTTTAGGGCTTTAATTCTCAACCTACTCATTTTAGTAGTTCACACTATTAAAATGATTTTTAAGTCTATTCTATGCACTTTAGGAAAATTAATTACCTAAAATTTGAGTATGCATTGCAATTTAGCTAAAAAACAAATCAACACATAAACAGTTCTCATTCCTTATGGAATAAAATCAAAACTCTTTTTATACAGCCTCCAATAAGATGATTGCAATGCAATTCTCCATTGCTACAACTCAGACCAACAAAATATGCTTCAGAGCCTCCCATCCACCAAATAAACCTTTTTTATAAGACGCTCAATAAAAATAGAGAAAGGAAAAGAGCAGATATTTTTTGACATTATTGTGTTTGCTATACAATGTGCTTTTGTGTAATTTTACCCATAAGAAAAACTCCCACAACAGTATCTCCTTCCTTTCATTTGGCATTTACCATTCTGTATCCATATTACAAATATATCTTATCTCACCTTGTACTATGACTTAATCCTTTTTCTTTCTCATTGTCTTCCCTGAAAGTTCCCTTTGCCAGGAGCTAAACATATCATTCTACACATGATAGGTGATCAGTAAACAGTTATGACTAATTATAATTACCTGTGAGTTATAATTCTTTTTATTAGCTATCAAAATTTTATGCCAAATATTATTATAAAATGTTATATTTTGAGATATGCAATATTAAAGCAGGTAACCTATGTTATAATTTTAGTTATTTGAATTTTGTGTTGAGATTTAGAAATACCTTAACTATTTCAAACTCTTTTCAAAGTGCTTTCAAAGTAAACTGCATTTAATCAAGAAGTTGACTTGAATTCTAACAGGACTATCAATTATAAGAGTTATTGAAATGAGAATTTTAAGTGATTGTGACTGTTTCTTTTCAAAAGCATGGAGTTGTATTAATCCCTTAGTGTACAAGTCTACCTACTTAATGGCATATGTGCAGGCAGTGGCTGGACTAAGGATGTTCAGGAATCTCATATTTGCCAAACAAGGAGCTCTTCTTTCCTTTATAAATGCAGACTTTGAAGTACTGCATTTTCAAAATGAACTGCCAAGACCTGAAACAATAAAGATGAATCTCAAAAACATTTTGCTGAGTGAAAAAAGACAAAACGAATATATACTACAGTATTTCTTTTTGTGAGGTTCCAATACAGACAAAACTCTTCCATGGTGATAGGAATCAGAACTCTAATTACATGGAAGATGCAAACTGTTGAGAGTTATGTTGAGGGCAAGGGGGAAATTCATGTCACGATGAAACTGTTTTATTTCTTGATAGAGATGTGAGTTATTGTATGGGTATATAGATTTGTCAAAATGCCTTAAAGAGTAACTCTTAAAATCTGCGTATTTCTGATGGGAAAAAGAGCATCTTCAACAAACATTGCTGGGAAAACTGGATATCTGCATGCAGAAAACTAAAATTAGATCCATGCTTATCACCCTGTTGGAGTATCATCTCAAAGTGGATCAAGGTCCTTAATATAAAACCTGAAATTTTGAAACTAGTGCAGGAAAGAGCAAGGAATACACTGGAAGCAATAAGCATAGGCAAGGACTTCTTCAATAGAACTCAAATAGCTCAGCAACTAAGAAAAAAGATTGACAAATGGAACCATAAAGAAATTAAAAAGCTAAAAATAGATCTGCCATACAATCCAGCAATACCACTCCTAGGGATATACCAGAAAGAACGTGAGTCAGGTTACTACAAAGGCACCTGCGCACCCATGTTTATTGCAGTACTATTCACAATAGCTAAACTATGGAAACAGCCAAGATGCCCCACTACTGACGAATGGATTAAGAAAATGTGGTATTTATACACAATGGAATTTTATTCAGCCACAAAGAATAATAAAATTTTGTCATTCGCAGGTAAATGGATGGAACTGGAGAACGTCATCTTAAGTGAAGTTAGCCAGGCTCAGAAGGCCAAAAGCCGCATGTTCTCCCTCATATGTGGAGTATAGGCCTAAAAGAAATGCAAGCAATGCTATTGGACATGGGTCACACTAAGGGGAAGCCACACACAGGAGGGATAGAACAAGGGAAGGAAACCAAAATCTTGTATGTGTTTGATGTGCTCACTGCACAGGAATGAATATAGTAATCTTAAACTGAGTGAGGCCCACATGGGAAGGGGACTAAGGGATTGTGAAGAGGACTAGTAGAGATGAAACAATTTGGGTTGTAATACCCATATGCTTGGAAACAACAAAAGGAATCTCCCCACGCAGCTATCTTTATCTCAAACTAGCAAAAACACCATCTTTTTTTTGTTATCTTTTATGTTTTTACTTCTACAAAATTGGAGAACAGGAGGGTAGAACAAGTTCTGCCTGGAAAGGGGGGGTTGGCACCGGTGGGGGGTGGAAAAGGGGGTAGGAGGATGAACACAGTGCAAATAATGTATACACATGTATGTAAATGCAAAAATGATACCTGTTGAAACTGTTCCAGGAATAAAATTTTTAAAAAGATAAAATACAGATTTTTTTAAACTGGCTGAAACCATCACAAGAAAGGGACTAAGGTAGAAAGAAGAAAAGTAGAGTTGATGAACCAAATCAGGCTATAAAATATATATACATGGAGGTGCCACAAGAAAACTCCCTATGTAGCTATCTTAAACAACCAAAAAATGTTATTTTTCTTCTTGTTGTTTTCTTATACAAAATCAGAGGACAGGAGGGCAGAACAGGCCCTGCCTCAGGGGTTTGATACTAGTGGGAGGGGGAAAGAGGTGGGGAAATGGTGGAGGAGGGTGCATATGGTACAAATACTACTTACACTTGTATACAAATGGGGAAATAATACCTATTGAAACTATTCCAGGAATTGGGGAGGGGGGATGAAGGAAGATGGTGGAGAGGGTGAATTTAAGTATGATATATTAAAAGAACTTTTGTAAGTGCCACAATGTACCCCAGAAAACAATTTTAAAAATCTATGTATTTCATGCTATGTAACTTAAATTTTCATTTACGAGAAAAGCATTAAATCAGCTCCCAAGAAGAAACTGTTAAGTGAGCCAATAAGTTTAAGTTTCAAATCCTGCAAATCTAGTCACTTACACTAAATCTTGATTTTTCAGACCCAAGCAGACACAGCAATAGGTAAGGTTAGACTCAGGATCATTAGGATCTTGAGAGACCGAGAAAACCTTCAGAAGTGAGGAAAACAGTTAATGAAGATTTATACAACAAACAAGACGAAAATTCAAGACGTATGAAAAACAGATTTTTAGAAAAGCCTGACAATAAGCAGATTCATAGCTTCCATCCTTTCCTCTGTAAGACTCTCATTCAGTTCAGGTCTCAGAGTCTGAAAGAAATGAAGGTGCTGAAGATCTGGCTTTCCAAACAGCAAATGACAAGGGATTCAAGAATAATGGAACAAAAAGGAGTCAAGTCAGTGAGATCAGAGGACCAGTAAGGACTTTGAGTCTCAAATTCATTATTGGGACTAGCAGCAAAACCAACTAATGCCCTAAGTTCTCTTGTCAAATTGGCCCAGAGTCAAGTGACCAACTGGCCTCCATTTGTCGTCCTATCTTCCAGGAAATTCCCAATCCAGGGAAAATCAAGAATTGCAAAAACAATGTCATAAGTTCTTTCTGATGGTGGTATCACATGTTCAACAATTATATTAGTGTGCCATGAACTAGGATAGTGACAGGAGGAGAGGATGTGAAAGAGTTGAGAAAAGCAAGTAAATTATGAAGTCTCAATCATAGAATTTGATGAGTGATTGACTATGTGAGGATTGTAGAGGATCAATATCAAATTTTGAGTACTGCATATCATTTCACAGATAGATAAGAATACTCAGAGAATCAGTGTGTATCTTTCATGATGCTGTCAGAACATGAGATTTCCTGATGGAAAGCTCTATTTGAGGAACATGCATCTTTTGTATGACTATTCCATGGTTTTAAATATTGCATACAATATCTCCCTTTTGGAAAACCATATTGCACATTAGTTAGGTAATAAAAAACCCTGAGGTAAAGGGAACTACTTAAATCTCTAAAAAAAAATTCTCAAATATAACTTTTTTACATATTAAAAATTCACAACTCTTTTTCGCACAGAAAATGAAACTTATAAAGTGCATAAAGACAATCCAGAACCAACCACAAAGTAAAGCCCAAAATTTAAGAAAACAAAACTTGTTTTTCAAAAGCCCATCAGTTACAGATTATTTATAAAACCTAAACCTGCATACATATTAGAAATACTCAAGAGGAGATTTTAATTAATATCGGTTTATTGTTATGTTAGGATGGGAAACACAGGACCAATAGTTTACCATATCCATAATGGAGTGAACTGAAATAGTAATGGCTCCAAGTAAGCCAGGCTCAAAAATTCAAAGGTCAGAAACTCAAAGTTAAATGTATATACGGAAACCTATATGGTCATATATATACTGAGAGAAAGAACAAAATTTTATTAGTGAGTCTGTCTGAGGGGCTACAAGAGATGAGAGAGATAAAGAAAATGTTAGAGAATGAAAAATATTGAAAGATCTTATTTATATATGAATATAATATAATGCACTGTACAGTAAGCTGTCAAATATTAGGGGAACATGGTGATGGAGAATGAGTAAGTAATGGGGGAGGGGGTTAATTTGATTAAAGCATAATATATACAGACCTGAGGTACCAGGGCAAAAGCCCCTTACTATCAATATATACTTAATCAAAAAAAAAAAAAAGAAGAAGAAGAAGAAGAAGAAGGGCAGGAGGGAAAAATAGATCTTTTCTGGGATTAGGTAGTAGAAGGAGGGGGTGGATATAAGAAAAGGGGGGATGTGGGTGTATAAGGTGGATATAGTTTGTAGCCCATATATGAAAAAGAAGAATGAAACTTGAAATTGTTCTAAGAAAGGGGGAGGGGGAAAGAGGAAGAACAATGGAGGGGGTAAATCCAACTAAGATATATTTTAAGCACATGTAAATATCACAATGCATCTGCTGTACAATTATCATATGCTAATAAAATTATTTTAAAAATAAATAAATAAAATTCTATTGGTTGCAAATATGTGTAAACTTTATGACCTTTCAATATGTGTGAAGAAGGAACTACCTCTGTACCCATTTTTCTTTAACTAATAGATAGTATTTTTTAGAGCAGTTTTAGGTTTACAGAAACAAATGAAGCAGATAGGTACAGAGACTCTGCTCCCCTCCCTACCATTTTTCCTATGATTAACTTCTCACATTAGCATGCTGATTTATTATAATTGCTGAACAAATATTGACACATTCTTATTAACTAAAGTCCATAGTTTACATTAGGGTCCACTCTTTTTGTTGTGTAATATTATGGGTTTTGAAAAGCATTTAATGTCTTGAATTCATTTTTAATTTTCTTCTTGCTTAAGAGCTAATCTTACATTCAGACAATTTGTGTTCACATCAAAAGAATTAGATATAATTGGTCTCCTGAAAGTTTCTTCCTAGTGGAAAGGGCACTTACTGTTAGAATTCAATGGTTGAAAATGTACTTTGAACCAAATTTTATTAAAGTTGCAAAAGCACTGATTTTTTTTTCTAAAACCCTTGTATCTAGCAAAATTTTGTCCTTTTGTGGTTAAACATACTTTGGTACTAAATGCAGAATGTCTGCCATCAATGAAAATAGTTACACAGTTTTTTGGCATCCTGGTAGCCTTTTTTTTTTTTTTTGAAAGTCTAGATTTAGTTCACAAATGATAATGTGGGGGGTTGTCTGTTTAAAAATAATATCAAAGAAGCTTAAGCCTCCTCAGGTAGCAACTACTTAAGAAAACCTAATTAGTGTATTTGTCTTTTCAAACAACACTAATAGAAAATTGCCTGTTCTTAAATCACAGCACAGGTTGGTTTTTGAGATAAAGAAGCAGTTATTCTTGCCAGACATCCTCAGGTTTATCCACACTTCAATCTATGCACATCTGTAGCAATTCCAATTTGCCTTACCCTTACTTTACTGCAGAGCCCCAGAAGCATGAAAAAAGCAAGAAGATACCATGGATTACATTTGAGTTGGGTCTAGAAATTCAACTTCTTACCACTCTATAGCAGCTCCTATCTCCCTTAAAAGGCAATTCTCGCCTCTGACTGATTTTCCATCACGGTGCTCAAAAGGAAAATAGCCACTAAAGCAGGATAAGAGGCAAAAATCCTGCAATTAAATTAAAAATAAGTTTATTAATATTTTTATAAATATGGACCCACCATCACTGCTACATGAAAGTTCCTAACATCAGAAAATCTGTTTGGATGATATACATACAAGAAGATTTTGCGATAGCCTATTTAGTGAATTCTGGGTCTATCCAACAGAACAGAAGCATAGACAATAAAAGTTCATGATGGTAGTACCAAACACTCAAAAAGTAATAGTCAGAGTTAGTAATATAATGCAGGATTTGAGTATTTAGTCTTATTTTTTGAAACCAAATACTCATCAGCATAAACTTGTATGTAAAGTTTATACATGGTCTGAAAATCTGCTGGATTTTCAAATCAATAACAAAAAAAATTCCTTATAGTACACCAAAATAGCAAACATACCTTTAACATTTGTTGTAATATTAGATTGAAGAGGAGGACAGGGAAATAGGAATAAAATTTGGAAAAATAAAGATGGAGTGATGATGGTAGTAATTAAATTCAACATACATCTCATGTGTATATAAGATACTTAAATGATTTTTAAATGGTATGTAAGTACTTTAAAGGTTATTGGAAATGTGTACCAGTTGTGAAAGGGTTTTAGATTTATGAACATATTTTGTTTTAATAATAACTACGCGGTTTCCTGTCTGGATGACCTGAGCAGATCACATGGCCTCTCCATTTCCCTAATTAGGAACTGACATAATGAGGACAGTAATATTTACTTCACAGACTTTTTTGTGAGAAGCAAATTAAATAATGCATGTGACTGCACCTGGCACAGTCTTTAGCATATGGTAGTCACTTAATACATACTGAACATTTAACTAAGCCTGTTTGTAAGCCACATTGAAATTTAAATCTTCTGATATAACTTGTAAGCTCTGGACATTGTCCATTGACCCAGAAGCATTTGTCTTCTGTTGCTTAGCAATGTCTTAAAGAATATACTCAAAAGGAGATGCAGTCAGTCACATGCTACTTAACAGTGTTGAAGCAGTGTGATAGACCTAATAATAAACTTGAGGAAATTCAAATGTCCTTCCAGTCTACACTTGAGGTACTAGTCAAGACATCAGCCATTCCTACTGGAAATTTCCCAGAGAAAATTCAGCTACTTGATCAGCGCATACTCAAAGGCCTGCTCTTTCACAAAAAATAGAGAACAAATTTAAGGGGAAAATAATCTAAACAAAACCACTACATCTTTCAGAGCTATATGACAGTCTTACAATTTAATTAAGATGAATTCAACCAGCCAATCTTGAGTACTATATAAGTTCAAAACACTGTACTAGAGATTTAGAAAAGAAATCTGAGACATGATCCCCATAAAAAGTTCATGATCTCATTGCAAAACCAGCCCAGTTAGAAAAGTCTGTAACAAGTCCCTTCATGAAGAATACAAGCAACGAAGTGTCTGGTCCAAAGACAGAAGGCATCAATATGTACATGTATGCTGACATATGGATCTTAAACCCTATATTTATTTTGGGAAGCAGCACAGTCCAACAGAAATGGAAATCTAAGTCTCAGTCCCATGTGACTAATTACCCCTGAGAAGCTGTACAGGCAGTAGCTGTCTAGATTTCAATTTCTGCATCTGCAATATATCGGGTATAGCTATCATGATAATTATGTTCTGTAACAAAATGCAAGAGTCTTAAAATGATTCTTAAGCAAAGAATAGAATTTGGGCAGTTGGAGATTTAATAAGAATAGACATTAAAGTGACGGAAAACATTATGTTTGGATGAGAGTAAAGAGAACACTTCCCTAGTTGAAGGAAGGAAGGAAGAGTGGGAGAAATGGAATGCTTGCAACAGATTGTCTTCTAGGCAAAATATGCAAGTCAAACATTTACATCGTGAATGAAAATGTAAGCCAGTGAGAATAGGACTACAGCTAAAGTAGATCTATTGCTTTGTGAGTCATAAATGTTACCTGACAATACCTGAAAGCCACAGTTGCTATAATTTTAACATTACCACTAAGGAGTGGAGGTATGGATCAAGCAGTAGAGCTCCTGCTTTGCCAGTGCAAAGCCCTGAGTTCAAATCCCAGTCCCACCAGAAAAACCAAAAATAGTATTACCACTAATGTCATCATAACCATCATCACCATAATTATTCCTATTAGCATACTGTGCACCAAGCATGAAGCTAGATTTACAGGCATCAGCTTGATTCCACAGCATTTTTGTTGTTGTCTCAATAACATCTATTGATCATCCACAACTGTACTAGGGCCGCGCTACTTGACTACAATTCTCATTTACTGTATCATAAGGTAGGTAGGATCATCATCCTACTTTATACACAAGAAAACTAAGACTTAGAGTGTTTAAGTCACTTGTTCAGAATCAAAAATGACCACAACACGAATCAGGATTTGAATGTATGCATATTTGACTGAAGTTCCTACATTCAGAGATGTTAAGAAAAATGCTAATGAGCTTAAGTTGTAAAAGTTATTTCCTCCAATTGAACATCTTTGCATATACTCTGAATAGGTGCACTAAATCATTGTCTAATTATTATTATTTTCTTGTGCATATGGAAAACTGGCAGTTGGACAAACTAAAATCTCGCAAAATGGAGCAGAGAAACACTGGGGAGGAAAAGCAAAATCCCTTCAAGGATGTGGTATAACACAGGTTTTTTTTAAATGTGACATGGCAGGCTAGTGGAGTGGCTCAAACGATAGAGCGCCTGCCTAGCAGGACCCTGAGCTCAAGCCCCAGTACCACAAAAAAATAAAATAAAATGTGACATGACTTTGAAGTGCCGAGAAACATCAGCAGCTAATCGAACGTCTGGTATTCCTCTATAAGAGATGCGACTACACTTTTTTGAGCAAAGGCTTTAGGCCAACTGTGAATTTAAGAGAAAAAGTTTCAGCCTCTTCTAGTAGCTACAGTCCCTGAACTGAAAATTCACTTCATATATTCCATATAGAAAAGATACTGACAGTAGTCTTTTCAAACACAGCTGTTCCCTCTGATTGGAGACTTCATCTTTGGAAATAAAATGCAATGGTATTGCAAATGCATTGTACACACAGACGAGCACACAATCCTGTATTCATCCAGTCAGCAGCTACTCACTGAATATCTATTGTACGTGGTGAAGGCAAAAACCTTATCCAGATATTGCTTCTTCCCTTTCAAGGAGCTCAATGTTTTTTGGATATGGATATAAATGATCATAAAGCAAGGTTTTTAAAATTGCCACATCATTAGAGTGATAACAAAGCAATGAAAGTTTTGAAAAACAGAAATTATTTCTAGTTGGGATGCTCAGGGAAACCTTAAAAATGTGCACACACTCTGATATACACTAACACTCAAAGTGACACACAGAGAGATACATACTCTCTCATATACACATACACCCACACTCACACACACATACCCTCTCACACATACACACAGTGACACACAGATATTCTCTCTCTCTCTCTCTCTCTCTCTCTCTCTCTCTCTCACACACACACACACACACACACACACACACACACACACACAGAGGGAGCATGGTCAGCAATGTTTTTGGTGGGACTGTGGAAAAAAAAACCAACCTAGAATAACCAAAGATCTATAACAGAAATAGAAAGAAGGACCAGGTTACTCACCACCGCAAATAACAGCAAGAATTGCAACTGCTTCAGTGCTGAATCTGGGATAGACAAACAAGAAATGAATTTCAATTCCCAAACATAAAAATTAAGTGGGAACAGGATTCAGTTTCTAATAAACAATCAAACAGAAAGCCTTCTCTCAATTCGTACGATACATCCTTATCTTATGAAAGAACCTCACAATTTCCTGTAGTGAACTCTGTGAACTTGTCATCAAGTTAATAAAGTAGATAATTAAATAAAAATTAATTCCCTCAGCTCCATGGCAGTTTAACACTAAATAATTAAGTGTCTTTTGGGTGACTAGTATTGTGCTATGGTCTATTTATTCATGTATTCTAGATATTAATCCAATTGACTGATTGGATATAATTCACACTCAGTTTGCAGGAAAAAAATGAAGAAATGCCAGCCTAAATTCCAGTAATCTGTCAAAGACATATTTGCTTCCAAGTAAAGGAAGTTATTCCATTTTTTTCTTCAACTGATAGTCAAGAAATTGACTTTGAATATAGTCAGATACTAAGCAATACATTTATCTTTTCTTCTCCTAGCTCAAAACCTGATGAAAATATTTTCCAGAATACCAAACATAAAAGTATAGTAACATTGTCATTATTTTAGATAAATGAGTAACATACTAGTATCCTGATTTTTATAGATAGAAATGTGTGCATCATGAAATTAAGGCCTAAGGCTGGAAACCCAGAAAAAGTGTCCTGAAATCTGGGACCTCCAATTCACCATACTAAGACTTCTTGAGAGAGAAATTGTGAATGCTAAACAGTTCAAAATTTTGTCAAAATGCACACATAAATTGGTTGTTGAGTAAAAGTTACATCTTCAAATGGCTTTGTTGAGAGAGAGTTTGATGAAGTCATGCTACAGCCATCCCCTCAACATCAACAGTTAACACAGTTCTTGGTATAAATGTGAAGAAAGATATTTATTAAGGATTTATGTAACTGATCATATCCATTCTTAGATTTTTCCAACAATTAGAAAACCCAATCATTCATGTTCCCAAGGCTAATTCAGAGTCTCTCAAATAAATATTTTGCAGAAGAGCACATTCTAACATGTCTTTTGAAAAATAAAGACAATAACTTAAGTTCAATACAATCTGTTCCTAAAATGAACTGCTCAAGTGAAAATTACTCCATTCTAAACCTTGCAAAAACAGGAAAAACAAGCCCCCTGGCGGGGGGAGAAATCTCATCATAGACCTTCCTGACCCTTGCTAGGTGCCTCTTCCGGAGTAGACCATCAGAGTCAGTGAGAAACACAGCAGCATTATAAACAAGCTCACATTTCTTCCTATAGAATGTAAGTTTCATGAGAGGAGGAAAGTTTCCAATGGATGTCTGTATCCATCATACCTGGAAGAGTTAGTTTCTGTTGAATGAATAAACAATGACTGAATGAATGGATCACTAAAACAGGCAGGCATGAACAAAAGTGAACATTTTTAAGTCTCCCAGCTTTACCCTTGCTCCCCTGTAGTATATTCTCCCCAGAGCAACAATGATTTTAAATTATCATGACTCTTTCCTGTGCAAAAGGATTCCAACACAGTGAAAATAAAATGCAAATTCCTTTGCATTTCAAAATCTACCAGGGCTCCCATGCTCTAACTCCTGACTCCCTCTCTGACCTCATTCTCTATCCTTCTTTACAAGCCTCTTTGCTGTTTCTCAGACAAGTCAAGAATGCTTTCACCTCATGGCTTTTGTGTTTCTTATTCTTCCTGACTAGAACTCTCTTCCTTCATGTGTTCATCTTTTGTACCTCGATTTATTCAGAACTCCATGAAAGGTCTAGAGAATCTTTTGAAACGTCTGTCTAAAATAAAACCCCATATCACTGCTATCCCTTTCCCATTTAAGAGTACAATTAAATCATATTTTACTTGAATAAGAAATGGTCATAGGGCCGGGGGTATGGCTCAGTGGTAGAGTGCTTTTCTAGCATTCATGACCTGGTTTCAATCCTCAGCACTGCAAAAAGGAAGGAAGGAAGGAAGGAGAGAGGGAGAGAGGGAGAGAGGAAGGGAAAGTAAAAACAAAGAAAAGAGAAATGATTACTGTCCTGCCTCCTTCAATTTAATTTTTCTGATGATTTTCCACTCTTACATATTATTACCAAAACATACTCATTAAAAAAAAACAGCGATGTATTGGACAAAAAATGTAGCAGGTATACTTAGAAACTGTTTTTGGCAAAAAGCACTGACTCCTTCTTTGGGCCCACAAATTAATAGAAAACAGGAGAAAAGTCTGACATCCCTGCCTCCATTTTGCATCTGTGTCCTTTGCTCTGAGTCATTCTTTCTGCAGCCACCTTGGAATGCAGAAAGGACAGGACTGATCTATAGTAAGACACAGAGGAAATTGCCCCCAAAGAAAGGAACTGCAATACCTCCCCAAGACAGACCACCTGTCAGGCAATAATGACTTGCTTATCTTCACTGGATTACTCCCTTCAAATGATGACAGTGATAACAGCTTCTCTAGAACCTCTAGATAATAGTGAACTAGGCCACACCTGTGACTAGGAGTGTTTAATAATTATGCACGCCTTTACCCCATGCCCAATTCTTTTTCTATTTAAACCTAGAGCTCATGTCTATACCCCAAAAATGGGCTGAAGCGCTTACTTTGCATCTTCCCACAGTGTGCCTACACCCTGTTAAACCTTCTGTCTCTCCCTCACCATTACTCATCTCTTTATTTGGCGTGTTGGAACAAGTGGCCAGGCCTGGCATGTGGAACCTGAGGAATGGACTGTAGCCTAGAACTCTGGTTTCAAAAATAATAAGGTTTTTACATTGAACATAAATTGGAGTTTCTTTTTCCAGGGAGAAACTACTTAGATACAAAGCTGGATGTACCAAGTCACACAATATTTAATTTTATCAATACCCCCAGAATCGTGCGTGATAAAGAGCATTTCCTGATGTTTATCCTCAGAACTCAGGCATGCACTAGAGCACTTGGACTGACCACTGATCTCCTCACATCTGACTCGGCCTGGCCACAGGTGTGCTGTTCAATGTCTGCACTTTAGTCAGAATAAGTCAAAGGAAGGCCACCAGGCTCACCTCGTTTGGAAGCTCTTATTTTCCTTTCCCTCGTGTGGCAGAAGGAAAGTAAAAATTTTAAAAGTCAACTCTGCAGGACATGTTGACATAGAAAGAGTAAACTGAACCAACTTTGTTCTTCAACTAGTGAGTGTTTTTCTAAATTATCTTTTAGACTCCCTCCTATTAGGAAGTGTTTATGTTTTCAAATGAATCTAGCTGACTCTTATTTATATAAAACACTATAAACCACTTGAGTATAGCTAATGGCTTTAAGATAGTTTCTTAGAGTGGCTAGAAAGGTGTCTCTTGAAACATTATAACCACTAATGCATTGCATATTTTTAAACTGCTGAAAGAGTACATTTTTAATGTTTTCAGCATAAAAAAGTGTGTGAGGCAATAGGTTTGTCAATTAGACTGAGTTAATCCTTCCATATTGTAAACACATATCAAAACACTGTAGTGTATCACATGAACATATTCAATTATTATTTTTCAATTAATTTTTTGTGGTACTGGTGTTTTAACCCAGGCCGTTCACCTTGAGCCACTCCACCAGCCTTTTTTTTGTGATGGTTTCTTTTTTTTTTTTTAAGATAGGTTCTCGAGAACTATTTGCCCAGGCTGGCTTTGAACTGTTATCCTTCTGTTCTCTGCCTCTTAAGTAGCCAGGATTATACACGTGACTGGTGCCTGACAAAAAAATTAAAATTTTTAAAAAATTTTTAAACCATTTTAATACACAAGAAGTATCCAGAAAAAGCTAAAACATTAAAAATAACAAAATTACTAACAAATGATAGATTGTCAAAGTAAATTTATAGTTGATAACTGTACGGTAATCATACTAGAAAATACACACTGAATACTTAGAATAAGAACTGTAATGTATCATATAACTCATAATTTACCTCAAATAGTTCTGAAATATATATAATGTGTGCACATGTATAATGTACACATGGTTTATATAAACATATGGCATTGTATATTAGTTATTTTTTGATAGTTAATGTGTACTTATTTTAAACTAAGGCTTAGAGTATAAAATCATATAAAGTTAGTAACATTTTCCATGTAACCTAAAGTTGATAACTGACAAGTGTTAACAACTAAATATGGCAAATATAAAAGTAAATTCAGGAAGAACCCAACAAATTATCTTAGAAACAATTCAGTTATATGCATAATGACAAATAAGGTGACTTTCAGCTATTGGTCTCTATGAGAACTTGAGTTTTTCCAGAAAGCAAGAAACATAGTATCTGTGATTTGTTGCCACTAGAAAGCCTAACCACTGGCTTGATGTCACAAAAACTAGCCTGTCTTCCTGTTGCACTCCAGGATGGCAACTGAATCTGTGTAAAAAAGACATTATTCAAATCATTTTCATTGTGTGTTCATAATATAAGCATAAGCATCAATATGTATAAGCAGTATTTCTAAATAATAGAAATTATATACTTGGTACTTTTGTTACAAAAGGAAAGGCAGATGTAAGAAATGCACTAAACACAACAACTCAGCATTTTATCTCCAGCTCCAAGAACACTTCCAAGTACAAAGTGGGCACATAATAAAATACTTGTTAAATGAATAAGTGAAAAAATGAATTAATAATATTGTAAGAGAAGAAAGGTGTGATACCTTTTCTCAACCATCATGGAGGTTATAGCCTATACTTGTATAACAAAAGACAGCAAAACAAGAAAAAGAGCAACAAATTTACTTACAGTTTTCTATAACATGGGATGCTTCAAACATGAAGACTCAGTGGCCCAGGGGAAATTGTCAGTTTTTGTGTGTAAGTTTGCTAAAGAATGGACAGGAGGGAAGGCTCTTGTAGAAATGGTGAGAAATGTGACCAGACACTAGGAAGCCCAACAAGGCCTGTCTGTTCAGATTCTCCTTGACGGTCTGTGCAGTAGTCCTTCAAACTTTGCAGTATTGTACCCTAAGCTGGATACAAAAGTTGGCATATGGCACTCAATATGCTAATTCTTAGAAATAAACATTCAACTATTCAGTAACAATGCTACATTGTTGCTAATGTAGCATTATTTAGATAAGTACTCCCCATGAAGGTAGTGTGAAGACCAGTTGCTCTTCAAACAACAATAATACTTTCAAAACTGACAGAGATAAATACGTATGACTGAAAAAACACACACACATATATATATATGCATGTACACACATACATATATACACACACACACACATATATATAAGCACAATTCCTTCAGACAGCAAAAGCATCTAGGTTACACTTTAAAATATTAGTGTTTAAAAAACTGAAAACCAAGCCTTGAATTATAATGGAATAGTAAACCCTTTTACCTCTTTTTGACTTTGAGCTTATGCTAAACACTTATAAAAGTAGAAATAATATTTATAGGCACTTATTAAAACACCTTATAGCTTTTATGCAAGTTCTATATAATTTTAAGTGGGTCATACATTTAACTTAGCCCTTTGAAGTAGATGTTATTAATTCTCTTGATTTTACAAATGAAAAAAATCCATGCTTTATGAAGTTGCTCAAGATTACACAGTCAAAATGTGACAGGCTCAACCTAGAACCCAAGTTCATACTCATTATTCCATGTTGCATTTTAGTAACAGATGAGATTTGAGCAACACAATAGTCAGAGACAAAGGATAAGACCATTTTTCAAAACCTGAGACAGCATAGAGCTAAATTTATTACTTATTTAAGTAAGGGAGAGCTGGGCTGCTAGTGTGCAAACTCCCCAAGCAGAACAGACTCCTGATGTAGCATGAGGCTTCTGGGAGCACCAAGTTCAAGGACTGGCAGATTTACTGCAGCAGAGGAGGGTGCACATTGGCTGTGGAAGCATGGCTACTTGTGTTAGAACATAAATAACCATTTGGTCTTTCAAGAGCGTGTTCATTGGAGTGAGTCTGGCTGACTTTCAGGAGAAAAGGTTGTCATTGGTTAGCGTGTAGAAATATACACAGAGGTGAGTTGTCAGTGATTGATTAAGCAGGTTTAAAACTTGCTGTGATGGTTACTCGTTTCCACTGCTATAGAAATAACATTTATTGATTAAACTGGTTTAAAACCAAATCCAGTGATTGACTGTTCCCATGGATAAAAAAACAATGTGTTACTAGGAGTGCAGAAACTATTATGTTAAACGTCCCTTTCCACCCTTCCTCAGCTAAGGCTGCAGAAAGTCCATATCGCCACCTTGTTCTTAATGCCCCTTGAAGAAAATGTTTTATTTGGAGAGATGTGGCTTTCAGTTTGAAGGTGACTGTATTAGGCAGCTTTTCATCATGATAACATAGGCTACTTCTGAAGAAAGAGGCTTATTTAGTTCAAGGACACAGTGCCTCTATCAGTTTACGTCTAGTGACGATGTCTTGGCAAATACTGATGATGGAGCCCTTGCAGGAGGAAGGAAAAGACTGCATTTCAAAATCAGGAGTGGGGAGACAGAGTAGAAGGGACCATACTCACAGTTTTGGTTCTTGTTGTTGTTTGATTTTGGTGTATTTGGATGTTTTCATTGTTTTTTGTTTTTCCACATCAGAGATTGGACCCAAGTGTTCACCCATGCAAACCATGTGCTCTACCATTAAGTTATATCCTCAGCCTAACTCATTGCTTTTTAAACAACTCTCTTACAAGAACTCCAGGGGTCACACTAGACGTACCTTTGGACAGAATGCCCCCAGTGACCCAAGAACCTTTCACTCCGCTCCACCTCCCATAGGTTCCACCACTTCCCACTAGCATCACCCTGCGGACGGAGTCTTTAGCACCTGAACCTTTGGGGAACAAAATTAAACCAAAGCAGTGAATCAAGACTTTTTTTTTTAATGTTTGGATCATCTAACATGACAACAGTTGTGTAAATGGATTTAAGATTGTAGATATCAGATACGGAACAAGCATGAAAGAACAAGAAAAAGTGGAAGTATTAAAAGAAAAGACTAGAAAGCACTCTGGAAAGATTAACTCTAGGTTTCTCAGGATTGACTAAGAAAACAAATTCCAACTTACTAAATCTATCTTAGTCAACTTACATTTTATTTTTGTTAGATATTGTTATGGGCTGAATCATATCCCCTCAAAATTATTATGTTGAATTCCTAAACCCTTAGTAATTCAGAATGTAACTACATCTGGAAATAGGCTCTTTAAAGAGGAAACATTAAAATTAAATCATTAAGATGGTTCCAAATTCAAGACAACTGATGTCTTCATAAGAAAAGGAGATTGAGACACAGGCATATGCAGAAGGGTGACCATATGAAGACACACGGAGAAGACAACCCTCTACAAGCCAAGGAGAGAGGCCTCAGGAGAAACCAATCCTGCCAACATGCTGGTTGCATAATTCTAGCGTCCAGAATTGTGACCAAAAGGTATGTTGTTTTTATTTAGTGTAACAGCCCTAGAAAAATAATACAGATAAGGATAGTTTCAATTTACCTGCAGTATTAATCCATTATAATAGGAAATGTAAAAAATAGATCAGGTTCCTTTATGGTTATCCAAAAGAAAATCCAAGGATCTTCTATTTTTCCATAAATACTTTGGATAAGAAATTTAAACATTTTTGTACTCTCAGGGCATGAACTATATTTACTATGTCAGCCAAAGTAAACAACAAAATTTTAGTTACTATCTCAAGTTATCCAATGCCTATTGGTTATATCATTATGTTTAGAAACTACTTTTACCGCGTTTTTTTTTTTTTTTTTACCAAGAGGAATACACTCCTGAGTGTGTGGGTATGTGTGCATGTGCATGTGTACATGCACACATATTGGGGACTGAATCTAGGAAAGTGTCCATGCTAACCATGCATTCTACCACTGAGCTATATCCCAATGTCTTAAAACTTCACCACTGGGTCATTTCTGAATCTGTTGTTAAATCCTTTGCTTCTTGATGCTGAGCTATGCTATCTAGACTTTTGTGTACCATATAACTTTTTATTGTATTTTAGACATCAGGTATAGAATAGCAGAGAAAGAATAGTATTTTTGCATATATATGGACCCAGTTCTTCAGCTAGCACTTTCCAACTCGGAGACACTTAGTGTTCTACAAGGCAAAACATGAATCAATTCCTTAAAATTCAGCATGATGTAAAGGTTAATTTAACCATTTTATGTTGGAGTATTGTTTTTAATTTTGGAAGTAATACTTTAAGAAAGATCACTTCATTTTTATTGTTAACAAGATTAAGTCATCATTATGTCATCTGACAGGAACAAGCACTCAAGTTTGTGGTGACTTACAACCACAAACGTCCATTTGAAACTCAGGTTAAAGGTTCTCTGCAGCTTGGCTGTGGCTGTGCTTCCTGAAGTCTTGGTTCTGAGAGCCAGGCTGAAAGAGCAGCTCTTCATCAGACAGCCCTGATTCTAGTGGTAGAGGAACAAGAGCAAAGGGGACTTGTGTGATGATTTTTAAAACATGACATACATCACAGGTTGGGTTCTTCAGAAGCAGATGCTGACTCTGGAGAAAATATAATCATTAGACATCAATGTCTGCAGCAGTGGAAAAACAGGGAAGGAGCAGGATTGTTGAGAAAAAGATATTGAAAACTTTAAGGTAGGTTTGACAATGCTTTGGCCAACACAGAGGGAGCTCTGGAGTGAGTATTGCCCATCAGAATGTCCCACACGTGGAAAAAACACTCCAGCCTCACTTAATCACAAGATATGGACTGTTCTGGGAAGGGCATGACCTGAGGAAAGGGACAAGCTCCAGCTGCAACAGATCTAAAGAGCCAAGCAGCTGAAGGCTCTTTGCCAGCACTCCCCATGGCTCAGCAACACCTTCGAGGGGCATCTGAGGGAAGCAGTTCTAAAACTATTATGTATACTTCACTTTGCTCACATTCTTTTTTTTTTACTGGCATAAGTGAATTGTACAAAGGGATTTTACTGTGATAGTTTCATAGATGCATATATTGTACTGTGATCAAATTTTTCCCCCACTATTATCTTTCTTAAATGCTTCTCTCCCTTTTAATATTAGTTAGTGAGTTCCATTATGCTATTCTCATATGTATATAATATAGACTTCTGCTGTTTTCATATGTATATATACGTATGTAATGTACTTTGCTAATATTCACACTCTATCATCCTCTCCTTTACCCTTCTCCTCTCCCATTGGTCCCCTACCCCCCAAAAAAACAGTCTCCCTTTTGTAATAATGTCATATATTTTAGGTCTAGGTGAGGCATATGAGCAAAAATATGTGGTATTTGTCTTTCTGAACTTAGCTTATCTCACTCAATGTAGTGATCTGCAGTTCTATCCATTTTGCTGCAAATGACATAATTTCATTCTTCTTTACAGCTGAATGACACTCCACTGTATGTATGTGCCACATTTTTTGGCTGTTGGGTTTAGGTTGATTCCACAGCTTGGCTGTTTCAGGTATCTCAATTGTATGTTGACTTACATTCCTTTGGAAATATGCTCAATAGTAAAATGGCAGGGTTGTAAGGTAGGTCTATTTTTTGTTTTTTGATAAACATCCATACTGATTTCCAAAGCAGATGCACTAATTTACATTCCCACCAACAGTGTATGAGGGTTCCTTTCCCCCAGCATCCTTTCCCAGCATTTTCTGTCATTTGTTTTCTTAATGATAGCCATTCTGACTGGGCAAGTTGGACTCAGTGTAGCTTTAATTTGCATTTCCTTTATAGATAAGGACATTAAACATCTCATGTATTTACCTGCCATTTGTGGTTCATCTTTGGAGAACTGTCTGTTCATTTGCCCACTTGTAAACTGGATCATTTGATCTTCTGTTGTTTTTCAGCTGTTCATATATTCTAGACATTAATCCTTTGTTTAATGAATAGCTTACAAAGACTTTTCTCCCATTTTATGGGTGTCTCTCCATTCTGGTGATTATTTCCTATGTCATGCAGAAGCTTTTTAATTTGATGTGGCCCCATTCATCAACCCTTGCTCTTATTTCCAGCAATTCAAGTCCTATGCCTATATCTCTAAGTGTTTTCTCTATGTTTTTCCTGTTGTTACTTTTTCCTCAGATTCTTATACCAAAACAAGTCACATGGCCAAGCCTGCCCTACCACCAGCGGGCAGGAACTGTATTCCTTTCACATGCAACAAAAATCCAAACATAACTAATTAACTAATGCTTACAATTCTTCAGAGAGGTCAGAAATTAGACAACTGGTACATTCCATGTTGACTTTTCCCTCTGTGCACACTTGGGTTACAGTTTGGAACTACTACTTATTCCCACCTATCTTCTGATGTCTCCTCTCCCACTTCTTCATCCCCAGGGCTGTTAGCCCTTCCTGGGCAGTTCAGTGGGCTTTCACATGGTATTGAATAGTCCATGCTGACCCTAAATTCATAGTTTAATCTAAGCTGCTGATTTGACTGCTTCTGGTAATTTATATAGAAGGAAATATTTACACTGAATAACATAATTTTAACTTTTAAATCCTAACTTCTTTCTCATAAAGATACCGTTTATATTAACAGCTATAAATTTAATATATTTACAAGGGAAAAAGTAGTCCCTTTCTTTTTGTTCATGGACCTGGATGTTAACTCTTAACCTTACATGTCTTTGAAGACTAAGAATTTTACTTTAAACATACTTTCCTAAGTTAGTAGATGACGATAACTTAAAGTTAGGAGAAAGTTCTTTCAAGCCATTATAAATGGAAGTCATATTAGTAGTAGACCTCGACATATTTCACTGTGCTCTCCTAAATAGATCACAGAAGCTCACACGCGTTGCCTGTTCAGATTTCTTTATTGTCTCAGTTATTACTAACACATTAGGAGTAATCTCTTAAAGACATTCCCTTCTACTGCTTTGAAACTCCAAAGCATGCATTAGTAATAAACAGAGGATGGTTAATAAAGTTTCATCATTAAAATTTTTCATCTATACAGATGGAGTAAGCTTATTTTCAAACGGCTCTTCTGCTTCCTGAATGGAGCCTAAAAATCCTTCAACAAGAGGCAGGCCTCTTTTCTACAGCTCCAGAGACTGAAATCACATGCTGATGTTATTTCAGCAAGATGAAGTGTGAATGTCGAATATAACTGAGAGGTGATTATGATAGCATGAATGTGAGCCCTTTCAGACGAATGAGGGTAAGAGAGAATTGTATTTGGAGTATGTTTTGCCTAATTTGTTACATAATGTGTGGGAGATTACTAAATATTTTCCTGAGAGTCTTCTTAAAGTTTGTTTAGCAATAAGGATTTTTCCTTTGTTCCAGGTGAAACCTGTCTCCAACAGGCCACATTACTTTTTACATAAGAGAGAAGCCACATAGTCACTTTTAACTACAAAAGAGTTAGTCTTGGTTCAAAATTAACCCAACATACTCACCAACACTTCAATCCACTCCCAGATGAGATCTCCTCTCCTCCTTCCCTAACAGAGAGCTATGACTGACCATCACTGGTCTTAGGAGAGGAGTGCAGGTTGGCTGCCATTCTTGGTCACCGCTTCCCCTCATTCATTCTCAAGCCCCACTTGCAGTAGGAGAGCAAGGTAAGGCGACAGGACACTGTCTGTTGATTGGGCAACTCATATTCTAGGCCTGCACTCTGTAAGCCTGGCTCTTTCTCTCTTGGGCACAGTTGTGGGCTCTATGGAGTTTCTTCAATAGGGAAAAATGCATTGCTTTGGGCCCACAGCTCCCCACATTTCCCCCAGCACACAAACCATCACCACTGGAGTCCTGAGGTCCTCCTACATGATCGTGTAGGCTGAGTGGGACATTAGAGCTGTGTCAGCTCTCGCTCCCTTGTGTGCATATATGGGTATACAACCATTACCCTCACCACTCTCCTGTGCAAATCATTTGAACAGAGACACCTCTGTCCTGTGAATGGTCTACTCTGGCTCCTTTAGCTTTCTGAGGTGTGAGAAAGGCATACATGTCTCCAGCTGCAGGGAACACTTTTGAAGCTTCCTAAGTGGTCCCATGAAGCCCCCTAATCTAGTTTAAAGTGGAAGTAGCATTCTGCCCAAGTCACCTTGGGGGGGGGTAACCTAGACTTAATTCTCACCAGAAAAAAATCTTTAAACAAAATAATAAATTTCCTAACAGAGTGTGATAGTTCATGCCTATAATTCCAGCACTTGGGAGGTTAAGGCAGGAGTGTTGGGAGTTTAAGGCCAGCCTGGGCTACTTAGTGAGACCCTGTCTCAGAAAATAAGATAAAATAAAATAAAAATAAATAAGTTTCTCTTCTCTCCACATTCTGATTTCTTTTAAATCCTTAAAGTGTCAAAGTAAGCTCTTTCTTTCCTTCTTTCTTTCTTTGAAAATCCTGAATTTTGGGTCAGGCACAGTGGTTCACAACTATAATCCCAGTACTCAGGAAACGGAGATTGGGAGGATTATGGGTTGAGGTCAATCCAGGCAAAAAGTTAGTGAGACCCCATATCAACAAATAAGCTGGGTGTGATGGTACACATCTGTAATCCCAGCTATACAGGAAGCATAGTAGGAAGATCACAATCTGAAGCCAGCCCCAGACTCTATCCAAAAAATAACTAAAAAAACAAAAAAAGGCTGGAGGCATGGCTTAAGGGTACAGTGCTTGTATGGCAAGCATAAGGCCAAGTTTATGAAAATATCCTGCATTTTGTTTTGGCATCTCACTTCGATCAGCAGAAATTATTGCAGTGGTTTTCAGTCATATCCAACCCAATACACCCTTTTAATAGCATCTGTTTTATCACCCTCCTCTACTACCATGCAGTGAAATTCATAGATAATGCAGCCTGCCTATATACATAATTTCAAAGAATCAATACACTGCCTAACCAATGAAATAAGTGTGAAAAGAAATTTTATGTATGTAGGAAAATAATACATATTTTGGTATTTAGATGCCCAGATATGACTCCACTAAAAGTGGAATGAATAAGTTTAGATTTAAGATAAACAACATCCGTCAAATATCATCAACCCTTATCTACATTTCTCATATTAAAATAAGGAATAAATAAGAGAGAGGTTCTTTCAACATGGATCCAACACCTTGAAATGCAGAATCATCCATTTGAAAGAAAACCAATTCAAATTCCACAAATGATAATGTCTTTAGTGACACATTTTGACTTTTTTCTAAGTAACTCCTCAAACAAAAGAAGTCAGTATATGCTATGTCCTCTCCGTGCATGGTAGTGATATTCTAGAAATGCAATATATGAGAAAAACTGACAAAATAAAAGTATTTGTCACATGTGGGATATTTGAAAATAACACAAAACTCAGTACAATTATTTTTGTTTTTCTTATCTTTGTTTTTTGCTTGTTTGTTTGTTTATTCATTTATTCATATGTGCATACATTGTTTGGGCCATTTCTCCCCCCTCCCCTGCCCACTCCCTCTCCCTGCAACCCCCTTGCTTCCAGGAAGAACCTGCTTTGCCCTCTTCTCCAATTTTTTGAAGACATAAGCAATAATAAGAAAGACAAAGCCTTTTTGCTAGTTGAGGTAAGAATACCCATACAGAGAAATTCCTAGCATTGCTTCCATGCACAAGTGTATTACAACCTGAATTAATTCATCTCTACCTGACCTCTTCACTACTTCCCGGTCACCTTCCCAAATTGACCTCTGTCAGCTTAAGATTACTTTATTTGCTCTTCTACAGTGGGCACATCAAACACTTTCAAGTTTTGGGTTTCCTACCTTTCCCTATTCCTCCTGTATGTGCTCTCCCCTTAGTGTGTGACCCATGTCCAATAATATTATTGCATTTGTTTTAGATCAAAGGTATGCATATGAGGAAGAACATATAATTTTTGGTCTTCTGAGTCTGGCTAACCTCACTCAGAATGATGTTCTCCAGTTCCATCCATTTACTTGCAAATGACAAGATTTCGTTCTTCCTCATGGCTAAGCAAAATTCCATTGTGTGTAAATACCACATTTTCTCAATCCATTCATCAGTATGGGGCATCTTGGCTGTTTCCATAACTTGGCTATTGTGAATAGCACTGCAATAAACATGGGTGTGCAGGTGCCTCTGGAGTGACCTGTGTTGGCATTCGTTTGGGTGTATCCCCAGGAGTGGGATTGTTGGATCATATGGCAGATCTATGTTTAGTTTTTTAAGAGGCCTCCATATTGTTTTCCAAAGTGTTTGTTCTAGCTTATATTCCCACCAGCAGTGTACAGGGGTTCCTTTTTCCCCACATCCTCACCAACACCTGTTATTAGTGGTGTTTTTGATGATGGCTGTTCTAACAGTGGTGAAGTGGAATCTTAGTGTGGTTTTGAGTTGCATTTCCTTTATGGCCAGTGATGGTGAACATTTTATCATGTGTTTTTTGGCCATTTGGATTTCTTCCTTTGGAAAAGTTCTGTTAAAGCAACAGAGGTCAATATGAGAAGGGTATCAGAAACTAAAGAAAAGGTCAGTTACAGATGAATCAACTTAGAATGTAACACATTTATACATGGAAGCAATGCTTAGAATCTCCCTGTATAGCTATCCTTATCTCAGCCAGCAAAAACGCTTTTTCTTTCTTATTATTGCTTATGTTTTTTCTTCAACAAAATTAGAGATCAGGGCAGAACAGATTCTGCCTGAAAGAAAGGCAGGCAGGGGGCAAGGGGGGATGGGGAAGAAATGCCCCAAACAATGTATGCACATATGAATAAATGCGAAAATAAATAAATAAATCTAAAAAATACAAAAAAAAAGGAAAAAGTTCTGTTTAGTTCAGTTGCCCACTTCTTTTTTGGCACATTGATTTTGGGGGAGTTTAGTTTTTGAGCTCCCTGTATATTCCGGCTATCAGTCCTTTGTCTTTTGTATAGCTGGCAACTATTTTCTCCCACTCTGTGGGAGGTCTCTTCAGTATAGAGACCATTTCTATTGCTGTGCAGAAGCTTTTAAATTTTATGAAGTCCCATGTGTCCATTCTTTCTCTTAGTTGCTGGGGTGCTGGAGTTCTATTGAGGAAGTCCTTGCCTATGCCTATTGCTTCCAGAGTATTCCCTGCTCTTTCCTGTACTAACTTCAGAGTTGCAAACTGATATTAAGGTCCTTGATCCATTTTTAGTTGACATTAGTACAGAGTGATAAACATCAATGTAGATTTGGTTTTCTTCAGGCAGATAGCCACTTTTCCCAGCAACATTTGTTGAAGAGAGGCTGCCTTTTCTCCATTGTATATTTTTGGTGCCTTTGTCAAAGTAAGGTTGGCATAGCTGTGTGAATTCATATCCGGATCCTCTATTCTGTTCCACTGTTCTTCATATCTGTTTTTGTGCCAGTACCATGCTGTTTTTATTGCTATGGTTCTGTAGTATAGTTTGAAGTCGGGTATTGTGATACCTCCAGCATTGCTCTTTTTGCTGAGTATTGCCTTGGCTATTCACGGTCTCTTGTGTTTCCAAATGAACTTTATTTAGGATTGATTTTTCAATCTCTGTGATGAATGTCATTGGGATTTTGATGGGAATTGCATTGAACATGTAGATTACTTTTGGGAGTATAGCCATGTTTACTTTGTTGATTCTACCAATCCATGAGCATGGGAGATCTACTCCTGCCTGTTTTGGGGGGCCATTGGCTTGGTAAATATTATTCCAGTCTTTCACCCTAAGTCAGTGTTTGTTTCTGTCAATGAGATGGGTCTCCTGTAAACAACAGATTGTTGGATTTTCCTTTTTAATCCAGTTTGCCAAATGGTGTCTTTTGATGTTGGGAGTCGAGTTTGTTAACATTCAGTGTTAATATTGATAGGTATGTGGTGACTCCTGCCCTTTAGTTGTTTTTGTTGTTTAAGGATTTGATTGTGTGCAGCTAAATCAATACTACTCTCTGATTCCTTGTCTTTTCTTCTCCTGTGGTTTGGTGCTGCCTGTCCTCTCGCAGTTTTGTTGCTTTCACTTTCTGTGTGCAGAATTCCTTGAAGAATCTTTTGTAGTGGTGGTTTGGTGGTCATGTATTGTTTTAGTTTCTGCTTATCATGGAAGACTTTTATTGCTCCATAAATTTTGAATGATAGTTTTGTTTTTGGTAGAATCCTAGGGTTGAAGTTATTTTCATTCAGTGACTGGAATACCTCATTCCATGCCCTTCTTGCTTTTAAGTTTTCCATTGAGAAATCTGCTGTGATTTTGATGGCTTTACCTTTATACGTTATTTGTTTTTTCTCTCTTACAGCTTCAATATTCTTTCTCTAGTCTCTGTGCTTGTTGTTTTAATGATAATATGTCATGTGGTAGTTCTATTTGGTAAGTCTGTTTGGTGTCCTGGAGACTTCCTGTACCTAAATGGGCATAGTTTTCTCTAGATTTGGGAATTTTTCTGTTATTATTTTATTGAATATATTATGAATTCCTTTTGCTTGGACTTCTTCTTCAATGCCCATGATTCTCAGGTTTGGTCTTTTGATGGAGTCGGAAATCTCTTGATATTCCTTTTTCAGGTCTTGAGTTGTTTGACTAACAGTTTTTCAGTTTTTCCTTTAATTTCTACTTTACCTTCAATTTGAGATTCTGTCCTCCACTTATTCTAGTCTGCTAGAGTGGCCTTCCACTGTGTTTTTTTTCTGTTTGCTTCTTTTTTGTGAGATTTTCCATATCATGGGTCACTTCCTCTTTAATATTTTTTATTTTCATCTTTAATTCATTTATCTCTCTATTTAAAATGTTCTCTGTTTCACTTTGGTGTTTATTGAGAGCTCCTAAGAGTTCATTTATTTGTTTCTGTGTTTTCTCATATTCTTTGTTTTTGGTGTCTTGAAATTTCTTGAGTGCATCTTGTACATTTTGGTTAGCCATGTCTAGAATCTTCTCCATGAAATTCTCAGTGATTACTTGCAGGATTTTTTCTTAGAAGGTGTTTTTGTGGGCCTCGTTGTGTTCCTCAGTGTCATTTATCTTTGTTTTGTTGGGGTCAGGAACTGGGTATCCATTTTCTTCATTTCCCTCTGAATCCTGTATAAAATTATTTTTTTGAAAAGAATGGTTTCCATCCTTTTTTCTTCTTCCCATTGCTCCACTTGGTGCTGTGTAACTGTGTTCTTGATAGGCTAGTTGGTGGTTTTAGTCACTTGTTCTTTCCCTTGATTTAATTTTTGTTTTGTGGCTGTATGAGTTTTTAGCAAGGTTGGTGTGCTATTTCTATCCCTGGTCTGGGTTTAATTTAGTAATAACTAATTCACAGGTTTAATACCCAAATAGTAGTCTAAATGTTATGTAGAATAACCCCTTGGTGGTAATATCTATAAGCAGTGGGAGTTGGGGGGTTAACGTTTGTTTTGCTAGCTATAGAAATTTGGGGAGTTTGATAGGGGAAGACAGGAATTGGAGTGAATGAGTGGGGGAAGCAGTGTGGAGGCTGCTGGTTTTTGTGGTCCTTGTGTGTGTTTGGGTGTATTTCTGGTGTAGTGGATGGTGCTTGTGTCAGGGATTGCAGGAGCTTGGGGTTGTATAAAGTTGGTATAGTATGTTGGTCAGTAGGTGATGAATGTGTAGGAGGGAGGGGTAGTCTGGTGAGAGGTTGGGGCAGAATGGTAGGGAAAGGTGAGGGCAGGGGGAAAGACTGGGTGAGAAGGGCCAGAATGAGTTGTTGGGAAGGAGAGCAATGGATTTTAGTACAGGAGAAGGAGGGAGAGTGTAGGGGTGAGAGTAGGGTTGAGAAGATAGTGATTATAAAGTTGATAGTATAGAAAGAAAAAAGCTAATAGGAATAGAAATAAAAATAGAAAATCACAGTAACAAAACAAACATTTTTAAAAAATGGGAAAAATTTAAAAAAAAAAAAACACCAGGTTCAGAAAGAATAGAATTTCAGTGTTAGTTTAAGTTCTGGAGTTATTCCTCCTGCATCCAGTCCTGGTATTGGCATATAAGCAGAAGCACTTACATGGTCTTACCAGGTGATTGGCTTGTGAGTAGTGTTTTGTTCTTCTGTCTACCAGTGAATTTGAAATTGTGAGGTGATCTAGCTTTGCCAGATCATGCAGGGTGGTCAGAGCTATTGATTTCCCCATCTGATAGCTGTGTTACCCTTCAGCTGCAGCTGCTTGGTTAGCTCCTCCCCTAGCATGGTGTGGCAGTTTAAGTTTGAATGCTGCCCTCAGGTTCAGGAGATCAGTTCTGTAGTCCACTTGTTGCCCTGGTTTGGAGGTTGCTTTTTGCTGTGCTTGTTTACTGGGATTTCCATTCTGGGGGCTTATTCCTTTGCTCCACCCCCTTTCTCTAGGGCAGGTTCAGTGTTACCTCAGCCCCCTCCGCTGTCCATGTGTTATGATAGTTCACTGTTTGTTTTTCAATTTTGTGAGGCAGTTCGTGGTTGGGTACTGATCACTGGCTCAGGAGATGAACTCTTTGATCCACTCCCTGCCATGCTTTGGGGAGTGGCTTATCACACACCCACTCTTGGCCTTCCTAACTTTCCAGTATTTGTTTACTGATAGTTCAGTGCTGAGGTTAGCTCCTTGCTCCTCCCCCTTTCGCCTGTGTACTTTCAGTGTTCCCACCCTCTCTGCTGTTGTGCTAGTTTACAGTTCACTGTTTGTTATTCAGGGTTTTTTTTGGGGGGGGTGTTCAGTCTTCCCAAGGGCTGTGCTGGTTTATATTCCCAAGGGTTTCTGGGGAGTTCTGTGTGGTGCGTGGCACTCACCTGTTTGTTCTGTCAAATGACATGCAAGCAGCTTTGGAGCCAGCGGCAGTGGCAGCAGCTGAGGTGGAAAGTGGCGGTGGCAGTGGCAGCAGTGAGAATTGGCTCCAAATTTTCCTAATGTAATGTGTTGTGAGGAAGTTTTCCCCAAGTTAGGGGCTCAGGGTGACAAAGGTTTGATTCTGGTTGGTGCTTTATTTCCTCTTGATGGAGGAAAAAGAAGAGAAGGAAAGAAAAAAGAAAAGAGGAAAGAAAAAAGAAAAAAAAATCACCGTGAGGAAGGAGGGTTTCCCTGGGGCTGGACCCACCTTGCTGGCTGTGCAGTGGGTCGCAGCTGTTATGTGCAATTAAAGGTTGATTTGTTGGTCAGTCTTTGAATTTTTTCTTCCACCTAGTGTGATGGCAGTTATTAGTCAGAGTTACCCAGGTGTAGCACCAACTTCTCAGGGAGGTTTTGGAGTCACGGAGGTTAGGCTTTCTGCTTCCATACCTTAGTTGCCATCTTGGATCTCACCTCAGTACAATTCTTAATTACAGGACTATCCCTCATGTTGCACAACATCCAGCCCCTGGGGTACCAGCTTATTAAAAGCCAGTCGAACCCCCAATCATCATAACATCCAATAAAGACTGAAATAAAGAAGAAACCCTCCAAAACCTCCCTTGAGGAAGTGTCCCTAACTCCTTCCCACTGAGAATTACTAATCAATTGTCTTATGATGCCTAGAACAAAACTTACATTTCATCTGTTATATCACAATGAAAGAAAAGACAAGTATAAAATTGTTTTGAAAAGAACAAAAGGAAAGTGAGAGATCTTGACCCATGTTACAAATTTTTGTAGTTCATTGTGACTAAATACCACCAGCAGAGATTTAAAGCTAAATTAAGATACTTATTATTTTCCTCAATATATGCTGGATCTTTCTCTTTCTTTTTTTTTTCTGGTACTAGGGCTTGGACTCAGGGCCTCACACTTGCTAAGCAGGTGCTCTACCACTTGAGCCACTCCACTATCCCTATGCTGGATATCTTGACTTTTGTTAAAGCACTTCCCATAGGATATAACATGATGATGGGTTTAATGAGAAAAAGCACCTTTTAAAAAAGAAATATAATACGATTCTTATATAGTATTTTTTTACAACCTGAAGTAACCAAAATGATAAAAATATATGTTAATTAATATCTGAGCTACTCATTTTCAGATGTTAAACGTTCAATGTTCTCTTGCCAGATTTCCAAATATAAGCATTCACCAACAAATACCTAGACAGGCGCTTAGACTTGAAAACATCTTTATAAACAGCAATGCCCACTGTTAGCAGAAAAAAATGCATACCAACACCTATATCTGCTTTATACAATTGGTTCTCATTGAGAAAAACAAAGTACAGTGATGAATGGTTTAGCTGACACCCTACAAATATGTTTTAACACAATCTTAGCAGCTTATTGTAAGTAAAGCAAATGTATGTCTGTTAGAAGTTTCCTCTCTCTAGCAATCACCTTCTGTGAACTATGCTTCGTAAACCTGTATTATGAATAAACAGATATTACCCCATCTGTGTCTTTACATAAATTTCACCCAGTATGAAAGCAAAGATTAAAAATGTTTTTTGTGCAGTTAGACCTGAGCCTATCCTTGATTCCACCTTCAACTTCAGTGAAACCCTAGGGAAATCATCTCCTCCCTTTGTTCCATCTAGAATTAGATGCTTTGTTTCCCAAGATGACCAGGCAACCTAGCACTGTTTGATGTTCATGAACATCTAATGTTATTCATATGTGTGCTGTAGCCCCTCTAGAAAGCTCTTCCCAGAAGTCCAACACTTAGCACCTCTCAAAACACTAAGGCCAGAAATCAAGCTATCCATGTTTTGTGCAAATGGATATTATCTCTGCTACTTCCCTATGCTGGATTCTAAGAGGTTAGATCTCAGAGCCTGGGTCAGAAAGGTTTCATTATTTTGTGCATTTGCATTACCAGTGTAACTTTTTGAAAATGATAGAATGTTTAGGAAAATTCCTTATATTTTCTCTATATGCAAACTCATTATCAGATATGAAAGCCTACACACAAGTCAGCTATGAAACTGAGGAATAAAAAAACTAAAGATTCATAATTTACTTCAATTCTATTTCTGTATTTAATAGCTTCTTCCTTAAGCACAATGTTAGTCATAAAGTTATATTTGAATTTCTCAAACTTACATGTACCAGAGTGCAAGGCTCTATAAATATTATCATAGATCACCATTTTAATCAAAGCAAAAAAAAAAAACTTGACTTCAAAAATTATCCTTTGAGATTAAAGGCAAACAGAAACAAAATCCATGAATATCTTCAGTCTTTCTGGTCATATAAACCAGAGTCGTTCAATCGTTATTCATCCCATGTATGTGACTACAGGAAACATTTTTCAGTATACTGTGAGTGTAGAATAACAGAATTATCTACTCTAAGCATTCACAGCTTTCTTGTTATTCTATATAAAGCCATGTGGTGGGCAGAAAATGAACAGATGCCCAATTCTAAGGTATAGAGAGACCTCTCGGGGCAGTGAGCACTCTATTCCTGGTGACAATCTAGTGAAGACATGCTTCTTGGGGATATAGCACATGAAATTCTTCATTGGCGTGACAGTAGATTGGATGAAGCTAAAAATTCAAATCCAAAAAGATAGATATTACTTATTAAAACATAGTAAAAGCAGTGACATACACAGTATCTTTAAACTCCCTAACTTATATTTATACTCATTTCCTTCCAGAACAAGCACCCCTGTCACATTCACAGGCCAATTGTTTCCAGTTAAACTAACTATATCTGTGAGATCCAGAATCAAACTTGCCACAGGCTTAGCAGCCCATTCTGTCCCCCGGTTACAGTGGTGACTTCAAATTGAGCATCAGACCTATGAGGCAATCTTTCAGGACCAATTGGCTCAATTCTAAATTCCTCCTGTCCACCAGGTACTCTGAACTAGATGAGATCATGCTGTGAGTCTGCAGCTCTGCAATGCCTGTAAGCAGTCAGAAATGGAGCCAATCAAGAGAGTACCAAGTAGAAAAGTGGGCTCTAAGGACATCATTTTTTTTATTCAGCTCAATTTTGGTTTTTTTTTTTTCTCTTTACATATGTACATACATTGTTTGGGTCATTTCTCCCCCTGCCCTCTGTCCTCTCTCCCCGCCCCCCACTTCCAGGCAGAACATGTTCTGCTCTTTTCTCCAATTTTTTTGAAGAGAAGACATAAGCAAAAATAAGAAAGACAAAGCATCTTTGCTAGTTGCGATAAGGATAGCTATGCAGAGAGATTAAGGACATCATTTGAGTTCTGAACAAAGTATGCCTACCCACTTATATGAGCCATTGCAGTCCTTCTTTTCTTTTTGTTAAAGATGTTTTAAGTTGAGTATTTACTAACCTTCCTCCAACCACAAAAAAGAAAGGAAAGGAAAGAAGGCAAGGAAAGAGGAAAGAAGGAAGAAGGGATGGAGGGAGAGAGAAATGGAGAGAAAAAGGAGTGCTTGCAGATAAAATGGAGATTATAGTTCTCCTTTCTATCCTCAGAACTAAGGACAGTGTCAGACACATAGCAAGCACTCAACAAATACTTGCTGAATGAGTGAACGTGTGCTGCAAGCAATGGCAAGGGTTACTGATTGGTTCAAAAGAGCAAAGGGGTGAGGAAGAAGTGGTTGGTGACAGTGTGCTGGTGAGCAGACTCAGGAGGATAGGAGAGATCTCTAACAGCTATTATAAGTGTTAAACTTTAAGAAGATGGGGAGAAATATAAAGAAAATGTTCAGGAATTTTTCTATGTAATAAGCTGCTTATAGCTTTCCCTACCCAAGATAAATATGATCTAAAATTCTAAAGACTGTTCTTCATGGCTTTCATAGTCAGACCTAGGTCTTTGAATGTGAATTCTTACAAAGAGTCACTTGCCAGATACATGGATTACAAATATGTATCTAAATTCTTTAAGTAGAAAATAAATTCAAATATGTTGATAAGAATAGGTATATTTTGAACTTTAATCAAGAGGATTTAAAAAAATAAATCTTTTCCCTTGAGCATACCTTTGATTAGAAAGTTAAGATCATTCACAAGACAATTTGAAGTCTTATCCAGTGCAGCATGTCCACATTCACTTCAATAAATTCACCTCAAATTGTGGTCATCTAAGTTCATTTCTTGCAGGTTCCTCTTTTATATCAATTCAATGATTTCACTTCTTTTTTAAAAAAGGAATTAAACCTTTGCAAATGAAAGAAAAAAGAGGCTTATTAAAGAATAAAAACATGTTATATAAATTGACTATGACAGTCCTGCCGATTTTCATAAATTTATAAAAAAATTCATGGAATACTAAACACTGTTTTTAACAGAACTATTACTAGGTAAACTGGGACAAACTATTCTACATACTGCAGCTACAGCTTTTGTTACACTAAAGCACAACTTATTTTGAAAGAATTAATGAAATTTTTATGTTTTTATAGGGGGTGGGGAAGATGATGGAGGGGATGATTCATCTACAATATATTGTAAGAAGTTTTGTAAATCCCATAAGTTACCCCCAGTACAACAATAACAAAGATTTTTTTTAAAGTTTATTATAATGTAAAAAAAAAATAAAATAAACTAGGACCAATTTATGTTATAATGCAGCCCGAGCACCCTTCACTTAAACTCTGTCAGATCCTGACATCACATCTGTGAGTCAAAGCTTTTCATAAAATGATGGAATATGAATGCAAATTTGAAGGGCTCGCTACAACACTGGAATGACAGCAGAAACAGGACTCTGTGTGGCCCTGAGTATCTTTCTTGCCTTCTTTACACCTCACAAAATCACCTAAGGTGAAGAACAACCCACTCTGTTGTGGCAACGTTAACAACCCAACACTAAAAACATGTTAGTGAAGAAAGAGAACATCTGAGAACTAATAAGAAATAGGAGTTGATGGTGTTTGAATTTAATGTTCTTTGAAGAAATAATAATTAAGTTACACTAGGTTTATCAATATTTCAGAGCAAAAGCATATGTTAGTGATTTTTAGAGAGTATATATCCCTAGTGGATATGTTGTGGGAATTTCAAGCTGAGATACCCGACACTGAGGCAGTTTATCAGGAAGCAACATTTTATTGTGCCAGCACAGGCCCAGCAGACTCCTGTCCAAAGGCTGAGCCCTGAGAACAAAGGGGTCTCCCCTTATATACCCTTGCAAGCAGGTTACAGAAGGAAAAAGCAAGGTCTAACCCATAGACTGTATATATGGTTATATACAGTTCTATAGGCTACTTTACCCTATGTGACTTTTCCCCTCCCCAGTGCTATGTGACCCCCTCCATGTATCCCCTCTAGTATGCCATCCCTACCTCCTGCTATTTTATCAGAAATCAGGCCTGTCTGTTTCTTTTCTGACCCTCCTCCTGCTACATTATTCCCACCCTTTGATGCTCAGACCCACTGAGGGTCAAATAGCATCATCTTAATCTAGGGATTTGTATTTCCATGGCATCATTACATGTGTGGCTGTTTTTCTTTCTATAATGCTCTCCATAATAGTCCTGATAGACTGCAATACCAGGGGAAGTAGGCAGGGCAGTGTTAAGCATGCTTCTGGGACTAAGCCCATTACTCCTATCAGGGTTTTGAATCCACCCAAGGCAGAGAACTATCCTCCAGACAGGTCATTGGGATCCATCCTCTCCAAGTCTGGACAGAGATATGAGCAAGCTTTCTCATTCTGTCTGTGATCTCTTTTATGACCTTTCCTTTATCATCAGTCTGTAAGCAGCAGTTGCTCATGTTAATTTTTCTACAAACTCTTCCCTCAGAAGCCAGCAAATAGTCTAAAGCCAAGCAGTTCTTATAGATGGCACTGCTTTGTTTTGCCAGAAAATTGAGGGCTCCTGTAGTTTCATTAGTTATAATTTCAACAACAGCCTGCAGCCTGATGATGCAGTTGAGCATATATATATATAGGGGTGCAATAGTCCCAGGACCCGTCTTCTGCCCAAGTGGCAAGACCACAGTACTGGATGATTGGCTCGGGACGCCACTCATTATCTTTCCGATTTGTAAGGCACCCCGTTTTGTCTACTTCATCTTTCTTCATATATGGGGACTCCCAGTTTTTTACTTTGTCTGAGGGGAAGCAAGAAAAAGGATGGTCTAATTAAGCCTAGCATACAGACCCAAACCAGCTACTAGGTAGCACCATATAAGCTTGTTTCCCACAGATCCAATACAGCCCCTTGGGTGCCCACCAATCTATGTTTGTGGTAAGATTGTCCCAAGCTTTCCAGAGATTAGAAAAATTGGCCAGTGGGTGGGGCTGGGGTTCTGTGTGGTTTGGAGTTCCCCACCATTGGGTCTCTTGGGCAGTGTCATTGTAAAACTTCTGTCCTAAACAAGTTAAATTCCCCACTGAGGTGGAGAATTGGCCTTGGGTGGGAGATACAATAATTTCCGATGATGGAGGTTTTTAGGAGTCAGATGCCTTTCCTGTGTTTTGGGAAAGCAGTCTCATTAAAAGGCTCCTGTGGGTCCATCTCCTTTGCTTCCCAAGGCCAATGGTCTCCCACATTGGTTCCCCCACAAACATAGCATGAAGTGACATTCAGTGTCTGAGGTATAGACTCAGCCAGTGAGAGGAACAAGTTTTTGGCCTTGGTAGAGATAGAAAATTCATCCTCATCTCCTCATAAAAGGAGTGAAAAATTTGCTAGGAGGAACTCTCACGGGTATCAGTTACTAATTTGAGGTGCATCGGAGTCCCAGGGTCAAGGCCCTTTCCATCTATCCTTATAATAATTACATGTCCCGGTTTCCAATCAGATGGCTTAAGTACAGTGAAATTTACAGGGTTACAGGTGCCAGGGGTGCAGTCAGGAGCAGCTATCCCTTGTGAAGGAGGGCTGTGTATTTTGCTTTTTGCCATGTGGCCCATGAAACCGAACCCCAATAAGGGCAATAATAAGAAGCCATATCATCACATGGCTAAGGGTGGTATTCGCAGTACATATACTTATTATCATTTGACATATAGGCTCTTTCCCAAGCTAGGCCCCCACAGCCACAGCCTATACCTCCACATCCACCTTTGTCTATGGCTGCACATGCATCAAAGAATATAGACACTGGATTATCAGGGTTAAACACCAGCATGCAGCTGACGAAGTCCCCATGGTGGCGGATGCCCCGATGTCTAACCATTGCTCCTGAGGGCAGAAAGTGGAGTTGAAGCAGATATGCTGATTACCATGGGAGCACACTAGACAGGTGGTGTGATTGTGAGTGCATGACCTTATGACAGAGCCTGCACAGGAATAGTAAGTATGGAAAAGCAAAGTTCTAGTGACAACATTTCCTGTCCAAGTAGTATGCATACACAGGTCACAGGAGGAGGGCTCTGGGGCCATGAAGGAAAACCAGATAAGTAACAATAAATGGTAATTACACATCCTGTCCTGAAGAGGTAGAAGAGAGCTAAAAAAACTTTCACAGTGAGTCCAGTTGGCGGGGGTGGTTTCTGCCAAACCCATGGTGAAGACTAGGGTGAGAACTACAGCAACAGACACAGACAAGGGGTGACAATGCATTACAGTGAGATAACTGGTGCAGAAAACAGTCTGTTTGTCCCATTGGAGAGTCAACTCCTCAAGCTTTTGCCATAGGTAGACTAGTTAGCTTCCGGAATGACTAGAGCAGGGCTGTTGACCCAAGGCTCACGGTCCCATTGTTTCTTGGGAAGCAGAGTCCAAGAGAGGGTGTGACGTTTTGGGGGTGATCTTACATGGTGAAGCTGGATCAGGGAAGCACTCCCACTCGAGAGAAGCTGGCTTGACTTGACTGTGGTGGATCTGTGGGAGTAGACAAGACAAAAAAAAGGGCCTCTCCAATGAGGCTTTATTGGTTGGACATTCCATTCCTTTACCCAGAGAGTATCTTTTGTTTTTTTCTTGTTGTTTGTTTGTTTGTTTGTTTTTAACTGAGTAGAATTACCATGGCAACAATATACTATCAGTATATATGTCTAAGAAAACTCGTTGTTTCGAAAAGTTAAAACTACTATCTTTAGGTATCAAAGGACATGTTTAGAGCCAGTAAATATAGTCATTTTGTCTCTAAGTAGAAGATCCTATCTAAAAATATAAGTTTGTGTCTGGAAGGCTTTAATGCCAGATAGTCACACATGTGTAAGAACCATTTCTTCAATCCTCTAGGCCTTGGTTATTTTTGAGGGGTCTGGCACAAATGACTCCATTTGAATTTTGACAGCATTCCCTCCTTGTCTCCAAACTTCTTGTCTCTAAACAGTCTCCTCAGAAGTTCTTTCTCCCATCCAAGTACTAATTAGGCCTGACCTTGCTTAGCTTTCAAGATCAGATGAGTTCAGGATGGTCTGGGCATAGATTGAAGATCTTTTTTGATTGGTCACTTTTTCCTTCATTGTGAGGATTTGTTCTTTCCTGGATTTTGTTTGTTTGGTTGGTTTTGATGCCATGTGGTGGTGGGAGGCAGTGAATAACAAGCAGATCAGGTTGGAGTCAGTACCAACTACACACTTTTGGCCAAATTTAAGCAACAAAGAGGCTTAGAAGGGCTACTGACTCTTTGGCAGTGGGCTCTTAGAAAAGGACAATACATAACAAAATCCAACAAAAGCAGACATTTAAAAAGCTAACTGGTTGTCACATAGCACTTATTAGTCATTTTTTTTATGGACTTGATTGTAAATGCTCAAGAAGGATCAGAGCTGTAATAACAAAAACTTAAAAGAGAAATGGTTAAAATCTTGATGGGCAATTTACCAACTAATAGAACAGCACATTAGATCAGTACCATTAACTTTTTACTACCGTGTTTATCTAAATTTTGTATTTTAGAAGGTTGATATACTTAAAAAACATAAACACATTTAGTATACAATAACCAGCAACAGTATCACAGATCTATAGAGGTTATATGTACATATTAGTTTAGTTGGTGTTCTTATTATTTTTTTTTTAGAAGAATCTTTTTTTTTCCTTTTTCTTTTATTATTCATATATGCATACAAGTCTTGGTTCATTTCTCCCCCCTGCCCCCACCCCCTCCCTCTCCCCCGCCTCAATACCCAGCAGAAACTATTTTGCTCTTATTTCTAATTTTGTTGTAGAGAGAGTATAAGCAATAATAGGAAGGAACAAGGGATTTTGCTGGTTGAGATAAGGATAGCTATACAGGGCATTGACTCACATTGATTTCCTGTGCGTGGGAGTTACCTTCTAGGTTAATTCTTCTTGAAATAACCTTTTCTCTAGTACTTGTTCCCCTTTTCCTATTGGCCTCAGTTCCTTTTAAGGTATCTGCTTTAGTTTCTCTGCGTTAAGGGCAACAAATGCTAGCTAATTTTTTAGGTGTCTTACCTATCCTTACCCCTCCCTTGTGTGCTCTCGCTTTTATCATGTGCTCAAAGTCCAATCCCCTTGTTGTGTTTACCCTTGATCTAATGTCCACATATGAGGGAGAACATATGATTTTTGGTCTTTTGGGCCAGGCTAACCTCACTCAGAATGATGTTCTCCAATTCCATCCATTTACCAGCGAATGATAACATTTCATTCTTCTTCATGGCTGCGTAGAATTCCATTGTGTATAGATACCACATTTTCTTAATCCATTCGTCAGTGTTGGGGCATCTTGGCTGTTTCCATAACTTGGCTATTGTGAATAGTGCCGCAATAAACATGGATGTGCAGGTGCCTCTGGAGTAACAGTCTTTTGGGTATATCCCCAAGAGTGGTATTACTGGATCAAATGGTACATCGATGTCCAGCTCTTTAATTTTTTTCCAGAGTGGTTGTACTAGTCTACATTCCCACCAATAGTGTAAGAGGGTTCCTTTTTCCCCGCATCCTTGCCAACACCTGTTGTTGGTGGTGTTGCTGATGATGGCTATTCTAACAGGGGTGAGGTGGAATCTTAGTGTGGTTTTAATTTGCATTTCCTTTATTGCTAGAGATGGTGAGCATTTTTTCATGTGTTTTTTGGCCATTTGAATTTCTTCTTTTGAGAAAGTTCTGTTTAGTTCACTTGCCCATTTCTTTATTGGTTCATTAGTTTGGGGAGAATTTAGTTTTTTAAGTTCCCTATATATTCTGGTTATCAGTCCTTTGTCTGATGTATAGTTGGCAAATATTTTCTCCCACTCTGTGGTTGTTCTCTTCAGTTTAGAGACCATTTCTTTTGATGAACAGAAGCTTTTTAGTTTTATGAGGTCCCATTTATCTATGCTATCTCTTAGTTGCTGTGCTGCTGGGGTTTCATTGAGAAAGTTCTTACCTATACCTACTAACTCCAGAGTATTTCCTACTCTTTCTTCTATCAACTTAAGAGTTTGTGGTCTGATATTAAGATCCTTGATCCATTTTGAGTTAATCTTGGTATAGGGTGATATACATGGATCTAGTTTCAGTTTTTTGCAGACTGCTAACCAGTTTTCCCAGCAGTTTTTGTTGAAGAGGCTGCTATTTCTCCATCGTATATTTTTAGCTCCTTTGTCAAAGATAAGTTGCTCATAGTTGTGTGGCTTCATATCTGGATCCTCTATTCTGTTCCACTGGTCTTCATGTCTGTTTTTGTGCCAGTACCATGCTGTTTTTATTGTTATTGCTTTGTAATATAGTTTGAAGTCAGGTATTGTGATACCTCCTGCATTGTTCTTTTGACTGAGTATTGCCTTGGCTATTCGTGGCCTCTTGTGTTTCCATGTAAATTTAACAGTAGATTTTTCAATCTCTTTAATGAATGTCATTGGAATTTTGATGGGAATTGCATTAAACATGTAGATTACTTTGGGGAGTATTGACATTTTTACTATGTTGATTCTACCAATCCATGAGCATGGGAGATCTCTCCACTTTCTATAGTCTTCCTCAATCTCTTTCTTCAGAAGTGTATAGTTTTCCTTGTAGAGGTCTTTCACATCTTTTGTTAGGTTTACACCTAGGTATTTGATTTTGTTTGAGGCTATTGTAAATGGAATTGTTTTCATACATTCTTTTTCAGTTTGCTAATTGTTAGTGTATAGAAATGCTAATGATTATTCTATGTGGATTTTATGTCCTGCTACCTTGCTATAGCTATTGATGATGTTTAGAAGCTTCTGAGTAGAGTTTTTTGGGTCTTTAAGGTATAGGATCATGTCGTCTGCAAATAGGGATATTTTGACAGTTTCTTTACCTATTTGTATTCCTTTTATTCCTTCTTCTTGCCTAATTGCTCTGGCTAGGAATTCCAGTACTATGTTGAATAGGAGTGGAGATAGTGGGCATTCTTGTCTGGTTCCTGATTTTAGAGGGAATGGTTTTAATTTTTGTCCGTTAAGTATAATGCTGGTTGTAGGTTTGTCATATATAGCTTTTATAATGTTGAGGAACTTTCCTTCTATTCCTAGTTTTCTTAGAGCTTTTATCATGAAATGATGTTGGATCTTATCAAAGGCTTTTTCTGCATCTATTGAGATGATCAAGTTGTTTTTGTCTTTGCTTCTGTTAATGTGGTTTATTACGTTTATTGATTTTCGTATTTTGAACTACCCCTGCATCACTGGGATGAAGCCTACTTGGTTGTGGTGAATAATCTTTTTGATGTGTTGCTGAATTCGGTTTGCCATTATTTTGTTGAGGATTTTTGCATCAATGTTCATTAAGGAGATTGGCCTATAGTTCTCCTTTTTGGAGGTGTCTTTGCCTGGTTTTGGGATAAGTGTAATACTGGCTTCATAAAATGTGTTCAGCAGTTTTCCTTCCCTTTCTATTTCGTGGAACACTTTAAGGAGGGTTGGTATCAGTTCTTCTTTAAAGGTCTGATAGAATTCAGCAGAGAATCCATCAGGTCCTGGACTTTTCTTTTTGGGGAGACTCTTGATTGCTGCTTCAATTTCATTTTGTGTTATAGATTTATTCAGGTGATTAATTTCCTCTTGGTTCAGTTTTGGATGATCATATGTATCTAGAAATCTGTCCATTTCTTTTAGATTTTCAAATTTATTTGAATATAGGTTCTCAAAGTAGTCTCTGATGATTTCCTGGACTTCCATGGTGTTTGTTGTTATCTCCCCTTTTGCATTCCTAATTCTACTAATTTGGGTTTTTTCTCTCCTCATTTTAGTCAGGTTTGTCAGGGGTCTATCGATCTTGTTTATTTTTTCAAAGAACCAACTTTTTGTTTCATTAATTCTTTGTATGGTTTTCTTGATTTCTATTTTGTTGATTTCAGCTCTTATTTTTATGATTTCTCTCCTTCTATTTGTTTTAGGATTTGCTTGTTCTTGTTTTTCTAGGAGTTTGAGATGTATTATTAGGTCATTGATTTGGGATCTTTCAGTCTTTTTAATATATGCACTCATGGCTATAAACTTTCCCTCAGGACTGCCTTAGCTGTGTCCCATAGGTTCTGGTAGGTTGTGTTTTCATTTTCATTGACTTCCAGGAACATTTTAATTTCCTCTTTTATTTCATCGATGATTCATTCTTCATTAAGTAATGAGTTATTTAGTTTCCAGCTGTTTGCATGTTTTTGTCTTTACTTTTGTTGTTGAGTTCTACTTTTACTGCATTGTGATCAGATAGTATGCACGGTATTATTTCTATTTTCTTATATTTGCTGAGGCTTGCTTTGTGCCCTAGGATATGATCTATTTTGGAGAAGGTTCCATGGGCTGCTGAGAAGAATGTATATTGTGTAGAGGTTGGATGACATGTTCTGTAGACATCTACTAGGTCCATTTGATCTATTGCGTATTTTAGATCTTGGATTTCTTTATAGATTTTTTGTTTGGATGACCTATCTATTGATGATAATGGGGTGTTAAAGTCTCCCACAACCACTGTGTTGGCATTTGGCGTTTATATATGCTTTTAGGTCTTTCAGGGTATGTTAGATGAAATTGGGTGCGTTGACATTGGGTGCATACAGATTGATGATTATTATTTCCTTTGGTCTATTTCCCCTTTTATTAGTATGGAATGTCCTTCTTTATCTCGTTTGATCAATGTAGGTTTGAAGTCTACTTTGTCAGAGATAAGTATTGCTACTCCTGCCTGTTTTGGGGGGCCATTGGCTTGGTAAATCTTCTTCCAGCCTTTCATCCTAAGCCTATGCTTATTTCTGTCAGTGAGATGAGTCTCCTGTAAGCAACAAATTGTTGGATCTTCTTTTTTAATCCATTTTGTCAAACGGTGTCTTTTGATGGGTGAATTAAGTCCATTAACATTAAGCATTACTACTATAGGTATGTGGTGATTCCTGCCATTTAGTTGTCTTAGTTGTTTGAAGGTTTGATCGTGTGTACCTAAGTTGAGGTTACTCTCTACTGTCTTGATTTTTCTTTTCCTGTGGTTTGGTGCTGCCTGTCTTTTCATGGTTAAGTTGGGTGTCACTTTCTGTGTGCAGAATCCCTTGTAGAATCTTTTGTAGTGGTGGCTTTGTCGTCACATATTGTTTTAGTTTCTGCTTATCTTGGAAGACTTTTAGTGCTCCATCTATTTTGAATGATAGCTTTGCTGGGTAGAGTATCCTAGGGTTGAAGTTATTTTCATTCAGTGCCCGGAAGATCTCACCCCACACTCTTCTTGCTTTTAATGTTTCTGTTGAGAAGTCTGCTGCAGAAGGATCAAAGCTGTAATAACAAAAACTTAAAAGAGAAATGGTTAAAATCTTGATGGGCAATTTACCAACTAATAGAACAGCACATCAGATCAGTACCATTAACTTTTTACTACCGTGTTTATCTTAATTTTGTATTTTAGAAGGTTGATATACTTAAAAAACATAAACACATTTAGTATACAATAACCAGCAACAGTATCACAGATCTATAGAGGTTATATGTACATATTAGTTTAGTTGTTGTTCTTAAAGTAAAACCTTAGATTTTCTCATTCGTTGGTGGGGGAGGGCAGTGTCAGTAAACCCAAATAGCCCAGTAACAGATGCATATAGGGTACTGACTATATTAGAAGCACCCCCCAAGACAACAGTTGTTTAACCATGAGGTCATCTAGAAAAGTTTACATAAAAAACCACTTAAATGAACTTTTACTTAGTTATGACTTACCTTAGTAGTCAAAACCCTGACAAAAATCACCAGAGAACACAGGTAAATATTTATGAGGGCTAAGTGTGGCATTAGGAAACCTAATGGCCAAGAATCATGACTTAGATGTTGATAAGGGATCATATCCCAGATCTGTTGTCATGAGATGGCTCATGACATACAGCAGGATCCCATCAACCTGTAGTCAATGGAGCCCCCCTAAAATAACAGGCCCAATCTGGCCATCCCAGGCCAAAAATTTCCTTTGCCTGACATGTGGAAGGAGTAGGAATAACATCTCCACTCTGTTGACTCCAATAAAAACTGGAGGTCTTGACCTCCAGTGTAGTGCTCCTTTTTTGAGTTTTTATTTTTTTATCTTTTTTGGAGCGTTCACTTTGGCTCTGTTTTTTTGTTGCTTTTTTTGTTTTGTTTTTGTTGTTGTTTTGCTTTATATAAGTAAATCTGTCTCAACCTTCATATCAGTGCAACAGCATTCCCTGTGCTCATCTGTCTCTTGTCTCTCTGTGTTTTAATAAACTCTTGTCTTGATAAATTTGTGGATTAACCTATAGCACCAAAAATTCCTGACAGTATCTTGACAAAACAAAAACCATTTTAAGACAGTTTTTTTTGTAAATGTTATCAAGAACAATATAATATTTTTAAGATACACTTGTTGTTATGAGCTTAGAGAAACATTTGTTGTTATGAGCTTAGAGAATTAAGTTTTAGTTCAACATCAGTACATTAAGTTTTGACCTTACAAAACTTTTAATGTAACTGGATTTTAGTCAACTCAATCACTTACATAAGCTTTTATGAGTGCCAGATTTTTATGGCAACTTATTTTTGTATCCTGGGGGAGCTTGTCTTTATCCTCTTTTTTTATTTAAAAGTATTTTTTTGGGGTGGGAGCAGGGGGGAGAAATGACCCAAGCCTTGTATGCACATATGAATAATAAAACAATAAAAAAAAAAGTTGTAGGTAAGGAAAATGGGATTTTATTTTTATAAAACATAAATCTGTTCACAGTTGATATGTCCCTTGATATGATAAAGAATTAATACCTGAAAAAAAAGTATTTTTAACCTTTTATTTAAAAATAAAACATATCCTTAATACTATCTATATATTTACTTGTTGAAAATAATTCATAAACCCTTTTAACTTAGAGCCTTATATATGCATGAAGAAAACAAACTTCAACCTTAAAATTATAGACCTATATATTATGAGAGAATTAAATCTCAGATTTTATTTATGACAGAATGAAACAGGCAAGGTCATTTTTTAACTACCCAAATTTCAAGATTCCTGCTGCAGGCTCCCTTTTCTTTCTTTCTCTCTTGTCCCTCTCCACCCCAACCCCTGCCCTCTGATCTGAGCCGAGTGCTAACCTCTGAATACCTGCATCCTACTGAGACCTGATTGAAATAAGTTGGAAAACTGGTTTTCTTAAAAGTAGCAGTAGTACAGAGTAACAATTTTTTACATTTACTTTATAATAAGAACCATCCTCATATTCATATGTACAAAGCTTAAGCAGTTTGTAACAGAGATCTTTAAAATAAACACCCTGAGTTTTGTTACCTTGAATATCACATTAACCTTATAACAGCAGTTTAAGAACCATATTGAAGATGCTTACACACACATACAAACATACACACACACACACACACAAAAGTTTTATAAATTAAGCATGCAAGAAAAAAATGTCACCTTAAGTGTGCATAAGATGAACTAGAATTCCAGGAGCAAATTAAATTTTGCCCAATGCTTTAAACAAAATCTCTCTCTCTCTCTCTCTCTCTCTCTCTCTCTCTCTCTCTCTCTCTCTCTCACACACACACACACACACACACACACACACACACAATTAGAGTGCACTCTCAAGAAAAGAAAAACTTTTAAATTATACCTAGAGGTGGAAATTATACCTATCCAGTGGAATGGCAGATGATGCATCTGTTCTCTTGTGAGTCTCTGCTTTGGAACTGAATTTTTGTTACCCATCCCTTAACCTCGGTTGTAGCTATTTCCCAGGAAAAGCTCAACCTCTCTAATTCCTGGAGGTGTCTCACACACTCTCACCCCACTCCCTAAACCTGAGAGACCCAGTTTCACCCCAGACAGGATTACTTGGGGGTGTCGTCCCCTTCTGCCTCCTGAAGCAGGCCTGAATTTGGACCCGGGTTCTTACCAGTCTGACTAGCAGTGCTACCCTCCCCTTGCTGGTATCTATGCCTCAGTAGGTTCCATTGTGCATCCAAGACCCTCACCCTGACTCATAGGGAGGATGACTCCCTCCTCCAGATTAAACTGTCCATTGGCACCTGGTGGGATCTTCTCTTGGCAGTCCGGGGGATGCACCCTGGCAACAAGAGAGGTGACAAATCACCATCCACAATCCTGGCAAACAAGCCCCCAAGAAATGTTGCAAGAATCTCAAGCTGCGATAAGGGACACTAAGGCAGTTAATCAGGAAACAACATTTTATTGTGCTGGCAAAGACTAAGTGGACTCCTGTCCAAAAGCTGAGCCCCAAGAACCAAGGGGTCTCACCTTATATACCCTTGCAAGAAGATTACAGAAGCAAAAAGCAAGATCTAATCCATATATGGTTATGTACAATTCTATAGGCTACTTTACCTAGTGCTACTTGACTTTTCTTCTCCCCAGTGCTATGCGACCCTCTCCACATTTAGATTCTTCAGGTTTTATCTCTCTATTATGCCATCCGTACCTCCCTGCTACTTTATCAAAACACAGGCCTAGTATGTTTTTCTTCTGATTCTCCTCACTGCTACAGATATAAGATGTAGAACTATTTACCGTTTGCTTAGGTGAGCATTTTTACTTCCAAAACATTTGGGTTTTAATACAAATAATAACAAAGAGAAATTTTTAATTAATGGTGATGTGAAATTTTTTAATTGGGAAACATTGTTTCAATATGCTTAAGGAGATGAAGATAAAGCAAATTTTACTTGGAAACCTGAAAACTAAAAAGATGTGATTTCCAGTAAAGAGGCATACTGGGGAAGACACCATATTTGACTGACATTCTAGCATGTTCTCATTCTTGAGTGGGAACTCATTTACTTTTAAAAACAAAGTGAGGTTTGGATCTACTCTGATATAGTTTCCTAATGTTTATCAAATCTTGGCTCATACTGAAGGCAGTGTTTGCACCATGCCCTGAGATAACTGGGTAAATTACTCCTAGATGAAGTGACAGAGATGGGAGCGTGACTCAAGGGGTAGAGCACCTACCTAGCAAGCATGAGGTCCTGAGTTCAAACCCCAGTGACATCCAAACAATAAAATAAATAAAAATTTTTAAAAGTAACAGCCAAAGTTTCTAGGCCATTCCCCTTCCCACAGCACACCCCAGATGCTCTAGTGGTTAAGGGCATTGGTAGCTCCACACCCCTGCTGCACAATCTGTGGAGAAACTTTTCTCTCTAAAATGAAAAGGCATGAAAATCTTCCACCACTTCTGGGAAACGGCTCCAAGTGCACCCATCCACTGTAATGAGTCAGTAAAACCCATTATGTTAGTACAACATTAAATATTCAGGTATGATATATTTGATACAGTGTAAGAATATTCGTAAATGCCACAATGTACCCCAGCAAAACAATAAAAAAAATTTCAAAAAATTCTATACCAGCTATTTTAGGGCCAAAAGGTACAATAAGCTCAGACTTGCATACAAAAAACATGGACAGTTTGATTTATAATTGTACCAGAGTTGAAGGTACTTACTGTTAATTTTATAGCCAAAGTCAAAAATCCATACTTTTTATTAATAGCTAATGTATCTAAAACTTGACTTATCTTATATTTGGATAATTAACCAGAATTAATCTCTAACTATAAAATAGATGATTTCTCCTTGTAATTCTTCTTTTAGCCAGCCATTTTGATTAATTATTAGCTAAGATGCACCAACTTTTCCTAAAACTCTGTTTTCACATAGCATCCAAGAATTAATGTGTTAATATAAGAAATGATGAGAGAAGGAATAAAAGAATACACAGTGGAATTGTAAATAAGATAGTTACACAATAAATCACAGGACAACAATTTGAGAAGGGGCAAGATGTAGCTACAGAGTTTGTGGGGAAAATGTTACAGTGTCTTAGCTTGGGATGCTATAACATAGACTAGATAACATTTGAATGGGTAACATTAAGCAGGGTAACAAAAGACATTTATTTCTCAAAGTTCTGGGGTTTTGGAAGGTCAAGATCAAGGTACAGGCAGAGCCCTTTGGTGAGGACTCGCTTCCTGGCTAGCAGATGGCTTACTGCTTACTCTCTGCATTCTCACATGGTAGAAAAAGGAAGTGTCATTTTTCTCTTCTTATATGGTCACTAATCTCAACATAGAAGCACCAATCTCATGACCTCTTCTAAATCTAATTCCCTTCCAGAGGCCGGGCGGTAGTGATTCGCCATATGAATTTTAGAAGAGTGTAAACATTTAGTCCATAACACACCTAACACTCTCCACTACTTCTGTGCATTGGGGGCTTTTTTCAGTGCGAACCTAAGTACATAAAAGTCTTGAAGCTCTTCCAACCAATACCATAGCCACTAGCCACGGGTAGCTATTAAGCTCTTAAAATGTGGCTAGACTATACTGAAATGAACTACAAGTGTAAGATGCCCACTGTGTTTCAAGGACATAGTACAAAAAAATGTGTCTTACTAAGAATCTTATGTTCATTATATATTAAATTATTATGATATCTTGATATTTTAAGTAAAATAAACTTAAAATTAATTTTACCTATTTATTTTTTAATGTCTATTAGGAATTTTTAAATTAAATGTGTGGCTCACTTTTATAGCTAGCATTATACTTTTATTGGGCAGGACTAGCTTAGAGTATAGACAGTATAGGAGAGAAGAAAAAGAAAACATGAACATATAATAGAAAATAAAGATAAAATAAAAATAGATAATGAAAGTGACATTTCCTTTAAGCACACCTAAATGTTTATTAATTTCTTAGTGAAAAGGAGTTATAAATTAAGAAATACCCTATGCTCTTGTCCTGTGTATAGTTCTCAGTGCATAAAATGGACTTACTCCTTCTTTATAAAGCCTTTTGTTGTTCTGTTTATAAATTCCTCCCTCAAGTGCTGCTACAGTTAGATGAATATCTCTGTTCCATGGAGCTAACTGACAACTATAAAAGGAGTCTTTTGTGAAGACAATGTAGCCACATTACAAATATACATTTCACATAGAATTATCAATGTATAGAAGGGTCTTTCAGGCCAACTACTTCAATTCTTTGTTTTCAGGAACAGTGAATAATTCATTATTACAGACACTTGGGTGAATTTCCTATTTTAGAGATTTCCAAACATTTTTGAAGAAGAGAATAATGGTGTTTGGTACCTTTGCTCTCTCCTCAAGACATTGGGTGCTTGTCTACTTTCCTCTGGGCTCCACTGATTGGCTCCACCTACAGTTTTCCTCCCTGTGCAATAGTCTTGCACTTATCTTTATACTTTTCTTTCATTTCATTTAGTATGTTAGCAATTACCATCTATTTGACCCTTAGCCTTTGCACTCTATACTCTATTCAAATTTACCCTAAAATCCACTGGTAAGGGGGGAAAAGTAGAACTAGTTTGTGGCTTCAGTTTCCCAAGTAAATTTCCCAAAGAGATAGTAAACTCTCAATCTGCTATGCCAAAATAAGTCTGGGGCTGGTGGAATGGCTCAAGTGGCAGATTGCCTGCTTAGCAAGCATGAGGCCCTGAGTTCAAGCCCAGTACTGCCAAAAAAAAAAAAAAGAAGAAGATCAAAATAAGTAAGTCTGTAGCTTTTTTCCTATTCCAATCATGTAGACTATATGATTCTTTTTTTTAAAGTGGGCATAGAGAACTGGTAACATGGGATACTCCAAAACCATTAAACTGCTTACTTCTCATTCTTTATCTGTATCCCCAACTATCACCACTCCTAAATCTAGTCTTCAATTCAGTTACAAGAAAAAGAAGACAGAGAGAGACAGACCAAAAAAATTTCATTCTTCTAGTAATGAAGAAACATTGAAATCCATTTGGAGGAGAAAGGGTGCGTATAGTATAGTATTTCTAAAGATTCTCAAGAAACAATAAAAAAGCCCAAGCATCCTGTAGCTAATTATGAGCAAATATTTTATGTAACATGCTATTCTTACCGCTGTAATGGGACTAACATTTAAACTCACAACTCATTTAAACTCATTTAAGCTCTGTATGTTAGGTAGAATTATCAATCTTCCCCTTTAAGACGGTGAAACTGAAGCTCAGAAACTGAAGTCACTTTCCTTGTTCAGGCTGCTAGTAAATAGCAGAGTTGAGGCCAAACTCAAATAATACACCTAAGAATCCCTGTACGTTCTGTCTCTCTTAATGGTGAGTTCAAATGTAGGTCAAAGTAGTATTGCTTGCCTAGCACATATATTTTTTCTTAAAATAACAATTTCCCTTTGTTATTAATACATAAAATACAACAACACTCTTGTATCATGAATAGTTTCAGTGCAAGAATCATGTAGGTACTAAGTGCCAAATGTGAACTTATCACTTGGCTCATTCAGCAAACTCACTACTGAGCACTAAGGTGTATTGGCACTACCAGTGTGAGATGAACAAGATGGTCTCTGACTTTAAGAGCCCTGTAGTTTAAGGTGTTTCACTGACATAATAAAACATGACAAATGCCATCCTAGTGGGATGCCCCACTGCAGTGTGAACAGAGGAAGAAACAGTTAATTCTGCTTAGCGATAGAAAACAATAAAAACTCAATAGTTACTAAAAAGACATTTACTTTAAATTTTCCCATATAAAATTACATACTCTACCAAAAATTTCACTTAGATGAAACACAAATTAATATGGGGAACCATAACCTTGAAATCAGGATGCAGCTAACACATCCTGTTGTGGATATATTGCTCATACATACTTATATAAATAATATGTTTTTACATGCACACATACAAATATATTTTCCACAGCTTACAATCACATCAAGACAAAGTTACTGCTAAACAATCAATATTTTGCCACTGTGTTGGAACTTTTAATAATATGCCTTAGGGTTAGACAAAGTTCTAACAAAACCTCACCTCTTCGGACATTACTTGCTCAATTTTTCCTTTCTTATTGAGTGTCATTTATATTTTTGGCTACTAATGCCTTCTTTCCCACACCCATGTTTAGTTTAGTTTCCAAGATAAAATGTCATACTAAAAGGATGCAGACATCTTTTGAGCCTTGACATGACATTTATTATATTAATGCATATAGAAAATAAAAGAAATAGTCATAATTTTTCTTCACCTCTTTCTCACTCTCCCTCTCTCTCTTTCCTTTCACTCTCCCCATTCACACACTCACATCTTTTTTCTTTCTTTTCAAGTAATTTGGAATTCTTTTCAAGTAATTAACCTCTTAGATATAAGTTACTAGAAAACCATGACAGTCCATCAATGAATACTTTATTCCTAAAGTCCGTAATAGCTCACTCACAACAGGATATTATGGACACATGCTTGTTTTTTGTAGTAGATGTGTTTGAATCAAATTTACATTTTTCACAAAAATGAGACATCAAAATAAGCTCTCTAATTGTATAAGATGCTGCTTACCATGTAACAGATGCTGCTCCCTGAAAGAACCGTTTAATGGTGGGATTTGCCATCTTGCAGGCTTTGGAAGTTAATTACTTTTAATTCAATGACATCCTAGCAGCAAAAGTTCAGAGACTTAACCATGAGATCTACTTATAAAATAGAATTTTTCGGTGAGCTATATTATGCCATTATTCTTTATTTTTAAGAATTTTATCAGATCTAGTAATTACAAGATTTAATTTTATATTTACAAAAACATGAAAGGTAAAACTATATGGGAAAGTGAAATACAGGTGACTAGGTCAATTTTCTCATAGTTAATAAGTTATAATTCATAAAATTACAAACTAATGAACTGAGTACATCCAACTATATGCTTTATGAAGGAAACTTGTTTTCCATTTGTCTTTGAGCTGTTAACAGAATTAGAAATATATTTAAAGCAATATACTGTAGGAAAGGAATGAAATTTTGAATCAAAACAAACTTAATGGATACCAAAATGTGAAGTATCCAAAGAGCTTACTATTCACCTGCTAAATAGCAGAACAGAAATTTTACCATGATATGGAAGGGATATGCAAGAACTCGGCAATTCCATTAAAAGTCAAAACCTGAGAATCACAGGCATTGAAGATAGAGAAGAGGTGCAAACCAAAGGGATATGTAACATATTCAATAAAATAATAACAGAAAATTTCCCAAATCTCAAGAAAGTTTTGCCCATTCAGGTACAGGAAGACTTCAGGACACCAAACAGACTTGACCAAAATAGAATCTCCCCATGACATATTATCATTAAAATAACAAGCACAGAAAATAGAGAAAGAATATTAAAGGCTATAAAAGAAAAAATATATAAAGGTAAAGCCATCAAAAGAGCAGCAGATTTCTCAATGGAAACATTAAAAGCAAGAAGGGCATGGAGTGAGGTATTTCAGGCACAGAATGAAATTAATTTCAACCTTAGGATACTCTACCCAGCAAAACTATCATTCAAAATTGACAGAGCAATAAAAATCTTTCATGATAAACAGACTAAAACAGTATATGACCACCAAACCATCACAACAGAAGATTCTATAAGGAATTCTGTACACAAAAGATGAAAGCAAACAAATTCATGAGCTGATGGGAAGCATCAAACCACAAGAGAAGAAAAGACTAGTAATCCAAGAGTAGCATTGATTCAACTGCACACAATCAAGTCTTTAAACAATAAAAACAACCAAATCACAGGAATCACCTCATACCTATCATTATTAACTCTGAATGTTAACAGACTCAACTCCCCCATTGAAAGACACCATTTGACAAACTGGATTAAAAAGGAAGATCCAACAATCTGTTGTTTACAAGAGATCCATCTTATTGACAGAAATACACACTGGCTTAGAGTGAAAGGCTAGAAGAAGATTTACCAAGACAATGGCCCCCGAAAAAAAGCAGGAGTAGAAATACATATATAAGACAAAGTAGACTTCAAACTTACATTGGTCAAACAAGATAAAGAAGCACACTTCATACTAATAAAAGGTGCAATACATCAAAAGGAAGTGACAATTATCAACCTATATGCACCCAATGTCAGTGCACACAATTTCATCAAACATACGCTAAAGGACTTAAAAGTACATACAGACTCCAACACAGTGGTAGTGGGAGATTTTAATATCCCTCTATCGCCAACAGATAGGTCATTAAAAATGAATCACAGAGCTAAATGACACTATAGATCAAATGGACCAAATTGTTGTCTACAGAATATTTCATCCAGCAACGGCACAATATACATTCTTCTCAGCAGCCCATGGAACTTTCTCCAAAGTTCCAAAGATAAGATCATATCTTAGGGCACAAAGCAAGCCTCAACAAATTTAAGAAAATGGAAATAACCCCCTCCATTCTATCTGATCATAATGCATTAAAACTAGAACTCAATAACAAAAACAGCAGAAAATATGCAAACAATTGGAAGGTAAACAACACATTGCTCAATGATCAGTGGGTCATTGAGGAAATTAAAAGTTTTCTGGAAGTTAATGGAAATGAAAACATGACCTAGCAGAACCTATGGGACACAGCAAAGGCAGTCCTAAGAGGAAAGTTTATAGCCATGAGTGCATATATTAAAAGGACAGAAAGATCTTAGATAAATGACCTAATGCTACATCTCAAACTCATAGAAAAACATGATCAAGCAAAACCAAAAACAAGCAGAAGGAGATAAATAATAAAAATAAGGGCCAAAATTAATGAAATAAAGACAAAAAAACACACAAAGAATTAACAAAACAAAAAGCTGGTTCTTTTAAAAAATAAACAAGATTGACAAGGCCCTGGCAAATCTAAATAAAATGAAGAAGGAAAAAACCTAAATTAGCAAAACCAGAAATGTAAGATGGGAGATAACAACAAACACCACAGAAATCCAAGGAATCATCAGAGACTACTTTGAGAATCTATATTCTAATAAATTGGAAAATAATGAAAAAATGAATAAATTTCTAGAACCTTATGACCATCCAAAACTGAACCAAGAAGATATTAACCACCTAAACAGATTTATAACACATACTGAAATTGAAGCAGCAATAAAAAGTCTCCCAAAAAAGAAAAGTCCAGGACCTGACAGATTCTCAGCTGAATTTTACCAGACCTCCAAATAACTAATACCAACTCTCCTTAAAATTTTTCACAAAATAGAAAGGGAAGGAACACTACCCAACTTACATTCATCCCAAAAGTGGACAAGGACACATCCAGAAAGGAGAACTACAATCCAATCTCCTTAATGAATATCAATGCAAAAATCCTCAATAAAATAATGGCAAACCGAATCCAACAACATATCAGAAAGATTATTCACCACAAACAAGTCAGCTTCATCCCAGGGATGCAGGGGTGGTTCAACATACGTAAATCTGTAAGTGTAATACAGCACATTAACAGAAGCAAAGACAAAAACCACTTGATCATCTCAATAGATGCAGGAAAAGCCTTTGTTAACATTCAGCACCACTTCATGATAAAAGCTCTAAGAAAACTAGGAACAGAAGGCATGTACCTCAACCTTGTAAAGGCTGTATGTGACAAATCTTTGGCAACATCACACTTAATGGGGAAAAACTAAAACCATTCCCCCTAAACTCAGGAATGAGACAAGGGTGCCCATTACCCCCACCCTTATTCAACACACTGCTGGAATTCCTGGCAAGAGCAATAAGTCAAGAGGAATAAATGAAATGAATTCAATTAGGTAAAGAAACTATCAAAATATCCTATTTGCAGATGACATGATCCTGCACCTCAAAGACCCAATAACTCCACCCAAAAACTTCTAGATACTATCAATAGCTTCGGCAATGTAGCAGGATACAAAATCAACTTACAAAAATCAGTAGCTTTTCTATATACCAACAATGAACAAATTGATAAAGAATATAAGAAAACAATTCCATTTACAATAGCTTCAAAAAAATTAAATACCTAAGAGTAAATTTATCGAAAGACGTAAATAACATCATCAAGGAGGTCCTTAATATCAGACCCAAAACCTTACAGCTAGTACACAAAAGAGCAGGGAATACCCTGGAAACAATAGGAAAAAGCAAAGACTTTCTCAGTTGAACCCCATCAGCCCAGCAACTAAGAGAAAGGATGGACAAATGAGACTACATGAAATTAAAAAGATTCTGCACAACAAAATAAATGGTCTCTAAACTGAAGAGACCACCCACAAAGTAGGAGAAAATATTCACTGGCTATACATCAGAGAAAGGACTGATAACCAGAATGTACAGTGATCTCAAAAAAATAAACTCCCCCAAAAATCAATGAACCAAGAAGTGGGCAACTGAACCAAATAGAACTTTTTCTAAGGAAGAAGTCCAAATAGCCAAAAAAACATGAAAAAGTGCTCACCATTCCTGGCCATAAAGGAAATGCAAATCAAAACTACACTAAGATTCCACCTCACCCCTGTTAGAATAGCCATCATCAAAAACACCACCAACAACAAATGTTAGTGAGGATGTGGGGAAAAAGGAACCCTCATACACTGCTGGTGGGAATGCAAGCTAGTACAACCACTTTGGAAAACAATATGGAGGCCTCTTAAGAAACTAAACATAGATCTGCCATATGATCCAGCAATACCAATCATAGCGATATACCCAAAGGAATATGACTCAAGTTATTACAAAAACTCCTGCACACCCATGTTTATTGCAGCACTATTCACAGTAGCCAAGCTATAGAAACAGCCAAGATGCCCCACTACTGACGAATGGATTAAGAAAATGTGATATTTATACACAATGGAATTTTACTCAGCCACAAAGAAGAATGAAATTGTGTGATTCACACAATTCACACAATGGATGAAACTGGAGAACATCATCTTAAGTGAAGTTAGTCAGGCTTAGGCCAAAAATCACATTCTCCCTCATATGCAATTGTAGACGCAAAACAAATGCAGTAATATTATTGGATATGGGTCACATACTAAGGGGAGAACACACACAGGAGAAATAGGTTAAGGAAAGAAAACCTAAAACTTGAGTGTGGTTGATGTGCTCACTATAGAGGAGCACACATCATAATCTTAAACTGGCAGAGGCCACTATGGGAAAGAGACTAGGAAGTAGTGAAGAGACCTGGTAGAGATGAATCAATTCAGTTTGTAATACACATGTGCATGAAAGCAATGCTAGCAATCTCTCTGTAATAGCTATCTTTATCCCAAACTAGCAAAAACAATATGTGTCTCTTGTTATCTCTTGTATTTTTCCCTTCAACAAAATCAGAGAAGAGGGTGGAACAGTTTCTGCCTGGAAGCTGAGGGGACAGGGGGAGGTGGCACAAGCAATGTATACATATGTAAGTAAATGTAAAAATGATAAAATCAAAGGAGAAAACAAAAAACATGGAAGGTAAAAATATATGGCAAAGCCAAATACAGGTGACTAGGTCAATTTTCTCATAGTTAGTATGTTATAATTCATAAAATTACCAACTAATGAACTGAGTACATCCAACTATATGCTTCATGAAGGAAAATTATTTTCCATTTGCCTTTGAGCTTTTAACAGAATTGAAAATATATTTAAAATACTGTAGGAAAGGAACTAAATTTTGAATCAAAACAAACTTAATGGGTACCAAACTGTGAGGTTTCCAAAGAGCTTATAACCATGCTATAGTTTCTACGTCTCGTGTGCGTGTGGATTAGGCTGTGATGTGGCGTGAGTCTCCTCACGCTGTCCTCACTGGGTGTCCCTTGCTCTCATTTGCACTTGGCTTTACACTCAGCTTCCCATGGAAAATAACGTAAGACATCGCATTAAAATCACAGTTGCTAGAAGCACATCCTTGAGACCACTAGAGCACACTGTACAACATGCTGCCTGTCAAAAAAGGTCTCCTCACAGTAGAAACCAGCTCCCCTTATTCTTTCTAATCACATTTTTCTTTTTATGTTGGCTACCAGGAAGCCAAGACCTTAATGTAAGACCCAACTTCATGACCTAGAATGCTTCATTCTCCATATTCTACTCCAAACCTATAAAACCTGTATCTTTCTTTGCCTCCACTTTATAAATTTCACTCTTACATTTTTCTTTTGTTGCACTACTGAGGTTTGAACTCAAGGCCTTGTGCTTGCGAAGCAGGCACTCTGCCACTTGAACCACTCCACCAGGCCTGTTTTGTGTTGGGTAGTGTCTTGTGAACTACATGCCTGGGCTGGCTTCAAACAGTGATCAAGCCTCCTGATCTCTGCCTCCCGAGTAGCTAGGACAATAGGCATGAGCCACCAATGCCCGGCTCACATTTTTCTATTTAATCATATATCTCGAATGTGAGGTATTAACTTACATATGTTTTCCTAATTAGTATGACCCTAAACAAATTGCTACTTTCTCAATTTCCATTTTCTCATTTAAAAAATAAAGTAATAGTCACTGTATACTATAAAAATTGAAGATAATTATTTATATAACAGTATTTCAAGTTGTTTTATAAGTATCTTAAGGATTTTTACTGCCCAAAAGGGAGCACTGTTGGAATTTGTATTAAGTCTGTAATCCCAGTCTTGGCATCTGCTACTGTTTTTGGAGTGTCTAAACTTTCTTCAGGAAAGCTATCCCACTCCTCCTGCACAGCCAACTCTATAAGGTCTCAATCTGGCTGAAAAAGCATCTCCCCAGCCATAGTAACTGACTCTGGACAGGCACATGACTCAAGCTGGAACAAGCACCACCATACCCAAGATTTTGCCAGAGCGAGGGGGAAACCAATGCTTTCATTTCACTGAAATTGCCCATGGTGAGAAGATCTAAATTTAGAGCTCTTAAAATCACATTTTCTTCACTTCATAGGAAGAATACATTCTTGAATAAAACCAAATCACCACAAAAGAAAACAGAATTGAAAGAGATGGAGGTCATATTCTGATAACAGAGTCTGAGTGCCTTGATCCAGCTGTGTCTGAAGCCCTGTGCACCTCCAAATACAACATCATATGATTCATCATCATCAACTCTCTTATTCATAATTGTCACTAAGGAAAACCCATAGAGCAGCAGAAGCCTACTTTGTCATCACCCTGTGCCACTATTTTTACATGTGTCTAATCATAAATATGAGAAAATTCATGAGTCAGGATTTTTTTTTTAAACTCAACTACCACCTCTAAAATTTTAGACTTTTGAAAGGAAAAAATTCCTATAACTGCAGTATGTTGTTGCAGGGTTTTTTCAGCATGAGTGCAATGATAGGATGAGACATTCAAAGACATCTCTGGGAGAAACTCCTGTATGAGAGAAAAATGGGGAAGCAAGGCTAGCCATTTGACTGTGATCTAAGTCTGACCCTGCAGGAAGAAGGCCAGGAACCTGCTGTGCAGGTTCAGCAAGGCCACAGGTAAATCATCACTCCCAAAGTTGGTTCAAGTGTCCCAGGAACAGGCCTGCCTTGGTACCCCTACCACAGACAGGAGTGGGTCAGAAGCAGCCTGCAGACAGAGTGGCCTGGGCTCAAGTGCAGCACTGGCTTTCAGAGTTCAGCAGCAATTACATTCCCTGTAGTTGGAGATCTTGTAAGCATGTCTGTATGACTGGCACCGATAGTGAGATCGTATGGCACAGAAGAGACAATTAGGCTAAGGAAGCAGTTATCTATGGTATCACATGACTAATACTGACTCAGAGGAAGAATGACAGGGGCCAAGTCAACCTTTTTTTTTTTCCTGATAGTTTAGAAACAAGAGATACTGATGGCCCCTCTGGGTTCCTGGTACTGGATGTTATGGAACAATTGATGACAAGCCTTTCAGCATGGCCTACCTTTTTCCAATTCTCTTAATCATGTTTTTTTACCCTCCCAAGGTAAAACTTAACCACTGTGACAGAGCTGATTCTAAAACCAAAGGTAATAACAATGCTGTCACGATGTCAGGTCCAAGACTGTCATTCTCAGTTCTAGACTATTGTATCCTACCCAAATCCAAGCTCACATTGGCCATTTCTCTTATGTCTTCTTGGATTTCAAAGTTCAGCGTCTGAGCATTATTTTTGTTCTAGTGAAACGTTCTTCATGTAGTCAGTGCCTAATAATGCTGTATTTGAGTGCTGTTGAAGAGAAAAAAAAAATCAAGGGAATTGGTATCAGCCAGCACTTTCAAACCTCCTCTTACAATTAACTGTCTGGGTGAAAATTATACCCTACGGCTAAAAGCACAGATTCCAGGACTATTTTCCTGGACTCCATACTTGCACTGTTCACAAGTTTGATTCATTGACTGTCGTTATGCTAATATGCCCTCCAGTGCCTATTGCTTCCTGCTGGGTTTAGATCATCCAACCAGGTGTGACGCTTTCTTAGTTTTATGTACTGTTGAAAAAGCAATTTATTGCTGTTTAAAACCCTTATTACAGTCTCTTAAATTAATTTTAAAGTTGAGTTCTACCAGTTTGATCCTAGCATTTTAGGTGCCCTTTTAAAAAGAAAAGAAGCAATTTTAGAGAAAAAAAATACTCTGTAAACAGAGAGGGGGAGGATCTATAGAAACCTTGTCTCTGAGCATTTGATGGTATCTTGTTGGTACAGCAACCGTAAGTCCCTGATGTTAAAAGTCTTGATTTCAAATTCTATCTCTGTAACCAAATCAACTGAGCTGGTTATGAACTCCTGATTTGGAGACAGGAAGACAAATGCCCACACATATATATGCTAATCTTGATTAGGAAATGGGGATGGTGATAATATCTACTTCACAGAATGATCTAGTGGATTAAATAAGAAAATCCTATGATCCCAGTAGGCTGGCAAGATTCCTAGCACATAATGATCACTCAAAAGTATTAGCAGGTAGCAGTAGTCACAGTCAATTGTTTATTATCTGCTACATGGATTCTAAATGGTGACTGAGTGCCTTGTCTCTGCCTGAATTGTTCTGTTCTGGATCTTTCTTATTTCATAATTCATGTAATTTTTATACAGCCACAGACTATGGAGTTAAAATGAAAGGAATTTGGGTTAGCATGTGCAAGTCATGGGGTTTGATCCTCAGCTCCCCAAAAAAATAAGTAAATAAATGATTCCACTGTTTGATATGACTTAATGATAAGCATAATGTGTAACAATTTTGTGTTTATCTCAAATAATAGTTCAAAGTAAAGTTGACTGTGTTCTTTTGAACATTAATATATCTATTTTGTTCTTTTCTTTTTTTTGTGGTACTAGGGATCAAATCCAGGGTACTAGGGATCAAATCCAGGGCCTCATGCATATTTTGATTTTTAATTAAAATACCTTACTTTAATCCAAAGACTAAACTGCCAGAATTCTTACAGATCTTAGAGAAATCAAATACAAATTTGTGTATTGGCTTGATACAGCACACATAATATTGCTGTAAATATTCAGTACAATAGAAAGCCTGCACACAAACATTTAAGCAATGAATGGTAATTTTTAACATATAACATAGATACATGCTACTTCTAGGACCATAGAATATGTAGGAATCTTATTTTCACAAACTCCTTCTCTCTTTTACCTAGTCCTAGTCACACAATCCTTAGTTAGAAGATATCTAACTTGCCAATTCTGGGACCTAAGGTAAGAGTCAATTTTTGCATCTGTTACAAGCAAATAATAAGCTCTGTAATCACAGATGTGTTGTGACCATTGAGTAAGTTAATATTTTAGCTCAAAGCCTTGAAGGAAAAATATCTGAATCTATCATCATCTTCTTCCAAACACTACAACAAGTCACATTTGTATAGTACTCAATAATTTGCAAGCATATTTTTAACTGACTAAATAGAAAAAATGGGTGAAAAAGGAAATCTGCAAGCACATGAGCACTGACTGGCATAATTTCACAAAGGTGTAAATGATTAATATAGGGCTGTCCTGAAGTTAAGCATGGTGGCACACATCTATAATCCCAGCAGCTAGGAGGCAGAAGCAGGAGGATCATAGGTTCAAAACCAACCTAAGCCACAAAGTGAGATCCTGTTTGAAGAAAAAAAGACTGTCCTCTAAGATAAGTTTAGAGGATACATAAGTGCTAGATCTTCCAGAAGAATATGGATAAAGGGGAAAACTATATACAGATAACTGCTGACAACAAAAAGGAGCAGACTCTCCATGCGGTGAGTTTTGTTGGATGAAACTTCCAATAGCTTAAAGCAATGGTTATCACAGTGTGAACTCAGAACCAGCTTCACCCTAATGTTGTGAGAAAGGCAAGTTCTCAAGGCCCTGTCACAAGCCTACTGAATCAGAACTCCAGGGTTGAGTCTAGCCATTCTGGTGAAAGCTAAAGTCTGAGTAACTCTAGCTTATAATATAATCAAAATGACAGGGAAATGAACAAATGATACCACCCGTGTGGCAAGTGTCTTGAATAGGGGACTCTCAGATGCTACTGGAGGATGCTGGATGGTCACTTAAACCACCCTGCATGGGAGGTGATGAGCCAGATGAGTCATTAGGGAGGAGTGGGAATCAGAAAAAGATGAAAGAGGAACAAAGGACTGAATTAAACTCCAGCCCTCTGCACTAAATACAGAACAATGAGCATTGCTCTACCATAGAGTTACAGCTAACATTCTTTAGAATTTTTTATGTGTCAGGGTTTGTATTAAGCCTTTTGCATATGCATTATTCCACTGAATACTTAGAACATCACAACTTTGTTAGAAGGAAGCTGAGGTTTAGCACGTAAATGTTCTTGAAAAGAAAGGCAGAGGAAATATGATTAAGAGAATGTATGGAAGATTTGGCTTTAATAAAGAAAGAGGCCCTTCCTCATACTTACAGGAGAGAAGAAAATGAGTGCAGAGCAGAGAGATTCATGGATTTTGTCTGTCAACGCCACCCACTGAGTAAAAGGCAATGTTAGGATTTAAGTCCAGTCAGTCTATCAACAAAGTTCATGATGGTGACCTCTCCATCATAATGCTAATTACACTTAGCATATTGAAGTATAGCTGCCTGCTCATCTGCCTGTCTTCCCCATTAATCTCTAAATTGAAGCCAAGCAAGGTTTGGGCACATAATAGATACTCAATTAAAGTTTATAAAATTTGTGAACAAATTAATGAATAAATGATAGTGCTAATCTTTTTGTGTGGTTTATTTTAAGAATGGAGTGAGTAGCCATATCTGTTTCATTCTATATCTTAGAAAATTCTGGTCATAATTTTAGGCCTGGTAAACATGATTTTTTTTTGAGACAAGATTTCTATGTTGTCCACACTGGACTCAAACTTGCAATCCTCCAGCGTCAGCCTCCTTCCTGAGTCCTGGGATTATAGGCATGCCTGGCTTAGTGAACATGACTTATTCTCAAGGAATCCTTTTTGCTTTTAAGATTTGGTTCAGAGCCCCTTAAAAGAGAATTTGGTTGTGAATACAATTAGATACATCCATTCTATCTCTTATCCACAATGTGCTTCTAGAACATCTGGCTTTACTTCCAGCTCCAAGAATGGAATACAGAGCCTAAGCTAAGCCAATAATTGCAGTCTATCCTCTGAACACCACTGTGACTCATTCATAAGCATGTGATACAGTCTAGGAAATCAGAGAAAATCTCAGACCTTATACTGGAAATTGTGGCACTCGGATGATCTTTATTTCTCAAAGATGTGATTTCTCAAAGTTGTAATAGCTAGAGTTGTTGTTGTTTTACTGCCCTGAAGAAACTTCTGAGGAAGAAGAAAACACACAGAGGATAGAACCAAAGTAATTACTGACTGACTCAGAGTCCTGATCAAACTATTCCTGAAGTCCATATCACTGCCAAGCTTTTCAATTTTTAGAATAAATTACCTATTATTATGACCAGTATGTGCTGCTTTTTTCCTTCGATGCAAGCTAATATTTTCTCTCCATTATAGTACAATTCTTAATAGACCCCAGTTATAGATTTCTCTCTCTTCAAATAATTACAGCTATTAAATATTCTATTACTAGTATGGTATGCGTGATAACTCTTGCCTTAACCCTTCTATGAACTCTAGAAGACAGACAATAAGTAGAAAAAATTCATTACTGCTATAGATCGAATGTGTCTCCCAGAAAGCAAGTGTTGAAAGTCTAATCCTCAATGCAACAGTGTGATGAGGTGAAGCCCAGGGGAAGTGTTTAGGTCATATGGACTCCACCCTCATGAGTGGATTAATAACAACTACAAAAAAACATGAGGCTACAAGTTTGATCTCTTGCTTTCTCACACTCTTCTCTGTCTTCCACCAGGAGAAGACAGAGCATGAAGACTCTGCCAGGCTTGGCCCCCTCGATCTTGGACTTCCTAACCTTCAGAACAGTAAGAAGTAAATATCTGTTCTTTAAAAATTAGTCTCAGGCAACACAAAATGAACATAAACAATTCCTATAAACCGAACATTGTAACCCAACATAGGTCACTCTTGTCCCACTCTGACCTAGCTTTCTGCCCTTGCTGACAATGAATCCTTTTCCAACTTCCATGCCTGATAACTTCCCAGTCATCCTTGCATCCTTTTCTGCACTGATTAGGACTATATCCTTCTGTCACCAGCATTCTTGAACAATTCAGGATCCTACCTCTCTGTTGCAGACAGTGCCTTATATCCTGCTACTAACAGCCAGATGTGCTAGGTCTGACATTGCCCTGTCAGTTGCTAAAGTGTATTAGCAGCATTTACTTAGCTTCTTCCAAATATCTCCAAAGAAAGAGTCCAGAAATGATTCTTGTAAGACCAGAGAGTGCTGTGGCACTTCTTGAGGCTTTCTGCTTCAGATAAGCTACAAATGTAAAAAATTTAAGTAGCAAAAGCTCAGGCACTAAAAACAGCAATGCAGCTCCCAACCAAGAAGTAATAGCATTGTTCTCTTTAATAGAATGCATCAATTACGAGCCACAGAACACCTATGCATGAAAACTTAAAATGTTTCTGTATTATTTTGTATTTTAAAATCTTCGCTAATGTTTCTACTGTTTTTTTGTCTCCTCCCACAAAATTCTGAGTAGGTGGAAGGCAAAAATGCTATTTTTTGTTTTTGCCTCTTGTAATGGAATTCTTGAGCATTTTGGCTGGTTGCATTTATTAGAAACATTCATCCTCCTCTCAAACACTCAGTGAGTACTCACTACATACTAGGTAAGCATGCTAGGCATAAGGAACTGTGTATGAGACATCATGGTTTTATTTATCACTGTGGTATGAATATCCTGTGGTTCACATGATTGTTATTCTTCCTTCATGTGCTTTCCAAAGCCAGAAACTCCAACTGAAATGAGCACCAGATGAAGAAAGGCATGAGAACAATGGCTAGCAGCTTCAGTTCTTATTTACTTTTTCTCGGGGTAGAGTTTTACCATTAAAATCTTGCATTGAGGCATTTGTATTAGACAAATGTCTGGTATACTTATCACATGGTGGCTGACAGGAGCCTGTGGTCATCAAAATTCAGGAATAGAAATGGCCCAGGGCTGATCCATATTGTCAATGATACAAGAAAATCACATGGGGAGATTCCAAGATGGCAGCTAGAGGGAGGAAGCAGAAAGCGTGCCTCCTATAGTGAAATCTTGGAGGTATGCTGGAGACACATCTTGCAGGCAAAACCACCGAAAAGAGGCAAAACTTTGACCCCCTTCACACCTCAGGCCAGTGCAGAGCATCTCTACTTCACGTTAAATGGAGAAATCAGGAGGACTCCCGGACCACCAGTTGCCCACATTCAGATGGCTTGGGAAGACGTGGACAAGGTGATATTAGCGGTACCATGGTACTCCCACAGACAACCCTGGGTCAGAGCAGCATAGCCCCCTGGACAGACCAACCTTCACCCAGGGAAAAAAGAGAAACTGAGTAATAAGCAATAAGAACAATAAAGACATGTGGGAAAGAGGGTGGAGCACACTGAGCGCCAAAGAGTAGGGGAAGGGAAATCCTTCCAAGAACTGTATATAAACAAGCCAGGCAGGCCAGAGAGGCTCCGGCAGGAGCGGGGGCACGTGCCCAGCAACCAGGAGTGGGAAAGCTTGTGAGAGTGGCAGAGGGAGGAAAACTCCACAGGAGAGGAGGGAAGATCCACTTCCCACATGAACTGTAAACAAACACGCAAGCCTGAGAAAGCAGATGCAGTGTCACCTCCCTCAGTGTGCTTGGAAAGGGGAAAGCTTGTAACACAGGCTAGTGCACAGGAGAACTTTGAGTAAACAAAGCCTGCAGGGCCAGGTGAGTGCTAAGCTCACCCATGAGATCTGCATAAATAATGCCTCCAGCAACAGCAGGCTGACAGCAGTGGGCAGGCAAGCCACAGCCGCAGATACCATTCACTGAACTGTCTCCAGACTCTTTTTTTTTTTTTTTCCTTTCTCCCTACCTTTGAAGAGAAAACAACCAAACTGCACCTATGCTGAAAAACTTACTGAAACTGTATTGCATTTGAACTTGGGACACTTCGTGGGGTTTTTTGTTTTTGTTTTTGTTTTTGTCTTGTGCAGTTTTGTTTGACTTTATGCATCCCCTTTGATGAGACAACTACAGAACAACATCTGAGGCACCATCTCCAGGATTGGACACTGAGACAGACACCAATATTATTAAGACTGAAACTTCATTCCATTTGAACATGGAGGTTTTTTTATTCTAGTTTTCATTTAGTTTTATTTTATTTTTATATATATATTACTTTCACTAACTTATTTTTTATTTTTATTCTTATCTTTGTTCTTTTTATTATTTATTTTCAATCCTCTCTCTGTCTCTCTAAGACCTGTTCAGCTTACTGTCAATTAGTACACTAACATTCCCTGTTTAAACCTTTGAAACTTTGTTTAATTCCTTGTTTTGTTTTTTCCTACCAGTCTGTTTATTTTTCCCTTTTCTTTAAATTCTTGCTTTCCATCTCAGCTCACCCTTCCATTCTAAATATTACCATTGTTATTATTACAAGCTACAAATACTTAATTGCATACAGTACAGGGAGAGTAACAACACCAAGGACAATGAAGGGAGACAGAAAGAAAAAGGGAAACCAGTTTCCCCACAGCAAAAAATTAGTACAGGAACCCAAGGGAAATGAAGAAAACAGATACTCAGATCCAGACTCCAACAAAATGAACGTAAACTATGCCAAAGAACCCAAAGAAGCCCACAAGAATAATTTAAAAGAAGACATACTACAGGTACTCAATGAGAATTTTATAGAGATGATACTGGACAGGGTCAACTAAAATGTACAGGAGACACTCAAGAAATTCCAAGACAACAAAAATAGAGAAGTTGATAAAGCAAAAGAAGAAATAAAGGAAACCATAAAAGCACTGTATAAACATGAAACTGAAACAGAGAACACAATGAATAAACAGATAAATGAACTCAGGACAAAAATAGACAACATTAAAGAGGAAACAACCCAGGATATGGAAAACCTCAGAAAAAAGAATGAAACAGAACTGCAAAACAAAATGGAAGGCCAATCCAGCAGAATAGAACAAACAGAAGACAGAATCTCAGAACTTGAGATGAAATGGTAATTAAAGGGGAACAGGTACTAGAGAAAAGGTTAGATCAAAAAGAATTAACCTAGACACCCACGCACAGGAAATCAATGTGAGTCAATGCCCTGTATAGCTATCCTTGTCTCAACCAGCAAAAACCCTTGTTCCTTCCTATTATTGCTTATACTCCCTACAACAAAATTAGAAATAAGGGCAAAATAGTTTCTGCTGGGTATTGGAGGGGGAGAGGGAGGGGGCAGAGTGGGTGGTAAGGGAGGGGGTGGGGGCAGGGGGGAGAAATGAACCAAGCCTTGTATGCACATATGAATAATAAAAGAAAAATGAAAATAAATAAATAAAAGGAAAAACTGAAGAACTATTAATTAAACAATTCAAGACCTGTGAAAAGAAAATGCAAGAACTCACCGACTCCATCAAAAGACCACATTTGAGAATCATGGGCATCGAAGAAGGAGAAGAGGTACAAGTGAAGGGAATGCATAAGATATTCAACAAAATAATGGAAAATTTCCCAAATCTAGAGAAAGATATTCCCATACAGATGCAAGAGGCCTACAGGACACCAAACAGACCAGATCAAAATAGAACTACCTGGTGACATATCATCATTAAAACAACAAGTTCAGAAACTAGGGAAAGAATATTGAAGGCTGTAAGAGAGAAAAAAAAAGTAACATACAAAGGTAAACCCATCAAAATCACAGCACACTTCTCAACAGAAACATAAAGGCAAGAAGAGTTCTCAACAGAAACATAAAAGCAAGAAGAGCGTGGGGTGAGATCTTCTGGGTACTGAATGAAAATAACTTCAACCCTAGGATACTCTACCCAGCATAACTATCATTCAAAATAGATGGAGCAATAAAAGTCTTCCATGATAAGCAGAAACTAAAACAATATGTGACCACAAAGCCACCACTACAAAAGATTCTACAAGGGATTCTGCACACAGAAAGTGAAACCCAACTTAACCATGAAAAGACAGGCAGCACCAAACCACAGGAAAAGAAAAAGCAAGACAGTAGAGAGTAACCTCAACTTAGGTGCACACAATCAAACCTTCAAACAACTAAGACAACTAAATGACAGGAATCACCACATACCTATCAGTACTAACACTTAATGTTAACGGACTTAATTCACCCATCAAAAGGCACTGCTTGACGAAATGGATTAAAAAGGAAGATACAACAATTTGTTGTTTACAGGAGACCCATCTCACTGACAGAAATAAGCATAGGCTTAGGATGAAAGGCTGGAAGAAGATTTACCAAGCCAATGGCCCCGAAAACAGGCAGGAGTAGCAATATTTATCTCTGAAAAAGTAGACTTCAAACCTACATTGATCAAATGAGATAAAGAAGGACATTCCATACTAATAAAAGGGGAAAGAGACCAAAAGGAAATAATAATCATCAACCTGTATGCACCCAATGTCAACGCACCCAATTTCATCAAACATACCTTAAAGACCTAAAAGCATATATTAACAACAACACAGTGGTTATGGGAGACTTTAACACCCCATTATCATCAATAGATAGGTCATCCAAACAAAAAATCTATAAAGAAATCCAAGATCTAAAATATGCAATAGATCAAATTAACCTAGTTGATGTCTTCAGAACATTTCATCCAACCTCTACACAATATACATTCTTCTCAGCAACCCATGGAACCTTCTGCAAAATAGATCATATCCTAGGGCACAAAGCAAGCCTCAGCAAATATAAGAAAATAGAAATTATACCGTGCATACTATCTGATCACAATGCAGTAAAAGCAGAACTTAACAACAAAAGTAAACACAAAAAACATGCAAACAGCTGGAAACTAAATAACTCATTACTTAATGAACAAGGGATCATTGATGAAATAAAAGAGGAAATTTTAAAGTTCCTGGAAGTCAATGAAAATGAAAACTCAACCTACCAGAACCTATGGGACACAGCTAAGGCAGTCCTGAGAGGAAAGTTTATAGCCATGAGTGCATATATTAAAAAGACTGACAGATCCCAAATCAATGACCTAATGATAAATCTCAAACTCCTAGAAAAACACGAACAAGCAAATCCCAAAACAAATAGAAGGAGAGAAATAATAAAAATAAGAGCTGAAATCAGTGAAATAGAAGTCAAAAAAAACATGCAAAGAATTAATGAAACAAGAAGTTGGTTCTTTGAAAAAATAAACAAGATCAATAGACCCCTTGCAAACCTGACTAAAATGAGGAGAGAAAAAACACAAATCAGTAGAATCAGGAATGCAAAAGGGGAGATAACAACAAACACCATGGAAGTCCAGGAAATCATCAGAGACTACTTCGAGAACCTCTATTCAAATAAATTTGAAAATCTTAAAGAAATGAACAGATTTCTAGATACATATAATCATCCAAAACTGAACCAAGAGGAAATTAATCACCTGAATAGATCTATAACACAAAATGAAATTGAAGCAGCAATCAAGAGTCTTCCCAAAATGAAACGTCCAGGACCTGATGGATTCTGTGCTGAATTCTACCAGACCTTTAAAAAGAACTGATACCAACCCTCCTTAAACTGTTCCACAAAATAGAAAGGGAAGGAAAACTGCCAAACACATTTTATGAAGCCAGTATTACACTTATCCCAAACCAGGCAAAGACACCTCCAAAAAGAAGAACTGTAGGCCAATCTCCTTAATGAACATTGATGCAAAAATCCTCAACAAAATAATGGCAAACCAAATTCAACAACACATCAAAAAGATTATTCACCATGACCAAGTAGGCTTCATCCCAGGAATGCAGGGGTGGTTCAACATTGGAAAATCAATGAACATAATAAACCACATTAACAGAAGCAAAGACAAAAACCACTGGTTTATCAATAGATACAGAAAAAGCCTTTGATGAGATCCAACACCATTTCATGATAAAAGCTCTAAGAAAACTAGGAATACAAGGAAAGTACCACAGCATTAAAAAAGCTATATATGACAAACCTACAGCCAGTACTATACTAAATGGAGAAAAACTAAAAACATTCCCTCTATAATCAGGAACCAGACAAGGATGCCCATATCTCCACTCCTATTCAACATAGTACTGCAATTCCTAGCCAGAGCAATTAGGCAAGAAGAAGGAATAAAAGGAATACAAATAGGTAAAAAAAACTGTCAAAATATCCCTATTTGCAGATGACATGATCCTATACCTTAAAGACCCAAAAAACTCTACTCAGAAGCTTCTAGATATCATCAATAGCTACAGCAAGGTAGCAGGATATAAAATCAACATAGAAAAATCATTAGCATTTCTATACACTAACAATGAGCAAACGGAAAAAGAATGTATGAAAACAATACCATTTACAATAGCCTCAAAAAAAATCAAATACCTAGATGTAAACCTAACAAAAGATGTGAACAAACTCTACAAGGAAAACTATAAACTTCTGAAGAAAGAGATTGAAGAAGACCATAGAAAGTGGAGAGATCTCCCATGCTCATGGATTGGTAGAATCAACATAGTAAAAATGTTGATACTCCCAAAAGTAATCTACATGTTTAATGCAATTCCCATCAAAATTCCAATGACGTTCATTAAAGAGATTGAAAAATCTACTGTGAAATTTATATGGAAACACAAGAGGCCTCAAGTAGCCAAGGCAATACTCAGTCAAAAGAACAATGCTGGAGGTATCACAATACCTGACTTCAAACTATATTACAAAGCAATAATGATAAAAACAGCATGGTACTGGCACAAAAACAGACATGAAGACCAGTGGAACAGAATAGATGACCCAGATATGAAGCCACACAACTATTACCAACCTCTCTTTTACAAAGGAGCTAAAAATATATGATGGAGAAATAGCAGCCTCTTCAACAAAAACTGCTGGGAAAACTGGTTAGCAGTCTGCAAAAAACTGAAACTAGATCCATGTATATCACCCTATACCAATATTAACTCAAAATGGATCAAGGATCTTAATATCAGACCATCAACTCTAAAGTTGATACAGGAAACAGTAGGAACTACTCTGGAGTTAGTAGGTATAGGTAAGAACTTTCTCAACGAAACCCCAGCAGCACAGCAACTAAGAGATAGCATAGATAAATGGGACCTCAAAAAACTAAAAAGCTTGTGGTCATCAAAAGAAATGGTCTCTAAACTGAAGGGAACACCCACAGAGTGGGAGAAAATATTTACCAGCTACACATAAGACAAAGGACTGAAAACCAGAATATATAGGGAACTTAAAAACCTAAATTCTCCCAAAACTAATGAACCAATAAAGAAATGGGCACGTGAACTAAACAGAACTTTCTCAAAAGAAGAAATTCAAATGGCCAAAAAACACATGAAAAAATGCTCACCATCTCTAGCAATAAAGGAAATGCAAATTAAAACCACACTAAGATTCCACCTCACCCCTGTTAGAATAGCCATCATTAGCAACACCACCAACAACAGGTGTTGGTGAGGATGCGGGGTAAAAGGAACCCTCTTACACTGTTGGTGGGAATGTAAACTAGTACAACCACTCTGGAAAAAAATTTGGAGGCTACTTAAAAACCTAAACATTGATTTACCATATGATCCAGCAATACCACTCTTGGGGATATACCCAAAAGACCGTGACACAGGTTACTCCAGAGGCACCTGCACACCCATGTTTATTGCGGCACTATTCACAATAGCCAAGTTATGGAAACAGCCAAGATGCCCCACTACTGATGAATGGATTAAGAAAATGTGGTATCTATATACAATGGAATTTTATGCAGCCATGAAGAAGAAAGAAATGTTATCATTCGCTGGTAAATGGATGGAATTGGAGAACATCATTCTGAGTGAGGTTAGCCTGGCTCAAAAGACCAAAAATCGTATGTTCTCCCTCATATGTGGACATTAGATCAAGGGCAAACACAACAAGGGTACTGGACTTTGAGCACATGACAAAAGTAAGAGCACACAAGGGAGGGGTGAGGATAGGTAAGACACCTAAAAAATTAGCTAGCATTTGTTGCCCTTAACGCAGAGAAACTAAAGCAGATACCTTAAAAGCAACTGAGGCCAATAGGAAAAGGGGACCAGCAACTAGAGAAAAGGTTAGATCAAAAAGAATTAACCTAGAAGTTAACACACAAGCACAGGAAATTAATGTGAGGCAACTCCCTGTTTGGCTATCCTTATCTCAACCAGGAAAAACACTTGTTCCTTCCTATTATTGCTTATATTCTCTCTTCAACAAAATTAGAGATAAGGGCAAAATAGTTTCTGCTGGGTATTGTGTGGGTGTCGAGGGGGTGGTGTTGGTGGTAAGGGACAGGATAGGGGCAGGAGGAGAAATGACCCAAGCCTTGTATGTACATATGAATAATAAAACAATAAAAAAATTTTAAAAATAAAAAATTTATTACAGTAAAAAAATAAAAAAGAAAACCACATGGGTCGTAACACATGTGTACATGAAAGCAATGCTAGGAATATTTCTGTATAGCTATCCTTAACTAGCAAAAATGCTCTGTCTTCCTTATTAGGCTTGTCTCTTTTCTTCAACAAAATTAGTGATAAAGGCAGAACAAGACCTGCCTGGAACTGAAGGGGGGAGGGAGGAGAGGATGGGGGAGGAGGCAGGGGGTAGAAATGACCCAAACAATGTATGCACATGTGGATAAATAAATAATTTTTAAAAAAGAAAACCAGAAAACAAAAAAAAGAAAGAAAAGAAAAGCCAGCTTCACGTTCAGTGTCTTTTTGCATTGTGACTCCTGAATTCTTTTGAGGGAAAATTGATTTCCCCTATAAAAATCTGTAAAGCAGCATTATTACACAAGGGAGCTTTTGATATTGATGTGGAAAAATGTACTATGAGTCTCTGGTTCTTTGTTCTCTTCAACAACAAACTATTACAGTCAGTAGGAAGCAGGGAGCAAGCAAGTATTTTTGGAGCAGGGGGATAACCCTTCTATGCTCTGATAAGAAAAGCTATAGATTTAATACAGAGACAGTCATTTCTTTCCATACAAAATATACAGTAGCTATCTGCAGTTGGCTAGCAAGTGACTCAAAATCATTTAGTAGGTACTATGTATTTTCTTTCATTGTTTTATAAGAAGTGATAGAAATTCAAAATTAAGCCTGAAGGGCAAACTCATACCAGAATCTTAAAGGAACTTACAACTGAGCTAGACAAAGAAATGTGTACCCAAATTTCATCTCATTGCAGTGCAGTATAGTGGTCCAAGTTATGCACTCAAGATCAGACAAAGTTGGATTTAGATCCCATCTTCACTTTGATGGATGATCTTGGTAAATAAGTTGTTTTTCTCATCTGTGAAATAGGAATACTAGCAGTGACACTGTTTTTTTTTTATTATTCATATGTGCATACGAGGCTTGGGTCATTTCTCCCCCCTGCCCCCACCTGCTCCCTTACCACCCACTCTGCCCACTCCTTCTCCCCCCCACCCCCTCAATACTCAGCAGAAACTGAGTATTGTATTCACTTTGGTGTTGATACAGTACTTCTATGGTTTCCTTTATTTTTTCTTTTGCTTTCTCAAATTCTCTATTTTTTTTGTCTTGGAATTTCTTGAGTGTCCCCTGTACATTTCAGTTGACCCTATCCAGTATCATCTCTATAAAATTCTCATTGAGTACCTGTAGTATGTCTTCTTTTAAATTATTCTTGTGGGCTTCATTGGGTCCTTTGGCATAGTTTATGTTCATTTTGTTGGAGTCTGGATCTGAGTATCTGTTTTCTTCATTCCCCTCTGGTTCCTGTACTAATTTTTTGCTGTAGGGAAGCTGGTTTCCCTGTTTTTTCTGCCTTCCCATCATTGTCTTTGGTGTTGTTACTGTCCCTGTACTGTGTGTAACTAAGTATTTTCTAGCTTGTAATAACAACAATGGTAATATTTAGAATGGAAGGGTGAGAGGAGATGGAAAGCAAGAAGTTAAAGAAAAGAGAAAAACAAATAAACAGACAAGAAGGAGAAAACAGAACAAGGAATCAGACAAGAAAGTTTCAATTGTATAAACAGGGAGCGTTAGTGTACTAATTGACAGTAAGCTGAACAGGCATTAAACAGACAGAGAGAGGATTGAAAAAAAAAGAATGAATATAAAAAATAAGTAAATGAAAGAAATATATATATAAATAAAATAAAATAAATTGAAAAATAGAGAATTTTAAAAAAACAAAAAAATAAAAAACCTCCAACTTCAAATGCAATGAAGTTTCAGTCTTAATAATTTGGGTGTCCGTCTCAGTCTCCAGGCATGGAGATGGTGCCTCCAGATGTTGTTCTGTAGTTGTCTCATCAAAGGGGACGCATAAAGTAGAACAAAACTGCACACACACAAAAAAAAAAAAACACCACCAAGTGTCCCAAGTTCAAATGCAATAGAGTTTCAGTAAGTTTTTCAGCATGCAGGTGTAATTCGGTTGTTCTCTCATCAAAGGTAGGGAGAAAAAGAAAGAAAAAAAGAAAAAGAGTCTGGAGACAGTTCTGTGAATGGTATCTGCAGCTGTGGCTTGCCTGCCCACTGCTGTCAGCCTGCTGTTGCTGGAGGCGTTATTTATGCAGATCTCAGGGGTGAGCTTAGCACTCAACTGGCCCTGCAGGCTTTGTTTACTCAGAGTTTTCCTGTGTGCCTCTGCTACAAGCTTTCCCCTTTCCAAGCACACTGGGGAAGGTGACACAGCACCTGCTTTCTCAGGCCTGCATGTTTATTTACAGTTCACGTGGGAAGTGGGTCTTCCCCCCTCTCCTGTGGAGTTCTCCTCCCATGCCACTTTTACAAGCTTTCCTGCTCCTGATTACTGGGCAGTGCTGCTGCTTCTGCCAGCAGCCATGTTTGTTTACAGTTCACGTGGGAAGTGGGTCTTCCCCCCTCTCCTGTGGAGTTTTCCTCCCTCCACCACTCTCACAAGCTTTCCTGCTCCTGGTTGCTGGGCGTGCGCCCCTGCTCCCGCCGGAGCCTCTCCTGCCCACCCAGCTTGTTTATTTACAGTCCTGGGAAGGATTCCCTTCCCCCGATCTTTGGTGCTCAGTGCGCCCCACCCTCTTTCCCACGTGTTTTTATTGTTCTTATTGCTTACTACTGAGTTTCTCTTTTTTCCCCAGGTGGGGGTTGGTCTGTCCAGGGGGCTATGCTGCTCTGGTCCAGGGTTGTCTGTGGGAGTACCACGGTACTATGAAGCTCATCTTGTCTGCATCTTCCCAAGCCATCTGGGCGCGGGAGACTGGCATCCTGGGGGCCCTCCTTGTTTCTCTGTTTAACGTGAAGTGGAGATGCTCTGCACCGGCTGGAGGTGTGGAAGGGTCAAAGTTTTGCCTCTTCTCTGTGGTTTTGCCTGCAAAGTGTGTCTCCAGCGTCTCTCCAAGATTTCACTATAGGAGGCTCGCTTTCTGCTTCCTCCCTCTTGCCGCCATCTTGGAATCCCCCCAGTGACACTGTTATAGAATAAACCATGTTCCCTTAAAACTCTTTAATCTCCAATGTGTATGTATTTGGAGATGAGACCTTTAAAGAGGTAATTGACATTCAATAAGGTTATGACTAACTCAATAGAACTGATGGCCTTATAAAAAGATGAAGAAACACCAGGGTGTAGCAACCATCTGCAAGCCAAGGAAAGAGGTCTCACCAGAAATCAACCCTGCAAGCACTTTGATCTTCGACTTCCATGCACCAAAATCATAAGAAATAAATTTCAGTTGTTTAAGCCACCTGGTCTGTGGTACTTTGTTATGGCTGCCTGAGCTGACTAATACAACAACCCTGAGGGGTTGGTCTGAGGCCTGAATGCATTAATGAGGACTATGGGGCTTTGCACAAGGCAACATTCAGTGAAAGCTTGTTCCTGATACTGTTACTAATTCATAAACAGAGAACAGTATGGGAAAGGATGGAAGGATGGAAGGATCTTTCATCGTCTGTCTCAAAATTCCCTTGTGGGAATTATCCAAGGAAGATTAAGCTCTCGCTATTGATAAAAACTGATGGGTTGGTGCACTTTTTAAGAATAGTAAAAACTGGTCCATGAAGCTACCTCAGTGCACATCCTCTTTCTCCAGATGACATTGAGATTCAATTGTATCTTTGGTTTTTCTGTACATGCAACATATGAGAACCCAGGAGCAGCTAAATCTTGGACCAGAGGGAGTTTTCTGCATAAATCCACCATCAGTCAACCACATTTCTGTTCAAGGAATGAATTCCTAACTGCTAGAAATATCTAAACCCTGGAACCAAAAGAGAGATACATGAAAGATAAGGGCAGGGGTAGAGTCATTGCTTCCCCCCATCTACCTCACTATGGTAAATATCTCTCTCTTAAGAACCAGTTCATGGGATTGTTCAAGTAGGTAAGTTATGTATAAGATAACACTGTTCAGCCACTCCCCACCTGTTCAGTGCTCGAAGAGAAATCTGCATAATCTACTTATGTCTATGTGCACACACAAACACATCAAAACGTTAACATGATTACCTGGTACACATAGGATTGATGGTTTCTTTCTTCAATTTTTCCTTTTCTTTTATACTTTTATATCAGTCAATTTTGTAAAGTGAATTTTTGCTATTTGCATAAGTTTTAAATTCATTTTAAAATTACAATTTTTAACTTCTAGAGATTTTTATAGAAAATTCATACCCCCCTAAGAAAAGTAAAACCCCTCCACCTCAATTATTTGAATAGCTAAAGAATTATGGTTGATTTTTTATTGCTGTTGTTTACTTGCTTCTAATTATTTAAGTTGTTTGATTTGCCATGGCAGTTTCTGTCTGCAGATGCAATTTTAAAAACCTAGATTTTAAATTGCCAGGAATATAAACCATTTTCCCAAATGCATCTCTTTCTCAATTTTTCTGCCTTGTACAACAAAAACTATAACCTGAAGTCTGGTTAAATCAACACAAGTCATTTAAGCACAGAAACTGAATTCTGATGGAGTTGAAGAGTGTTTGGGAGTATTATGTTTAATATCTACTCACACATAATTTCTAGGATTGTTTACATTAATCCAGGAAGCCTTCTTGAGAATCTACTTATCGCTGTGAGATCCCACTGGATTTCCAGCCAGCTCAAGAACCTACCTGTTGTCTCACCCATGTGGCTTTTACTTACTACCCTTTCTCAAATCCCTCATCTCTCTTGCAAGACTTTTCTTGTTTGGGGGTCTTATCAAATAGAGTTTTTACTTTCCTGAAAAAGATAAAATCATTCTTACTGTAAGGCATGAATTATCCCAATGGAAAACAAGTAATAAAAGCATTTTACGTATTAATGTTTTTACTCACATAGTACATTGCATATATATATGTAGCACATAGTAGATACTCAAAGGATAAAGTGAAGAATTTTAGAAAAAAGTACAAGTTACCTTTCCTGAAATCTGGCCTGGCATACAGAAATTTTCCTGTTCCAAAGCTTCTCTTACTTCAGACGGCCTTGTTACATCCTGAACCAACCTTTTTTCTCTAAATATACTATTGCCTGTGTTAGTAAACCATCATGCCCCAAAAACATACAACAGAGCCTGCCTCTGCTGCAAATAAACAAACTATTAATCATTTCAAACCACTAACTCCCTCTAGGACAGTAATCTACACATAACACACACTCAAGAAATGGTGCTGGAGATTATGATTAATAGCATGAATATTAAAGGCACACAGTAGCCAATAAACACTTGTTGAATAACTTGATTTAATGGCAAAGAGAGCATATATGCCTAATGAAAGACAAACGAGGTTTGTTTTTTAATCTCGAAGGTTATTTCCTCTGTATGTCTGTTTGCTCTTTCTAAATCACTATAAAGGGCTGTATTCCCTTCAAACTCTACATTTTTTAAAAAAATTATTTGCTTTTTCTATTGTCATAGAAAGTGTTCTATTTACACACATAAATCAGAGAGAATAAAATTTAAATAACACATTTATGAAAGACTTTTAGCAAAATCATGTGCTGTGAAACATACCAAAGGAAAAACCTGGGGCTCTTCAGGAAGACCTAATCAATTACAAACTGATTGACAGCTGTAAACTACTCAAGACAGCTTACTATGAAATGCTTCTTTTCCTTTTGTTTTTAACTATCTTTCCTAAAAACTAAACCTACTTATCAAAGGTCCCATATTAATACTAATATTCTACCATAGTAAAGGCAGAATACTTGTAAGGACCTACTCAAGAGGACTTTAGAAATTTGAAAATATATTTCTTTTACTAGCTTTAAAGGGTAGCCCTGACTGTAAGAATATACCATCTTTCAAACAGAAAAGTGTTTTCTTATCATATGATTATGTGTTTTCACAAATTTTATTGGTTTTTTTTTTCTTTCTCCCTTTGAGGGTGGTTAGATAATTTAAAAACAATTTTATAAATTAGCTATCATATGCAAAATGTTAATATGCATGCATATTTAGCTATCTCTGTAGTATACATATATATTTCTTTTTACATATCCCTAAAGCTATAACATATATAACAATTTGTCATATAGCCTGATTTTCATTACACAGTAGGATTCAAATCCAATGGACAACAACATCAAATTTGGGAAAGAGGCATTTTAAGTCAATTCATTTCCATAATTTAATGTTTCATAAATAGTAAAATTGAGTTGTTTTAATAATCCCTTCATATTTAGTTTTTGTGTGTAATTTGACCTGAATTTCAAAAACTCACCATCATATACAACTGTTTTTTTAATTTTGCTTTTGTTTTGAAAGTACTAGGATTTGAACTCAAGGCTTCACACTTGTAAGGCCTGTGTTCTGCTGCTTGAGCATACCTCCAGCCCTTTTTGCTTTGGTTATCTTGGAAAGAAGGCCTCTGGTTTTTTCCCCTGGCTGTCTTAGACTGAGATTCTCCTATTTTATACTTTCTGCCATTGCTGAAGGGACAGATGTGCCACCACACCCAGCTTTTTTCCATGGAGATGGAGGTCTCACAAACTTTTTTGCTTGGGCTAGCCTGGAACAGCAATCCAAATTTCAGATTCTCAAGTAGCTAGGAGTTCAGGTGTGAACCGCCAGTGTCTGGCTAACAAAAAACTTTTTAATGAAAATGAAATAATGTTTCCTAAGAGAATACTCATGGGGAGTAGAGAAAAATCAGAGAGCTTCAAATCACCTCTCAAGTGTGCCATTCTCTGGTTTATTTTTCCTTTTTCTCTTTCCTGGGACTCTCTCTCTTTTCAGTGGCATCATCTAATATCTGTGATAATAAATTAGAGTATACCCCTCCAAGATGCATTTGAATTTTTAAAGAGTCTATAAAATACCCTCTTGCACACTTACAAGTGTGCTTATGTCTGAAAAAGGATGTAGTTGTTTGCTGGCTGGAAAACGGAAGGTTCAGGGAGGAAGGAGGCTTCTCTAGACAGAAGGAATACAAAGCACAAGCACTCAGAAGTGGAGTACAACACAGTCAGGAAATACCTTGGGCATTGGTACAGAATACTGTAGGCAGATCTCAGCCCATCACAAACTACAGTTCCTGCAAATCTCTATGCCACAACCAGAGTGGGCTGTTGAAAACATAAATGAAATCATGCTGTTCCTCTAATGAAATCCCATCAGTGGCTTCCCATTGTTCATAGAACAAAGCTTCAGTCCCTTGCCATGGTTCACAAGCTCCAGCAGATAAGTTTTGCCCAACTCCCCATCCCCATGTTGCAGCACCACCACCAGCATTTTCACCTGCCCCTTATCAATGTTCATGGTACCCCAACTTCACTCTGCATGATTTCCCAAATGCCAACTCCTCAAGGAAGCAACTTGCTGTCTACCTCAGTTCTCCCCACTCCCTAGTCCCACAGCATTATCTGTCACATCGCCTGCTTATTTCCCTTATTGTTTCATCCCATTGTTAACTATTTTTATGCCCTTTTTCATTGTTGTTGTTGTTGTTGTTTATCAGTCATCTGACTCTGACACTAGAATGTTATCCCTTGAGGGCAAGAGCCTCATCTGTCAAGTTCATACCTATATTGCTCCTACCGGCAAACAAGCCTACAACATAGAACTGTATTGTAAATTTTAACTGAATGAAAGAATGAAGTGTTAGGGACCACACTGAATGTACTTCTTCAGTAATAGTACTTGCATATACAAAGAAGATAAAAATAGAAGGCAATACCTAACGCATAAGCAGGTACAGGTAAGAAAGAGAGATATGCTTGGAGAAGGTGGTAACTTTCTTAAACCTTCACTCCATTGGCACCAACTAAGGACTTTGATATTAAAATAAGAAACAATAGCTACATATCTACTTCCTGTCAGTAAGAATAGTATAGGAAGCCAGAAGAGCTTACTGCTCTTATTCTAGGTAAATAATACACAATTTTAAATCATATATATATATATATAAACATCACTGGAATGCTAAATAAGCCAACAAGGACATAATTATCTTTAGTTTACTATATGGTAAGATATTTTAAACATTCACTAAGGTAAGTTTCAAAACAGAATGGCAGGCATACAAACAAAAAGGTGAAAAAGCATATGAATAATAAAAGAAAAATGAAAAAAAAAAAAGGTGAAAAAGTTTTAAGGGTATGTGATACACAAAAGGGTATATAAAACTCAACTGGGAGTCTTATCAAAATGAGAACAGCCTGTTAAGATAATGAAAATTGGAAAAACCTAGCAAATAGGAATTATATTAGGAAGCAAAACACATTAAAGGGAGCATAAGACATTTTTAATGGATTTTAATTCTTTCATCAGCTTTTGTTGTTATTTGTTAATGTGCTTTATGATGGTTGAAAACTAAAGTTTATTTTCTCATTAGCCTCATTCTACTCCACTGGCAGACATCAATTCTCTCCTTTCTTGGATGCTTACTTCAGAAATACATGGAACTAAAATGAATATGTAGTTTTATTTCCCTTATGGCACTTACGTGAACATTAGCATCACAATAAATTCAAAATACCTTAGGGTTTAATATATATTATCTGCAGAAGCAACTATGAAAAATACATTCTGAAATGGTGAAATTTTAAAAATGTTCCTTATTATTTTCATGTAAACATTTCTACAAAATAACTAGCTGAACTGCCATGACCTTCCAATATAAACAGCAGTATCTGCTACACACATAACACTATGTCTAGGATCTGAAGATACAAACAATTTAGTAATAAGTATGGATTAAATACAAGAATAAACCAAGGAGTGTATGGACACTACTTAGCATTTAATAAAACTCAGCAAATGGTAGCAGCAGCTATTGTCCCTGCTGAGGCTGTCCTCAATGGCAAGGGCAGTTAGGTGGTAAGTAATAAAGGAAGGTGTAGATAGCTTTTAACATAGTCTGGAAAATCTAGAGGTCTTAACCTTGCAAAGAAAATTCAAGATGTTATTTTTTGTCAAGGGGCATCATATAGTACAGTGAGAATGGTGTGAGGCAGGCTTCACCAACAGTGTGTTGTCAGTACTAAATAGCCATGTTCTCAGGAGTCAGGTTTCCATATAAGTAATTAGTGGGTAATATGTTTGGGAGGCTTCCACAGCCAGGCAAATGACTTTATCCCATGGCAGAAAGAGAGTCAATATAATTTGAGCAGGGAAAAGTATGGATAAGGAAAATAACCTAAAATTAGTGTAAAAGTACTGAAAGATAAAGACTTGAGAGAACCACAAACCAAATGGAAACAATTGTAATATTCATATAAGCATGAGCACCTCTCAAAGATCTTTCCCTTTATTAGGCTGAAATGTATTATAAACATACCTGTGGAGATTTTCTGACAGGTCATGGAATTCCACCAGACTTCACTTTCCACTGTTCCACTCCATTCACCACTTTCCACTCATTTTTTCAAGTCCTACGTCCCCTGTTTCCATCACTTTGCTTCAGCATGGGTTCTCACACTCTTGAGAGAGTGAGAACCCTCTCACTCTTTTGTGAAGGATGTAAGGTACTGTCAAATAAAGACCACACCAAGTGTGGAAAGGAAAGATTTATTAGGAATCCAGAATGCAAGGCTGTCACTCTTGGGTTCAGAGTAAAGTGGCTTGGCTGAATTGGGTAGTGGGCTTTATAGGAGGGGCCAAGCCATAAAGGAGGGAGAGAGTCTCTGGTCTCTGATTATCTGTGGCCACCAGATGGAACAGGTTGACATGCCTGGCTACTTGAGTAACTGGAAGTTCCTAAATTGTTTTGCAAGCCAAGAAACAATCAGGCAGGGAGAAACAAGCGGTCATAAATCAGGGGGTCTGGTTTTGGTGCTAGCCTTGGGACCTTCTGCCCACCCCAAGAATGCCAGGGACCTAACATTCCAGCCTTTTTTGTTGGTATTATGGGTGCTGATCAATCTAGCTACTTCATGCTGAGTGGAGGTGTCATTAAGGGAGGTTCAGCTGGAATTTGGAAATTTGTGAGGTCCCCAAGAGTGGAGGCTGATGGTTTTTCTCAGGTTTCATTTGCAGACAAGGCCAGTTGTTTGGAGAAGCTTGTACAGTAGCATCTGGTGGAAAGTCTGTCTGCTGAGTTCCCTGAATAATCCTGGAGGCATCTAGGGTTAAAGAGCATTTTCCTGGTCTAAGGGTTTGTATTTCCATAGCATCATTACATGTGCAGCTGTTTTTCTTTCTATAGTAGCCTCTATAATGGACCCAACAGATTGTATAACCAAGGGAAGGAAGCAGGGAAGTATCATGCATGCTCCCAGAATTAGGCCACTGCCTCTATCAGTGTTTTAAATCCACCTATGGCAGAAAACCATCCTCCAAACAAGCTATTAGGATCCCAGCTTTTCCAAGTCTGGACAGGGACATGGGCAAGCTTTATCATTCCCTCAGTGATCTCCTCTATGGCTTTACCTTCATCATCAATCTGCAGGCAGCAGTTGCTCAGGTTAAATTTTCCACAAACTCCTCCCTCAGAGGCTGGCAAATAGTCCAAAGCCAAGTGGTTTTGATAGATAGCATTGCACATCTTAGTGCCTTGTTTTGCCAGCAAATCGAGGGCTCTAGCAGTCTCATTAGTAATAATTTCAACAGCAGCCTGCAGCCTGGTGATGCTGTTGAGCATATATATATATATGGGTTGAAGCAGGTAAGTTGATTATCATGGGAGCACACTTGATAGATGGTATGATTGTGAGTGCATGACCCGATGACAGAGCCTGCACAGGAATAGTAAATGTGGAACAGTAAAGTCTTAGTAACAACACTTCATGCCCATGCAATGCACATGCATGGGTCACAGGAGGAGGATTTTTGGGCTGAAAAGGGAAAGCAGATTGAGAGCCAAATGAGGACTAAGAACTTATGCAGGAGTGGAAGAGGGAGAGAGTTTGCAGGGGAGGTGTAGCTGCATGGGGCCCAGCGGTACACAAGAGTACTCATCCTTTGCTGTAGTGGAAGAGCCTGAAGTTGGTAGGCAATTTTTTTTTCCTTGAAAGGTGCTGCTGTTGGGGGGGCCCATTGAACTTTGACAGTGGTGGGTATTGTGAGGATGACTAGATGAGGGCTGGTCCACTGAGGTCCCAATGGAGAGGGTCAAAGGTCCTTGAGGAGAACGAGATCTCCTGGTTTAACAGAAATTGTTACAGGGCCTCTGAGGGGTGGGCAGGATCTGGTCTGCATGCTCTCTGAGAAGTTCCTAGAGGAGGTTAAGATAAGGTAGATAGTCAGCCAAAGGAGTGGAGTCTGTTGGAGGCAAGTTTTCTAAGAGAAATGAGTGGCCATACATTATTTAAGACCCAAACAGGAATATTAGGAAAAAGGTATCTGCTAAAGGCTGTATATTTAGGAATCCAGATTTTGTAAAATCCTGTAACTCCCAAGAAATCTTTAAGCTGCTTTTATGGTATGGGGGAGTGGGAAATGGAGGATTGGGTTGATTTACTCATGACTCAGGGAGTGAGTCTGTCCCTTTAAGAACACACCTAGGTAGGTGACCTGAGGGAGACATAATTGAGCCTTCTCCCTAGAGACTTTGTATTCCTGGAGGCCAGAAAGTTTTAAAAGGGACTCAGTTGCACTGCAGATAAGGGGTACCATGGCTCTGCATTGAAGAAGTGTGGCCTCTGGGTAGTGCCAATCTAATAAGCCTCTAGTTAGGTCCTATCCACAAAGATGAGGGCTGTTTTTAAACTCTTGTGGCAAGACTGACCAGGTTAGTTGTTATGAAGCATTTGTGGGACCTTTAAAGGCAAATAGAGACTGACTGTCAGAATGCAGGTTAAGTGTAGCACTTTTGGATAAAAAAAAGAGCTTTACCTCATTGTTTTACATAAACTGACACTTTTAACTCTGTAAAAGTTTGTACCATATTTAGATAAAGTATAGACACAGAACACAGTTATAAGGTGGTCATTTAAGAGACCTTTGCATGAGCAAATACATAAATGAACTCTGATTTAGTACTACTTCTTAGATTATAGTCAACTTTAACTTTATCACACACTGAAGCTTTTATTATACACCTTCAAAACTTATGCAGACCTTCATACAACATACTAAACACTTTGATGGTTTGTCTTTATCCCTCCTATTTGAAACAATCTTTAGGACAGACCCTTCTTTACAAGATCTTTTCTCATCCAAAAAACCATTCCTTTTTCCTGCAACTTCTCAAAAATACGTACAATATCTATCTATATCCTTTCCAATTGTTTACTTTGTAATTTTAAATTTAACTTTTATAAGAATTTTAAATTCAAATAAAATTGTCTTTCATTTTTGGCTGTTGGAGGAGACCGTCCACCCCCACCATGGAGAACTGTGAAGGATAAAGCTTACCTGGGAAGTCAGGTAGCACCAAGTAGGTGATTGAGGCCTACCTGCTACTTGGATGGTTACCCTGGGCTCCTCTGAGGTGATCTTGAAGGGGGCCGAGGTCCCAGGGCCTCATCAGTCTTCTGCTGCCAGGCCCAAGAGGTCCATGAGGCCTTCACTCTGTTGAGAGTGGAAGTGAGAGACTGACCTACCTTGCAGAGACAAAGAGGGGCTATCGTCCTTCCAGTGTCCACTCTGGCCACATTGTGAACAGGATCCTGGTGGCAGGTGAGGTGAAGGACAGTTTTTTTTTGCCCAGTGTCCCATCTGGTTGCACTTGAAGCAGGCCCTGGAGGCGTGTGTTGTTGTCCAGCCCATCTCGAAGTTGGAGGAGGTGGCCTCAGGGCAGCTGCCAAGAGCTGGGCCTTTCACTGGTCTCAAGCCTCATCTCAGTTATTAAATACATTAAGTGCCATTTTCACAAGATCTCCCTGTGGGGGTTGAGGGCCATTCTCTGCCTGTTTAAGTTTTCTTCGAATATCAGGGAAGGATTGGGAAATAAAATGAGAGTTGAGAATAATTATTCCATCCTTGGAAGATGGGTCTCATGCCAAGCCATATCATATGCTTGGGTCAGGTATTTAAATTCTTTTAATATAGGAGGTTGAGTCATTAGAGAAGGAGCCAAGTCTCTTTTCAATTTTAGAGAGATCAGTCATGGAAAAGGGCACATAAACTCTGATAATGCTGTCAGCTCCTGCCACCTCCCTCCCGGAGTGGGTATAGATGGGCAAGGCATGATTGGGAGGAGGTATGGGAGTGGGTATTGGACACAGATGGGGAGGAGAAGGGTGGGGGAGTAGCAGGGGCTGAGGGCAAGGCTGGCAGTGTTGGTTCCTGAGGAGCTGATGGCTCAAGGTCAATTGTGACCACTGTAGAAGGGGAATAGGGTGGTGGATGTTTGGGAGAGCCAGGAGGGGTGGAAGAAGGAGGGTCTGAGTCATAGGAGGATAAGGTGAGAGAAGAGATTGATGTAGAGGACTGGCAGGAGGAATTGGGAGGTGGGAAGATGGAGCCCATGAGGTCACAAGTCAGAGAATTCAGTGGGAGGGACAGACACAGACTTTGAGGGGGGGGGGTTGTCACTAGCAAGGAGGATTTGAATGGCATTACAAGATTGGAGCAGGGAGGGTTGAGACCAGAGAGAAAGGAAAGCTTGGACGAATGGAATTTCAGATCACTTGCCATTGCAATGGCAAAAATTGTCAAGATCTAGAAGTGTGTGAAAATCAGTCACTTAAGTTATATATCATCTTGGAGACCAAGGGGGAGAGTGCGAGAAAGGCATCCCTGTGGACACATCTAATGTAGAGTGGGAGGTTCCCATAATGTAGAAGGAAAGTGAGAGAGAGAGAGAGAGGGAAAGCAAGGCAGGTTCCTTGGTGAGTTTACCCTTCAGGCTAATATAGAGTTAGGTCAAGATCTAGCCTCCCTTATGTGACTCAGGCAAAGAGAGCAGAATTGTCCAGTTGCTGTTTGGTCAAAGTAAGCTGGAGGAGCTGTTGAGCTCTCACCCTAGGCAGAGGAAAGGAAAGCAGGGAGAGAGAGAGAGAGAGAGAGAGAGAGGGGGAATGAGAGAGAGAGAGAGTGGGAGTGTCACTGAACAGGTTCCCAAGAGCAGGCATCCCTGGCCTAGGTTGCCATCCAACAGAAAATGTCCCAACCAGTTAGCCAGGTGTCCCTGTGCTAAGCGGTGGGCACTCCAGTGGGTGGAGAGAGGCATACCTGTCATAGTGCTATGACTTCCAGACCAGGCAGAGCAGGTAGCCCTGGCAAGAGGGTGACACTGAGTCTGAGGAGTAAGTCAGGTGGAGAGTAGTGGAAGAGAGAGGCTAATGGTGGATGGGAAAGCCAGCAAGGCAGTAAGGTCCGAAATCCACAGTCTGGGGGCACATGGGGTTAATTCAGCAGTCTGGGTTCAGGAGAGGGCAGGGCATAAAGGCCAAGGGAGCAGCTCCAGGCCAGAGCATCCTGTTAACCTCTCCTGGGTTTCAGCACCAGATGTAAGGTACTGCCGAATAAAGACCACGCCAAGTGTGGAAAGGAAAGATTTATTAGGAATCCAGACCACAAGACTGTCATTCTTGAGTTCAGAATAAAGTGGCTTGGCTCAATTGGGTAGTGGGCTTTATAGGAGGGGCAGAGCCATGGGGGAGGGAGAGAGAGTCTGGTTTCTGATTATCTGTGGCCACCAGATGGAACAGGTCGACATGCCTGGCTAGTTGAGTAACTGGAAGTTCCTGAGTTGTTTTGCAAGCCAAGAAACAATCAGGCAGGGAGAAGCAAGTGGTCATAAGTCAGGGGGTCTGGTTTCGGTGCTAACCTCGGGAACTTCCACCCACCCCAAGAATGCGAGGGACCTAACAAAGGAGTTGTAGCTAAGCTGGCTGCCTGCAGTTAATTTGGGATTCACCCTAGGAAACTACCTTTCCAATCTTGTTTAGCCTCTCTCAGCAGTCCATCCTACCCTCATGTCTAGGAAATCAACCAAATTCCAGAGCTTTGGATTCCTGCTAATCTGAAAGGATGAGTCATAAAAGAGGAATTGTAACTAATTTGATGTCCAAACAAAGAAAAGAGAAAAAAACTAAAGCTGACTAAAATGATGCAAGTACCAAGATGGTGGTTACAGTAGGGAATCACAATTTTGAGCTCTGTGACCCCAGAAACCACCTTGAGATATGGGAACTACACTTGGGTAATTCTGATTGCTTCTAGCCCAAATAATAACTGCCATCACATTAGGTGCACATAAAATTTAAGGACTGACCCTTAAAACATCTTTTAATTGCACCTAACAGCCTGGAAAATCCCAACCAGCAGGGCATGTGTGCCCTGGAAAAAAAAACCCTGGCCATTTCTTCTTTTTTTCTCTCTCTCTCTTTTTCTTCTCTCAATAAACTGAAGACAGAGCATCAATCAGAATTGAACTCTGTGACATCTTGAACCCCTAACCAGTGGAAACCTCCCTATGCCCTGCTGGGCTGAGAAAGGCAGCATGCCATTTCTCCCCACCAGCTGGTTCCAAAGCGGCTTGTGTAAACATGCAGAATGAACAAGTGAGCAGCACACACTACACACAGGTCCCCTACCTACCCGCCAGGGAACATAATCCAGCCCAGCCCCTGGGCAGATTGAATCCACTCCCCTCCCCCAACAAAACTGAAAAGCACAGTGAATTGCATTCTAACACCAACAGCAGGAGGAGTGGGGCACAATGTTGAACCTGCCCTGGTGAACAGGGGTGGGGCAAGGAGCCAAACTCTCAATGAAGAAAGGCTGCAACAGTCACAAAGGCTGAGAGCAGAGATGGAGTGAAATCTCAATGCAGGGCCAGTGGTGAATCCCTGAGCTGGTCTTACAGGACTGAGGGTGGGACTCAAAACTGAACTGCCCCACCTTGCTGGGAGAAGAGCTAACCAGACAGAATTGCAGCTGTAGGGCAATGCAGCTGCCACCTGGGAAAACAACAACAGCTCTGACCACCTTGCATGAACTGGCAGTGAGTTACCTCAGGCCCCAATTACAACCTGCCCTGTGGACAGAAGGAGCCAAATACTACCTGCAAGCTGGTCACCTGATAAGACCACATCAGAACTCCCACTTGTAACAGAAGGCCCATAAGACCAAAGAAAGTGAAAAAAAAGAAAAAACTCTGGCCATCTTCACCTCAAGCTGCCTGACAAGAGGGGCAGCACCCTACCCACAAAGCCCAGAATACCAAGTACAATAGCAGGAATGGACACCAAAGGAGTAACTCCAGAACTTTTACCAAGCAGACTGAACTTTTTGTTGTTGCTGTACCTGGTGGTTTTTCTTTCTTTCTTTCTTTCTTTCTTTCTTTCTTTCTTTCTTTCTTTCTTTCTTTCTTTCTTTCTTTCTTTCTTTCTTTCTTTTTCTTTCTTCCTTTCTTTCTTTCTTCCTGTATTATTAACTTTACCATCACTATTTTCTTATCCCTATTTTAACCCCTTCACTTTCCCCCTTTTCTTGTGCTACAATCCATTGTTCTTCCTCCCAATTACCCTTTCTGCCCCTTCTCATCCACTCTCTCCCATGTCTTCACATACCCCTCCTATCCTTCCTCAAACCATCATCACACTACCCCTCCCTCTGACACATTTACCACCCACTGACTAGCCTACTGTACAAACTGTACACACCCCTACCCCCTGCAATCCATGACACAAACACCCTCCACTACAACACTGGAAATACACCCCAACACACCTAAGGTCCACAAAACCTAGCAGCCCCCATACCACTTCCCCCACACACACCTTCTTCTTCTGCCCCTCCCTTTTAGTGCCACCTTTACCAATTGCCCCAGTTTCTATCTCTAGCCTAATAACCATTATCTCCCCATTCCCACCATTTATAGATATTATTACCAAGGGGTTTTCTATATAATATATAAACAACTGGTCTGGCATTGAACCTGTGAATTTGTTATTTCTAAAGTACACCTCCGGGCCAAGAATAGAAAGAGTACATCAACCTAGCTAACAGCCAAGTCAGTTGTAACACAAAAATTAAAACAAGGGAAAGAAAGTAGTCAATTAAAACCACCAACTAGCCTATCAAGAACACAGCTGCACAGCACCAAGTGGAGCAATGGGGAGAAGAAGAAGGAATGGAAGCCACACTCTGCAAAAAAAAAATAATAATAATTCAATAGAGAATTTAGTGGGAAATGAAGAAAATGGATACCAAGTCCCTGACCCCAACAAAACAATGATAAATGTCACTAATGAGCCCAGAAATGCCCACAAAAAAAAATCCCTCAAAGAGGAAATCATGGAAGAAATCACTGTGAAACTCATGGAGAAGACACTAGACACAGTTAACCAGAAACTTCAAGATGTCCTCAAGAGATTTCAACACACCAAAAATAAGGAATATGAGAAGATACAAAAATAAATAAATAAATAAATGAACACAGAGAGGGCACTATAAAAAAGACACAGGTATATGAATTAAAGAAGACAACACAAAATATAAAAGAGGAGTTGAACACACATATGGAAAACCTCAGAGAAAGACTCAAACAGAAATCCTGTAAATAAAAAGTCCTTTTAGCCAAACTAAAAACAAAGTGGAAGACCACTCCAGCAGACTATAACAAGTGGAAGACAGAATCTCAGAGCTCATAGATAAAATAGAAGAACTCTTAGTCAAACAACTCAAGAGTTATGAAAGGAATATGCAAGAACTTGGTGACTCCATCAAAAGACCAAACCTGAGACTCATGGGCATTGAGGAAGAAGAGGTGCAAGCCAAAGAGATACATAATATATTCAATAAAATAATAACAGAAAATTTCCCAAATCTCAAGAAAGTTTTTCCCATTCAGGTACAGCAAACCTCCAGGACACCAAACAGACTTAATCAAAGTAGAACCTCCCCACAGCATATCATCATTAAAACAACAAGCACAGAGAACAGAGAAAGAATATTGAAGGATATAAGAAAAAAATAAATAATGTATAAAAGTAAACCCATCAAAATAATAGCAGATTTAGCAACAGAAATCTTAAAAGCCAGAAGGGCATAGAGGGGCTGGTGGAGTAGCTCAAGTGGTAAAACACCTGCTTAGCAAACATGAGGGCCTGAGTTCAAACCCCAGTGTTGCCAAAAAACAAATAACAAAAAGAAGGGCACAGAGTGAGGTATTTCAAGCACTGAATGAAATAATTTCAGCCCTAAGATACTCTACCCAGTAAAACTATCATTCAAAATTGATGAAGCAACAAAAGTCTTCCACAATAAACAGAAATTAAAACAATATATGATCACCAAGCCACCACTACAGAAGATTCTACAAAGAATTCTGCACACAGAAGATGAAAGCAAACAAAACCACAAGAGGATGGGAAGTATTAAACCACACTAGAAGAAAAGATAAGTAATCAGAGAGTAGCATTGATTCAGCTAAATACAATCAAATCCTTAAATGACAAAAACAACTAAATGGCAGGAGTCACCAATAACCTATTAATATTAAAACTGAATGTCAGTTGACTCAACTCCCCCATGAGGAGGAGGACATTGTCTGGCAAACTGTATTGAAAAGGAAGGTATGTCAGTCTGTTGTATACAAGAGACCCACCTTATTGACAGAAATAAACACTGGTTTAGGGTAAAAGGCTGGATGAAGATTTACCAAGCTAATAGACCCCCAAAACAGCTAGCAGTAGCAATGCTTATATCAGACAAACTAGACTTCAAACTTGTATCGGTCAAATGACATAAAGAAGGACACTTCATACTAATAAAAGGGGTGATACATCAAAAGGAAATAACAATCATCAACCTATATACACCCAATGTGAACACACCCAATTTCATCAAACTATGCTAAAAGACTTAAAAGCACATATGTGCCCCAACACAGTGGTAATGGGAGACTGTAATACCCCTCTATCACCAATAGATATGGGTCATAGAGACAAAAAAAATCAATAAACAAATCCTAGACCTAAATGACACCATAGATCAAATGGACTTAACTGATGTCTACAGAATATTTTATCCAGCAGCAGCACAATATACATTCTTCTCAGCAGCCCATGGAACTTTCTCCAAAGTTCCAAAGATAAGATCATATCTTAGGGCACAAAGCAAGCCTCAACAAATTTAAGAAAATGGAAATAACCCCCTGCATTCTATCTGATCACAATGCATTAAAACTAGAACTCAATAACAAAAACAGCAGAAAATATGCAAACAATTGGAAGGTAAACAACACATTGCTCAATGATCAGTGAGCCATCGAGGAAATTAAAAGTTTTCTGGAAGTTAATGAAAATGAAAACATGACCTAGCAGAACCTATGGGACACAGCAAAGGCAGTCCTAAGAGGAAAGTTTACAGCCATGAGTGCATATATTAAAAGGACAGAAAGATCTTAAATAAATGACCTAATGCTACATCTCAAACTCATAGAAAAACATGATCAAGCAAAACCAAAAACAAGCAGAAGGAGATAAATAATAAAAATAAGGGCTGAAATTAATGAAATAAAGACAAAAAATAACATATAAAGAATCAACAAAATAAAAAGCTGGTTCTTGGAAAAAATAAGCAAAATTGACAAGGCCCTGGCAAATCTGACTAAAATGAAGAGGGAAAAGACCCAAATTAGCAAAATCAGAAATGTAAGATGGGAGATAACAACAAACACCACAGAAATCCAGGGAATCATCAGAGACTACTTTGAGAACTTATATTCTAATAAATTGGAAAATCATGAAGAAATGGACAAATTTCTAGATACTTACAACCATCCAAAACTGAACCAAGGAGATATTAACCACCTAAACAGATCTATAACACATATTGAAATTGAAGCAGCAATAAAGAGTCTCCCAAAATAAAAAGTCCAAGACCTGACAGATTCTCAGCTGAATTTTACCAGACCTTCAAGGAACTAATATCAACTCTCCTTAAACTTTTCCTCAAAATAGAAAGGAAAGGAACACTACCCAACTCATTCTATGAAGCCAGTATTACACTCATCCCAAAACTGGACCAGGACACATCCAAAAAGGAGAACTACAATCCAATCTCCTTAATAAACATTGATGTTAGATATGGCAAACCGTATCCAACAACATATCAGAAAGATCATTCACCATGACCAAGTCAGCTTCATCCCAGGGAGGCAGGGATGGTTTAATGTACACAAATAAATAAATGTAATATAGCACATTCAAAGACAAAAACTACTTGATCATTTCAATAAATGCAGAAAAAGCCTTCTATAAGATTCATCATCATTTCATGATAAAAGCTCTAAAAAGCTAGGAATAGAAGGAATGTACCTCAACTCTATAAAGGTTATATATGACAAACATCATACTTAATGGGGAAAAATGAAACCATTTCCCTTAAAGTCAGGAGCAAGACAAGGGTGCCCACTCCTATTCAACATAGTCCTGGAATTCCTAGCCAGAACAATAAGGTAAGAAAAAGAGATAAAAGCAATACAAATAGGAAAATAAATAGTCAAACTATCCCTATTCACAGAAGACATCATCTTACACCTTAAAGACCAGAAAAACTTCACTACATACTATCAACAGCTTCAGCAATGTATCAAGATATAAAACCAACTTACAAAAATCAGTAGCCTTTCTATTCACCAACAATGAACAAATTGAGAAATAATATAAGAAACAATTCCATTTACAGTAGCCTCAAAAAAATCATATACCTAGGAAAAAACTGAACAAAGGATGTGGATAACTTCTACAAGGAGAATTACAAACAACTGAAGAAAAAGATTGAACACTACAGAAGGTGGAGAGATCTCCCATGGTCATGGATTGGCAGAATCAACATAGTAAAAATGGCTATACTACCAAAAGCAATCTACATGTTCAATGCAATTCCTGTAAAATTCCAATGACATTCAGAAATTGAAAAATCTACCCTGAAGTTTATTTGGAAACACAAAAGACTGTGAATAGCCAAGGCAATTCTGAGCAAAAAGGGCACTGCTGGAGGTATCACAATACCTGACTTCAAACTATACTACAGAGCCATAGCAATGAAAACAGCATGGTACTGTCACAAAAACAGACATGAAGACCAGTGGAACAGAATAGAGGACCTGGATATGAATACACACAGCTTTGCCCACCTTACTTTGAGTACCAAAAACATATGATGGAGAAAAGACAGCCTCTTTAACAAATGGTGCTGGGAAAAGTGGTTAACTGCCTGCAGAAAACTGGAACTAGATCTGTGCTTGTCACCCTGCACTAGTATCAACTCAAAGTGGATTAAGGACCTTAATATCAGACACAAGAAGCTAATACAAGAAAGAGCAGGAAATACCCTGGAAGCAATAGGTATAGGCAAGGACTTCCTCAGTAGAACTCAAGCAGCCCAGCAACTAAGAGAAAGGATGGACAAATGGGACTACATGAAATTAAAAAGTTTCTGCACAACAAAAGAAATTGTCTCTAAATTGAAGAGAACATCCACAGAATGGGAGAAAATCTTTGCTAGCTACACATCACATAAATGACTGATAATCAGAATATATAAGGAACTTAAGAAACTAAACTCTCCTAAAATTAATGAACCATTTAAGAAATGGGTGACTGAACTAAACAGAACTTTCTCAAAAGAAGAAATTCAAATGGCCAAAAAACACATGAAAAAATGCTCACAATCTCTGGCCATAAAGGAAATGCAAATCAAAACCACACTAAGATTCCACTTCACTGCTGTTAGAATAGCCATCATCAAAAACACCACCAACAACAAGTGCTGGCGAGGATGTGGGAAAAAAGGTACCCACATAGACTGCTGGTGGGATTGCAAGCTATTACAACTACTTTGGAAACAATATGGAAGCTTGTGAAAAAACTGAACATAGATCTGCCATATCATCCAGCAACACCACTCCTCAGGATATACCTGAAGGAATGTGACTCAGGCTATTACAAAGGCACCTGTACACCCATGTTTATTGCAGTGCTATTCACAACAGCCAAGCTATGCAAACAGCCAAGATGCCCCAGTATCAACAAATGGATCAAGAAAATGTGGTATTCACTCTTGGGGATATACCCAAAAGACTGTGAAACAGGTTACTCAAGAGGCACCTGCACACCCATGTTTATTGCAGCACTATTCATAATAGCCAAGTTATGGAAACAGCCAAGATGCCCCACTACTGATGAATGGGTCAAGAAAATGTGATATCTATACACAATGGAATTTTATGCAGCCATGAAGAAGAATGAAATGTTATCATTCGCTGGTAAATGGATGGAATTGGAAAACATCATTCTGAGTGAGGTTAGCCTGGCCCAAAAGACCAAAAGTCGTATGTTCTCCCTCATATGCAGACATTAGATCAAGGGCAAACACAACAAGGGGATTGGACTTTGAGCACATGATAAAAGTCAAAGCACACAAGGGAGGGGTGAGGATAGGTAAGACACCTAAAAAATTAGCTAGCATTTGTTGCCCTCAATGCAGAGAAACTAAAGCAGATACCTTAAAAGCAACTGAGGCCAATAGGAAAAGGGGACCAGGAACTAGAGAAAAGGTTAGATCAAAAAGAATTAACCTAGAAGGTAACTCCCACGCACAGGAAATCAATGTGAGTCAATGCCCTGTATAGCTATCCTTATCTCAACCAGCAAAAACCCTTGTTCCTTCCTATTATTGCTTATACTCTCTCTTCAACAAAATTAGAGATAAGAGCAAAATAGTTTCTGCTGGGTATCGAGGGGGTGGGGGGAAGAGGGAGGGGGTGGAGTGGGTAGTAAGGGAGGGGGTGGGGGCAGGGGGGAGAAATGACCCAAGCATTGTATGTACATATGAATAATAAAGCAATAAAAAAAAGAAAATGTGGTATTCAAAAGTTTATTAAAAGACCATGAATAGCCAAGGCAATACCGAGCAAAAAGAGTAATGCTGGAGGTATCGCAATATCTGACTTCAAACTATACTATAGAGCCATAGCAATAAAACTGCATGGTACTGGCACAAAAACAGATATGAAGACCAGTGGAACAGAATAGAGGACCTGAATAAGAATCCACACAGCTATGCCCACCTTATTTTTTACAAAGGTGCCAAAAACATACGATGGAGAAGAGACAGCCTCTTTAACAAATGGTGCTGGGAAAAGTGGCTATCTTCCTGCAGAAAACTGAAACTAGATCCATGCCTGTACCCCTGTACTAGTATCAACTCAAAGTGAAATAAGAACCTCATTATCAAATCCAAAACCTTACAGTTAGTACATGAAAGAGCAGGAAATACCCTGGAAACAATAGGAATAGGCAAGAACTTCCTCAGTAAATCTCCATTGGCCCAGCAACTAAGAGAAAGAATGAACACATGGGACTACATAAAATTAAAAAGCTTCTGCACAACAAAAGAAATGGTCTCTAAACTGAAAACACCACCCACAGAGTGAGAGAAAATATTTTCTAGCTATATATCGGGCAAAAGACTGATAACCAGAATATACAGAGAGCACAGAAAACTAAACTCCCCAAAAATCAACAAACCAATAAAGAAGTGGGCATCTGAACTAAACAGAACTTTTTCTAAAGAAGAATCCAAATGCCAAAATCATATGAAAAAATGCTCATCATCCCTGGCCATAAAGGAAACACAAATCAAAAACCACACGAAGATTCCACCTCCTCCTGTTAGATTTGCTATCATCAAGAACACCAAAAACAACAAATGCTGGTGAGGATGAGGGCACAAAGGAACCCTCACACACTGCTGGTGGGAATGTAAGCTAGTAAAACCACGATGGAAAACACTATGGAGGCTCCTTTAAAAACTAAACATAGATCTGCCATATGATCCATCAATACCACTCCTAGGGATATACCTAAAGGAATGCAACTCAAGTTATAGCAAAAGCATTTGCACACCCATGTTTATTGCAGCTCTATTTGCAATAGCCAAGTTATGGAAACAGCCAAGATGCTCCACAACTGATGAATGGATCACAAAAATGTGGTATATATGCAATGGAATTTTACTTAGCCACAAAGAAGAATGAAATTTTATCATTCACAAGTAAATGGATGGAACTGGAGAACATCATCTTAAGCAAAGTTAGCCAGGCTAGGAAGGCCAATATCACATGTTCTCCCTCATATGCAGATTATAGACCTAAAACAAATGTAGTAATATTATTGGACATGGGTTACATGCTAAAGGCAGAATGCACATGGGAGGAATAGGGAAAGAGAAGGAAACCTAAAACTTAAATGTAGTTAATGTGCTCCCTGTTGAGGAGTGAATAAACTAATTTTAATTTAGCAGAGGCCAGTATGGGAAGAGGACCAAGAAGTAACAAAGAAGTGCAGTAGAAATGAACCAATGTGGGTTGCAATACACAAGGGCATAGAAGCAACACTAGGAATCTCTCTATATAGCTACCTTTATCCAAAAACAAATGCAGTAATATTATTGGACATGGGTCACACACTAAGGGGAGAACACGCATGGGAGAAATAGGGAAAGGGAAGGAAACCTAAAACTTGAATGTGTTTGATGTGCTCACTGTAGAGAAACAAATACAGTAATCATAAACTGGCAGAGGCCACTATAGGAAGGGGACTAAGAAGTAGTGAAGAGGTCTAGTAAAAATCAACCAATATGGGTTGTAATACATATGTGCATGGTAATAACACTAGGAATCTCTCTGTATAGCTATCTTTATCTCAAACTAGCAAAATCCCTATGTTTTTCTTATTAGCGCTTATGTTTTCTCGTCAACAATGTCAGAGAACCAGAAGGTGGAACAGGTTCTGCCCAGAGGTGTTTGGGGGCTGGGGGAGTCCAAATAACATATACACATGTAAGTAAATGTAAAAATGATAAAATTTTAAAAAGAAAAAATAAAATGATGTAAGCATAGCTGACCAGGAGAAATATGTTCAGCTGGGGACATAGAATGATGGAGATGTAAACCTCAGTGAAAATGTCACAGCCAGAGCAGAAGATCCAAGGAGCATCCAATGTAGCTCCTAAGGAAAGACTCTTGAAGTGAAAAGCAGAGTGTCAAGGACTACGCCCATGTTCAGGGTCAAGAGGAAGAAGTATACAGAAAAAAGACAGAGGAGTAGCAGAGGCAGGAATGCATTTAGAATCATAAAAACAAGAATCAACACTAAGAGGCATTTTCCACAGGTCTAAAAAAGTAAGGACTGATGAATCCCTTTTTTCCCGATAGAGTATAATTTCTCAAAACATTACTTATTGTTTTAACAGAATATAATACAGTAGTAGACTTAAACAGAATACAAGCTCCAACACTACTTCTAAGATTGAAATGGGTCTCCAGTAGAAAGTACATGTGTTAGTTTCACTCTTTTTATAATGCTTAAAAACATTATAGTAATCTGATATGAATAAATATACTACATCCAAAATGACTCAAGTTATTTTTTCTCTTTTTCCATATAAAAAGAAATTTAGATTTTAAATTTTTAGTCAGCTACCACAAACACACCTGTTTCTTTTCTTTTGGAGATTTCAGTTTTCTTACAACCTTCTTGAAACCATCCTGACTTATGATATTAGCAATTGCCTTGGCCTAGGAGTTTCCTTCACTACTTGGACTCTTTGCTTCCACAGCAATATCACAGACAGTTACATTATGAATATAAATATCAAGTATATTAAGATCTTTTTTTAAGATATGCAAAGAATTCCTTCATTTCAAATGTATATTTCAAGATGTTTCTATCTCTAGTCTGGAGGTGTGCATGAAGTGTTAAAGCACCTGCGTAGGAAGTGTGAAGACCTGAATTCAAAGCCCAATCCCACCAAACTAAAACAAGAAAAACCAGAACAAGTTAAATTCTGTACTTCTTCTTGGTAAATAATAGTAATGACTACATTTATTTATTTTTTTAGCCAGGCAAGAAAATATATACGATTTTATTTAATCTTCACTTCATAGTAAAGCAGATAACATCATTCTTAGCTCACAGAAAAAGTAGCTGAGGTTCAAGGATGTTTAAAGGGGCTCAATTATATCATTATTAATTACTTGAATCTACATTCAGTCTGGCTTTGCCTGACTTCAAAGCCCATTTTCTCTCTACTTTATACATACCTTTCCCTGCAAGTCATTCTAAAATCTGAAAAATAATTTGAAAAGTAATTGTAACTACCCAATGTAAACATGTTTGTACATTGTGATTTTAAAGTAACAAAATATATGTGTGTATAATACTAAAACACCAACAATTATTAACAGAATTTACTTAAGTAAACACATCTAAATGAGTTGTATTAAAGTGTACAGTTCATTAGACAAAGATGTAAAATATTTGAATTAGTTTATCAAATTATTTCTTAAAAATCAAAATTTTGCTATATCATCAGGTTGAGTAGATATTTTCATTTTACTTGCCATAAATTACCTTCTCTATAAAATGAAATTAAAAAGTCACTACTAGAGTCTCCATAGTGTTCTGCTCAGTGTTGGCACTCTGTTAATATTTAATAATGAAGGAATTTCGACCACAGAAGCAAGTGAAGAGGACTTACCAGCATTCAAATTAAAACAACAGTTTCAAAAAAATGTTCAACAGAAAATGAGTGTGTGCCAAGGGAGGTATGAAGATAGGTAAAACACCTAAAAAACTAGACAGCATTTGTTGCCCTCAATGCAGAGAAACTAATGCAGATACTTTAAAGCAACTGAGGCCAATCGGAGAAGGGGACCAGGAACTAGAGAAAAGGTTAGATCAAGAAGAATTAACTTAGAAGGTAACACACATGCACAGAAAATCAATGCGAGTCAACTCCCTGTATAGCTATCCTTATCTCAACTAGCAAAAACCCTTGTTCCTTCCTATTATTGCTTATACTCTCTCTTCAACAAAATTAGAGATAAGGGCAAAATAGTTTCTGCTGGGTAGTGAGGGGGTGGGGGGGAGGGAGTGGGTAGGGTGGTAAGGGAGGGGGTGGGGGAAGGGGGGAGAAGTGACCCAAACATTGTATGCACATATGAATAAAAAAAAATAAATTAATAAAAAAAAAAGAAAATGAGTGTGTGCAAATGGTTCAAGAAAAGAAAAGGCTAGGGTGTGGGAGAATAGGACAGGATAAATGAGTAGACTTCAACTGAAGAACTGAAGATAAAATAAGTAGAAAATTCCAAAGCAATGTTCTATATTCAAATACAGTATTAAAAAAAAATATTCAGGACTCAGTTTTATATTTTTAAAATATCTTTATGAACATGAGGAATTTTTTTATATTTCATCAATTCCAAAACTTAGTTTTTTTCACAGAGGTGGAGCATTACTGGGTGTGAACTCAGGGCTTCATGCTAGCTAAGCAGGTGCTCTACTGCTTGAGCCATGCCTCCAGATCCAGTCTTTTCACATTTAGTATCTCTTAAGTTCATTATTTCTTACACTTGACAGCATATCATAATTGTCAACATTTTGTTTTTCTTTCTTTGTGGTACATAAACTAATTGATACAATTTCAGTATCTGGTATGGTAGCCAGCATCCAAGAGAGCTCCCAATAACATACAATTCCTGAGATTCTCAGCCTTTTGTAGTCAGCTCCCACATTGGGCCAGTGTTGGTCTGTGTGACCAATAAAATATGGCAGAACTGGAAGTATATCATTTCCAGAATTAGGTTATAAAAGTCAGTGCTGATTTTTTTTCTCAGTGTCTTTCTCTCACTTGTGTTCTCTCTCTCTCTCTCTCTCTCTCTCTCTCTCTCTCTCTCTCTCTCTCTCTCTCTCTCTCTCTCTCTCTCCTTCTCCTCTCTCCCTCCCTCTCCCTCTCCCTCTCTCTTTCATTGTTCACACAGAAGGCAACTGAAGCCTTATGTTAACCACCAAAGAGAAACTGAAGCTTCTTGCCAATACCTTTGTGAGCCAGGCAACCTGGAAGCAGATCTTCCAACCCCCATCAAAGGGTCAGGTGACTGCCTATGACCTCATGAGAGACTCTGAGCCCAAACTTTCTGTTGCTCAAAGATTCCTGACCCTCAGAAACTGTGTGATAATCAATATTTTTTGTTTGTTCCAAGCTGTTAAATTGGGTGTAATTTGTGATGCAGCAATAGATAACTAATATAGATGACCTCTTATGGAAATATAGTAAAAGAGGGTATGTGAGAAGAATTTCTTTTAAAAGACTGTTTAGAATACTGTGAGTCCAGCCCTAACCCTCACTGAAGAAGGCTGCTTCTTGCCTCAAATCTATGGAAAAGGCTTTAATGATGCTAGTCAGAGAGCAAGATATGCTACCACTATTGCTAGGTATGCAAAGTAACTGAAAGCTGACTCCACCTGAAAATGCCAGTAAACAAGAAACCATAGTTGCTCCCATTACAGAAAAGAAGTCTTGGCTTCTTTTCAAGAGGAAGTCTTGGCTTGGTCTCAAAACCCTGAGTTTGTCAGACCAAAGGATATGTATTCCAAGATCAGAGATGAGCCACCTAAAAGGAAGTGTCCTGGAGTGATTCAAGCTTGACATGAGGACCACCTGGAAGAGCAAGAGGGATCAACAGAATGAGTCTGCATGTAAAATTTCATGCCTGTGTAAGAAAAGATGCAGGGAAGCTTCCAAAGTACTCAAGGCAGAAAGATCCAGCATGTGATATCTGCCAAACTCAGAAAGCATAAAGGCATGCTACAGAGATGAGGTAAATAAGAACTTGCTGCTCACTTTTCTTTCCCTCCTCCTTCTGTTCCTAAGAGTGAGGATCTTCAAATAGCAACTAGCTAGACAGGAATGTGGCACCTGCGCTAGCCCCACCTAGGGAAAGGAAGGTCCATTACTCAGCTAAAATGGTATTTCCATCTTAAAAGTAAATCAAAGATTTTATTACCAAGTGACTAGAATAACTGCTCTTGCTAGATTTTCTTTCAGGGCCAAGGAAGTATACCTCTGCTGAAAAGATTTTAGAGGAATGATGAGAGACAAAATTAATTTGCATTTGGATTACATGCCAAGAGTTGTGCAGGTTAAACATACTAGCCCCACAAGTTTAGGAAATATTATGTACTGCAACCCCTTTTAGGGACTCATATAGTAACTGAAAAACACATCAAGAAAGTTGTATGCTTAACTTGCTTTAAACCTGTATATTCCAGACTTATTTGAGCATGGATTCCTTTCTGTTTCTATTCTCTGGATTCACGTAGCTCTTGTGCATGTACTTTGTCCAGTTCAGCCTGGGTTTCCCTATCATTAAAGTAAAGACAATACTAGTACCTACCTCATATGTCATTTAAAAGAATGAAATAGTATAATACACACATAAGTATTCTATAAATGTTGCAGAAGAAAAAAACATCCACAGAAAGTGGATATCTGATTTTTCAGTTTTTTACATAAATCACTTTTATCAAGGAAGACATTGAGGCTGCCTTAAGTGACAAATGTGGTTTCCAAGTCAGTGATAATAGTCTATGTCATTCTCTCAATAATGCTACTATTATGTTTGGCTGTTCAGAGTCTAGGGCCCTCAATCTTTTCTGGCTGCCCAGAGTTGCCTGCTTAAAATTCGAATCATATCCTCATGAATCAAAAGTATTCCTTCTTCATCTCATCAGAATCTTCCTTCCTCCCTCCCTGCCTCCCTACCTCCTTCCTTCCTTCTTTCCTTCAGAGCTGCTACAGAATAGATAGCCTTCAAACTCTTCATAAACAATGATGTTATCTCATTTATCTCTGAATCCATAGCACCAATCTACATCCTATTCCACATCAGTTACTCAGTGAATGTGTAAGGGAAAACAAAAGAGGAAAAAAGATGTAAGAAGAAGAGGGAATGTTTCATCCTTTTATTTGTTTTTCCCTTTTTCTTTACCTTCTTTGCTTTCCCTCTCCTCTCACCCTTCCATTCTAGATATCACCATTGTTATTATTACAAGCTAGAAAATACTTAATTGCACACAGTACAGGGACAGTAACAATAGCAAGGGCAATGATGGGAAGACGGAAAAAAGAGGGAAACCAGTTTCCCCCTAATAATAATATTAGTATAGGAACCAGAAGGAAATGAAGAAAACAGATACTCAGATCCAGACTCCAACAAAATGAAGATAAACTAGGCTAAAGAACCCAATGAAGCCCACAAAAACACATTAAAAGAAGAAATCCTGCAAGTAATCAATGAGAATTTTATAAAGATGATACTGGATATGGTCAACCAAAATGTACAGGAGACACTCAAGAAATTCCAAGACAACAAAAATACAGAATTTGAGAAAGCACAAGAACAAATACAAGAAACTATAGAAGTGCTGTATGAACACCAAAGTGAAACAAAGAACATGATAAATAAAGAGATAAATGAACTCAGGATGAAAATAGACAATATTAAAGAGGAAGCACCTTGGAATATGGAAAACCTCAGAAAAAAGAATGGAACAGAAATGCAAAACAAAATGAAGGCCAATCCAGCAACTAGAACAAGCAGAAGACAGAATCTCAGAATTCAAAGATGAAAGGGTAATTAAAGGAAAAACTGATGAACTATTGGTTAAACAACTCAAGGCCTATGAAAAGAAAATGCAATAATTTACTGACTCCATCAAAAGACCAAACCTGAGAATAATAGGCATTGAAGAAGAAGAGGTGCAAGCAAAGGGAATGTGTAACATATTCAACAGAAATTTCCCAAATCTAGAGAAATCTATGCCCATACAGGTGCAAGAGGCCTCCAGAACACCAAACAGACCTGACCAAAATAGAACTAACCCATGGCATATTATCATTAAAACAACAAGTACAGAAACTAGAGAAAGAATATTGAAGGCTGTAAGAGAGAAAAAACAAATAACATACAAAGGTAAACCCATCAAAATCACAGCAGACTTCTCAACAGAAACATTAAAAGCAAGAAGACCTTGGGGTGAGATCTTCCAGGCACTGAATGAAAAAAACTTCACCCTAGGATACTCTATCCAGCAAAACTATCATTCAAAATAGATGGACCAATAAAAGTCTTCCGTGATAAGCAGAAACTAAAACAATATATGACCACAAAGCCACCACTACAAAAGATTCTTCAAGGGATTCTGCACACAGAAAGTGAAGCCCAACATAACCATGAAAGGGCAGGCAGTACCAAACTACAGGAAAAGAAAAAGCAAGAAAGTAGAGAGTAGCATCAATTTAGATACACACAATCAAACCTTCAAACAACTAAGACAACTAAATCACAGGAATCACCACATACCTATCAGTACTAACACTTAATGTTAATGTACTTAATTCCCCCATCAAAAGGCACCATTTGATGAACTGGCTTAAAAAGGAAGACCCAACAATTTGTTGCTTACAGGACACCCATCACACTGATAGAAGTAAGCATAGGCTTAGGATGAAAGGCTAGAAGATTTACCAAGCCAATGGCCCCTGAAAACAGGCAGGAGTAGCAATACTTATCTCTGACAAAGTAGACTTCAAACCTACATTGATCAAATGAGATAAAGAAGGACATTCCATACTAATAAAAGGGGAAATAGACCAAAAGGAAATAACAGTTATCAACCTATAGCCATCATTAGCAACGCCACTAACAACAGGTGTTGGCAAGGATGTGGGGAAAAAGGAACCCTCTTACACTGTTGGTGGGAATGTAAACTAGTACAACCACTCTGGAAAAAAATTTGGAGGCTACTTAAAAATCTAAACATAGATCTACCATATGATCCAGCAATACCACTCTTGGGGATATACCCAAAAGAATGTGACACAGGTTACTCCAGAGGCACCTGCACACCCATGTTTATTGTGGCACTATTCACAATAGCCAAGTTATGGAAACAGCCAAGATGCCCCACTACTGACGAATGGATTAAAAAAACGTGGTATTTATACACAATGGAATTTTATGCAGCCATGAAGATGAATGAAATCTTATCATTCGCAGGTAAATGGATGGAACTGGAGAACATCATTCTGAGTGAGGTTAGCCTGGCCCAAAACACCAAAAATTATATGTTCTCTCTCATATGTGGACATTCTAGATCAAGGGCAAACACAACAAGGGGATTGGACTTGGATCACATGATAAAGCGAGATCACACAAGGGAGGTATGAGGATAGGTAAGACACCCAAAAAACTAGGTAACATTTGTTGCCCTCAAAGCAGAGAAACTAATGCAGATACTTTAAAGCGACTGAGGCCAATAGGAGAAGAGGACTAGGAACTAGAGAAAAGGTTACTTTGAGAAGAATTAATATAGAAGGTAACACACATGCACAGGAAAGCAATGCAAGTCAACCCCTGTATAGCTATCCTTATCTCAACCAGCAAAAACCCTTGGTCCTTCCTATTATTGCTTATACTCTCTCTTCAACAAAATTAGAGATAAGGGCAGAATAGTTTCTGGCTGGAAGCAAGGGGGTAGGGGGGAAAGGAGGGGGTGGGGGCTGGGGGAAGGGGGCAGAAGTGACCCAAGCATTGTATGCACATATAAATAAATAAATAAATGTTTCATCCTGAGACACAAGGATCAATTGCCCAATTTTGTTCTCTATTTGTTTACAAGCACTGACAGCTTAAAAGAGTTGAAATAATTGATTTAAATAAAGTATTTCATATTTCTTCTTTATGTTGAAAATTTTATACTCAATTTATGTTCCTCTAATGGTTGTCCTAAAATATAAAATGTAGTTTTCTTAATATCAGAAGATAAATTTTTCCTCTTCTTAATTATTAAAAGGACTTTGAAGACTGTAATTGGGCCACACTTTCTCATCTTGAAAGCTCCTATTTTTCCATCTGCTATTTACCTTGATCTTTTTTACCTCTGTCTAGAAACAAAATTACAACAAAGATCTAATTGGTTTTTATTTTCAATTCTAGAATAAAATAGAATAAGTGTTCCAGTGATCTGAGGAGAGGAGGCTGGCTTTATAGACAGTAAAGGATTGAAGAAAGTAGAAACATGGAACAAAAAGCAAACTGGTGGTCATTTTAAGCTTACCTTCCTTATATGGTAAACAGAGGGATTTCCTTATTTTGCTGATTTATGTTGACTACAATCTCCTGGTTTTGGAAAACTGGCCTTTTCAAAGTTTATTTTGAATACATAGAACATGAGTGACCCCATGTTTGTTTGGTCTGGTCTACAAGAGCCTAATGCAGGATGCTAGTCCAAAACAATGATTTCCCATAAATTTTGTTTAACTTCCCCCCAAATTGTTGTTACTGATGTTCAATGGCTTAATTATTTTTAGATTTACCTACATAATACCTATCTTCTTTTTTCACGTTTCCTTCCTACATCTTCCTTCTGAGATTATTTTGCTTTCTCTTAAAGTAAATCTTCTAGGATTTCCCCTAAAGAGCATCTGTTATACAATTGTTCTTGAAAGAGAGCAAAGGCATAGAATTCTCTGTTAACAGACTATCTTCTCAACACCTTAAAAGTCTTACTACGATATCTTCTGGTCCATATTGTTGCTATGTAGAAAATTAACTATATTTAATTACCATGCAGCTTTTAAGATCCCCACTTGTCTTTTGAGACTCTGCAGTTTCACTAGGATATATTTCAGTGTGGGTTTATTTTTAAAGATTCTTATTGAGCAAGTAGAATTTGAGTTTTACATCCTTCATTGTCTTTGCATAATCTCCATTATTTCTTCCAAATATTATCTTCCCCCCTACTTTCTCTAGAAAGCTCCAATTAGATCTGAAGCTCCAATTAGATCTATACTGTGCCTTACTCTGTCATGTCCCTCTCTCTTACATACTCATACCTTATGTATCCATTCTTCAGGTGTGTCGTGGGTCACTAATTCTTTCCTTCTATTTTAACTCTACTGTATAAATACTCCTTTAGGTTTCTCACAAGTTATAAATTTCATTATCAGAACCCCTTCTTGTACTTTTTAAAAATCTAACTTGGTTATTTTGGGGTAGAATATTGTCCTTTATGGTGCTTTTAATAGTATCCTGCATCCCCTTTAAAAAGACCATTTATACTTAATTTTGCCATCTGAAAAGTCCCAATAACCAGAGTCTCTGCAGAACTGACTCTGTAGTATGGTGTTTTTACTGACCTTGTTTATTACTTTGCATATATCTTTTTAAAACATTTTTATTAGCATATATTAGTTGTAGGAGAGGATTCATTGTGGCATTTCCATATATGTTACAATGTGTCTTAGACAGGCTCAACCCCACCATCTCTCTCCCACACACACTTAAAACCATCACAGTAGGTTTCATTGCCCTATTCCATATAGGCATACAAAGTACATCAACAACATTCACCCTCCTTTATCCCCTCCATTCACCCTTCCCCCTCCTGTAAGTACCCACCCTTCACAGGACATCTTACAATCCTGTCCTTTGTTTTAAGCCCATGTTCATTGCTAAAAGAGGCTTAGAATGGCATTTCACCTGTGAATATGCTATACTTTAGTCAGATTGACCACCTTTATTGCTCTCCCTTACCTCTCCCTACTCCCTCTTACTCAGCGCTTCCAGGGCACTTTGTTATGCCTTCTTCCTTTACTGATGCAGTGTATTCTAATGCTGTTCTCTATCATTCTCTTTTCCTTCCCCCTCCCCCAAGTCCCATCAAACAGTCCCACTATTGCAAACATGTTCTATATATAAATGTGTATATAGTCATGCTTATATTTGTGTATCTTTTGGATCTAACTTCTACATATGAGAGAAAATGTGTGACCTTTTTCTTTCTGAACCTGGCTTACCTCATTTAACTTGATGTTCTCCAGATCCATCTAGTTACCTGCAAACAACATAATTTCATTCTTCTTTATGGCTGTATAATACTCCATTTGCACATATACCACATTTTCTTAATCCATTCATCAGTTGTAGGGCATCTGGGTGGTTTCCATAACTTGGCTATGATGAATAGTGCTGAAATTAACATGGATGAGCAAGAAGCTCTATTATATCCTGACTTACCTTACTTTGGGTAAATGCCCAAGAGTGGTATGGTGGAGTTTATGGTGTCGTATTTTTAGTTTTTTTAAGGAACCTCCATGTGGAGAGCCTATGAGAACTGGACATAAGCAAGGTGAAATACAGCTCAACTGCTTTTCCTAAAATTATCTGTAGGCTGAGATTGGCACAGTCCCAGTCACAGAGGAGGAATATGCAGAACAACTGCTTCTCCTAAGTTGTTTATGTTCAGAGAAGCAGGAACACAGGTTTCTCCTGTTACAATGTCACACCCCTCCCCACTGCTCCACCCTGTTTACCACTGGATGTAAAAGACTCACTGAAGGAGGACCCAAGGCCTTTCTTGCTTTGGGGCTTTTGCTTGAGGCTTTTGCTTGTGGCTTTTGGGCTTTTGATTTTTTGATGTGGGAGGCTTTAGAAGGGAAAAGACTTGCTGAAGGGAAAAGATTGCTGAAAGGAAAAGAATTGCTAAAGGGGAATTTCTAAAGAGTGGTTGATGGAAAGTCTGCACCGAGAACTTTAACATAGGCTTTAGAAAAGCCAAGCTAAAGAAAAGCTAAGAGAAAACATGGGACAGAGCAAGTCTAAGGAAAGAGAGTTTAAAGAACAGAAAAGAAGAGTTTAAAAGCAAGGTTTTAAAGAACTGCAAAGAAGTAAGGCCTTAAAGAATGAAGATGGAGAAAAGAAGCAGAGTAAATAAAGAGAAAAGAAAAAGAAAAGAAGCAATGAGGGTCGTGCATCTCCACCCGAGCACCCAACACACCTAATCCCACTTTCTGTCTCTCTGTTTATCCTGTGTCTTTTCTGCATCTCTTGTCACCCCCAGTAAGTCCCAGTTAGGTTCAGTAATAACCAGGAGTGAGAGAAAGCTCATTCCAGCAAGGGAATGGAAAAAATGCTCGCTCCACATCCATATTGCTTTCCATAATTATACTAATTTATATTCCCACCAACATTGTATAAGGGTTACTGTTTTGCAGCATCTTCACTAACATTTGTTGTTGTTTCTGTTCTTAAAGATAGCAATTCTAAATTGGGTGCGATGAAATCTTAATGTAGTTTTGATTTGCATTTCTTTTATGGCCAGAGAAGTTGAGCACTTCTTCATATTTTTATTGGTCATTTATACCTCTTCCTTTGAAAATTGTCTATTCAATTCATTTGCCCAAAGCTCCTTGGGAGTTTTGTTTTTTTAGTTCCCTGTATATTCTGGATATTAGTACCTTATTGGATGAATAATCCAAATCTGGCAAAGATTTTCTCCCATTCTGTGAGCTGTCTTTTAAGTCTAGTGACTGTTTCCTTTGCTGTGCAAATGTTTTTTAGTTTGATGCAGTCCCATTTTGTTATCCTTTCTCTTAATTGCTAAATTATTGGAGTTCTAGTCAGGAAGTCATTGCCTCTGCTTGTGTGTTCCAGTGCTTTCTCTATTCTTCACTATAGTAGTCTCAGACTTTCAGATCTTATATTAAGGTCTTTGATTGACTTTGAATTGATATTAACACAAGGTGAAACACAGGGATCTAGTTTCAGACTTCTGTATGTGGATATCCATTTTGCCCAACACCATTTGTTGAAGAGACTACTTTTTCTCCAATGTATGTTTTGGGGTCCTTTGTCAAAAATCAGATTGCTGTAGCTGCATGGATTTGTGTCTGGTCGTCTATTCCAGTGGTCTTTGTGTACATTTTTGCTGATTCTGCACATATCTTATGATTTTTTACTATATGTTTATATACATAGGAATTATATCTGTGGTGTTTCTTTGAGACCTGAGTTTAAGTGAATTCCACTGGAGAGAGATGCTTTTGACTTTGCTAATGTCCTAGTAACACCAGAAGCCTGTGAGCACTTTAGGTTTTCAACTCATGAGAGGATGAAGTTTGTCCAAGAACATCTATGCTGTGGTGAGTCTCATGAGTACTTCTCCGGAAACACGTTTTTTGGGTTTTTGGTTTTTTTGGGGGGTTTTGGTTTTTTGCTTTTTGCTGTTCCACCTAAAGGCAAAAGACAAAAAGAATCCGTACATCACCCTAGAGGCAGAGATTTCTGGCCTATTCACCAAAGACAGAGATAATCCATCCAGCTTTATGGCCAAACCTTTCATTTTGGATATGTCCCAAGATTTGTCTCCCATACTCCTTTCAAAACTCATTAAAGTGAGTGCTCCCTTACATTCCTGTCATTTCTCCAATAATTTCTCTTTTTTCCCTAAAAACTCTTCTAAGTATTTTTAAAAATATTTCTAGATATTCTTTATTACAAGGGTTACTTAAGACTTCTGTTCACCATATTTTCAGAAGTAGAAGACCTTGATGTTTCTGACACTTTTACACAATGTCAGGCAATTTTTAAGATGTTGCTCTCATTGAAATAAGATATCATGAGCCCGTATCTTCTATTCATGCATGGAGATGATCTTTCTTCAGGACACAGCAAAACACAGTGGACAATGAGAAGATGACTGACATAGATGGTAGCTATATAGATAGATCACTAGATAGACAGATAGATGTTCCTCATTTTTTTCATTATCAATTATGATTTGCCCTTCTGCTATGAAAAAGAAAAAATAGTGCATTTTTTCAAAACTAAAACTGGCATATTTATCAGAATCCTTCCACAATGTAAGGTTAAAGAATTACATTCTTATTAAGATTTCCTTTTTAACACAATTACCCATACACAAATTTTCTTCACACAAGGCATATTAATGGTAAGCAGAAGGCAGCCCAATGCTAGGGGGTATGTGCTAAGGGATAAGTTACTAGCTACACATCACTCTTATCTTCAGTATGGCTTCTTTCCATTTGTTAAGGTACGAATTTCATCATTCCGTTGGATTTATTCTGTGCATTAAGCAGCATTTACCAAGGTATGTGGGGCTTTTTGTTTTTGTTCTTAGCATAGAAGACCTTCTGAGGAAAGAATCATTACATATGAATAATATAATCAGTCAATAAGATTAAAAGAACTGCTTTCCTCTCTTTTGTATATTACCAGTATTTTTCTTTCTTCTTTTTTTTCAGATTATCTGTCTCTACCACTTGGTTCCTCAGCACAATTGAGCACATAATTACTATGTAAATTTGGGGTTGCACATGCTTTCTGAGGAACATAGACCATTTGGTGTTGAATATTTCAAAGCATTAATCATTTGAAATATGGTACATTTGACTTAATCTGTAAAATGAAGATAATTCTTATCTGCCTTGCACGGTTTAGTATGAGGATTAATTATTTAATTTTGGTTAAGCAACCTGAACATAAAAAGCATTACACAAGTGAAGGTAAGGCCTAATATTATTAAAACAAAAATTACTAAGCCATTCTGTAGAGAAGCACAGATACTTTTGTTTATTATTTTGTTACTATTCTCATGTTTATTAGATCATGATCCACTAATTTCTAGATTTAGAAATATAAACAAACAAACTTTTCACACACATGTTTTCCTTCTTTAGCAGAACTACCATGAGTATATCATGACCATTAAAATCTATGATTCCCATATATTGTGATATTAACCTGTTTCAGAAAATACTGTGATATCTCTTGAGGAACCCTGACATAAATTGGGGTGAGGAGAAAGTTTGGGAAGAAATGGCAAGTTTCTTTATTTTAAGCAAGAATGGTCTGCTTAAGATAAAATAAAATCAGATACATTGAGGTATACTTTTAAAATCAAGCTCCAAGACCAATAAATAAAGGGTGCACTTCATTTTAATTAAGAATTAAAGATGCCTACTATGAGGCCTTGTAAACTCCTGGTCGTATAAAAGAATATTCAAGAAATAATTTTTTATTGAAAATACAATATTGTGTAAGAAGTTAGGAAAGAATAAAACTGGCCCTTTTTTGTACAAAATGATTGATTTCACAATGACATTTTCATACAAGTATAAAATGTACTTTGATCACTCACCCCATCACCTTTAATATTAAATTTTTCAAGGACTTTTTATTTTCTACAGTATTGACAGTAATAACATCTTCATCATTTGTTTACTGCCAAACTCCCAAACCTCAGTCAGTCATTCAGTCACTCTTTCTTTCAACCAAAGAGTTGTTTTGTTTTGATTTTTAACTTGGCTCATTTTTTTTAAATTATTGTGCTTGGTAGGGGAACATCATGGCATTTACAAAGGTTCTTACAATGTATCAAATATATCATACTTGAATCCACCATTCTCCTTTATTCCCTGCAACCACCCCACTTCTGGAATAGTTTCAACAGGTATCTTTTTTTTGTTTATATACATGTGTACACAGTATTTGCACCATATTCACCCTCTTACACCCTCTCTCCACCTCCTCCTCCCTCCCACTGGTATCATCCTCTCCCCTCCCCCCTCAGGGCCTGTTCCACCCTTCTGTTCTCCAATTTTGCAAAAGAAAGAAAAAAGAAATGATATTTTTGTTTGTTTAAGATAGCTACACAGGGAATTTCCCTGTGGCACTTACATGTATATATGTATTATAGCCCAATTTGTATTTTTAAACTGTCACTTTTATGCTATTTAGTATGCACCAGACCTTTACTAACTGCTAGGGAGAGAGAGAGAGTGAGGGAGAGAGAGAGAGAGAGAGAGAGAGAGTATTTCTGAGAGCACAGTTTGAATCAGGGGCTACCAAGGTTATTGCAGGATGAAATGAGGACATACACAGAGAACCTGAATTGAAGGGTAGAAAGTCTGTCCCTGCTGAAGTGTTATTTAAGCTAAGACCTGAAGAAAAAGAAATTGTCCAGACAAGTTGCAGGGTAAAGAAAAGGGAAGGTAACAGTGTGTGCAAAGATTCTGAGGGGAAGAGGCCTGCCACATTAGCAGAAACAAAGAAGTTTCATGGTACAAGAATTGGCTGGAAATGAAGCTACAGAAGTAGATCATAGGGGTAGGGAAGAATGGGAAAATCTGGTCAACAATTTTAGACCTTCCCCGAAGAGCGATGAAAAACCTACTGATGTTTTTGAAGTCTTGGTGTGAAATAGTCACATAAGTGCTTTTTAAAAATTATTCTGTCTTTTCTGTATGGAGAAAAAAAACTGACAGGGACAGGATTGAAAGCTGGCTATTACTGTTAGACAGCTATTGTGATGGCTTAAACTAGAAAAAAAAGGGTTGGAAAGAAAGGAAAAGAGCAAGAAAAGGACAAGGGAGCTAAGGAGGAGGAGAAGAAAAAAATAGAAAGAAAAGAAAGCTCTTTGGGAGAAAATATTTGCCAGCTATACATCAGACAAAGGATGGATAACCAGAATATATGGAGAACTTAAGAAACTAAACTCTCCTAAAATCAATGAACCAATTAAAAAATGGGCAAGTGAACTAAACAGAACTTTCTCAAAAGAAGAAATTCAAATGGCCAAAAAACACATGAAAAAATGCTCACCATCTCTGGCCATAAAGGAAATGCAAATCAAAACCACACTAAGGTTTTCTTTTGATTAATGTAAAGTATGAGTCATTCTAAATTTCTTTTCTAGATAGAACATCTGGTCATATTAAATACCATTTTGGTACAAACCTGTCAAAAAAAAAAAAAAAACCACACTAAGATTCCACCTCACCCCTGTTAGAATAGCCATCATCAAAAACAACAACAGGTGTTGGCGAGGGCGTGGGGAAAAAGGAACCCTCTTACACTGCTGGTGGGAATGCAAGCTAGTGCAACCACTCTGAAAAAAAATCTGGAGGCTTCTTAAAAATCTAAACATAGATCTGCCATATGATCCAGTAATTCCGCTCATGGGGATATACCCAAAGGAATGCAACACAGGTTACTCCAAAGGCACCTGCACATCCATGTTTATTGCAGCACTATTCACAATAGCCAAGTTATGGCAACAGCCAAGATGCCCCACTACTGACAAATGGATTAAGAAAATGTGATACTTACACACCACGGAGTTTCACTCAGCCACAAAGAAGAATGAAATCTTATCATTCTCAAGTAAACGGATGGAACTGGAGAACATCATTCTGAGCAAGGTTAGCCAGGCTCAAAAGACCAAAAATTGTATATTCTCTCTTATATGTGGACTTTAGATCTAGGGCAAATGCAGCAATGTTGTTGGACTTGGGTCACATGCTAAGTGGAGAGCACATACGGGAGGTATGGGATAGCTAGGAAACCCAAAACCTGTAAGTGTTTGATGTCTCCACTGCAGAGGAGCTAATACAGAAACCTTAAAGCAACAGAGGTCAATATGGGAAGGTGATCGGGAACTAGTGAAAAGGTCAGGTAGAGATGAATCAATTAGGGTTGTAGCACACTTGTGCATGGAAGCAATGCTAGGGTATTCTTATTATTGCTTATGACTTCTCTTCAACAAAATTGGAGAAAGGGCAGAGCAGATTCTGCCTGGAAGTGGGAGGTGTGAAGAGGGAGCAGTGAGGGGCAGGGAGGAGAAATGGCCCAAACAATGTATGCACATATGAATAAATGAATTTTTAAAAATACATGTTTAAACCTAGAAAAAAAAGAAAGAAAGCTCTTAAACAATTTCAAAAGTCAAATGACATAGAAAAAATATTTTCCACTCATAACAGGCAAAGAGCCAATTCTCACAATATATAAAGAACTGCTACAAATTAATAAGAAAAGACTAAGAACTCAATTTTTTAATCAGAAAATGAATGCAAACAGTTCACTAAAAAAGAAGTGCAAATTTTATAAACATATGAAAAGATTCATAATTAGAGAATTAAAACTAAAATTATATAGATCTATGTTTCACCTATAATCTTGGCAATAATGAAGGTCCAACTGAATGCCAGTTTGAAGGGTTAGGTAAGTATAACCTGAAAAAACAGTTAAACAGACTTTCTACCTAGTATTTTACATTCTGTTTGTCAATATTCACATGCACTCTTCCATAAAGGATATTTTTGAAATCCTGCAGTAAAGCAGCATTAATTTGACTTGACATAATATCACAGGTGGAGTCTTCAAAAACAGATTCTAGGGTATAAGAGTGGCAGGCAGGGAGTTCACTGGAGATTGGCTGTCTTGTAAGAGCTGGAGCTAATGACAAGAGATGCTGTTGCAGAACTGCAGTCACTAGCAGTGGAAATAAGCTGAGCTCAGAATAGCAAAGCCAAGTGGTGCCACTTAACTCTGATGCTATATAAGCATGATGAGCATATGGATATCAAGGTAAGATGGCCTGATTCAAGAGATCACTGGAGATGACAAATGAAACATCCAGTTCATAGGGGAAAGATAAAGGGACAGCCAATAAGAACAATCCTTAACTTGTATAGCCGAAAGAGTTCATGAATGAATGAGAAAAAGGCTAAAGTCATGATCACTTGCCCAATTTCCAAACTTGAGCCAATTCTCAGACTCAAAATTAACTTACCAAAGAAGAGGCTGGGCCTACACAAGTAAAGATTGTGAAATTTCATAGCAAATGTACACAAGTAGTTAATCAGGATTTTGTTCTCATTTTTGTTTCTTAATTATTTTATTACAGTCTCCTCTAGTTCATGGATACATCTCAATCAAATTGATCACTTTTGTATTAAGGACTTTAAAAGCAGACTAATAAATAGATCTTTGTGAACAAAGAAAGATGGAACTCTAATTATGCATTATCTCATTTTCTCCTCTGTGGTCCAGGTCAAAATATTCTCACAGTCTTGGTATTCTTTTATCAAGATAAATGACTGATGGAATTGAGGTACTTATGAGTGCTAGACCATGACTGGGCTGGGCTGGGCCCAGTGCCAAGGCTCCAGTTCAACACAGCATCAAAGGAAGAAGTAGATCTTAAAGTTCTACTAAATCAGTGTTTTCAATGGAAGCTCATGACATGTTAATGAGCAATAAAACCAATTTAGAAACCTACCACCACATTTCTTAAATAAAATGCAACAAATTACAAGAAAATAGAAACTATTCATATATATAGCCCAAAATAAAAGATAATCATTTTCCTTAAAAACTTTATGTCAATCATAAGTATGCATATTTATTTACATACTGAATCATGATGGAAAATGTATTTTCAGCAATGTGTTACAATAAATTTGAAGTTGCCAATCTAAAAGGAAAAGATGTGATGCCATTAGAGTACCTAAAGGCTATGACTAGAGCTCAAATATTTGCAAATGTAGTTCAACTCACTCCTGTCAGCCAGAAAAGGCTAGCTCCCCACTCATCCTTTTTCTTCCAGCTATAACCTTAGCTACACAGACTCAATGCTCACTGCATTGCATCCTTCTAAAACCCAAATTTTTTTTTATTCATATGTGCATACAACGCTTGGGTCATTTCTCCCCCCTGCCTCCACCCCCTCCCTTACCACCCACTCCGCCCCCTCCCTCTCCCCCCTCCTCAATACCCAGCACAAACTATTTTGCTTTTACCTCTAATTTTGTTGAAGAGAAAGTATAAGCAATAATAGGAAGGAACAAGGGTTTTTGCTGGTTGAGATAAGGATAACTATACAGGGAGTTGACTCACATTGATTTCCTGTGCGTGTGTGTTACCTTCTAGGTTAATTCTTTTTGATCTAACCTTTTCTCTAGTTCCTGATCCCCTTTTCCTATTGGCCTCAGTTGCTTTTAAGGTATCTGCTTTAGTTTCTCTGCATTAAGGGCAACAAATGCTAGCTAGTTTTTTAGGTGTCTTACCTACCCTCACCCCTCCCTTGTGGGCTTTGACTTTTATCATGTGCTCAAAGTCCAATTCCCTTGTTGTGTTTGCCCTTGATTTAATGTCCACATATGAGGGAGAACATACGATTTTTGGTCTTTTGGGCCAGGCTAACCTCACTCAGAATGATGTTCTCCAATTCCATCCATTTACCAGCAAATGATAACATTTCGTTCTTCTTCATGGCTGCATAAAATTCCATTGTGTATAGATACCACATTTTCTTAATCCATTTGTCAGTGCTGGGGCATCTTGGCTGTTTCCATAACTTTGCTATTGTGAATAGTGCCGCAATAAACATGGGTGTGCAGGTGCCTCTGGAGTAACCTGTGTCACAGTCTTTTGGGTATATCCCCAAGAATGGCATTGCTGGATCAAATGATAGATCAATGTTTAGCTTTTTAAGTAGCCTCCAAATTTTTTTCCAGAGTGGTTGTACTAGTTTACATTCCCACCAACAGTGTAAGAGGATTCCTTTTTTCCCGCATCCTCACCAACACCTGTTGGTGGTGGTGTTGCTAATGATGGCTATTCTAACAGGAGTGAGGTGGAATCTTAGTGTGGTTTTAATTTGCATTTCCTTTATTGCTAGAGATGGTGAGCATTTTTTCATGTGTTTTTTGGTCATTTGAATTTCTTCTTTTGAGAAAGTTCTGTTTAGTTCACTTGCCCATTTCTTTATTGGTTCATTAGTTTTGGGAGAATTTAGTTTTTAAGTTCCCTATATATTCTGGTTATCAGTCCTTTGTCTGATGTGTAGCTGGCAAATATTTTCTCCCACTCTGTGGGTGTTCTCTTCGGTTTAGAGACCATTTCTTTTGATGAACAGAAGCTTTTTAGTTGTATCTATGCTCTCTCTTAGTTGCTGTGCTGCTGGGGTTTCATTGAGAAAGTTCTTACCTATACCTACTAACTCCAGAGTATTTTCTACTCTTTCCTGTATCAACTTTAGAGTTTGGGGTCTGATAATTAAGATCCGTGATCTATTTTGTTAATATTGGTATAGGGTGATATGCATGGATCTAGTTTCAGTTTTTTGCAGACTGCTAACCAGTTTTCCCAGCAGTTTTTGTTGAAGAGGCTGCTATTTCTCCATCGTATATTTTTAGCTCCTTTGTCAAAGATGAGTTGGTTATAGTTGTGTGGCTTCATATCTGGGTCCTCTATTCTGTTCCACTGGTCTTCATGTCTGTTTTTGTGCCAGTACCATGCTGTTTTTATTGTTATTGCTTTGTAATATAGTTTGAAGTCAGGTATTGTGATACCTCCTGCATTGTTCTTTTGATTGAGTATTGCCTTGGCTACTTGAGGCCTCTTGTGGTTCCATATAAATTTAACAGTAGATTTTTCAATCTCTTTAATGAATGTCATTGGAATTTTGATGGGAATTGCGTTAAACATGTAGATTACTTTTGGGAGTATCGACATTTTACTATGTTGATTCTACCAATCCATGAGCATGGGAGATCTCTCCACTTTCTATAGTCTTCTTCAATCTCTTTCTTCAGAAGTTTATAGTTTTCCTTGTAGAGGTCATTCACATCTTTTGTTAGGTTTACACCTAGGTATTTGATTTTTTTTTTTTGAGGCTATTGTAAATGGAATTGCTTTCATACATTCTTTTTCAGTTTGCTCATTATTAGTGTATAGAAAAGCTAATGATTTTTCTATGTTGATTTTATATCCTGCTACCTTGCTGTAGCTATTGATGACGTCTAGAAGCTTCTGAGTAGAGTTTTTTGGGTCTTTAAGGTATAGGGTCATGTCATCTGCAAATAGGGATATTTTGACAGTTTCTTTACCTATTTGTATTCCTTTTATTCCTTCTTCTTGCCTAATTGCTCTGGCTAAGAATTCCAGTACTATGTTGAATAGGAGTGGAGATAGTGGGCATCCATGTCTGGTTCCTGATTTTGGAGGGAATGGTTTCAGTTTTTCTCCGTTAAGTATAATGCTGGCTGTAGGTTTGTCATATATAGCTTTTATAATGTTGGGGTACTTTCCTTCTATTCCTAGTTTTCTTAGAGCTTTTATCATGAAGTGGTGTTGTATCTTATCAAAGGCTTTTTCTGCATCTATTGAGATGATCAAGTGGTTTTTGTCTTTGCTTCTGTTAATGTGGTTTATTACATTTATTGATTTTCATATGTTGAACCACCCCTGCATTCCTGGGATAAAACCCAAATTTTAGAATGGGATCCTGATAATTATTGTCTCAGTTAGTTAATACTACTTATTTGGCTGAATCTTACTGAGCTGAGCAAAATTCAACTAATATTAGAAACCCCTCTTAAAGCCATGAGAATTAACTAGCTTGTTCAATATTATCTAAGAATCAGTATGCATTTCAAATCATATCAGAGTCAGTATCTAATCTTAAAGTTAACAATTAGATATATACCAAATGTTTGCCCTAAAGAACATAATCACAGTATTTTTCCTTAAAATGCCTATATAGAAACTGAAACCAATTTTCCTTCTTCTTCACTTTTTAAGACAAAATAGTCTCATAGAAAAGCTTAAGAAATATCCTACAAAAGTAATGAATGTGGAGAGTCCATCATTCTCTTTTATCACCTAAAGAGATGTGGATACAGGGTAACACCCCGTTGCTCCTGAAGTTGGCACATCAGGCAACCTCAGGCATGTTGATCCCAAATATAAGTGTAAAGGTCTCTGAGAAACTCCTGGGTGCCCAAAATACAAGTCACAATCTGGGCACTAAAATCCTTTCAGTATCAATCAGATCATTGTACTTGCTTTATGCTTTTATTGATTTTTTTCCAATCATAGCACATTTGAGGAGAAAAAACACTCAAAAACATTGCAATTAGAGTCAAGCATATGCAAGTAGTACACATGGTAGCTATCAACCCAGTGAGTTGAGAGATAGGAAAACTAGCTGGATATTAGTGGTTTATGTCTGGAATCCTAGCTACTTGGGAGGCTAGAATCAGGAGGATCAAGGTCCATCTCAACCAATAGCTGGGCATGGTGGTGCCTCCATAAATAGGAGGATCGAAGTCCAGACAAAAAGCAGAACCCTGTCTCAAAAATAACCAAAGGAAGAAGGACTGGAGGTTAGGGTCAAGTGACAGAGTACCTGCATAGCAAGTATGAGGCCCTATATTCAAACCCCAATACCATCAGAGAGAGAGAGAAAAAGAAAGGATCAAAATTTATATAAGTCACCAATTACATAGCAGCCTATATAATTTAATATAAGCACCAAGGTAGCCTTTTATGATGACATCTTAATTGCATTTATTTATTCATTTATTATTTACTTATTTATTCTAGACAGTGTTTCGTAATGTAATCCAGGCTGGCCTCAAATTTATCATCCATCTGCCTCAGTCTTCCCAATGCTGTGATTACAGGCACATGCCACCATCCCAGCTTTTGTTGCCAGTATATATAAATTGTTTTTACATTAGATATAAAGAAAATTTTATTTCAATACTTTAATATTGAAATCAGCTATTATACACATCTACAAACTTTTATATGTCATTGCCTATATCTCAGGAAATAGCAAAGTGAGATTTTGATGAAGAGCTCTCAGCAAATCTAGAACACCACTTCAACTCCAAATTTAGTCAGATCCTTTATAAGTTGCTTGTAATTCACTGTGTTGTAACATGTATGCAATAAATTAGTGCAACACATCATCAGGGTCCCATCTGAGAGGTAAACACCCTATATATTTGGATTCTATTTTCATCCCAATTCCTTCTCACTGGATAATGTGTCTTTTTTTTTTTACATGAACTAATTAAGTTTATAGTGAAATTTATAGAGAAAAACAAGAGAGGCCAAGAACATTTGAAATAGGAAAATATGGAGGTAGGACTTGCTTTACATTTTATGTTTTTTATTGTTGTGCTAGGTGGTGGTACATTACGGCATTTACAAAAGTTTTTAGAATGTATCAAATATGCTTGAATTCACCCCCTTCCCTACTCTCCTTTATCCCTTCCTCCCTGATGCCTGAAGTAGTTCAACACGTATCATTTTTGCATCCACATACATATGTACACATTTTGTACCATAGTCACCCTCCCACTCCTTTCCCTACCGCCTTCTCCCGCCCGCTGGCACTAACCCTACCACCCACATTCCCCGCAGCACCTGTTCCACCCTCCTGTTCTCCAATGTTGCAGGAAAAAAATGATTTTTGCTTGTTTGTAATAAAGGTAGCTACACAGGGAGTTTCCTTGTGCTATTTCTACGTATGTAAGTATTATAACCCCAGTAGGTTCATTTCCTCTATTTGAAGCATCTTTTTCGTCTTCTGATTTCTTCACAGCAAATTTAGCCTTTGCAAGTTGTTCAGCAAAATGCATAGCAGTTTATGTATGGGGTGTAACTAATCCTGTTCTTATTCTGAAAAATTCCATTGACTGAAGCCATGAAAATAATGAGCTGGTCCTGTAGACACTCATCCACAGGTCCACCATGTCTAAGGTTTGCTACCTGAATTTCAGCAGCCAGTGATGTCTCAGCAATAATGACTATTCCATGTCCATTACCAAATGCTTGGTCCTTGGGCTCCTGAGCAGTCTGGGAATTAAAGCACAGATCCCTAACTTCCTTTCTGATGGATCTCACGGCTGCTGCCAGCATATCTTTTGCTACTTTAAATGGCAAAATACCAGCCACAAAAACTCTTCTGTATATCTTAGTCACAGAGCCATAATCTGTTAAATTTATTGGGTTCAACTGCTTTATGAATAATATCTGAATGATCACTTTACCACCCCCTTTTGAGTAATAGCCCCTCATTTTAATGTCACAAGTAAATCTGAAAACAAATTTTTCAACAATTGGCTTGAAGACTGTCACCATGTAATTGATCTATGGTGCCATTTCAGCATTAGTTCTACCTTTCAAACAAAGTTCTGATGGAGACACAGCAAACAGACACAGGACACTGAAATCTGAATCAAGAGACACACACGTCTTGTTGTCTGAGTATCTGTTGTGTGAATTCCACCTCTGAACTTCTCTGGTGTGAAGGTTATTTCTGTTGGCTCAACAGAAATAACCAGCACACAAATCTCAAATCATTTCTAGTCCAGATAAACATTAAGGTTTTCAAGTCATAATACTACATCAAGACGTGAGCATCCAGACTGACTACAGCTCCCCATTTCAAGACTGATAAAACCCTTCCGTGATCTTGTCATAGACCTCTACCTGCTGCCTGGCCTCGGGGACCTCATCTTCACTTGAGTGGGGGAAAGGAGGACCACTGGCCTTAGAAACCTCGGTCCACGCAGGGAATGCAGGTCTTATCAGAAGCTAAAATTTATTTTTAATCACTGACTGTGTATCCAACAACCTAGTTAAACTCACTTATTAATTCTAAAATTTAATTGTAAAACCTTTTCAGTTTCATATGTATCCAGTCATGTGATCTGTGCATAATGACAAAATCTTCCTTCACAATACCTATATCACTTTTTTCTTGCCTTATTTTCCTGGCTAGGACCTAACATAAAAGAATTAAACAGAAGTGATGATAGAGGGTATTTCCTTGTCTTTCCTTATATCAGATAAAAGGCTTTCAATGTTTCATCATTACAAATAATGTTTGCCGCTGGCTTTATATGAATATTCTTCATTAAACCAATTTTTTTACTCTGACTGGGCATTAAGTTTTGTCAATACTTTTTCAATTCTATTTAGATAACTAGATGATTTTTCTTCTTTCTTCTGTTATTATGGAAAATTACATCAACTGATATTTCAAATGCCAAATGCACCCTGCATTCTAGGAATAAGTCAAATTGAGTTTGGATTATCTTTTTTAGTCTACTAGATGTTATCTGATAATAATTTAAGATTTTATGCATCTTTGTCTTTGGAGAGTAATTTTCCTTCACTATTACATCTTTATCAATTTAAACAAGCAGGGATGATGAAGAGGTTGCAAAGGATTTAGAGTACTCGTACACAGCTGCTGGAAATGGAACCCTTGTGAAAATTTGGTAGTATCTTTTCCTGCTGCTCATATACATAACCAATATGTAACAAATCCCCTCCTAGTGATACATAAACATGTGCATACAAGAGAAGACATGCAAATATTCTCTCAACAGCATCATTCATAGACATCAACATACTCAAAATGGGTAAATAAATTGTCATGCTCATTCCATGAAATAGTCCACAAAATGAAAAGGAAAGGGCTGGAGACATGGCTCAAGTGGTAGAGTGTCTGCCTACTAAGTGTGAGGCCTGAGTTCAAACCCCAGTACCATCAAAAATAAAAAAGGAAAAATCACTCTGCATACCAGATCAAATTGAAATAAGAGCATATGTTGAATGATGTCAAATGACATATGTCATATTTATAGTTCAAAAACTGGCAAAACAGATATATGATGTCAGGAATTTGGGGCACTGGTTGCCTTTGAGAGGCAGTCAGTCACAGGGAGAGGGTGTAAGTTGGAGAAGATGTTGCTTCTGAAGTTCTAGTGATGTTCTAAGTTTTGATTGGTGGCAATTTCATGTTGTAAGAATTCATAGAGCCGTACACTTAGCTAAATTTTTCTTTCTGTGTGCTGTACTTCAACAAATATTTTTATGAACAGGTGATCAGGTGAAATTAATAAAAGCATAATCATGTATTTTAGCTTTATGGGGATCATATTACAGATTATAAAACTGTAGGTTGTGTTAGTTCAGATCCTTTAAAAAGCAGCTGTCAAGACAGAATTAAACATGCAAGGATTTTATTCTGTGAAAGAAATTGAGAGGGGAGAGCCATCAGACTCCCACAGGACTGGCGTGAGTGAAGGAGGGGGAGGCCAGGAGGAAGCACCTACATTGTGGGGAAGTCTAAGCAGCTTGGACAAGCCACCAGAGTTCATTCTCCCAGAAGGAACTGCCTCTCTGTCCCCACCATGCTCAGTCCTTGGCAAACAGGGCAACAGATTTCAAGCATGCATCAGGACCTTTGTCAACTGCACCTCTTGTGGTCGGAGGTCTGCATTGCACATTCTTATGGTTGCTCAAAGGTTTCAACGGGACCTTTTCTTTTTCCTGTTAAAAGAGTACTTTTTATTTTTAATTTTTTTATTCATTTTTTAAATTTACAAATAGTAAAATTAGCCCTTTTGGCTTACAACTGTAAAACCTATGGGTTTTGACAAATATATATATTAATATAGTTACAACTACAACCACAATATTTATCAGTTTCCTCACCCTAAAAATTCCTTTATAGTGCACCTTTAAAGTCAGTGTCTCACCCCAGGCCTGGCAATCATTGAAACTTCCCTGTCCCTATGCTTTTCTTTTTCCAGAATATTAATGGAATCAATATATTATGTAGCCTGCTGAGTATTAATGTCTTTGGCATTAATTTATATTCCTGTTTGCATCAATAATTCATTCTTTCTTTATGGAGGAATTGTATCCCACTGTATAGATGTACCACAAATATTTTTTATCCATTTGTTGGATGAGAACATTTGGGTTGTTTCCTGTTTGAGGAAATTATGAAAAAATCCACTATAAATGTTTGCATACACATTTTTATGTAGACTAAAGTTTTCCTGTCTCTTAGATAATGACCTAGAAGGAGAATTGCTGGGTATATATTATAAGTGTATACTTAATGGTAAAGAACCTGTCAAACAGTTTTCCCAAGTGGCTATGCCATCTCTGCATTCCCCCCAGTAATGTGTATGAGTTCTAATTTTTTTGCACATTCTTACCAACACTTGGTTTTGTCAGAGTTTTTTGTTGTGATTGTTGTTTCTTATTTTTTGTTTAGCTATTATAAAATGTTGTAGTGCTATCTCATTTTGGACTTAATTTATATTTCCCTAATGACTAATGATATGGAGTACCTTCATATGTATGTGTTGCTATTCATATAACTACTTTAATGAAGTGCCTATTTGAATATTTTAAGTGTTGTACACTTTAATCCATGAAGAAAAATCAACTTTATAGCCAAAAAATTTCTGTTGACTTTTTGAGTCTCAGGAATTTATTTTTATATGAAAATAAACCTTTAAAGGGAGTTTCCCTCATCTCTCCTCAAAATATAAATCTGAGAAGGAATATGAATCATATAGCTTGCTTGTGGGGTAGTTGACAAAAATAAATACTGCAAGACATTCAACCCCCAGTCCAGCACAGGCACTGAACAGTCAGCAAATGCCAGCTATAGATTAGATGTGTAGTCACACCAGAGTACATCAGTTGAATGACAGTCCTGTTGACAAAACATAGAAAAATCCTCAAAATGTGTGTTTCACACATTTCACATCAAACAATTCTATTATAAGGAGCTAATTGATCAAAAGATATACATACATTTCATGCATATATATGCCAACACACATGTACATTTAACATGGTGTTCTTTGCAATATAAAGATGCTAAACAAGAGCAAACTCCCCAAGAATGTGAAATTGTGGAAATCAAATATAGTATGTTCATACAACGGGTATGAAGTAATAATTTAAATGATGGTTCAGCTGGGGTCCTTGCCTAGCATGTGTGAGACCCCACGTTCAACCTCAGTACTGCAAAAAATTGCTTCAATTGAGCAGGTTGATGTGAACCTACAGTCTCAGCACTTGGGAGCCTAGAGCAAGAAAATCATGAGTTTGAGGCCAGCCTGGGCTACCTAGTAAAACTCTGTCTCAAAAAAAAAAAAAAGATGTTTCAGGTATAGATCTACTGATACTAAAAAAAAGTGTTTGTGATAAATCATTAAGAAAAAAATTGCAATCAAAAGGGGTATAACATGTTCCTGTTTGTTTATAAGTATATTCGGAAATACTAATACAAAGATAATAAATGTAATACCTTTTCTGCTTTATGTTTTCTGATTTCTGGGATGAGTCTTGCTTTAGTTATGGGGAAGAGAAAAAAGCCAAACATAATGGAGAAATAAAAAACATCATAATGAATAATTAATGGCAATGAATGAATCAAGAAAAACTTAAAATGTGTTGCATATCCTTATTAAAAAATGCAGATTTGCATAAAATATTAAACTATTATATTTAACTAAGTTTCATTTGTATAGAGAAAATCTCATTCCGTAACAACGCCAGGTAAAACAGATGGGTATGTCTGAGAGACTGCAAGCCATGATGTGTGTGTGTGACTGTTTTGTCCCTACAAAGTAAACCTGAGCCTGCCCAGCCTTTTTCACTGAGTCATAGAGAGGTTTTGACCTAAAGGGCAATGCTCTGATTCATCCCAAAGCCTGCACCAGCATTGCTAAAATATCTTTATTCTTATTTTGTTTCCAGAGTTGAGTTGAGCACAGAGTAGCTCATGCTTCAACAGTTTTCCTCTGTTTAGGTTCAAAGAGACCTATTTTTGCATTACATAGTTACTGAAGCCATACGAACCTTTTAGCCACAAAGCCTGTGTCCCAGGGACAGGCTTTTTCACAACAGAAATTTCAGGCTTCATGCAGTGACTTTCGTAGCTCTTGTAGCTGAGCAGATTTCTTTTCACTTAAAACTAGAAAGATGATTCCCAGAGGACTTTATCCCTTTTTAATAGTCTCAGTCTTACTGACCAGCAGTGCACAGAACAACAAGCATTTTCCTAAACACAAGGTATTTTCCACGTTAATCAAAAGCACTGTAGTTTTTAGACCAAACTCAAGCAAGGCCACAGCAGGCTAATATGCCATGAAGACTCCAGTGACATCCAGTGGGATGTCAATTAGATCAAAAACGCCACCCACAATAGGGTGAACAGGCAGCCTCTTCAAGGAGCATTTTTGTTCCCTCTGTTATCCCCTTGGAAGGGCTTTCCTGCTGCTTCCTGGTATTTCATTAATGAATAGAAATGGTAATAATTTCACTAAGAGTTTGAAAAGATTTGTAGTTCAATCTGGGAACACAAAGCGGGAGACTCTTTGTGAGTTATTAAAGTATAGAGACAAAAACCAAAGAGGCTCTGCAAAAACTGTTACATTCCCTCGGAAATAGTGATGGAAACCAAATCATGTTCTCTGACTCCTCCAAAAAATAAAGCTAATGCTGTGTTTCTCCATCTTACCTTTAGTCAGTTGATCACAAAAGGCTAGAACATTCAAGACATTTTTTAAATGAAATGATAGCTAACATAAGAAGTATTAATGGAGAGATGTGGTCTAATTTGAGTTGAATCTGGTGGAACTTGTTACAATAACCAACATAATGTCATTTTTCAAGCTTATCCAAATTCTTCAAATACTTCATACTGATTTCTCTTTACATTTTTATGAAAATACTAAATACACGTGTATATATGTTAATTAATTTTACCCCTACAACATATTTCTGCCCCTATGTGAAAGAAAACTAAAGTATGTAGAGGTTAGTTACCTTTCCTAAGGTCACACACTTAACAGGTACTAATATTTTGTTGTGTCTGTTATAAATCCTTAGTTCCCTTTAGAAACAAAATATTATACACCCAGTTGAAATCCATTTTATTCCTCACCGATTTAATTGCTCCTTAAAGGACTCACTATCCTAAAGATGGATGTACCTTTCCATTACATTTTTGATACTTAACACCCATAGATATCCATAAACAATAGTTTTGTGTGTATCCTTCTGGATCTTTTTTTTCAACTCTATGTTTTTGTGATATAGCTATTTTAAATCATATAAATCCAGTATATTCATGTAACTGCATTATAGTATTCCAGTATATGAATATACCATAATTTAATTATAAATAAGTGAAAAGATGAGTTTCAAAAAGTGAGAGAATAGATTTATAATACGTAGAATCAACAAAGAATTATTACCTAAGATATCTGGACACTTAGATGTCAGCAAGAAAAAGACTAACAAGTCAACAGAAAATAAGCAAAGATATAAAGAGATAATTCATAGAAGTTTAGACTGACAAACACATGAAAAGATTAACCAACTGCATTAATAATTAGGGATAGTAAGTTAACATTGGATATTAACCTAATAATAGGCAACTAATTTATTTCTGATTCTTCAATTTTAAAAACAATGTGACTGAGCAGATTCTGGTATGTCATATACCCCAGAGCTTGGAAATCATCACTCCATCCTAACAAGTCAAAAACAGAACAACTCATCTGTCAAAGAAGTAGGGTTATGGCAAAGGGCTGAAGGGATGGATACAGGGACAGGAGGCAAGAACTGGGAACACCTGGTTATTAATAAAGTACCTGGGAAGCAATAAAGTGCTATTTAAAAGTGGACTTGGATGAGCTATAAATGTATATTGCAAACTCCATAGCAACCACTAAAAAAAGAAAAACACACGGCAGCTGTATCAGTTTCAAAGACGCTATGGGTACGTATTTGAAAATGACATTAGTTAATACATGCAATAAAAAATAGAACAGTGCCACCATAAACATTCTTGCACCTGCCTCCCTGGGCACACATAAATGGAACTGTCGAGTCTCAGAGTCTTTAGAGGCATCTTCCATTCTGCCAGGAATTATCACAGCACTCCCCAAAGCGGTTGTACCACAAAGTGGTTTGCACGCCCACTAGCAATTGGTGGTAGGACATTACTATCTTTCTCCATCCCAACTTGGCAGTATGAGATGATATATCTCCTGTTAACCCCTAATTATTAATGCAGTTGGTTAATCTTTTCATGTGTTTGTCAGCCTAAATTTTTACAAATTACCTTTGCATATTTTTGCTTATTTTTCTGTTGACTTGTTAGTCTTTTTCTTGCCAATGTCTAAGAGTCCTTTATATAGCCTAGATAGTAATTCTTTGTTGGTTCTATGTATTATAAATATATTCTCTCACTTTTTGGAACTCATCTTTTCACTTACTTATGATGTATGTTAGATGTTTATAACATAAACTGTCCTTTTTAAGAGGAAGTGAATTGTTTGCAACAATGTGATATCCAAACCAGGCCCTTGAACCATTTTTCCCTGTGTGTACAACTTCTGTTATTTCTTTATTTTTTTCTTTAATAGGTAGCATTTATGTGCCACAAAATTCAAAATGTACAAAATGATAGATATAAATAGTAAAGTTTCCTCCTTCTTCTCTTCCTCAAGACATTGTTCCTCTCCCCTGATACACATACTGGTGCTTTTTCTGCATCTATGAAAACAAAACATGTATTTATAAAACATTTATCAATATATTCTTTTCTACAGAAATAGTAATATGCTGCACTATTCCATTCCTTATACTTTTTTCATACAATATGTATCACAGAAAGATAGATGAGCATTTCTAGACAGTTACATTTTCAGTATAGTACACACAGAGTGGCTCTGTTACAGTTTTGCACCTGCCTGAACTTCCACATGAGCAGGGGAAAGCTATTGCCTGCTGGTAAGGAAGAATATGTCAGCTCAGGACTAAGTTTGAGGCCCAGTTCTCCTTTCACTAGAAACAGATTAGTTATCTTATTGTGTCAATTTCCGTGTGTGTAAAATGAGAAGAATAATGCTACCTACATCATATAGTAGCTGTGGGAGTTAAATCACATCATATAGGTAAAGAGCTTAAGATAGTACTTCACAGGTAATAAACATTTTAAGTTAGTTGCCATTATCCTTACAAACCATATTTTTCTAACCAATACTCTACTAAAGGATGTTTGAATTATTCCAGATGTTTTCATGTAAATAAGGCTTTCCAAAACATAGGCAACACATAGCAAGATCAAAGACCATCTATTTACACAGATGTTGCTCTTACCCTCCAAAGAGTTAACATCAATTTACACTACCACCAGTAATGTCTGACCATGCTTCCATATGTCTAGCTATGCCTTGCTAATCTTGTGTTATCACATGTTTCATTTTTGCCAGCCTAATTTCTAGATGAAGCGAAAGAACAGGGTGAGGATGTAACTCTGGTAGAACACATGCCTGGCATGTGTGAAACACTAAGTTCAATCATAACAAAAAAACAAAAAGTGATGGGTTGTTGTGGCTTTATGTTTATCTTTTTCTTATTATTAATAAAGTATTTCAATCTGTTTATGTCATTTTTAGGGTTTTTGGTGAAATTTTCTCATTTTTGTGTTAGTCCATAGTCTTTTCATATATTAATTTATAGGATGTCTTATATATTTAAATTTTTAATGCTTTTTCTTAATATAGTTCAAATGTTTTTCCAGTTTTGCCCTTTTTCTATGGTTATAGGATTTTTGTTCGTTTGCTTGTTTTGGGGGGGATTTTTTTGCTTGTTTGGTGGTACTAAGGTTTGAACTCAAGGCCTCACACTTGCTAGGAAGGCACTCTACCACATGAGCCACTATGCCAGGCCCTATGTTTATATTTTTAATTTGTTTTTTCTTAATGTTCGTGAAATTGAATTCAATCATTTTGACTGGATGTCATGGGTTTCATGTCATTTGTAGGAAGGCTTTATGAACACCTGGGTTATAAAACTATCTGTCATGATTCTTTCTGATATTGTTATGGTTTATTATTTTAATATTTATGATTTAACTCATCTAGATTTATTTTGAGGGAGATAGGTTTCACTTATTATGCTTTTTTTTTCAACAATTTCCCCTTAACAGTTTATTGAAAAAAGCATTTTTTGACCATTGAATTTAAATACCACTTTTATATTAAAATCTCACATGTATTTGACTCTTTTGTAGCTTTCTGTTCTTTCTATTCATATATCAGTACTACACATTTAACTAATGTAGACTTACTGCATTGTATGTGTGTATATATGCAAATAAATAGACATACATTCATATATACACACTCTCATTAAATTTTCTTCTTTTTTGTTAAAATTTTCCAGATGATCATCCCTTGAGTATTTTTCCATATGAATTCTGCAGTTTGTTTCCTTAGAAAAATCCTATCGGTATTTTACCCTGAATTTATATATTAACTTAAGAAGGAGTATCAGATTTGTGATATTAACATTTGTTGTTCAAGAACACAATATGCCTCACTAACTGCCCAAGTGTTCTTTAATTATACTTTTAATTTTCATATGTAAATATTGTAAATTGTTTGTTAATTTCATTCCCAACTATTCCATCTTTTATCACTATTACAAATCAGCATTTTCTTAGAAGTCATCTTCTGAGTGTTGCCTGTTCCTTATTCTTGGGGTCTCATTTTCTTATATTCAAATCTGATCCTTTATGAACATTTCCCCTATGGGGGAATGAGAATGAATATGGTGGATGTATTTTGTATCCATATATGAAAATAGAAGAATATAACCTTTTGAAATTATTCTAAGATGGTGGGGGGAGAAGGGAAGAGGGAGAACAATGGAGGGGTAAATATAGCTATGCTATCTGGTAAGTACATATGTAAATATCACAATAGATCTCTTTACACAACTATTATATGCTAATAAAATAATTTTTAAACAAAAGAAAATTTCTTCTATGAAAGTTAGCCCTAGAAAATATCAGATCATCTGAAACTGAACTCATCAACAGGTACTAACCAAAAAACACTGCAAATGTCATTATGATCATGAAGATAATATGTATCTCTTACTTATTTTAGAGTTTCAGAATCTAAGTTGAAGCTAAAGAATAGTTTATTCAAGACTACCAACAGGCTGGGTGTAATGGTACACATCCATATTCCCAGCACCCAGGAAGCAGAGGCAGAAAGATCTCAAATTGGAGGCCAGCCTGGGCTATACAGTGAGACTCTATCTCAAAAAAAAATTTTTTTTTTAAAAAGACCAGTGGTTCTAGTGTTAGCTAATTGGACAAGGAAGAAAAGGTATGACTTGAAACAGGAATCAGACTTTGGGTTCTGCACTTTGGTAAGACTGAATAGAAATTTAGTTCAGATTACAAAGTCATTAATAAAGTCAACTTAAGAAGTTGATGCCCCAAAAACAGACACGAAGACCAGTGGAACAGAATAGATGACACAGATATGAAGCCACACAACTATAACCAACTTGTCTTTGACAAAGGAGCTAAAAATATACAATGGAGAAATAGCAGCCTCTTCAACAAAAACTGCTGGGAAAACTGGTTAGCAGTCTGCAAAAAACTGAAACTAGATCCATGTATATCACCCTATACCAAGATTAACTCAAAATGGATCAAGGATCTTAATATCAGACCCCAAACTCTTAAGTTGATACAAGAAAGAGTAGGAAATACTCTGGAGTTAGTAGGTATAGGTAAGAACTTTCTCAACGAAACCCCAGCAGCACAGCAACTAAGAGATAGCATAGATAAATGGGACCTCATAAAGCTAAAAAGCTTCTGTTCATCAAAAGAAATGGTCTCTAAACTGAAGAGAACACCCACAGAGTGGGAGAAAATATTTGCCAACTATACATCAGACAAAGGACTGATAACCAGAATATATAGGGAACTTAAAAAACTAAATTCTCCCAAAACTAATGAACCAATAAAGAAATGGGCAAGTGAACGAAACAGAACTTTCTCAAAAGAAGAAATTCAAATGGCCAAAAAACACATGAAAAAATGCTCACCATCTCCAGCAATAAAGGAAATGCAATTTAAAACCACGCTAAGATTCCACCTCACCCCTGTTAGAATAGACATCATCAGCAACACCACCAACAACAGGTGTTGGTGAGGATGCAGGGAAAAAGGAACCCTCTTACACTATTGGTGGGAATGTAGACTAGTACAACCACTCTGGAAAAAAATTTGGAGGATACTTAAAAAGCTGGACATCAATCTACCATTTGATCCAGCAATACCACTCTTGGGGATATAACCAAAAGACTGTTACTCCAGAGGCACCTGCACATCCATGTTTATTGCGGCACTATTCACAATAGCCAAGTCATGGAAACAGCCAAGATGCCCCACTACTGATGAATGGATTAAGAAAATGTGGTATCTATATACAATGGAATTTTATGCAGCCATGAAGAAGAAAGAAATGTTATCATTCGCTGGTAAATGGATGGAATTGGAGAACATCATTCTGAGTGAGGTTAGCCTGGCTCAAAAGACCAAAAATCGTATGTTCTCCCTCATATGTGGACATTAGATCAAGGGCAAACACAACAAGGGGATTGGACTATGAGCACATGATAAAAGCAAGAGCCCACAAGGAAGGGGTGAGGATAGGTAAGACACCTAAAAAACTAGCTAGCATTTGTTGCCCTTAACGCAGAGAAACTAAAGCAGATACCTTAAAGCAACTGAGGCCAATAAGAAAAGGGGAACAGATAGTAGAGAAAAGGTTAGATCAAAAAGAATTAACCTAGAAGGTAACACCCACGCACAGGTAATCAATGTGAGTCAATGCCCTGTATAGCTATCCTTATCTCAACCAGCATAAACCCTTGTTCCTTCCTATTATTGCTTATACTCTCTCTACAACAAAATTAGAAATAAGGGCAAAATAGTTTCTGCTGGGTATTGGGGGGGAGAGGGAGGGGGCGGAGTGGGTGGTAAGGGAGGGGTTGGGGGCAGGGGGGAGAAATGAACCAAGCTTTGTATGCACATATGAATAATAAAAGAAAAATGAAAAAAAAAAAAAAACTAGAAAGAAAGGAAAATTGGGGAAAAAAAAAAAAAGACCAGTGGTTCTAGTGTCTTATGTGTTTCCATAATATATTTCTTTAATATATCTGAATTTACCATACTATGACATTAAAATGAAAAAAAAAATTACCTGACTCTTGTGAGCTTTAATGTGACATATGAACCAATTACTTAGTTTTAAGTATACTAAGTCCAGTGGACCCACTTACATATCCCCAATAAGTCATTCATGCCTTTGCAAAATCCCTCTCAGTATGGAGGAAACTATGCTGTCCTGTGAATATGTTACAAAGACTCTGTCCTAGCAAACTGGAGAGAGAGAATCTCCTGCTGCCCTTGAAGGAGAAAGCTACCTTGTTCTAAGGGGGCCTTGTGTCAAGCACTAGCAGCCTCCAGACAATGAGAGTTGTCCTGGCTAATTGCCAGCAAAAAAATGAAAAAATGAGGACCTCAGTACTTTAGCCTCAAGGACCTGAATTCTGCCAACGTTACTGGAGCTTGACTGAAGACCCTGAACTACAGAAAAAAATGCAGCCTCAGTGATCTTTTGTTTGCAATCTTGTGGAACCCTGAGTAGAGGACCTGGCTAAATTGTACTTGGACTCCTAATTCACAGAAGCAGTGAGATAATAAATGAGTAACCTCTAAGCTGGTGGTAATTTGTTATAACAACAAGAGAAACTAATGCACCGAGTCAAATCCTGTCTCAGATCATTACAAGCAGAAGCAGTAAATATCTTACAATTTAGTAAGTTTATGGTGGAGATTAGTTCTGAGTGAAACATCAGCATGGTATAGTTTAATGTTCTCTCTAAATTTATAGTGCTGTGAGCAGAGGATTCCAGAACACAAGCACTCCAAAGCTCAAAGCTTTGATGTAACTCTTTCAAACCACATACTTCAAAACCTAAGCTAAATATTATACATCAGCATTCAGAATTTGTCTAAATTGAGGTTTTTTTTTATAAGTGCCAGAGACTATTTGAGATAGTATAATAATGTATAACTGAAAAATGGGGAGAGTCTTATTTTGGAATAATTGAAATTCTTCATTTATTTCTGCCTCCTCAGTAGCCCCTAGGGTAAGAATCTCAGTGCTTTTCTTTATGGGCAAAACTGCAACCACAATAGCCTCCCCGTAGTCCTGGCTATAATAAAAAGCTTCCATGGTAAACCTAGTGTTCTCAGATTTCACGTTACAGCTCTTTGCACACTTGCAACCCAGCATGTGGGTTCAAAAGTGACATCTAATGTCTCAGTCTTAAAGCAGACTGTTCTATCTCCTCCAGAAAGAACATTAAGATGTCAGCTTACAAACTAAAATTTTGGTTGACCAAATCCTTTCAACGCTCTAAGCTCTGGAATTCAAAAGTATCCCTTCCATTAAAACTTTTTTTTTTCTTCTCCCACATCTTGCAAAAGGCTTTGAAATTAGTGTCTGACATGCTATTTGGTTGTAATTCCAAGCCCTCAATCATTCAAAGACAGGAAGCATATGCAAAGTCAGGTTTTAGAGAGATCCTGTGGGATATAGGCAAAGTGCCTCTCTGAAGAGGAAAGGGATTTACAAAGTCACAAAGACATAAAGGAGCCTTGCCAACTGAGGATCAGAGAGAAGCACAGGCCACATATGAGGGAAACGAGGCCTATAAATAAGTTACCCTCATCATCTGGTTTTTAAGATTTTATGTCCTACGTTTTATCCTCAAACCTTCCAGAAAGCCAGTTCATGATAGCCTCATATTAGCAGTCCTGTGGTGAATTATTAAATAGAATGAAATATATATCTGGGGATGAGGCAGTTAGCAAAGGGGACCCTCACCAAACCACTATGCTCTAGACCAGTGTATAATAACAACCAACATTTATATGGCCTACTATGTGCACAGCACTTTATATAGGAAATAAACTGCTATCAGTTGGCTTCTTCAGGACCAGACCCTGAGGGAAGGAATTGTGTGAAAATTATTTAATAAAAAATGTGTATAGGAGGAAAGGAGTGGTGAAGTAGACTAAAAGTAAAGGAGGCCAAGCAAAGGTGTGAGCCTTAGAGAGGGAAGATAACTCAAGACCACAGGAGCTGTGGTATAAAACAAACCTCAAAGTCAGGTATAATCCAAGTGTCTGATTCCTGGTCGGGGAAGAGAGTTTGTTTACACTCTACAAGTAGAATTACTAATTAAAAGCTGGAGAAGCAAGGGAGGTATACAAATCCCAGATACTTTTGGGTGTCGAGTTCAAAACAGATTTTGGCAGCTAAAGAAAACTGACAAAAAAAAGAAAAATAGACACTGAGTAGGCAGGCGTGGCGCCATATGTCTCAGCTCCTTGTGAGGTGAAGGAAGAAGGATCACAAATTAGAGGCCAGCCTGAGCAAAGATAGCAGTAAGAAGCTGTCTCAAACACCAAATAAAAACAAAAGGGCTGGGGATGTAGCTAAGTGCATTTTTCTCCCATGCACAAGACCCTGGGTTCAATCCCCAGATCCAAAAAAAAGTTGGTGCTAACTGGGGATGACAGATCATCGAAGCCTATATGCACAAAAATGGAAAAGAAATCTGAGGAGATATGGGTACAATGTCTATCACATGTATCACGCCACAAGCTCACGAAGTAGCTAGCAATTTGATGTCCCTTTCCACTTGAGGAGTATGAAGTACAGAAAGATTAAATGAGAAGCCTAAAATCCTGCAGCTGATAAATGTCAGACAAAGAATTTGAAACCAGACTGTCTGGTTCCAGGTCTGCATATTCATACACTCTATTATGAAATCAAGTGCCAGAGCAAAGCATGCAGAGGTCAAGGCAGAGCCAAAGCCATGGTTAGGAAGTAAACAGTCAAGAAGAAACTAGGACCAGGAATGAACTAAGGTGCGTTTAAACTCACATGACCCTTGAACGGGAAGTGAGTGCTAAGTGGTTAGCGCCCATACAGCCCAATTGAGGTGCACATAATATCCTCTTCTAAGCTTGCAAGGGAGAGAAATTATTGTTAGCATGGAAGTATCTGTAGTAAGATGTCAAGAACAAAACAAAAAATTGCCTCCCTCTTCCCCTCCCTAATTCCCACTACCCTTCCACATACCCACAAATGTATAACACACCCATAAAAGTCTGGAAGCGTCTTTCATTTTGTTTCTGATATTTATTGAAAATAGAGAAAAATGGCAGAGATATTAAACTCAACACACCATAGCAAGAAACAGCTTCCTATAAGCTGAATTTACCTATTATAATAGCTTGAATAATAGATAGCTTTTTAATTATTTTTAAAGCTAATTTCCTCAATGCATAATTTGAAATTCCCTAAGAAAGTTTGTATGTCATAAAATATCTTTTTCATCATTCCAGGTACCATTAAATCTACCATTATATATTCTCTTGTTTGAATACTGCAGATCTTAAACTTTTTTTAAGAGTCTCTTATGGGTTCAGCAGACTTTCCTCAATTAGCAACATATCCAAACAATAGATAATGGGCTGAGCATGTAGCTCATGGTAAAGCATGTACCTTGCATGCACGGGGCCCTGAGTTCAATCCCCAGCACCCCAAAAATAAAAAAGAAATGATGGATTAAACATACCCCCAAATTAGTTTAATTCCATAACTAGGCAGTAACAATTCATTAGAAAAGAAAATCTCAAGTGTTAAAGCTGAAGCAAGACTCAAAGCAAAGATGTGACTAAAGAGGTTAATGCCATAGGTCTGGAGAGCAAGGCCAGGACAGATGGCACAGAAAACCAAGTCCTGAAACAGCTTTCTCCATCATAGGGACTCAAGAGGGAGAGAGGAAGTGGTTCTCATCTACATGGGGACTGAATATGAGACAGAGATCATTATTTATAAAAATCAGAGAAAATGGGACAGAATAGCCCATGAATACTGGTAGGGTATTTGACCAAAATAATAATGACATTCCTATCTCACACCATACACAAAAACAGATTCCAGACAAGTCAAAAATACAAATGTACAAATCAAGTCTTTACACAGAGCACCTAGGACAATATTTTTATGGCACTGAGTTAAGGAACTATTTCTCAACACGGTATAAAAGGTATATATATGCCATAAAGAAAAGGATTGGGAAGTCTAGTGTGCTATACTGTGCCACTCCTCCCCAGTGGCTCACCTGTGGGAGATCATATGTTCTCACCACATGTCACTGCTTTTGGACGATAAAATGTGAACTGATATTGTGCCTTGCAAACAGAAGGTTTATAAGCCCATCTGTTATCTCTTTTCTACACAAGACTAGCATGTCCAAGAGCTGCCTCTTCAGGTACAGCCCATGAATTGGCAAAGATATGAAGCTGAAACCGTTGACCCATGTGAATATGAGGGAGAAATGCTTTTTTTGCAGCAAGCTAAAATTTGTGAACATGGCATAATTTAACTTAAGCTGACTGAAACATTCAAATTATGAAACAAAAATTAAAACAGGACATTGTTTTGGACTGAGTGCCTGCACTAGGCCTGATCAGACTAATCAGACCAGACCAAACCAAACCAGAGTGGAGTCATTCACACTAAGTGCCATTTAATCAAACTGAATTCTTCAAAATAGGAGATTCACAAAGGACCCAGCTTACCTAAGTCAGCATAAGGAAGTCACCTCTGCTTCAACTCTATAAAGTGCCTTAAGAATGATTAATCCACTTTTTGCTCCCTATCTCTGCTTTCTTCACCCCTTTCCTGCCTATAAAGTCAACCTCTTCTGCTAGCTCATTGGAACAGTTATTCCATTTTACAGAATTGGGTATTGCTTAATTCTAGAATCATAAACATGATCCAATCAGGTCTTAAACTAAATTTGTTGTAATTCTTTTTTTCTTCCTTTCCATTTTTGTGGTACCAAGGTTTGAACTCAGGGTTTTGCACTTGCCAAGCATACACTCTAACACATGACTCACTTTACCAGTGCTATAATCTTGTCTTTCGAGAAAACATAAAAAAACAAGATGCAGAGGCAGAGGATTGCAAGTTCAAGGCCAGCCTGGGCTACATAATGTATATAAGCTACACATACATAAGCAAAGAGATTAGGAGAGAAAATGTGGATAATCAAAGAATTAGTATATAGAAATCATGAAAAGTATCTTCAATAGAAAAAAAAGAAAAATGGCTGAAGAGAAAAATGGGCAAAAAATACAAGTAGTTATATCACAGAAGTGAAAAACTACATGGTCTATAAAAATACTACAATAAATCCAACATCATTATTAATCAGGAAGTAAAAAGTAAAACAGCATACATTTATAATCCTAGCTACTTGGGAGGTACATATAACGAGGATTGCCATTCAAGACTGGCCCACGCAAAAGGTCTTTAAAACCCCATCTCAACCAATAAACTGCACTGGGATGCACCTGTCATCCCAGCTATGCAGGGGGCATAAATAGGAGGATCATGAACCAGACCATCCCAGGCATAAAGCAAGACTCTATCTCAAAAATAACCAAAGCAAAAAGAGCAGGGGATGTGGCTCAAGTAGTGGAACACCTGCCTAGCAAGGGTAAGGCCCTGAGTTCAAAATCCATACCGCCAAAACCACAATTAAAACAGAAAGATGTACTAGTTCATCCTCAGTAATGGTGCCAAGATTTTAGCCTGAAATATAAGTATGTAAGAATGTAGAGCAAAAGAAACTACCATAGACTGCTAAGTGTTGTGGACAGAAATTAGTAGATGCTTTGGGGAAATTTTTCACTTTATCTAGTAAATTGGTCCAATCACTTTCAGAAAAAGTTGATAGTAACTAGTAAAGTTTCAGAAATTCTACTTCAAGGTATATATACCCCAGAAACTATTAAAGAGTTCAATTCCTGGTACTCTTTCTGTCTCTAAAATTGATTTATAGAGTTCAACAAAAGTAAGGGGAGAAAAAGCAGACCAGAGGCACTGATACAACAAATTTCACTCCTGGAACATAAAGAAATGTTCCTGCTTTAAGCAAATGGGGGGAACTGGAGAACATCATCTCAAGTGAAGTTAGCCAGGCCAAAGCCACACATTTTCCTTGTATGTGGAATATATATCTATACATATACAAATGCAGCAATATTATGAAAAACAGGTGATGCTAAGGGGAGGTCACATATGAGAGGGGTAGGGTTAAACAAGGAAGTTAAGAAGGTAAGTATGGTTAAGGTACTTCCTATACAAGAATGAATATAGGATTTTTAAACCTGTTGAAACCAACAGAAGAAGGGGACTAAGGTAGAAAGAAGAAAGTAGAGGAGATGAGCCAATTTGGGCTATAATACACATATACACAAAAATGTCACAAGGAAACTCCCTGTGTAGCTATCTTAAACAAGCAAAAATGTCAAGTTTTTTTCTTTTGCAAAACCAGAGAACATGAGGGTGGAACAGGTCCTGTCTGGTGGGGTTGGTACCAGTGGGAGGGAGGATAGAGGTAGGGAAAGGGCGTGGGAGGATGAATATAGTGAAAATACTGGGTACACGTGTGAAAACAGAAAAATGAGACCTGTGAAACTATTTCAGGAATGTGGGGAGGAGGATAAGGGAGAATGGTGGAGGGGGTGAATTTAAGAATGATATATTTGATATATTGTAAGAACTTTTGTAAATGCCACAATGTACCCCCACCCAGCACAATTTAAAAAGTAATAATAAAATTAAAAATCATGGATTGGTAGAATCAACATAGTAAAAATGTTGATACTCCCAAAAGTAATGTACATATTTAATGCAATTAAAGAACTGATAACCCTTTAGGGAACTTAAAAAACTAAATTCTCCCAAAACTAATGAACCAATAAAGAAATGGGCAAGTGAACTAAACAGAACTTTCTCAAAAGAAGAAATTCAAATGGCCAAAAAACACATGAAAAAATGCTCACCATCTCTAGCAATAAAGGAAATGCAAATTAAAACCACACTAAGATTCCACATCACCCCTGTTAGAATAGCCATCATTAGCAACACCACCAACAGGTGTTGGCAAGGATGCAGGGAAAAAGGAACCCTCTTACACTGTTGGTGGGAATGTAAACTAGTACAACCATTCTGGAAAAAAATTTGGAGGCTACTTAAAAAGCTAAACATTGATCTACCATTTGATCCAGCAATACCACTCTTGGGGATATAACCAAAAGACTGTGACACAGGTTACTCCAGAGGCACCTGCACACCCATGTTTATTGCAGCACTATTCACAATAGCCAAGTTATGGAAACAGCCAAGATGCCCCACCACCGACGAATGGATCAAGAAAATGTGGTATCTATACACAATGGAATTTTATGCAGCCATGAAGAAGAACAAAATGTTATCACTTGCTGATAAATGGATGGAATTGGAGAACATCATTCTGAGTGAGGTTAGCCTGGCCCAAAAGACCAAAAATCGTATGTTCTCCCTCATATGTGGACATTAAATCAAGGGCAAACACAACAAGGGAATTGGACTTTGAGCACATGATAAAAGTCAAAGCCCACAAGGGAGGGGTGAGGATAGGTAAGACACCTAAAAAACTAGCTAGCAATTGTTGCCCTTAACGCAGAGAAACTAAAACAGATACCTTAAAAGCAACTGAGGCCAATAGGAAAAGGGGACCAGGAACTAGAGAAAAGGTTAGATCAAAAAGAATTAACCTAGAAGGTAACACACACGCACAGAAAGTCAATGTGAGTCAACGCCCTGTATAGCTATCCGTATCTCAACCAGCAAAAACCCTTGTTCCTTCCTATTATAGTTTATACTCTCTCTACAACAAAATTAGAAATAAGGTCAAAATAGTTTCTGCTGGGTATTGAGGGGGTGGGGGGGAGAAGCAGGGGGCGGAGTGGGTGGTAAGGGAGGGGGTGGGGGCAGGGAGGAGAAATGACCCAAGCCTTGTATGCACATATGAATATAAAATAAAATAAAATAATAAAAAAATAAAATAAAAATAAGAAGAAAAAAATTTAAAAATAAAAAACAAATAAATAAACAACAAAATTATTATAAAACCCAACAATTACACACATGCCTAGAAAAGACCTTGGAAGGACATGTACTGTGGAGTTAATGGTTGTTGCTGCTGAGCAGGTAGAGGCGTGAAGGTTCTTTATGTTTTTCTTTTTGTTTGTTTTTAGTTTTTATTGTCTATAATAATCATGCATTGATTTTACATTAAAATAACCAGTTAAAGTACTCTAAACAACAAAGGAAATAATTTGGAGTTCAGGGACTTTTTGGTATTTATATCTCTCCTTAAAAAGACCAGATTAATTTCAACTGATTATTCTTTTCTTTTTTAACTCATATGTTGGTTAAAAACTGCATATTCTCAATCAGCTTATATTGTTACAATTTCTATGCATTGTATACAGGACATGAGATGAAGCGCAAGATATTATAACCTGAAATTATTAGAGGTAATCAAGGTGTATTATTTTGTCCATTCAATATGGTGAAAAACAAAATTACAAACCATGCCAATATTATCATTGTATAAAAAGACCAGTAACTGGGAAAATTCACTTTTGAACAATGTGTCACACTGACAAATTTTTATCTCCTCCAAATTTGTCGATCAAATTCCCTTCTATCCTTTAGGAGAGCATTTTGGTCCCATTATCCCCATGAGAAAATGGAAGCTTGAGGATTGAAGTTATCTTCCCGGAGGCACATAGTTAGCAAGTGATAGGGCTGGAAAAAAGCACAAAGGATACCTGATTTTAAGTTTTAAATACCTGGAAAGCCACTTTCCTTAGGCCTCTGAGGGCTACCATCGTAATTTCAGCCTGAAGATCACCCCCTGGGGCTGTTCAGTGTCTTCCTGGCATGAAACAGAAGTGTGGTGCTAAACTATGTAATCCATCATTCCTATCAGCCTGGGTTGCTAACTAACCTGAGCCCTTTTCCAGCTCCTTCCAGGCAACCAGATTGAGGGGTCCAGAGTCTCCCACTCATTGTGGAGACAAGTGTAAAAGAAGACATGTGACATGTGGGATAACCCATTGAATGGCCCCAGGGGCTCTTTCTACGTTGTCTAGTGGCAAGCTAGGAGGGGCTAGCATCCACATTCCACTTCTCATGTGATTAACGGGCCCCAAAGTGTTCTAGTACAAGGCAGCTGGTGTTAGCATTCCCCTAAACTGCTGGTTCCTCTGCTCAATTTGTTTGATTAGCTCAAAACACTAATTTTCTGCACTGATGAGGTGATTCTTCCCTCTGCCCTAGAAAAAGAGCACTGGGATTAGAGCCCTTCTGCAGGAGCATAGCACCATGGTGCATGGCTGATCTGAGTACTCCTAGTGTAGCAGCAAGAGAACGGGGCACCCATTCATGTGCCATGTCTTCTGCCTATAAGCTCACAATTGAAGAAATTGCCATGTCCCCCTTGTTATCTCTTCTGCATGTCACCTCGAGGGATTTTGTTGAAGACTGTCTTGATGTTTGTTTTTGTTTTTCTTCTGTTTGTGCTTACTTTCTTTTGAAGAGGACATCATATAGCTACTAGTTCCTCCTTCCTAAGCAGGTCATCCAGAAACACAGACCCATTAAAAAGATTGTATGAACAGCATGGTACTGGCACAAAAACAGACATGAAGACCAGTGGAACAGAATAGAGGACCCAGATATGAAGCCACACAACTATAACCAACTTGTCTTTGACAAAGGAGCTAAAAATATGTGATGGAGAAATAGCAGCCTCTTCAACAAAAACTGCTGGGAAAACTGGTTAGCAGTCTGCAAAAAACTGAAACTAGATCCATGTATATCACCCTATACCAAGATTAACTCAAAATGGATTAAGGATCTTAATATCAGACCACAAACTCTAAAGTCAATACAGGAAAGAGTAGGAAATACTCTGGAGTTAGTAGGTATAGGTAAGAACTTTCTCAACGAAACCCCAGCAGCACAGCAACTAAGAGATAAATGGGACCTCATAAAACTAAAAAGCTTCTGTTCATCAAAAGAAATGGTCTCTAAACTGAAGAGAACACCCACAGAGTGGGAGAAAATATTTGCCAGCTACTTATCAGACAAAGGACTGATAACCAGAATATATAGGGAACTTAAAAAACTAAATTCTCCCAAAACTAATGAACCAATAAAGAAATGGGCAAGTGAACTAAACAGAACTTTCTCAAAAGAAGAAATTCAAATGGCCAAAAAACACATGAAAAAATGCTCACCATCTCTAGCAATAAAGAAAATGCAAATTAAAACCACACTAAGATTCCACCTCACCCCTGTTAGAATAGCCATCATTAGCAACACCACCACCAACAGGTATTGGCGAGGATGCAGGGAAAAAGGAACCCTCTTACACTGTTGGCAGGAATGTAGACTAGTACAACCACTCTGGAAAAAAATTTGGAGGCTACTTAAAAAGCTAAACATTGATCTACCATTTGATCCAGCAATACCACTCTTGGGGATATACCCAAAAGACTGTGACACAGGTTACTCCAGAGGCACCTGCACATCCATGTTTATTGCGGCACTATTCACAATAGCCAAGTTATGGAAACAGCCAAGATGCCCCAGCACTGACAAATGGATTAAGAAAATGTGGTATCTATACACAATGGAATTTTATGCAGCCATGAAGAAGAACGAAATGTTATCATTTGCTGGTAAATGGATGGAATTGGAGAACATCATTCTGAGTGAGGTTAGCCTGGCCCAAAAGACCAAAAATCGTATGTTCTCCCTCATATGTGGACATTAAATCAAGGGCAAACACAACAAGGGAATTGGACTTTGAGCACATGATAAAAATCAAAGCCCACAAGGGAGGGGTGAGGATAGGTAAGACACCTAAAAAACTAGCTAGCAATTGTTGCCCTTAACGCAGAGAAACTAAAGCAGATACCTTAAAAGCAACTGAGGCCAATAGGAAAAGGGGACCAGGAACTAGAGAAAAGGTTAGATCAAAAAGAATTAACCTAGAAGGTAACACACACGCACAGGAAATCAATGTGAGTCAATGCCCTGTATAGTTATCCTTATCTCAAATAGCAAAAACCCTTGTTCCTTCCTATTATTGCTTATACTCTCTCTACAACAAAATTAGAAATAAGGGCAAAATAGTTTCTGCTGGGTATTGAGGGGGTGGGGGAAGAGGGAGGGGGCGGAGTGGGTGGTAAGGGAGGGGGTGGGGGCAGGGGGGAGAAATGACCCAAGCCTTGTATGCACATATGAATAATAAAAGAAAGAAAAAAAAAGATTGTATAATACAATGAGATGATGCATGTCAACACCACACAGATAAGTAGTAGAAAGAATCCTCCTCACACACAGGGTTTCATTACTGCCGTGTCTACTGTACTGGACTTCTGCTTGGCAGACAAGGAGCTACTACTGCTCATTGTGGAGGGCTCAGAAGATAGTGTTTGAAGTCACAAAGCACAGAGTGAGGACTTAGTAAATAACACATCCCATCCTCACCTTTGGAGATAGAGGTTAACCAGGAGAACACTCTTCCATGTTCATGTTTGCAAACTGGGACATCACTTCCCACTTTATGCTATTTCTTCTAGAAATTTTTTTGTTTTTTGGTGTTACTTAAGCTGATATTCTGGGAACATTGATCCTTCTGGCATGTAAAAAGTCTTTACCCTCATTATGTTCTGGATCCATAATGTCCCCCAAAAGGCCATGTACTCAAGGCCTGATTAGCAGCTTGTGGTGTTATTAGGAAGTGATGCAGCTGTTAGGAGGTGTGATCTCACTGAAGAAAGCAGATAATTGTGTGCATGCACTGAAGGGGATATTGGGACCCTGGCCTCTTTCTCTTTTTTTGTTTCCTGGCTTTCATGAGGTAAGGAGACTCCTCTGCCACAGGCTACTGCCACCATGATATTCTGCTTCACTACAGTCCTAAAAAGTATGGAGTCAGCCAACCATGAATGAGACCTCTGAAACCATGAGCCAAAATAACCTTTCTTCCTTTCAAAGTCTTTCTTTCTGATATTTTGTAATAGCAACAAAAATCTGGCTAACACAACCCTGTACCTCAAAGAAAAAATACTCAGGCCATTAAATGTTGTTGGGTAGCATTTATATGCTTGTCTTTGACTGAAGTACTATAGGTTTGAAGATTTTTATTCTCTATTTAAGCACTGGGTGTTTTCTAATTCTCAGTGTATATAACTTACAGTCAAATTAAAATATCATTATATTCAAAAAAAAAAAGTTAATGGAACCACAAAAAGACCTACTGTTTATAATAATGTCTGTGGATATATACACATATTTAATAAATTATATATAATATAAGTATCTAAGGGTGAATCAATTTTAAAATAGAATATTATATGTCCATATAATAGTAATTAAAATAAACGATCTAAAGAGACACATTTCAACATGTAGATCTCAAATACTCGCCATGGCATGGAAAAAGTTATTTCTATATAAAATCTCCCCTATGGCACCACTGGATAAATCTAAAACCATCAGACACTGCTTTGGATGGCTCACAGTAGAGCATGTGCTTAGCATGTGTGAAGCCATGGGTTCGATCTCCAGTACCACCGAGAATAGACAGATAGATGATTGTACAGAAATAGATAGCTAGATTAGAACACATCAAACAATACTGTGTGTGTGTGTGTGTGTGTGTATTAGATGGATCACACATAAGCAACAAAGTCTAAACCCATGGAAAGGAAAGATACATTTTCCTCTCAGAACAGTGATGAACTTTGGAAAGAAAGGCAAGGAAATAAAGCAAGGTAGGAGGGTCAGTAGTGTACATTATTTTTTCTTTTTGGCAGTACAGGGGTTTAAAATCAGGACATCATGCTTGCTAGGCAGGCACTCTACCACTTGAGCCACAGTCCCAGCCTTTTTTGCTCTGGTTATTTTGGAAATAAGGTCTCACTTTTTTGCCCACAATCTTCTTCCTAGACCACAATCTTTCTATTTAACGCTTCCTGCTGTAGCACGCAAGCACCACTACATCCAGCTTTTTTCCACTGAGATGGGGTCTGATAAGCTTTTTTGCCCAGGCTGGCCTGGACAAATCCTCCCAAGTAGCTGAAATTACAGCATGAGCTCAGTGGTGTACATTTCTTTATAAAATGCTTTTGGAGCAAATACAGAAAAAAAGAAAATGGTGACATTCATTAAATTGTGTGTTAAACAGAGACAATGTTGAGTTTATCTGAGCCCTGAGATCCAAAGACCCCCACATCCACCCTTCTGTATCCCAGAAAACGGCTTACTTAAAAGAACAACCAATCTTCTCGTAAATTACATAAGACAAGGCTCAATATATTTCAAATTCCTATCCTTGTTTCATTAGTGTGTAGCTGAACCGTGTGCACCTTCTGACCAATCAGAACAAAGTGGTTATCAGCCAAATTTTGGTTTAGTTTCTCCTCTTTCCCCAGGTCCCTAGCTTTGGCCAACATACATTTTCTCCTTTACAGAACCTGCCAATAATATTCTGGCCTCAGGGTAAAACATTCTCTAATCTGCATCTTGTCTTGGTAGCCTTTCATCCCTCTTACCCACAGCTGGCTGTTTCTAGCTTGGATAGTCCTCTCTACAAGAAAATTCTCTTCTTGCCTTAACCCTTGAGGTGCTTACAGATCTTCTGGTCAAATTGCGGTCCTTATTTCAATTGTCCTTTTTCCCACCTTGCAATAACCCTTCCAACAGTCCATTCTTTATCAAGTCTGGATTTGGTTTTTTACTTGATGATAGCTAGCATATATACTTTTTTGTATTTTAAAATATTTCATATGTAAAATAAATTTTGAAAAGTTTATTAAGTGGGAAAATAATTATTTAAGTACTTAAAACAATAATTTTTTCAGACTCTCCTGATAATATGAAGAGGGAAAAAAATAATAACAAAGCATCAGAACTCAAATCATTTCAACTTTCTACCAGAAGCAGGATAGACTCACCAACTGACCAGGCTGGTCAGGGGATGCAATATGAAATACAACTGAAGGTACTAGAACATTAAACCTGAAGAAGATTCAGAGTAGAGTAGCTGCCTCCAGATACAGAGGGCTGCTGGGTAGGAAACAGAATAGAAACTCGATACATGTTGCCATTAGAGTATACTCAATAAATGAAAACTCCTAGAACACTTCAGCACAAACTATTAAAAAGCTAACAGTTTTCCAACCCGTAATCCTGTCTACTCAGGAGGCAGAGATCAGGAGCATCAGGGTTTGAAGCCAGACCCCACAAATAGTTGGTGAGACCCTATCTGGAAAAAAAAATCCATCACAAAAAAGGGCTGATGGAGTAGCTCAAGTGATAAGAAGTACCTGACTAGCAAGTGTGAGACCCTGAATTCAAACCCTAATGCTGCAAAAAAAAAAAAAAACTGTTTCCCAAAAGTGAAATGGGCTACCTTACAAATCACAAATTCCTCACATGTACCAGTGTCCAAACATGATCTGCCCTTACAACAAGAGTGCTGTTAAACCAAGTAATTTAACAGCTTCTGGATCTTGTGGTTCTGTCCGCTGGATAATGCAGAGAAAACTTAACTGAACTTTATCTTAAGAATCAATCTTTTATACCTAAGATTTTCCAGTTACTAATAATTTCCGATGTGGTTAAGCTAAGTAGCAGAAAGAGCATTGTAAACACATCCCATTGTGATAGGTATGCTTTAACATATTTTTCAACAAAAAGACAAAACAGGGAAATGAAAGTTGTCAACAAGAGAAAGAAGCCATTCTTTCACAGAGTGGGTACACAGGAAGAAGCAGAAAGAACTTTAATTCCCAAACACCAGATATAGTTTATGCTTCTGTCTTTGATGTTACTGCATCCATTTTAGAGTTTTTATAAGACTAAGAAGCAAAAAAAATGTTAAGAAATGTAAATTCTCCACCAAAGAAGTCTTTGATGGCTGAACTTTAGAACAATGAGAGGCTTTTTCTAAAAGCTCTAACTAGAAACTCGGAATGGATGTACCAACAAGTTTAACATAATCTAGACAATACAAGGTTCTAGAAAACCAAAAGAAAATCATATCTGACTTAAGACTTTAGCAACCTCTTTAAACAAAAAATAAACACTGTTTTACAGCTTTGTTTGCCAGTTGCTTTCCTGTTCCAGTCTCCATGATTGTGAAAGTCACACAAGGGAGTATAATTCTATTTCACAGAAGCTGTTCTTGTTTTAAATCTGCCCTTAACACAAGGCAGCCAACAGAGGAAAATCTATTTAATAAGACATCTGGCTTCTAAATGAAGATGCATCGCATTTTTATTCTAAAATAATTTTAATTTGGTTTGTTATTGAAACACAAAGTTGATGTCATTTGGAGTTTCCTGTCCCAGAAAATTAAGATTAGAGAGAAAATAAAATTATTAGGATATTTTCATGGTGCAAGATTATGCTTTTATCTAAAGTGTGACAAGTCTAAACAGATATTTCAACATTAACATCTTCTAAGGACTTTAACTTATTTTATTCATGAAATTATTTTTGATATAGCTGAAATGAATAATAAGATATCTGCTTTTTCCTATGCTGTCTGTTTTAGTATTTATTTATTTCCTTATCTTTTTAACTCATTCCTTTTCTCCAAAGTTAATCTTTTTATTTATATCGCCTTCTATTAAGGGAAACTTCTTTGTTTTGTCCCCATTTCATCTCCCAGATTTTCCCCTCCTTTCCTTTTGTCTCATTCTGTATTTTGCTCTTTCTTTCTTCTGTTTTTGCAAACAAAAGAATTCACAACTGTCTGACAAAGGGAGAGAACTGAACGCTAGGTAAAGGAGTTACTCTACATGTAGAAAGGAAGACCCTCATTTAGAAAAAGGCTTTGATTTTAAAAATTCATCATACAAGAGAGATAACAGGTGATGTGAAAAATAATAAAAGAATGCCAAAATAAACCAAGGCAAAAGTCAGTCTACAGAGGGCTTGGAGTGTAGCTTGGTGGTACAGCTTATGCTTTGCATAGTCGGTAGTGAGTTTTATTCCCAACACCACATACACACACACAAAAGGTCAGACTCCTCAAAAATCTAGACGTGAAGATTGGTGACCATTTCGCTTACCAAAACAAAGTCAGTTATAAGCTCTATTCTCACTAAAATGTTTGCTAACATTTTATTATGAATTAAGAACTAGAATACTTAGCATTTATAAAGCAGCAATAAAGATTTGATACGATGGAGAAGTTATGAAAAAAGAAATTTAAATTTAGAAATGTTCAACTGATCTATTCTTAAAAATAAGAGACTCATGAAAACTGAATCTAGTAGAAGCTTACAACCAAAGCCATCTCTTCTTAAAACCAATGTCCTCTTGTGTCTTCTTTACATAATAAATAATTATTCCTGATTTTATATTTGGAAAGTAGAACTATATTTGCAATTTAAAATAAAGTCTATTATATAAAAACCTTTTTGTTCGAAATATAAAACTTTTTACCATGTTATTTTTGTTATCATGTATGCCATAATGCAGATTTGGGGGAGATGAAATGAGTACATTGGCTAGCATGCTGGAAACACAGCTGGCATAATTAAAATGCCTGAAAGATGTTTTTGCTTGCAGTAAAAATTGTTTGACAATTACTGTAATGCATCTGCTACGTTTTGCTGTTGTTTTTTAATAAAGATGAACCCAGGTGATTTCTGGGTATCTCTCTAATGTAAAATCAACAAGGATGATTATAGAAACTAAAAGTGTAAATAAAATCTGTGAATTCTGGAGTAACTCAAGAATTTTGACTTTGGATAAAATTACAGTATTGCTTTTTAAGGATTTAGGGGAGTTGTGGTTATTGAGAAAATCTCATAGCAACATTCATCAGAAATAAACCAATTGTCATAACAAACTTATTGTATGTACCAAATTGAGTTACAGTACAGGAGACTGAGTACATCATATGTCAAATTCTAATATTATTTCAGCTGGTTTAATGAACGTTCCAAGTTAAAGAGGTTTCTTATTTTGAATACTAGGATGCTAAAAAGTACACAAACTTGTCTTAATAATGGGAGCTCATTTTAGTTTATTTGAATATTGTTTTTCAATAGACTAATATTATGTCTTCTGTATTTATTTTTCCATATTGTTTTTAAGAGCAAAGCATGTCTGTGTGGTATTTATGGTTCTTATTACAAGGTCTTCAAATACTTACAATATTTGATTATTAATGGATTACTCAGCCATTTTTGGACATCTGAGATAAGTGGTTTGGCATTTTATTCATACAATAGTTTTTTTTTTAATTCAGACTATAGAAACAGATAAATATGCAACTTGAAATAAAGGGTAAGATTTTAAAATGTGTAAAAGCATTGTACAACAAACTATATAAGGAGTTGTCATTTTCATTGGAAATTATGTCAATTTTGGTTCACTTATATTTGACAATGAAAATGCTGCTTCTATAGAATTTCCATGTAGGACCAGTAAAAACTTTGACTATCTCTAAGTGTCTTTGCTTATATGTTAAGACCACAAATATTTCTACTTGGAGGCCAAAACTGGCAGAATTTGAATGGATATCACGTGCCAATCTTCAGGATTTAGAAGCAGCAGAACTGAGTTTTTCACAAAGAGGAAATGAGTGATCTACTATAAAGATGTTCTGAATTACTGAGAATTCCACTCAAGTTAGATTAAATATTAAAAAGCTTTATTAGTTATTTTAAAAGAAAAGATGTAAGTATACTAAGGGACTCAAAGAAAGTGCAGTCAGTTTCAAGTGGCTGAGTCCTAGAATTGGAAAGAAGTCAAAAATACTCTCTTTCTTCCTCAATCCCCTGTCTAGTTTTTTCTGTTCCTCACACACAGGCCTCATGGCTCTAGCAAACTTTGTAGTTCACCCACATTTCCTGTCCCAATTTCAGATCTCTATTGGAGAGGATCTAAACTGGTTCAATCCCAGCAATGTGTTGGCTTTCCTAGGTTCTGATGTTCACCCCTTACCCACTACTGAGGTCAGGGAGAAGCAAGGACTTGTAATCTTTCTTTGAAAAACATTCTCAGAGAAGTGAGGTAATTTGGATAACTGTAATGCTATCCTTCAGAGATGAAAACCATTAACAACTTGGTCCTACATATGTTTCTATGCACTTATTTGTAATCTGTTATTAATAAATGAGATAGTGGGCTGGTGAAGTGGCTCAAGTGGTAGAGCACCTGCCTAGCAAGTGTGAGGCCCTGAGTTCAAACCACAGTACCACCAAAAAAAAAAAAATCCAATAAATGAGATAGTGCATTCTATGGTATTCAGTAACTTTTCTTAACCTTACACTATATCATGTATGTATGTCCATCAGGACCTCAGTGTCACTCACCTTTGAATGCTTTGGGCAGTCATAGGCACTCAGTTATTATTTGAGATAAACGAAGTAGCTATAGAGCTGGGGGTATGCTCAAGTACTAGAGGGCCTGCCAAGCAGGTACAAAGTCCTGAGTAATGCCAAAGGGGAAAAATAAAGCCAATGAAGTATCTATAAGTGTTTGGTTATTTTTCTACCTAATAAGGAAAATTTTTAAAGTTGTTGGGAAAAACCTCTGACAATGAATCAGTGTTAAAATACCTTCTGTATATGATAATTGAAATATCCTAAGACTGTGTCCATAGTGTTGGAAATAATAGACTCCTTTTAAAAACAAAACAAAATAATTTACATGAGATTGTGTAATGAAATGAAACAAACATTAAATATTTGAAATGGAGTTATTATTAATGCTGACTCAGCAGTTGTCTTCCAAAAGCATAGCCTGATATGTTCAAATAACAATCAGCAATTTCCATTATATATTATCTCTGGCAAAGTACACTGAGAATATTGTCATGAGTCATACATTTTCCTAGTTTCTGCAAATATTTCTTCTCATATTTCATCATCACCCTTGACCATCTCACCACATCACCATTTAATTTACACGGTCATAAAGTATGCTGAAGGCAAAGTATTGACTAACACAGCACCTGACACAAATGAGCATTGTAAAATTTAAATAGGAATAAATAAATGAATGAGTGTATATTGACAGTTTTTCAAGAGTCTTTGCAAATGCTCTCTTCCACCCTGGCACAAAATGAAGAAAACAAACATTTGAAAATAAAGGTGATAAAATTCATAGTCATAACCTTTAAAATCTAATTCCCAAGATCCTTGTAGGAGTTCCATTTATCAGAGACAGTTTTAAGACCAAAGATTTTTTTTTGCCATGAAGGTTGTTAAAGTGGAAAAATAAAGCCTCTTAGTAATCTTTTTTTAAAAAAAAAAAGTTATTGTTCCCACCCTCTAAAATTCTATTTCTACATGTGGCTGTGTAATTCCTCTTGGCTTACCTCCTGATTAGTCTCCATTAAAAATATTTGGTGTTGTTCTCATCCACTGTGTGTGTTGACCCTAGCTGGGACACATAATCAACCTTCCAAAAGTCTCTCTCCAGTACTGAGTTAAGTGTGTGTGGAGATTTGCTTGTTCTTAAGGCTGAGCACCCACTTAGCCTATTACAATGGATGGAAAGACTTAAAGACAAGTATGTACTGCATGCCTAAGTGTGTGGTTGTCTTATAATTTTAAGAAGCCAAGAAATTCAAATTAACCCCATGCAGCCATCTGTTTAGAAACTGTCAATCTGACAAGCAAAGCAGTAAGTACTTTCTGTTCAGCTCTGGATTGCTTGATTTCCCCAAGTTGGTAGCACTTTGAGTTTTTTCTCTGTACTATTTAAAGTCAAATAGAAATAAATAATGGAAAAGCCAGGGGGAAGAACAGCCAGTAACAAAAGAAAAGGACAAACACTTCAGTTTCTTCAAAAGTCAAACTTTTTGAGAAATTTAGAATTTCTTTCACAACACAAGTAAGTACAATATTTTGAGGAGAATTCATTTTTTTAAAAAAAATTATTAGGACATATTCATTGCACAGGGTAGATTCATAGTGTGAGAAAGCAGTCTTTTCTATCAAAGTGTGTGTTGCCATTTTAATTACCTGAATTGTCTGAAGTTCAGCTTCTTCCTCCAGATTCTTGCTAAGCCCCTTTGCCCACAAAAATTGCCCTCCATGCTGTGTATCTTAACCCCTCCCCCAAGTTAGTATAGAATTCCAGCCAATCGAGAATATTGTGAACTTTTGATCTGGACCAATCCAGGTCAAGAGGCAGGGTGAGTCATATCAGGAATATAAGGAGGGACAGACTGCCCTGTCCCTTTGTGTGTGCTGTGCCTGTGTGCCCACGCACCCTTCTGCACAAGTAATCTTTGACTTGCCAAGACAATTCTTCATTTCTGTATCTTCAATTTTGACTCCAGTGGTCTTTTGGGGTCTTATTTCTAACAATTTTGGGGCTCTTCCAGGATAGTTCCATGGACAATGTGCTCAGAAGCTCCTTCCCCTAAGGGAGACACATCTCTCCACCTTGTTGTGGTGGCCTCGGGGTGTAGGGCAACCAGTGCTCTTGGACTGGAAATCCATTCCAGGCCTGAATTGTCTTGGCAATTCAGGGGAAAGGGCCTTAGCAAGCACCACGTCGACCAAGAAATTCTGTGCACAGACCAAGGAAGGTAAGAAACACCATTGACTGGCAAAATATTCCTTGGTGGTCAGGAAGGATTAATTAATTTTATTATTATTATTATGTTGATTAATTAATTATGCTCATTAAGGTGTAAGGAGATATCTGTCCTTGAGGGTATAGATTAATTGTTCCAAATAAAGGGAACAGATGCAGCTATACATGGCTCCATTTCTGTCTTTTCTTCCTTCTGTCTTTCCTCTAATATATGGCCAAACTAAACATTAAGATGCCTCAGAATTGGGCCTTAAGAGATTCCAATTGCAAGTTGGTATTTTGAGCCATTTGTGTTACTTTTAAACTGATTTTGAGTTTCTGCGGTTTGTCTAACAGGGAAATTTGGATTCTATTTTGGTCTTTAGCAGGGAAGGGATGGTACTTATTAAAACAGGAGGTTTTAAGAGATCTGTTGTAATTTGCATGAAAATTAAAGGCCCTGAGCTTACCTTGTTTAAAAGGTTTTCTGTGAGTGCACGCTAGTTGTTTTTATGTCTTTGTGTGTATGTCTATTAGTCTTGCATTTATGATTATTCTGGAATTCCAGGTCATCTATGCATGCTTAAATTGACACTTATGGCATGCTTAATTTAAATCTTTTTTTGCATATGTGTGTTTAAACTATTTTAAAATGATTCTTATTATAGAATTAATATAAAGGAATTGCTGATTCTGTTCTCTTCTCTCCTCACCTCTTCTGCTACTACTTTTTAAAAAAAACAAGATTTTCAACCAGGTTATTTCAACCAGGTCTAACTAAAATACAGGCATTATTTTATGGGCAATAATCTTGATCTGTTTCATCCTGTCTTGCATTCAACTTTTTCATAATTGGATGTGTCTTTAAGTTACTTGTATAGACAAATAGTTTTAAATTGCCTTTCTTCATAGGTCTATATAGTAAAAATAATGTTAATTGAAAAGACAGTTTTATTTAAATTTAAAATTATTTTAAAAGTTATTTTAAAATACAAGTTATAAAGTCAATGAGTAAAAAGGATATAAAAATGTGCTATTTGTTTGAGAAAAAGTTAAATTGAGAAAGAATGCTTTTAGATGAGAAAGAATTTTGTAAAGAAATGTTTGTCTTAAGGATTTTTCCAAATGAAGAGAGATAAGGACAAACCATCACAAGGTTCAAAGTGTCGTATAAAGGTCTTGAGTAAGTCTTAAAAGTGTATGATAGACGGAGTTTATAAAAGTTTATGTGTATAATTAGGTTGGCTAATTTAAGAGTTATCTAAGGGATTTCCTAAAGTCAAAGTATTGCTTATGGAACTCATCAGAATTTTGACTCTTTAGGAAACCTAGTCCTTACTAAATGTCTTTTCAATGGTTTTAATACATCTATCATGCTACAAATGTGTGGGCTGTATGTCTAAATTTCATTTAAATGCTGTATAAAAGTTTATGAGGTTAAAGTTATAAAAGTTTAAAGTGACTAACACTTGATCAAAAAAGAAAAATAACCTAATTCTATCTGGGGCACCAACACTGTCTCCTTAAGCCTATAAGAGGTCTACAAACTGCTAAATCTTATTCTAAAGGTAAAAATTTAAATTAGCGGCCCTAGTAAGGAAAAAGCAATGAAGCCTTTTGCTTCCTACAGGGAAGCAAATGTAACTTATTTTAGGGTGAAAGGCACTCCAGGCTGTGGGGCATTCCTCTTCCCCCAAAGGCCGGTAAGTTTATCCTGGCTGTGAGAAAAAGTATTTAAAAGATCCATAGCTCAGGAAACATCATTTGCTTATAAAAGTAAAAGTTTCATTATGTTTGATCATAAGGCTAGTACTGTAACTTTTTGAAAAACCTTTGCTTATGGATCAGTTTCTCTGAAATTCTGAGCTCAGTCTCTCTTCAGCTTATCCCTTAGGCAACAGGGACTGCTTGCCCAGACTCTACCGCACTGGGAGATTGCATCCTGCAGCAGACTTGGAGTGGTGAGAAACTCAGCCATCCTGCAAGGGATTTTATCAAGTGTTACTCACTACCAACACTGCAGTACACAGCTCTGAGAAGGCATGGGCCCACTATACCTGAATAAATTGAGCTCCCAAGGAGGGACAATGGACTGTGTCTCCAGAGCCTGGCAATACCAAAGCGACTTTAAAAAGACTATAGTGGGACTATTTTCCCTTTTTCACTTGGGAAACTGTATTTACCATTGATGTCACCCAAACTTCTTCTCGTTTGACTGTTGAGTTTGATGCATGCCTTGTACTCCCCTGTGGTGATCCCCAGGGACAACATCAACTCTGGGCTAAGACTATTTATTTGTGCTCATACCCTGGCCCCAGAGAGGTCTATCATGATGATTTTAATAAAAACTTAGATGGGTCATGTGGGGGCCATTCAGACGTGGGTTGAGTACACAGTGTAAGGGTTGGACCTCATCAGCCTACAGGAAGGGAAAATGGAAACAATTACAAAGAAAGATCCAAATTAGTAGAGCTCTCTCGCCCCAATTGCCAACTCTACCAATGCAACCCCCTTTTGTTGGTCATAGACAACCCACATACCATGACCATAGAGCCTTCCATCTTGAGGCAGTGTGGATTGGAAGCCAATGTCTCTGGAAGAGACCCCACAATTATGTCATCTCCTGATGATAGGCCCCTATCTCCAATGCCATCCCTCAAACCTAATAGTGACCAAACCAAGGTACTGTAGTGGAAGTTAAGGATTTAAAAGCCAACCATCGCTATTGAAACTGATTATGGGGAAACTAATCCCTGATTGAAATGGATTAAGTATTCTTTCCACACCTTAAACAAAAATGAAATTGCACATGTGCAACAGGAAGGCCAGAGCGTCAAGTTGCCCCTTTCCCTTTGGGACGGACCTCAGACTCCACTAAAATGAAATACATAATAACACTTTTCCAAAAAAAAAAAAGGACAGCCTGGGGCAATGAGTCTTGTATGACCTTGTCACTACTGATTCCCATGGCCAAAGATTCTGGGGGGTAAAAGTCCCTCCCCACCCCACTTAAAGCAATTGCAAGAGGTTCCTTTGTTTTATTTCATGTAGGTATGTGAAGCCCATCCACCATATACCCTCACCTTAATCTCTTTCATTCACCCTCCCTCTCCCTCTAGTACTACACACACACACACACACACACACACACACACACACAGTACCTATTTTACAGTCCTGTCATTTATTCTTAATATTTAAGTCAACGTTCTGAGGGGTTTCTCAGTGTATCCCTGCTGTGGGTATACTTTGCTTTGGTCTGCTCCACCCCTTCCATTGCTCTCCCTTTCCCCTTTACCTCCCACCCCCATAATTCAACAGCTTTCAGTGCACATCCTTATATCCTCTACCTTCACAGAAGTTATGTTTTACGATATTACTGATGCTCTATCATTCTCTTTTCCTTTCCCTCTTTCCCTGAGTTCCACTGAGTAGTTCCACTGTTATAAACATGTTCTACATCTGAGTCTGTATATGATTGTGCTTGGTTTTGTTTATATGTTTATTTTTGGACCTATCTTCCACCTCTGAGAGAAAACATTTGACCTTTCTCTTTCTGAGCCTGGCTTATTTCACTTAACATGGTATCCTACAATTGCATCCATTTACCTTCAAGTCACATTCCAAATGGCTGAGTAAAACTCCGTTGTATATATATACCACATTTTCTTGATCCATTCATCAGTTGTAGGGCACCTGGGTTGTTTCCAAAGCTTGGCTATTGTGAATAGTGCTGCAATGAACATCGGTGTACAGGTGTCTCTACTGTATCCTGACTTATGTTCCTTTGGATAGATGCCCAGGAGCAGTATCACTGGATCATATGGAAGTTCTATCTTCAGCTTTTTGAGGAGTCTCCATACTGATTTCCATAGTGGCTATACTAATTTGCATTCCCCCCAGCAGTGGTGTAAGTGTTCCTGTTTCACCACATCCCTGCCAGTATGTGTTGCTATTATTGACCTTGAATATGGCCATTCTAACTGGAGTGAGATGAAATCTGAGTGTTGTTCTGATTTGCATCTCTTTTACAACCAGGGAAATCAAACCCTGGCCATTTGTACTGAGTGAGGAGAGTTCATTTTAAATAATTTAACGCTGGAGTTTTTCACTAATAAAACAATCTTAGTAACTCAATAAATTATAAAATGGATATTTTATTTGCCAAATGGTAAACTCCTACCATTCATCTGTGGGGAGACAGAGCAGGTAGATATCATTTTACATGTCTTAAAGGCCTAACACAGTATTAGTAACTATGAATTTATTAATTGAAATTTTTTATGCTGCCCAAAGCTTAGTGATACAAGATTTCATTTGAAACAGTAGTCAGTGCATCATAAACCCTGTATGTAGACTGAAATGCTGTGTGAAGTCAATGCCCCAAATGCCACCCTCCTCGTTTTGCTTTCCTCTTCTTACTCCCTTCTACTTATGCCATGTTTCAGAGGTGGAGAGCCCAGAGGTAGGGCGCAGAGGAAGGAAGAGAGAGAAACAGAGAAGACAGAAAGAGCTCCTAGTATCCTAAAAGATCAGACCTATTGCAACAATGTAAAATTTATTGTTGATTTACTTGGCTCTCCTAATATTATTATTTTGACAAAAGAAATGACCAGAAGCACATACATATTATGAAAAACTAGCTCATTAAGCTTTCAGACTAAACTGTAGCACGTAGTAATCACATTCCTCACCATTAAATTACTCATCTTACCAGGGAGGGTTGAAATTTTACACGTGGGACCCAAGAGAATAAGGCATAGTGCTCTAGCACTCTCAATTATGCTAGCGAGAAATGAAAGCAAGAAAATTAAAATAAGATAAATCACTGCTACATAACAAAGATTTCAATATGGTCAATTACTTTGATTTTTTTCATTTTATTTTTTGCATCAGGCTTGTACTATTAAACTTTCCAAAGAGCTGATTCTTGGACTTAGACAGTGCAAAATTGTAGCTGTATCTGCAGGGGTTAAAATGTGCAAATGCCTGTAGCTGTTCCCTTATTTGCTAAGCTGTCAAAACATTTAAATTGTGTCCATGTCATTCCCTCCTTCCTCTTCAACCCTCTCCCTGGCAGGGCTCCAAGCACTGATTCTTTGTCAAAGAGAAAACACTGTCAGATTTGCAAACTGTACCTTTCTAAAAGGATTTCCAACCTTCTTTGTGTTGATTGTCATGTTTATTTCCTTATGCCTTTTTTACAGAATCCTTGCTTATTCTTTTGAGTTGGAATTAGTGAATATGGTCCATATTTTAGGTCAGTTAACAACATTATTATTATTTAGTTATGACCGTGTTTTTAAAAAATCCAAATAACTGAGTTCTTTAGTTTCATATGGGCAATGAGGAAAATAAGCAGGGTGCAGATAAGCAATAATATGGAATAAAGGTAGCAAAGAGGCTTAACTGAACATGCTGCTGAAAGTCTGAATGCATAAGGAAACAAAGGGTAATGTAAAAAAATGCCAAGCCACAGACACCACCCTAATGTTAGAAATAATTAATAAATAATTATTAAAATAGAATATATTATATAATAAATAATAGTATCTTACAGAAGCACTATTAATATGTTGGAAAATATTGAACAACCAGTCAAGAACCAGATTCTGTAACTTGAATGCATTTAATCCTCATACATCAGGCAGTCATTCAGTGTTTACACTGTGTCATGGAATAGCAAAATAACAAAGAGTAGTTGCTCTCTGACAGCTCACAGCCTAATGAGAAAAAAGTCCAGGAAACATTTGTGAAATGAGATTACATACACGAGTGCATGCTTACAAAGGCTTCTGAGAAAACACATCCAACTATGACTGGGGAAGCTGGAGATGTTGAATAATAGGGCTGTATAAAATACAGTTTTGAGTGATGACTAGTAGAAAATAAAATGTTGAGGTGGGAGCAAGAGGAGGAGAGGCAATTTTCCAGGCCATGCAAGCAACTTTACAAAGGCAGAGAGTCATGAGAGAACAATGCACATTGGGAAACAACCAGCAATTTTATTATTAAAGTTCAGATGAAGAGAGGAGGCAAGTAATACAAGGATTGGGATGCCATGCTTAGAAGTGTGAGCTTTGTTCCTAAGGCTGAGGAATGCAGCAGGATGTTTAAACAGAGTGGGTAGGAATTTTATCTTTAATCTAGAAACACTGATAATCATATGAAACTTGAGTTTTGGACCCAAGGCCCAAACTCCTGAGATTCCGTATGCCAGGTCTGGCCACCTGCCCCTAAACGCCAAATAAAGAGGCATGGTGAAGGAAGAGAAAGGAGATTAATTACATACTGTGGGAAGAGGCAGAGTAAGCAGTCAGCCCATCTTCAGCCATCATCCAAGGTACAGACATGAGTTACAGGTTTAAATAGAGAAAGAACAAGGGGCAGAGGACAAAAGGTATGCATAGTTAAACAGTTCAGTCACAGGTGTGGTCTGTTTGATCATTGTCTCAGTCTTTGTTCTGGGAGAAGTTCAAGGAGAGGTTCTGGCAGGTGGCCATCCTGAGGAAAGTCTACTGTTGGGGGTAGGTGTTATCACCTGTCTTTCCTGGAATCCAAGGTGATTGCAAAGTGACTGCAAAGAGAATGGCTTAGAGCAAAGACAGATACAAAAATGGAGGACAGTTGCCATGCTTTCTCTTGCTATTAGTTAATTTGTGAGCCCAAGAAAGAGTCAGTGCTTGTTCAGCTAAAGCAGTTTTAGCACCTTTTATTCATAGACATCCTTCATTGTATGCTACCATGTAATATAATTCATTCTTATTTAATCCTTGTGACATGTTACAAGCAGGTGTCATTATCTTCATTTCACATATAAGACAAAAACTTTAAGTAACTTGTCCAACTTCATCTCACAGCTAAGAACCCAGGCTGAGCTTCATAATGTTCTCACTTTCCCATCCTATCTCTTATGATTGTTGTTGCCATGGTTAGTACAGGGTGTGTTACAAGTGTTAACACTCAGAAAAATGTTATCTCAAAGTGAACGCCTCAGAAGTATCTTCAGAGGCAAAGTTTTTCTCTGATCCTCTCCTGCCCTCCAATCACTCACCTCTTCTCTTCCAATGTGGGAGACTGAGGCAGTAGAAGAAAGCCTTGACATGAGCATGGCTCTGTCAAGGGCCTCTTAGCTAGTAGGCACAGACCTAGCCAAGGGAAGGCAAGGTTCAACAAGACTGCCTTGCAAGAACAACAGGACACACTGACCAGATCAGGATAGTCTGCACTAAATAACAACATACCACAGCTTCCTTTTTCCTGCTGCCTACATGACTGGACCCATGAGAACTTAACCTGCATTTCACTCTACTTCCTCATACATGCTATATAAATAAATGTGCTTGGAAGCAGAGGGGGTTGGCATCTCTCATCAGGACTGTCAGACCCACCCCATTCCAGCTTTTCTCTATGTCTGTCTTTGTGTCTTTTTCTTAATCCCTAGTCACCCCCAGTCAGGTCAATGGACCTACTCATATAGGTCATGAGAGATGGCACCCAAATAGGGACCTGACTATGGGGGAACTCACAGCTCAGACAAGGGATGCTCTCCAAGTGGCAAGTGCTGTAGACTAAGGTAAGGGGGAGAGCATGAAAAAATAAAGTCAGGTGTAAAACAATGGGACAAAATGGCTTAAAGGAAAGAGATCTCTATGTACAAATGCTGAAGGCCATGCTTAAGACTAGAGGAAATAGGTTCAGGTTGCTTCAGCTCATGCAGTTTTTAGATTTTGTACAGGATACTTGCCCGTAGTTCCCTGAGGAGGGCACTGTAAATTTAAAAACATGGAACAAAGCAGGAGAGAGCCTGAGGGTACAATATACAGCTGGAGGACCAGAATGCATGCCCATTTTTACTTTCAGTTTGTGGTCTTTGATTAGAGATTGTTTGGTTCCCACTCCCTCAGATAAACAAAGACTTTCCTCCTCAGTATCTAATTCAACTCCTTGAGATATGCCCTCAGTGTCAGAGGGGAGGAACAGGATTTGCAGATCATGGCGCCACTGCCAGGAACCGGCAGGCCCAAGAGTGACCAAGCCACGGTGGGCACCGGAGAAGCCACAGCATAGGACCCACCTTCTAAAAGAGCTCAGCTCCGACCAGGCCTGGCCCGATTCCCACCATGCTCTGTGGCCACAGGAGCGCTCTCCTGCCCACCCCACACCCATAGCTGAGCCTGGGAGTCAAGTGAGGAGATGGCTGCTGGCAAGATAGACACTGACAGTGGGCCCACCCAGTTGGGGACAAATCAAGTACCTGACAAGGATGGCAGGTGACATGATCAGGGGTGCAGGGCTGACAGACAACCCTATGGCCTTTTTCTTGGCCATGCTGGCAATCATCACCCTACAGATAAGTGGCTCAGTGACCCAAACCCAACAACACTGCATCTTTATACCTCACCCATAGCTGCTGCAAGCACCCACATGGAAAGGACCAAACGTTTACACCAATGATTCAGAGTTGGTGGGAGGCCACTCTAATGGGCACATGACTCCCACCTTCAGTTCCTACAATTTCACAGGGCAATCCACTTCGGTGCCATTATGCTTAAGCTCACTACAATGGTGCTTTCCTATAGTGCCCACCTGGAGGAGTGCTCTTTTGTGGAATGGCACCCATTATGTAGATAAGAAATTAGAATTCCTGGACTTCAGTGCCACTGAGCAGTACAATGCCACACACCAGCCACACTTTCCCAAGTGTCATGCCAAACAGCCCAACATCATCCTGGCAAGGGGTCCCCATGGGAGCAATGCCTACTCCCTCATAGTACATTCTTTAATCTCAGTGTAGCCACTGTTGTCTATTGGTCCAGACATGCTAGCCAAGAAACTAATGTGAGTGGATACTGGACCACCCCTATGGTAGGCCCCAACAGAAGAAACGTCCAAACAGATACATGAAAACTGACTGCTGCCACAGAGTTACTCAACTTGACTAGTTGGTCTCTGGACGACCTTGGAGATGATGGGGTGGACAAGAAAGGTCTCTAAGCCTGTGTACAATATCCTTTAGCTATAGTTGTGGGGACTCTAAACATTACAAAAAATGGTTCCATATATGAGACTAAATTGCCTAACTTGTAATCTAACAGCCTGCACCAGCACCTACAAAAAGGGCAAGACAATCTTAGTGATAAGGCATATACCATGTTTTCTGTTACCTACTAACTTTACAGGTCCTTGGTACCATGACAAAGGCCTACAGGTTATTAAAAAAGTAAAAAGTCTATTAGTAAAAGAGAAGAGGGTTATAGGCCTTATCATAGCTGGCATAGTGGCCGCCATAACTGCTATCACCACTATGGCCACTGCAGCTGTAGCCTTGTCTCAGAGCATATAGAATGTCCACTGCGTTAACACATTCACTCAAAATAACACATGCACCCTTCAACAACAAGTGTCTATAGGTGAAAAAATTGATATCTGCTTAAATACCTTAGTGCTTAAATATCTGCTTAAATCCCTCACTATGGGGGATGAACCACAAACTATAAAATTCAGACAGGACCTCCTATGTCATGCGGGCTTCCAGCATATCTGTATCATTGCTGCTCCCTACAATGACTTGCAGAACAGTAAACTCATGTGATGGGAGCCTGGGAAAACAGCAATGATACCTTAAATTTACAACACCTCAGATAACAGATACTGGCAATGCAGAGAGCATATGACCGGGTCATTTCTCCCACCAACATGGCAAAAACTATGTTAGATGAGCTGCAAGGCTTTAATCCATTTAATATCCTTAAACATTCCTTCTGGTACCTTATAGAAATAAGAGTCTCGCTACTAATCTGCTTTTGTACCTTTTCAGTCAGATGCCAAGCAATCCAGAGACAGCTCCTTGGACTAAATGCCAGTCTGCACCAAAAACATTTAAGAAATAAAAAGGGAGGAGATGTGGGAGACTGAGGCAGTGGAAAAAGGCCTTGATATGAGCATGGCTCTGTCAAGGGCCTCTTGACTGATAGGCACAGACCCAGCCAAGTGGAAGCAGGGTTCAGCAAGGCTGCCTTGCAAGGAAAACAGGACACACTGACCTGATCAGGATAGTCTGTACTAAATAACAACATACCACAGCTTCTCTGTTCCTGCTGCCTGCATGACTGGACCCATGAGAACTTAACCTGCATTCCACCCTGCTTCCTAATACATGCTGTATAAATAAATGTGCTTGGAAGCAGAGAGGACTGGTGTCTTTCATCAGGAGCATCAGACCAATCCCAGCTTTTCTCTATGTCTTTCTTTGTGTCTTTTTCTTAATCCTCAGTTGCCCCCAGTCAGGTCAATGGACTTGCTCACACTAGTCATGAGACTCCAAGATAAGCTGTAGAAGCTAAAATTCTTTCTCCCCAAGAGGATCAAAGAAACAAGAATCCCTTTTCCCCCAAAGACTACAAGTCATTCCCCTTTTCTGCCTTTACAGAGGCCAACTTACTGGGTTTGAATTCCCTGCCACTCTACTTGTTTTGTTACTCTGTGCAAATTGTACCTCATTTCATCATCAGCTAAGATAAATGAGGTAGGCACATGAAGTAATTAGCATGACATCCAGCACACAATTAGTGTTAAACATTATGTTGCTGAGCCAGCCACTATGCTTGAGCCAGTTTTACACATCCAACCTTCTTTACCTAAGCCAGACAATGACATTATCTTTACAGTTAAACAAAAAGAATTTAAATCACTCACAAGAAGTCATGTAACTAACTGGTTTTTGGTCCTTCTCTAAAATTCACACTCTTTGTTTTTGCTTTTTTTTTTCTTTTCTTTCTTTCTTTCTTTTCTTTTCTTTCCTTTTGTAGTTGTTTGCTTTCATTCTTGTTGTTTTGTGTCACTGGGGATTGAATTCAGAGTCTCCTGCTTATTAGACACATGTTACACAACTGAGCTACATTCTCAGCCCCAATCACTCTACATTATAACACAGGATGTAGTGCATCCGTCCCTTGTGTCTTATACAGGACAAATTTTAAACAGGTAAGACAGGACTATAGTTTAGGTGGTCCTTCAAAGCTGCAGGTATTGAGAACTTGGTTTTCAGGGTGGTGACATGAGAGTTCCTTGGGTCAGTAGGAGTGCTGCCCACTTGGAAAGGTTTAAAGTTAGTTCTCACACAGAGGTGTTATAAAAGCCTGAGTCTGGCCTCACCCAGTCTCTCTGGCTTCCTACTTAGTAATGTGATCTCTTCTTCAAACACACTTTTAATATTGCCTCTTTTTCTTCCTCTTTTTTTATTAGCATTTATTAACTGTACAAAAGGGTTTCTTTGCATATTTCCATACATGTATGTAATGTACTTTGATCAAATTCACCTCTTCTATTACTCCATCTTATCCCCTCCCCCCTCTTTTTAAACAATTTTAATGGCATTCATTATTCTATTTTCATACATGTACATGAAGTACTTCAATCATATTCACCCCCCCCTTCACTCTGTGCCTTCAACCTTCCCCCTCCTACTGGTTCTCACCCCAAATAGTGTACCCACTTTATATTTGTGTCATTTTTTAAGAGTCTACTTATGAGAGAGAGCATGCAATATTTGACTTCTCAGTCTGGCTTGTTTGACATAGCATAATGATTTCCAGTTCTAGCCATTTTCCTTCAAACAACATAATTTCATTGTTCTTTATGGATGAATAATATTCCATTGTGTATATATACTAAATTTTCTTTATCCATTCATTGATGGGCACCTAGGCTGATTTTATTTTGATTATCATTAATAGTGCTGCTATAAACATGGATATGCAGATACCTGTTGTATGCAGACTTAGTTCCTTCAGATAGATGCTCATTGGTATAACTAGGTCATATAGTAGTTCTATTTTAAGATTTCTGAGGAACCTTCATATGGATTTCTAAAGTGGCTCCTCTAATTTACACTCACACCAATAGTGTATGAGGTTTTCTTTGTCCCCACATCCTCAACAACATGTTTTCTTCTTTGTTTTCTTGATAATAGCCATTCTGACTGGGATGAAATGGAATCTCAAAGTAGTTTTGATTTTCATATCCTTTATAACAAGGATGTTGAACATTTCTTCATGTATTTAATGGCTTTTTATACATCTTCTTTTGAGAACTGTCTGCTCAATTTACTTGTCCATTTATCAATCAAATTGTTCTTTGGAGTTTAATTTTTGGAATTCTTTATATAGTCTTGATATTAATCCTACTACTCCCATTCTATAGTTTGTCCTTTGATTCTGGTCATTGTTTTCTTTGAGGTACAGAAACTTTTAAATTTGATACAATCTCATTTGTCAGTTCTTGCTCTTAATTCCTGAACAATCGAAGCCCAATTCAGAAAGGTGTTGCCTATGTCTGCATCTTCAAGAATCTTACCTATGTTTTCATCCAGTAGTTTTTATATTTGAGGCCTCACATTTACATCTCTGATCCACTTTGAATTCATTTTTATACAGAGTGAGAGAGGTCTAGCTTCTGTCTTCTACATGTGGAAATCAGTTTTTGCTTTGGCTATTTGGTGTCTTTTCTGTTTCCATATGAATTTTAGGATTGATTTTTCTTTTTCTGTAAAAATAACTGTAATTTTGATGGGCACTGTATTGAATCTATAGATTGATTTTGATAGTATAGCCATTTTCACAGTACTAGTTCTGCTGATCCATGAACATGGGAAGTCTTTCCATTATCTAGTGTCTTCAGTCTCTTTTTTCAATGTTTTGTAGTTTTCATTATAGAGGTCTTGCATCTCTTTTGTTAGGTTTATTCTTAGGTATTTTACTTTTTTGAATTGTTTTCCTGATGTTTTTTCCTTAGCTTTTACATTGTTGGTATATAGAAAAGCTACTGATTTTTGTGTGTTGATTTTGTATCCTCCTACTTTGCTAAAAGTATCAGATCTAAGAGTTTTGGGTGAAGTCTAAGAGTCTTTTAAGTATAGGATCATATAACCTACAAATAAGGATAATTTGGCTTCTTCCTTTCCTATTTGTATCCATTTTATTTCTTTCTCTTGCCTTATTGCTCTGGCTAAGAATTCAAGCACTATATTGAATAAGAGTGGGGAGAATGAAAACCCTTGCCTTATTCTTGACTTTAGAGGAAATGCTTTTAGCTTTTCCCATTTGGTACAATGTTGGTTATTGGTTTATATATAGCCTTTATTATGTTAAGGCACATTTCTTCTCCTAATTTGTTCAGGGACTTTATCATGAAGGATGTTAGATTTTTCCAAAGGCTTTTTCTGCATCTATTGAGATGATCATGCAATTTTTGTCCTTGATTTTGTTTACGTGCTGCATTATGCTTATTGATTTGCCTATGCTGAATCATCCTTGATCTGTGGAATAAAAACAACCAATCATGGTATGTAATCTTTCTAACAGATTGTTGAATTTGGTTTGCAAGTATTTTTTTGAGAGGTTTTACATCTATGTTCACCAAGAAAGTGAGTCAGCATTTTCTGTTTTTTGTTATGTCCTTATCCCTTTTGGTATCAGGGCAACACTGGTTTTACAGAATGAGTTTATAGTTTCTTCCCTTTCTATTTTATGGAATAGTTTGAGGAGCATTGGACTTAGTTCTTCTTTAAAGGTCTGGTAAAATTCAGCAATCAATCCATCCAGTCCTGGGGTTTTCTTTCTTGGGAGACTCATTAATACTGTTTTAATTTCATTCTTTGTTATAGGTGGTTTATATCTTCCTCATTCAATTGGTAAGTCATTTACATCTAAAAATTTATTCATTTCTTCTAGATTCTCCAGTTTATTAGAATATAAGTTTTCAAAGTATTCCCTAATGATCCTCTGAACTTCATTGATGTTTGGTTTTCCCAGCTCTAATTTTATTGATTTGGGTCCTCTCCTTCTTTCTTTTGGTTAATTTGGCTGAAGTTCTGTCAGTTCTGTTTATCTTTTCAAAGAACCAACTTTCTGTTTCATTGGTACTTTGTGTTGACCTTTTAGTCTCCAATTTGTTAATTTCTGTCCTGATTTTTATTATTTCTTTCCATCTACTCTTTTGGGTTTGAATTATTGTTTTTCTAAATGATTGCAGTGCATCTTTAGGTTATTTATTTGGGATTTCTCTGATTTTTTTAATGAAGGTGCTCATGGCTGTAAACCTTCCTCTTAGCACTGACTTTGCTGTGTTCTGATAAGTTGTGTTTTATTTTTGTGTGATTCTAGGAATTTTTTTATTTCCTTCCTTATTTCTTCAATCACCCACTAATCAAACAATAGTAAATTGTTCAGTCTATATGTGTTTAAAGATTTTCTATAATTTCTCTCATTGATTTCTAGTTTTATTCCATTGTGATTTGATAAAATACATGTAATTATTTCAATTATCTTATATTTGTTAGGACTTTATGTCCTAAGATATGACCCATTTCGGAGAAAGTTGTATGGGATGCTAAGAAGAATGTATATTCTGTTGGGTGGAATATCCTGTGGATGTTTATTAACCCATTTAATCTATAGTATCATTTAATTCTAATGTTTCTTTGTTGACTATTTTGGTCTGGATTCCCTGTCTATTGTGAGAATGGGATATTAAAGTCACCCATATTACTGTGTTGGGGGTCTAACTGTGTTTTCATGCCCATTAGTGTTTGCTTTATGTAACTGGGTATGCCAATGTTCAGTGCCTATGCCTATATATTTACAAATGTTATCTCCTTTATCAATATAAAGTGACATTCTCTGGCTCATCTGACTAATTTTGGTTTGAAGTCTGCTTTGTCAGATATGGGCATAGCTTCTCCTACTTGCTTTATTTAGGGTTCCATTCACTTTGAATTTTTTTTCCATTCTTCTATTTTAAGCCAATGTTCATCTTTGCCAGTGAGGTACATTTCCTGTAGGCAACAAATGGTTGGATCTTATTTTTTAAAATCAAATCCACCAGTCTGTATGTGTGTTTTGATTGGAGAATTGAGACATTAGCATTCATGGCTATTGTTGAAAGATATATAGTAATTCCTGCCATTGTGCTGGGTTTTGTGGTACTTAATTCTTCCTTATTGTCCATTTGCCTATCTACTCTTCCAGTAAAATATATTTTTTTCATATTTTCATGGTTGTGTTTATCTTCCTTTTCAGTGTATAAGATTCTTTTTAGTATCTTCTGCAATGCTGGTTTAGTGGTCATGAATTACTTTAGCTTTTCTTTATCATGGAAGGTTTTTATTTCTCCTTTAATTATGAAAGATAGCTTCAAGGGATTAAAATATCTAATTCCATTCTCTCCTTGTTTTTAAGTTTCTGTTGAGAAATCTGCTGATATTCTGATGGGTTGGCCTGTTATACATGACTTGGCACTTCTGTCTTGCACTTTTCAATATTCTTTCTTTGTTCTTTATTACTAATGTTTTAGCTATTATATGACCTGGGGAAGTTCTTTTCTGGTATTGTCTGGAGTCCCAAAAGCCTTCTGTACCTGAATAACCATCTCTTTTTCAAGATGAGAAGTTTTCTGCAATTGTTTCATTGACTATGTTTTCAATACCTTTTCACTTACACCTCTTCTTCTGTACCCATGACCTATAGGTTTGGTCTTTTAATGATATGCCAGATATCTTGCATGCTCTATTAATACTTCTTTAGTTTATCTTTAATATCTTCAGTTTCACGTTCTAATACATCTGTATTCAATTTGATCCAGTCTACCAGAGAACATTTCTTTTTTTTTTTTCTTTTATTATTCATATGTGCATACAAGGCTTGGGTCATTTCTCCCCCCTGCCCCCACCCCCTCCCTTACCACCCACTCCACCCCCTCTGTCTACCCCCCACCTCCTCAATACCTAGCAGAAACTATATTGCCCTTATTTCTAATTTTGTTGTAGATAGAGTATAAGCAATAATAGGAAGGAACAAGGGTTTTTGCTGGTTCAGATAAGGATAGCTATACAGGGAGTTGACTCACATTAATTCCTGTGCATGTGTATTACCTTCTAGGTTAATTCTTTTTGATCTAACCTTTTCTCTAGTTCCTAGTCCCCTTTTCCTATTGGCCTCAGTTGCTTTTAAGGTATCTGCTTTAGATTCTCTGCATTAAGGGCAACAAATGCTACCTAATTTTTTAGGTGTCTTACCTATCCTCACCCCTCCCTTGTGTGCTAAAGCTTTTATCATGTGCTCAAAGTCCAATCCCCTTGTTCTGTTTGCCCTTGATCTAATGTACACATATGAGGGAGAACAATACAATTTTTGGTCTTTTGGGCCAGGCTAACCTCACTCAGAATGATGTTCTCCAATTCCATCCATTTACCAAAGAATGATAACATTTTCTTCTTCTTCATGGCTGCATAAAATTCCATTGTGTATAGATACCACATTTTCTTGATCCATTCGTCAGTGGTGGGGATCTTGGCTGTTTCCATAACTTGGTTATTGTGAATAGTGCCACAATAAACATGGGTGTGCAGGTGCCCTGGAGTAACCTGTGTCACAGTCTTTTGGGTATATCCCCAAGAGTGGTATTGCTGGATCAAATGATAGATCAATGTCTAGCTTTTTAAGTAGCCTCCAAATTTTTTTCCAGAGTGGTTGTACTAGTTTACATTCCCACCAACAGTGTAAGAGGGTTCCTTTTTCCCCGCATCCTCACCAACACCTGTTGGTGGTGGTGCTGCTAATGATGGCTACTCTAACAGGGGTGAGGTGGAATCTTAGTGTGGTTTTAATTTGCATTTCCTTTATTGCTAGAGATGGTGAGCATTTCTTCATGTGTTTTTTGGCCATTTGAATTTCTTCTTTTGAGAAAGTTCTGTTTAGTTCACTTGCCCATTTCTTTATTGGTTCATTAGTTTTGGGAGAATTTAGTTTTTTAAGTTCCCTATATATTCTGGTTATCAGTCCTTTGTCTGATGTGTAGCTGGCAAATATTTTCTCCCACTCTGTGGGTGTTCTCTTCAGTTTAGAGACCATTTCTTTTGATGAACAGAAGCTTTTTAGTTTTATGAGGTCCCATTTACCTATGCTATCTCTTAGTTGCTGTGCTGCTGGGTTTCATTGAGAAAGTTCTTACCTATACCTACTAACTCCAGAGTAGTTCCTACTCTTTCCTGTATCAACTCTAGAGTTTGGGGTCTGATATTAAGATCCTTGATCCATTTTGAGTTAATATTGGTATAGGGTGATATACATGGATCTAGTTTCAATTTTTTGCAGACTGCTAACTAGTTTTCCCAGCAGTTTTTGTTGAAGAGGCTGCTATTTCTCCGTTGTATATTTTTAGCTCCTTTGTCAGAGACAAGTTGGTTATAGTTGTGTGGCTTCATATCTGGGTCCTCTATTCTGTTCCACTGGTCTTCATGTCTGTTTTTGTGCCAGTATCATGCTGTTTTTATTGTTATTGCTTTGTAATATAGTTTTAAGTCAGATATTGTGATACCTCTTGCATTGTTCTTTTGATTGAGTATTGCCTTGGCTATTCGTGGCCTCTTGTGTTTCCATATAAATTTAACAGTAGATTTTTCAATCTCTTTAATGAATGTCATTGGAATGTTGATGGGAATTGCATTAAACATATAGATTACTTTTGGGAGTATCGACATTTTTACTATGTTGATTCTACCAATCCATGAGCATGGGAGATCTCTCCACTTTCTATAGTCTTCCTCAATCTCTTTCTTCAGGAGTTTATAGTTTTCCTTGCAGAGGACATTTACATCTTTTGTTAGGTTTACACCTAGGTATTTGATTTTGTTTGAGGCTATTGTAAATGGAATTGTTTTCATACATTCTTTTTCAGTTTGCTCATTGTTAGTTTATAGAAATGCTAATGATTTTTCTATGTTGATTTTATATCCTGCTACCTTGCTATAGCTATTGATGATGTCTAGAAGCTTCTGAGTAGAGTTTTTTGGGTCTTTAAGGTATAGGATCATGTCGTCTGCAAATAGGGATATTTTGACAGTTTCTTTACCTATTTGTATTCCATTTATTCCTTCTTCTTGCCTAATTGCTCTGGCTAGGAATTCCAGTACTATGTTGAATAGGAGTGGAGATAGTGGGCATCCTTGTCTGGTTCCTGATTTTAGAGGGAATGGTTTCAGTTTTTCTCTGTTAAGTATAATGTTGGCTGTAGGTTTGAAATATATAGCTTTTATAATGTTGAGGTACTTTCCTTCTATTCCTAGTTTTCTTAGAGCTTTTATCATGAAATGGTGTTGGATCTTATCAAAGGCTTTTTCTGCATCTATTGAGATGATCAAGTGGTTTTTGTCTTTGCTTCTGTTAATGTGGTTTATTACATTTATTGATTTTCCAATGTTGAACCACCCCTTCATTCCTGGGATGAGGCTTACTTGGTCGTGGTGAATAATCTTTTTGATGTGTTGTTGAATTCAGTTTGCCATTATTTTTTTGAGGATTTTTGTGTCAATGTTCATTAAGAAGATTGGCCTACAGTTCTCCTTTTTGGAGGTGTCTTTGCCTGGTTTTGAGATAAGTGTAATACTGGCTTCATAAAATGTGTTCAGCAGTTTTCCTTCCCTTTCTATTTCGTGGAACAGTTTAAGGAGGGTTGGTATCAGTTCTTCTTTAAAGGTCTGATAGAATTCAGCAGAGAATCCATCAGGTCCCAGACTTTTCTTTTTGGGGAGACTCTTGATTGCTGCTTCAATTTCATTTTGTGTTATAGATCTATTCAGGTGATTAATTTCCTCTTGGTTCAGTTTTGGATGATCATATGTATCTAGAAATCTGTCCTTTTCTTTTAGATTTTCAAATTTATTTGAATATAGGTTCTCAAAGTAGTCTCTGATGATTTCCTGGACTTCCATGGTGTTTGTTGTTATCTCCCCTTTTGCATTCCTAATTCTACTAATTTGGGTTTTTTCTCTCCTCATTTTAGTCAGGTTTGCCAGGGGTCTATCGATCTTGTTTATTTTTTCAAAGAACCAACTTCTTGTTTCATTAATTCTTTGTATGTTTTCTTTTTGGTTTCTATTTCGTTGATTTCAGCTCTTATTTTTATTATTTCTCTCCTTCTATTTGTTTTGGGATTTGCTTGTTCTTGTTTTTCTAGGAGTTTGAGATGTATCATTACGTCATTGATTTGGGATCTTTCAGTCTTTTTAATATATGCACTCATGGCTATAAACTTTGCTCTCAGGACTGCCTGTGCTGTGTCCCATAGGTCCCGGTAGGTTGTGTTTTCATTTTCATTGACCTCCAGGAACTTTTAAATTTCCTCTTTTATTTCATCAATGATCTATTCTTCATTAAGTAATGAGTTATTTAGTTTCCAGCTGTTTGCATGTTTTTTGTCTTTTGTTGTTGAGTTCTACTTTTACTGCATTGTGATCAGATAGTATGCATGGTATAATTTCTATTTTCTTATATTTGCTGAGACTTGCTTTGCCCTAGGATATGATCTATTTTGGAGAAGGTTCCTTGGGCTGCTGAGAAGAATGTATGTTGTGTAGAGGTTGAATGAAATGTTCTGTAGACATCAACTAGGTCCATTTGATTTATTGCATATTTTAGATCTTGGATTTCTTTATTGATTTTTTGTTTGGATGACCTATCTATTGATGGTAATGGGGTGTTAAACTCCCACAACCACTGTGTTGGCATTTATATATGTTTTTAGGTCTTTCAGGGTATGTTTGATGAAATTGGGTGCATTGACATTGGGTGCATACAGGTTGATGTTTATTATTTCCTTTTGGTCTATTTCCCCTTTTGTTAGTATGGAATGTCCTTCTTTATCTCATTTGATCAATGTAGGTTTGAAGTCTACTTTTTCAGAGATAAATATTGCTACTCCTGCCTGTTTTGGGGGGCCATTGGCTTGGTAAATCTTCTTCCAGCCTTTTATCCTAAGCCTATGCTTATTTCTGTCAGTGAGATGGGTCTCCTGTAAGCAACAAATTGTTGTATCTTCCTTTTTAATCCATTTCGTCAAGCGGTGCCTTTTGATGGCTGAATTAAGTCTGTTAACATTAAGCATTAGTACTGATAGGTATGTGGTGATTCCTGTCATTTAGTTGTCTTAGTTGATTGAAGGTTTGATTGTGTGTACCTAAGTTGAGGTTACTCTCTACTGTCTTGCTTTTTCTTTTCCTGTGGTTTGGTGCTGCCTGTCTTTTCATGGTTAAGTTGGGTTTCACTTTCTGTGTGCAGAATCCCTTGCAGAATATTTTGTAGTGGTGGCTTTGTGGTCAAATATTGTTTTAGTTTCTGCTTATCATGGAAGACTTTTAGTGCTCCATCTATTTTGAATGATAGTTTTGCTGGGTAGAGTATCCTGGGGTTGAAGTTATTTTCATTCAGTGCCTGGAAGATCTCACCCCAAGCTCTTCTTGCTTTTAATGTTTCTGTTGAGAAGTCTGCTGTGATTTTGATGGGTTTACCTTTGTATGTTACTTGTTGTTTCTTTCTTACAGCCTTCAATATTCTTTCCTTAGTTTCTGAACTAGTTGTTTTAATGATGATATGTCATGGGGTAGTTCTATTTTGATCTGGTCTGTCGGTGTCCTGGAGGCCTCTTGCATCTGTATGGGAATATCTTTCTCTAGATTTGGGAAGTTTTCTGTTATTATTTTGTTGAATATATTATGCATTCCCTTTGCTTGCACTTTTTCTCCTTCTTCAATGCCCATGATTCTCAAGTTTGGTCTTTTGATGGAGTCGGTGAGTTCTTGCATTTTCTTTTCACAGGTCTTGAGTTGTTTAATTAATAGTTCTTTGGTTTTTCCTTTAATTACCATTTCATCTTCAAATTCTGAGATTCTGTCTTCTGTTTGTTCTTTTCTGCTGGATTGGCCTTCTGGTTTTTTTTGCAGTTCTTTTTCATTCTTTTTTCTGAGGTTTTTCATATCCTGAGTGGTTTCCTCTTTAATGTGTCTATTTTTGTCCTGAGTTCATTCATCCATTTATTCATCGTGTACTCTGTTTCACTTTGGTGTTTATACAGTGCTTCTATGGTTTCCTTTATTTCTTCTTTTCCTTTTTCAAATTCTCTATTTTTGTTGTCTTGGAATTTCTTGAGTGTCTCCTGTACATTTTAGTTAACCCTATCCAGTATCATCTCTATAAAATTCTCATTGAGTACCTGTAGTATGTCTTCTTTTAAATTATTCTTGTGGGCTTCTTTGGGTTCTTTGGCATAGTTTACATTCATTTTGTTGGAGTCTGGATCTGAGTATCTGTTTTCTTCATTCCCCTCTGGTTCCAGTACTAATTTTTTGCTGTAGGGAAGCTGGTTTCCCTGTTTTTTCTGCCTTCCCATCATTGTCTTTGGTGTTGTTACTGTCCCTGTACTGTGTGTAACTAAGTATTTTCTAGCTTGTAATAATAACAATGGTAATATTTAGAATGGAAGGGTGAGCTGAGATGGAAAGCAAGAAGTTAAAGAAAAGGGGAAAACAAATACACAGACAAGAGAGAAAGCAGAACAAGGTTTCAGACAAGAAAGTTTCAAAGCTATAAACAGGGAGCGTTAGTGTACTAATTGACAGTAAGCTGAACAGGCATTAGAGAGACAGAGAGAGGATTGAAAATCAAAAATAAAAAAAATAAAGATAAGAATAAAAATAAAAAATAAGTAAATGAAAGAAATATCTATATATAAAAATGAATTAAAATGAAATGGAAAATAGAAAATTAAAAAATAATAAAAAAAAAAACAAAAAACCTCCAAGTTCAAATGCAATGAAGTTTCAGTCTTAATAATTTGGGTGTCTGTCTCAGTCTCCAATCATGGAGATGGTGCCTCAGATGTTGTTCTGTAGTTGTCTCAAAGGGGACACATAGAGTAGAACAAAACTACACACACAAAAAAAAAAAAAAAAAACCCCACCAAGTGTCCCAAGTTCAAATGCAATACAGTTTCAGTAAGTTTTTCCACATGCAGGTGTAATTCGGTTGTTCTCTCATCAAAGGTAGGGAGAAAAAGAAAAAAAAGAGTCTGGAGACAGTTCTGAGAATGGTATCTGCAGCTGTGGCTTGCCTGCCCGCTGCTGTCAGCCTGCTGTTGCTGGAAGTGTTATTTATGCAGATCTCTGGGGTGAGCTTAGCACTCACCTGGCCCTGCAGGCTTGTTTGCTCAGAGTTCTCCTGTGCGGGAGCCTCTGCTACAAGCTTTCCCCTTTCCAAGCACACTGGGAAAGGTGACACTGCACCCGCGTTCTCAGGCCTGCATGTTTATTTACAGTTCATGTGGGAGGTGGGTCTTCCCCCGTCTCCTGTGGAGTTTTCCTCCCACCGCCACTTTCACAAGCTTTCCTGCTCCTGATTACTGGGCGGTGCTGCTGCTCCTGCCAGCCACCATGTTTGTTTACAGTTCACGTGGGAAGTGGGTCTACCCCCCTCTCCTGTGGAGTTTTCCTCCCTCCACCACTCTCACAAGCTTTCCTGCTCCTGGTTGCTGGTCGCGCGTCCCCGCTCCCACCAGAGCCTCTCTGGCCCACCCAGCTTGTTTACTTACAGTCCCAGGAAGGATTCCCTTCCTCCAATCTTCAGTGCTCAGTGCGCCCCACCCTCTTCCCACGTGTCTTTATTGTTCTGATTGCTGATTACTCAGTTTCTCTTTTTTCCCTTGGGTGGGGGTCAGTCTGTCCAGGGGGCTATGCTGCTCTGGCTCAGGCTTGTCTGTGGGAGAACCACGGTACCGCCAAGCTCACCTGGTCTGTGTCTTCCCAAGCCATCTGGGCGTGGGTGACTGGCGGCCCGGGGGCCTTCCTGGTTTCTCCATTTAATGTGAAGTGGAGATTCTCTGCACCGGCTGGAGGTGTGGAGGGGTCAAAGTTATGCCTCTTCTCAGTGATTATGCCTGCAAAGTGTGCCTCCAGCGTCTCTCCAAGATTTCACTATAGGAGGCTCGCTTTCTGCTTCCTCCCTCTAGCCACCATCTTGGAATCTCTCTCCACTCTTCTTTTTCTATCTTAACTCCTGAAGTCAGAAGGAAACTACTTTAAAGTTTACAATCCACTAGACAATGGCTTCCTGAGCCAGCAGGTCTAGAAGTCTTTATATCATTTAAAAAGGGAGGGGCAGGTGAACATTAGTGGGAAGGGAAAGGAAATATAAAATAAAAGGCCAATACAGGTCAGAAAGAAAGGAAGATGAAGTGAGGAGGCTCTGTCAGTTAATGAGCCCCCTTCAATTTGCCTGTGTTTGCCTTCTGGACATATTTCTAAATTCAAAACAAGTTGGATCTTCTAGAGTTTTGCAGTCCTGAGAATTTGGATGGAGCCTACCCTGTGTTATGATGGCTCATTAATTCATGCTCTTCTAGAGATGATGATGAATCCTTGCTCTGCCAGAGAGCCTTTCAACTGTGTTTTTTATTTGACTTGTTAAGTTTTTAATTTCCTGAATTTAAACTTGATTTTGTTTCAGAATTTCCATATCTTCATTGAATTGCTCTTTCATGTCCTACATTGTGTTCTTTATTTCATTTATTGAGTTTTCTTGGAACTCATTCAGGCATTTATTCATATCCTCTTTAATTTCATTGATTATTTTCACAACCATTTTTTTAAATCTTTGAGATTTCATCCACTTCAATATCATAGTGTTTGTTGCTGTAGAGTTATTGAGTTTAGGAGGAGTTACCTTGTTTTTCATATTTCTTATGTTTTTGCATTGGGATCTGTGCATCTGTAGCCAACCTACTGGATGGAAGATTTAATCACCTGTATTCTTTCCATTTAAATAGCCTCAGTGTTCACTTGGGGCAGGGTAGTAGTCAGATTGAAGAGCTATTTCTCACCATGGGACTGGGGATATGGTTGAGTATCCAAGCATTTGCTCACATGCTCAGAGCACTGAGCTTGATTCTCAGTATTGCTCAGATGGAAGTAAACTAGCTGGAGTCTCTTGTAGAAGGGTCAGTTAGTGGCTTCTGTGGTGTTTTGACTGCAGAAGCTTCCCATCTTTGTATCCTGGGAACCACTGCTGATTGCAGGGAACTTTGTAGCCTATGGGCCTGGGAGGTTCCCACTTGCTCCACAACCCCCCCACCCCACCCAGTTTGTGTCCCTGGGGGCAGCAAGTATTGGGGAGGAAGAAAACATAGCTCTGCTCTGGGTAAAGGAGAACTGAGGGACTTATTTACTGTGACCATTGATCTCAATGCTTACAGACCCTAGAGAACCCACCCAGCAATTCATCTCCTTGTGTAGGGGAAGAGGCAATGGAAGTCATGTGATTCAGAGGGCCTGGAATCAGGGGCCTTTGACAATCCTCACTGGTAACACATGCTGGGATGCAGTTCCCAGAGCCAGACTTCAGTGCTTTCAGTCCCTGTAAAGCAGTTCTCTTCCCTGATTCCAGGGGTCCTTAAAACTATTTGACACCAAACATATGTCAGGACACAATTCCTGAGGGTGACTCTCAGTGCTTTGAAGCCCTGCCTAACAGTTGATCTGGGAGTTGAGGGGAAGAGGTTGTGGATATCATGTGATTTGGAGGGTCTGGGCTCAGGGTTCTGACCCACACAGCAGCCAACACATACAGCCACAAGGCAGGCCTTGGAGGCTGAATACTATACCAGCCACAGGCCAATGCTTTGTCTTACTCTTGAACCTCAGAAGATGTGACTTGCTCCTTTCCAGGGAGGGCAAGGAGCCTCTGACCACCATGCTCTTTGATGCTGGAGCTCCCTGCTTCTTGAACTTCTCTTTGGGAAGATGTCTGACCCTGTCCTTCTCCACAACCACCTCTTGTGGCCAACTCCCAACCAGACACTGTAGCAGTGTCTGGTAGCAGGGTGTCCCAAGACTCCTTGAGTCATGATTGTTCCTTGTTTTCAAGTCCTATAATAACTTAGTTTCCATCAATATGGTCTCTTGCTATTGCTTTCTGAGATAAGGAGAACAACAAAATGTCTTTCTTTAGCAAGGCTAAAGACCATTAGTCTTTCACTAAAAGACCATTCACTGTGTCACTAAATTCCCAAACTGGATTTAAGACTTGCAGGAGGTATGGACTTTTCTTGCAAGTGGAATTGTCAGTCTGTCCTACCTTGTGATGACATCTTTAGATTCTTCTCACCTTTCTGGGGATCTGGAGATGGAGCTTGGAACTGTTTGCTGCTTTTCTTTGTTGCTCTGTTTCTCCATGCTTTTCTGTTGTCCTGCTACCTCTTTCCTGATACCCAATTTGCTTCCTCTCTTTCTCTCTCTGAATACAGTCTTTCTAGTGTTATCTGACTCTCTTCATTCACAGATTCAAAATGGTGGATACTTCCAACCCACCATCTGTCCTCACTCTGCCATTATCTTCTACAATAAAGTGGTATAGCTAATGGAGGCCCTCACCAGAGTCTGTGCCATGTTGTTTGAATGTTCAGTCTCCAAAAGTAGAAGTTAAATAAACCTCTTTTCTTTATAAAGTTAACCTGTCACAGGTATTTCATTACAGTAAAAAGAAACTGAATAATGCAGATATGAAATAAGAAGTAGTATATTTAAGAACCTTTGTAGAAATGTAAGTGGGAGCTGCCAAGAGTCTGAATGAAGTAAGTGGTTATGTGGAGTAAGGGAAGTCTGATAAGTCTTCCAAGATTGGCAAGATTAAATTTGGGGCTGAGAAAATGATATGCCAAAGCCTGGCACTTTGACATTTCAAGAGACTTTGGAACTTACCTAAGATTCAAGGTTTCTCTAACCTTCTCTTGTTTCTGCCCAACTCTTGCCCCTTACACAAGAAGAGGCTTTATTCAAAGTTCCCTTAGCAACCAGACTGAAGCCATCAAAAGAAGAACACAATTGCCTTCAGTCTTCTGACTGAAATGTCATTAACCAGAGAAGATTAAACTCCTACTACAAGAAAGAATATTGAAAGTTAAACACCACATCTAGATCCCAGAGGAATCCTCTTAGACCACTGTGTGTTCTGGGCCCATTTATCTGCCCTAAAAGTAATTTACCAGCCCTCCAAAACTGCATACACTTCCACATGTGAAGAGAGGATTTCAGCTTCAAATATCTGATTTTTTGGTTTGAATCTCATACATTGTGTATGGCTCCAGGGTTCCTGCACATTAGAAAATCCATACTTGCTCCTTTGTCAATTTGCTTATTTTTACTTTACTTCACAGACTAAAATTATCAAGCTCCTACTTAGGAGGCTGAGATCGGGAGGATCATGGTTTGAGGCCAGACCAAGAAAATAGCTCATGAGACCCACATCTCCAAAATAACCAGAGCAAAATGGACTGGAGGTGTGGGTGAAGCAGATGTGTTAGCATCTAGGGGAATGGGTTCTTTTTTCTCCACTGGATAAAGAATTAGGAGGCAGGAAAATTGTGAAAGAGTTTAGCAAAGATTTATTGTGAAAACAGAAAATGAAAGTAAAACAGAAACTTCTCCAGCATGAAGGGGACCTGAAACAGGTAGTCTGCTGACATCCTCCAGGATTTCCCTTTTTAAGATCTTCCTTTTCCCCTCCCCAAGGTGGTATGGGGTACACCCTCTATTTCAAGTCACCCTCTGTCCACATGGTCTCTGCCTGTCCCTGATTGGATCTCCTGCCTGTGTGTCCTTTTGATTGGTTCCCCCATCTGTGTGCACCATGCTGCATGAGTAGGAAAGTACAGGGATCCTCTAAGTCCCAGCACATGTTGGTGAAGCCCTTGCATCACCAGTGCCAAGTGAAATCCACCATCTTTCCATAACTCCTATATCCTACTTGTTGTCCTCCAGTAGAGCACCTGCTTTGCAAGTACAAAGCCCTGAGTTCAAACCCCAGTCCCACCAAAACAAAACAAGCAAGTCTAGATCTTTGGAAGTAAGTTTACTCTAGAGAAAAGAAAATATACATAGATAGCTAAAATCATACAAATATAAAGAGTTTTGCTAGAGAGATTGGGATGAAAATAGAAGATTTAGGATGGAACACTGGAATTAGGAAAGAACCAATTCTCTGGCTTCAAACTGGTATGTAGAAAAATTCTGCCAGAATAGTGTTCTTGTCCTGTGCCTCCAACTCCTACATCTGCAAGATAAGTTTTAGAGAAGGAACTGAGCATCTAGCCCCATCCTGTGTCTTTCACTAACAACTTCTCTGCAGGGCATTCACAGTTCTTGCTCTCCAAAGTCTCAAGCTGCCACACAGGGAGGAAGTTTAATTAAGGGCTAGCTACTGGGCAGCCTATTGTAAATGATCTGGCCTTTGGTAGCCACATTTTCTAATTAGTTTTATTGGTGCTGAAGTTGGATCTTTACCTCTATCTTAAACTTCAATTGCTTTTAAATTTAGAAAAGGAAGAAAGGGGTGCTATTTAGGGACTTGCTAAGACCCATACATCCAGGAAACCAACATTAATGCATCAGGAAAAAGAAAAAGAGTTCATGAAAAAAATCTCTAATGTGAAGTCAATATATAGGAAGAAAATCAGGCGATTCCAAGATGATGGCTAGCGGGAGAAAGCAGAAAGCGTGCTTCCTAAAGTAAAATCTTGGAGATATGCTGGAGATACACCTTACAGGAAAAACCACCAAGAAGAGGCAAAACCCCGACTCCTCCACACCACCAGCCCCACACATAACATCCCCATTCCATGTTAAACAGAGAAACCAGGAGGGCCCCCAGGCCGCCACCAGATGTCAGCACCCAGACCTCTTGGGAAGACGCAGACCACAAGGTGAGCTAAGCAGCATGCAGTACTCACACAGGCAATCCTGGGCCAGATCAGCATAGCCCCCTAGACAGACCAACCCCCCACCCAGGGAAAAAAGAAAAAAAACTAAATAATAAGCAGTAACAACAAAAAAGACACATAGCAAAGAGGGCAGGGTGCCCTGAGTGCTGAAAGGGGGAGGGGAACCCCTCACAGAACTGTAAATAAACAAGCCAGCTGGAGAAGGCAGGAGTGGTGGCACATGACCAGCAACCAGAAGCAGGAAAGCTTGTAAAAGCGGCAGTGGGAAGAAAACTCCACAGGAGAGGGGGGAAGGGCCACTTCCCACGTGAGCTGTAAATAAACATGCCAGCCAGAGAAGGCATGTGTAGTGCCACCTACCCCAGTGTGCTTGGAAAGGGGAAAGATTGTAACAGTGGAGGTCCTGCCCAGGAAACTCTAAGTAAACAAAGCCTGAGGGGCTAGGTGAGTGCTAAGCTCACTCCTGAGATCTGCATAAAGTCTCCAGCAATAGCAGGCTGACAGCAGCGGGCAGGTGAGCCACAGCCTCAGATAGCCATTCACAGAACTGTCTCCAGACTCTTTCTTTTTTTTCTCTCTTCCTTTGATGAGACAACTGAACTACACCTGCGTGCTGAAAAACTTACTGAAACTCTACTGCATTTGAACTTCAGACACTTTGTGGTGTTTGGGGTTTTTTGGGGGGTTTTCCCCTTTGATGAGAAAATGACAGAACTACTTCTGGAACACCATCTCCAAGATTGGAGGCTGAGGGACTAACACCAAAATTATTAAGACTGAAACATTATTGCATTTGAACTTGGAGATTTTTTTTTTTCAGTCCTCTCTCTGTCGCTCTGATGCCTGTTTAGCTTACTGTTGATTAGTACACTATCTCTCCCTGTTTATATCTTTAATACTTTTTTTTCTGTTTGTTTGTTTTGGGGTTTTTTTGTTTATTTGTTTTTTCCTTTTTCTTCACCTTCTTTGCTTTCCCTCTCCTCTCACCCTTCCATTCTAAGTATCACCATTGTTATTATTACAAGCTAGAAAATACTTAATTGCACACAGTACAGGGACCACAACAACACCAAGGGCAATAACGGGAAGACAGAAAAAACAGGGAAACCAGTTTCCCCACAGCAAAAAATTAGTACAGGAACCAGAGGGAAATGAAGAAAATAGATACTCAGATCCAGACTCCAACAAAACAAAGATAAACTATGCCAAAGAACCCAATGAAGCCCACAAGAATAATCTGAAAGAAGAAATTCTACAAGTAAACAATGAGAATTTTATAGAGATGATACTGGATATGGTCAACCAAAATGTACAGGAGACACTCAAGAAATTCCAACACAATAAAAATAGAGAATTTGAGAAAGCACAAGAAGAAATAAAAGAAACCATAGAAAAACTGTATAAACACCAAAGTGAAACAAAGAACATAATTAATAAGGAGATAAATGAACTCAGGATGAAAATAGGCAACATTAAGGAAGAAGTGACTCAGGATATAGGAAAACCTCAGAAAAAAGAAAGAAACAGGATTGCAAAACAAAATGGAAGGCCAATCCAGCAGAATAGAACAAACAGAAGACAGAATATAAGAACTTGAAGATGAAAAGGTAATTAAAGGAAAAAACAAAAAACTTTAAACAACTCAAGACCTGTGAAAAGAAAATGCAAGAACTCACTAACTCCAACAAAGACCAAACCTGAGAATCATGGGTATCGAAGGAGAAGAGGTACAAGCAAAGGGAATGAGTAATATATTCAACAAAATAATAACAGAAAATTTCCCAAATCTAGAGAAATTTATTACTATACAGATGCAAGAGACCTCCAGAACACCAACCAGACCAGACTAAAAGAGAACTGACCTATGGCATATCATCATTAAAACAACAAGTACAGAGACCCGAGAAAGAATATTGAAGGCTGTAAGAGAGAAAAAATAAATAACATACAAAGGTAAACCCATCAAAATCACAGCAGACTTCTCAACAGAAACATTAAAAGCAAGAAGAGCTTGGGGTGAGATCTTCCAGGCACTGAATGAAAATAACTTCAACCCTAGGATACTCTACCCAGCAAAATTATCATTCAAAATAGATGGAGCAATAAAAGTCTTCCATGATAAGCAGAAACTAAAGCAATATATGACCACAAAGCCACCACTACAAAAGATTCTTCAAGGGATTCTGCACATAGAAAGTGGAACCCAACATAACCAGGAAAGGGCAGGCAGCACCAAACTATAAGAAAAGAAAAAGCAAGAAAGTAGAGAGTAACCTCGATTTAGGTACACACAAGCAAACCTTCAAACAACTAAGACAATCACAGGAATCACCACATACCTATCAGTACACTTAATGTTAATGGACTTAATTCCCCCATCAAAAGGCACCATTTGACGAACTGGCTTAAAAAGGAAGATCCAACAATTTGTTGCTTACAGGACACCTATCTCACCAACAGAAATAAGCATAGGCTTAGGATGAAAGGCTGGAAGAAGATTTACCAAACCAGTGGCCCCCAAAAACAGGCAGGAATAGAAATACTTATTTCTGACAAAGTAGACTTCAAACCTACATTCATCAAATGAGGTAAAGAAGGACATTCTATACTAATAAAAGGGGAAATAGACCAAAAGGAAATAACAATTATCAACCTATATGCACCCAATGTCTATGCACCCAATTTTATCAAACATACCCTGAAAGACCTAAAAGCATATATTAACTCCAACACAGTGGTTGTGGGAGACTTTAACATCCCATTATCAGAAATAGATAGGTCATCCAAACAAAAAATCAATAAAGAAATCCTAGATCTAAAATATACCATAGATCAAATGGACCTAGTTGATGTATACAGAACATTCCATCCAACTTCTACACAATATACATTCTTCTCAGCAGCCCAAGGAACCTTCTCCAAAATAGATCATATCCTGGGGCACAAAGCAAGCCTCAGCAAATATAAGAAAACAGAAATTATACCATGCATTCAATCTGATCACAATGCCATAAAACTAGAACTCAACAACAAAAATAAAGACAAAAAACATGCAAACAGCTGGAAACTAAATAACTCATTGATGACTCCTGGTCCAGACCAAAAAAAAAAAAAACTCATTGATTAATGGACAATGGGTCATTGATGAAATAAAAGAGGAAATTAAAAAGTTCCTGGAGGTCAATGAAAATGAAAACACAAGCTACTGGAACCTATGGGACACAACACAGGCAGTCTTGAGGCAAAGTTTATAGCCATGAGTGCATATATTAAAAAGACTGAAAGATCCTAAATCAATGACCTAATGATACATCTCAAATTCCTAGAAAAACAAGAACAAGCAAATCCCAAAACAAATAGAAGGAGAGAAATAATAAAAATAAGAGCTGAAATCAATGAAATACAAACCAAAAAAACCATACAAAGAATTAATGAAGCAAAAAGTTGGTTCTTTGAAAAAATAAACAGGATTGACAGACCCCTGGCAAACCTGACTAAAATGAGGAGAGGAAAAACCCAAATTAGTAGAATCAGGATTGCAAAAGGGGAGATAACAACAAACACCATGGAAGTCCAGGAAATCATCAGAGACTACTTCAAGATAAAGTAGTCTCAAATAAAGTATATTCAAATAAATTTGAAAATCTTAAAGAAATGGACAGATTTCTAGATACATATGATCATCTAAAACTGAAACAAGAGGATATTAATCACCTGAATAGATCTATAACACAAAATGAAATTGAAGAAGCAATCATAGTCTCCCTAAAAAGAAAAGTCCCGGACCTGATGGATTCTCAGCTGAATTCTATCACACTTTTAAAGAACTGATACCAACCCTCCTTAAACTGTTCCACAAAATAGAAAGGGAAGGAAAACTGCCTAACACATTTTATGAAGCCAGTACTACACCTATCCCAAAACCAGGCAAAGACACCTCCAAAAAGGAGAACTATAGGCCAATCTCCTTAATGAACAATGATGCAAAAATCCTCAACAAAATAATGGCAAACCGAATTGAACAACACGTCAAAAAGATCATTCACCATGACCAAGTAGGCTTTATCCCAGGAATGCAAGGGTGGTTCAACATACAAAAATCAATAAACATAATAAACCACATTAACAGAAGCAAAGACAAAAACCACTTGATCATCTCAATAGATGCAGAAAAAGCCCTTGATAAGATCCAACACCATTTCATGATAAAAGCTCTAAGGAAACTGGGAATAGAAGGAAAGTACCTCAACATTATAAAAGCTATATATGACAGACCTACAGCCAGCATTATACTTAATGGAGAAAAACTGAAACCATTCCCTCTAAAATCAGGAACCAGACAAGGATGCCTACTATCTCCACTCCTATTCAACACAGTACTGGAATTCCTAGTCAGAGCAATTAGGCAAGAAGAAGGAATAAAAGGAATACAAATAGGTAAAGAAACTGTCAAAATATCCCTATTTGCAGATGATATGATCCTATACCTTAAAGACCCAAAAAACTCTACTCAAAAGCTCCTTGACACCATCAATAGCTATGGCAATGTAGCAGGATATAAAATCAACATAGAAAAATCATTAGTATTTCTATACACTAATAACAAACTGAGAAAGAATATATGAAAACAATTCCATTTACAATAGCCTCAAAAAAAATCAAATACCTAGGTGTAAACTTAACAAAGGATGTGAATGACCTCTACATGGAAAACTATAAACTTCTGAAGAAAGAGATTGAAGAAGACTATAGAAAGTAAAGAGATCTCCCATGTTTATGGATTGGTAGAATCAACATAGTAAAAATGTCTATACTCCCAAAAGTAATCTACATGTTTAATGCAATTCCCATCAAAATCCCAATGACATTCATTAAAGAAATTGAAAAATCTACCATTAAATTTATATGGAAACACAAGAACCACGAATACCCAAGGCAATACTCAGGAAAAAGAACAACACTGGAAGTATCACAATACCCAACTTCAAACTATATTACAAAGCAATAACAATAAAAACAGCATGGTACTGGCACAAAAACAGACATGTAGACCAATGGAACAGAATAGAAGACCCAGATATGAAGCCACACAACTATAACCAACTTGTCTTTGACAAAGGAGCTAAAAATATACAACGGAGAAATAGCAGCCTCTTCAACAAAAACTGCTGGGAAAACTGGTTAGCAGTCTGCAAAAAACTGAAACTAGATCCATGTTTATCACCCTATACTAGTATTAACTCAAAATGTGTCAAGGACCTTAATATCAGACCCCAAACTCTAAAGTTGGTACAGGAAAGAGTAGGAAATACTTTGGAACTAATAAGTATAAGCAAGGACTTTCTCAATGGAACTCCAGCATCTCAGCAACTAAGAAATAGCATAGACAAATGGGACTTCATAAAACTAAAAAGCTTCTGCTCAACAAAAGAAATGGTCTCTAAACTGAAGAGAACACCCACAGAGTGGAAGAAAATATTTGCCAGCTACACATCAAAGGACTGATAACCAGAATATATAGGGAACTCAAAAAACTAAATTCTCCCAAAATTAATGAACCAATAAAGAAATGGGCAAGTGAACTAAGCAGAACTTTCTCAAAAGAAGAAATTCAAATGGCCAAAAAACACATGAAAAAATGCTCACCATCTCTAGCAATAAAGGAAATGCAAATTAAAACCACACTAAGATTCCTTCTCACCCCTGTTAGAATAGCCATCATTACCAACACCACCAACAACAGGTGTTGGCAAGGATGTGGGGAAAAAGGAACCCTCTTACACTGTTGGTGGGAATGTAAACTAGTACAACCACTCTGGAAAAAAATTTGGAGGCTACTTAAAAAGCTAAACATTGATCTACCATTTGATCCAGCAATACCACTCTTGGGGATATACCCAAAAGACGGTGACACAGGTTACTCCAGAGGCACCTGCACACTCATATTTATTGCAGCACTATTCACAGTAGCCAAGTTATGGAAACAGCCAAGATGCCCCACTACTGACGAATGGATTAAGAAAATGTGGTATTTCTACACAATGGAATTTGAAATGTTATCATTCACAGGTAAATGGATGGAATTGGAGAACATCATTCTGAGTGAGGTTAGCCTGGCCCAAAAGACCAAAAATCGTATGTTCTCCCTCATTTGTGGACATTAGATAAAGGGCAAACACAACAAGGGGATTGGACTTTGATCACATGATAAAGGGAGAACACACAAGGGAGGTGTGAGGATAGGTAAGACACCTAAAAAACTAGATAGCATTTGTTGCTCTCAATGCAGAGAAACTAAAGCAGATACCTTAAAAGCAACTGAGGCCAATAGGAGAAGGGGACTAGGAACTAGAGAAAAGGTTAGATCAAAAAGAATTAACTTAGAAGGCAACATACATGCACAGGAAATTAATGTGAGTCAACTCCCTGTATAGCTACTCTCACCTCAACTAGCAAAAACCCTTGGTCCTTCCTATTATTGTTTATACTCTCTCTTCAACAAAATTAGAGATAAGGACAAAATAGTTTCTGCTGGTATCGAGGGGTAAGGGAGGGAGCGGGGCAGGGAAAGGGTAAGTGAGGGGGTAGGGGGAAGGGGAGAAATGACCCAAACATTGTATGCATATATGAACAAAATAAAAATTAAAAAAAAAAAAGAAAGAAAACCAGGAAAGAACAACACTACTATCAAGATTAAAGAGTAGGACTCTTAAACAAAACAGTAGAATGACTGAAGAATGTAACACCACAATACAGTCCACTGGACCTGGGTATTGTGGATACTGTCAGGGAATGATAAGAGCACAAACACCGTATTACCTAGAGTAAGGCAGATAGACTACATTAATGGCATTGATTTTTTTTATGCCTCCTCGTGTCCTCTGGTAATTCGCTCTCCCCCATCAGATTGTTGACCTGGTCATGTGACTCTGGTCATGAGATACTAAGAACTTGGTACAAGCTGAGCTTGAAATGTGATCTCATGTTTTAGTTTTTATTCTTAGGTGATTTGCACCACAGTAGCAATGTGCCCAGGCTAACTATCAAGGAGAGTATGAAAACCATCTTTGTAGAATCAAGTTGAGTTGCCCCAACCAAGGCCATCCTAAATGAACCAGCCTAGAGGCAATGCAAGAGCTGATTACCAACACAAGAAAGCCCAGATCAGCCCAGCCCAACCAGCCATAGCCTCTTGAGGAATAATAAATGATTATCACCTCAAGCCACTAAATTCAGTGGTGTTCTTTATGCATCAATAGCTAAATGATATAAATTAAAGATATAATATATAGTTGAGCACTAGTGACTCACTCTTGTAATCATAGCTACCTGAGAAACTGAGATTAGGATTGTGGTTTCAGTCCAGCCAGGGCAAAAAAGTTCACAAAAGTCCCATCTCCACAGGAAAATGCTGGCATAGCAGCACACACCTGTCATTTCACCAATTGCAGGAAGCATAAAACAGGAAGATCATGTTTCAGGCCAGTGTGAGCAAAAGGCAAGTCTCTATCTCCAAAATAACCAGAGCAAAACAGGCTAGATGAAAGGCTCAAGTGGTAACCTAGCAAGAGTTTAAACTCCAGTATCTCCTCACAAAAAAAAGATATAATATGCAATATATAATATAAATGGTATAAATGAGAATTGTATGGATGAAAAATATAATATAAATGATATAAAGATAAACAGCATGCAAATATAGCCATTGTTTTTACTTTCAAAGGGTTTTTAAAATTTCTTGTATCCATATTACAATTCTCCAAACCAGACTCCACTGGTTTAGCAACCATCATGGGCTCCTTTCTAGCATCTCAAGCCAGTGTTTCTTCCCACTATTTCAGACTCAGACTTCGTACAAAGTGCATTCAGTCTGGAACCCCACTTTAGCCTCCTCCCTCACCACCTCACTATAGAATAGCATCAGAAATAAAAAAAATTTTTTTTAAACACAACAGAACTAATAGGAGAATAAAGAAAATGAGAGAAGATACAGATGTATCTGGTGCTAGGGGTGACATGACAGGAGAAATAGCACCAGATTTACCAGTTTATGAGATAATTGGTATCTAGAGTATTCTCATATAATATCTTCTATTAACTATGTGCTGAGCATATTCATTTATAGGAATAGATAATGGACCAGATTCCTAAAGGAAAACAGGCCAGTTTAAAATAGCCATGGAGCAACAATAGAAAAAATGTTGCTAATAGGTAAAGAAATAGCCAAAGTATCCCTATTTACAGACAACATGATCCTATACCTCAACAACCCAAAAAACTACACCCAAAAACTCCTAGACACCATAAACAGCTTCAGCAATGTAGCAGGATACAAAATCAACTTACAAAAATCAGTAGCTTTTCTATACAACAACAATGAACAAATTCAGAAAGAATATAGGAAAAATAATTCCATTTACAATAGCCTCAAAAAAATCAAATACCTAGGAATAAACTTAACAAAGGATGTAAATGACCTCTACAAGTGGTTTGAGAACTACAAACCACTAAAGAAAGAGATTGAAGAAGACTACAGAAGGTGGAAGGATTTCCTGTGCTCATGGATTGGAAGAATCAACATAGTAAAAATGGCTATACTACCAAAAGCAATCTACATGTTCAACACAACACCCATCAAAATCCCAATGACATTCATCACAGAAATTGAAAAATCAACCCCAAGTTCATATGGAAACACAAAACACTGAGAATTGCCAAGGCAATACTCAGCAAAAAGAGCAATGCTGGAGGTATCACAATACCTAACTTCAAACTATACTACAGAACCATAGCAATGAAAACAGCATGGTACTGGCACAAAAGCAAATATGAAGACAAATGGAACAGAATAGAGGACCCAGATATAAATCCACACAACTATGCCTACCTTATTTTTGACAAAGGCGCCAAAAACATGATGGAGAAAAGGCAGCTTCTTCAACAAATGTTGCTGGGGGAAGTGGTTATCTGCCTGCAGAAAACTGAAACTAGACCCATGCCTGTCACCCTGTACTAGTATCAACTCAAAGTGGATTAAGGACCTTAATATCTGACATGAAACCTTGAAACTAATATAAGAAAGAGCAGGGAATACCCTGGAAGCAATAGGTATAAGTAAGGACTTCCTCAGTAGAACTCAAGCCTCCCAGCTACTAAAAGAAAGAATGAACAAATGGGACTACATGAAATTACACAGCTTCTGTGCAACAAAAGAAATGGGTCTCTAAACTGAAGAGAACACCCACAGAGTGGGAGAAAATATTTGCCAGCTATACATCAGACAAAGGACTGATATACAGAATATACAGGGAGCTCAAAAAACTAAACTCCGTGAAAATCAATGAACTGATGAAGAAGTGAGCAACTGAACTAAACAGAACTTTTTCAAAGGAAGAAGTCCAAATGGCCAAAAAACACATAAAAAAATGCTCACCATCCCTGGTCATAAAGGAATACAAATTAAAACCACACTAAGATTCCACTTCACTCCTATTAGAATGGCTATCATCTTTAACACCAACAACAACAAATGTTGGCGAGGATGCGGGGGGGAAAAGAAACCCTCATACACTGCTGGTGAGAATATAAGCTAGTACAACCACTTTGGAAAACAATATGGAGGCTTCTATGTTTAGTTTTGTAAGATCTGCCATATGATCCAGCAATCCCACTTCTAAAGGTATACCTGAAGGAACGCGACTCAGATTATTCCAAAGGCACCTACACACCCATGTTTATGACAGTATTATTCACAATAGCTAAGCTATGGAAACAGCCAAGATGCCCCACAACTGATGAATGGATTAAAAAAATCTGGTATTTATGCACAATGGAATTTTATTCAGCCACAAAGAAGAATGAAATTTTGTTATTCACAAGTAAATGGATGGAACTGGAGAAGTTAGCCAGGGTCAGAAGGCAAAAATCCACATGGTCTCCCTCATTTGCGGATTATAGACCTAAAGCAAATGCAGTAATATTATTGGATGTGGGTTACACATTAAGGGGAGAATGCTAATAGGAGGAGTAGGGAAAGGGAAGGAAACCTAAAACTTGAATGCGGTTGATGTGATCACTGTACAGGAGTGAATAAAGTAATTTTAAACTGGCAGAGGCCACTATGGGAAGGGGGCTAGGAAGTAGTGAAGAGGTCTGGTAGAGATGAACCAATTCAGGCTATAATACATATGTGCATGGACACAATGCTAGGAATCTCTCTGTATAGATATCTTTATCTCACACTAGCAAAAATGTTGTCTTTCTTATGCTTTCTCTTCAACAAAATCAGAGAACAAGAGGGAGGAACAGGATCTTCCCATAGTGGGCGGGGGGCAAACAATGTATACACATGAGTAAATGTAAAAACAGTAAAATAAGAAAATAAAAATAAATGTTGCTAGGAAACATTGGCAAGTAGGCAACTGATACTGGAGATGATGACTCCACTAGGGAACTAATTCACAAAGAACCGTGACTTAGCACAAATAATTTAATAGACACAGAGACAAATTAACTCTGAAGTATTTTGCAATGAACAACCACAACAGAGTTTGAAGGGAAATAAACTTTACACACTGTTATGGTTTAAATATAAAATTCTCCCCACAGGCTCATGTGTTGAATGTTTGGTCACTAGCTGGTGACACTATTTTGGAAAACAATGGAAACTTTAGGTGGTGGGGTCTAGCTAGAGGAAGTAGATCACTGGGGCTGTGATCTACTTTCAAGCGCATATTTCATCCCTAGTCCCTTCTCTCTGCTTCCCTGGCTACAATGAAATGAGCAGATCTGTTGTTTCATGACTTTCCACCATAATGTTCTGCCTCACCGTGGCCCAGGAAAAATGGAGCTGCAGACTACGTACTGAAACCTAAAGAAATTTCTCCTCCCTTAAGTTGTTTATGAAACATATTTGGTCCCAGCCACAAAAGAAAACTGACCAACACAGAAAACTTGTATCAGAGAAGTAGAGTGAGACCAAAGGTCCTGGGAGTTCAGATTGTGACAATGCATAACCCAAATGTACGACATGGAGCTACAGGATTTAATGTTTGCCATGCTGGGTTTTAATTGCTTTGATCCCATCCTCCTTTCTATGCCCCATTCTTCCTTTAGAATAGGAATGTTTACTCTGTGACAATGTATCTTGGGAATATATAACATTTTTTCTATTTTACAGGGACTCTGAGCCAAGAATTTGCCTTGAGTCTCAGAGGAGACTTTGGACTTGAACTTCTGAATAATCTTGAAACTGTTAAGACTTTGGAAGATGGACTAAATATATTTTGCATTATGAGATGGCATTATAAGTACAAGAAAAAATACTAGTAGAGCAGACACAAAGAAAAGGCCATGTAAGGACCCAATGGATGGTAGTAGCTGTTTTGTCATGTATTTAGTCACAACCATGAAAAAGCTGACAATTAGCACACACATGAAAGGGAAGAAAAACAACTGATGTATATAACTTTTAAGCATAGTATTTTGACAATATGCCCACCTTCTAGGGAATAAAAGAACTGCAAATAAATCTTGAATTCTTTCTGGTGGGTTCTTTTTCACTTGTGGGTACTGTAATATTAAGAAAATGAATAATGTGATAGTTGTTGGGAGCCAGATTCCAACTGTGGAAAAAGAAAGATAATATGGAAAGATGTAGACAAAAGAAAATGCTGCAACTATCGTGGGCAAAAGATTTATTCAGACAAGAATTATCAGTGGATGCAAAACCCAGGAGAGAAATTTTAATGAGGAGGTCATATGTATAGCTCCAAAGTGCCTCCCCACAGATCACTTAGTAATTAAAAGATGGAAATAGCAACTATACAGTGGTGAAATCAGAAAATATCTTGATAAGATGATCAAATTAACATCACCAGGGAGCAACATTCGTATACCTAAGACATGACACTCTGCAAAGGACGTAACACTAATGTCATATGCAACTAGGAAGACATGGTGTGAGCCTTATCATCAGGAAACACACAAACCCAAAGTAATTAGCATCCTATAAAACAGCTGCTTTGTGTTCTTTGAAAATGTCAAGATCAGGAAAGATAAGGAAAAGCTGAAAACATCCTTCAGATTTGGATACTGAAGACAGGAGACAACAAAGTACAATATAGACTTCTGGCCTGGATCCTGTATTAGACAGACAATTGACAAGTTGGATAATGGACTATAAACTGGATAAAAAGCTTTGTTTCTACATTAGAATTTCTGAATTTGACAACTATACTATGAAAATGCAAGAGAATACATATTTTTTAGGAAATATCCAATATAGAACTTAGAGGTCAGAGAGAATGATACAGCAAGCTACTCTCAAGTAGTTCACTATATAAATAAAAATGTGTAGGAAGGTGTGTGTGTGTGTGTGTGTAAAGAGGAAACACAAATGTGTCAGTGTTAAAAATTGTGAAATTGAGATAAAGAATATATACTATACTAGTCTATAGACTATACTAGTCTTTTAATCTTCCTAAGAGTTGTATATTATTCAAAATAAAACTTTTCCTAAAACCAAATAAGCACAAAACACAAGAAAGGTAAATTTGCTCTGTGTGATGTAAAGTCCAGGCTTTGATGTTAAGGTAGATTGCTCAGTAATCTGAGAGACAGTATTGCCCTCATTTTACTAAGAGGAAATTGGAGCTCAGAGCTTCAAGATGCAAGGCTGCCTAGAGAAGAGAAGAGGAGAACCAAGATGAGAGAGAATGATGCAAGTTTTTCCCTTGGCTCCACTTGATGTCTTAATTCAGTCCCTTGAGAAATGAGCTCATTGAAGGAGGAGCAGCAACCTCACACCATTCCTCCCCTCCCCATATCAGAAATGCTGTCTGCTCTGATCATTAATCAGCTCATTAAAGTTCCAGCCTGAACAATTCAGTAATAATGTAATCAAAGACCACAGACATTGTCCTTTTATTCTCTTGACACAGATGATGAAAAAAAAACGTATTGTAACATGTCTCTCTTACCAGTTTTCCACAATAAGGGAGAGTTTTCATGGGTGTACAACTTCAGCTTAATAAGCATAGTTCCTGGTTCTCTCTAGCTCTTTGCACATAATTTTATGAACTGGATGATATTCGCCCTACCTAGTTTTTCCATCCAGGTAATGGAAGGATAGCACTAGATCTGGATAACTGGACAGAGCTAAAATAATATCCAGGGTTGTTCCATACACTTTAAAAAAATATTTTTACAATGTTTATCCTTTTATCACCCAGGCTCCTTTCATCTATTATCTTCATTTCCCAGAAATTTTTCGTGTTAATTTTGGCTTCTGAATCTGCCTAATCAATACCTCCAGAGCTTTTTGCACTGCACTGGCACTTAGTTGGGAACAGCCCCAGGAAAAGAGGTGAAGTGACAAAGATTGTCCTTATGTCTGCCCCCTCCCACCGCCTTCCTGTTCTCTACTCCTCTTTCTCCCATCCTTTCCAACCTAGAATCCTGTAAGTACATTGAAACAACAAACTCAGAATCTTCCTCTCCCTGTGGCATGGTAGTTCCTCTCATCAAAAGAGATTCTCCTTCCCCTCACTTGGAATTTGAGTTTGACTTCATGCCCTCCAAATACAACATGAGCAAACAGGTGACTTGAAAAGTGCCTGTGCACTGGGACTTACTCTCTTGCTGCAGCGGGAAAGTACTAGACTCAGCACTTTGCAAGGCAGCACTAACCTGCTGGAGGCCATAGGATAAGAGGCCACTGGAGGAGAACCAAGATGCCCTAGGCAACAGCCAGTCAGCTTCCAGACACTTGAGGGAAGCCACTGGGACAGGCAAACCCCAGCTGATCCACCAACTTACCCCAAAGATGCAGGCAACTACAGACTCATGAGGAAAAGCAGCTAAGACCAGCAGGAAAACCATACCTCAAGCTTATCCCATACATCAATGGGGTAATAATGATGTTTTAAGCTACAAAGTCTTAGGTAGTATTTTATTCAGTGATAGATACAGACTCAAGTACCTCAAAGTAGGCACTGCTCTCATGCTACCTCCTGGCTATCCATCATCTTCAGCCTACTGTCACCCACTATGGACCCATTGGGGAATCCTTTCTCTACAACCAAAACTCATTCATTAGCAGGGCCTAGTAGTACACACCTGTAATCCCCTGCTTGGAAGGGGGAGGCAGAAGGATCATGAGTTTGAGGCCACCTGGGATATACTGGAATATATAGTATAAGCCTGTCTCAAAAAAAAAAGGTTTCATATATTTTAGGATCTTTAAATCCTTAACTAAGCTGATAAACAAGTATGAATTGGCAATATAATTAAATTGTAAGAAATAAGACAGCACATATACAGAGTCCTCCAAAATCAGCCTCCTCACTTCCTCTGTCATTCTCTTGTGCAACATTTTGACTGATACTAAAAAGGAAAAGACAGATTTCTCCCCAAGCAGCATTTTGAGAATTCATGGGCTTGCTCCCTTTTTTTTTTTCTTCTTCAAATGAATAAAATGTAACCATCACAGATCCATCATTGGTAGAATCTGTTTAAATGTTGTCAAATAAGAAGTTGCTACTCTTAACTCCTGCCCATCGCTTCTTCCTCTATATAATCAAATTTGAATGATTTCCAAGTGAATCAAGTAATCTTTCTCCACCAAATCATATCTGGAGTGCTTTCCAACTTATTCTCTGAACATTTAAATCCTCCAAGTGGTTCTTCTCCTGTTTCTGTATCAGTAGTCAATCCCCACACATCCAACGTGTAGGTTTAGCAAAGGTGCTCCAAATAACAAGCCAAAGTATGTGGTTCATGTCCTCCTGAAGTCACAAAGCATTCGTTTAGTTACAAAATTCAGCTCCTGTCTACTCTGTCACTGTTCTTCCCTATACATATCAATCTACACCTGATCTTAACTTTTATTTACTCATCTGGCTTCCTGTCTGCCACCCGCACATGATTCCCACCATGATTCCATCGACCATAATGTGACATGGCCAAGAAGATCCTCAGAAGAGGATGTACCAATTAGGCTGCCAGATCTTGGACTTTCAATCTCCAAAAATACATGCTTAATAAAACACTTTTCATTGTAGAATATCCAACTTCACTATTTTGTTACAGAAACAAAAAAAGAATAATGAAAAACTTGGCACCTAGAGGCAAGGTTGTTGCTTTAACTATACTTGAAAATGTGATCCTGGCTTTAGAACTATGTTATGGGCAGAGCTTGGAAAAGTTTGGAGGAAAAGGCTAGAAAATATTTGGACTGCTATCTAAGCACAATGTTAAAGGTGATTCTGGTGGGGGTGTAGAAGACAAAACTCTTGGGAATTTGTCTCAGATGGAAATGGGGATCCTTTTGGTAATGAAATGAAGGTAATGCAGTAGCAAAGAATTTGCCTGAACCATATGTATGCCCTAAAGCTTTGTGGAAGGCCAAATTTAAGAGTGATGAAAAACTGATGGAAGAAATTTCTGAACAACAAAATACGCACACTGCTGCTTGGTGACTTTTTAACTGTTTTTCTCAAATTTTGTAGCAAAAGAAAACAGAGCAGAAAGATTTGGAATATTTGCAGCCTGACTAAGGAAAAGGCAAAGCAAAAGAACCAAAGGTACAGGAGACCAACCGACCAGTACTAAAGAGATTAGCATGGAGGCTAATCTTCAGAAATTGGGGAAAGGTCATAAGGGCATCTCAGAAATCAAGCCTGCTCTTCCCAGCATAGGTCCATGGGCCTAGAAGGCACAGTTATTTCAGGGTAGGGCCCCAGGGTGCTCTCCGGAAGGTTGGCTGCCCAGGGCCAACCTCAGGATCCTGCTTTCTGCTTTCCAGTAAAGCACTCTGAAGCCTCAGCCTCAATGCAAATAGATCCAGGCCCCACAGTGCAGACGGCAAGCCTTGGTGGCATCTGTGTGGTGCCCCCTGCAGAGATGCCAAATGCAAGAGCTGTGAGTCATGGCAGCTTCCACAGAGCTCTTCAGGGCCTTGCTGGGCTAGAGACGGCAACACTCTGCTTGATGCTACTATGCCCTAAGCGTGGTGGGCCAAGTTCTAGCCCTACAAGGAGAACAGCACCACTTTGAAAATGTTTAATTAATGACAGAGTGTTAGAAGTCCATTGTGGTGGCAAATATAAGCAATATGCTCTAACTCAATTTCTACTAATAAAAAAAAACAGTCCCTTCTACTTATCTCAAGAGTTACACACACACATACACACACACACACACACACACACACATAAAAAGGTCCTGGCCTAGGGGACAAGTAGGGACTAAAATCCAGCCTTACTTCCATACACCAACTCAGCTCCTTGAAGCTTTCTTCTAATTCATCCATCCAAAGAAGCCCTTGTCTATGATCATCTCCCAGGAGTGGATGTTTGCTTCTAATTCATGCCCAAAGGAAGCAGAGGCACCTGTACCAACCCAAACACAGGAAAGTTACATGCTAATGGCAGTCTGTTGGTTTCCAACCACCTGACTTCTATGTCTGTCTCTCAGTTGTCTCTCAATTTAAGAAGGGAAGTGAACAGTCATTTATTTAGCTCCCAATATCCCAACACTATTATGTACCAGATATTACACTCAGCATGGGAGTGTGAGGGAGATAAGTAAGACAGAGGCCTTCATTTTATTTTTTTTATTCATTTATTCACATGTGTATACATAGTTTGGGTCATTTCTCCATCCTGCCCACATCCCCCACCCTCTTCCCCCTCCACTCCTCAGTTCCAGGCAGAGACCTTCATTTTAAAAACTTGCTGTTTAGCTAAATACCCTAAGTCCTCAAAACCACTGTAGAGCCAGGCATGGCACTCCTATAATCCTAGCACTTGGGAGGCTAAGGCAGGAGGATGGCAAGTTCTAGAAAAACCTGGGCTATATAACAAAACCACTACCAAATGGTTATGGATACCTGAGTACCTGTTCAGGGATACATCCTGTGTGACCCTCAAGAAGCTCCTTTTGTCCCATCCTCTGACCCCCACCTCCAGCTCTGAGGTTCTGACTCTGAAACTGAGTGCCCAGCAGTTAAAGCCCCACCCAGCTCTGTAGACTGCAATCCTGAGTGAATCAAGGGTCACTTTCCCAAGATCTTCCCTCCCAACTGCTCTGGCTTCAGGGCTGCATAGGTCTCCTCCTGCCCAGTTAAGAAGGCCCTTACATGAAGCGGATGAAAGGATCTGGAGCACAGAAGGGTGGGGGAGGGGCACAAATAAGAGAAAGACTATCATTTGGAGGTTACCAAATCTGAAGCAGCCAGAAGCAATTTCAAAGTGAAGTAGAACCTAGAACCCAGGGCCAAAGTCAAACTTGGGGATGATGAGTGCAGAAAGGGAAATACACAGAAGAAAAGGACCCTGAGTAACTACCTAGATTTGAACACATTAGAGAGAGACCTCTCAAAACTTGCTCTTCTGTGCGGATAAGTTGATCCTGCATAAAGAGTTAAGATTGACTAAACACTCCTCCCAGGTAGCATCTATGTTCAAGTTGTGATTTTCAGTTTCATTCATGGAAGTAATAAGTATTGTTGGCATTATTTCCAGAACCAAAGCACAAAACACTACAGTGGGTCCAGACTGCTTAAAAATTAAGTCACCTTGAGAAATTTCATCTACCATAATAACTGTGTTTTATATCATTGGTGTTGAGGGTTGAACCCGGGTCCTCACACATGCTAAGCACATTATCTACTACTGAGCTACACCTCAGCCACACCATAATCATTTTATTAATTAATTCATTTCTTTATTAATCTTGGCAGTACTGGGGTTCAAACCCAGGGCCTCTCGGTTCCTACGCAGATACTCTACCTCTTGAGCCACACCCCCAGCCCTCTATAATCCTTTTAGATACACAGAAAATGCCTACCCTTACTGGGCACTACCAATGTTCCTGGTGCTCTGTTATGCATTTTACACAAATTATCTCATTTGATCTTCTTGCTAGAAAGGAAGAAGAAATCCGAGGCCTACTGAAATCAACTACTTGCTAGAGTCATGTAGCTTACTTGTATTATGGTGTGAGAATTTGAACTCACGGCTGGCTCCAAAGTCTGAACACTGAACCCCTACCTTATTGCAGAGCTAACAAGGATAGAGATACCATTTGATTTGGCAAGAACCCATGTAGGCTGCCAGGAGTCAGGAGCTTGCTTAGAGAAGGGAAGGGGAGAGGGAAAGAATTGGCCATGGCTCTTGAGTTCAATGCTTCCTTTCACTCCGCTCTCCTGCAGCTGCTCTGCCTGACACTGGATCCCTGCATTGCCCCTCCTTCCATGCGTGTCTCCAAATAGTCTAGCAATTGAGCCCAGATCCGAAGACAGCATTCCTACTTCTCTCACCCTCAACCAAAAAGCTCCCAAATGACAATTTTGTGACCCACTTTAGCTATTTTCATATTTAAATATCTAAGTTAAACATTTCTACCCTAATTAATAATAAAAAAAAAAACAGAGGTGCTAGCCATTAACAAGCCACTGTTTGCAAAAAATAAAATTATCTACTCATTGGGACTACATTTTTTTCTTTTTTGTTGTGAAGAATCCTTGCTGGAAAGGAAGAGGTGAAGAACCCAAATTAGAAACTGAAGAGGACATTCACACCTAGTCACAGTCCCTAGCCACACTCTATGTGTAGCTAAAAAAAAAAAAATAGACCAGTTCTCATCTACTGTGAAGAAAAAATAAAAATACTTTATATGCTTGAAAAAAAACCATAGAACAGAATCACATGGAATCAACATAAACAACAACTAACAAAAGTTTTTAAAGTTTAAGCATTAAAAACATCAATGCAAAAATCCTCAATAAAATGATGGCAAACTAAATCCAACAACATATCAGAAAGATCACTCACCACAACCAAGTCAGCTTCATCCCAGGGATGCAGGAGTGGTTCAACATACGCACATCTATAAATGTAATACAGCACATTAATAGAAGCAAAGACAAAAACCACTTGATCATATCAATAGATGCAGAAAAAGCCTTTGATAAGATTCAACAACGCTTCATGATAGAAGCTCTAAGAAAACTAGGAATAGAAGGAAAGTACCTCAACATTATAAAGGCTATATACGACAAACCTATGGCCAACATCATACTTAATGGAGAAAAACTGAACCCATTTCCCCTAAAATCAGGAACAAGACAAGGATGCCCACTATCCCCACTCCTATTCAACATAGTCCTGGAATTCCTAACCAGAGCAATAAGGCAAGAAAAAGAAATAAAAGGAATACAAATAGGTAAAGAAACTGTCAAAGTATCCTTATTTGCAGACGATATGATCCTATATCTCAAAGACCCAAAAACTCTACCAAAAATCTCCTAGACACCATAAACAACTTCAGCCATGTGGCAGGATACAAAATTAACTTACAAAAATCATTAGCTTTTCTATACACCAATAACGAACAAATTGAGAGAGAACATATAAAGTAATTCCATTTACAATAGCTTCAAAAAAAACTACTTAGGAGTAAACTTAACAAAGGACATGAATGACCTCTACAAGGGGAACTACAAACTTCTGAAGAAAGAGATTGAGGAAGACTAAAGAAGATAGAAAGATCTCCTATGCTCATGGATTAGTAGAATCAACATAGTAAAAATGGCTATACTACCAAAAGCAATCTACATATTCAACACAATTCTCTTCAAAATCCCAATTTCATTCATCACAGAAATTGAAAAATCTACCCTAAAGTTCATTTGGAAACACAAGAGACAATGAATAGCCAAGGCAATACTCAGTCAAAAGAACAATGCAGGAGGTATCACAATACCCAACTTCAAACTATATTACAAAGCCATAGCAATAAAAACAGTATGGTACTGGCACAAAAACAGACATGAAGACCAGTGGAACAGAATAGAGGACCTGGATATGAATCCACACAGCTATGCCCACCTTATTTTTGACAAAGGCACCACAAATATACAATGGAGAAAAGACAGCCTCTTCAACAAATGTTGCTGGGAAAAGTGGTTATCTGTCTGCAGAAAACTGAGATTAGATCCATGTCTATCACCCTGTAGTAGTATCAACTCAAAGTGGATCAAGGACCTTAATATCAGACCCAAAACTCTGAAGTTAGTACAGGAAAGAGCACAGAATACTCTGGAAGCAATAGGTATAATCAAGGGCTTTCTCAATAGAATTCCAGCAGCCCAGCAACTAAGAGAAAGGATTGACAAATGGGACTACATAAAATTAAAAACTTCTGCACAACAAAAGAAATGGTCTCTAAACTGAAGAGACCACCCACAGAGTGGGAGAAAATATTTGCCAGCTATACATCAGACAAAGTTCTAATAACCAGAATATATAGGGAACTCAAAAAACTAAACTCTCCCAAAATCAATGAACCAATAAAGAAGTGGCAACTGAACTAAACAGAACTTTCTCAAAAAAAGAAATTCAAATGGCCAAAAAACACATGAAAAAATGTTCACCATTCCTGGCCATAAAGGAAATGAAAATCAAAAGCACATAAATGGATGGAACTGGAGAACATCATCTTAAGTGAAGTTAGCCAGGCTCAGAAGGCCAAAAATCGTATGTTCTCCCTCATATGCAGACTTTAGATCTAGGGCAAATGCAGCAATGTTGTTGGACTCAAATCACACACTAAGGTGAGAGCACATATGGGAGGTATGGGGATAGGTAGGAAACCCAAAACTTGGAAGTGTCTGATGTCCCCACTGCAGAGGAGCTAATACAGTAACCTTAAAGTGACAGAGGTCACTATGGGAAGGTGACAGGGAAGTAGTGAAGAGGTCAGGTAGAGATGAATCAATTCGGGTTGTAACACACTTGTGCATGGAAGCAATGCTAGAATCTCTCTGTATACCTATCTTTATCTCAACTAGCAAAAACACTTTGTCTTTCTTATTATTGCTTATGTCTTCTCTTCAACAAAATTGGAGAAGAGGGCAGACAGGTTCTGCCTGGAAACAAGGGGGGATGGAGGGAGAGGGAGGGGGCAGGGAATAGAGGGGAGAGATGGTCCAAACACTGTATGCACATATGAATAAATGAATAAATAAACAAAAAAAAGTTTAAGCATTAAAAGGACACTCCTTCCTACTGAAAAATAGAAGTAGATTATTTTTTGGGGGGGTATTGAGCTTTGAACTCAAGGTCGCATGCTTGCTAGGAACCTACCACTTAAACCACTCTGCCACCTCGAAGTAGATTATTAACACTCCAATTTAGGGTCATTCTTACTAGGTGACAAGAGGAAAGAATCCCTTTATCACTCTCTACTTCTTGTACTTGTGTTTGAACTCAGGGCACTGTGCTTGCTAGACAGGTGCTCCACCACTTGAATCATGTTCCCAAGCCCCTTTTTGCTTCAGCTATTTTTTTCCAATAGGGTGTCTTGTTTTTCCCTGGGGCCAGCCTGGACTTCAATCTTCCTGATCCACCTCCTGAGTAGCTGAGATCATAGGCATGAGGCACCACGCCCAGCCTCATTTTACTTCTTTCTACCCTGTCTAGTGGAAGCCTCCTGGTTAGGAAACCCCCATTTCCTCAGGACTTTCTCTTCAGGGCTAAACACCCACCTGGGAATAGTTATTATGGTTGGAAAGGACACAGTTTTATTGCTGCCTTGCTTGACTGGAGATATTTATTCATTTATTTATTTATTTTTAAAAGGTAGCATGTAATTTGTTTTAGTCCCTTCTACCTCTCTTCCTCTAGTCTCCAAAAAAACTAATATGGTCTTGAGCCTGCCCTTCCAGAGACAGCCCTATCCTCTCCTACCCTACATGCTTCCCACCAGCCTGTGTTGACTCTTTGTCTCTCCCTCTAAGTTCTCTGGCTTCTTTCTCCATGTGTCTTGGTATGAATGTGCACCCTACACCAGCTGTCCATCCACTAGGTTTTGCAGACAAATGCTGTCTAGCTCCTCTCCCTGTATCTTGTGCTTTCCAGTTTTTTCTTGGCAAATAAGGAAAAGTGGAAATAAAATTCAGATCCATGCCATGGAGTAGAAAGAGGCACAGTAGGTTTTTAATCTCCTGTGGTCCTAAGGTGCTCAGGCTGACAAAGCTTATCCTCAGAATTCCTGATAACATTCTGCATAGCTCACTGGAGTTCTTCACCAGGGACACACACATATTCTCTTTCTGTCTCTTTGTCTTTCTCTCTCTGTCTCTTTGTCTTTCTCTCTCTCTCTCTCTCTCTCTCTCTCTCTCTCTCTCTCTCTCTCTCTCACACACACACACACACACACACACACACACACACACAGTAGAAACATGGTGTAGATTCTTACTATCTTCCTCATGAATTTTTTCAGGACCTTGAAAGAGAAATTGTTGATGAAGGGATGGATCCAATTATTCCTGAATCTCAGACCCAATATGCCCAAAATTCCATCTTAATCACAATCCAGAGACCCAGATTCCATTTCAAGAAGAAACTTTCAGAGCCAGTGAACAATTCTCATATTCTCTCCTTACTAAGAGGATTTCAGACAGTGATTCTTCCATTAGCATGGATCTCAGAGGGAGGAAATGAGCAGAACGTCAGCCAATCCATAATAGACATTGAGAAATAAACCTTCGTTGTTATAACCCATTATGATCTCACAATTGCTTGTTATGCAGCTAATCTAGTTTACAGGGTGATAGTGGTGTTATTTCAGAACAATCCATACTTAAGTGGTAATAATGCATCAAATTTGGTATGCCAAAGCCTGTGATTGGCAACATAGCCAGTAGTATCTCCTTAAGGGCTGGCCTAAGAGAAACAGACTATCCTAGCTGTCTTGGGGCCTCCCAGTGGATACCCACCACTTTGGGGCTGCACTGGAAATGACTCTTAGTAAAAAATCTGCTCACACTCTTCTGCAAGATGGTTTCACCACTGCTGTCACAACCCAGGGCCAGTGCCCATCTACCAACACATACAATAATCCTGATGCCTAAATGTTAAGTCTGCAGTCCTCTTACACATAAGCTGAAGGTATGTTCCGAGATCAGAGAAGTGTAAGAGGTGCTTAAACTGCTTTTCCTGAGAAGCACTCACTCCTTCCGTGGGACCAGGAATTAACTAACAGCAGGAGAAAAGCTTGGCATTTCTGCCTCAGTTTTGTATTTGTCTTTGCTCTAAGCCATTCTCTTTACAGTCATTTTGCAATCACCTTGGATTCCAGAAAGGTCAGAACTGATAACATCTTTATGACAAGAGACAAAAACTACCCTTAAGGAACAGCAGAGCCTCCTCAGGACAGACCACCTGCCAGGCAACAATGTCTCTGGATAACAACTTCTCTGAACCCCTCCCAAAACAAGGACTGAGATAATGAACAGCCACATCATACCTGTGACTGGCACTGTTTAACTATGCATACCTTTTGTCCTCTGCCTAATTCTTTGTCTATTTTAAGCAAAAGCTCTTACCTACCCCAAAGATGTCTGATGAGTGCATACTTCACCTCTCATGGCACATGTGTAATAAATTTCCTTTCTCTGTATTTCACCATGTCTCTATATTTAGCATTTAGAAGTGAGTAACCAGACCTGACATGTGGAAGCCCAGGATTTTGTCTCTAGAGTCCAAAACTCTGGTTTCAGGAGCACAGGGAAATTCCTCTCTTTCCAGATGTTTCAGCACCTGTAACAGTCCCATTATTATTATTTAAAGAAGCAAATGTTAGTAATTAAACAGGAGTTTGGGCTATCTAAACTTAAATTCCCATTCATTTAAAATGACAAATCCCTGACAAGTAGAAATCTAGCCTGTTTAAATTTCCAAGGATAACTTCACAAGGTGACTTCTTTCATTCTGGACTGTGAAAAAAAAAAAAAAGTTGAAAAATTTTGCTTATAAAAGGTTAAATGAAACTCCATAGTCTTTTATTTTTAAACTCTAGACCATCTACCTGTCTTGAAATTCTACTTTTTTCTAAGTGTCTTAGGAAGAGGTCTTGTGCTTTGTCACTCCTCTATAATGCTGGGGATATTTGAGGCAACAATTCTGAATGTTCTCTAACTTATCCTTAAATTGACCTCGATTCAACCTCAAATAATTGGATGGTCTGAACTTATTCCATACTGTCTTGAAAGCCTGGTCCTTTAGTCTAAGATTCCTTTTAGATTAGAATTAAGTTCAAAAAAAAAAAAAACTAACCCAAGTTCTTAGAAATTAAAAAAAAAAAAAAATCAAGTCTCATGTTGGACCAAGCAGACTTCTCAGGGTGACTCTAGCAAGTTAATACCTCTGATATAAAATGAGGTCTAAAGCCAGCAGTAAATCTTTGCTTGAGTAAAGACACAATGGCAAAAAGAAATATTTGAGTCTATAAAACAATGGTGTTTAATGGTTAAGATGGGCTGTATTCCTTTAGACAGCTGTTATTAAAGGTAATATCACTGATTTATTCATGTTTTAAAATTTTTTTATTATGAAGAATTTCAAACATACTCAAAAGGAGATCAAATGGTATAATGAATTCCCAGGTATCCACCCAGAAGCAATAATCTTAAGCCTGTGACCAGTTCTGCCCTATCTACACTTCCACTCATCCCATCCCACTGAAACTATTTAGAAGAAAATTCAAGACATCTTAAGATTTCATTTACAAAACTTCATGGTAAATTGCTAAAGAATAGTGGCTTGTCTTTAAACTTAACTGAAATATTGTTATCATACTTGAAAATAATTCCTTAATAACATACACATCTAGGGGCTAGGTGTGTAGCTCAGTGGTAGAGTGTTTGCCTAACATGCATGGCACCCTAGGTTTAAACCCCAGCATCACCAAAAAAAAAAAAAAGAAAAAAGTATAATGTCAACTTTTTAAATATCGTACAGATATTTTTCAGAGAGCTTATTTTAATCCAGAAGTAAATAAAGACATATATAGAGAGTACCTCTATAGTAATTGAAGTGCTTTTTAATTTCCAGGTTTCACTTTCATTTCTTTTCACTCCCTTACAATTTATTTGTTGAAATAGTATATTTCATGTTCTGTCTAGCATCTGGGTTGGGAGTATAGATCAGTGTGGTACAGTGCTGGCCTAGCATGTGCGAGGGGAGGAGAGGGGAGGGAAAGACAGGAAGAGAAAAGAAAAAGAAAAAGAAGTTTGACTTTGACCAATTATATCTCCTTACATCTCCTTGGTGTGTTCTACTATGTTTTTCTGTGTTCTGGATTCCCTGAAAGTTGGTAGTTGGACCTAGAGGTTTCTAAAGGCTTGATCAGATGCAGACTTAATGCTTTTTGCAAATTTTTACCTAAAAAAAAGAAAAAAAAAGCCAGAGTAATCTTAATTTCTTCCAACAACTTATTAAATAATTTTTTTCTATAATTCATAACTGAAGATACTGCATAAAGGATCAAAATTTGAAATTTATAACTGAGCATAGGCTGTGGTTTTTGTGGAGAAAAACACACATGTGTATGTACGGACACACACCACCACCACCATCACCAAAATCAAACATGAGAAAAGTTCAAGTAACAAAACAACAACAACCAAAGAAAACATAGGGACAACAAATGCAAAATAACCTCAGTAGTAACCAAGCCATGCCAAGATCTGAGATTAACTGCATACTTTCCAGCCATTATTATTGAGGCTTATGTGCTCAAACATCTATTTTTTTTAATGAAAAAAAAGTTTTATACTCCAGGTTTTAGTTCAATTTGCCTTAGTTACCACTAGAGGGAGACCAAGGCACATTAGAAAAACCCACACTTAAGAACTACACAACAAATTTGAAAGATTTAAATTTTAAGGTTTTTGTGCTGCTAATATCAAACATAGTTGTTATTCAATGTTAAAGTTATTTATTTCATGTTTTATAAGAAAACACCCTACTGAAGTAATTTTAAACCTGGGATCTCCCTGTATTATGAACGCAAAAAACAGCCCATGTAGATTCTGTACAAAATACATGAAATTAAACGTGCCTGTGAAGGCTTCTTCACCCCAGTCCTTCACAAGACATTGAAATGTATAATTAGAAATTATTGCCAGGCACCTGTGGCTCATCTCTGTAATCCTAGCTACTCAGGAGGCAGAGATCAGGAGGATTGAGGTTCGAAGCCAGCCCCAACTGAGTAGTTCACAAGACCCTATCTTGAAAATATCCAACATAAAAAAAGGGCTGGTGGAGTGGCTCAAATGGTAGAGTACCTACCTAACAAGGGTGAGAACCCTGAGTTCAAACTATAGTGTCACCAAAAAAAAATAAATTATTGAAGTCTTAAAAGACTCTAAGCCCTTTTAAGAATGAAAAAAAAAAAAAGAACGCAATACCCCAACTTCCTTCTAAATTATAATTTTAAACATTAAACTGTAAAAATAAGCATAAAGAAATCCAACAAATTTTTATTTTCCACAAATAATTTATTCTGAGAGGTTTTGGGAGAAATAGCTGATTTCCCCTCCCCCACCCTCCAAAATAAGTCAATACTCCTCTGCTGGAGGGCAGAGCCCATGTTTAGTCAGCCTGTGGCTGATCCAGCTGTGCTTCCTGTCCTGCAAGTCATAGCTACCATGTCAGAACTAATAAATCTCTCCTTTTGCACAAAATATTCTCTGACCTTATAATGCTTATGCTATACATTAAGGTAGCTCTTTAAAGACACATAACTCATCTTCACATGCCATTTCACTTTATCTTAAAAACTTTTCTGTTGTTTTATGGGAGACTATTCTTATTCCAGGCAGCAAAACATTTTGGAAGTTTCCAGTTATATTCCACACACATGGGACTCAAATCCAGAGCTTCTAACTTCCAAAACTCAAATTGTTGTAACCCTGGCAATGCTGGAAATGTTAGTGACAGCGATTTCAGTTCCCCTAAGACTAATCCTGTTTCCCATTGCCAACACCTGGAAGAGTCTTAAGACCATGAGAGTGACACACTTTCCGTTTCAGTGGACTTGCCAAGGAATTAGGCAGGCATGATCCTAGTAGCCAGTCTTAGGGCCTAATGGAAAACCCATCTTCTGTCCTGATTCTGCCAGGAGAGAAGACTCAGATCCCAGACTGTGCTACAGCTGTGTAGGCTGTGGGAACCAGGACCAATGGGGTGCATCTCTATGAGGCAGATAAACGGTGCAGAGGCCAAGTTTTTTCGTGACAATGATAAATGTGCCTATAATTGCTCATTGGGAGCATCTTCACTAGATGATGGGAACAGGGGAAAGTAAAAAGTACAAACCTGTGGGAAATAAAATTCCAATCTGGGGCTTGGGGGGAGTTTCCGGTGAATTTCTAGCAACCAGCTCTCCTGCAGAAGGGGAAAGGTAGGCCCTGGTTTCTAGTTTGCCAATTCCCATTCTGTTAGTGCACACACCATGGCCAGTTTCAATCTACCAAGCCTATCATTTAACGTGGAGCCGAGAAGAGCTAACAATCAGGTCTTACACTCCTCAAGACGAATACTAAGCAGCCCCTGTGGCTCCTTTGACTCCTTTGCACAAATATCAGGGCCAGGCTCAATGGGAAAACCTTTTCTACTGAAAATTTCATTCTGAGAATGAAATTTCTATGGGCACAATTGGTTCCTTGACGCATCCATCACTTTTTTTGCATATGGCAAGCTAAGCCCTTTCCTCCCCTTTCTCAGGGGGTCCTGCCTACCTGAAGAGGATTGCTCTCTGCTTTGACTGCTGTCATGAATGGAAGTCAGTGATCTCATGGCACCATTTGCAGTGCTTTTAACTCTGAAAAGTATCTTGGCTGGGAGGGCAAAGATATGTCACCAAAGGCAAAAGGGACTGTCACTGCAGAACAAGGCCAGCAGGCAACAAGGAGAAAGACAGCCTATTTTCACATAGAGTCCTAGGAAACCCACTGTAAACACAAAACTGAGCCACACTCTTCAACATCATTTTTATTTGTAATAAAACTGACATTTCGACCTCCATCTACCTGCCTCTTATCTAGCTCTAATTATGTTCCATGCCCAGAGAGCAACAGTAGAGGCATTATTTCAGAAAGACTGAAAACTTCATCAGACTGAGTGCTTGAAAACTGACTGGCTGTGGCTCCCATACAGGAAGAAAGTGGAAGTGCAATTGCACAGATTCCTAAGGACACCAGATTTATTCCACCAATGACCCAAAGCTTCCAAGGATACATTAAGAAACCAAAGCCTCTTAAAAGTTTTAATGAGAACTGACTCTGCCATATTAAAAGTTCAGCATTAAATTGGGATGACGTTTTAAAGGGAAAGTTATCTCCGCAAGAATGTAGGACACACCATTTGTTGTAAGTGTAACTATATTAACCACCAGTAGAGGGACCCGCTGATCTCCAAATATCATTCTTATCCAACCTTAACCGCTTTTTTGCCCTATGAATAAACTCCAAACTTTCTTCAGTCCCTTTCCTGTGCATCTATATAGATGAAGTGGTGATGTACTCAAGTAGTGTTCAGAGTAAAATAACAAAGCACTCAATATTTGTGAAGCATTGAAACTTGTTTCAGGATGTACTGGGAAGCTACTCTCTCATCTTATATCAAAGCCCACTTGAACATGTTTAATTGAAATGTAGAATTGAGCATTTGTTTTTTAAAAGTCACACACAAGCCGGACACCAGTGGCTCATGCTCGTAATCCTAGCTACTCAGGAGGCAGCCCTCAGGAGGATCACGGTTCAAAGTCAACCTAGGTAAATAGTTCAGGAGATCCCATCTGAAAAAAAAATGCATCACAACAAAGGCCTGGTGGATTGCCCAAGGTGTAGGCCCTGAGTTCAAACCCAAGAACCACACACACAAAAAAAAAAAAAATGTCACATGCAATTAGAAAGAATCACAAGTGGTTGTCTACATCCTTGTACAGTCTGGGGACTTCAGCAACTTTCATCAGTGGTTAGATCATCCAGGCAAAAAAAAGTCAACAAAGAAATATCAGAGTTCAGACAAAACAACTAGACCTAACAGTCATTTATAGAACATTTCACCCAACAGCTACAAATTGTATATTTTTTTCATCAACACATGAAACAGTCTCTGGGACAGACTGTATATTAGACCACAAAGCAAGTCTCAAGAATTCAAAAATATCAGATCATTGCGTACAATTTCTCCTACCATTGACTAAAAGTCAATGGCCAAAAGAACTTTAGAAATTATACAAATACAGGGAGACTAAAAAATACACTCTCAAATGACCACTGGATCAATAAAAACATCAAAAGGGAAATTTTAAAGTTTCTTGGCACACATGAAAATAGAAACATAACATATTAAAACCTATGGAAAGCAGCAAAAGTAACCATAAAAGGGATGTTTACAGCAATCAGTGCCTACATCAAAAAAAAGAGGATTTTGGATTGGAAGTGTGGCTCAAGCAGTAGAGCAGTGCAAAACTCTTGAGTGCAAACCCCAGTACCCTCCCTCCCCACAAAAAAAGAAGATTTCAAATGAACAACTTAACACTCAAGTAAGAAAAAAGCAAACCCAAAATTAGTAGAAGAAAAGAAATAGTAAATATCAAAGCAGAAAGAAATGAAATAGGGTCTTTTTTAAGAGTATAGAAGGTCAATGAAATGAATAATTTGGGTCTTGAAAAAATAAGCAAAGAAAAAAAAGAGAGAAGACACAAGTAAAACCAGAAATGAAAAAAGAGAGTCTGTTATGATTTTGATATTATATGTCCCCCCTCCCAAAAAAAAATCCCTCATGCGTTGAAAGTTTGGTCCTCAATGCGATGTTACAATGTTCAGAGGTGGGGCTTTTGGAAAGTGATCATCAGTCTCTGACTTAGCCTCCAGATTAATCCACTGATGAATTCATGATCTGATAGCATTTTTGGGACGTGGGGAAAGTAGGAGGAAGTAGGTCACTGGGGGCACGCTCTTGAAGGGTTTACCTTGTCCCTAGTTCCTCCCTCTCACTCTCTACTTCCCAGGCACCACAAGGTTGGCTCCACCATGTGCTACACACCATGATATCCCACCACCCTTTGGGCTTAAAAGCAATGGAGCCAAGTGACCCTGAACTGAAACTTCTAAGACCATGAGCCAAAATAAATCTTTCCTCCTTTTAAGTTTTTACATCAGGAATTTGGCCACAGTGACAAAAGGCTAACTAACATACAGTCTAACTGATACTATAGAAATACAAAGTATCTTTAGGTTCAATATGCCAACAAATTAGAAAACCTAGAAGAAACGAATGAATTTTTAGATGTAACCTACCAAACTTGAACCATGAAGCCATAGAATCTCCTAGTAAGCTAGGAGTTGAATAAAGTCTCCCAACAAAGAAAAGCCCAGGACCTATTGGCCTCACTGCTAAACTACAAAACACTTAAAGACCTAATACCGATTCTTTTCAAACTATTTCAAAACACTGAAAAGAAGGGAATTCTACCAAACTCATTCTATGACACCAGCATTACCTAATACCAAAACATGACAAAGACATAACAAATAAAGAAAACTCTGATGCATGAGTCTGGATTTATAGCAGGCCTGTCCTTCTGGGCGTCTCATAGCATTCCATGCCAGAGCAAACTGTATCTCAGAACCATTGCTTAGCCTCTGCCTGTAGACTGCTGGCACTGAAGTAGGCTGCACAGTGGGAAAAAAAAAGAAAACTATAGGCTAATATCCTTGATTAACATAGATGAAAACATTCTCAACAAAATACTAGCAAACCAAATCCAATAGCACATGAAAACAATTGTACAGTATGGCCAAGTGGGATTTTCACAGGAATGCGAAGATGGCTCAGTATATACAAACTGACAAACTTAATAGAGCACATCGACATACTGAAAGACAAAAACCATATGATCCTCTCAACAGCCACAGAAAAAACATTCAATGAAATTCAACATTCCTTCATGATTTAAAAAAAAAAACCTTCAAAAATGAGGTATAGAAGGAACAACATACATCACGTAATAAAGTCTATATATGACAAACCCACAACTAACATCATGCCAAAAGCATTTCCGTAAGATTTGGAACAAGGATATCCAGTTTTACCACTCCTATTCAACATTATACCAGAAGTCTTAGCCAGAGCAAGAGAAAGAAATAAAAGGCACCCAAACTGGAAAAGAAGAAGACGGATTCTCCCTCTTTGCAGATGACATGATCCACCAAAAACTGTTGGGATGAGAAAAAAAAAATTGGTAAAATTGTAGGATTTAAAATCAACACCTAAAAAAGGGTAGTATTTTTATACTCTAATAATAAACATCATTGTATCACAGAGGTACCTGCATACCCAAATTTGTTGCAACAGCATTTATAATAACCAAGATATAAAATCACCACGATATCTATTGATTGGTGAATATGTAAGAACAATGTGGTGTGTAGGTAATACAATATTATTCAACAGCCATAAAGAAGAATGGTACCCTGTCGTGTGTGGACATATGGGTGGAACTAGGGAACGCTACATTAAGAGAAATAAGCCAGATTCAGAAAGACACTTGTTTTCCCTCATTGTCAAAGCTGAAAATGCTCATTATAGGCAAGTAAAAAAGAGAACAGAGGTCAGCAAAGAATAAGAAGAGGCAGGAGAAGGCAGCTGCAGAGTGGATAATGAGTATCAAAACACAGAGGGAGGAAAGAAGTTCTGATGTTGTACAGCACCTAAGGTGACCACAACCACAGCAGTTATGCATGTCAAAATAACTAAAGAGCTTGAAGGTTGCCAGCACAAAAAAATGATAAACACATGAAGAGAAGGAAATGCTAATTATCATGAGTTGATCGTTACATGTTGTGTACATGTATTGAATTATAACACTGTATCCCATAAATAAGTACAAATATTATATGTCAATCAAAAATCAAAATGACTTTTTAAATGAAATACTCCTTTCAAGCAAATAAGCACTACCTATGTTTCGAACTGCTCCCAACATCAGTGTTGAGGGCAGTAAGGAGTAGACAAACGTCAGGGGAACACACACACTCATCTACAGCACAGCCTAAACATTTGCACAAAAGAAAAGTGACTCTATAGTCCAGATTATGGTGAAAAACATTGAAGAGGAGATTTACCCCATCTTGGTGCCGCCTTACTAACAACTGGCAGCTGAATTACAAGCACACCAAGAACCAAGACTGACGTTCACGACCAAAAGCAGGGTGGGGAGAAACACAGCAAAAACATTTCCAGATAATTCTGCTGATGCACTTCTTGGTTGAGTTATTTTCTTCCCTTCCCAGGGCCACACATACACACCCATAGGCAGTGCCTCCAGATCAGGGAACACAGAGGAAATGTGTTCAGTCAACATCAGCAGGACAAAAAGCCAAGGCATGCAATTTACTTCCTAAGAGGATTTTTGTTTTACTTCAATTGCTGATTTGGGTTTCTGACAACAGCCAAGACCTACTACCCAATGTTCATTCTCTTCTTTTTACTGAATAGTATAACTTTGATATTATTCTAAGTAGTACTATAGGGAAGGATGGTTGATGAATGAATGGTAAATGGGCCTTTAAAAAACATTTCTTAAATGTCTACCTGGGATGTGCCTTTGTGTCCTTGCTGCTTCCTTGCTGGAATATACCTACCCTGGACTATAAAGCAAGCTTGGGGATTAAAAAAAAAAAAAAAAAAACATGCTATGAATGGTGGAGAAAAAGAGAAAGAGCCTGAGTCCTTAATACCATTTTAGAGCTGTCATACCACCCTGACATCTCTTTTCAATTTTTCCTTATGAAAGAAAAATAAAATACAATTCTATCTTGCTCTCTGTTATTAGTAACTGATTGAAATTTATAACTGATGTGCTGGCTGTCTGAATTACCCAAATGGCCTGGATATTACTCAATGCCCATTTATTTGGGGACATAGAAACAAAGACTTAATATTACTCGTAATAGTTATGGTAATTTTTGAAAAAAAAATCTAAAATTTGCATCTGCTTATAGGAGGAGCAGAACAACATACTTGAAATCAGGGCTGTGCTAGGACACCAAGATCACATGACTCCACTTGAATTCTTAAATTCAAGCACATTGCAGTAATCCTGACCTGATTTTCTATTTCATCAGAGAAAAGATAAGTTCAGGCACTAAATGACACTCACTCTTCTAACCAGGAACTTCAATTCAGTGCCTAGTCTCTGAAATTAATTTTACAAAAGGTTCTTCATTTCCTGAAACTCGCATTTCCTCTATAAACTTGGGTATTTGGTAATAATAACATCTATCTATCGCCCCCTTTACCCAGAAAAAAGCATCATTAGCACCTGTATTCTATCAAACTCACTCTATATATTTAATAGCTGCCTTACCTAAGTCCTCTGTCTGTTTCCCCATAAAAGGATAATAATACTAACCTTTCCTCCAAGCTGTGTTGTGATGAGATGTTTAATTAATGTTTACAAAGTATTTAGCGAGCAGCAGATGAAAGATGCTAAAGAGGCATAAAGCAGTATCTTTAGTCTGACTCATCAGTTACGCTGATTATTTATGCAAAATGAAAGCTGTGTTGCTACAACTAAAATTGTTGTGGATACACATTGGATCAAATGTAAATCCCAGAATAACTATATAAATATATCATATATGTATATCCTGCAGTTACAAATCAATTCCCTTTATCTTTTTATTGGTACAGTATACCTTTTAAATAGAATGAGTATTTGAAATCTCTTAACATTTGAAAACATAAACCGATTAGAAGATTAGGGTAATAGTAAAACACCATACCTTTGGTAAGCACATGAAGTTCTTTACACTTAAATACATAGATAAAGATTCAGTGTGCAGTGATGTGAAACTACACAACTTGAAAAAAGACATCTTATTTTATTCTTTTGCAATTGAAATTACCCTACTGACATGAATTACATAATAAATTAATAAACTAAAAGGTTAGCTGCAGGTCAAGGTCAGGAGTGTAGCTTAGCGTTAGAGCACATGGTTAGCATGCGTGAGGCCCTGGGTTCTGTCCTCAACATCAAAATACAAAAAAGGTGTAGTTCAACTGACATTTCCTGAGTTCGTATGTGCCCCATGTGAAAGGACATCTTCCTATACAGCCAATGACTTTCAACTAAGTATACCATATTTATTTAATAAGGACATATCAAGATTATACATATTTCTGAACCACAGAATCATTTGCTATATATTCTGTTCTGGTAGATAAAAGTAAAATATCATTTTATCGTATAACATAGAGCCTTTTTCAAGCTCAAATGTACCCTTCGCAAATAGCAGAAATCAGGAAACAGGAAGCTCACTACTGAAGAAGAGTTCAGTCTCGTACAACTGGTCATGTAAGTGCACAGCATCTACCCATAACCTGTCCCATGTGTACAGTTTCAAAAAGAATGGATAGTCTTAGAACACACACACACACACACACACACTACTGTGGAATCCAAGAACAGACTCTGAAGATTCTGAAAGACACACTAATGGAGATCATCAATATGTTGGGTCAGAGAATGAATTGTAACAGCTACTCAGAAACTGCTTTTTCTAAAAAGCTCTGACTCCTCCCTTGGACCTGTAAATGTCAAAAGGCAACCCAAGCAGGAGAAAAGCTTAGCATCCCTGCCTCCATTTTGCATCTGTCTTTCTCTGAGATACTCTGTCTGCAGTCACCTTGGAATCCGGGAAGAACAGGTTTGATTGGCATCATCTTGGGACAAGAGAGGGAACTGCCTATCCCACCCCTCCCCCTGTCCCTCTTCCACACACCATCATCTCCCCACCCTCACTGCCACATAAAGCAATGCCTTTCTTACCCTGACCAGGCATGCTCAGACCATCCTGAGATGATGATCAATCAACTGGTACTGTTTAATAATGATATATATCTCTTGCCTCCCACCCCAATCCTGCCTCTATTCAAACCTATACTCCAAAGATGGGCTGAAATGCTTACTTTGCCTCTTTGCTGCATGCCTATGACATATAACAAATCTTCTTCTGCCCCTATCATCTGTTTATTTGGAGTATAGGGTTGAGTGACCAGATGTAAGCGCTGGAGTTAGATCTCTGGCCTAGATCTCTGGTTACAAAATAATTGGTCTTAATTCAAAAAGGACTTATTTGTGGCCAGGCATTGTGGCTCACACCTATAATTCCAGCTACTTGAGGTGCAGACTGGTAGGATCATGATTTGAGGCCAGCTCAGAAAGTTAGCAAGACCTTATCTCAAAGAACAAATCAGGTGTGGTGGAACACATCTGTAATCCCAGCTACATGGGAGGCAGATGTATCATGGTCCAAGGCAAGCCCTAAGCAAAAATCATGGGACCCTATCTGAAAAATAACTAAAGCAAAAGGGCTAGAGGTATATCTCAAGTGGCCCTGAGTTCAAACCCAAGCACCATCACAAAAAACAAAAAGGACATAGTTGAAATTTTCTTCTAGCTTCCACTCAATTTGATCAGTTTGGGAATTTGTACTCTAGTCAATTTTTAAAAAGGCTAACATTTCAACCCAAAAAAGTCACAGAAGTACAAAGTTAATATTCTCTTGACTTGAAAGTAAAGACTCTTATTGAAGTTGATTGATCTCTTAGGGCATTGAATTTCAGTACTGGAGAGAATGGTTTTGTTTTGTTTTTGTGGGGTTTTTTGAGATAGGGTCTCACTATGCAGCCCAGACTAGCCCCACTGGAGACCTTCTTGCCTCTTCCTCCCAAGTGCTGGGATTACAGGAATGAACCACCACACTGGGCAACTATAAGGACTTTTAAAGATCAATGGATTTGATATCCTTTTAATCAGTTCAGAAGTAAAGTTATCCAAGTGTTGGAATTAATCTGAAACCATTTTCTTGTACATCTTTGATGATTAGTGGTTTCTACCTCCAGTTCTTTTTTTCCCCTACAGGCTTGTGATCCACAAGGTTACCATCTCCTGTCCCCAAGACATTCACCACCACTTTTCCATTGCCACATTTTTTATATCATGGAATTAAAACAGGAAGAAACCCCATGTCAGCATGTCCTACCTCACCCCCAATGCATCCTTCTGAATTCTAAAGAAGCCTATGCCCCACTCTTAATTCTCTGGTACCTCTAGTGTCACCTCCAGTGTTACTTCCAGTGTCACCTCTGGCACTTGTTGCCTTATCTGTACTCCACATTGATTAAATATGAAATACATTCCTCTCAGTAGCATCCCCCCAAACACTAATCTTGCAACATCTAATTACAGTGCACTCTTTATTGAAGTTTCAGTGACAACATGAGGTAAGAGGTATGCTGCATTACACTACAGCAGAGCAAAGGATTTAGAAACAGATACAGTATTCCTGCTATTCTCAAATACATTTCCCCTATTCATTGTGTTTTAAAGTTTTATATACTTACAATCAATCTGTACACTTAATATGGTATCATATTTTCCTGAAAAGCTTTCATTAAATTAATAGTATATGACTGAAAGTATCCATTGAATCCTAGAATCAAAGAGATTTGTTAAAAAAAAAAAAAAAAAAAAGCTCCTACCATACACACTATCAGGAACTTTGTATAGATCATCTCCTTTAGTCACCCTCAGTTCTGTCCCACTCCCATCCTGATATCCCACTCCAACCTCTCATTTTTCCTGCCTTCCATTTTGTCCCAGCTTCTGGGCTTCCTTCAGAAACTTGTGTTAATCTTTATATTACTCCTCAGACCACCTAAAACATGCTCTGAGTTTTTCCACTATAAAATGGCCCATTGAGGTAATTGGCTAAACAGAAAGGTTCTTTTTAAGGGATTTTCCTGATAGCTTTTTGGATGTATGGACATCCCATCCCCTCCATTTTTTAAATTAAAATTTTTAAATTTTTAAATTAAATTTTTAAATTAAAATTTTTAAATTTTTAAATTAAATTTTTAAATTAAAATTTTTAAATTTTTAAATTAAATTTTTAATTAAAAATTTTTAAATTTTTTAAATTAAATTCTTTTCCTTCGATTTCTTATCCAGTTTGACAGCAAATGACTCCCACATTTCAGCCTTCAGTTTGTATCTGTCTTATATTCTGGACTTACATTTTCATTCTGAAAGATGGTTTTGTCAAAGTTTACCACAGATATCTCAAACTCAGCACATAGACAAAGGAAAATAGGGACTTTTGTGCTTGTATTCTGTGTGGATCCTCAGTACAGACTACAGAGTAAAATAACATAGGGTCTTCCCAGGAAAAAGAGGGAGATTCAGGTGCCAAGTTTCCCAAGGATGTGACTCCCACAGGTGAAGGTTTAACAAACCTTGATTTTTATAATTGGTCTCCTGCTTCAATCCTTACCTAATCATCTATTTCAAAAGAGGACCTGTGAGACAGGATCCAAAAGCAATAATTTAAAGGTGGGCTTGAGATCAGCCTAAGCCTTCAACTTCAAAGTCATGATATCCAAAGTCAAAGACACCATTTCCCCCAAACAAACTCATTCTATTTCTGACTTTCTCAACAATATTAATGGAACCACAATTTTTCTAGTCACTCAGTTTTAAAACTTTAGCCTTGGCTCTTCCGTCTCTCTTATGTTCCTTCAATTGTCTTTTTCCAATTCAGCATCTTAAATATCTTCCATTTCCACCTTTGCTCCTCTAATTCCAGTCACCATAGTTTCCCCATTAGATTGTTATTTGGGCACCTAAAACAATCTCTCTATTCTCAGGGTTTTGGTTTTTTTCATCTAATCTAATTCTTCCCATCTACTGCTACCAATCATAAGGTACAACACTGATGATGTCACTTTCTTATAAAATCTTCAAAGCCTTTTTATTATCTCCTTAGTAACCTCCCCATTGCACAAGCCAAGGGTAAGGCCACAGCCCTCATCTTATTCATCCAATCAGAAGGATTTAACAATCTCTAACCTTGATTTTTATAATTGGTCTCCTGCTTCCATCCTTACCTAATCATCTATTTCACAAATACCCATGGTGACGCTTTTAAAACATATGTCAGACTATTCTGATTAAAATCTTCCAATAGTTTCTTCCTGTTTTACTCAAGGTAAACTGCAAAGTGCTTACAGTGGTCTGCAAGACATAATGTAAGCACTTTGCACCCGACTTCATCCTCTAATACGATCTTCTCTCCAACCCTGCTCTGCTCTAGCCACACCAATCTTCTTGCTGTTACCCAGAGAAAACAGACTCCTCTTCTTGGGCTTTGCAATGGCTGTTCCCTTGGCCGGGAATTCTTCTCCCTGGGAGCTGCAGGACCCTCCCTCACTGATTCAAATACCATCATAGATAGAGTTGTCTCTCTATTGTTTACGTAACATTTCCCCCACCACCAGGCAATTCCTAATCTCCATAACACTCAATTCCATTTGAAATATCATAGTTATTTGGGTGTTATCTTTTATGGTCTGTCTCTTCCTCTAGAATAGTAGCACCCTGGCAGTGCAGTTTTTGTTTCTTTTATAGCTGTTTTATCAATGCCTAAAAGGACATATTGGACTTGGTAAGTGTTCAACAAATATTCACTGAATGAATGAATAAGTCTCCCAGAATGAACCATTCTACAGAAATCATATGCTAGCCCAGGGGAATTCAAACTGTGGGTTAGGATCTGGGAGGCACTGGAGTGATAAAAAGGGGTCTGTGAATCTATAACCGTCCAATTAATGTCTATAAGCTACTATGCATATCATAAAACATTTATTAAAGTATAACTTATCATCATGTATTTTCTCAATCAAAGAATGCTAAGAGTGTACTCTCTATTATGTAGGGGACTACCAATTTTTTTCTTATCAACAATGGGTTCTCATATTCAAAATCCTTGGGAAGCCCACTGTCCTAGCCAAATGAAACCACCAAGTTGTCCATAAACCACCTGTGCCTCTACTACAGTTGCATCTTAACTACAAGATGCTTTCTCCCCTGCTCTTCTCACCCCACCCTCCAATTGCTTTGCCTTTCCAAATGCAAAACCATCCTCACCTATACCTGAGTGGGCATGTCCCAAAGTGACAGCTGGCACTGGGACACAAGATGACTGCCTGGGTTGAGGGATGGAAAGGAAATGCCAAAGAAGAAAAAGAAGTGCTGAAAAACTCAGCAGGTAGAACTCCCAAATCCAACTTTACCTGCCTCCCAGTTTGCCTAGAGTCTCTCCTTGGGAGTAGGGGGGTATTTAATGTCCCCAATAAAGCTCTCCAATCAGCAAAGATTACCCAATCTGCATCCCCTATAAATACAACATGTTTGTTGTCTCACTATGTAACCCAGATGAACCTCAAAATTTCAATCCTCCTGTCTCAGCCTCCTAAGTGCTGGGATTACAGGCGTACACCACCAAATGCAATGGATTCCCATCTTGGTGAGTGCAAAGCACACTCAGAAGATAAAAGAATAGAGATTCATTACTTACAACAGGTAAGGAGAGGGCTGAGCTTACTTCCAAAGCAATGCTCTCCCTGAGGAAAGGAAGCATGGGAATTTTACTCCAGGAGGCTATACATATGCATATAGGAAAGCACATTAGGAGTGAGCACATGCTCAATTTAAGATGTACATTTCCAAGCATGCTCAGTGAAGAGAAACCATTTCTGGGCATGTTCAGCTCAATATTATAATGAGCCAACTTTACTCTATGTTGCCTAAAAGAATGAGTCAGAGAGGCTCTGTGACCTTGGCTGGTTCTCATCAATCTTCTCCAAAGAGTCTTAGCTGACCCAAAAAAAAAAAAGATAACTCTGAAGGTATGTTGATACATGAGTTTATCCCCAAAGTTTCCTGCTTTGCTTAGTAGCTAACAATTTGTAAGGTGAGCACAGGAACCAGTGTTAGGCGAGTAAAGAGTCAGGGAAGGGAAGTCAGCTCACAAAGGGCATATTATCAAGCAAATTACCATGGTAAAAACTGGAGCTTAATCCAACTGCTAAGAATGAGAGGAGCCAGCATTCACACAAACTGAAAGGGGACCAGGAAATTAAACAACAATCAAGGTTTGAATTGCTCCCCTGGGGGCGAGGGATGCAAGACAGAAGTTCTCAGGGAAAAACACCTGGATGCTTACAGCAGTTGTGCATGTGACTGGAGTGTACCTCGGAAGTAGAGAACTTGCCTAGCATGTGTAAGGCCTTGGATTTGATCCCCAGCACAAATAAGTAAGTAAACCAATAAACAAAAAGATAAAAGCAGTTGAGCTACAGTGGTAAGACTTAAGGGATATGAGTGAGGTTCTGGCCACAGTGTTACACTGTACATAAGAATGTGAGAATATGTATGCATGGGAATATAAAGAATTTATCGAATTAGAAAATTGGATAGAATTTAAACATATGATAAACAAGAGCCTAGACAATGTTGGCTTCACACTTACAAAGCAAGTGCCCCACCACCTGAGCCAAACCTCTAGTTCACTCTGCTCTGGTTATTTTTGGGGACAGGATCTTACCAACAATTAATCCAAGTGGCCTAGAACTGTGATTCCCTCCCCACCCATCTCAGCCTCCTAAGTAGCTAGGATTATAGGCGTGAGCCACAGGCATCTGGCTAGGCAAAGTTTTTAAAAGAAACAATAACCTAGAAAAAATAGTTTACACATATATAATAATTATCCTGAATATACAAAGAATACCTACAGATCAAATATAAATAGAAATCACTCCAAAAAATAGATTAAAAGATATGAATATGTAAAGAATAAATAGGAGAGCAATGCAAGTCAACTCCCTGTATAGCTGTCCTTATCTCAACTAGCAAAACCCTTGGTCCTATTATTGCTTATACTCTCTCTTCAACAAAATTGGAGATAAGGGCAAAATAGTTTCTGCCTGGTAGCGAGGGGGTAGGGGGGAGAGGGAAAGGTGGGGGGGTAAGGAAGGGGGTGGGAGGAAGGAGGGAGAAATGACCCAAACATCGTATGCACATATGAATAAAAGAAAAAAAAGAAAGAAAGAACCTAGAAAAAATAGTTTACACATATATAATAATTATCCTGAATATACAAAGAATACCTACAGATCAAATAGAAATAGAAATCACCCCAAAAATAGATTAAAAGATATGAACATGTAAAGAGTAAGAGTCAAGTCCCCAAAGAAGAATTGAAATTGTCAATAAACAAAAAGAAACACAACTAGAGAAGTAAAAGTTATAACTTCAGCAAAATACCAGTTCTCAGCCATCAGATTGACTCAAAAAAGTAAAGTTTTATTTTTATCAAATATTGGTGGATATGTGGACAAAGAAATATAGAGGAAAATGCCCTCTCACTGCAACTGCCACTTCAGAAGGAAAAAGAATCTTTCAAAACCAAAAATATACATACCCTATGGCCAGGAATTCCACTGCTCGATATCTTTTCTAAAAAAATACTCTTGTGCACAGGAATGCCTATTCAGCATTATTTGTAATTATGCAAACAATCCTAAAAAGAAGACTAGCTGAAATAGTATGGACTATTATATCACTATTAAAAAGAGTAAATTAGATATATACATACTATAATGGATAAATTCCCAGTATGTATTACTAAGTGTAAAAAGCAATTCCATACATATTATGTTGTTGGTGAAAAGACACTAATATGTAATGCACTGCTACTCAAGTTTACAAGAAGTATCAAACAATTACATTTGCATGTACATGTATAACACATCACAGCTTATACAGCTTACACAGACCTACAACTATGGTTGCTGTTGGGAAGAAGAGAACATGATAGCTGAGTACTAGTCAAAAGAAAGTTTAGTCATGCCTGTCAAGTTTTGATTTGGGGACAAGAGCATTGTCTGTGTATTATTTGCATTATTTGTACAGTTTATACTAAATGCAAAATAATCATTTTTTTTTGATAGACCTGTACTTCCCTTGGAGCCCAGCCCAATGCTGTTTACTGGTAGCTCTAGCATGTGGTTAAAATGGATGAATGAACAGTGATGAAACAAGAGGTTGAGTTAGATTGCAAAGTCTTAATTTCCAAGTTCAGGAGTTTGCAGCTGCAGAACATGGTGGTTCATGCCTGTAATCCCAGCACTCTGGAGGCTGGAGCAGGAAGATCACAAGTTCAAGGACAGCCTGAGACTCTATCTCAACAGCAACAACAATAAAAAACTTCTTGTTTATTTGGCAGGACAGATCAGTTAAATGGGACTTAACATGAAAGATGTTTTACTTTGACCTTTGACTCATGATCAACTTCTGGTGGACCTCCCATGGCACGCTCTCTTTCATGATAAACATCACATTTCATTTCTGTCCCGTCTCATGACCAGAAGACAGAGCTCCAAATGTTTAAACTTTTTTTTTTTCTTCTTGTCTCTTGTTTTGTTGGAGTCTTAGTAGAAGTTGTGGTTTTGTTTCTTTAGTTCTGGTTCTTTTCCTTCAACATCTATACCCTCCAGTTCTCAGTTAGTTCTCAGATTATCAAACCCCAGTTGCTGACGCAGATGGGAAGAGTGGCCACAGGAAAAGCCACATATGGAGTTGATTTTCCCCTTTGGGAGACTTCTTATTTCATGCCTTAGTTCTTTCTGATTCTTATCAAATTGTCCACACTTTACTCCTCCCCTTCTCAATGGAAAAGCCCTCTGTGAGAAGAGAGGAAAAGAAAATTACTTTTACCCTTTTGTGTCTTTTGAGTTCTGTGACATGTGCACATATAACTATTTTTTAAATCTTTTAATCAAAAAATTTAAGACTAGGGCTGGCGGCATGGCTCAACTGGTGGAGCACTTGCCTATCAAGTATAAGACCCTGACTTCAAACCCCAGTACCACCAAGAAAATAAATAAATAAGTCTATTAAAGCACCTCAAGTCATTATGTACTTCCAATGGCTTTATTTTTCCAATAAGAGCCCCCAAGCAGACACCACTTTACAACTGACATCCCATGTGTCCTCATGGGAGGGAAAGTTCCATTCCTACTACACTCAGACTGTCGCTAGGTTGGGGCAGAAACATGCCCTAAGGAAGAGAGAATGTGTCACAGCTGGCAAGTCTCATTTTGGACTGTCCTCCAGTTTGTATGCTTTCTCAACTTAGGTTATCCATAAAATTCCTCCTTGACACCTCTAGTGACTCATTGGAAATAGTGATTTTTCTACATTTCCCTAACATCTGCTCTACTAACTTCATGTTAACGTTATTAATGGGGCTATAGCTCTAGTTATTTATTCAACATTAATTCATCTATTCACTTTTTTCATCAAACCTTTATCGAGTGCTACTGCAACACTGAGGATGGTTACGTACTGGTGCAGCACACGCACACATGCACACACACACACGCACACCTGCCTCTACTATATGTCCTCAATATAGTTTTCCAAGAGTACACAACCTAAGAGAGGAGCCAGAGGTAACCAAAGAAGCAGCATCACAAGTTAAGACTTACCTCTTGCTCTTTGTCCTATATACTGAAAGCAAAACTGACCAAAAAGCATTAAGGGAGAAATTTTCTTGCTTTACCATTTCTGGTTTTGTTTTTTTTTTTTTTTTTTAGTGTTTTCTGACTGACTTTTTGCTTTAAAAAAGAGTGTTCTTCCACTGATATATAAAAAACTTAAATTTATACATATTAATGGATACCATGTTGTTTAGATACATGTATACACTGTGTAATGTTTAAATCAAGTTAAACATATCTAACTCCTCAAACATTTTCCAGTAGCTCAGTGGCAGAGTGTGTGCTTAGCCTGGGTGCAAGGCCCTGGGTCTGATCTCCAGCACCAAAAACAAAACAAAACAAAAAATGTTGTCATTTCTTTATCTTTAAAATATTCAAATCCCTTCTACTAGTTTTTTGCAAAGTACAGTACTTACCAATATTATAGTCACACTACTTAGAATCGATGCTCAGGTGTACATCACCCACTTTGAAAAAACTTTAACAATACAGACACCACGTTTAAGGGCTTCTCTTTTTCTTGATCCAAATTCAGTTTCAGGAGATATATGGCTTCACCTTGAGTCAGCTACCAGATATTCTAGCAAAAGCTTTCTAATCCCTGCTTCTCAGAGCCCTTAAGGCTCTGTATGTGTCTGCTGAACCTCTCCCAGTTGGAGAAACCCATATCTAAATATCTATTGAACATTTCCACTGATAAATTCAAAAAGGCTTAAATTGCCAGGTGTGGGGGCACATGCCTTTAATCCCAGTACTCAGGAGGCTAGGTAGGAGGATTACAATGAGTACGTAGCAAGACCCTGTCTCAAACAAAACAAAACAAAAATGATTTAATTTGGACTAATTTTATTTTTCTGACTCCTTCTCCTGGCCCCTTCCCAGCTTTCTGGACATCATTTTTGTATTTCTGCAATCACTTACTCCACAAAGTAAATTTAAAGCCTTGTAGCAATCACTTTTGATTTCACTCTACTTTACTCCCACATCTGGTCTTCAAATCCTGCCCAGTTTATGTGCCTGTGATCTCCAAGTCCAGTCCAGGCACCTCCATCTGTCAGAAATTCTCCCTCTGCCCCATAATATCATTAATTTCCTAGTTATTTCTATTCTCTTCCTCCTCAAGTCTCTTATACAGACTGTATTAATACCACACTAGGCTTGCCAGAGAAAGTGCAGGGCATCCTGGACTTTGTTTGTTAAATCTGGCAACCCCACACCACACTGATCTTTCTGGACATATTTCTGCTCCAATTTAAACTCTCTCCCTTTCTTTTACTGAATTAGTTTATTTTTTTTTTTTAAGTTGTTGTTCTAGCCTTTATTGAATTAACCCTAAAATCCTTTGCCTAATCACTTAGGCACTTTTGTACGTTACCTGCCTGTATAAGCACTCTAATTTGTTTTGTGAAGTGTACAAAATAAAGAATTTCTAGTCTGTGTCCTTAAGGAGTTTGCAAGCCAAAGAACTATCACTGACATAAAGAAACAAAAGTAAATATAGAGTGGTAAAATCCAATTTAGAGTTGAGAGAAGAGAGTGAAGAGGTCCTCAAGTTTATAATCATGTTACCTGGATTCTAATGTGCCCTGAAACCAGTGAAAACTTTTAACTCACCCATATCCTAGTCCTAAAAACCAGTACTAAAACAAGTCAACTTCTCAACCTCTACAGCTATAGCTCCTCTATAGCTAAGGAAAGTGAGCACATGTGCATGACTTTCACAGAATCCTAAATAACAAGGAATCAAGAATGGGTCCCTGCACTCATCAGTGTTCTTTCTGAAGACAATTCATCTCTGAGTATGCACCTGAATGCTTCCATAAATATACCAAATTTAATAAAAATACAACAAGTAAACAAAACATAAGACATAATCTGGAAACACTTCTTTTAAAGATTCAAATTTTAAAAGCAAATTCTTCAGGATTTTCTGAACTTTTGCTTCCAGGGAATTACAGATTCCTTTTTTTTTTTTTGTGACGGTAGTGCTGAGAATCATTTCCAGGTCTATAACATGCTGCTCAAGTGCTCTGCAATGAGCTACACTCTCAGCCCCTTTAGAATTTCAAACACTGAGATTCATGGGGTCACAGAGAAATATAAGAATGGGATATTCTGTCTGGTAACAGCTTTCAAAAGGTAATACCAGAATGTGGAAATATATCTAATCTATATTTTTCTTGTGCATGTTCATCAAAAAACAACAACAAAAATTAAGTTTATTAAGGAATCTCAAAAGTGCATAGAAGCAATGCTAGGAATCTCTCTGAAGAGCTACCTTTATCCTAAACTAGCAAAAACGCTGTGTCCTTCTTGTTATTGCCTATGTTTTCTCTTCAACAAAATCAGAGAACAACAGGATGGACCAGGCTCTACCTGAAAGTGAGGATGGAGGACAGTGTGGCCCAAACAATGTATATGCATGTAAGTAAATGTAAAAATGATAAAATTTTAAAAAGTTAAAAAAGGAATCTCAATTCATTATAGACATATAATGGTTTTATTTTTTCTAATAAACTCCAAAAAATGACTGCTTTTCTAATTATTAGCAACTACATCTTGATTAATCACATTCTTTTCAACCAAATATGGTTATTCAAAACAATCTCACTCAGTTTAGATTCATTCCTGTTCATTTAAACACTTTGATACTACAGTTCATCAAAATTCTACACATCCTATGACCCAGAAGAGGTTAAGCCTTCCATTTTAGACCAAAAGCTCTAGCAATTTGTCAGGGGTGGGGAGCAGGGTTGGGTGGAGAGAATCAGTTCAGGTTCTTTATCTGCTCTATCCTTCATCTACGGGCTTCTCTGGGATGGGGACAGGGAGCAGGACTACCATCCTCTCTGCAGTTGACTGTAACCACTAGTCTAGCCTCTGCCTATGGACTGAGGGAGGGCCAGTGGTGGCTCTACAAGTCCCTTCTGATGAGAGAGCGGTTTGTTTTCTCTAGCAGAAGCTGACTTGTTGGCTTTACATACATGTGAGCCCCCTTTACCCTCTACACTGCAGTGATCATCTATTGCACAGTCACTAATTGTGACTCCCAAACTCATGTTATAGGATCCAACTCACGGATCTGCAGGCAGATAAGGAGTCCATTGTTAGGAAAAATGCTGCTCATAAAGAAAGCTCACGAGAAAAGTCTCACGTCCAAGAGCAAAATTTAATGTCAGGTTCGAACTGCCAGGCTGGCCCAGGAAAGATGGCATAGCAGTGATTCTGGGCCAGGCTTGGCTTTTATAGAAGGGGGAGGTTAAGGAAGTAAGGGCATGCGTGGTAGTCTCTGGTAGGGGGTGGGGCTGTCTCAGAGCACGAGAATTTCTGTTAAGGGCGGGGCTGTCCTTGGGAGTTTCTCAGGTGAGGTCTGAGGATAAAATGGCTGCCAATTTATAAATGGAGACATTATTGTTCTATCATTCCCCTATTTTTTCTTTAATAATGATGAGGGTAGGGGCTGAGGATCAGGAATTAGGGTGAAGTATTGATCTCTTTAGCTGCTTCCTGCTGGCATGGGGCATTGTATAGGGCAAGATCCTCAGGCTCCTGTGTCCTGGTAGGTTGATAGCCCTGGAGGTACAACTGGTTAAACTTTGATTAGCAATAGCAGACATGCAGTATGATATAAGGGAGGAAGCTTAAGAATAGGACAGCAAGAAACATAGGCATTAGGATGGGCATTGGCCAGGAGAACCACTGTGAAATGTTGTTCCCTAGAGGATTCCAAGAGTTGGTTCCTTAAGAAGTGCTGCCACTGGGGGATCCCATTGAGCTTGACAGCAGTAGGTGTTATGAGAATGACCTGATGAGGACTGGTCCACCGAAATCCCAATGGAGAGGGTAGAAGATCCTTTAGAAGAACAAGATCCCCTGGTTTAACAAAAATTGTTATAGGGTGGGGCAGAATCTGGTCTGCATGCTCTCTGAGAAGTTTCCTGAGAAGGTTAAGATAAGGTACATAGTCAGCCAGAGGAGCAGAGTCTGTTGGAGGCAAGTTTTCTAAGAGAAATGGGTGGCCATACATTATTTAAGACCCAAATAGGAATATTAGGAGGAGCATAAAAAGGTTTCTGCTAAGGGAGTGCATACCTAGGGATCTAAATTCTGCAAAATCCTGTAACTCCCAAGAAAGCTGTAAACTGACTTATGATATGGGGAAGAGGGAAATGGAAGATTGGGTTGATGCAATCATGACTCAGGGAGTGAGTCTGTCCCCTTAAGGCCACACCTAGGTAGGTGACTTGTGGGAGGCAGGGGCTGTCAGGATTTAGGTTAAATGTAACACCTTTGGATAAAAGAGAGTTTTAGCTCATTTTTATATAACTTTGTAAGTGTTTTTACCATATAGATAAAGTATAGACACAACACTGTTACAAGGTGGTCATTTAAGACACATAAGCAAATATGTAAATGAACTCTGATTTAGTAGTACTTAAAGCTTGACAAGATCAGCAGTAAACACAAATAATTTCTTTGATAAAATCTTTCTCTGTAATGGTTTTTTGGAGATGTTACTCAGAGAAGAACAATATTAAGATAACTTTGTTATTTTATAGACATAGAGAATTTGATTTTAGTTTGACATGACCCTAAAAATCTTTTAGGCAACTCTTAGATTATAGTCAATTTTAACTTTATCACACACCAAAGCTTTTTATTATACATTTTTAAAACTTACTCAGACCTTTATATAACATACTAAACCCTTTGATGGCTTGTCCTAATCCATCCTATTTGAAACAATCTTTACAACAAACCCTTCTTTAAAAAATCCTTTCTCATCCAAAAAAAATTCCTTTTTCTTTTAACTTCTCAAAAATCACATTCATTACCTATCTATATCCTTTCTAGTTATTTACTTTGTAACTTGTATTTTTAAATTAACTTTTATAAGAATTTTAGATTTATTATAGGGGCTGAAGCAACTAATTAGTGGTCCTTGTTGTTTTAAGGAATTTATAATGGGCATAAGGCCTCATCTCCCTCAGGCTTGAGGGGATAGTGTTTTGGGTGTGGAAACTGTGAGGGATTTTTGAGTTTTATTTGAATAGGGAGGGCTGTCCTGACTCGCCCTACACTCATCTCATCAGTCCACATTGTGGAATCTATTTGTTCCTGAAGGAGGGGGCAGCAGAAATAGCTGCCTGGGAGGAGGAGAATTTGAGTTTTTAGTTGAGATAGTAAATCCTGTCCAAGCAGGGACATTGGAGTTTTAGGTACTATGAGGAAAGAGTGACAGAGAGGAGGTCTCCCCAAGAGCAAGCCAGAGGCCGGGTAAAATAGTGCTCCAGGGGCTAGCTAGATTTGCCCCAAATGATAACCTTGTCATTGGACCAGGGACCGGGAGAGAAAGGTAAGAAGAGAAACAAGCTCCACTGTCTAGCCAGAAAATGATCTTTTGTTTTTCTGCCATAATGGCTACCATGAGGCTCCTCAACATCAATGCCAAGAAGTGGAGTGTGGACAGGAGGCCGGGACCCATCAATCCATAGGAGGTGGCACCTCACCTTCCATCTGGTGATGGGGGCACTTAGACCTCCAGTGGTTACCCTTGCACAGACGGCAGGGTCCTGGTTGGGGGTGGGGCTGTCTCCTGGGCTGTTCCCCCTTAAGCATTCTCTGCAGAAATGCCCCTCCTGTCCACCATGGTAGCAAACTCAAGATGAAGGCCCCCATTGGGTGGAGGCAGCAATGAGGTCATGTCTCTTATCTTTCTCTCTGATAGTAAGGTCCCGGACATACAGACATAGCTATAAATACAGGCATGGGTAGCTGTATTACTTGGTTCAATGGCTTTTTCCCTTCAGCCAGTCTTTGAGTTTTTTACAAATATCTGGGGCACACTGTTAGAAATTTATCTTTGAGGAGAACCTCTCTCACCTGTGACTCTGGGTCCACTGTGGTGTGCTTTCTGATAGCATCCTTAAGATGCTGTAGAAAGGTAAGGGGATTTTCTTCAGAGGGTTGCTGTAAAGCAAAGTTGTTATTTCACATTGACACCTGATACTCTGGAGAGCAGGTCTCTGAACTGTTCTGGGTCTTGGTTTCCTCACTTGAAGAATAAGGGATCTGGTCTAGGTTAAACTACTTTTTTCCACTATGAGATGGCTGAAGTGACATTAATGCCACTTATCTTCCTTACCATTTTTTTTTTTTGATTTATCAATGCTGGGGAATTGAACCCAGGGCTTTGCACATGCTGGGCAGACATTCTCCCACTGAACTATGTCCTTATTCCCAAATATTTTTTTCTCTTTCCTTTGGCTGTACTGGGGCTTGACCTCAGGACTTTATGCCTGCAAAGTGGCACTCTACTCTTTGAGCCATATCACCAGCCCCTTTTAGTGTGGATCTGTCAAGGGAACTGTCTGTGCCCCTGTAGGTAGGCACATTTATTCCCTCATTTCCAGTTGCCACTAGTATTGGGGCTCATTGTAAATGGTAATCATTTCCAACCTGAGTGGCCTGGGCTAGAACCCATTGTTTCTCTAATGAGACAAGAGTCTGCTCTAATAGAAACATAATATCCTTTCATGTCAATTGAAAGGTTTGAATCACAGAGATAAAGGCTTGAATGTATTTGTCTAGGCATCAGTATAGCTGTCCAGATGTTTTTTAATTTCCCTTAGCTGGAAGGAGACATAGATTTGCACTCTTCCGACCATTACCTGCTGAAGGGGGAAACACCCATTAGGAGGTTCTGAATATTGGGGTGGCTTAGAAGGTAGGGCAGAGAGTGTTTATGCTGTGGCTTACAAAGAATGGCCAGCATTTGAGTATCTAAATAGCAATTGTGGAGCCAATCTGAGATAAAAGTAAATTTGTATGGGGGACCTCAGTTCACTTTTTTTCCTTTTTATAGAAAAGGTCTAATTGGAGTATGGCATTGTAATTTAAGGAACCCCATGAAGGCCACTTCTCTTGGTCACCCAAGGCATACCGAGGCCAGGCCTCAGTACAAAGCTTCCAACATCTACCAGCCAGAAGACTGGAAGGTGCAGATCCTATCTAGAAAAAGCAAAACACTAGGAACCTGCCTTTTCGCTAACAGCAGACAGCCTCGTTAATAAAGGCTACTTTTTAAACAAAGGAATAAATTGTCTGTAAAGTTAGAGAAGGGCATTCAGAGGACATCTCAGGCCAATAACAGTACTATATTGTCCACTTTGAGATTTCTGGGACTATAACCTTGAGCTAACAATTGGCTTACAAGGGCTGGGTCTGGTGTCCCAAGATGTGAGGTGAGGCTAGGAGCAGGGCATGTGCAAAGCACTGACCCCCTCCACACACACCTGGAACAAGAGAGCCTGACTGCCTAGGCCTGATCCTGCAGCCTGTCACCCCTCCTCCCTTCCTGTGTACTCTGTGCGTGTTTATTCTAGGGAAAGTGGCAGTGGGCCACAGCTGCCACCATGTGCAGCTGGCGGCCTAGGGTGTGTGTTGGGTTGGCCTATGGATTCTATTAGCTATGGCAGGCATTCCCGCTGTGCACGAGTGTGCCTGTTTGCTTTCCCTCCTCCCCTTGTGGGGGTGGAGTTACGGCGTGAGTGTGGCGCCTGCAGTTTTTTTGTAAGTGCTTTTTGTAAAGCAGCTGATTTAAAGTTACTTTAGACTGAGAAGTCTGACAAACTAATTGGAATAACTTAAGTCATAACGTACCATGCTACAAGTTTTTCATGGGAGGCAGGGTCCCAGTAAGCCCAGGAAGGGGAAGGCAGACAGAGACAAAGGACATGTGGTGAGACCATGGAGGAAAAGGTGTCCTGACATCTTAGGTATGGGAGGGGAAGGCAGAGCCTGGAGGCATGACACACGCCTGAGGGATTAGCCATCACCTGTGCCTCTAGGTCACTCCCATTGACTGGTACTGGAACACTTTCAGCAACATGAAACCTCCACTCTCCAGCTGCTGTCTTAGGAAAAAGGGGCATTAGATGTGGGGGGGGAGGTAAGAGAAGCAGTCGTCAGATGCCATAATCAAACTGGACTTCCCCAACATAACATGAGGCGTACCCAAATAGACCCCATGATTGGTCTCAGACCACAGGGAGGGAGTATGAGCTCCCCAGAGCTGGAATTGCCTTGAGGCCAGAGTTAGCAAGGAGTGGCTTGACACCACGATGGGAAAGTCCCTCAGGAAGTTAGGAAGAGACAAGCAGCATGAGCAGTGCAAGAAGTCTGCTTACATGGGGAAAGAGGAGGTTTGAGAGAGGATTTGGTTCATTTAGAACCTGGTTTAGAGGCAAATAGAACCTGCACAGGGGAACAGGAAGTACAGAGGGAGGGTTTGGTGTGGAGATAGGAAGAGGATTGGACATAGGGAAGTTCCCTCCATTTACCAGCGCACTCACAGAAATTGTATAAATCCCTTAAAATATTGGGATCAAAAGTGCCATTAAGTGGCCATTTGGAGGCATTGTCTAATAGATACTGGGGCCAGGACTGATTACAGAGAAAAATGAGCTTTTGTGGCTTAAGATCAGGCATTAGGCGGAGGGACCCAACGTTGGCCAGGAGACATCCCAATGAGGAGTCTGAAGGAATTTTGGATGGTCCAACTCTCATGGTGAGGCCTGACCTGAGGAGAGATATGGTGGGCGTCCCTGAAATATCAGGTCCTCAGGAGAAAGGGAGAGAGAGATGTGGAGTACCCAGAGGGAACTTCTTCACCATGGGGGTCCCGGTTCCCAGGGACAGGGGCAAGCCAAGACCTAGCAATAAGATTTCAAGGAAATGAGAGAGAGATCATGGCTCTGTGTGCGAGAAGGACTCACCAAGAGAGGACCTTGAGGGAAGATTGGCCAGTGGTGGATGGCAGTTAGAGGCACACTGGGGCAGAGGAAATTCCCTGTGAGCTAGTGAGGGAGCAGTGCTTTCTAGGATTGGGGGTTCCGGCAAAGCAGCTCTGATCCCAGAGGAAGGGAATGGGAATAGAGAGAGAGAGAGAGAGCAGGATGAGGTGGGGGAGGCCGGGAGAGCAAGGTCAGTGCTGGGAGTGCACTCCAATCAAAGTCACAGCACCAAAATGTTAGGAAAAATGCCACTCACAAAGAAAGCTCACGAGAAAAGTCTCACGTCCAAGAGCAAAATTTAATGTTAGACTCGAACTGCCAGGCTGGCCCAGGAAAGATTGCATAGCAGTAATTCTGGGCCAGGCTTGGCTTGTATAGAAGGGGGAGGTTAAGGAAGTTAGCGCATGAGTGGAAGTCTCTGGTATGGGCGGGGCTGTCTTAGAGCATGGGAATTTCTGTTAAGGGCAGGGCTGTCCTTGGAAGTTTCTCAAGTGAGGTCTGAGGATAAAATGGCCACCAATTTATAAATGGCAACATTATTGTTCTATCATCCATCATCTCTGCTTTGAAGGAGGCCAACCTCTCTGGCCCCACCTCTACCCATATTTCACTTCACTCCTGCCATCTCCACAAGGTTCACAACAGGTACATCCACAAATCTGCTACTTCAGAAGGTCATATAGCCAGAGAACAAAATGTCTATTTTTCTTTTCAAGTGACTTACTTGAGTTTCCCTCACCCACATCCTTGGCTTGCAAGAAAGAATAGACTCTGTACATCCACTCCCAAGAGGCTGGTTTCCCATCACCTTCCTTGGGAGATAGGGAGAGCAATGTAGGTTTTCCACTTCCCTAACTGGGGAACTGTGAGTGAGCCCTGCAGGAAGTTGGCTGACCTCAACTTTACTGAAACATATTGTGCCTTTTGTCCTCAGTTTGGGTCTTAGTAATAGCTATGGGCAAAAAGAAAGTTCCTATTTGTATCCTGTAATGCTTATATGTGCTTGGTTTCCATCTTCCATCCATGTGTGATTTAGACACCCCCACAATTTCAGTTCTAATCTGGGGAATTGTGGTTCTCACACCTAGGGGCACATTAATTATCAAGAAGGCTCTTCCTTTCTTCCTTTCTTTTCTTTCTTTCTATCACTGGTGTTTGAACTCAGGCCCTCCTGCTTGCTAGGCACGTGCTCTACCACTTGAGCCATGCAGTCAGCCACATTTTGTATTTTTTAAACTACAAAGTTCTTAGCTCCATTCCAGATACACTTGGTTAGAATCTCCAGGGCTAATCCCAAGGAATCTATAATTGATTCGAATACAAACAGCTTGGGCTCAGGGTGTACCTCAGTGGTAGAGCACTTGCATAATATATGCAAGGCCCTGAGTTCAGTCTCCAGCATTAGGGGGAGGGGGAGGGGAACACAAGCAGCTTGGTATTTAGGAATCTCTGAGAACTCAAAAAGAGAGGAATTTAAATAAAAGGTCAGAAAACTACTTGGGTTAATATATAAGTCCAATGAACAGAATCCACACCTATATGATTCATTTGTGTAGCTCCAACATTAAGACCAATGTCAAGCACATGGTAGATTTTTTTCAATAAATACTTAATTGCATGAATAAACGGATGGGTAATTTAGCTACCTATCTTACCAACATGTGTCACAGCACACCATGGGAAAACATGAGTTTGCTGTTTTAGTTTTTTGGGTTGTTATAACAAAATACCATAAACTGGATAGCTTATAAATGACAGAAACCTATTTTCATAGTTCTGGAGGCTTAAAAGATCAACATCAAGGTGCCAGCCGACTTGGTGTCTGATGAGAGCCCATGAGGAAGAAGCAAAGCAGCTGTTTCACAAGAGCACTGATACTACTCATGAGGGCTCTCCCCTAGGGACCTAATTACCTCCAATGGCTCCCATCTCCCAACATCACACTGATGACTACATTTTAACATTGATGTCATTGCATCTATCAAAAGTAAAGGCATGTTTTTCCTGTAGTCATCCTAATATAAACAAGTCTTTTCTGAACTTGTAAATAGCTAAATTAGGTAAGAAGAAAATACTAAGCCTGACACTGGTGGCTCATGCCTATAATCCTAGCTACTTGGGAGGCTGAGACCAGGAGGATCAAAGTTGGAGGCCAGTCAGGGCAAATAGTTCTTGAGACCCCCATCTCCAAAGCAAAATGGACTGGAGGTGTGGCTCAAATGGTAGAATGCTTGCTTTGCGAACTCAAAACCCTGAGTTCAAACCCCACTGCCACCAAAAAAGAAAAAAAAAAGAAGGGCTGGAGGAGTGGCTCAAGTGGTAGAATGCCTGCCTCGCAAGTCTGAGGCCCTGAGTTCAACCCCCAATACCACTAAAAAAAGAAAGAAAGAAAGAAAATACTACCTGCTTGAATAGGACATCTGAGGGCTTTCTCCCCACCATGCAGGATCAGGATAAAAGAAATTCCAACAAAGGTGGGAAGCTGGCCAAGCCAATGACTGTGGGTATATCATTTTCCTTCAGAAAACATAGACCTGCAAATGGGACCAGGCCATGTAGAGCAAAGGATGCTACAGATTTCCTGAAAAAAGTCTCCCCCTTTTCTCCAGATTCCACTTTATCAAGCCCTTATGTTAACCAGCCTGGGGCCCAGCAAGTCATAGAGTAATTGATTCTGTGTGAGTCCATTTCTTTACAATCATGTAAAAGACTCACCACTGAGAATATACCCAGTTCCCTTTGATCAGAGTGGTGTGTGGTATATAACCAGATGAATTAAGTTTTTTTAAATAATGTTTTTTAAAAATGCCTCACTGATTCCTTGGAGTTGTTTTGAAGTGATAGTAGGCAGTGTTATGGGTTATTTTGCTATTATATTATTATTGCTTTCAGATTCACCAATGAAGAATAATCTCTTTTCCTCACCCCACACCCAGAAAAGACGAAGCACTGTTTTTTAAAGGGTGAGTTTCTTGCCCTCAAACCAGGACAAAAGTAATTAAGCTTATCCCCTAGTAGAGGTATGGGGAGGAGCCATGTGAAAATTGGCACCAGAGGAAGAGAAGAAACATCTCCAATGTGGAATGGGGGCAGAATTTGCTCTTATCACTAATGGCAAATTGTGGTCTCATGAATCCTGGCACAAAACATCCAAGATTTGGGTAGGGTAGATGGAGCTGCACCATATGACAAGGAGGCTGGGCATCAGACCTGAGAGGCACAGTAAGAGATCCCACTGACGACTGCAGTGAAAGGAGCCACTCACCTTCAAAATGGATCCCATCGGCTTTGACAGGAATTCTCCTGGGCAGTTATTAAAGGTAAATGCTGAAAAGGAGCAACCTTCAATCATGACTGACATTTGGTATCTCAGCACCACCCCCCTCATGAGAAAGATGCTTAGCTCCAGATTTTATTTGATTAAGAAAATGATTCATTGTGATTTTTCTTGTGCCAAAGAATTGAAGAGAAGTTTGTGTTCTCTCAAGTTTGTCCAAACTCTTTAGGCACAGACTTAAGGCAATCTCTCAACATTTATTTGTACAGGTACTGCTCGGGGGTGAGTTTTATCGACTTAACTCTCAAGTCATCTAATTTCTATATTCCTAGGAAACATTTCACTATGCTTTCATGTGCCAACCAAAATCTTGTCAAATACAATATTATTTTGTAATGCTCACAGACAGTATTAGACATATTGGTAGGGAACTCACAAGGCCACATAATTAGTCAAACAGACCCCAAAAGAAAGCAAGAACAGCTAGATTAATTTTACTTTCTGATTAGTATAGACAGCATTTTCTAGAGTAGAATCAGTGCCTATGATTTTGGAGCAAAAGAAATTATATTTGTTGGCTGTATGTAGGTAATGACTCAGGATTCCACAGGAGAAAATATGCAGGAGGAGGAACTGATGATTCATTCCAGAGGTTTTTTTCTTCTTTCTTTCTAACCTTTGCTTTCAGCTGACACTGAAAGTCTACTGGTATGTAAAAACTGGGTAATCTGTTATCAGATTTCTTTCAAATCCTTCCTTTCCTGTTAAGGCCCGGTAGAGAAAGCCATTTCATTGCTGAAATACCTTCTCCACTGGAGGCTACCTCCATTTTCTCCAAACATTCTCATCAGATTAATCTTTATAAATTATAACCTTGACCATTTTACCCCATCTCCCCATCAAAACCTCTTAATCTAATAACCATTCAATTCAAAGAATGCTTAATGAGGCACTAAAAAGCTCAAAATGCGTTCAACACTAAAAGGGACACTAACCTGAATAAGAGGGCTCTGCTTCAGGCAGTTTATTCTCCTACAAGAAGCAGATATTTCCCAACCTACTATAAGGCAAAGCATGCTAATTGTTCCAATTAAGATCAAGATTAAGGCTAAGGGAGTTGAGACAAAAGAGAGAATAAAGCCAGCTCATTTTCTGGTGATACCCATTACTTACAAAATAATCTGAATCAATTATTTGTCAATTACTGCATTTTATAAACTAGCTCCCTCCACCTACTCCTATCTCTTGCATTCCATAAAAACCTTCTGTCCCAGCCAAATTGGCCTATCTGGCTCCAAAAGTACCTTGCAGTTTCCACCTCCCTATTTCTTCCAATGCCAGTTCTTCTGAGTAAATCATTTCCCCAGTCCTCTCTGCCTGTCCATTTACATACATACCACTTTTTCTTTAAAAACTCTCCTGGATAAACCACCTCTTGGTCATCTCCTCAGCATCTGAGTTCAGTGGTCTCTCCCTCTTCAGCACTTGAATCATTCACTCCTATGAATCTACAATAACCTCCATTTGCACTCCTACGCTGGAGCTCACAGAATTACCAGACACTTCCTGTTTCCTATTTCCATTCCAGCCCAGCATTCCAGCCTCACATCCTTGGCCTTGCCTTGTGGATTACTCTTTATTGCCTGCATCCCTGCTGCCATGCCAGGTCCTCAATTTCCTCTCTGCCTCTAGTATCTAAGAGGACTCTGTTTTGGGTACCTCAGTACCCTGCCTCTACAACTGATGGCACCCTCTTCCCCTCCGATGTGCGTTCTGTGTGTGCTGATTTCACTTCAGTCTATGAGATTGCTTGGGGGCGGGTGGGGAATCCAGCATGATTTGATGGTGACTACTTTAGGAAGATAAGTAAAATATCACCACATGGATGAACCTTGAAGACATTTTGCTCAGTGAAAGAAGCCATATACAAAAGGAAAGATGGTATAATTCCACTATACGAGGTACTTGAAGAGTGGGTGATGGGGAGTTGTTTAATGGGTACAGAGTTTCAGTATGGAATGAAGAAAAAATTCTGGAGATGGACAGTAATGTGAATGTACTTAATGCTACTGAACTATATACTTAAAAATGACTAAAATGATAAATTTTGTTATATATATTTTATCATAACACAATACATAAATTACAAATTTCAAATGAGTTGTTCAGAAAGTACAGTACTGAGGATTTGGCTGAAAACCAACATGGAGATCTCCATCAGCACTATTAATTTTGAGATTCCTAACTAGCTGGCTAAATATCTCCCCTACTGTGATTTCATAAGACGGAATATTTGCTTTGCATGTACCTTTGTTCTTTCTAGCTCTTGGCTCTAGTTCTTTCTAGGCCACTCTAACTGAATGATGTTTCTTTAAAATCAAGTATATAAGCAGTGCTGAACAAATATAGCCAAGTACTGAACAAATATATTTCACCAAAGTATTGCTTCCTCCTCATAATCCTACTATTTCATTTTCCCACATCTGTAGACTTCATGCCCCATGGACTCAACCTCATTTGCTCTCTGACTAGTGAGCATGTTCCTCCCATGAGAGAGAGAGTGGGGTGGAGGGGAGCCAATCTCCTCCAATGTCCCCATTTTACCTCCCCATCTTCACCCTGCTTAGAATCATAGGTCCTCGGTATCTCCAAAGACAGTCCTCTGTCACCTCCCCAGGGATACTGTTACCATAGCCACTAAGTTTATCTTACATCTCCCAAGACTCTTCATTAATACTTGCCTTTACAGACATACAATGTTTCCTTGTCTTATTTACCTCTCTAGAAGTCATAGACACTGAATTATATGTCTTTATACTCTTTGCAGTGGCTTTGACTATGCATGCCACATTTTTTTGAGATATAACGATATATCACTTTGATGTTTTCAATCATAATTACCAATCTAGAAAAAAAACAAAGTTTTAAATTAACCACAAACTTCTTTAAGCATGAATCTGTTACTTTTATATTTTTTTCCCATTTGCCTGAGTTCTAACAAATTTTATACAAGCTGTTCTTGGATCCATTGAATGTCATTGCAGCACCTCTTGGGTATGAGTCACAGAGATTTAATATGCTGTCAGTTTGATAAATCCTGTTCACTCGAATGAAAATTTCCAGGATGAAATCATCTGAGACCTATTCCTTCAGCCTGTAATTCACTTAAATGCCTCTGATAAATTTTTGTAAAACTCTTCAGCGGGGTAGTTAAACTCACTGCTAAATTTCTAGATTTTGGATCATACTATTGATCATTATTGTGAAAATTGTCTGACCTGTACCTGCCCAGGTCTACCTAGGATGTAACCTATTTATAAAAAGTTATCAGGATGCCATTCTCCAATAAAAGGAACCAGGACTTCTCAGGGAAAAGCTGATTCTAGGGCTGGTATAGGACAAATACAAGGTGAACTCAGCACTTCTCACAGTAGCAATAAGTTTACAACACAAAAGGATGGCTGCATGTTAAAGGAACACAGAAGCCAACTTGAAAGGGCTTTCAATGGCCAAAACTAGAACAATTTAAGCAAATAAAATAAGTAACATAGCACTAGGCTATAGCCCAGTGTATAAAATAAGTACCTATGTGTTCATACTGACATGAGTGAATGAATAAACAAACAAATAAGGAATAGGAATTCCTATAATATATGTAAATACTTTTTTCTTCTGGGAGGTAATGATTAATTCCCCACATACTTCCTCCCCCTTGAGTATAAACTAAAGTTAGTGACTTGTTTCCAAAGAAGAGAATTCAGAAATAGAAAAATAGTAACTTTACAATGGAGAAATATCACAAATAACTGATGAGATTAGCATCAGCATTAGTCACATCGAGTGCCTGTACTAATATGATGGATGAGAAGAATCTGTAACTTCAATCTAATCATGAGACAAACATCAGGTGTACCAAAATCACAAAATTTTTCTTCAAATACCTGACCAGCATACCACAAAACTATTCAGATCATGAAAAACAAGGACAGATGGAAAAACTGCCACAGATCAGAGGAGACTAAGAGATACAACAATTTAATGTAATGTAGTATTCCACATAGGATCCGCGACCAGAAAAGAAACATTAGTGGAAAAAACCTAGTGAAATCTAAATAAAATCTTAAGTTTAATTAATAGTAATGTTACCAATGTTGGTTTCTTGGGGTTTGTTATTTGGTTGGTTGGTTTTGCAGTTCAGGGGATTGAACCCAGGCATCTCACATTCTAGAAAAGTACTCTACCACTTAGCTACACCCTCAGTGGCTTATTAGTTTTGACAAATGTACCATGGCATTTAACAATATTGTCATTAAAGGAAACAGAGTGAAGACATATGGGAAATCATCACTATCTTTACAATCTTTCTGTAAGTCAAAAATAATTTAAGGCAAAGTATGTAACTCTGCTGCTGAAAGAGGCCTTTTTCTACCTTGGGTTTTATAAAATCAACACTAAAGACTCATGCTCATCCATATGCATAGCTTAATCTGGCATGAGTGGTAGAGTGGTGGAGTGTTTGCCTGACACATGTGAGGGTCTGGGTTCCATCCCCAGCACCTAAGAAATTCTTACTCTATCTTTTCGTAACTGCATTTTTAGGTTCTTTTTTCCATTTGAATTTTGTAAGTAACATGAAAAAGTTGCCCCCTTGAAATTTGTTTCTGAGAAATAGTCACTGGAAATTCTTATGCTGAAGCCAGTAATTTTCAGAAAAGCCTTTTATAATTCCAATATTTACTAGAAAAAAATAACACAGGTAAATTAACTATATTCCTTCCTGTCAACAATACACTTAGTTAACAAGAATAAATGTACATGAGGGTACTCATTGTGCTATGAAATAGTTATGTCTCCATGTGCTCTTTAATTTACTTTCATGGTAAAACAATTCCCAAGAGGAAAAAAATGCTAAGCAAACTGAGCTAAAAGAATTTAATCTATCAAATTTTCAGTGTGGAAATTTTGAAATGCTTTGCTTGTCTATTAAAACAAAGTACAAGATGCTTTAAAATAGTTTACTGGATTTGATAGAGATAATCACAGAAGATTTCTATCAAGTCCATGCTCTTAGAGAATAAAGTAGACCCAAGAGAATCAATATGGACCCCAGAAGAAGTCCACAGTGAGTCTACAATAATGCAGTAAGGAAGCAATGTAATGGGAACATTTCATTTCATGTTCCCAGAGACTGACAGCTGTGAGGTTTTATAGTCAACTGAAAATTGATATAGGAAAACTAATGACAAAGTCTAGGTCAAGGCAATACTGAGGAAATAATAGCATCTACAAAATAATATAACATATAGAAAAACATTATCTTAAAAAAAAATCTTAAAAACTCAGCAAGCAGTCTTCTTACATAATCTTTGCAATAGTAAATATGTTCAAATAAATCCTCTTTGGACAGTTTTGGGTTTTCAATGTTTAATATTACTTGACATAACTCAAAGAAGTGGAGCCAAGGGTAAGAAAGGGCCATTGTGTTTATTTTTCTAGATAGAAACAGATGGATACTAGAAAACAATCCTTCATGTGCAGCTAACGTATTGCAGCCACAGAGCCCAGACACAAGTACATTTGTTCATCCTGAGCCTTCTTGTTTTAGTGAATAGTTTTCCCTATGTAATTTAAACTCTCCTAAGTTGGACATTACATATTGTCTTCTTAAAAGAAAAATTCAGCCTTGTTAATATTCAAGTTTATTTTTCTTTAGTTGTAAATGAAATCTCAAACAAATTAGTTTTCTTACTCCTAAGGTTGTCTTTCTACCACATTCTTAAAAAATAAAAATGATCATTTACTTCAACATTGTATATTATCATCAAAAACATATTTACATGAAAATATAAAGAATTATTTAGTAAGTGATAGTCTGGTATAAGTAAAATTATATTTATATGTATGTACATTTATATATATATGTATACTGCTTGGGATCAAACCCACAGCCTTGTACATGCTAGGCAAGTACTCTACTTCTGTGCTATCTCCCCAGCCCCTATAAAATTTTCTTTAAATCATATTATGCTCCCACAGATTAAAGAGATAACAGTAAAAAAATGAAACTATAAAGATCTAGAGGTGGCTCTTTTTTTTCCTCTTCCTCTTCCCTTCTTTTCCAGAACAGCTCAGTAATAAAGTCATTAAGTAATAACTGGTAGAATAAGCACTTGCAACCAGGATAGTAAGATGAGCATCTGCTTGAGAAGGAGGTATGGATGTCAGACACTGAGCAGGGGGAGAAGGCATTAGGGAGACCTGGCTCAGGGTGTTGCACTCTGGGTAAGATGAAGAAGAAATCCACATGGTGCCATCCTCCAATGGTAGCATCCCTGCCAAAGATGCTGGAGTCCAAGTAAGGTGTGTATAAGGAAATTGATCAAATAAGTAAATGAATAAGGACAATGAGATCCAGGAGGAAAATGAGATTGAACTTTGTAATGATAGATTGGAGATGGAGGTGTGAGTGTGAATATAATGATTTTCAGTATTATTGATATATATGAAAATAAACATAGGAGTGTGTGTGTGTGTATACAAATATTACCTAGCCTCTCTGTTCACAGAGAGGGAATGGGAGCAATACCTCAGTGGTAGCTGTACCTAGCATGTAGATTTTAGTTTCTAAATATCACTTTTCCCCAAAAGAAACCAGGATTCCTTACAGCATTGGCTAATTATAGGGCTAGGGCATTGAAAGTGCAGAGCATAGAGCATCTAATTGTGGCAATAACTAAGGAAGGGCTCAAAAATGATGAATGATATATCAAAATGACAGAGAAGCTATCTAATGGGGAATCAAATCTCAAAGTACTCCCCCAAAGAAATACTTAAAATTCCTGTCTTTTGCTACTTTTCTATCAGGTTGTGTGGGTATGATTTTTTCTACCCCTTACTCAGAAAGATAACATTCTGTAATGTCTTCTAAAAGTTTCAAAGTTTTATATTTCACAGTTTCAACTATAATACACATCGAATCTATGTTTATACATGGATTAGTATAGAAATACAATTCCTTTATTTGCATATAGGTAATAAATTAACCTAGCCCCACTTATTGACTAGCCAATCCTTTCAAACATGAGTATTCTATCCCAATAGTAATACCACATTGTCTTAATTGCTATAACCTTATAATAAATCTCAAATATCTAGAAGGCAAAGCATCTTGTGTTTTACTTTTTTTATATTAAGAGTATGTTTTAGTCCTTTTCTCTTATAAACTTTTAAAGGAAACATTTAAGATTTTATATATAACTTCTTTAGATTTTTGTTGGAATTACATTAAATCTATAAGTTAATTTGGGAGTAGAAATGACTTTAAAACATTTACTGTTCTTATCCATGAACATAGTACTACATAAAAATTCAACTTTTTGTACATATTATAGTAATAATAATAATAATAATAATAATAGAGTCTTTACTTTCATTTCCTGAGTGAGAATCAGGAAATGTTTCTCCCTTTTTCCCTTCATTTCTCCCTACTTTATATTCTGCTATATGAAAATAAATCCTTGCTAATACTTCAAAATAATAATCGTAAAAATGACAAGACAAAAAATAAGGGAACTATGTCTAAATAATATGAAATTTTAAAGAATCATATATCTAATATTTTTTAAATCATACTAAAACATCATAAGACAATGAGAAAGGACTTGTCCAGACAGTTCATATGGAAGAAACACAAATTAGAAATACATATAGTAAAGGCCTGGCCTCATTAATAGTAAAGACATACAAATTTAAATACCCACAAGATACGATTTCTTTACCTATCAAATAAAAAGGTTTTTTGTTTTGTTTTGGTTTGGTTTTTATTCTTGCTGGGAATTAAACCTAGGGCCTCAGGCTTGCTAAGCATGTACTCTGCCAGCCTCAAAATATTTTTGAAAAGCTCTAATAGTCACATTGGCCTCAACCTTAAGTGAAAACCAATCTTCATCAGGGTCAGTGTTACAAGGTGGGGTTGCTAAATACCTATTTGTATGCAAATTGAAGAGCCTCTTGGAAAAGAACATATTGTAAAGAAAAAATTAGGAATAATGAGTTTAGCCCAGTAAAACAGCAATTTTACTGGTACAACCTGTTCTGTCTTTCACAGTTGTCTTCTAGCCCAGTTTGAACTCCTGCAGAGGAAAGGAGAAGGGCCATATAGAAAAAAAGAAAAAGATTTGTAAAGACAAAGGGCAATGTTGAAGTTAGTCTTTTTTTTTTTTTTTTTTTGGTGCGGGGAGGGCAGTACTAGGATTTGAACTCAAGGCTTGCACTTTCTACGCAGGCACTGTACCACTTGGTTATTTTGGAGATAGAGTCTTTCTTTTTGCCTAGGCTGGATGCACAAGATCATCCTATTTTATGCTTCCCACACCCAGCTTTCTTCTGTTCAGATAGGGTCTTGCAACCTTTCTTGACAGGCTGGTCTTGAACCATGACCCTCCTGACCTCCTTTGCCCAAGTACCTAGAGTTACAGTCATGAGCCACCAGCACCTGACTGAAGTTAATCATTTTTAACAGGACTCCTTTCTGTTCTCATCAGTTAGTGAAGTTTGGGAGAAACTAAGTCTAAATCATTATTCAATGTCAACAAATGTGCAACAAGTCTCCTACACTATTGGTAAAACTCAAAATGAGAACAAATATTTTGGGAAACTGTTTTGCAACATTTAAAAATTGAAATGTGTGTGTGTGTGTGTGTGTGTGTGTGTGTGTGTGTGTGTGTGTAGCCTGGGCTCAAATCATCGTCCTGCTTCAGCTTCCCTAGTAGCTGGGACAACAGACACATCCACTGCACCCACCTTAAACTTTTTTCCACACAGTTTCTCTCTTCTCTCTTTCTCTTTCTTTCTTTCTCTCTCTCTCTCTCTCTCTCTCTCTCTCTCTCTCTCTCTCTCTCTCTCTCTCTCTCTCTCTCTCTCTCTCTCCCTCTCTCTCATGCTGGGGAACAAACCCAAAGCTTAATGCAAGCTAGACAAGTGCTCTACCACCTAACAAAACCCCCAGCACTAAATTTTAACATTTTGATCCAATAATTGTCTCATTAAAAATCTCAGCCAGTAAAATAAGTTAAAAGACATAAAGAAAATATGCATCAAGAGCCAGGCATGGGGCTGAGGCTATAACTCAAGTGGTAGTGCATGTGCCTAGCGAGCATGAGGCCCTGCATTCAAGTTCCAGAAAAAAGAAGAAAAAACTCCCTTTCTGGGCTGCAAGGAAGAGCCTGGAGAAAGAAGAAAAGCAAGTCCCTGAGAGTTCTGTTCTCCATTGTATCCCTTCTTCTTGGGGTGGAAGACACTGATCTCCTTCTAAATAGATTACATGTTATGAAAAAAGGAGGTACTTTTGTTAGATTTCCCCCACAAAAATCATGGAGGAGGCACTTTCAAAATACCTAATGATAACAGAGGGCAGCTGTTGAAAGTTATGACAGTGAGTCAAGACTAGAGAGGGGACCAGTGAGCCACAATCGCCATGGTTCATTGAGAGGGTAATGGAAGGAAGATAGGAACAAGGAAACAGCCAGCTTGATGGTTTGATGGGGAGAGGAGAGTAGAAGAGGACTGCAGTACAGGATGAGAAAAGCCCATACCAAAGCCACAGGTAGTTGTTTTGCAGCAGCAGCAGCAGAGAAAGATGATCAAACTGGCAGCACTCTACTCAGTGCCCAGAACGTACCCACCAGCAAAATCCATGTCAGGCAAGACTTCACAGCCAGGAAGGACTGCTGCTGGGGGTGGAGGAGGGGTCACACAAAGACTTGATACACCTCCCTTGCTGGCAGGGTGGTAGGATAAGCTCCCTCTATTGGCAGAGACATTTGCAGGGAGGGAGGAAGTTGGGATGGAAAGGGAAAAACAGCCCTGAGAGATTCTAAACTTTGAATGTAATGATAGCCAGAAGAGACAGACAGTTACACTGAACTAGCCAGGAACTGACTTCAGTTACAGAGAAATTTCAAGTTACTCTACTCATCCAAGATGTGATGGCAAATTTCAAAATGAAGACATCAATATGCAATGCTATTTTTGGCCTATCCAGTATTTAATCTCTCCTCTGAGAACAGCAGCTCTGAGTTTCTCTTACAGAGCTTCCTGAAATTTCCTGGGTCCTATTTTTCCAAGGTCTGGGTGGTTTTTTTTTTAATCCTCTGGTCTGCCAAGAAATTCTTTTCCTTCTGTAAGTTTGAAACTGGGTCAATTTCTTTTATTTGCACTAAGGAAGCCCAGCCCAGCTGGTATGAAATATAGAATACTAATTTTGTAAAAACACACACGCACACACACACACAACACACACATACACGGAGAAAGATTAGAAAGAAAGAAAATGTTAATGGTGATCTTATCTAGGTAGTAGAATTATAAAATGTTGTTACTTTATGTTTCTAAATTCTTTCTTTTTTCCTTCTTTTTTTCCCCCGTGATGCTAAAGATCAAACTCAAGGCATTGCACATGCTAGACAAGTGCTCTACCACTGTACTACATCACCAGCACTTATGTTTCTAAATTCTGTATTCTTCATAGTGAGGATACATAATATTTTTATTCAGAATATGGAGTGATAGAAAAATAACATTTGAAGGTCTAATTCCATTGAAATGATGCATTGTAAACCTTAATCTTTTGGCATTCTGGGCCAGCCAGCAGATAGGGCACAAGCAGTGTAGGGTAGTGTGGTGCAATGAAAAGAACACTAAATCCAGAGCCAGGAGACCTGAGTGCTGGCTCTAGCCCTGCCACTGACAAGCTGTGTGAACTTCAGTAAGTCTTTCTGAAGACTTGACTGAAGTTTCTTCATCTGTAAAATGAAGGGTTAAGTTCCTTCTAGTATCACAGAAGTCACTGACCAGTAACCATAACTCCCAGCATTTCTCAAATACACATATGACAGGATAAAATGTCCCAATTATGCCAGTGAAAGTCTTAACTTTCAGAAAACTTCTAAGTAAACACTACATATACTGCTTATTTTGCTTCTGAGCAGTATGTATCACTTTGATAATTTCGTCTTGTTTTGATGCCATCTCTTTCAGAAGGAACGCTTTACAACCCAGCATTGCCTCTCACCAGAGAGAACAGCTTGTGCTTAACCAACTGACGGAAGCAAACACAGTAGCCCTGGATGGCACCCTAGCCCCCACTCCCCTGAGTATACTGCTTCCTCACACAGTCGCAGTTGGTTACCAGAGCCAAAAGGCAGGGAACAGCTTATGGCAGGATCCAGTGAAAGAAGTTTTGCAACTTCAGCTTTAATCACAAAGCCAAGGAGGTCCAAAGGGATGTGGCACAATATTCTCCCAGCACATGTCCGGATGGGGGTACCTGGATGGGGACCTGAAGAATTAGATGCACGTGGAAAGACAGAGCAGAGATGGAGCTATAGAAACACTAAAGACTAAACCAGATACTTTTATGTTTGACCTCATCAAATGATTTATTTTCTCAGATATAGTTCTTTTTTGATTCTTGTATCCATGCCTTACAAATTCCTCTGGGAATTTTCTTCCTCTCCCTGTAATGTAGAATTTCGAAGTTTTCCCTGGCTTACTGGAGACAAACTCCCCACGCATCAGAGGGATGCATGATGTGAGCCTCTACCCCGGGTCTGAAGATATGCCTAACTCACAGGGTTCTAAGGAAAACATGAACCCTAAGCCCTTTAATTCTGTATTGTAAAAATCTACTGCCCTTTATTATGCTCATCTTTCTTTGTAACCTAAGGGGAAGGGATAAATGGAATGGAAATGGACTGGGTATGTAGTCCAAGAAAAATTACAGTTTTTTTTTTAAAAAGCTTTCTTGTCTTTACTAAAAAGAGAAGAACTAAAATCTGGAGGCAGAAAAGATACAATTAAGCACACTTGCAACCTTGGCAAGTACATTAAGGAGAGTGTAAAGGGAATTAGACTGCGTGGGAGTAAAAGTTCAGTCCAAAGAAAACAGGAATGGGAATGTTTCAAGATGGGATCTAAAGAGATGGAGTGAGTCACTAAGTGAAGAAGGGAGAGGAGAACAGAAAACACCCGAATATGAAAGTTATGCCACAAAAAAAAAAAAAAAACTAGCAGGGAGAAAGGTTAAAGGAAATAAAACCTCACCACAGTGAGTGATATAGTCTAGATCCCTTCAACAGAAAAGCCATCTAAGCTAAGACTGAAGAAAAGCAAAGGAGAAATGGGATTTGTCTCTGCCCAGTTTAGCGTTGCTGATGGGGAGGGAGAGCATGAGGGATTCGGGAAGGACTGAGGAATTCTAATGAGAAGGTTATCACCCCCCAAAGAATGCCACAGAAGGGTTTTTTCCACAAGAAATTAAGTCATTATTTTTAGTCCAAGAGATTATGCATTGTCTTTCTGGTGCTTATTTTAATCCCTGGGCAGAAAATAATTTTCTAATATGAAGTAGAGGACCAGGAGGTAACACAGAAAGGATAGACATTCCTTATATTTAAAACACAAGAAAAACTTGACAGTGTTTGATGTGCCCACTGTAGAGGAGCAAATAAAGTAATCTTAAACTGGCAGAGGCCACTATGGGAAAGTGACTAGGAAATAGTGAAGAGGTCTGGTAGAAATGAATCAATTCAGGTTGTAATACACATGTCCATAAAATCAGTGCTAGGAATCTCTCTGTATAGCTATCTTTATCTCAAGCTAGCAAAAATGCTATGTCTTTCTTATTATCACAAATGTTTTCTCTTCAACAAAATTGGACAAGAGAGCAGAACAGATTCTGCCTGGAAGCAAGGAGGGTGGGGGGGAGAGGGAAGGGGACAGGGAGCAGAGGAAAGAGAGGCCCCAAACAATGTATACACATATGAATAAATGCATAAACAATTTAAAAAATAAAAAATAAATAAGATATTTAAGTTGGAAAAAAGAAATAAATAAACAAGACATTTAAGTGCTTTGTGGTTTAAAAAAAAACTTTTGGGGGGTTATAAAACAATGCTGACTTGCAAGTGAGGCTGTCATTACAGACTGTATCACAGGCCCTGCCTACCAACTATTGTCACAGGAAATGTGACAGTATAGGGAGCTGCAGATATTTTCTCAATAGTCATCTATCTCTCTTGCCAGTAATTTCGGTAGTTTTAATTCAGTGCCTCACCTACTTGCAAACTCCACTTTCAAATCTTTCACTATAACACAATTTGGCAGTACAAGCAAATTTAAAAATAGAAAATATAAATAAAAGTAAATGAAGCTACTTTGAGAGACGTATAATTTAGTGATTATATAAAAAACCGTTTAGATGTTGTTAGTACTGGGGATTTCTGGTAGTGGGTCTCTCTGATAAGCTTCAGAGACAATAGTTCTATTGAATTTTTGAGAGGAAGTTGTTGTGACCAGATTGCTTCCTGTGGTGAACAAAGAACTTTTGCTGACAGAGCAGCTTCTTGGATAGAGACAAGCCAGCAATACTGTTGTCTTTCAAAACTAAAAGATGGTTATTTGGCTTTTTTTTGGGGGGGTGGTGGTTCATTTCCCTATGAAATATCAAGAGGAAACAAAATTTTTTAACTTGCTTCCTAAAGAGTTTGAAAAGGAAGAAAAAAGGATGAGAGGGAGAGAAAGAAGGGAAAAAAAGCAAACAATGACAGAAATGATTCTGAGCATTTCTTTTTCTTACACAAAATATTTAGACATTGGACAATGAAGCAGCCAAAAAGTATAACAAGGCCCATGTGTTATCATCATAGGCTAAAACACATGGCAAAAAACTCGCTTACCTGAAAGCTTTTCTTTCTTTCTTTCTTTTTTGGCAGTGCTGGGGATTGAACCTAGGGTCTCAGGCATGCCAGAAAAGTTCTCTTCCACTGAGCTGCACCCTCCGCCCTTCTAAAAACTTTTAAAGGAGTAGTATCAAAGTGTCAGCCAAGTCTTGAAAATGAGTATGTGCAAAGATGCTCTCTCCTTTGTGCCATTCCTTTCTTTCTATCCCCTCACCCTTAGTGTAGAGGAGATCGTTGGTGAAACAGAATAAAGAGGACATTTTAATAGGGGTAGAGAAAGGATGGCAAGTGTGTGCTCTCTTGAGCATTTCCTCCAAAACCATACCTTTTCCATGGTGGAAAAGCCATGGGGCAAGACCTCAGATGAATTACTAAAATAGCATCGAGGACTGCACAGTGCAGGACTGCAAGGTATATCTTAATAGGGATGTCTCTGAATGAAAAACAGACATGCTAACTTCTTTTTCTGTGGTGGGCAGGTGATGAGATCTCAGCTTCAGGGAGAAGGACTAGAAGCAGCAGGGAGACCCTAATGGACAGGAAAGAAAGGAAAGGTGATCAGAGAAAGAAGGAATACATTTCAGCACTTCAAACATTCTTGCCTCAACTTTGACCAGGGACATTTTGCCTCAGTACTCAAGTACCTCCAAAGACAGTAAGTACCAAGTTCACATTTTAAAAATCACCATATATTAGCTATAACAATAGAAAGTATCTATATTAGTCTTCCTTTGAAAGTGAAAGCAAACCACTGCAGTAGAACTGGCTACCTATTACCATTACCTCAGTGCCAAATGAAAATGCAGGGCTCCTTGTTCAAGATTATTGAGATTTTCAAACAACAGAGCATTAAACCAAGAAGGGGCCACTCCGAGCACAGGTTCTTTGTCCTGTGATATCATAAAATAACAGTGATGCACCACATAACCACATTGTAGTCGATGGCAGTCTGCATGCATGAGGATGGTTCCATAAGATTATATTACCTAGTGATATCATAGCTATTTTAGTGTATGAACAGCCTATGACAGCCACACAATGATGTTAAGCACATGTTCTAGACCCCTCCAATTTTCTAAGTAATAAATTAAGAATATTACATGAACAAAATATTGTTATTTAGATGATAAAAAATTAGTCTGCTAACAAACACCAGATTTTTGTTTTGGTTATATTTTGGCAGCACTGGCATTTGAACTCAGGGCCTCACACTTGCTAGGCAGGAACTCTTACTGCTTGAGCCACTCCAGTAGCCCTTTTTTGTGATGTGTTTTTTGTTTTGTTTTGTTTTGAGACAGAGTCTCTCGAACTATTTGCCTGGGGCTGGATTTGAACTGTGATCATCCTGATCTCTCTCTCCTGAGTAGCTAGGATTACAGACGTGAGCCACCGGTGCCTGGCTAACAAATGCCAGTTTGCAATCATTCACATAATACACAGAAGTTAATTTTATTTTGAAAATTTCAAAGTTGTACTTGAGAAAAGTAGAGATATCTATAGTATCAAAAATTTGAGTTTAGAATCATCAGTAATGAAATTTCAGATCAATGAGCAATTAATAAATATTTACATTTTAAGACAAAGTATGACAAAGAGCATAACATAAACTAGAATCATTAATTCACTCTTTATTCTTTGACAGAAGTCAGCTTGGACCATGAGGTGATTGTGAGAATGGAGAATCACATATAGTTGAACAAGAGAGAAAGACCCTGGATCTATGACACAGTGGAGTACAAACCCAACCTTGTACTAACTTCAAGATATTTACAAGAAAGAGAGAAAAAACTATTTTTGTCACTATTATTTGCAGTTTTCTGATACTCAAGTGAATCAGAATCAAATCTAACCAGTCTAATACAAAACTCTGTACAAAGTGAGGTATTTCAAACACAGAAAACTGACATACATGGAATACTTTCCTAAGGGCTGGAAAGGTAGCAATACCTTCTTATGTCTTAAAAAGCATATAATAAAACTGTTACCTATGATAACTTGGAAGGCAGACCACTTGTCCACATTCCCAATAATGTAGTACTTGGGAAATCATTAGAAAAAGATCAGAATACTAGTACTTATTGTTTGCACCAATTTCTTGTAAGTTTGAAGAAGAGCTAACCAGACTTGAAGCAAAGATAGAAAAACTTCAGGTGTGCTGTGAAAGGCCTGCCTTGCCTGTAGCCTATAAGCAAAGAAAACTAACATCAGATAGAGCCTCCAAGATTTAAAAGCTAACCCTTCTCTGCTCCAACAGAGCAGCTTTAAACAATGTCTGAGGAACTACAGTCTTAGGTACATGTGCCCTACTGTACCAAGGCTGCTTCAAAAGACAAATTTAAGATTTTGCATTCTCCAACCAGCTGTTAGCTTCAGTTCTTTTCATAGCCATCATGAAGCTGAGAGATGGGCATCAGTTGAACTCAGAGGCTACCAATAAAGACCAGAGCCTTCATGTAAAATTCTATGTCTAAACAAGTATTTTGGCTAGAGTAACTTGCCTATGACTAGTGGCAAATTGATGGAATGTCTATTAGATTTTTGACAGAAATTTATTGGCCAAGAATTCTCACAAGCCTAGCCTACAAAAAGCTATGATTATCAAAGTTCTGAACAGACTTCAAGCATCTAAACCTGAGCCAGTGGAAAGTAATGAACATGGAACATGTTCCAACACTTACCTCATTTGTGGCTGTGGAAGATAATGGACAAGGAAGAATCTCCCAGAGGTCAGGGACAGGGGTCACAGGACTATTAACAAGGAATTTCCTCCAAGTAAACAGAGCCAGGGCCTCCAATAGAAATTGGGTAGGGAGCAAAGAAGCTTACTCTCCTGCCATGGTCCTACATATGGAGATTGGGTATTACCCATCTCCCATTTCCAAATGGGTTTCTATTTTAGTTGTTCCTGCGCCACCATAATATGGTAAAAAGGGAAGCAAATTGCTTCTTTAATTTGTGGGTCACAAGAGGAGTTAAACTTGGACTGAATGGAAAAGACTCAGATCATAGACTTTGAAACTGGGATTTGACTGAGACTTTGGAATTGTCTCTAAGAAAGATAGCAGCAAATGTATTTTTTATGTGAAGAAGAGTTTAAAGGGACATCAGGTGTTATAAGGAGCAAACTGATAATTGCACAGGTTCAGTAGCAATAGAATTCTTGAGCTTTTGTCTGGACACATAGCTACCTGAAATAAAAGTTTATATTTCCAGCTTCTCTTGCAGTTAAGTACATAGTCTTCAGATCATGTGACTATAGTTTGGCAAGAAGATATAGATACAAGTTGATGTGTGCATTTCCAGGAGATGGTCTTGGGAAAAAAACACTCCTTTCTCTTTCCTTGCTAACTGAAATACAGATATGATGAATGGTGTTGGATTTGTCATTCCCAGCTAAGAAGTGGACTTGTAAATGGAGTGTAATGGAGTGGCTTTGTAAAAGTAAAAGCCTAGGTCTCTGATACTGTGGAGTGTTATATGTATCAGCCTTGGACCTCCAACTTCTAGATCTGTGCTGTTCCATACAGTGGCCCTTAAATATATGTGGCTATTGGGCATTTGAGACATAGATAATCCAAACTGAGCTGTACTCTATAAAATACATACCAGATTTGAAAGTCTATCAGAATGAGAAAATGTAAACTATCTCATCAACTTTAAAACAATTACACATTGAAATTTTAGCACTTTAGTTATATCTGGTAAAATAAAATATACTATTAATTTCTGTTCACATTTCTTTAGGGCTACTAAACATTTTAAGTTGTGTGTATGGCTCACATTTTGTTTCTTTTGGACAGCTCTGTACTAGGCCTTCATATGAGGAAAGTCTATTTTGAGCTCTTATTGTTTTGGATTTTCTGCCATCCTTAGTTGAACTTAATCCTAATAAATGATGTGCAAAATACCCTTTTAAACATCTATCTCAAGTCTCAGACCTCTCACCTGAACTCGAGAGTTATATACCCAGATGTATACATTTCATTTTGGATCTCACAGGACTCTCAAACTCATGCCTCAGACCAAATTCGTGATGTTTTTCTACACATCCACTATTATGGTTTGAATATGAAATGCTCCCCACAAGTGCATGTGTTGAACCTTGGGCCCCAGGTGAACATGGAAAGTTATTAAAATTAGCAGGTAGGAGCTAGCTATAGGAAGAAGGTCTCAGAGTGCAAGCCTTTAAAGATAATACCTGGTCCCTGTCCCTTCCTCTGTCTCTTTGCTTCCTGCCCACCATGATCTGAGCTGCTCTGCTCCCCTACACCTTCCCTGCCATGATGGACTGAACCCTCTGAAACCATGAGCTAAAATAAATCATTCCTCCTTTAAGTTGTTTATGTCACATATTTTGGTCACAGCCATGAGACAAACAATACACACACACATACACACACGCATACATAGTTTGTCTTCTTCTGTAATCCCACTGAAAATCACACTACTCATCCAGCATGCAAGGCAGAGAGCTAGGAGTCTTCCTGGACAATTAATTACCTTTCCCTCACTCAGCATACCCAATCTGTCATGAAGCCTTGGAAACTGAAAAATATCTCTCTAACTGTGCACTTTATTCCTCCCTACTACTGATATCCTAATCTTAAGTGCCTTCATTTATTCTATGGTCCAATGCAGTAGGTCTCCTTTAAATCTAATGTGGCCCCATTCCAATTCATTCTTCATGCTGTTACCAGTATCCTCTTTACCAAAACCTAATCTAGTCACCTTAGCCTTCATGCTAAAATCTTTCAATGGCTTCTTATTACTCTTAAGACAAAGAAAAAAAAATCTCCTTTAAAAGAACTAAAAGTCTCTACTTGCTGGCTCACTTTCCTCCCACTATGTACCGATTCCTGCTGCATGGAAATGTGTCAAACTCCTTTATCCAGAGGCTCTTTGCTTATGCTATTCTCCTAGTCTAGACAATTGCTTCCATCCCTTTTCTCCAACCTCCTGTTTGCCTACTTGACCCTCATTCATATTTTGAAAATCAGGAAAACCTTTTCTACCTTCCAACCTACTTAGTTTCCTTCCTTATATAGTCTCACAAAAATTATTTTTCTTTCTTTTAGACTCCAATCCAAGGTTTTAATGATATGTTCATTATTATGATTATTTGTATGTCTGTGAAAATTGGGACTGGGTCTGTTTTGTTCTCTATTGTATTCCCAGTGCTTAGCACAGTTCTTAAGAAACAAGCATACAACAATAAGAGTTAAAATAATTAATGAACATTCATTAATATTTTCATTTATAAATATTCATTTTAAATACTCACAATATGAAAGAATACAAGATTATTATAATATGACATTTTAAGTTTACTTACACAAAATAATTTCTTCAAAAATACATCCCAATAGAAGAAATCATATTAAACAAAAAGAAAATGAAAAACCAACAAAAAACCCATTATACCATGAAAGTCAGGCCTCTAGGAGCTTTTCAGGGCAGAAAATAAATAAATATTACACGAAATTTCCAAATTATTACGTATCAATACTGGTCAGGAATAGCTTTCAAGCTGCCATGACAGTCTGGTGTATAGATTTTCCACCTGCTTCAAGGATAAGAAACTTCTCCATGCAAATTAATACTAAGAGACATCTATTCCATAAACATTTTCGAAGCTTATATCCAGGGTGAACTAGTTCATTTAGGACTCAAGAACATACGGTAACCCCTGAGGAGCCTGGATCTCAAAGAGCGCTCTTAAGGTATTATGTCAACGGATCCATATATCTTACTGGTGTTCTACAGCTGCAAAGTTGATTTAACATCCAATATTCATCAGAATTCAGAATCTTAAAAATGTAGCAGCATCATTTTATTAGTTGGAATGGGCTTCTGTTAGAAAAACAAAAAGCAAAACTCTAAATGTCTGGAGCCTCATACCATTAAAGTTTAGTTTTTGCTCACATGAAATCTGCCAAGGATTGTCTTCCTCTGTGCGCTGGTCCACTTTGAAGGATTATGGCATCTCCTTATCAGCACATGCTTCCACAAGTACCCACAAGAATGGACAGGACAGCTCAACACTGATCATAAATGCTTCCTTCTAGAAGTGACATGGATTGCTTGCACACACATTTCATGAAGTGGGACTAACTTTAAGAAGGCAGGCAATTAAAATCCGCATTTGCCTGAAAGTAGGGGACTTACTGAATGTAGTAACACCACCTGTAATGCATCAGATATCCAGATTTTTGACAATTAGGATAGTTTAACCTAACTCTTCTATATTTATAGTAAAAATGATGGCTAGTTAGTCAAACTGCATATGTATGTGTGTTAGTCCATCAAATCAAACCATTCCATTTATTTTTTTCCAATGGGGACTGAACTCAGGCCCTTGCCACTGAGACACATCTCCAGTCCCATCATTAATAACACTTTATAAAAATTTGTGTTTTCAGATGGGCACTGTGGCTCGCATCTATAATCCCACCTTCCCAAGAGACAGAGATCAGGAGGATCACAATTCAAGGACAGCCTAAGTGAAAGACCCCATCTCACCTAATAAGTCGGGTGTGGTGGCACACCTCTGTCACCTGAGCTACACGAAAGCATAAATAGGAGGGTCATGACCCAGGACAGCCTGGGCAAAAATGCAAGACCCTGTCCAAAAAACAACCAAATCAAAAAGAAATGAGTATTTGTCTCAAGTGGTAGAGCGCCTGCCTACCAAGCACAAATTCCTGAGTTTAAACCCTAGTGCTACAAAAAAAATTGTCTTCTACTATGAAATGATCACATGATGTGCACTGAATGCAGTAATGTCTATTTTTTAATTTTCTTTTGCCTGTAAATTATCTTACTAGGCAAAGCTTGATAAAAAGAGCTTTTCTGTGATTTTAGGACTTGCCTCTATCCAAGAATAATCTTAACAAAACTTTACAATTCTTCTTGGATTTATTTTCATAGGCTTCAAGGTAGATACTTATTTTTCCTGAAATTTGACATTAAAGGATATAAATTTGTTACATATAATTTGGATGGATTAAATTATATCTCAGAAGGGAACAAACAGGAGAAAATAAGAAACATGAAAGGAGAGAGTTTAAGAGAGAGAAAAAGAAAAGAAAACTCTGAACCTCCTTGGGAGACAATTCTCCGCAATCTCTCACCTTGTTGCCTGACTTTTGCCCCTGAATTATCTTTTCAAGAAGAAGAGAGTATCTCTCTTTAGATCAGAGGGCAGGTTTGTTTGCTCCTAATATAAAGACACTGTTTCCCTTCAGGGCAAAGTTTGGACAGGTTTGCTCGTGGAGCTCTTATAAGTGACTGGGCTTTCCTGCACTCAGGGTCCCTCAGCAGTAAGGCAAACTTGCCACAAAACTCACCTTGGAGACTGCGCATCCCATCTATGTGACTTGTGAGAAAACAAATGGCATGAACACAAAGCATAAGCTGCTTGATGTGCTGGGAGTACTTAAGTCCTTTTTCTCTGACCCAGGAGTCTCATGTCTTTTGCCAGAATCTACAAAACTGTGGCAAGCTAACTTGAAAGGTTTGGGCAACAAGAATAAGATGCTGACAGTCACTGCTTTCTGGAAGGAAAAAGGACAAAGGACTCTAAGGACTGAGTTAGGGTTTTTGAGAAGACACCTAGGACCTTGCAGTGAATACTCAATGGTAAAGAGTATGGGCAGATAGGAAAAGTAATGATCTCCCCATGACTGCTCTGTTCATGAATGTTTAAAATCTGAGTGGCAAGAAATAAGAATGAAGAAATCACCCAGATGGTTTGCTTTCATTTTTTGCTCACTCTCCACTGGGGAGAAGAAGAAAGGGTCAAAGATTCCCCAAAACTGATAAGGTGTTCAACAAAACCTGGAATTTAGTTTTGGTTGAGCCATGAGCAGCTGTTAGGCCACTAAAAGTCAAAGCAAATGTGCTTTGCCTACTGCCAAAAAATCACTCTCCCTAAGCATCCCAAATTCTTCCCTCCATCCTTTGTACTCCCACCTCAGCTGCTTAAACGGCAAAGGTAGGACTAGGGTTTGGCTCAAATGGTAGAATACCTACCTAGCATGCACAGGGTCCTTGAGTTCAAACCCTAGAACCTCAAAAAAAAAAAAAAAGTTAAGATAATTGGAGGTTAAGATTGAGATCTTCCTGTTCCCAAGAGGAAGAAAGCTACATGCTCATTTCCAAGTATGCTGGAGAATTAAAGGCAGGTGAAAGACCCAATTTCCATGCTTGGTTGCATACAATCAACGATGTCACCTATTTTGCTTGGTTTCATGAGGGCAAGCAGTGTCCAGATTCCATTTATACAATTTGGCCAGGGTTTGTGGTTCCGATGAGGCACTAGCATGATCCTTGTCTTCTAAGATATTATCCACTCCTGATTGTCCTTGAACTTTTCTAACTACCCCTCAGTTTTTTCCAGTCATTTCATTCTCTTTCTGTTATTTCTTAGATCAGAAATTCTTAAGAGAAACACGGAAGAAAATGCAGGAAGAGGAGATACTTGTGAGCCTTTCAAGGGAACTATCTGAACGCCATGATTAGTGGTAGGCTGAGATTTTCTTATTTTTAAAGGGGAGTGGGTTGAAAATGAATGAGGGATATTGTCTTAAGTGCTTATGTCTCCCAGGGTTTCATCTTTCATAGCTTGTTTCTTCTACATTTTTAGATATATTTCACTCATTCTAGAAACTGTTTATATGCTATGAAGTACATAGTAAAGAAAGAAAATTGTTCATTTATCTCTTCAAGTTCTAGATCAACTTTTTCAAATATTTGTGAACTTGGCTATCCATAGGCATTCCAGCCAAATATACTTTTTAAAAAAGACTTAAATAGTAATTATCTCTGAAAATATTCCTATCTTTCTCAACACAGTTAAAGGAATCAACATCCTCAAGTCTCCCCAAAAGAAAGAAACTCATTCTGGACACACACCTGCAATTCCAGCACATAGAAGGTGCATATTGAGTTTGAGATAACCTGGGCTACATAACAAGACTCAGCCAGGAAAAGAAAGGAAAGGGAAGGGAAAGGAAGGGAACAGAGAAGGAGGAAAGAAAGAGAGAAAAAAGGAAGGAAGGGAGGGAAAAATGAAGGGAAGGAAAAAAGGGAGAGAAGAGGAGAGGAAGGAAGGGATGGAGGGATGGAGGAAGGAAGTCATTCTGGAGTCCCTTCTCTTCTTAACTATCTGTATCTGAATCCTGTCATTTATTTCAAACATTTATTCAAGATTTAGCCATTGTTCTCCATATCTTCAACTCAGGATTTTTGTAACTTTTGTCCTAGACTAATGCCATATTGTCCTATGTGGTATCTTTACCATCAATCTCTCCTGAATCCATATTTTTACATTTTGGTCATAATTTTTTTACCAAACAAATATGATTATACTCTTCCCTTTGTTTAATGTTTTTCCTTGATTTCCCACTAGCTGCCCTATAAAGTCAAGCTCTTTTTTCTGGGTACAGTGCTCTTCATGATATAACCCCAATATATTGTTCCAATTTCATTTCCTTCCACTTCCCACCACAACCCTAAGTTCCAAACCACAATGAGCATCTCACATATCTTTTCAAAACCCCATGCCTCTGCACATTTTGCTCTCTTTGCCTGAAACGCCCTTTCCTCTTCTTCTGCATATAGCAAATTCTCATTCTGTCTTTAGGACTAGCCAAAGTTCACCCTCTGTCAAGCCATCCTGGACTCTCTTAGGGTCTACAACTTCACTTATTTCTGTGTATTCAATTCTATGTAGTCAAGATTCAATGAATCTTAGCCTGCAACCAATTCTTGGGCAACTAAATACTGGTATTTTGTATCAATTTTTTGTCTACTCTATATTCAATTTTAATATTTGAACCCTTCATTCCTTGACTAACTTCCTCATGGTTGTTTATATTCACATAATGAACTATCACATAGGAAAGAAAGTTTAAATTTTTCTCCTTATTAAAAGTGTAAGAAGTTAGATAAGGGAGACTACTGAAGCCACTAGTTAAAATAAAGTTAAAGAACATTTGTGAATTATCCTCGCATACATCGGGGTCATGAAAAATTTAAAAATCTGACCATTTGACTAGCTATAAATATATTGCAAATCATCCCTCGTAATAATATCAGGAGCCACAGTAATAAAATAAAAATGTGGGCTTGAGTGTTTTGGTTTGTTTATGGTGTTGAGGAGTGAATATAGGGTCTTACACATACAAGGCAAGTATTACACCATTGAGATACACCCCTAGCCTAAAATAAACTATTTGAATTAGAAGATCCTAAAGATTATATTCTGATTATAGTATGGATTTCAGCAGTTTGAGCCATAGCATTTTACAGTCCATTGCATTTTATCTGGTTATTTTATCAACCTGGAATACCCCCTACACTGTCTCAGAAATACTAAGATAGGAAATGAAGGATAAAAAACAATTCATGAATAGGGATGAGTCAGAAAAATGGAATATGAATATTGTTGCCCTTGTTTTTTTTAATTATTTCATATAAATTTATTTTAACTGATACATAAAAATATAAAACATATATATATTTAAGGGGTACTATATTAAGGTAAACATATCTATCTTCTCAAATATTTATCATTTTTTTATGGTGAAAACATTCAAAGTCCTTTCTTTTAGCTTTCTGAACTAGACATTACATTATAGTTTTCCATAGTGATTGCACTATGCAATAGCACAGCAGAACTTTCTGCTCCTATCTAGTGATTAACTTGGTACCCATTGCTCAATCTTTCACCTTTTTTTCCCCCTACTCTCCTGAGTCTCTGTTAAATGCCATTCTACTCTCAACTTCTATAGCGATCAACATTTTTGTATTCCACATATGTGTGACATTATGCAATACTTGTTTTTTATGTATGGTTTGTTTAATTTAACATAATGATTTCCTGATTACCCATGTTGTCAGAAATAACAGAGGAATGTGTATTTTTTCATATTTAATGTGACCTGTCATTTATCCATAAGTTAATGGAATTTGAAGAAATCTGAATTATCTACATTAAATATAATAAAACATGCCATATATGCACCTAAGAGAATAAAAATGTTTCGTTTGTCCTTATGTAATATTTAGCAAAATAAATAGAGTTATTTCTAGGCAATTCTGGGTGCAGAGGAACTTGCAAAGTAATTGCTGAATTAGTCATTAGGGATGAAAGCAGATAATACTAAGAGACACTAGAGAAAGGAGAAATATTTTTGTTTCACAGAGCACAGGAATGTGATTGCAAAGAAGTAGATGCTGAGGAAAGCAAAAATATGTTTATTTATTTATGGAGTCCTTTCAAGTCTAAGATGCAGAAAGAAAAATAACTAAACCAAAAGATAACTTGGAAAATATTTCCTAGACTCTTCAAATTTCTAAAAATTTTAACTTAACAATATGGAAAATAAGAACCACTTTTATAACACTGGCAAGAAAATGAAGTTATAAGATGTCTTTAAAATTTCATGCTCAGCCTGAACTCTGCTGTAACCTCCCTTTTATTTTTCTGAGTAGGTTGAGCAGTGAAACCCATAAGATTTGCCCTCTGGGAAAGACCCATTTTAAATACTGCTTTCTTCCTACTCATCAGACACAAGAAAGCAGTGAATCATTCATCTTCTAACCAAAATTAAGCTGGTTAATTGCGTGGCTATCAACCTTGACAGTTAATGTTTACATTCAAAACATGGGATAAAGACTAAATGAGTTTTTAACAGAAGAAATATGAAGTAGACCATTAATGAAATTGGAACTAGAAACCAAATCTTTTCTTTTAAAAAAAAAATGGCAAGAGTAAATGTTTTAAAGATGTACTACTGTTGTATTCCAGTCTGTCTTTTTCTTGACCACAACCAGTATAGGATATGATAATTTTAAAATAACAACCTCCCAAGTAATGTTATTGTAGACTAGTGTTACAGCCCAACCCAATGCAAAATAAACATTGGTAATGAATTGTTCCCATGAACTGACATAAGGAAAGCCTGTAGACTGTCACTAAAAACTAGAATTTTCAAAAAAACCAAAGAAAAGTAGAACTCTGAAGAATGAGTTTTCTTGCTGATTTATGTCACCTAAGACTTTGTCTTAGTGAGCAAACACTTCATTACAATATCCCAAAAATGTTATTGACTCCAGTTGTAAGCATTCACAAACAACTGATAAATTTAATGGTATTTGAAAAAGTAAATGTGTTCATTTACTTACTACTAGCTGTTGTAGTCAATGAAACTAAAATACTGTTTGGTTTCAGCTCAACATAGGTGAGTAATATTTTTCTTACTATAGAACCTACAGGCAACTGATTAATCAGAACTTTTTTTATTTGTTTTCATATTAGTCAGTTGGCATCCGTGAAACTCAATGTATCTTTGGGGTGAGGGTATAATAGGAGTTATATTTCTGAAAATGAAAATGCTGAATTCATGCACTACTTCTGTTGGCTTCTAAATTCAGGTACTTTAAAGAAAAATACTTCCCTTGATTCAATGACTCAGGTACAGTTTAGCAATATAGTTACTTTAAGATGATTATTGGTACTTAATGTAAAATGGTTACAATTAATTATGCACCCCAAAAAGCTCTTCTACATTCTTTTGAAATAAACACTTGACTTTCTTATTGATACATATGGAGGAGCGATAATAAGTAAATGATTTTCATAATAGTGTTCCTTCATTTTTTCATTTAGTCTTGTTTGAAAATTTAAATATAGAACACTTAAATAAAACACATTTATGAACCAATTCATAAATTTAAGTCACATAAATCCAGAAAAGTGTGTTCTTATTTGCTGTTTTAGAATTTTTCCACCAATAAACAAGTTCTCATATTCTATCAACTTCAGTGCTAATGATGAGGCTTTGTACTTAATATGGCATCTTTCATCTTTGTCCTTTGAAACTCTTTCTGGGCCTTAATTAATTCTCACCACACCCCTCTAAGACAAGTTGGTATTATTATCCCCTATTTATAGCTGAAGAAAAGGAGACAAAAAGAGATTAGGAAAAGATTTTCCTGGAGATGATGTAGAACAAATCTGAGGCAAATCCAATGGGAGCCACAAAACTGCTCACAGATAAACACAGGGTTGGCCTCTTTGTTTCTCTATCCTGTCAGTGTCAATGTTTTACCATCCTCAATAGAAAATGATTCTCACTTAGGGACATAGTTAAACTGAATTACTTTTACACTGAAAAATTTATTATTTCCTCTTTAAAGACTTTTTTTTTCTACAAAATAGATTTTTGATGTGATTTTGACATGTTGCTATTAAATATACAGGTAGGTATCCTGTGAAAATTAGAATATGAATTACTTGTGATTAGATAGAAAGATTCAGGAAATGTGTAGAGTATAATCTCAGATCATTTATAGGGACAGGTCAGGGTCCACAGAGGCCACTGAAATCATGGCAATATTATGATACAGCCTCATGAAGCAACTCATGTGGCTTAGGCTTGTGTCAGGAACCCAGTTACAACTAGTTTCTCTGCTTCTGCATTGACTGTTAAAGTAAATCCACATGCTTTTTTTTTTCCTGTTAAAGTTTAGTGTCAAGTCTCTACTACTGAAGCAAAATGAACAGCAAAGCAAGACAAATTTGGTATGCATGAGGCCCTGGATGCCATCCCCAAATTTGTGGTGTACCAATGCGCTACACTTCCAACCTCAAGTCATTTATTTCTACATTTTTCCCTTTTTTGAAGTTCTCCAAAAAGTTTATTCTTAAGCTTAAGCAACTCTAATGGCTTTGCTGTTTCATCTCCCTCATGATTAGCGACACTTTTTAAGAAAGAGAATGCTGTCTATGGCCATACCACCCTAAGAAGCTAAGCAGTGTTGGGCCTAGTTACTACTTGGATGGGAGAAAGATATGCTACCTTTCAAAGAACTTACCAAAAAGTCAGAGGATTTAAAATGCAGTTAAGGGGCTAGGGGTGTAGCACAGTGGTAGAGTGTGTGGTTAGCACACACAAGACCCTGGGTTTGATTCCCACACCAAAAAGATTGTTTTTTTGTCTTGCCTTGTCAAGATGAAAATGCTTATTAGGAGATATCTCTATGATAGGACTCATTCCAAGTTTGGGTTTTCCCATGATGGCCTCCTCCACTAAATTCATTTCATGCCCTTTTATCTCAGTCAGCCTATTTTTTTTTAATTTAGGATATTACAAATCATATGATTTCAGCAGAAAACATTTGTTTTAAAATTCTGCTAAATTAAATCCTGGTGAATGTAAAGTATTTGTATATAAACACATATACATTCTTTAAGGAAGATAAGACTTTTCAATATAAATGAATTTACTTGATACCTGTTGTTAGCAAATCTTAATTGGTGTAAATTTTAAATATTTCCCAAAGACCACCAATGTGTACCATAACATTTGAACATGTTAAAAAATAATCTATTCCTTTTAAAATGGAAATAAGTACTAGCTTCCTCAAAAGTAAGCTTGCAAAAGAAGGACCCATCTTCTTTCAATATTTATTATAACTTATGATGGAATTCTTGTTCAAAGATTTGGATAAAATCAGTTACATTCATTTGTTATATATTCCCAAATATTTGTTTTAGGGAGTAGTTGATAAACCTGCCAGTTCTATCTGGAAGCTTAAAACTAGGTCAATTTCACCATTTGGGGCTAAGCACCATTCATCACCCTTATCTGTCTAACAACTAATCTGAAGTAGTTAAGTAGCAATACATTGGCATTCCCCTTTTTCTGGTGCAGCAAGCTATAAACAACATTGCAAAATAGCGAAAATTGCAATAATCTTTACTAACTTTGGGATAGAAGTCTTGGAATATTGTTCTCAGTTTAAAATAGACTTAAAAACATTTTCATGCAGTTAGTAGATTCTCTACGGTGCAGTCCTTGTATGTAATAGAATATATTAATGACTTGTTCAAGGATTCTAGCCTTTTTGCTGCTATTGTGTCCATGTTAGAAATAGAGCGAAGCATCTGAAATTCTGTTCACATGTAGTACAAGCCATGTTCAATTTCCTAAGTAACTCTGTGAGTTGCTGTGTATTATGAGCTTTTATGACGTAATGTGAATAATACAGTGTTTGTTAGTAGTAGTGGTTGCATTTCAAATATTCATTCTATCATGCCTTAATAGTCCAGACTCTCATATGCTTCAGGCATATTGGAACCAAGTTTCAAAAGCTCTTTCATTTTTTACTAAGAGCAATTCATCAAAACCTCCTCCTCTTACTCACAATAAGCTCTTCATAGCTTCTTTCCTTGTTGATTCACAATGAATGAAGCACTGCTTTGGTGTTGTTGAGGTCTGTGTTGTGTTTTTTTTTTTTAATGGAAAACTAGTTATGCTAGTTATGTAGAGAGAGGAAGAGGAGGAGAAAAGAAGGTGCATTGATTAATAGGACCTAAGCAAGACATAGTTACTTGAAACCAGACAATATGAAAGTGGATGAAATACATAGTAAAGAAAGAAAATTGTTCATTTATCTCTTATGTTTTCTCTTCAACAAAATTGGAGAACAAGAGTATAGAACAGGTTCTGCCTGAAAGTATGGGGGTGGGGGGGCACAGGGGGTGGGGAAGGTGGGGGGGAAGTGGCCCAAACAACGTATACACATGTATATGTGAGTAAATGTAAAAAGGATAAAATTAAAAATAATAAAAATAAATAAATAAAAACTTCCCACATGAAAAAAAAAACAAAACATTCTTTATGCCAAGCAATGTAGTGTGTACGTGGAAGCATCACCCTTAATCTTAGAAAATTAAAAATCTAGCTGGAAGAAACCAAAATTGTTTCTTCCTTTGCAATTTTTATCAAATAATTCATTTTTGCCCCATTCTAAATTTATGTCCTACTAATTTGGGCATTTACCACTTCATCCTTGGGTCGGTATCATTCTTCTCCACAAGGTCTTCCAGTCTCGTAAGCCTCCCACCCCAACTTGATTCTTCCCAGTTTGACTCTTCCTTCTAACTTCTACAATTCTTTGATTACATAATTACCCTGTCCAAAAGGTTCAAGAGTTCATTAACTCTTGTGATAAAGTTGTAATTCTTAATCCAGCCTCAGCTTCAACACTCCTAAAACCAGGTGCTGGTCTGCTCATCAATGTTCTGCCCCAAAATCCCCATGAACGCTGTAAATTTAACTCTATGGTGAATCATTACCTGTGTATGAGACACACAATCCCATTTTTCTTTCTTGGATTACACTGCTCCATGTGTTTAGAATTTCCTCCACTGAAATCCAACCCATCTAAAGTCAAGTTCTTATACCACTGCCTCCATAAAGCCTACCTAGAATTCCTTTAGTTGAAACTGCTCCCTCTGTCTAAATGCCTTTCATTCCTTCTTGTACACTCCTATGGTGCCCTTGAAATACTACCTAGCATTGTTATGCTCATTTCTTTCTTCCTTACAAGCATATAAAAATCTCCACATAGCCCCTGGCATGTGTCTTATATATATTGAGCACTTAGTAAATATTTGTGAGGTGTTGAGTGAATACAATGAGAGGATCAAGCAAGTTTAGAGAAGATGAGAGCAAATGTGTAGGTGGAAATAAAAGTCATGGAAAGCTTTGTAAAAATGAAAGAGATGGGGCTGAAATTTCATGTTGAAGAAAGGAATTATATTCATAGTAATACCTTGATTTATAGTTTCCTTACAAGAAACTTTCAATTTCTCACATCAACATTTAATTCATTCATAAAATATGGAGGTGGTGCAGAAAATGATATTGAGGTCAGTGGTGAAAATTCCAGGAGAGAAAGGAAATTGGGTATCTAAAAAAAGAACAACAATTTTTACATCTTTATATACCAGTTTTAAAAATAAATAAAATATTTTAAAAGTAGTAGCATTGTCTGTACTAGACAATTAAATGGCCAGATTTATGAACTGAAGTATCTATTCATTTTTAGTCTTCTATTTTTATAACAGCTAGACACATTTTAGGATTGGGGCAACTTTTCTGATTGACTGATACTTTGAACCTACATGTTCTGGTTTGTATAGCTCTGAGGTGAATAGTCTCCTGGTCTCTAAAAGGGATGTGTGTGTGTGTGTGTGTGTGTGTGTGTGTACACACACATATATATATATACACACTCACACACATATATATATGTGTGTATATATATATACCTCCCCTTAAAATGTAGTGTAAGTCTGAAAAGGAATGCAAGGCAACCACAGAAAGAAGATAAGGAACAATTGTATAAAGCATTTGCTTGCTATGGATGAAGCAATACCAAGACACTACCAAAGGAACCCCATTCCCCCCCCCCACACACACAGTGGAGAAAAGTCTATGTGATTCCAGACAAGTATGGGGCCTTTGAGAGAGACCCCTTCCCCTCTTCCACAGTCATTTTAAGCAAATATTCTTTACATTGTGTTTAGACCTTAAAGCCTGAAAAGGGAGTCTTGAGCAGGAATTCTTCAAGTATACAAGGTCATACTGCTCTGGAGAGTAACACAATGGAGTATTTGCCTAGGCTTGTGGAATAATCTGCATTTATTCCTGCCAGAGAGGATGAGGGAGGTTCAGCAGCCTCCCACACTGGAAACTGTGCTTAAAGATTTGGCATCCTGAGATTTTTACCCAGACTAGCAGGAAGAAGTCTAACCTTACAAATGTGCTTCTGTGAGATTCTTCATACATATTCCACTCCTGTTGAGAGCTGCACATATGGCAGCCAGATGGCACCCATGTTTACTTAGAATATGAGTTGGTGTGGACAGAAGAGAAGATGGGCCAGTCTCCTACTGTGCACTGACAACACATTAGCCAAATCTATGTTATCTATATATGAATTCATTTTTAATAGCTTAGAGCAAATCTTTGTTACATCTATTTTCAAAGTATACATACCTTCATTTCTCACTTTGCTAAAAGAATAAATCATGCTAAAATGACTACAAGTTTTATCTTTAAAGGGTGAAAATCAATTTTTTTAGCATATTTAAAAGTTATGACACCATCACTACAACCTAATTCAAAAACATTTTCATACCCCCTAAAAGAAACCCAATCCCCATTTGCAATCTCTAATGTCCCCTACTACCAGCCCTAAGTAACTACTAACCTACTTTCTAAGTTTGTCTACTGTGGACATTTCACATACATGGAATCATATAATGCATGTTCTTCTGTGACTGGTTTCTGTTAGTTGACTTATTTTCAAGGTTCATCTGTTGAACTACAAGTTTTAAATTCCAATGTTTTTACTACTTTGTAGCTTTTTAAAAATTTTTTATTAAAAAAAATTTTTTTAGGCTGGATTTCACTATGTATCCCAAACTGGACTCAATCTCATGACCCTCTTGGCTCAGCCTCCTGAGGGCTGGGATCAAAATGCAGATATGATACAAATCTAAACATATATTAAGTAAATAAAATAGTTCCTAACACTGTGGTGAACTGTAAAGATGCTCTCAAACACATAGATTTTCTCCAAATGCTAGCACTTCAGTTCATCCAAAATATAAAACTTGATTTAAAAAAAGAAGAAGAAGAAGAAGAAAGAAGGAGGAGACACATATTAGAGACACAGGAAGATCTTCAAGGTCCTCTGAATTGCTAAAGATAAAATTGTATGTAACTTTAAAACCTACCTAAAGAAAAATAAAGCACAATGAAAAAGGTACATTTTTTTATGTATCAAAAGTAATTAACAGTATTCAAAACTTCAGCTCAAGACAAGAAAAGATTTAGTTTGCCTAGAATACTCATTGCCTTCCCCATGTCATCTTCTTGCTTAACTTTGGACTGCTTATCATTTCCTGCATTAAAATTTCAAACTCCTTTATTGGCCTTCCTCTTAACACTCCAAATGCATCTCCAATTACTTCCTTACATAAAACTTCTGCTCAAGGTAAACTAGCAAATTCATTGCTCATGAACACATATCCACATTCTTTTTACCTTCAGGTCTTTGCCCGAGCCCTTTCGTAAGTGTCTTATTATTTCTCTTTTGCCTAGGTTGCACTCTTTCTTAAACATGTAGTTTAACTGTTACCTCTTCCAGGAAACTTGTCTCAACCATCTGTCTACCCAAAAATCTACACACTTTCACATGTTTGTAGAACATTCTCTTCCCCACACTTCTTTGACAAGTATTGTCTGTACCACCATTTACTATTGGCATTGTTCCTTTATTCATTCACTGTTATAATGTATAATAATGAATAATGTTATAATGTATAATATGTTTACTGTATTACCTCTTCCGTGGTTTAGGATCATGTCTATTATTTTTATCCTTAAAAACTAGAAGTGAAAAGTACTCAATAAATACTGCTGCTGATAAGTAAAGTTGATATGAAGATAATAATGGACCTATGGAAAACAAAGAATAGAATGGAATCCCTTAGGAAATTATTTGTCACCAGAAATAAACAAACAACAAAAAAACTGATTGCAGTGAAAACACTCTGTACCTGACACACTTTCGCCAGATATAAAGTAATTTATACAGGTTCTGACCAATAATCACTGATATAATTTTATTTATTTTGGTGTACATCTTTTAGATGCATATTAAAATCACCCAACTTGCATACTATATGAAAAATCTTTTCAAAAAAATGATTTCACACTTAAAAATTGAATACAGTACTTTATTTTTAGAGATTTTAAGTTTCAGTAAGATTCTTAGAGTTTTTTCCTCCTAAATACTATAACTCCTTATCAATGCCAACCCATGCTTGCTTATTTAAACCTCTGAGTTTACTGATAATTCATAATTCTTGAAGTGGACAAACTTAAGGAGGCTATCATCCTTTAAAACCCTCTCTAGCTGAGACAAAAGACTCCTTAATTCTAGTTTCAACTCTGCCACTGGGTCACTTTGGGCGAGTCCTATTTACTTACATTATATTATCAATAAAATGGAAATAATATCATTCTTTTTTCTCTCTCTTTTTTTTGGCAGTACTGGGGACTGAACCCAGGGTCTCACACTTACTAAGCAAGTGCTCTACCACTTCAGTTATGCCTCCAATCCTGTGACTTGGCTTTGAGTAACTACCCAGTCATGATCATTTTAAAGGGTAAATAATGACATAAACAAAAAATCATGTCAATTATATTGGAAAGTGTAGGTGATAGTCCTGGTGACAACACTTCCTGGCTAAGTAGTATGCATACTAGGTCATAGGATGAGGGCTCTGGGACCATGAAGAGAAACCACATCAGTGATAATTATCAGTGGTAATTATGCATCCTGCCCAAAAGAGGTAGAAGAGAGCTAATAAAAACTTTTCACCATGAGTCCAGTCAGTGGGGGTGGTTTCTACCAAACCTATGGTGAAGATTAGGGTGAGAACTATAGCAATGAATACAGATAAGGGGTGACAATGCATTACAGTAAAATTACTGTTTGACAGTTGATTCCTCACACTTTTGCTGTGCATACACTAGTCAGTTTCTGGAGTGACTAGAGCAGGGCTGTCATCTCATTGTTTGTGGTCCCCTGTTTCCCAGGAAGTAGAGTCCTGCTGAGGAAGGGTGCAGGCATTCCAGAGGGTGATCTTACATGGTGAGGCCGTGTCAGGGACACACTCCCACTCTGGAGAGGGTGGTTTGATTTGGCTGTGGTGGATCCAGGGAGCAGTTTTTGCTACTTTAACTGCAGTGGGGATAGACAAGGTAAAAACAAAAGGGCCCCTTCAATGGGGTTTTAATGGTTGGACATTTTATTCTTTTACCCAAACAATGTCTTTTTTTTTTTAACCAAGTAGAATTACTATGGCAACAATATATTATCAGTATTTATGTTCAAGAAAATTCATTAATAAAAGTTAAAACCACCATCTTTAAGTATCAAAGGACATGTTTAGACCAGTTAAAATAGTCATTTTGTCTCTAAGTAGAAGACCCTGTCTAAAAAATAAGAGTTTGTGTCTGGGAAGACTTTAATGCCAGATAGCCACACATGTATAAGAACCATTTCCTCAGTCCACTCCGCCTTGGTCATTTTTGAGAGTTCTGGCATGAGTGACTCCATTTGAACTTTGATGGTATTCCCCACCCACCTTGTTCCAAACTGTTTGCCTCTGAGCAGTCTCTTTTGAAGATATGTCTCCCATTCAAGTACTAACCAGGCCCGACCTTGTTTAGCTTCTGAGACCAGATTACGTGCATTCAGGGTGATATGGCCATGGACTGAAGATCTTTCTTGATTGATCATTTTTTTTCCTCATCATGAGAATTTGCTCTTTCCTGGATTTTGTTTGCTTGGTTTTGGTCCCACATGTCAGGGAGGAGCTAATGAGCAGATCAGGTGGGAGTCAGTGCCAACTAGACCCTTTTGGCCAAATTTAAGCAACAAAGAGGCTTAGAAGGAGTGGCTGTTAGGCATTGGGCTTCTAGACAAGGACAATACAAAACAAACTCTAACAAAAGCAGAGGTCTAAAAAGCTAACCTGGTTAACACATAAGTAGTTACTAAGAGTCATTTTTTATGGATTTGATCGTAAATAGCCCAGAAGGATCAGAACTGTAATGACAAAAATTTAAAAAAAGAGTTATGGTTAAAATTTTGATGGACAATTTAGCAACTAACACAACAGTATATCAGTACCACTTTTTGTTGGAGCAAACTTTCTCTTGCTCCTGTTACTACTGAACCTAAGTGGGTCTAACTGGGGGTGATGAGAGATACAGAAAGGACACAGGATAGACAGACAGACAGAAAGTGGGACCAGGTGTGTTGAGCGCTTTGTTGGAGATGCACAACAGTCTCATTGCTTCATATCTCTCTGTTAATCTCTTCTCTTTACTCTGCTTCTTTTCTCTATCTTTAGTCTTTAAGGCCTTACTCCTTTACAATTCTTTAAAACCTTGCTTCTAAAAGTCTTCTTTTCTATTCTTTAAAGTCTCTTTCCTTAGACTCGCTCTGCCCCATGTCTTCTCTTAGCTTTTCATTAGCATAATCTCTCTTAAAGTCTTTGCCCTCAGACACTGCACTGCCCCATCAGACTTGCACTGTCCCCTGTTCTCTTTAGCTTTTCTTTTGCTTAGCTTTTCTAAAGCCTATGTATAAAGTTCTTGGTGCAGACTTCCCTGTCCCATGTTCTGTCTTTAGCTTTAGCAATTCCCCTTTAGCAGTTCTCCTTCAACCAATTCTTTTCCTTTCAGCAATCCTCCCTTCAGCAATTCCCCCTTCAGCAATTCATTTTCCCCCTTCAGCAATCTCCCTCCAGCAATTTCTCTTCAGCCAAAAAACCCCCCATCCAAAAGCCTCCCTTCATCCAAAAGCCTCCCTTCATCCAAAAGCCTCCCTTCATCAAAAAGCCTGGTGTCCTCCTTCAGTGAGCCTTTATACCCAGTGGTAAACAATGAGGTGGAGCAATGGTTCTCAGGAAGGGGTGTGACATTGTAACAGGAGAAACCTGAGTTAAACAACTTAGGAAAAGCAGGTGAGCTGCATCTCACCTTCTAGCTCTCTTCTACAGCTGGGGCTGTGCCAAATCTCAGCCTACATATTATTTGACATAAACATTATAGGAAAAGCAGCTGCTCTGCATCTTATGTCCTCATAGGCTTCTCCTACTCAGCTCTCCACATTTTGTTACTGCATTTATCTAAATTTTGTATTTTAGAAGGCTTGATATACTTGAAAAACATAAATATATTTAGTATACAGGAACCAGCAACAGCATCACAGCTCTATAGAGGCTATATATACATATTAGTTTAGTTGATGGTCTTGAAATAAAACCTTAAATTTTTCTCATCTGTTGGGGGTGTGGGGAACAGTGAACCCAAATAGCCCAGTCACAGCACTACATTAGAATCTGACTGCATTAGAATCACCCAGGAAAACAGTGGTTTAACCATGAGATCATCCAGAAAATTTTACATAGACCAACTCTTAAATTAACATGACTCAGTTACCTTAGTAGTCAAAACCTCAACAAAAATCACCAGAGAACACAGGTAAATATTTATGGGGTCTAAGTGTGGAGTTAGGAAACCTAATGGCTAAGAATCATAGCTTAGATGTTGACAAGGGATCATATTCCAGATTGTTGATATTAACAGATGGCTCATAGCATACAGCAGGATCCCATCAACCTGTAGTCAATGGAGCCCCCCAAAAATAACTGGCCTAATCTGGCCATCCCAGGTCAAAAATTCCCTCTACCTGACATTTAGAAGGAGTAGGACTAACATCTCCACTCTCTTGACTCCAATAAAAACTGTAGGTCTTGACCTCCAGTGTAGTGCTCCTTTTTTGAGTTTTTGTGTTTTTTTTTAATCTTACCTGGAGGGTGCACTTTTTCTTTGTTTTTTTTTCTTTTACTTTGCTTTACATAAGTAAATCTGTCTCAACCCTCATATCAGTGCAGCAGTACTTCCTGTGCTCAGCTGCCTCTTGCCTTTCTATGTTTTAATAAACTCTTGTCTTGACAAATTTGTGTATTAACATGTAGCACCAAAAATTCCTGACAGTTATCTTGACAAAACAAAAACCATTTTTAAGACAGTTTTTTGTAAATGTTATCAAGAACAATATAATATTTTAAAAATAGCTGCATTATTATGAGCTTAGAGAATTAAGTTTTAATTTAACATCAGTACATTAAATTTTGACCTTACAAAACCTTTAATGTAATTGAATTTTAGTCAACTGAATCACTTACATAGCATTTATAAGCTCCATCTTTTTTGACAACTTACTCTTTATCTTTGTGACAACTTTTTTTGTATCTTCTGGGGGAGCTTGTCTTTATTCCTTTTTTTTATTTAAAAGAATTTTTTAATCTTTTTAAAAAAATCCTTAATACCATACATATCTATAGATATATACAGGCTAAGGTCAATTTTTAACTATCTAAATTTTAAGATTCCTGCTGCAGGCTGTGGGCCCCCTCTTTTCTTTCTTTTATTTTCCACCCCCCTCTGGTCTGAGCCAGTGTTAAACCCTGAATGCCTGCATCCTAGAGAGACCTGATTGAATAAGTTTGAAAAACTGTTTTCTGAAAAGTAGCCGAAGAACAGAGTAATAATTTTTTACATTGACTCTATAATAAGAACCATCCTCAAGATGTTTACATATTCATGTGTAAAAAGCTTAAGCGGTTTATAACAGAGATCTTTAAAATGAACACCCTGGTTTTTGTTACCTTGAGTATCACATTAACCTTATAACATCAGTTTAAGAACCATTTTTAAGATACTTACACATACACACACAAAAAAGTTTAATAAATTAAGCATGTCAGAAAAAAATGTCAACTGAAGTGTGCATAAGATGAGCTGAAATTTCAGGAGCAAATTAAATTTTGCCCACTGCTTTAAACAAACTCACACACACACACACACACACACAATTAGAGTGCACTCTCAAAAAAAGAAAAACTTTTAAATTATACCCAGAGGGCTATCCAGTGGAATGGGGGGATGATGCATCTGTTCTCTTATGAGTCTCCCTCTTTGGAACGGAATTTTTTTATTATCCATCAGTTAATCTCAGTTGTAGCTATTTCCTGGGAAAAGTTCAATCTCCCTAATTCCTGGAGGTGTCTCACACACTTTTTCCCCACTTGCTAAACCTGAGAGACCTGGTTTCACCCTAGATAGGGTTACTGTGGGGGTCCCTGGGAAGTGATCAGTCTCAGGCCTGAATTTGAACCTGGGTTCTTACCAGTCCGACAGGCAGGGCTTCCAACTGGTTCCCAAGCCTTCTCCAGGTTCCTTTGTGCAAACGAGACTTGCTCTCCAACACACCAGAAGAGGCAATCCCTCTGTTGGATCAACAGGTCCACTGGCACCTGGTGGGACACTCTCCCGACAAGCCGGGAAGGCTGAATCCTGGTGACAAGGAGGTGAAAACACCATCTCCTTCAAATCCTGGATGAGCCCCCATAAATGTTATGGGAATGTTGAACAGAGACATGGAACATCAAGGCTTTTTAAGAAGCAAAATTTATTAGCTTGCTGGCAGTGGCTCAGCAGATTCACATCCAAAGGCTGAGCCCTGAGAACAAAGGTGTCTCACCTTATATACCCTTGCAAGCAGGTTATAGAAGCAAAAAGCAAGGTTTAACCCATATATGGTTGAATGTAACTCTATTGGCTACTTCATCCCCGTGACCTTCTTCAAGTTTGGATTCTTTAGGTTTTATCTCTCTGCTATGCCATCCCTTCTCCCCCGCTACTTTATCAGAATACAGGCCTGTCTGTTTCTCTTCTGACCTTCCTCTCTGCTACACCTATACAGTGAGTACATCAACCACATTCAAGTTTTTGGTTTCCTTCCCTTTCCATATCCCTCCTATGCACACCTCCCTTTAGTGTGTGACACATGTCCAATAATATTACTGCATTTCTTTTGGGTCTATAATCCGCATATGAGTGAGAACATGTGGCTTTGACCTTCTGAGCCTGGCTAACTTCACTTAAGATGACATTCTCCAGTTCCATCCATTTACTTGCAAATCACAAAATTTCATTCTTCTTTGTGGCTGAGTAAAATTCTATTGTGTATAAATACCATATTTTCTTAATCCATTCGTCAGTAGTGGGGCATCTTGGCTGTTTCCATAGCTTAGCTATTGTGAATAGTGCTGCAATAAACATGGGTGTTCCTAGCAACTCTTAATGACTTTACTATGCTGGCCTTCAATACCAGTTTAAAAGATGTTATTTAGAAACTTGAAGGTCAATATTAGAAGAAAGAGTTGAAAAACTGAAGAAGATTGAAAATGATTGCCTCTAAGGAGAGATAACCTGGGGTGGGGAATAAAGGTTAGTGGACTATTTCTATGTTTTTGTGGTTTTCTGTTCCTTTCAGTTGTTCTCTGGGAAGACCTAAAGAACTGTTTGCATTATAATATGCTTATAATTATAATATGCTATTTTCAAATGTTAAAATAATTGTGAACATTCAAATCATAGACTATTTTAGTTTATCATTTCCTACATTTAAGCGTGTTTATTAAAATGCAGTTTATAAGAGTTGCCTCAGTAAATCTTTGTAATGAATGTACAGAAAAAAAATGTTCACAGAGGACAGAATATACAAAAAGAAATTTTTTCTCTTGATTGACATCTTGCACATCAAGTTGCAACTTGCAACATAATGAAGCACTCAGAAAATCCTGAAAATCCAGATTTGCCATGTAAAGCCTTTCAAACCTAATAAGCAAACAAAAAATAGCTTTATGAGATAATGATAGATTACCAACTCTGTCATTATATATATAGAAACATCCACACTAGAAGAACAATGAAATTGTCCTTAAAAAAAAGTTGACAGCAACAAAAATGAGGATGACACTTTTATTCTTAATAACCACTTTTAAATTCATAAATTCAATCTTTAAAAAGCCATACATAAAACACAAACTTAACAAAGAAACTCATTCCCAACTCCAATATTTCTACCAGCAACAATATAACAAGTTATTTCTCAGTAAAGGGGAAGAAAGATACCAAGTTCATGCCTCTGCAATAGCAATACACTGAATCAGGGGATTGTGATTTTCTCACTCTTTACTCTCAGAAAAAGCAAACGCAATCTGCAAGAATCCTGCCCATTTCTATTTCTTCCCCCACATCTATTTTTTGATACTTTTTTTTTTCTGACTAGGTAATTTCACATGTTTCAAAAAGCAACAAGTTATCAACATTTCTATGGTGGAAAGTCCTGTCCTGCTACTGTCATGTTCACTACATTCTTCCCATTCACCTACAGATAACCTTTTGTTGTCCTTAACGTGCTGAGGATCAAGCTCAGGGTGTCACACAAGTGAGGTAAGCACTCCACCCCTGGAGCTACATTCCAGCTCTCAGACAAAACTTAATATGTTAAAGTCTGGCCATCTTAGAAATATTTATCATTTAAGTCCAGAGAAATTATAACTCCATTAAAATATTGACGACCTTTTTTTTTGGTACTGGGGTTCGAACTCAAGGTCTCACACTTGGTAGGCAGTTACTCTACCACTTAAGGCACTCTGCCAGCCCCAAGAAAAATATTTTTTAAATCGGGGGCACACTTGTTATATTTTTACAGGTTTTTAAAAAGTTACTAATTAAGTCATTCAAAGAAAATTTGTACTTTTACAAGCAGTGTGTTTGGAAACAAATTCACAATGAAACCTCAAAATGTCCTTTGGATAAAAGTAAATCAATGGTCTTAGATCATTCTCATTGCAGAGAGCACCTGATTTCAGTCTCTTGAAAGTACATTTCTCTCTTAATAAAGTTTACTATGATTTTCCACTGTTAAAAAATGGTCTTAATTTGACTCAATTTTGTTTTATTTTCTTTGCCTCTACATAGTAATTACTTAAATTTTAAAATGCAGTTTTATCAAGGATTTTTTTCATATTTAAAAACATATTCCCAATATCAAGATTTTAAAATGTTAAAAGTTTAAGAAAACACATTGAAATTAATTCACTTCAGCAAAAATTTAATGTGAAGCCAGGCATGGTGGTACATACTTGTAATCCCAGCACCTGGGAGGCAGAGGCAGGAGGATGGTGAATTCAAGGCCAGCCTGGGCTACGTAGTTGAACACTGTGTCATAAAACCAAAAAGATTTTTTAAATGGGAGATTGGGGGCTTGAGATGGTATGGATAGTTATGCCTTCTCCCTACCACCTGCAACATGGTCAGTTCAGATAGAAACATTATTTCTTTGAATAGCGTTCAAAATGAGGGCTTGGTAAAGGACAGAAAGAAAAACACAGCACATACAACCATACACCAAGTCGACCTGGGAATATTCTTCTTCCTAGGGCTTATCAGTCAAGCTGATTTGTCCTAGAAATGTGAAATTAAAGGCAAATGGGAGTAACGCAGAGAAACTAAAGCAGATACCTTAAAGCAACTGAGGCCAATAGGAAAAGGGGAACAGGTACTAGAGAAAAGGTTAGATCAAAAAGAATTAACCTAGAAGGTAACACCCACGCACAGGAAATTAATGTGAGTCAATGCCCTGTATAGCTATCCTTATCTCAACCAGCAAAAACCCTTGTTCCTTCCTATTATTGCTTATACTCTCTCTACAACAAAATTAGAGATGATAAGGGCAAAATAGTTTCTGCTGGGTATTGAGTGGGGGGGAAGAGGGAAGGGGCAGAGTGGGTGGTAAGGGAGGGGGTGGGGGCAGGGGGGAGAAATGAACCAAGCCTTGTATGCACATATGAATAATAAAAGAAAAATGAAAAAAAAATAAATAAAATAAAATAAAATAAATAAAAGGCAAATGGGAGTTTCTCTGTGATTCTACCAAGATTCCTCCAGAGAACTAAGCCTATTCAAAAACCACAGGAGAATCACTCTCTTATGGTCAACGGTCTTTGAGTGCATGGTCTTCTGCTCTAATTCAACTTAATATTATCTTTGGGGTATATACTAAATTATTTGAGTCTTTTCTTTTTGAAGATCTTTTTTTTTTTTTTGGCAATACTGGAGTTTGAACTCAGGACTTCGTGCTTGCTAGGCAGGCGCTCTACCACCTGAGCCACTTCTCCAGCCCAAGCCTTTTCTATTTCAAGAGAGAAAAGAAATTACTTTGTTTTTTTTCTGGATTCAACTTACTTCCCAGAACACAGGGAGATGCTGCGAACTACAGAGAATCAGAGAGAATTTCTTAAGGCATATGAACTTACCCTTGTCTAGGGGTGGGAAGCTCTAGAAATAAATGGGAAAATCAGCTCCCATGTCACAGAATAGGGAAATAAAAAATTTCTACCTGTGTAAAATAATTGGAAATATTGAAAAACTACCATATACAAAGGAAGAAGGTGGCAAATAACCTTCCAACTTTGCAAAGGTTGAAAAAAAAATTATTTTTTTCAAATGTACTTTTAGAAGTATGGTTAAAAGCAGTCAAATGTTGATTATATTGGTCTTAAGGAAATTAAATCAAGATTCTTCTATGAAAATAATGTGTGTTCACTAACAGGAAAATAAAAACCAAAGGAAAATACTAAGCACTTTGTCAAAACTCAATTGATGGTATTTTAATTACACTAAGGTTTTCCAGCAGATGTTAGGTCTGAACAAACTTGTGTTCACGCTTCAGTTTTGCAAAACCAAGTTATCTTTCTTTCTTTGTCATTGTGGGTATGAGGGGGAGGGAATTGGTGATGATGAGGTGTATGAACTCTCAAATTGTTTTTTTGACTTCTTGAGATAGGGTCTCCTTATGCATCCCAGGCTGGCCTCAAAGCTGTGACCCTCCTCCCTTCGCCTCCTCAGTGCTGGAATTACAAAACATATACAGTCATGTCTGGCAAGGACTTTAAATTCTTTATACAACTTCTATCCATGCATCTTTGAACTGATAATTTTTTAAGATTATTAATTGGATATATCAACTAAACTGCATGTTGTTATGGCATTAACATGTTTCTGGAAATTACTGAAATATTATAAATCATATATATATTTCTTTAAACACAGAAGTACCATGTGAATCCAGTGGTTTGGATAATTGATGTCCAAGTAGGAATTTATTTACTTTTTATTTATTTATTTATTTTGTGGTGCTAGAGATCAAACCCATAGCTTCATGCATGTGACACAACTGCCATCTCTACCACCGGGCTATCTCCCCAACCCCCAGCTCAGGAATTTATTTGCTGTTAAAATATCACTTATTAAGTGACAAGTGTGATAGGAATTCTTAGGGGCTTCAAAATGAATTTATAAGCTTTTTGTCTTCAAAAGCACAAGAAATATTTCATTATCTTTTGTAAAAATAAAAATAATAATACAACATTCATTTAAGGAAGAATAAAAAAGGTAAGCCAAAAGTACCCTTTAGCTCTTTTTAAATCAGAAAAAAATTCATCTGAGGAGGCACTAATATGAAAGTCCAAGGCTAATGAGCTAATGAATTTTTGTTTGCTTTGTCAGAAATACAGTGTAAAATGAGCATTATTTGCAAGAATACCATATTACTAGTGTTAATACATGCTTTTCAGCAAATAGTACCAATAGTAGCATGAAACACACAATACCAAGCAAGGTTTTTTGCACATATCCTGCAAAAATAAACTCAAATCTTTGGTTTTACTAACTATAACTAATGTTATACAGCTTTAACTTAATTCATGATCGTATCAAACAACTGCATTTGCAGGTTCTTTGTTTCACTTCCCAAACAGTCACTTGTGCCTTGAAGTGATTATGCTTTACTTAGCTTAATCTATAACTAGAACAAGACTAAAATAATCATGTGTATCACCTAAACACACACACACATTCAAAAACATTGTGTTGAGAAGAGAGAGTGGCCTGGCACTGATGACAATCAGACCAAAATTGAGAACTAAACCAGTGGACCCAGAAAGACTAATAATTTAATAGGAAATTTTCTACAGTAGCTGAGAAACCAATGATATTTAACATAAAATTTAATCTCATGTATAAGATTTTTACACTTTAATTTATAAATATATTTTGATATTATTACTGTGGTTATAGTCTGAATATGACTATGTAATACAATATTTGAAATGATAAAAAATTAATATTTTATGAAAATTTAAATTTTGTCTTAAATTGAAATTTTACATAAGATTTGGCTTGCTTACCTACACCTTCGTGTCTTATTGTCTGAATAACCTATTCACTCTACCCTCACTATCCACTGAATGCTAACTCCTCGTGTAGTACTGCCATGTTAAGGGCACTGAAGTAGTAGAAACTGATGGCTCCCTAAATAAACCAGAATCTATTCCCAAAGACTGCTTCCCATGCCTGCCTTCACTAGGGGCTAGAAAAGTTAAGCACTTACTCCTTTGCATTTCTTGAAGTTATAATGGCTATGTGGAATAATTCTGGACAAGGTAAAAAAGTACTAGAGAGAAGTCATTAGGGGGGAATGCTTTAAAACTTTCTATCTATAAAAAAAGGAACAGCCAGACTGGCCCCACAGTTTTCTAGCCTTCTTTTAATCTTTAAAGATTAGATGATTGGAATTGCAGCAGTACTCTCACATCTGTAAGAGAAAGGCAAGGAGAACTGCAGTTGAGTGTGGCTTAGATGCTGTTGAACTACTGCATTATGAGAACAGGTACCTACCACTCACTGCTTATGTGAGCAAAAACGTCTGTTTGAGCCATTGCTTATCAGATCTATTATTTGGAGCCAATAGCTTTTCTAAATGCATGGGCCTCAAGGAGTTCATGCACTACTGAGAAAAACATGATTAGATACCCACAATATATGTAGATAGATAGATAGATAGATAGATAGATAGATAGATAGATAGACGGATGGATGGATGGATGGATGGATGGATACATAGATACATAGATAGGTAGATATAGATATAGATATATCACACATTCACACACATATTTTAATTAAGGAGAACAGTACTTACTCTCCTCCTCCCCAGAAGTATTCTAATTATCAGAGTCTGGCTATTTGCTGAAAGGGAAGGCTGGTGATCTATCAAAACATCCATTCTGAGTTAAGTGTAGAAGTATTTTTTGCTTTTGGCTAAAGAAAAAAGGGAAAGGGTGTGTGTGTGTGTGTGTGTGTGTGTGTGTGCTTAGAGATGACCAAATTTGCATTATTAATGTAACTGGAATCCATAGTCCAAGCTGATAAAAGCTGTAAAGAGGATGATCTGGGCTAACAGAAGAGATTTTTGGCAATCAGATACTATAGCTCTTCATCTAATTCAATTGCTATTGAACTGGATGTGGGGAATCATACCTGATCTCAGCACTCAGGAGGTTGGACAGGAGGATAGAGAGTTTGAAGTCATTGGGGCTACATAGCAAGTACAAGTCCAGCTTGTTCTACACAGCAAGACCTTGTCTTAAAGTAAGAAAACTGGATAAAGGAAAGGAAGGTTATTCAAATAACAATAAAGCAAGAGAATACTTTTTGAAAGCTGAGTTATTAGAGTAATTTTCTGATCAAAGGGAATAAAAGTTTATTCTTCTCTGAATTTATATTAATGGCATAGTTTAGTGACTGTTGACAAGGTACAAAAGTCTCTTTTTCCCTCCACAACCAGACTCTGTATGTGATATTAGTATCTTTTCTCTTTGCTTTTCCCTACTCTTTCTCCAAAACATCAGTCAACAAAGATTAACATTTGCTGAACACATACTGCATGCATGATATTCCGCTAAGCACTGTCTGCATAATTTTTAAAAATAAAATAGCTGTATGAAATGACCTCCACTTAATCAAACCATTAGATTAACTATATACTCCTTCACTTTATAAAACACCCAGGCCCATGGCCTGTGAATGTTTACGAATGGGCTATGTTGTAGGATACCTTCTCATTTATGCTTCTTCCACTTTAGTTACCACTGGCAAGAGCCTTTCATTCATTCCCTTAGTAATATCTAAGTGCCTACTGTGACAGGCACTGTTTTAGGAGCTGAGGCTACAGCAGTTAATAAAACAGACAAAATTCCTGTCCTTATGAAACTTACACAGAAATCAATCGTTTTGGGCTGGGGATGTAGCTTATTGGTAGAGTGCTTTCTTTAGCATATACAAGACCCTGGGTTCCTTCCCCAGCACAGCAAAAAAAAAGAAAAAAAATTGCTTTATTTTTCTAAATTCTTAGTGAGCTATTCTTGCTAAGATAATTAAGTAATTTAATTTTAATGTAAGTGATGAAATCAAGGTGGACAAATGGGACTACATAAAGTTAAAAAGCTTCTGCACAACAAAAGAAATGAACTCTAAATTGCAGCGACCACCCACAGAGTGGGAGAAAAATCTTTGCTAGCTATACATCAGACAAGGGACTGATAACCAGGACATATAGGGAGCTCAGAAAACTAAACTCCCCAAAAATCAATGAGCCAATAAAGAAGTGGGCAACTGAACTAAACAAAACTTTTTCAAAAGAAGAGGTCTAAATGGCCAAAAAACACATGAAAAAATGCTCACTATCCCTACCCATAAAGGAAATGCAAATCAAAACCACACTAAGATTCTACCTCACTCCTGTTAGAATAGTTATCATCAAAAACACCACCAACAAATGTTGGTGAGAATGTAGAGAAAAAGGAATGTTCATACACTGCTGGTGGGAACGTGGAAAACACTTCGGAAAACGATATGGAGTCTCCTTAAAAACTAAATATAGATGTGCCATATGATCCAGCAATACCACTCCCAGGGATATACCCAAAGGAATGAGACTCAGGTTATTACAAAGGCAACTGTATACCCATGTTTATTGCAGCCAAGCTATGGAAACAGCCAAGATGCCCCACTACTGATGAATAGATTAAGAAAATGTGGTATTTATACACAATGGAATTTTACTCAGCCACAAAGAAGAATGAAATGTTATCATTTGCAAATAAATGGATGGAACTGGAGAATATTATCTTAAGTGAAGTTAGTCAGGCTCAGAAAGCCGAAAATCGCATGTTCTCCCTCATATGTGGATTATAGATAAAAAACAAATGCAGTAATATCATTGGACATGGGTCACACACTAAGGGGACAATGCACACAGGAGGAATAGGGAAAGGGAAGGAAATCTAAAACTTGAAAGTGTTTGATGTGCTCGCTGTAGAGGAGTGAATAAAGTAATTTTAAACTGACAGAGGCCACTATGGGAAGGGGACTAGAAAGTAGTGAGAGGTCTAGAAGAGATGAATCAATTCAGGTTGTGATACACATGTGCATGGAAGCAACACAAGGAATCTCTGTGTATAGTTATCTTTATCTCAAACTAGCAAAAATGCTATGCCGTTTTTATTATCTCTTATGTTTTCTCTTCTACAAAATCAGAGAACAAGAAGGTGGAACAGGTTCTGCCAGGAATGGCGGGGGTGGGGGGAGGCTAGCCCAAACAATGTATACATGTCAGTAAATGTAAAAATGATTTTTAAAAAATGAAATCAACACCTAAAATAAAGTGGTAACTTTTATGTTATGTATATTTTATCTTTTTTTTTTTTTTAAAAAAAAAGCTAAATGCTATGGAGAGGCAAATTACTGCTTTATATTACCAAGGGCAAGAAAAAAATGGAATGTATTACATAAGACAGAAGCATTCTAACCTCTTATTTTTCCATATGTGTCTGTAAGTTCTCATTCCCTTTAACAAAACTAAAACAGGAAATTGTAGGTTCTGCATTATGGAAAGGGTTTATGCTTTAAAAAAAAGAAGACAACTTAGAACTCTCAACAGCAGACCCAAGGTCAAAAAGCCCTGGCCCAGCATCAAAAGATTATTTAACGAATGTAATGATAGGTTTTTAGTAAAAACAAAATGCTTAAGCTATTTGTCTATAATGTGTTCTAGTTCCCTATTTTTGCTTTTAACTGAAGAACTACTCATCCTAATCATTTCAACTCTCTATGACAAATTTCCTCTCTTTATGTTGTTTTCAAATACAGAGGTCCAGTATTTCCCCCTTTTAAATGAATATCATAAATCTGGATTTGGCTAGGTCTCTACATGAGCCACAAGGCATGCATGAGCTGTGCAGATTCAAGCAGGCCAGCTGAAGATAAAAGAAACTGAAGGGAAAATATGGTAGATATACTTTATAAACTTGTTTGAAAATAAAACAATAAAATCTGTTGAAATTGTTTTAAGAAGGAGGTGGGGGATGATGGAGAATGATGGAGGTAGTGAATCTAACCAAGGTACATTGTAAGCACATACGGAAATGTCACAATGAAACCCGCCTGTACAACTGATATATGCTAATAAAAATGCTAAAAAGGAAAAAAAAATCTGGATTTGGCCCTAAAATGATATTCAGTATCTGTATATAAGGCCATTTTTCTTTTAACTTTTCAATTAGACATTGTAAAAGGGAAATGTAATAATTGAGACAATGCCTTGTTTTATTGAACACTCCACCTAACAAAGCCTTTAATGATCAGCTTTGTTCCATAGCAGCTCACTCCCATCAGACAGTATTCTCTTTAAAACAGAACACAAACCAGAAAGCTTAGTTTCTTTCTTGGTCTCCATTTAGAGGAACGCTTTTTAAAAATCAAGATTAGCAGTCATGAACTGTAAGGCAAATCCCCACGGGCCAGGTTTAGATGATGGTATAGTCATATTAAATTACTTAGGGTATGTTCTAACATGGCTAAGTTTCAAAAAATAGAAAGGGTTATGCTTATTTGCCATACTTCCTTCAACCAAATTGAATAGGCAGTTATATAACTTGCCAGAACAAGTAGTAGAAATGAGTCAGAGACAGGATCAACCCTAGTAAAAATTGTGAATGAGGCAGTTTAACTTCAGTGCCACACCCCTTTAGTACTACATGTACCTCCTCATTCCCTCCCTTGGTATCATGAGCCCTGAGGGGCACCCACATACCACATACCTCTCCCACACTCCCACCAAATTCCTCCCCCTCTTCTTTCTCATCACTGAAACTGGCTTCCTCTTTCCTTTCAGCTCTTCATTAGTCAAAATTTACTGCTCAAGTATTTCTCACTCAAGGCTTAAAGTGACAATTACCTAATCTAATAACCCAATCCATATTAATGTGTGAAGAGAGAAAGCTAGAAAGTAAAGTGAATTTTAACTGTGACCTTCTAAAGATAACAACTTTGCAGTTTTACTCATTAGTAACTGAAAGAGAATTTCCAGCCAAGGAATTTAGGTGAGGAAATTGTAATTATAGGGTTTTGTTTGTTTGTTTTTCTCAGGTAGAGCCTTGAAGCACCTGGCAAATTAAGTAGGAACAGATGACCACATTTAGCCTAACATAAAACCACCCCTAACCCGAGTAACTAACTAGTTCTGGGTTACACCAGTGAGGTGTAACTGGAGAGTGAAGTGTCCAGGAAGTTGGTTGACAAAGAAAAGTGTAAATTGCAGGAGGACCACAATAAATATTTCTGACTTAATCTTTCAGAGGGCTACCTAATTCTAGTAACTAATAAACATTTTCCAAAGATTTTCTTTAGAGTTTATTTTTAAAACTTATCTCATCTGAAATGCTCACTAATTCTAAAATCCATACAACTTTTTTGTTGTTTTTGGTTTTTTTAAATAGTGCTTTTAAGTTTACATACAGTTTTCATACAGGTTTTACATGTGCGCCTGCTGGGTATTTCTAGGCAATCATGTATGGAATGTATTAGCAATTCTTATTTCCCTCAATTTATAAATGAGGAAAGTGAGGGTCAAAGAAGTTAGGTGGCTTGCCAAGGTTTGTACTAAGGTCTCCTGAGTGCAATGTTGTGCTCTTTTCAGTATCCTGGGCTATAAGGCTGCCTCCTAACATTCAGACTTATCTATGCCATTGCTGTCATGTAACTCTACATCCTAGGGGAATTCTCAAATTTTAAAGAGGGTTCAGCTGCTACCAAAAGAAAATAGCCTGTGTATTCACTAGACCTGAGGGTAATTGTAGTCCTATCTGGTTTCCATCAGAGCATTTTTTCTCCTAGCTAATTCTTGGTTCACTTGGAAGTGTGAGTACTGCCTCACAAAGTCTTCCTTGAGCACTGTCAGAGGCTGTGCTCCAATTACCTGCTCATGTTTTGGTGGATTACTTATCTTGCTTCTGCTTCTCACCTGGGCAAAGTTCCCATCACAATCCTTACTCTGTAAGCAAGAAAGGATAATATGTTTCTGGGCTTACAGGGGAGAAAAACACTAACATAGCTGGACCAAGCCAGAATACAAATATTTCACATTGAGATGAACACAAGAAACCAGCTGGGAAAACACTGTTGTTTACAGATCTGGATTAGCACAGAATTAATTTTGGCCTTTGAGGTAAAAGGTGGTATTTTAGAATCTTTGGCATTTAAAGAACATGATTTTAACATTGTGTGAGGCGAGTGATCCTTTTGTAAACTTGTCAAAAATGTATGGATGCTTTCCCTAGGAAAAAAACTTAATTGGACACAAAATGGCATATGGTTCTCAGGATGTCTCATCACTTAGAGACTGTCTTTGTGACACATGGAGTCAAGAGTACTTTATGTGGGTCTCATAGATCACCTACAACAGACCCCTAAGACTGTATTCTAGGTATGTGTATTTGTGTTTACAAACTTGTAAATTGTGAAACCCATGGAAATTACATTCCTAAATGCAGTAGGCTCACCTACAATCCTCCCAACAATCATAGGACATTTAGTTCACATATTTTCACTAATTGTGGATATTGTCTTAAAATACTTCCAATTTGGTAGTTACAAATAATACCTGTTTTTATTTTAAGTTTTCTTGCTTTGGTACAGTTGTTATGGATAAGGGAATTTTAAAAAGCTCGGATCTTTTCTGTTTATTGTTTTCCATTACTCTACAGAAATATTATATTTTATGCAGTAAAATCTACAAGTTCTTTTCTTTAAGGTCTCTGGTTTTTTGGCACATGAAGAAAGACTATACAAACTCAAAAGTAAATGAACTCACTTATACCACCTTCTAGTATTTTATGATTTTACTACTGAATGGAATACAGTTTTGAACTAAACCTTAAAGCACACATAAATTTGTATACAATACAGAAAGCATTTCATTCCACTGGGAAGAAAGCTGAATTATGTGATAAAGGTGTAGTGATAACTAGGTAGCAAAATAAATTACATGAGGATTAAAAAATAAAATATGAAAAACAAAATCATGAAAGTTCTAAAAGAAAATGTGGGAGAATGTTTTTAATAATAGAAAAGAAAATGTCTTTTAAGCATACATGCTCATAAGAGAAATAAAAATTGTACCTGTAATGAGATATCATCTTGTGACTATTACATTGCAAACATCAGAAAAATGTGATAGTGCTGTATTGGTGAGGATATGGGAACACATTGTGCTATAAAACTTTCCATCTTTGTTGGGACAACTATCACTTGTCCTGCATTTCTGGAGGGCAGATAGAGTTTGTCTATAAAAATGTAAAGTATGTCTGCTCTTTAAACCAGTAACCATGCTTTTAGAAGTTAGACCTACAAATCTAGTCCATATGTAAGTCAAAGCCAACTACAAACAAATGTATTTCAATTTTTAAGGTATAACAAAAATTTGGGAATAGCCTATGTGTCCACTGAAAAGGGAAGAGTTAAATAAATTATGCCCCAACTGCTCAAAAGAGCTACATTCTCCTAACAGATCTACCACAGAGATCAGAGATATTATGAAGTTAAAAAAAAAAATCAAGGTGTTAGATGTGGAATAGCCAGGATCTGTAGGTGTTTATGTATCTACATAAGAAATAGGTTTCTCAATACCATATATTGAATGTTCATATCCTCTTTTTAGTATATATTCTATGTAGTTGATCACTTTACTATGCTGATAATCACAATATAATAATTCTTAGTTTAGTATTTTTCTATGTAATTCCTCCTCTTCTCTCATTTGTTTTCTTTATTTTTTGGATATTCTTGATTATTTTTGGATGATCCTCTTCCATGTGAAATTTTAAGCTGTTTTATCAAGCTCCCAAGAGTATTGTGCTAGACATGTGATTAGAATTATACCAGATATACATATTACTTTTTAAAGATTAATAATTATACAATGTTTGAATCTTTGTATTTAATTTTAAAGTACATCTCTTATTGTAAAATTCTTATCATAAGTTTACAATTTTAAAGTGAGTTATATAAATTTTTACTTTTTATTTTAATTACTTGATTTTTTGTGGTTATTATTAAAAGAATTCTTTTTATATTGTATTTTCTAATTGTTTATGGTTTATATATGGGAAAGCTCTTGATTTTTATATGTTAATTTAATAACTGGTTACCTTAACTCATCTTTTATTGGTTCTAGAAGTTTTTCAGTTGATTCTTTAAGGTTTTTGTGTCATTTGCAAACAAATGATAATTCTGACCTATTTGTAATACTCTTATTTCTATGTCATATCTAATTGTATTAGCTATCAGTTGCATTGTTACATGGTCTAATTATAAGCATGTGTGCCTTGTTCCTGTCTTCCATGGGAGAAAATAGAGCATTTCATTATAAAGCAAGTTGATGACTTTGATATAACACATTATTTCAAAATAATGTATTCCAAATGAAATATTTTTTACTAGGAATGATGCTGAATATTATAAAAATCTTTTCAAGCATCAATTGATACATTTTTCTTACTTTGACCTAAGAATATAGTCAAATATATGAAAAAACTTTATTATTGTACATCCCTATATACCTGAAATAGTTCCTCTCAGTTTGTAATGTAGTTGTAGGTTCTCTTTGTTAATATTTTATGTTGACTTTACATTATATCCCAAAGGAGATTAGCCTGTAGACTTCCCTTCTGTGTATCTGGATTTATTTTAAAACCAGCCTTTCAGCTCATCCCAAACAGAGGGATTACTGGTGAAAAAGCCTTGAGGGCAATCACCTGAAATGGCCTAATGTTCACAACACTAGTTTTTCTTCTTTTGCGAAAATTTACAGCACTGTACCTTCTTCTGACACAACTTCACAAGCATTATGGATACCGCATTTCTGTCAATTAAATATATAAGGTTTCTTTCAGTGGCAAACAGAGGCAAGTGTTCCATGAAGGTTTATGTTTTTCCAAACTGGCCTCTCCCTCTCTGTCTTACCTCCCTGACATAAGAACTAGAACATTTGAAACTGGGGGAAGGCCTCCAGCAGTTCACTTGGTCTGCTCCAGCTAGGCTGCCCTTTCTCTGAACTATTCATTTGCACCACTCATTCCTGCTGCTGCTGCTGTTGGGCTTAAGATGTTTACTGCCTTCCCTTGTCTTTGCTTCATCCACTACCTGTCCTTCAAAGTCCAGATTAAATTCCCTTCCTCCATACCTTTTCCTTATCTGCTGTTGAACTCAAAATTGGCTGAACATTTTAGCTACAATTGCTTTCAAACCGTTTCTAGAGTGCTAGCTTTCTTTCCTTGTAAGCATACATGCTAGCTTTCTCTCCCAGCTCCTTGAGGGCAGGGACCTTATCTTAAAATTCTGCTGTGCATTTCCCCCCTTGTGTTTAGTACTGTGAATAATCAATACTTGTATGTATACTTGTAAAGCATATTTGACTGAAGACATCCATCACAGTTATTCACTTAGTAAATGAGATAATGAAAACTCAAGTACTAGCCAAAAGTAAATCATCACTTAATTCTCTCATTCATCATAACACATATGGCAGCCTCTGGGGCTAGGAAATCTGGGATTGCAGCTTTTTTGGGGAAACCGGATAGGTTTTTCAGGATCTGTACATTTTGGAGCCAGCCAAGAAGTAAAGGTTCACTTAGGGATCCAACAGTAGGAATCACACACTGAATTAACGGGGGTAGGGGCGTGGGGTGTTTCCTTGAGTGGAACACGTTATTTCTTGCATCTCTGATACAAAACTTTCACAACTCAAATCAGAGGATACTATTTGCTGATGGATTCTGCCAGACTTCTTTGTACATAATTGAAACTCAAACCTTTTTAATTTCCAGGAGAGGAATGACAATCAGGCTATACTTTCGCCAAGTCGTAGGGTATATAGAATAATGGAGATTTTTATCGATTATGTTAAACCTTTTACTTACAAAATTTAAGCTTTAGGATTACCTTAGTTTTGTAGAGGAAATAGAAGACAAGAATTTCCTTATTTTTTTTTGCAAAAACATGAGCATTTGAGTTTTCCCGAGGGCATTTTGGGTTGTGCTACTACCACACCTTTGAAGATCACTTTACAATGTAGGAAACTCAGCAAGCTGTTTTGGTCGACCCCTCCAGCTGCACAGCTCTGCTCTCCCTCCGCCACTTTCTCCTCACCCTTTCTAAGCCCAGATCGCCGGGGAGAGCCCGGAAGCCGGGCGGAGCGGCGGTGGGGGAGGGGAGGGACTATTTAGATAGCTAGGGAAGAGCGGGCAGTCAGGCACTCTCCACTCTCCCCCGCACTCCCCAGGCCCATAAAGTTCTGTTTCTGAAGTTGGAAGGTGGCGCCTTCCTCACTTGGCCTCAAATAGGAGTCCACAACACAGGGACTTAGAACTTTGAGACTCGGCCATCAACCTGAGCGTCCGGCTCGTCAGGGGCGCACTAAAAGCCAGGCCCAAGACACCGGTTGTCATGGGAACCGGGGCGCTGGTCTCCCCGGCGACCTCGTCCCTTGGGAGGGGGCGGGACTCGACGCCAGGCGGGCCAATGAGGTGGAGTGGAACGCAGGGTCCAAGACGCGCTGTCCTCCCAGAGCCCGGGAAGAGTTGAGTGACAGGGCGAGGGGGCGGGGGCGGCGCTGCCGCCCGAGGAGGAGCCGGAGTGGTGCGAGCAGCTCCGGCGGCCCCGCTGCGGCGAGGGTGACACACCATGAGCCCGGTCCCTCGAAATCCCAGTGGTGCTGGCGAGCAGCTCTCCCTAGCTCTTCGGTCGGCCCCAACCTCCTCGGCTGCGCTCCGAGTCGGCGGCCGGAGTTGAGACTTGTGGCGGAGTTGTGGAAGGGGCGCCGAGCACAGTAGGGCAGCGGTCAGGCAGTCAGTCGGCGGGGGTCGCCGGCCGAGGGGTGTTTGTTTCTGAGGCGTGGAGGAGGAGATGCTGCTTCTCTTCGCCCCCTCCCCAGGTTCCTTCTCCAGCTCGGTCAGCCCACGCCCGCAGCCGCTCGGGGGACAAGAGGTGGTGGCTCTCGGCGCCCGTGGCGGCTGCCGGCCGCCCTCCTGCACACCGCGTCCCTGCAGCCTCGCGCCCCAGTAGCAGGACCCGGGCTCCCCACGAGCCGGTAAGGACGAGGCGGCCCTGGGCTCGGGACTGGAGGTGCACGAGGGTCACAGTCCCCCGCCCCGGTTCTCTTCCTCCCCTCTCCGCTTTGGCGCCAGCCCCTAAACCCAACTCTTGGCCCTGGTGGAAGGAACTTTAATTTGGTTTTGGTGGGGGGGGCTGGGGGGGTTGTAGAGTGGGGGTGGGGTGACCGAGGTGGGGAAGGACAAACCAAATTTCGTCTAGGCAGATCCATCCTTTGCGCGGAAGGCCGGATTCCTGGGAACCTAAGCCCAGAGGGGGAGTGAGAGGTTGTGGGGTGATAGGGAGTGACATGGCCCCATCGTGCTTGTACAGACAGCGCTGCGCTGTGCGTGCTGAGGGACGGGCTCCCGGAATCTGTTTCTCATTTCTGTAAATGATTGTGGGGATGGTGTGGTTAGAGGCCGCTCAGAAGAATGTGTATGTGAAAGGGCTCAGAGAAAAGGGGGGGGTGGAGATGGGGGAAGGGGGAGGAGGCAGAGAGAGACACTGCCTGATCCAAGCTCTGCTTTTTGCTTTTTTTCGTCTTGCTCGAGTGCAAACTTACCCCCACCTCTTTGCTCATTAGATGATACTGTAAGTGCAGAAAACTGGCAAGTTAAAGTTGAACCAAAGTCCGGAGCATTCCTAGGAAGTTTAACTTCCCTCTGCCGTGAATCTATTGGAGAAGGGAGAATGGGACACACATTATCACAGAGCGATTTACAGCAGTAGTAGTTTTCATTGGCCTTACAGGTCTATGATCGACACCTCCACACTCTTCCAACTAATCTCTTAGACAGCCTTGTGTCATTTTCGTTTAATTGCATCTTTGCAACAACAAACGCAGTGACTTCATAGGGAGCTGCCTGGAGCTGAGTTTACCTCTCAGAAAATGGGGCAATCGGGTTTGTTTTCAAGGCGGGACCTAAACAAAAATGTGGGACACCTGATATGTGGGTTGAAGGACGCTGGGAATTAATTAGCAAGATTTAAAATTTTATGTCTATAGAGTTTATTAAAGGGTGGGAAAAATAAAGTTGCTGTGTTATGAAATAGGCGTAGGTATCTTCCCAGATTCTTGACGGCTGGATTGGCAGGATGAAGGTGAAAACTCGCTTCATTCTTATTGGCAGGTTGTACTAGGGCTGTGGTACAAATGATTTCTTGATTAACTATCACTTGAAGCACTTTTTTACTAAGTTCATGCATATATTAGTGAACTCATACGGAGAACTGCCTTTCATCCGATGCTGTTTATTACAGTATTTTTCATAACACTTTGTTCTAACTTTAGTGTTCTAGAGACTTTGTGGGAGTATGTGTGGGGAGGGGGAAGATGGAAGTCTGAATTTAAAAACAGAGAAACATTTATTGTTAGTTATTAAGAAAAAGGACTACTTTTATAGTGTCTTTCACTTTTACCTTTAGAGAATTATGACTTCCTTTACTATTATTTAGGTTTATCTTTTAATTTACATTTTTCCCACCAAAATTTTTACTAGCACGTGAAGCCTGCTTTTTGCAGGATGATTACCAGCATCCAAAAATATAAATGGCTTGTTAAACTAACGCACACACTATCTTTTTTTTTAAGGTGCCTCTTAAATTCAAGAGTTCAATGTGAGAGAATTGGCTAATCAGTTGTTTGGGGGCAGATGCTATGTAGGTTTTTTGGGCGGGGAGAGGCATTAACTGGTTTTTGTTTTTTACATTGTTGGGGATCAAACCCAGGACCTTGTGCATACTTGAGAAGTGCTTTACCACTAAGCTACATCCCCAGCCCTTAGTGTTCATCTTTAAATGAATGAAATTTATTCTTGATTTAAGAAAAACAGTCCTGAATTCAAATCCCATTCCCAACAAAACAAAAGAAAACAGGTCTTGCTTTGTTCCCCTCTTTAATAGGTTAAGGATTAGATGAGGGAACATTGTAGCTTCTTCTGTATCAATTGGATGTGTATTTTTCCAGCTCATCTTCTTGACTAACTCCAAAAGTGCTGGAGAAAAGAACTAAAAGGAGTAAGCTAAAGTAGGTTTTCTTCTTTCTTTCCTTTGTCCTCTTCTTCTGACAGTGTGCAGTTTTAAAATAAATTACAAAACACAGTGCAATCAGTTAATACCCTTTGAAATAAAAAAGAAACACAACCATCTTCCAAGCTAGTGCATTTAGACGTTACTGCTTGTCAACATATTCTTATTTTGGAATTCAATTTGGGAAGAGTTTGTGCCATTAATTAGAATAGCAAGCTCTCCTATCAAGCCTTTGATATAACCAAGTGTGACTTATTTGAGTTAATGTCATTTTAAAAGGTAGGGCACTAAGAAAGGAGGAAGAAACTGGGTTCCAAGGTAGATCAATTGCTGATAGGACGTATGGAACACTGTTGCTTTGAATCCCCATTTTTTTCTAAAAAAATCTTAATTTGAAAATTAAGATGGGTCAGACAACACAGGAACTGGACTTTTTTTCCCTCTTACTTTTATTTTTATTATTTTTACATTATACATTGTTTGGGCCACCTCAACCCTCCTCGCCACCACCCTGCCCCCTTCCAGGAAGAACCTGTTCTGCCCTCTTGTTGAAGAGAAAACATAGGCAATAATAAGAAAGACATAGCGTTTTTGCTAGTTTGGGATAAAGATAGCTATACAGAGAGATTCCTAGCATTGCTTCCATGCACATGTATATTGCAACCCACATTGATTCATCTCTGCCAGACCTCTTCACGACTTCCTGGTCCCCTTCCCATAGTGGCCTCTGCCAGTTTAAGATTGCTATATTCACTCCTATACAGTGCACATCAACTGCATTCAAGTTTTAGGTTTCCTTCCTTTCCATATTCCTCTTGTGTGTTCTTCCCTTATGTGTGACCTATGTCCAATATGTTTTTTTCCATGTCCGATAGTATTATTGCATTTGTTTTGTGTCTATAATCCACATATGGGGGAGAAAGTGTGATTTTTGGCCTTCTGAGCCTGGCTGACTCCGCTTAAGATAGGAACTGGATTTTTAAAAGAGTTCCTAATGAGTAAGTTAACATATAACTCTTAATGGACTAAGTTAAAGTTATAAATTTCATACTCATTGCAAATATGGCATATCAAAACTGCTTTGGTAGGAAAAGGAGTTCCAATAATCCTTTAAGGGTTTGGAGAAAGATGAAAAAAAAAAAAAATCTTTACTATCTTTCTATTCTGGTTTCCTGAATAAGCATCCTGTTCTTTTCAAACCTCTTCCCAAATGTGTGATTATTACTAATAGTTTGTGAAGTAGTAGAATATCAATTGTTTATTTCTTATGATAAAAAAAATAGCAATTCCTAAGATATTTAGTCTAGAGGCTAGTGTATATTTTATCATAAGTTTAAAGTGTTTCTGCAGAGTTTGCTATCTGATGCATAGGAATTTTAAGAGCAGGGTCTGGTTCCAGCACTGTTTAAATGTGTTTGCTTTATCCTGTGTTCCACCATTGGGTTGTACTTTTACTATTTTGTTTTGTTTTTACTCTGGAAAAGTGTAAAAATTTTTTGAAACAAGTCACCTCCAAGGGAATCTTTCTGTATTGAAGAGTGTTAAGGACTTAATTGTGTGACAAGGCATCCAAATCCTAGAGACCTTTAAGTTTACTTTTCTCATTTGTAAGTAATTGAATAATGTCTTCCTCCAAGGTATTTTGGGGATGAAATTAAATAATACATGCAAATTAGCAATGCAAATTGACATTAGCTGATTTCCTTCCTCGTTAATCTCTTTTACAAAATTAAATAACATTCAATAATTATAAAAACTTATGACTGTCTACCCAAGTCATTCCTGAATGTCTAGAATGTGTAACTTATATTTAGCATAGGAAATTTTGACTTGAATTTGGATTGTCAGAAGGTCAACTAAGAAATGTCTTTGTCTGCATATAATATCTATGCTTAACAAATAGTTTCTAGTTTTCTGGCTTAGTGGTAACCATTTCTGGCTGTACCTTTAGAGTCACCTAGAAAGCTTTCAATAATTTTCATTCTCAGGCATCAATCCGGACCATTTAAACAAGAATCTTTAGGGATGAGATCCAGGAATCCACCTTTTTAGAAGCTCCTTAAGAAAGTACAACATAGAGCCAACTTGGAAGCCAATATTCTAGACCCTGCTAGGAGAGGAGTATAGAAAATTTGTTTCCCACAAATGCATCAACATTCTTGTTCTGTATTTTAATCTTTTCTTCTTTATAAAGCACAAGATTCTATTTATTTATTTATTTATTTATTTATCTATTTATTATGCTACTGGGGTATGAACTCAGGACCTACCCCTTGAGCCACTCCACCAGCCCTTTTTGTGTTGGGTATTTTTGAGATGGGGTCTCTCAAACTATTTGCCTGGGCTGGCTTCAAACCACAGTCCTCCTGCTGTCTGTCTCCTGAGTAGTTAGGATTACAAACGTGAGCCACTGGTGCCTAGTAAGATATTTTTTTTAAATCCAGAAGTATCTATATACAATTAATTTACACAACTTTTTACTATTTAAGTGAGAATTTGGGGTGCAGATATTTCTCTCCAGTTCTCTAGATTTGTATTTTCCAATGTAATATCCCTAGCCCTGTTGTGTGGCTTTTTAAATTTATATTTTACTTAATTACAGTTAGATACTTGAAAATAAATTCCCTATTCCCACTAGCCACTTTTCTAGTGCTCAATAGCAGCTTGCATTCAGAACATTGGGTGTTATTCCCAGAAAAAGTCTTTTTCTTTTTTTTGAGGGGTACTGGGATTATAGGTATGTACCATAACATCTGACTCCATATTTGTGTCTTAATGCTTCTCCCCTTGGTTTCTAATATGGTCCATGGAATAAAAATGAAACATTCTTGTTGAATAACTAGGTTAGAATGATTATATAGCCAGAAATTATAGCAAGTATACTGAAAGTTGTATTTTGTTTTATCTTTTTAAAATAGTCTGCAGCTTTTTTACAATAAGAGAATTCTTTTAAGAAATTTACTTTTTCATGATTTTAAAAAGGGGACTATTTCATGGGAGAACAGGAGAGAAGAGGATGATGGCCAGTAAATATGATGGAAGTAATAAAAATATGTATATATATACATATATATTTGAAAATAGCATACTAAAACCTTTAAAAAGGAGGGGAAGGTAGGAGGGTTAAGAAAGAGTAATAGAGGGGTTGAATTAGACCAAAATACATTGTATGCATGTGTGGAAATAAAAATTAAATCCCACTGTACAATTACAATTAATTGATGCTAAAAACCGAAGTTTAGTATCTTTTAGCCCTATGTGTTACTCTTGCTTCTTCTAGGAAAGAGTAATTTTTACAATATTTAAAATACTTGGGGATGACTCATTATTTAGTGTAGTTAAATATTTCTTCTGAAAAATAATGCAGTTAAGTTTTTGAAAGAAGGAAATAATCAGTATCTTGGAACAGGAATTTCAGTTTTGAATAACAGTTTAATTTCCCTCTTTCATTGTGTCTTTCACTTTCCTGACTTCATCTGATATGTACTTTCATAGAATTATTTGAACATAATATTAATTAAATTCATTCTAAACACAATTCATTCATAAATGAATTCATTCGTTTAATTTTATTCTGATGATGTTTTCCATGCCTAATTCCAAGGAATTAATTTATACCAATAATTCATATGTAAAATATCTCAGTCTTCTAAGTACTGCATGAAAATTTATCAAAGCAGAAAAGTATCTTTTTAACGATACTTTTAAAAGCTGGAATAAGCTGGGCACCTGTGATTCCTGACTATACCCCTAGCTACTTAGGAAACTGAGATTGGGAGGATTGTGGTTTGAGGCCAGCCTGAGCAAATAGTTTACAAGACATCTCCAAAATAACCAGAGCAAAATGGACTGAGCTGTGGCTCAAATGTTAGTGTCTGCTTTACAAGTATAAAGCCCTGGGTTCAAATTTTGATTCCACACATACAAAAAAATGACCTATATTCTTTTCAAAATCTGAAAAATTAAAACCATCAATACAATAAATATAATGGAATGTTAGTTCAGGAATCCTTAGTTATCAAATCTAAACTAGATAGAAGTGTCTATTATTCAGTTGCGTGTAGTTGGAGCTTTGAAACTGGCCCTACTTTAAGGAGTATAGGAATGAAAAACAGTGTTTGTTACTATGTAGTTACCCAGCAATACCTTAAATGCAATTTAACTCAACTCAACATATTCTCCTATGTTCATAGCTTATAGCATATAATTCTTAGAGTCAAAATGAAAAATCTAGAATATATTATTCTTTAATATTAAGATTTAGCAAAAATGTCCTTCAATTTTTAAACATAGAAAATATTTTAATGTGGCCACTCATTGTGTTACTGAAGACTAACCTGAGCTGTTTTTAAATAAGATTTCCTCTGAGTCTTTCTCAATGTTTATTTTAGTACACTAAGGGTTCTTCTAATTTCAAAGGATATTTAAGATTTTACTGAGTTACAATTCAGATACAGTTAATTAAGATGAATTTGAAAAACATAGATATTTCTGTACTGCTTGAGATACTCACTTGCTCACTCTTTCTAAGATCAATGAATTATTTGTGCTTTTTAAATAGCATTTACATAGAGTGGGTAGCTAGTACAAGAGATCTAGCACAATAATGGCCTAAAGAAGGTTGGGATTTTTCTATAATATATCATAGAACCCAGGCATAATCCTCCAGAACACGTTTGGCACAATCAAGGCATGGCAGTGAAACCAGGCGTCTATTTTTCGTCTCCATTTTTGAAATGTATGGCTTTCATCTTCAAAGTGACCTCATGGCTACATCAAAATCTGTCCTGCCAAGCGGAGAGAATACGGAGGAAGTGGGGAAAATGGCAAAAATAGTGTGCCTTGCAGCTCAGTCAAATCCTTTTAAAGACTTTTCTTGAAAGCCTTACCCAATGACTTTTGTTTGTGTTGGCCACCCTACTTGTAAAAGAAGCTGAGAACTGTAATTTCTTGCTGGACATTTGGCCATCCCAAATCAAACTGAAGAAAGTAAATATTGGGGATCCAATTATTGTTCTCTGTGCACTTACTTCTTAGTATCTGGTCTCTCTTTGCTTTAGATTTAGTGGAATTGGGTTGTAGTGAGCATAGAAAAATTATTTTCGATGATATACTAGGTTTCTTTTTTGGGGTATGGAAGCTTGGTTTTATTAACTTAATACTTGATGTCTAGCAGACAGTTGATGCTAGTAAGGACCTTAAACTAGTGGAGATATATATTATATATGTATATATGTGGCCCAGGCTGGCCTCGAACTCATAATCCTCCTACCTCAGCCTCCTGAGTACTCAAATGATTACAGGCAAGTGGTCTATCTTAGCAGATATTGAATACACTAGACTTGTTCTTTATGAAGCTGGTTCATGGCCATTAACTAGCTTGGCACTTTTATTCTTCTCATTGTTCAGTATTTAATTGATGCATTCATGCAATTTAAAAAGTCAGTACGTGACTTACCATTGAAATACTAAATTGAGTTACTGTTAACTTTTTTTTTTTTAATTCAGTCTCTGATGAGGGTGTCAAAAATTGCTAATGCTGACTATATTGCAAGTCCTTAGGGCTGGGTATTGGGAAAAATTTTCAATTAGCAATAATCACACCTCAGAAAAACCTCAGTGGATACCATACTGCCACTGCACAAAGCTAGTTAGTGTTAACTTTTAACAAAATTAGTGTCTATTAGTATCCATTCATGATGTTTTCCTCTTGTGAAAGCTGGATCCAGATAGGGTCATGGTTTGATTATTCGCATTCAAACATAAGTTAGGAACATAATGTAGTAGAAAGAGTTCACATGTTGAATTTAGGTAGTCCTCAGGCTGAGATTTAGTTCTTTCAATAGAGAGATTTTTGGATAAATAGTTTAAACTGTCTGAACCTATTCCATAAAATAGAAATAATATCTATTTGATAATATCTGTTTGATAAGGTTTTACAAGCTTTATTTCTGAATTATAAACATAAATGATTGGACACAGACCACCAACTCAGTTTATAAGAACCCTTTATCTTTCACTTCACTTTTCCACTGTATGACTTAGGGAAACAGCAGCATAAGAACCTCTTAATAGCACTGAGACAAAAGCATGGCTTACCTTTTATTACTCAAAATTTCAGCCCTTCTAGTTTAAACTGTCTGCATTTTGGTTATCAGATTTTTTTTTTTCTTCTGTAAGATCTTTTCAGGCAGAATAGCTACATACAGGCTACATTCGAACTAAAAGGGTTGACAGCTTAACAGAACTTTAAGATCTGCCAGGTGCCTTTGAATATGTGAAAAATATAGAAATAGGCAGAAAAATACTCACAGAATTATTTGACAGTAGCTAAAATAGCCACAATTATAAATGCTTTACAGATAATATAAATTTAATTTTGTGTTGAATGTCTTCTGTTTCTTGTGTAAACTAATATGCAACTATAAAGTATTTGATTAATCATTCTGCTCAGAATTATTTTCTGTATTTTGAGAAATGTCAAAAAAGAAAAAAATGGTACCTACCAAAAGCCTTGAAATCTAGGTTAAAATAAAAACCAAAAACTGGAAAGATAGAGAACCATTGTATTTTGTAAAACAATGGATAAGTATAATAAAAGTTTAAGGAAAAACGGGTGTCTTACTTAATCAGTGGATTCATTTGGGAGGCAGAGCTTGCTGAGTTGAGCCTGAAAGTCATTGGATGTCTGGGAATGAGCATGCTGTAGCATAGAGCAAAACAGATAGGAAGGAGTAAGTGAATTCAGGAGAAGGAAGTGTTTAAAAAGAGTGTTGGAGGTGGCACAGTGAAAGTGAGAAAAGGAAGGGGACAGAAAAGGGAAGGTCTAAAGAGTAAAAGGTCTAGGGAAGTATAATGTTAAAGAAATTGCCATAGGAGAGTCAAGAATACATGACAAGTAGTTCCAGATGCCACAGGAAACCAATGAAAGAAGACTGAAGACAAGTAGAAGAAAAAGAACAGTGTGATTGGCTGATATTGTTATCTGCTCGGGAGCCCTTTTACTACACTGATGTGGAAAGTGGTCAGAAGGAATTGTAAAGGAGCGTGGTATTTGGTGGGAAATAGATGAGAGTTCAGTGTTCTGCGAGGTTTCGTAGGATCATAAAATTTTTCCCTTTTTAGATTGAAGATGGTAAAAGAACAAGTTCTATGAGTTTAAGAATTGAAAAATGGCAAAGAGTAAGAATCATATCCTTTTATGAGGCTCTATCAGGATTGGAAGGAATGAGATATAAGTAGAGTTGTTACTTGTGATTACAAGTAATAAGAGATGCAACTTCCTGCCCCTCCCTCTATGACAGTGAACAGAAAGCTACAAAGATGCATGTGGTCCTATTATGAATAAAAATGAAAATAAAGTTCTATAAGAGAACTTATACTTAATATTATTACCTTTAGAAAGTACTTTCTAGGAGGCAAAACTGTCTGATTTTATGTATGATTTTGGTAGTGGGAAAGAATTGGAAGTTTAAGGAGAGAGGTAAAAGTTGGGAAAGTAATGAGATTAATGAATGATTTATAGAGGCCTTATTTTGAAGTTAGATAATTTGAACATTCATGGGATCAGTCTACATCTGCAGAAAAAGGAAAGTAAGGTTTAGAGTTTATTGCAATCTATGATGATCAAGTAAAATATGGGGCCTGAGGTAATGAAGAAACTGCCCACTGAGTCTGGGAGGATTGGGTGAAGTGAAAAGTCATTTTAAGCCCAGGCATCTGTCATCCCAGTTACTCAGGAGGCAGATAAGAGGATTGCAGTTCCAGGCAGTCTGGGCAAAAAATTAGTAAGACTCTATCTCAAAAACAAGCCAGATGTTTATAATGCACATCCGTAATCACAGCTACTTGGGAGATACAGGTAGGAAGACCAAAGTCCAAGGCAGTTTGAGGCTGACTGGGTGACAATCTTGAGACTGTATCTGAAAAAACAAACTAAAACAAAGGGCTGGAGGCATGGCTCAAGTGGTAGAGTGTTTGCCTGGCAGGCAAGTCCTTGAGTTCAATCCACAGTACTGCCCACCTCCCAAGACAGTCATTTAAATCATTTTACTCAGCACTTTCTGAATTTGCCCCTAAGCCAACTATTGGTTGAATTAAAGATTTTCTGCTGTCTTCAGTTGTTAGAACAAACTGACAAAGGATCTGGACCCTCAACTATGAGTGCTGTTTGTTTGTAAGTGCTCTGTGGATTATTTACTGCTTGGTTTACTGTATTTAAAATGAGTCAACCAAGCTATAAATTCAGAAAAAAACTGTTTAAATCAATATCTCATTCTGTTTAATATTCTCCATCATAGTTGGGTTTTTCATTTACCATTACTGTGACTTTGCTGTCAGCCTTTATGCTCACTTATGATGATCACTAGGATTCAGAGCTTAAAATTAATTGGTAATATTTTCTGCAAATTGTTTTGAATACAGAAGAACGCTTCTATTCTCTTCTGAGAAATTAGCATAATAAGGGCTGGCAGGGTGGCTCAAGTGAAAATTAGCATTATACTTGCCAAGTAGCTACTAAAAAGTTTTGAAGTAAATCCCACCTTTCCATCTTAAATCCAGATCAGTGTTTTATCTGGTATACCATCAAGTGTCATACAATTCAAAAAACACATTTAGTATTTTACCCACTCAGGACTTGACATACTTTTTAAATTCCAGATAAAAAAGTTATGAAACTCTTTGGCCATTTACAGATACTTAGTTGATTGCCTAAAGTCACCTTGTTGATTGTTAAAACTGCAAAATTTAGCATAGGCCTCTAAAATAGCATCTCAACTAGCAAAATCATCTGAAGGATGGTGGTTGCCTTGATTCATAAGAAGTACATAATGGTGGCCAGTGCACTTTTCTGTTTTTCTAAAAAAAAATCTCAAGGAAATGTTAGTCTAGTATATAAACTAATTCCTCGTTTACTCAGCATCCATTAAAATATGTTGGACCTCTTAGTCATGTAAAAAAGACTTAACCAATAATTTCTTACTATGTTACAAGATTAACAGTTACAATGGGAAGCACTTCCCAGGGCCTTTTGCATGATGGCACATGGGCCAGTTAATTAATTTACCCACACAGTATAGATGGTAAGTGGGAGAGCAAATATTGGAACTTGAGGTTTGCTTCCAAAGCCTCACTACTTAAATGCTACTCACAGATATTTTAACAGTGAAAATTATGTCTCATTTTTAGTTCTGGGTTAGAAGTAATGAACTATTTACTAAGTAGTAGCTCATTAAGAATAGTTTATGACCAAGTCTCTATTCCATGCTTACTGCATTTAAAAATTGTTCTTTAAAAACTGATTGGCAGCTGTTCTTTATAGGGCTCCAGACTGTTGGTGACTGCAAAAAAAATTTCTTCTTCTTTGAATCAACTCAGTATAAGCTTGATGCTTTGAATGTGGTAAAAAGTGTCTGACAGGAGTACGAAAAATGTTTATAATTTAGTTTATCATATGGTTTTAAAATTCATTCACAATATAGTTGGTTGACATTTGCTCTTACTTGGACAAGTGGATTTGTACCCTAGAGTTCATTGAGAGAAAAACTTAAAATCACTGTTTCCCTCAACTCTGTTCATGATTTTTTTTCTTTTTGTAGTTAAGAATTATGTACTACTATCCACATGCAAATAGTTTAGATTATCATGCAGTTCTTTTATTAAATAGTTCTGCTGTTCACCAAAAGGCATGATTTGTGTAGACTTTAGTAATTATAGTAGATATAACTTGTTTTATTGTGAAGTATCTTATCTTTTAGAATAGATAAAAATTGTACACCACACATCATGTAAAGGTTGAAAAGTAAAATCATCTTCCTACTTTCATCCATGTTCCCTCCCTGAGGTGCTTTACTGTTTCCTTTATTTCCATAATATCATCAAAGCCAGGAAGAAACAATGATGTCCTCACCTAAGTTTTTAGTCTTCCTTAACAATAAACTATAAATATATAACCTCTTATTGTGATAAAAAGTATATCACCTTTGAAAATAATTTACCCAAATAGTCTTCCCTTTTTCTGTTAAATAACACTTTGTTTTTTCTTTTTGTTTTTTTGTCTCAAATGACTCATTAGTCACAACTTTCTCTGTTTTTTGATGTATTAACCCTATTCTTTATTAGCAGTTGAAAGTCTCTTAATAAAACCAAACTTCAGTGTTTTAGCAGTTCTTCCAATTGTAATATTTTATTGAAGTTGAAATACAGATGAAGTTGGTTCATTATGTGGTTGAAGGGGAACTTAGATCTATTTCAGTTCCTTTATAGAGCATGAAGATGCAAAGAAGTTAGGTGGATAGCAATTTTTGAAAATGTATTTGTTCTTTTAGTTTTCTTGGTTTAAGCATGAATACTGGAGAGTACGTTTAGAATTACTCTTATTATGTACCTGATGTCAGATTTTCTTCCTGCTTAAATACAGTAGCCTTTGGTGTCCACAGGTACATGGTTGGAAGGAGAGACTTGAGGTACAGATGTCCTCATAAGCATGTCCACAGGTGCATACTTGAGGAGAAACTGCTGAGGATGCATAGAGTAGAGTACGGCACTGAGGTTGTGTGGCTCATATTTCCCATAATGCTGAAAACATACTACCTTCCAACCGATCCAAACATTTTACTTTATCACTTTAAGTAAGCATGTTACATGCTGTTTTTGACATAAGAGGATTACCATGACTTTTGCCTTGCTTTTTGGGCACCATTTGCTTTTGGGGAGGCAGATTTTCATAACATAAAGGGTAGGAAAACAGCAGATTACACAATTTAAACACAACTCCTGATAACTCAGGACTAACTGAGAGCTTCTCCACATCAATTGAGTTGCAGATACACATGTGGGAATTGAACATTTTTGGTTTTGAATTTTCTTTTGGTATTATTATTATTGTTATTTTGGCATTACACAGCTTTGAACTCAGGGCCTCATGCTTGCTAGGCAGGTGCTCTACCACTTGAGCCTTCTTTTTGGGTTGGGAATTTTTTGAGATAGGGTTTCTTGAACTATTTGCCCATATGGCTTTGAACTATAATCCTCCTGATCTCTGCCTCCTGAGTAGCTAGGATCACAGGTATGAGCCATCAGCATCTAGTTTATTATTATTATTTTTTTGACTGTGCTTTGTCAAAACCATGGTAAAATAAGTCTGTGAATAAGGTGGGCTTACTGTATAGTGCATTTTCTGATGACATCATCTCAACTTTGGTAATTGTTACATGTGCCCTTTCAAATATAAGCAGAAGTAGGCGTGATTATGATCTCCAAGCATAAGCTATATCAGGATTACTTATGAATTTGTTAAAAATGGACATTATGAGAGAGGTGTGGTAGCACATACCTTTAATCTTAGCATTGGAGTTCAGGAGAAGCCTGGGCTCTATAGAGAGACCCTGTCTCAAAGAACCAAACTAAAAACAACACATTTTGGGATAATTTCTGGGGCCCCAGGAATCTGTAGTTTAAAAATGTGTTCCAAAGATAGCTTTCCTACTTTTGGTAGAAAAGTACTGTATGCTTTTCAGTAAATCTTTCTAGAAGTCTTATCTCCCCTTTAAGGAAACTAGGTATTTTGTTTATGCTTTTTTGGTGGTTATTCTCTATGTTTAAAAAAAAAGTTAATTAGTCGGGATACTATTACATATACTCCAGATCAGGTGTCACTATCCTAGATTCCTGGAGGGGCAGAGAAGAGCTGTCATTTGAGTGGTGAGGAAATAAATTGTGAGTGATAGAAATTGTAGTGAATTTAAGAGCTCAGACCTTAGCTAACCTGAACATTTGCTACTCCTAATTTTTGCCCCAAGGTTTTTATATTAAATCTCTTTAATTTGTTAAATCTTCTAGATTATAAGTATTGGCTACAAATGAACAATTTTGTAAAATATGGTGTGGGCCATTTTTCTGCAAGCCAAACAAAACACGTATGTAAGCCAAACAAAGCCCATGACCACCACTGAGCAGCCTGTGCCCTTTATTACCTGAGCCACACACATGCATGGATTTGTCATATTGCTTTTGACATTTATTAAGGAGTAATGGTGATGATAACGATTCCAGATGTCTGCTTTGATTAATATTTCACCTTATCATATTAGTTAAGTTGTAATGAAAAAAAGAGAGCAAAAGACTAGTTCTTGAAATGTATGGAAGATAATCTTATGTGAAAATATATCAGTACTTGATTTTTATAACTTTTTGTAGAAAAATTTTATTCTCAATCTTTCTTTCTCAAGGTCTACCATTCTTCCTTTTTCCTGCCTGATGAGTGTTCTATTCATTTGTAAGAATTATAAAAGAAAAATCCTTCTTAGAGAAACTCTATAGAAAGAAAATCACTTTCTGCCTTACTTAGCTGCACAAACTTCCAGACATTCTTCCCCATAGCATTCCAGTTCCTTAGCCTTAATACTGTTTCTTTCAGATGTTCTTTTCAAGCAGAAGAATGACTGCCTTTACGGCTTTTAGTAAAAAGACCCACAGAAATAATCTAGAGGGGCAACCTCTTAACCTTGTAAGATTTGACCCCAATCTATCAGGGATGATTGAACTGAGGTGTCATTTACTATGGTTTAGTTCAGAGAAACAAATATAATAATCTAGTGAGACTTTTGCTTCTAGCCAAAATTGAATAACAGGAATAAAATTTGTCCTCCTGCCTATGATAGCTAAAATATGGACAAAATATCTGAAATAAGTGTTTATGACATTGATCATTAGGTAATGAAAGACAGTGATCCCTAAGAGATGGAAATAAGACAGACCTTATGGCTGCCCCAGCTTACTACTTTGAGAGAGTTTCCAGGACGTAGCACATGGTAGATGAAACCCTGTAGAATGCTAGAGTCTGAGTTCAGAATCCATGATAAAGGGAAAATCTGAAAGGCCATCAAAAAACATATTATGTACAGAAAAACAAAGATAGGATGACAGAATATTTCTTGTCAAAAACAGTATAAATAAAAAGATAGTACAATATCTTTAAAGTACTGGGAGAAAGAATTTTTACTCAAAGAAAATATCTTCCAAAAGTAGAGGTGAAAGAAAGAGTTTTTAGAGGTCTGATAGCTTAAAGAATTTATCATTGGCAGTTTTGTACTACCAGAAATGTTAAAAAGAAGTTGTCCAGGCAGAAGGATAATGATACCAAATAAATCTGTACAGTAAAATGGAGAGCAACTGGAAATGCTTACCACATTGATAAATGTATATGATACTTTCTATTATTAATTTTAAAAAGGCTAAAAAGAGCAGAAAGACATGTAGAAAGATAAATAGCACAGTAATAAACTTAAAACTAATCAATTACATTTAATGTGAGTGGTTTAAACATCCCTACTAAATGAAGAAGCTTGTCAGATTTTTTTTTTAAGTCAAGATTCAAATATATGCTGTCTTAATGTTTGCCTCCCCAAGTTCATGTATTGGAATCCTGACACCCAAGGTGATTGCAGTAGGCAGTGGAGACTTTGAGAGGTGACTGGGTCATGAAAATGGAGACCTCATAATTGAAATTAGTGCCATTAAAGCAGGGAAGGATTTAGAGAGCTACCTAGACCCTCTTGCCATGTGAGAATATAGCTAGAAGGTGCCATCTGTAAGAAGGTAGGCTTTCAATAGACATCGAGTCTGCCACCATCATGATCTTGGGCTTCCCACCATCCAGAACTGAGAGAAATAAATTTCTGTTGTTTATAAACTGCCTAGTTTATGACATTTTGTTACAGAAACTTCAAAAGGACTAAGATAACTTAGTTTAAAGTAAAAATATAGAAAAATACACTATGCTAATACTTATTTTGTGTTACTACTACACAGAGTAGATTTTAGGACAAAGAATACTACCAGAGTAAAAACCAATACCATTTTAAAATGACAGTGGGATTGAGTCATTAAGAAAGCACAGCAAATCCACACATTTATGCACCTAGTAACAAAAATAGATACAACTGTAAGGAAAAACTGACACATCCACAATTGTAGGTAGAGATTTCAATACACCAATCTCAGTAGTTGACAGACAAGTAAACAGAAAATCAGTAAGATATAGATTACTTTAACAACAGATTGGCTAACTTCACCTAACTGACATTTTTAGGATACTATACCAAAACAGCTGAATACACATTCTTTTCTAATGCCCAGAAATCATTTACTAAGATACCTCACATTATGGGTAATAAATCAAGTTCTGGTACATTTGCAGAGAAGTAAATAGAAGAATGGAAACAAGAAAGATCGGAGGAGAAATCAATAAAATAGAAAACAGCAAAAATAGAGAAAATAGTGAAACTTAAAGCTGAGTCTTTAAGAAGATCAAGTCAATAAACTTCTAATAGACTAATGAGGAAAGGGAGAAAACACAGAGAAATGATGTCACCACAGATTTTGCACTTAATAAAAGAATAAGAAAGACTAGGGTATAGCTCAGGGTTAGAACACATGGTTAGCTTAGCATATGTGAGGCCTGATTCAATCACAGCACCAAAGTCAGTAACTTTTGCCTGTAAATCTGACAAATTATAAGAAACAGACAAGGCTCTGAATAACCTGCTAAAATACAAGTACTCTCCAACTTTAGATATTACTAAAGAGTTATTATGAAATGAAACATCTTCTGAGCTTATTTCTTTTGCATTCTTGCTTTCCTTAAAAATTAAACTAAAAATCCCAAAGAATAATGTTGATGACTGTATCCTACCTTCACATAATCAGTTCTTTAAAAAGTGTCAAGATTCATTTCATTGCAAATGATAAACTATCTTATTTAAAAATGTTGAATGTAAGAAGTTGGGAGGTAGGAAGTTCAAAGGTTTATTCATTGACTTAGTCATACATTTTATAATGTCCCTACCTTGCTCTTTTTTGCTTGCTTTCCTCCTCCCACTATTCTGAATATTATCTTGAATTCTTATGGTTTATCCTCTAGTAGTTGCAATAAATATGTCTGCCATGGTTGCAGGTATTGCCTGTACACTTCCCTCCACCTAGTGTCAGGGGTCTGTAAGGTCACCCCTGTGTTCCATGATTTGCTAGCAGGACTTAGCACAACAAATTTATAACAATGAAAGGATCCAAAGCAACAGCAAAGGGAAAAGGCAATGGTGCAAAGTTTGGAGGAAACCAGGCACAAACTTCCAAGGGTGTGGAGTCACACACACCCTAGGGATGTGCTTAATTTCCTCAGCAGTGAATTGTGACAATACATGTGAAATGTTGTCTTCCAGGAAAGCTCATTTGAGATTCAGTAGTCAAAATTTTTACTGGGGTTTGATCACATGGGCACCTTCTGACTAGCACATCCTAAAATTCAAGATATCCGGAAGAAAAGTAGGTGTTCAACATAAACCACACTGTTTGTACAAACAATTTAGACACAGTGAGCCACTCATAAGAGTTCTGGGAGTGGTGGGAACCCTCCTGAAGTCTAAGTTCCCAGATGCCAGCCAAAAGCCAACTTTGCAAGTAGGTCTACTATTTAAATTCTTTTCTGCACATCTAGATAAGGAATGAAAACATTTCTTTTCATGTATCTCATTAATAGGAAAAATTTTCCTGGTTTCCCTCTCTCACTTGATTCCATCTCAGTACCATAAGCTAGGCAATACATTGGTTGGTGCTTACATCCTAACTACAGTGATTCTGGGAAGTAAACTGAACAGGAAAAAAGTCCCAATTACTCCCATTTATAAATAGAACAAAGTAACTCCACTTTAAATAGCTCTTAGTTGATTCATTAAAGAAATTGTTTTTTAAAAAACTATGATACTGCAGTGTTTTCACACAAGTTTTTGCCTACACTATCCTTTTATAAGGATCACTTTTTTTTAACCATAAAAACTTTCATCTGACAGAATACTTTTTTATTGGTCAATTAAATAAGTAGCCCCAAACCAGTTGAAATTCACAGGTAAATATAAAATATTTATAGTGAAACATAAGCAATCAGAATACATTTCCTGATATGAAAGTTGTGCTGTGTTGTCCATGCATTAAAATAAAATGGCCCTGAAATGAAGAATATAACACCTGCTTATCTAAAAGTCTCAGTGCTTAGGAAATACTACAGATTTCAGTAAGCTATTATTGATTTTGGAAATACCTCTAATATTAGAATGCAAAGGTACAGATTTAGGTTTAAGAAAATTGAAATATCCTTTATATAACAACAGACCTAAAAATTATGTTTTTGTTTCATTTTGTAGTGCTAGGGATAAAATAGGACCTTGTGCATGCTAAGAAAGTACCACTGAGCTTACATCTCTAGCCCTTGTGTTTTACTTTTGAATTAAAAAGAAAAAGCCTGTTAGGAATATAATTGCTTTTATTATGTAAGATATAGTTACCAATTGAAGTAAGGAATTGTCATCCAGATTCTGATTATTCACTAACAAGTTTGAATCTGCTACTGAACTACATGTCTAATACTAACACATATTTTAGTACACTTTGTTTTTAGCTCATTTCTCAAGATCGGAATTAATTTACCTATTAGTTGTAGGGTTTAAGGGCAGTGACTCTCTTTCTTGTGCTCTACTGATTGAAACTAACAACTCACCATGGTTTTGTTGGTCTAAGTGAAAATTTAAAAGGCCTATGCTATTGAATTCATTTTGCTTTGCTTAACCAAATACTTTAAGAATGACTTTCTAATAGTGCAGATGCAGAAATTACAGTGACTATACTAATAAAATCTGACAATTCATTTTTAAGTTAAACCATAAAGATGGTCAAATATTGTTAGTTTCATGTGGTTTAATTTGGTGTGTATATGGATTTCTTTTTATAAGCACAGGTACATAGTACTCTTAATTATTCAGTAGAACATTTGTGTATTAACTTTGTTTTGATTCTATTTTCATTCCTTGTCTGTCAGCTTTGAGAAGTGTTACTTATAACAGGCAGGAAGCAAATTCTTAGAAAATGGTAGCATTTTGCACACAATATGTTAGACTTGGAAAACCTGCTAGAGGTCCTCAAAGACTACCCCACTCACCTAATACAGAAAAATTGCTGACATCGCCTACTGTGGTTATTTCCTTTCTTCTTCTTAGCCACTTTAGGACATTATCTCAAGAGTTTTTTCTATATTATTAGAAAGTCTATATATTGAAATGTAAAACTACCCAACTTTATTTAATTTATTGATCTCAGTTCTGCATTCTCTTGGGAATACCATAAAAAGACTACTCTTTCCAGATGGTAAATATTTTAACATTAAAAGATAGACAATAGACATAGCCAGGAGTGGTAGCATATACCTATAATCCTAGCACTTGGGAGGCTGAGGCAGTAGGATCCTGAGTTCAAGGCCAACCTGGCAACATATCAAGTTCTGGAAGAATTAATTGACCTGAGACTTTAGAGAGAGAGAAAGTAGAGGAAAGGAGAGGGGGAGAGAGAGAGAGAGAGAGAGAGAGAGAGAGAGAGAGAGAGAGAGAGAAAGAGAAAGAGAGAAAGAGAAAGAGAGTTATCTCATATCTTCTACTTACTGTCTTCCCCAAGAAGAAGTTTTAAGTATTTCCAGTTTAATTCATGGGGTCAAATTTGGGGTGCTTAAAGAACTAAGGATTTACAAGGACTAAGCTACTTTCAACTTGAATTCCCCACATTGTCTAATGCAGTGCTTTGAAGATAATTAGCATGGAATGACTTGTGCCATATGAATGTGAAATTGAGCAATTTTGAGTTTGTCAGTTAGTATACAGTTATTCAGAATGTACCATTGTGCCAGGAACTGTCCTAGCCATATGGGACACACCATTTGACAAAACAAACTCTTGGTCCATATGAGTTTTATATTTTGTTGTGAGAACCATTCAATAAAGAGTCATTCTATAGTACCAAGTATTGTAAGTGCTATGAAGTATTGTATAATTGGATAGTGGTATGAGAGAATTAGGGATTGGATGATGCTGCTGTTTTAGATTGAAGTGGTCAAGAAAAACTTCTTTATGAGGTATTAATTGCTCAAACTGCTGAATAAAGTGAGGGAGTCTAAGCCATGTGGATATTTGAAGCAGGAATATTCTAGGCAAATGGAAGATCTCTTAAGATTACTGTGTCTGGAGTTGAGTGTGTCAGGGCTGAAAGGGAGAGAGTAAGTAGTTGAAGTAGAGTGGAACCTGAAGAAAAATCATTAGAGAGCTGTAAGCCAGAGCAGGAATTTGAGGTTTTATTCTAAGTGTTAGAGGATGCCATAAGCGGAAGAGTTATCACTGGGACTACATTTAAAAAAGAACATTGTAGTGGGAATAGACTAGAAGGAAACAAGAGAGGAGACAAAGAGACCTGTTATAATGCTATTGTCATAGCTTTCCAGACCATTCCTTCCCAATTACAGTAGGCACAAGTCACATATAGCCACTTAAATTTACATTAATTCAAACTAAATAAAACTTTAAATCATTTCCTTTGTTGCAGTAGCCACATTTCAAGAGCTTAATAACCACATGTGTTTTGTGGCTTTAGTATATTGGATGAAACAGATAATATTACATACATCCATCACAAAAAGTTAATCAGAGAGCACTATTTAGATAATACAGGACATCTTAGATTGCAGCACAGCAATAGATACCATGAGACTAATCAGATCTATTCAAGATATATTTTGAAGATAGAGCCAAAAGAATTTTCTAACAGATTGGATGTAGGATATGGACAAAAAATAACAATTAAGTCACTCCAAAGTTTGTGACCTAATAAATGGCTTTGGTTCCTTTCAAAGTGGCAAGACAGTGGAGGAGAGGGTTAGTAGTTGGAATTAATAATTCACTTTTCTTTTTTTGTGGTGCTGGGGATTGAGCCCAGGGACATGTGCATGCTTGCCACATTCAGTTTGGAATTTGGTAAGTTGACGTGCTTGTTAGATTGGTGATAAGATGATGATCACTGGCTTTGGAAATGTGGCGTTTACTATTATTTAAAAATTCTTCCAGGGCTGGCAGGGTAGTTCAAGTGAGAGAGCACCTGCCTTGCAAGCAAGAGGCCTGAGTTCAAACCCCAGTACCACCAAAAAACTTTTTCTATTTGTTATCTTCCTCATAATACATCAGTTCTATATATTATGAATTTTTCCTATGAGAATACAATTTATTGGCCCAGACTTCCAAATTAAGAAGGCTTTTTGACATTTATCAACTTAATTTCTTAAGTCTCTTTTTAAATGATAGCACAGAAACTTGTATTCATAATGAACTCAAAATAAAAAAGTAAAGTGATGAGGGACTAATTGTATCTAGGCATTTCAACAACTTTCAAGTGAGCATAAGGAGTAAAGGTACCTGGGGGAAGAGGAAATCAAGTGCAAAAAATGCACAGAATGATATTTTTTAAATGCACAGAATGAAGGAATAGGCTCAAGTAGTAGAGTGCTTTCCTAGCTAGCACAAGGCCCTAGGACCCACCCCCCTGCCCAAAAAAAAAAAGCATAGAATGAGAGTAAAAAGAATGAACTCCTTTTGTTCTTCAAAACTTGGAGAGCCCTAGGATTCTGAAACATTTGGTATGAAGGACAGAAGTAGTGAGATATTGGAAATGAGGATATGAGTTTATTACAAGATATAATATTCATTAAGTATTTATCCATGCTTTATTTTAAAAATTCTATTAAATTGTCATATTTTTATATTTTAATATCCATCAACAAAGTTTTAAGTATAAATGGTATATCATTTTTCTTATATTTTTCAAAACATCAAAGGTGCAAGAAACTCCATGACTGACCATCTACTTGTATGTTGAATCACTATCTTTACAATGGAGGGGAGGAACCCAGATACATCTCTCAAGGGGGCATAATTAGAAGGGGTAGAAGGAATTACAGTGGGATATGAAATATGAAAGAGTTGAGCTGGGGGGGCGTGGCTCAAGTGGTAGAGCACCTGCCTAGCAAGCACATAGCCTTGAGTTCAAACCCCAGTATTACAAGTAAATAAATAAATGAAAGTCATTTTCAAGTTCTTCCTCTCCCACTTTTCACCCTTTGTCTCAGACACAGAGAGAATTAGGAAGAATTGTCTTTTAGCTACAAGACATGGCAAATTCAATACAATTAAATCTGTCACCTCACTCTTTCTGTCTATTCTCTGTAATTCCCAGAAGTAAAACTGGCTATCCTGAAATTAGATCCATTAGAAAGGAGAGAGAGTTAGGCATGGATTTAGGGAAAAGCATCTTGTAAAAATACCAGCTTTTGTTAAGTGTAAACAAGCACATTTTTTGAAGAAATTTGAAACTTGAGGTATAGTATTAATGCTTCATTATTTCAGCTTTGTTGACTTTTTTTCAATACTAGGACTTGAACTCAGGGCCTTGCACTTGACAGGCAAACCCTTCACCTACCACTTGAGCCCCGTTTCCAGCCCTTTTTGCTTTTAGTGCTTTTCAGATAGGCTCTTGCAGACCAGGGCTGACTTCAAATTGTGGTACTCCTACCTTTGACTCCCAAGTAGCTGGGATTACAGGTATGCACCACCAGGTCCTGCTTTGTTGGCTATTTAGACATGAGGTTCTGACACAGTCTGGGTTATGAAACTTGGAGAAAGGTTCTAGAATATTTTACTGTGCTTTCTTACACAAATATATGTACTGCATTAATAAACCATCTTGCTAAATCCCCCATTTTCTTTTAAGACTAAGATTTTTCTTAAGCTGTATTTCTACCCTTAATCTTTGCCAAATACAAATGCCATTTACTTAATATTTTAAAGTGTCTCATTTATACTTTTGAAATTATTTATTCATAAGGAAAATCTAAGATCAGTATTATTTCCTTGAATGGAAAAACAGTAGATTATTCCATAAATGGAAGGTAAGTACAAAATCAGTATCAACGAGATACATGAAAACACAAAAATGTGATTAAATACAAGCTGTCAGAAGGTGAACTAAATGTACAGCAACAATCCCGGCTGGGACAAGTCTCTGTTTGTTAAAAAGAGAAAAACAAGTAAAACAAGCAAACTTTCCCAAAACAGGGGCTTTCTTCATGACCAAATCAGAAATATTGAAGAGAATTAAAAGAGGGTAACTTACTATTGGGAAGCTTTTCTAAAATTTAGTTTGAGAAATGACCTCTCTTACCACTAGTATTACTTTTAGAAAAGCTTTATTTTAAGCCAAATATAAAACTCAGAGATATTAGGAAACACATTTTTTAAGTATGGAAATACAGTATGGTGATAGAAGTTGAAATTTGGACTCTTCACTCCTCTTCTTCCCTCTCCTCCCAAGAAAGAATCAGCCTCAAGAGTTGCTTCAAGATTTAGAAGTCTTCTGGAATTAGTTTTAATCACTATCTGTATTTTTAAGTAGTTTCAGTATATGTGCTTACTAAAGCAACAAGCAATGCTTTTTTTGCTTGTAAATTAAACATTTTAAATTAGATATTTAAAAGATCTAATCCCTCGCAGGCTAGTATGCTTGCAACTGCAGCCTGTTCTTTATCAGACCTCCATCTGCTACAAAGATGTAAAGATCCAGTTCATTTCGTTTGTGTCTCTGTTGAGATCTCTCACTAACTTAATTTTTAATAGTAATTTGTTAAGCAACTGTTATTGCTATGCACATGTTCAAAGACTTAAGATATATATTAACTCAGCAACCACTATTTTACAAATGAAGAAATTTATAGTCCTTGGATTCATATTCCAACACCACAATTTACAAGCTGTGTAATAATGGGAAATTTTCTGCGCCATAGATCCTCATCTGTGACATGGAATAATAAATAGCTACCAATTGTAATTTAGGTGATAATTTCCTATGCTACCTAAAGAACTTTTAAAGAATCAAACACTACTACTAGCTGAGTTAAAAAAAATACCTTTCTTGTGTTTTTGTTTTTTGCCTTTTTTTCCAATTTAGCATTAAAGAAAAAAATTCTCTAACTTGTAAAGTTCTTGAAACAGGACAGAAAGAAAGAAAATTACTTTTCTTGTTTGTGGAGATACAGGAAAATATTCCTCATTGGCCATTTTAGCAAGTTCATTTTTCTGTAAAATTGAATAGAGAGAACAGAAACCTAGTGGTTATTTTCTTACGAATATGTAATATTTGTGCTGATTTTTTTTAAAAAGTGTCAGTGATTTCATATTTCTTCCTAGATAAACTATTTGTCAAAATTAAGACCAACCAAAGCCCAGCTTCAAATGAAATGTTTGGGAGCAAAGAGCTTTAAAAAGAAAACTATACCTCTTTAACTCTGTAGTGGAATTATCTCTTCTGGTATTTGCATAGTCCCCTTAATCAAAAGTTAAGAAAATGATCTGACAGACATTTCATCCAATTAGGTATCTGAAATCCTTTGTTTATGTGAGTACTAGAAGGTGTTTCATCCATATAGTCTGTGGTGTATCATTCACACTGTATGAGATATAATGTGAACATTAGCAATCAGAAGTACTGTATTCTTTTTTTTTTTTTTTTTTTTTGTGGTACTGGGGCTTGAATTCAGGGCCTTCACCTTGAGCCACTCCACCAGCCCTTTTTTGTGAAGGATTTTTCAAGATAGGATGTCACAAACTATTTCCCCAAGTTGGCTTCGAACCGCGATGCTCCTGATCTCTGCCTCCTGAGTAGCTAGGATTATGGGCATGAGCCACTGGCACCTGGCTAGAAGCATTGCATTTTTTGTATCATAATGTTCATATATACTGGGTCACATTTCTCCTTGGTTAATGAACACAGAGCATAGTTAAATCACTGCAATGCTCATTAATCAAATGTCAGTGTTTAAGTCTTGTTCCCGCTATACAGAACCTGCAGATACCTTAGGTATTCTCAAAGTTAGTGCACTACAGGTAATTTAAAAAAAAAAAGAGTCAAATAACAATTACTATTTTCTAGCCCCAACTCTGTTTCTTTCTAATTACCCTAGTGCTTACAACTAATTGATGGAGGGTAAAGATTTATCTTTTTGTGTAGGTATCTATTGTCTTGTGAAGCCCTCCTTTTTCCTCAGCAAAACACAGATTTTGGGGTGTAGCCCTCTGTCATATAGGCTATCCATTACCTCTAACTAGTCTCTTGCTTCCAGTTTCTTACTGGCTTATTGAGTTCTCTACCCTCAAAAAGTAAAACCTGAATTGGGGTACACATGTGGGGATCACACTGAAGGTGGGAATGAGACAGGGATCCTTTGTTGGTGTTGTGACTAGGCAACTAGTGGATTGAAAATGTTTGTGTTCACAATAAGCGATGGTATATAGAATTAAAAATCTTATGTGCATTTTCAAAAGTTGTAACATGCTCTTGACTCTATCTTGTAAATTTTAATTGGGTTCAGTTCTACCTTCACTTCCTTAGAATTATGGCATAGCACTTTCAAAGATAATAGAATTTTCTATGACATTATCATGCCTCTCCAATAAAATGTGTTCCCAATCCCTGTAATTCCTGAGTCCAGAAAGGTCTAAAAAGGCAAAAGCAGTTTTGCCATTTATTTGTTCCCTTCTGGGGTGATAAAACCTGGTTGAACAGATAGGATATGAAGGAATTCACAATTGTTATTTATCCCACTTAATGTGAATATTGAATTAAGGGATTCTTCCCTGACCTTTGCTGGGAATATCTCAGAATGCAGTATCAGCACTGCATTGCCTTTCAAATATGTGAGAAATTGTCACTACTGAAGCACAGTTGCTCCAGAGTTTCTTATAAGTAGTTGAGAACTTGTGTATGAATAAGAGTACACATAAGAGACAAACTGAAGCTATATTTATTTTTTATTTTCTTTTTCTTTCTCATCTTTCCTTCTTTATTAATCATAGCCTTCATTTCTCCTTCATTTCCCCCTTCTCCACATTCTCTTTTGTCATAAACAATAGGTCCCAATAACTCAAGAAACATCAAATGTGCTAACTTCTGTCCTTGATACATTGTAAAAGACTTTAATAATGAAGACTCTTAATAAACCTTACATAGACCCTACATAGTTTATCTTCTATTGCTCCTCTCCTTTACTGTCTGCATTTCTTCTTCATCTTTCCAGACATCCTCCTGCATCAGAGCTTTTTGCTTTCCGCCCAGAATACTTTTTTCCCCAATATCTGTGTGGCTTACTCTCTCATCTCCTTCAGATCTTTACTAAAATGACAGTGACACCTTCTTTGATTATTTTACTTTAAGTGTTCACCATCTAATTACACTGATATTCCCTAGCTCTCCTTCTTGAGTTATTTTCCTTCATAGCATTTATTACCATATTATGTTCCATTTATTATACTTATTATTGTCCGTTTTCTTGAATAGAATGTAAATTCCACAGGACCAGGTATTTTTCTGGTCTGGTTTATTCGCTGTTGTATTCCTAGTGCCTTAAAGAGTGTCTGGTTCATAGAAGGAATTCAATAAATATTTGTTAATTGAATAAAACTTAATACTTACTAATGTCTGGCAGACAACAGTTTTAATATATACTTAAATAAATAATGGATTGAATAATCTAGTTGATTGACCATCCATTCACTCCCAATCTATTTGACTTCTTCTAGCTTTATTTTCATTTTTGAAGGGTGGGAGAGCAGTACTGGGCTTTGTGCTTGCTAAACTGGTGCTCTGTTGCTTGAACCTTGCCTCCAGCTCCTTCATTTTGTTTTTGATCCACCTTAGACCCCCTGGTCTATCTTCTCAGTAACTTCTGCCGTGACTCTCAACTCTCTTGCTGTCATATCCACCACATCAGCCTTGGCCTTCTCTGTTCTTAATTGCCGATTGCTAAGTGCAACCATGAGAAAGCTCAGCATCTGACCTCTGGCTCTAGGGAAAGGCAGGAAACATCCATGGGCCAGTATTCCCATTACGAGACAAGGGGCAAGTCTCTAGATCTGCACTACAACTCCAGAAGTCCTTTTGCTGTGCTTAGTTTTCCAGTTTTGTGGACAGAAAGGACACCACTTAAAAATAGCTCTTTATTCATTTGTTAGTTCAAGAACCTCCAGTTGTTAGAAGTCAAGGATGAGTACAGTAAGGAAGTCTCAGCTGGCTTGTTTCTGAGTAGTAAGGAAGATTTAACATTGATTACTCCCATTTTGAAATTGATTAAAATTGAATTGTTTATTGGAATTGAGGGTTAAAACTTTATCCAAAGATGTTTGGTTTAGTGATTCTCTGACATTATTGTGTGTGGCAATTACCTGGGGAGCTACAGATTCCTTAATGCATACTGAAAGAAAGCCAGTCTCTGGGGATATGTCAGCAAATGGGCATGTGTGTAAAGCATTTGCAAAAGGATGTTAGGATTGCCTTACTCAGTCAATGAGACCCTACACAGAAAGTCTTCTGCCTAGTTTTTTCCATGCACAACCATGTTTTTTCTCTTTGGCTTCAGTGGACCAGATGAAGTCTCATTGAAAGAGTAAACTCTCTTCTAAACTTTGTCTTTTACTTATTGGTCGCTCACCCCCTCCTGAACCTTCAACCTCTATTAGCTTTTGCCTTCAGCCTATACACACATAGTCCTTACATCTTTAAAACTATAGCAAGCATCACCTAACTCCCACCTTCAAATTTGTGATCCTAACTTATGTCAGCACCAACCATACTTGTAGAAATTAGACAAAACCTAAGGTTCTGTTTGCTTACTACTCTGCATCAACCTTGCTTCTTCACCATTCATTTAACTACTGCTTTTGATGAAGTTACCTGTGTTATCCATATAGCCAATTCCATGGATGATAAGGAATAACACTTATTGATTACTTATTCTCTAAAACCAATGGTATCTTAAATCAGTGGTATCATGTGCATCTCATTTAATTCTTTTTTTTTCTTCATATGTGCATACAATATTTGGGTCATTTCTCCCTCCTTTCCCCTGCTCCCTCCCTCTCCCCCCTACCCCCTCACTACCAGGCAGAAACTATTTTGCCCTTATCTCTAATTTTGTTGAAGAGAGAGTATAAGCAATAATAGGAAGGACCAAGGGTTTTTGCTAGCTGAGATAAGGATAGCTATACAGGGAGTTGACTTGCATTGCTTTCCTGTGATGTGTGTTACCTTCTAAGTTAATTCTTCTCAAACTAACCTTTTCTCTAATTCCTGGTTCCCTTCTCCTATTGACCTCTGTTGTTTTAAAGTATCTGCATTAGTTTCTCTGCATTGAGGGCAACAAATGCTATCTAGTTTTTTGGGTGTATTACCTATAGTCATACCTCCCAAGGGTACTCTCACTTTATCTTGTGATCAAAGTCCAATCCCCTTGTTGTGTTTGCCCTTGATCTAATGTCCACATATGAGGGAGAACATATGATTTTTGGTCTTTTGGGCCAGGCTAACCTCACTCGGAATTATGTTCTCCAGTTCCATCCATTTACCTGCAAATGATAACATTTCATTCTTCTTCATGGCTGCATAAAATTCCATCGTGTATAGATACCACATTTTCTTAATCCATTTGTCAGTAGTGGGGCATCTTGGCTGTTTCCATAACTTGGCTATTGTGAATAGGGCTGCAATAAACATGGGTGTGAAGGTCCCTCTGGAGTAACCTGTGTCACAGTCTTTTGGGTATATCCCCAAGAGTGGTATTGCTGGATCATATGGTAGATCTATGTTTAGATTTTTAAGAAGTCTCCAAATTTTTTTCCAGAGTGGTTGTACTAGTTTACATTCCCACCATCAGTGTAAGAGGGTTCCTTTTTCCCCCGCATCCTCGCCAACACCTGTTGTTGGTGGTGTTGCTAATGATGGCTATTCTCACAGGGGTGAGGTGGAATCTTAGTGTGGTTTTAATTTGCATTTCCTTTATTGCTAGAGATGGTGAGGATTTTTTCATGTGTTTTTTGGCCATTTGAATTTCTTCTTTTGAGAAAGTTCTGTTTAGTTCACTTGCCTATTTCTTTATTGGTTCATTAATTTTCTCATTTAATTCTTGCCAAGATCTTGTGAGATAAGTACTGTTAATAACTTGTATTGAGACAGTCTGGGCCTATAAATATTAAATAATTTACCAAAAGTTATAGAGCTGATTTAGAGAGATTCCAAGATGGCGGCTAGAGGTAGGAAGCAGAAAGCGACCCTCCTATAGTGAAATCTTGGAGAGACGTTGGAGACACACTTTGCAGGCATAATCACCGAGAAAAGGCATAACTTTGACTCCTCCACATCTCCAGCCGGTGCAGAGAATCTCCACTTCACGTTAAACGGAGAACCGAGGAGGCCCCCGGGGCCGCCAGTGGCCGGCGCCCATACGGCTTGGGAAGACGCGGACCAGGTGAGCTTCGCGGTACCGCGGTTCCCCCACAGACAAGCCTGGGCCAGAGCAGCATAGCCCCCTGGACAGACTGACCTCCACCCGGGAAAAAAAGAGAAACTGAGTACTAAGCAATAAGAACAGTTAAGACACGCTGGAAAGAGGGTGGGGCGCCCTGAGCGCTGAAGATTGGGGGAAGGGACTCCTTCCCGGGACTGTAAAGAAACGAGCCGGGCGGGCCGGAGAGGCTCTGGCGGGAGCGGGGTGCGCCAGCAACCAGGAGCGGGGTCGCTTGTGAGAGGAGGGAAGACCCACTTCCCACGTGAACTGTAAATAAACACGCAGGCCTGACAACGCGGGACAGTGTCGCCTTTCCCAGTGCTTGGAAAGGGAAAAGCCTGTAGCAGAGGCCCCCCTCCCCCGCACAGGAGAACTCTGAGCAAACAAAGCCTGTGGAACCAGGTGAGTGCTAAGCTCACCCCAGAGATCTGCATAAATAACGCCGCCAGCTACAGGCTGAGAGCAGCAGGCAGGCAAGCCACAGTTGCAGATACCACTCTCAGAACTGCCTCCAGACGCTTTTTTTTCTTTTTCTCCCTACCTTTGATGAGAGAACAACCGAATTACACCTGCAAGCCGAAAAACTTACTGAAACTATTGCATTTGAACTGGGGACACTTGGTGGGGCTTTTTTTTTATTTTTTCTTCTGTGTGTGTGTGAGTGTAGTTTTTTTCTACTTTATGCATCCCCTTTGATGAGACAACTACAGAACAACATCTGAGGCACCAACTCCAGGACTGGAGATTAAGACGGACATCCAAATTATTAAGACTGAAATTGCATTGCATATAAACTTGGAAGTTTTTTGGTTTTTTTTTTTTTTTTTTTTTAATTTCCTATTTTCCATTTTATTTTAATTCATTTTTATAAATAGATATTACTTTCATATACTTATTTTTTATTTATTTTATCTTTGATTTTCAATCCTCTCTCTGTCTCTCTATTGTCTGTTCAGCTTACTGTCGATTAGTACACTAACACTCCCTGTTTATACCTTTGAAACTCTCTTGTCTGATACCTTGTTCTGCTTTCTCCCTCTTGTCTGTATATTTGTTTTCCCCTTTTCTTTAACTTCTTGCTTTCCATCTCAGCTCACTCTTCCGTTCTCAATATTACCATTGTTATTATTACAAGCTAGAAAATACTTAATTACACACAGTACAGGGACAGTAACAACACCAAGGACAATGACAGGAAGACAGAAAAAACAAGGAAACCAGTTTCCCCACAGCAAAAAATTAGTACAGGAACCAGAGGGGAATGAAGAGAACAGAAACTCAGAGCCAGACTCCAACAAAATGAAGATAAACTATGCCGAAGGACCCAATGAAACCCACAAGAATAATTTAAAAGAAGACATACTACAAGTACTCAATGAGAATTTTATAGAGATGATACTGGATAGGGTCAACCAAAATGTACAGGAGACACTCAAGAAATTCCAAGACAATAAAAATAGAGAATTTGAAAAAGCAAAAGAAGAAATAAAGGAAACCATAGAAGCACTGTATAAACACCAAAGTGAAAGAGAGAACACAATGAATAAATGGATAAATGAACTCAGGACAAAAATAGACAACAATAAAGAAGAAAACAGCCAGGATATGGAAAACCTCAGAAAAAAGAACGAAACAGAACTGCAAAACAAAACGGAAAGCCAATCCAGCAGAATAGAACAAACAGAAGACAGAATCTCAGAACTTGAAGATGAAATGGTAATTAAAGGAAAAACCGAAGAACTATTAATTAAACAACTCAAGACCTGTGAAAAGAAAATGCAAGAACTCACCGACTCCATCAAAAGACCAAACTTGAGAATCATGGGCATCGAAGAAGGAGAAGAGGTGCAAGCGAAGGGAATGCGTAATATATTCAACAAAATAATAATGGAAAATTTCCCAAATCTAGAGAAAGATATTCCCATACAAATGCAAGAGGCCTCCAGGACACCAAACAGACCAGATCAAAATAGAACTACTCCACGACATATCATCATTAAAACAACAAGTTCAGAAACTAAGGAAAGAATATTGAAGGCTGCAAGAGAGAAAAAACAAGTAACATACAAAGGTAAACCCATCAAAATCACAGCAGACTTCTCAACAGAAACATTAAAAGCAAGAAGAGCGTGGGGTGAGATCTTCCAGGCACTGAATGAAAATAACTTCAACCCCAGGATACTCTACCCAGCAAAGCTATCATTCAAAATAGATGGAGCAATAAAAGTCTTCCATGATAAGCAGAAACTAAAACAATATGTGACCACAAAGCCACCATTACAAAAGATTCTGCAAGGGATCCTGCACACAGAAAGTGACACCCAACTTAACCATGAAAAGGCAGGCAGCACCAAACCACAGGATAAGAAAAAGCAAGACAGTAGAGAGTAACATCAAGTTAGGTACACACAATCAAACCTTCAAACAACTAAGATAACTAAATGGCAGGAATCACCACATACCTATCAGTACTAACACTTAATGTCAATGGACTTAATTCACCCATCAAAAGACACCGTTTGACAAAATGGATTAAAAAAGAAGATCCAACAATTTGTTGCTTACAGGAGACTCATCTCACCGACAGAAATAAGCATATGCTTAGGATGAAAGGCTGGAAGAAGATTTACCAAGCTAATGGCCCCCGAAAACAAGCAGGAGTAGCAATACTTATCTCTGACAAAGTAGACTTCAAACCTACATTGATCAAACGAGACAAAGAAGGACATTCCATACTAATAAAAGGGGAAATAGACCAAAAGGAAATAATAATCATCAATCTGTACGCACCCAATGTCAACGCACCCAATTTCATCAAACATACCCTAAAAGACCTAAAAGCATATATAAACGCCAACACAGTGGTTGTGGGAGACTTTAACACTCCATTATCATCAATAGATAGGTCATCCAAACAAAAACTCAATAAAGAAATCCAAGATCTAAAATATGCAATAGATCAAGTGGACCTAGTAGATGTCTATAGAACATTTCATCCAACCTCTACACAATATACATTCTTCTCAGCAGCCCATGGAACCTTCTCCAAAATAGATCATATCCTAGGGCACAAAGCAAGCCTCAGCAAATATAAGAAAATAGAAATAATACCGTGCATACTATCTGACCACAATGCAGTAAAAGTAGAACTCAACAACAAAAGTAAAGACAAAAAACATGCAAACAGCTGGAAACTAAATAACTCATTACTTAATGAAGAATGGATCATCGATGCAATAAAAGAGGAAATTAAAAAGTTCCTAGAAGTCAATGAAAATGAAAACACAACCTACCGGAACCTATGGGACACAGCTAAGGCAGTCTTGAGAGGAAAGTTTATAGCCATGAGTGCATATATTAAAAAGATTGAAAGATCCCAAATCAATGACCTAATGATACATCTCAAACTCCTAGAAAAACAAGAACAAGCAAATCCCAAAACAAATAGAAGGAGAGAAATAATAAAAATAAGAGCTGAAATCAACGAAATAGAAACCAAAAAAACCATACAAAGAATTAATGAAACAAAAAGTTGGTTCTTTGAAAAAATAAACAAGATCGATAGACCCCTGGCAAACCTGACTAAAATGAGGAGAGAAAAAACCCAAATTAGTAGAATCAGGAATGCAAAAGGGGAGATAACAACAAACACCATGGAAATCCAGGAAATCATCAGAGACTACTTTGAGAACCTATATTCAAATAAATTTGAAAATCTAAAAGAAATGGACAGATTTCTAGATACATATGATCATCCAAAACTGAACCAAGAGGAAATTAATCACCTGAATAGACCTATAACACAAAATGAAATTGAAGCAGCAATCAAGAGTCTCCCCAAAAAGAAAAGTCCAGGACCTGATGGATTCTCTGCTGAATTCTATCAGACCTTTAAAGAAGAACTGATACCAACCCTCCTTAAACTGTTCCATGAAATAGAAAGGGAAGGAAAACTGCCAAACACATTTTATGAAGCCACTATTACACTTATCCCAAAACCAGGCAAAGACACCTCCAAAAAGGAGAACTATAGGCCAATCTCCTTAATGAACATTGATGCAAAAATCCTCAACAAAATAATGGCAAACCGAATTCAGCAACACATCAAAAAGATTATCCACCACGACCAGGTAGGCTTCATCCCAGGGATGCAGGGGTGGTTCAACATACGAAAATCAATAAACGTAATAAACCACATTAACAGAAGCAAAGACAAAAACCACTTGATCATCTCAATAGACGCAGAAAAAGCCTTTGATAAGATCCAACATCATTTCATGATAAAAGCTCTAAGAAAACTAGGAATAGAAGGAAAGTTCCTCAACATTATAAAAGCTATATATGACAAACCTACAGCCAGCATTATACTTAACGGAGAAAAATTAAAACCGTTCCCTCTAAAATCAGGAACCAGACAAGGATGCCCACTATCTCCACTCCTATTCAACATAGTACTGGAATTCCTAGCCAGAGCAATTAGGCAAGAAGAAGGAATAAAAGGAATACAAATAGGTAAAGAAACTGTCAAAATATCCCTATTTGCAGACGACATGATCCTATACCTTAAAGACCCAAAAAACTCTACTCAGAAGCTTCTAGACATCATCAATAGCTATAGCAAAGTAGCAGGATATAAAATCAACATAGAAAAATCATTAGCATTTCTATACACTAACAATGAGCAAACGGAAAAAGAATGTATGAAAACAATTCCATTTACAATAGCCTCAAAAAAAATCAAATACCTAGGTGTAAACCTAACAAAAGATGTGAAAGACCTCTACAAGGAAAACTATGCACTTCTGAAGAAAGAGATTGAGGAAGACTATAGAAAGTGGAGAGATCTCCCATGCTCATGGATTGGTAGAATCAACATAGTAAAAATGTCGATACTCCCCAAAGTAATCTACATGTTTAATGCAATTCTCATCAAAATTCCAATGACATTCATTAAAGAGATTGAAAAATCTACTGTGAAATTTATATGGAAACACAAGAGGCCACGAATAGCCAAGGCAATACTCAGTCAAAAGAACAATGCAGGAGGTATCACAATACCTGACTTCAAACTATATTACAAAGCAATAACAATAAAAACAGCATGGTACTGGCACAAAAACAGACATGAAGACCAGTGGAACAGAATAGAGGATCCAGATATGAAGCCACACAACTATGAGCAACTTATCTTTGACAAAGGAGCTAAAAATATACGATGGAGAAATAGCAGCCTCTTCAACAAAAACTGCTGGGAAAACTGGTTAGCAGTCTGCAAAAAACTGAAACTAGATCCATGTATATCACCCTATACCAAGATTAACTCAAAATGGATCAAGGATCTTAATATCAGACCCCAAACTCTTAAGTTGATACAAGAAAGAGTAGGAAATACTCTGGAGTTAGTAGGTATAGGTAAAAACTTTCTCAATGAAACCCCAGCAGCACAGCAACTAAGAGATAGCATAGATAAATGGGACCTCATAAAACTAAAAAGCTTCTGTTCATCAAAAGAAATGGTCTCTAAACTGAAGAGAACACCCACAGAGTGGGAGAAAATATTTGCCAATTATACATCAGACAAAGGACTGATAACCAGAATATACAGGGAACTTAAAAAACTAAATTCTCCCAAAACTAATGAACCAATAAAGAAATGGGCATGTGAACTAAACAGAACTTTCTCAAAAGAAGAAATTCAAATGGCCAGAAAACACATGAAAAAATGCTCACCATCTCTAGCAATAAAGGAAATGCAAATTAAAACCACACTAAGATTCCACCTCACCCCTGTTAGAATAGCCATCATCAGCAACACCACCACCAACAGGTGTTGGCGAGGATGCGGGGAAAAAGGAACCCTTTTACACTGTTGGTGGGAATGTAGACTAGTACAACCACTCTGGAAAAAAATTTGGAGGCTACTTAAAAAGATGGACATCGATCTACCATTTGATCCAGCAATACCACTCTTGGGGATATACCCAAAAGACTGTTACTCCAGAGGCACCTGCACATCCATGTTTATTGCGGCACTATTCACAATAGCCAAGTTATGGAAACAGCCAAGATGTCCCAGCACTGACGAATGGATTAAGAAAATGTGGTATCTATACACAATGGAATTTTATGCAGCCATGAAGAAGAACGAAATGTTATCATTCGCTGGTAAATGGATGGAATTGGAGAACATCATTCTGAGTGAGGTTAGCCTGGCTCAAAAGACCAAAAATCGTATGTTCTCCCTCATATGTGGACATTAGATCAAGGGCAAACACAACAAGGGGATTGGACTATGAGCACATGATAAAAGCGAGAGCACACAAGGGAGGGGTGAGGATAGGTAAGACACCTAAAAAACTAGCTAGCATTTGTTGCCCTTAACGCAGAGAAACTAAAGCAGATACCTTAAAGCAACTGAGGCCAATAGGAAAAGGGGACCAGGAACTAGAGAAAAGGTTAGATGAAAAAGAAGTAACCTAGAAGGTAACACCCACACACAGGAAATCAATGTGAGTCAATGCCCTGTATAGCTATCCTTATCTCAACCAGCAAAACCCCTTGTTCCTTCCTATTATTGCTTATACTCTCTCTACAACAAAATTAGAGATAAGGGCAAAATAGTTTTTGCTGGGTATTGAGGGGGGGAGCGGGAGGGGGCGGAGTGGGTGGTAAGGGAGGGGGTGGGGGCAGGGGGGAGAAATGAACCAAGCCTTGTATGCACACATGAATAATAAAAGAAAAATGAAAAAAAAAAAAAAAAGTTATAGAGCTAATGATTTGAACTCAGACAACCTGGCATAAAAATCCACATTCTTAAGTTTTTCTTCTGCTTATCTCCTTTGTGAAATTTCTCTTTCATCCCCTCTTCCACAGCAACAGTTATCTTTGTAGACTTTTCTTTTTTTCTCCTCTGACTTTTAAATGCTGGTCTCATTTCAGTTTTTGTGTTTGGCTCTTTTCTTTATATGCTCTTCCCAAGTGATTAATTCAAACCCATGACTTTCTCCATCACTTACAGGTTATCCACTTCTTCCACTCTTCAATTTAAAAAATTTTTTAATTCAAATTTCATAATTTTATGTCTAGCTCTAAAATTTGTCAGTGTTACTTAGCAAATCATGAGAACAACTCTCATGTTTATCACTATAGACTTTTGTCTTCTTTCCCCTTTCTCTGAATAATTTACAGAATTTGGACACCTGGTACTATTTCAGGTTATTTTGTCCACCTGGAAGGTCTTAATTATAATCTTTTGCATCTTCTTTATCTCTTACTTATCATTCAAAAGTCTTCTCCACCTCAGCCTCTTGAATCTTTCTGTCTGGTGCGATTTGAAAACCCATGGAACTTTCAGCAGTATATTACCAAATTTTTGGAATTTTTTATATATTCTGGATGCAAATCTTTTATTGGTGATGTGGTTTGCAAATATCTCTCCTTAACTTATGGCTTGTCTTCATTTTTGTTTTTTGAGAAAGGGTCTTCCTATGTAGCCTAGGATGGTCTTGACTTCAGGATCTTTATGCCTCAGTCTCCCAAGTACTGAGATGACAGTCCTGCACAACCACCCCTGGCTACCATGGTGTCCTAATGATTAAAGAAGTCCTCAGCCAGGATGATGAATAGGTCCTTGCTGAAAGCTTGTTGCCTACACAGAGCTTTATTTTATAGCTGTTTTGTTCTTGAAACAGGGCACTCTTACAGCCCTGTTTTCTTAGCTTCAAGTTAAACATTCTTAATTAGTTTGTCCCCAGACAGGTTATCACTTGATTAGATTCAGTTAATCTGTTTACTATTTTATTCTTTTCTGAATTAATTTTATGAACTTCCTATGTGCAAGTGACACAATACTTCAGGATTAAATGACATCTGCTAGTATTCTTTTGTGGCAATGTCTAACTCTGTGGACCTATTTTAAGGTCATGCCAATAATAACCTACATTATCCAAAACTAGAATATTGATTCTGCTTTTATAATCAATTTTTCTTAAAATGTGTTCAAAAACTTTGTTTTTGTTTTTTCTTTTTTTTTATTGTTTTATTATTCATATGTGCATACAAGGCTTGGGTCATTTGTGTTCAAAAACTTTATAGTTATCATGTAGCATATAACTTTCAAGAAAATAAAAGTAAATAATATGGTTATGGTTATTATAAAGCATAACCTTTGTGATAGCAAAATAATGGCCATCATATATTTATACCTCAGCTTATCTACTACTGTACTTAGAGGCAGTAATTAAAATAATAAACTTTAAAAGTTTTTCTTCACCAATGTTTCCCTCACCTATTGCTTGATTGATGTAAACACCGCCTTCTTTTCCCTCACTTTTTTTCTTTTCTCTTTTTAAATGCTCTTTTGGCATCTCTTATCAACTTTTGTGTTTCCTTCACTTCTTTGTCTTCTCTTCAGTTTCAAAACTAAGGATTTGAGGAGCTACAGTAAAAGTGGGTAAACATAACCAAAAGACAGATGGTGATGGTAGGCAATTTTATAAGATTATAATTTGCTGGGCTTTTTTTGTTTTGGTTTGGTTTTTTTTTGGCGGTACTACAGGTTTAAACCCAGGGCTTTACACTTGCTAGGCAGGTGCTTTACCACTTCAGCCACACTTCTAGCCTTTTTGCTCTGGTTATTTTGGAGCCAGGGTCTTGCTTTTTGCCCAAGCTGACCTGTTTTCACAATCCTCCTGTTTTACATTAACTCCCTTCTCTGGGTGACATGCAAATGCCACCACATCCACATGTTTTAATTAAGATAGTCTCATGAGTTATATTTTGCCCAGACTGTCCTGGCACCACAAACCTCCTGATTTCAGCCTCCTGTGTAGCTTGTGATGATAAGTGCATACCACTGTGCCCACCTGTTGGTTGAGAAGAGGTCTCCCACGCTGTTTGCCTGGGCTGACCTCCAGCCATGATCCTCCCAATCTCAGTTTCCCAAGTAGCTAAGATTACGGTGAGTGCCACCTGTGCCTGGCTTGTTTGTTTTTTTAGAAAGCTGCTTTAGCACTGCATTAAACCTTAAGATTGGGTGATCAAGGCAAAGCAGTTTTTAAAAATCTTAAAGATCTTTCCTAGAAAAACAGCTATAAACCATTCAAATCTGTTATCTCAGTGACACTTTGAAAAACAAATGTTCCTTTTATGTTTTAGAGTTCTAAATTCTAACCATAGGCATGCATAGAAATCCTATGCTGAAAAGACAAAAAATTGTTTAAAATAATTATCAAAGGCTCAGTAGTATAATTCAGAATGGATTAAATCAAGCATCAGAGGCATGATTAATAATCTTCATAGATAGAAAAATCAAATTGAAAAAATTCTGTTGCATGAGAAGTTACTTTTGCTTTTTGCTTTCTTATTTATAAGTAGTAATTATATTTTAAAGACTGATTTCTTTAAAAATATAAGTAAAAACAAGTATCTTAAGCGTTAAATTTAGCATATATTATCCATTGCTTTCACAAGGGGATACAAAAGATAGAATCATAAATAATAAGTATTTAAAAATACTATCAGTTCCATAATTAAAAGTACCTACTCAGTATATTCATCAATATTTCATTCTTCGTTCAAAACTTGTAACTTTTCCCTTCTCTGGCTAAGGTATAGATGGAAGGCAGTGTAGTTAGGTTTTTTTGCTGTTGTTGATCTGCTCACTCACTGGCAAGTTGCTATATCTGATCTCAGGATTTAAACTGTGGAAAGGAAGAGAGATAGAGAGCAGGGCACTCCCATCCCATTTCTATTATAAAATGATTAAGGCTGGCCCTTGTATTTGGTGGGTTTTTCAGAGTGCTTCACTGAAATCATACTACCTGTTACACTCCAGAAATTTTTTTTCTCTTACTAGCCATTACCCCATGCCTGCTAACTCTCAGACACCTTTTCTCTCAGGCCATTCTACAGTAGTAATAATTCTAATTCTTCCTCCTTTCCCTATTCCTCCCTTCTTCCTCCTCCTCCTCTTTTCTTTCTCCCCTTACTCCTCTCTCCTTCTTGGTAGTACTTGGGTAATTTAGGTGTTGCTTTAGGTTGTCCTGATTCCTTGCCTCTCTCCCTCCCACCTGTGGGACTGTCTGGTGTGCCCTCTCCTCCCTCCCTCTTCCTGCTGCCTCAAGGTGATAGCCAATACCTGTAGATTCTGAAGCGTGTATCAGGTCTGTTGTGTCACCCCTAACTATGGATCATGTAGCAAGCACTCCAAGGGGTCCCATTTCCCTGGCTTGGAGACTTGAAATTCAGCCCAACTCTCTTCAGAGAAATCCTTCCTATCCAGTCTTCTTTTTATATTGTGTGTAGACTTTGGAGCTATCTAACCAGTTTTCATACATAACACCTTGAAAATTTGCTACAGGGTAGTCTTTCTCACAGATCATGTTGGTGTCTGACTCCTAGTACCTCTGCTACCTCTGGTGAAACTTCCAATTTATTAGTATGTTTCTTAAGGAAGACAATAACTCCCATATCTCTTAGGAAAAAACAGCTTCAGTTTTTTCCCTTGAATAAATGTGCTATCATTATAATAAAGCATGAAAGCCTGGAGACTTTGGGTATGGACAGAGGTCTGAATAAATAATGACATTTCTTATAAAAGCTAAATAAACCCTTTGGCTTTTTCAAAGCAATATCTTGTAAGTCTGCTCCTTTCATCCACATTATGCATATAAATAGACGCAGACTTCAGGCTTACAGAGTTTACAGTAAATATTTGAAAAAGAAAGTGAAAAGACAGGCTGGCCTCATGTGTAGCTGAAATGGCTTTTACTGGGTCTGGATGAACTATAATAAATGTAAAATGAAATACTAGCTTTTTTTGTTAGTTGAGTAAACAAAGTCAACTTTTGTCTGAATTAGATGTTTTTAATTTAATGAAGAATTTAGTCAAAATAAGTACAATGTTTAAGATTTTCATTTCCTGCTAGCTTCTTTTCCAAACTCATCTGTTTCTGTCTACCAATAGATACACATTACATATTACGCTTAAATTGGTTTGTTCTAGGTAGAAACGTTAGCAGTCACTATAAAGAACAATTTTCAAGGTATGTCAATTCAAGAAAACTTATGTGGGAGAATTTTGATTAGCTGCATTTTCCCCTTCCAAAATAAAAATAGATTTTTTGAACCCCGTAGAAAATCTCAAATTTTGTCATTATATCACCTACTTAATTGAACATTGGAAAAATTGATCCTAAAAATATATTATCACAGAGACACTTTTATCAATTTGACTTCTGTAGAGTCTTAAATTACTAAGCATATTCATAGGAATAACCTCTTCCCTTATCATAGCCACACTACTTTTATTATTTATTGTTGTTGTTATTATTGTTATTATTCCCAAGTCACAGTTGGAAAATGAGTTTTGAAATGAAATTTCTTTCTCAGGAACAAATGGGAAGTTGGCATCAAAGCTGGGTCTAGAAATAGTTAATTCCATTCATTGTAAAATTTCCAATTACAGTGAGCCTGCCTTATTTACAAATTTTTTACATGTAGTTTTGACCAAGTGTGGTAAAATGACAATAATAATAATTTCAAAAATAAAAAGAAATTTCAAAAAACAAAATTTCAGATTCCCATGTGCACATTCCACAAATCAGTGGATGCAAAGAAACTCTTAGTCCCACATTATTGTCAGTTGTGTTTAAATCATTGTGTGATCTGCTGAGTGTTTCCCTGCCCTTCATTTTACAAAAATCTGCCTCCCCAAAAGCAAAGTAAAAGCAAAATGACTCTTTAAAATTTGTTGAAAGATTCGTTGTAGATTTTTCTTTAGTGAAAGTTGGGTGGTGTTATGAGAAAAATGAATCAAGCATCCACAGTTCTCAAGATAAAGAGCATGTTCTGAGATCTAATTTTAGGTGAGCAGTATTAACATATACAACAATAATTTCTGTGACAATAATGTGGTGGACTCCATATGGTTTCAAGTTATGGATGCTCAGACAAACTGTATATATTGTATAGGTAAATTAGAGTAATTTTAGAGCACTGAACTCTACACATCCTGAGGATTTGTGGTTTTTCCTCAGGGGGGGTCTCCTTGGTATCATATATTCATGAATACTAAGGGTCTACTGTATATGTTGGAGATAATAGAAGTCATTTAATGAATGGAAGAAATGTGTTTCATTTGACTCCCAACTTCCCCTAAGGATGGCTCTTAGGATCCTCTGTACTCTTCTTTACTCTTTATATCTGTAATGGATAGGATGAAACTTAGAAATGAACTCTGCAAGGCCTTGAACTGGTTTCATCATCTGTAGTTGAGTGCTTCGTGATACCCTGGCTTCTCTGTCTTCTCTCATGCAGTAGTCACCACCACTGTTCCCCAGTTGTGTCTCTGAGGTTGATACTGTTAGGCTAGAGCAAGTTGTTTTTTGAGGGTTTTTCCTCCAATTCCTTTATTCTTCATGAGTTTAAGACTATGGGATTACATTTAGACTGAAGGCCATAGTGAGAAATTAGATAGACATTAGGCTCATAATCTCTTATCATTGATACAGAGCTTTTATTACTAAAGTTGCAGTTAAGTTGCCAGTACATAGACCATCTGTTTGGTTTCCAGGTAATATGCATGTGTCACTAGCTGAGGCCCTGGAGGTTCGGGGCGGACCACTTCAGGAGGAAGAAATATGGGCTGTATTAAACCAAAGTGCTGAAAGTCTACAAGAATTATTCAGAAAAGGTAAGTCATTTTCAAAATAAAATTTTTTATTTCGCATATTGGGTAAACAGGAGATATAGGATAGAAATTAGATTTTGTTTCAGTATTCTTGTGCTTTGGCAGAATATGGACAGGGACACTTGCCCTTGCCTTTCTTAGGACTAAAAGTGCTCAGATTTTGTCTACATATTCTATGTGCCTGATATTGCACCAGGCACCCCACCACCACCAAAAAACCATTCCTTGTCTACTTGGAACTTACAGTCCATGTAAAAATGCTACCATGACAAGATCTACAAAGGAAGAGGTTCAGTGACTCTGTGACAACATGTAATAGGAGGATTTGACTTGGTCATGGGAAGAAAAAAGAAGACTTCCCTGTATGTTACTCCTGAGCTTAAACTTGGAAGAAAAGTAGAAGTTAACTGGGTAAGAGGAAGGGAGAAAAATTCTTGACAGAGAGAATAATATGTGCATTCCTATTCTAAATTGTTACTTGAAACTGGATAGTGTAGGCTGAATAAGTGGTTTGGTGCTTCCCTGTAGGTGGTCACTTGGTCCAAGTGGTTCTGTGGCATTTTGGATCTGAAAAAGTTAGTCATCCTTTGGTTGTCCAAAACCGTTTGCTATCACACTGAAAAGGTCCACGTGAAAATGGTGTTTATCATTCACATAATGTTCCCAGTATCTCTTTAGAAAATTAAGAGAATAAACCAAGCTTTATCTAATGGAAGAATTAGTCTTTACAACTACATTGAATAAGTAAATCAGACACAATAAACTTGAGAGAAATAGGTGAGATTGAGGGTAGTGATAGTGTTCAAGGTATGGTACTTGGACCAACAGTGTTGGTATCATGTGAACACTTGCTAGAATGCAAATACTTGGGCCCATACTAGAGACTTACTAAAATAAGAAACTCTGGGGGTGGAGCCCAGTGATCTGTGTTTTCATAAGCCCTCAAGGACATTCTGGTGTGTGCTACAGTTTGAGGATAGAGTTACTAAAGACCAGGAGCCACGGGAACGTTTTGAAAAGGTGTAGGGATAACCACTGATTACAAGAAAGTCTAGAGCACAGGGAAAGAGTGTTTGGGGACAGACAGTAAAGCTTTGTTTTTTTCCAATCCAGGGACTGGAACTTGGACAAAACAGTGTTAGGGCCCACCTATTACTGTTCATTACGTAGGTATTTGAAACACCTATTGCTAAGATGTTTGAGCATCTTTGATTAAAGCTAGGTTAATCTAAAAAATTTATTTTTTTATCAGGTTATCTTAAACAGCATTGCTTTGCTTGCTTCACTTTAATTTTTCAGAAAATTCAAAAGTATAGGCAAGCCAGAGTATACAGCAAATAGCCATGCTACAAAGGTGTTAAAGGAAGGATATCGTGTGACATTCTTCACTTAATTAACAATTAACAATAGTCAGTCTATTAATGTTGTAGAAATACCTACTCATTAGGTGTGAATGATCCAAATAAGTAGAAGGTGTCACTGTTGCCCTTAAGGGATTTATTCAGATCAGACAGATGCCTATGAAAAGTTTACCACTTCAAAACAGTGTGCCAGATGAACGAGAGACAATAACTACTACAAATGTTCAGAGGAGGGAGAGATAATACCTCTTTTTATTATACTGATGGCAGGATCACTGCCCAGGCTATGACTCATAGAATAAAAAGCGTCTTGTTTACTGTAAATTACTAAGGGTTTTTCCTTCTTTCAAATTTCATAATGTTAATAGAGATTGAATACCTGAATTTACAGTTCTTGTTATTGAGAGACAATTATCAGATAGCACATTGGATGTGGTATAAAGTTCATTGTGAGGCAGCTATCATATACTATTCAAAGGGAGCTCAGTCTAAGTCACAGAATAGTATCAGTATTATAGACAAATTATATTTGGCTTCTTTGGCAGTAGGAAGATTACCAATTACTACACTGCCAATTGGAAATTTCTATTTAATTGGAAGAAATAAATGCTTATTTGATTTATATAAAATCTATGAGCTTTCATTCCTTAGGTTTGATAATGCAGTGTCATTTGACTATAAGTTCTCTTGACTTGTGACAAACTGAAATAAAATAATTATTAGTTTGTTATTTTTTGGATGAACTGTGGTTGTCTTGATCCTTTAGTACACACTCTTATGAGTAACACTAGGACTGTTAGGGGGAAGCAGTTAAATACAGTGGCCTCCAAGAAGTTTGTTTTTCAAAAATGTGTTTTCCTATCCTGGTTAGCTTTGTGTTTCTGTGTCTGCTATATATATAAATCTTTCATTGTCAGTGGCTTTCCCCATTGTCTTGAACTTGTTTATTGCTTCCGTGGCCTTTTCAGTATACATGGGCAGCAAATTGTTGATATTTCTAGACATTTCCACTGGGAGATTATTGAACAAAGATCAAGAATATTATCTATTCCTTTATCTTTTTTGCACCTCCTAGCTATTTTGGGCTTTTGACATTTTTAAAAACAAAATCTTTGTAATTACTATTCATAGAATGATGATGTCAAAGTGTGAACTTGCTAAAGACACTATCTTAAAATGAATTTCTCTTCAGAGAAAGGAAAATGTTAAATGTAAAGCCTTTTTTTTTTTTTTTCTGGGTAGGACTGGGGTTTGAACTTAGGGCTTTGCACTTGCAAAACAAGTGCTCTACCAGTTGAGCCACACTTCCAGTCCATTTTACTCTGGTTTTTTGGAAATGGGGTCTTGAGAACTATTTCTCCGGACTGGCCTCAAACCACGATCCTCCCAATCTCAGCCTCCCAAGTAGCTGGGATTACAGGCATGAGCCATAGACGTCTGGCAAAAGATGTAAAACTTTTAAGAAACTTGCAATTCCAAACACTTAGATGATGGTGAAGATGGTAGTTGATTCCCCTTTTATTGTAAGGGTCTTAGCTTTATTGCCTTATGTTCATTAGTACATATCAGCTATATGATTACTACTTAGAATTTTTTGAGAATTTTCTTATGAGCTTGTTGATTATTTTGTGGTCATTTGAAAAAAAAATGTAGTTTTTGTTTCCAGGGTATAACTTAAGTTTATTAATTGTTGTGATTTTAAAATTGTTTATATTCTTTCTACTTTTTATACTTGATCTATAAAAATTCTTAGAGATAGTTAAAATCTTCTGTGATTTTATTATTACAGTTTTATCCGTCTTCTGTAATTATATATTTTCATGTAATTTTTATTATACATAAAATTGTTGACATACAAGTGGACTGGATCTTTTTTCTTTACAACTTTGCATTAAATTCTCTCTAGTCTGCTTTTAACATTGTCTCCTTAGTTCCTTTCATTTTATCTAATGTCTTTCTTCTGTCCTCTATTTTTACATGTTCTATATTGTAACTTACATATGTTTTATAAATACTAGAGACATGGATTTTACTTTTTTTTTTTGAGGGCCTAGTACCTGCTTGGCAGGTACTTTTTCACTTGAGCCACATCCCCAACCCTGGATTTTACTTCTTATTACCTACTTTCTTTTATTAAAAAACTAAATATGATCACTGAACTAAAAGTTCTGGAAGAATTTTATTAAGAGTCTTAATACATTATGACTTCCTAATCATATGCCTCAGTTCCATATTATTAACTTACTGGGAAGCATAGCTTATGTCAGAGAAAAAAAAGTATAGGTCTAGGGAGCAACAGACCCAATTCCTTTGATTTTTTTTTATGGAAGCTTCATCATGTAGGCATGACTGACCAACTTAACTAACCTTCATCCCCTGTTCCCTTCCCAGAGCTGGGGTGGTTGACTGACAGGGAGAAACTTGGTAGACTAATATTACTGCCTGCAATCTAGACCTACACAGTGGACAATTTTAATATCCTTTACAAAGGTGAAAGGTTTGGATATTAATGGAGAGAAAGAGGAATATAGTTGCCGAGGGCAAAACAATGAATAAGTGGGTTATATGAGAGAAATCCAATATTACATTAATACTCTGAAAGAATCACAGAGCAAGAGATGGCCTTGTTTCTAGCTCAATTATAAAAGATGCCTGAAAGGGTGAAGCTATGTTTTCCAGACCATTACTGCTTTGGAACCTGACAAGATCAAATGGAAGTCTGCAAATGTGAATGACCTTTTCATACCGAATGATGATAGATTGGATTAATTATTAATGATTGGATTGGATTCTAGTAATATACCAGTATCTTTTGAGTTCTAAATACTCTTTTTTTTTTTTCCATTTTTCTTTTATTATTCATATGTGCATACAAGGCTTGGTTCATTTCTCCCCCCTGCCCCCACCCCCTCCCTTACCACCCACTCCACCACCTCCCGCTCCCCCCCCTCAATACCCAGCAGAAACTATTTTGCCCTTATCTCTAATTTTGTTGTAGAGAGAGTATAAGCAATAATAGGAAGGAACAAGGGGTTTTGCTAGTTGAGATAAGGATAGCTATACAGGGCATTGACTCACATTGATTTCTTGTGCATGGGTGTTACCTTCTAGGTTAATTCTTTTTGATCTAACCTTTTTTCTAGTACCTGTTCCCCTTTTCCTATTGGCCTCAGTTGCTTTAAGGTATCTGCTTTAGTTTCTCTGCATTAAGGGCAACAAATGCTAGCTAGTTTTTTAGGTGTCTTACCTATCCTCACCCCTCCCTTGTGTGCTCTCGCTTTTATCATGTGCTCATAGTCCAATCCCCTTGTTGTGTTTGCCCTTGATCTAATGTCCACATATGAGGGAGAACATACGATTTTTGGTCTTTTGGGCCAGGCTAACCTCACTCAGAATAATGTTCTCCAGTTCCATCCATTTACCAGCGAATGATAACATTTCGTTCTTCTTCATGGCTGCATAGAATTGATGTAAGGAGTCCATGTTCCAAGCCTGCGGGTGGATTTTGGCATTTTGAAATGTGTACTTGGTCTTTACCCCCATTTCCTGGCATAAAAATAAGTCCTTAAAGACTGGTGGCTGGCAGCCCCTAGATAGTGAAAGACCAAGGGAGGATTAAAGGGTTGGGACTTTTTAGTTTCACCTGCCTACCTCCAGGGAGAGGTGAGGGTTGAAGCTTAAGTCATGCCTATGTAATGAGGCTTCCATAGAACTTTCAAATAAATGAAGATGGAGGTCCCTGGAGGGTAGGGTACCCAGAGAGAACATAAAAGTGCCAGTCCCTTCACACATACCCTAACCTGTGCATCTCTTCCATCTCTGTGTCTGTAACTTGCTTTTTATTGTTCCTTTACAATAAACCATTAAGTGTTAGTAAGGTGTTTTCTTGAGCTCTGAGCTGCTCTAGCAAATTAGGCAAATCTGAGGAGGTTTTTGTAGGAACATCAATTTATAGCCCACCAGTCAGAAGTATAGGTGACACCTATTACTTGCAGTTGGTATCTGAAGTGGGAGCAGTCTCTAGGTAGACACTGTCAGAGTTGAATTAGAGGACATGAACTTGTTGTGTACTGCATAACTGCCTTCTCAATTGGTATGTGTGTTTGTGGTGGGGGGGGCGGAATCCATGCATTTGGTCACAGGGGCCTGTTGAGTTTGTCTTTTTTTTACATTTCAGAACACACATTTAAGATTTATATCAGAGATGAATTCTAGATATTTAGTGGTCCTAGATAATAAAAAATAATGCTATTCTTATGCTTTTTTTATGGATGATTTTTAGAAGCAAGATCATTTCTACCTTGGAAAACTTAGCTTACAATTATATAAATTGCCCAAAATGTTTTGTGGTTTGTTTTTAGCTTTTATCCTCTGCAGAAAACAGCTCTTGAAAATTTGAGGGATTTCAAGATGTTACAGTGGTTGATTAGTTGGTGCTAAATCTCACTTTCTTTGGAAAGGATGTAAATCTCTTTAAGTGGTCACTTCTCCCTCCTTGTTTAAGAAGGAAATGTTTCTTTCTCTTTTCCTCTCCCTGCCCCCTTGTCTATACTTTATCCTGTCATACTAAAATAAATCCTTGAAGAAAAAAAAATTCAGCGAGGTATCACCAAGTATCTTGGGAAATTTGAGAATACCATACGATATTTCTTGTTTTTGGCAAATAAATTTGGACAAGGTGGCAGAGAAGAGGGTGTATAGAATCCTTTGCTCCATTTGATTATAAAGTCATGAGTGAAAATGACAAATTACTTCAAATATCCAGGGCAAATATCAAACTTCTTTCCTCTTCAGTCCTTAGAAAGTATTTAAAAATCAGAATTTGTAGGTACTTATTTTAAAAAATCTTATTAGAGAATGAATAATCTGTTATTTTATCAGCAAAATTCAGTGAAATATTAAATTCTCTTAGTTTTACATAAAATTGCTTTTATTGCATAACTACTTTGGGAGAAACTTCTTGCTGTTAAAAGGAGAAAAATAGAAGAAATGACTACACCAACTTAGAACCACATGAGTGTGTGTATATATATAATTTATTTATTTTTGGAGGTATTGGAGTTTTGAACTTAGGATTTTACACTTGCCAAGCAAACACTCTACCACTTGAGCCTCAGGCCTAGCCCTTTTTGATAGTTTGGTTTTCAAACAGAGTCTTACTCTTTTGCCTAGCTGAACTCTGACCATAATCCTCCTACCTCCATCTCCCAAGTAGTTGGGAATACAGGCCGTAAACTACCACACCTGACTTCTTTGTTTTGAGATAGGGTCTCACTAACTTTTTTTGCCCTGGCTGGCCTCAAACTGTGATCCTCCTGCTTCTGCCTCCCAAGTAGCTGGGATTAAAGCAGTGAGCCACCTGGCCATATGTATATTTTCTAATGGACTCAAACACTTGGAGCTGATGAGATCTGAATCTTTTCACTTAGTGAACCATTTTACAACTTATCAATTTAATTGTAAATCACTCAAAGAAACAAGGTATAATTTAAATAGTCTATAATTATTAATATTGACAAAGCAGAAATACTGTAACTGTTTTAAAGTAAAGTATTTTAAAGTAAAGTTTCATTATATTCAGTACCTGTTTAGAACTGTGAAATGGCTTCATTTGCACATGACAGTGGTTTTAAAATTGATAGCTTTCCCAATAGTATGCTTGGCAAGCAGTGTCAGGTGACATTGTCTTAGATTCTACAGATACTAAAAGACTAATAAGAGAAGACTACAAATGTACTTACGTGAAGTAGACACTTTGAAAGACACAAACTACTAAAGCTTATTGAAGAAAAATAAACAACCTGAATTTTCCCATTTATATTATGATGAAACTTGTACTTTAAAATGTTCCATGAAGAAAACTTGAGGTCCTTATCACTTCACTAGGGAATTTCATTGAAAATGTAAGGAAGACCCATTCTACACACTTAAAGAAAATTGGAAAGGAAGGTATACTTCCTAACTCATATTATAAGGCTAGAATCAGTATGATATCAAAATGAAAGACATTAGAGAAAATAAGACCTTAGATCAATATTTCTTACAGGGTAGACCCAAATTTTTTAGCAAAACTTTTAATAAATCAAATCCAACAATGTATAAAAATGACCACATATCATGGTCAAATGTATCCCAGGAATGCAAAATTGGCTTAACACTTGTAAATCAATCAATACAATTCATCATATTAACAAACTAAAAGAGGAAAATCATATGATCACCTCAGTAGATGCAGAAAAAACATTTGATAAAATTCTACATTCAGTCCTGATTTAAAAAAACAACTCCCAACTAGGAATATAAAGGAACTATCTCAATCTGATAAAGGCATCTATGAAAACTTTATAGTTAACATTATATTTAGTGGTGAAATATTGAATCTTTCCCTAACATCAGGAATAAGTCAAGATCTGCTCTCATTATTTTCAACATTGCATTCAAAGCTGTAACCAGTGCAGTAAGGCAAGAATAAGAAATAAAGGGCATCCACATTAGAAGAAAAGTAAAAATTTGAATATGACATTATGTGCAGAGAAAATTGATAAAAACTACAGAAGAGCTGCTAGAATTAATAACTTTAGCAAGTTGAAGGATAGAAGATCAACATACAAAAATTGTATAGTAGCAATGAACATCAGAAATTGAAAATTTTAAATGTGTGTAGGAAAGGTAAAAAATATAAAATAGGAAATATTAAAATAGGAAAAATTAGGAATAATTTTGACAAATGATCAGAAATTTAAATTTTCAAATACATGTGGGAAAGGTAAAAAAGTAAAGAATATGAAATATTAAAATTTGAAAAATTAGGAATAAATCTGACAAAAGATATGAAGTCAAAACTAAAAACCATGCCAAGAGAAATTAAAGACCTAAAAAGGATGAAGAGATTTGCTTTGTTCCTGGGTCAGAAGACTATATTAATAAGATGTCAGTTTTCTCTAAATTGATATTCAGTACAGAACCCAGCAGGCCTTATTTTTATAGAAGTTGAGAAGTCCATTCTAAAATTCATATGGGAATTCAGTGGGTTTACACTAGTCAAAACAACTTTAAAAAAGAAGAAAATGTGAAGACTCACACCACCTAATTTCAAGACTTATTATAAAGCTACAGTAATCAAAATAAACAGATCAATGGAATGTAATAGAGTCTAGAAATAAACCCACATTTATAATGAACTTCAAATTGGCTTCCTGGGATTTAAAAAAACAGTAAAATTTAGAAAGTTTTCATGGATTAAAAGGGTTTTTTAAAGTAAATCTTTGGAGAGTATATCCAGCTTTTAAAAGATCAGATCCTAACTACTCCCTTTTCATTATATTACTAATTATCTACAGTCATAATTTTGTTGATTAAGAGGGTGTATCACTTGTCTTTGACATGCTGCATCTTGCCCTGCATTTGTAAAGCCAGAATCAACAGGTCCTTCAAGTTAAATGTGTTTGAACTGGATAAATTACTCCATTTGCTCTCTGGAAATAAACTACAAAACATGAAATTAAAGTTATATATAGCACTATTGAAATGAATAATGTAGGTTGTTTGACAAGTATATGAAGCACTCCTGGTTAGCAGTCCCTTCCCCACAAACAATTTGTGTTTTAATTTGAAATTGACTTTAAATGTTCTAAGCAATTTTTTAAATTTAAAGAATCACACCTTTAGAGGGAAATGTTGCTTCAGATTGTGTTCTATATTCCCATCCTTGGTGGTAAATGTAATTTTACTTGCGGTATGTTTTAATTTTTACACTTACAGGAATTTTTAAATGATTAGGTATACCATCTACAGTAAACAGCAATATCTTAACTATTCTGAATGTATGTACACACCCATATAACCGTCACCCGGATCAAGATATAGAACACTTCTAGCACCCAGAATACAACTTCAAGCTCCCTCTTAGTCAATCCTTGGTCCCCAAGGGTAATCACTGCTATGATGCATCACATAGACAAGTTTAACCTAGTTTTCTAGTTTTGAATATCATATAAAAAGAACCATACAACATAATAGTTTTTGGTTTTTTTTTTTTTCAGTACTGGGGATTGAACCCAGGGCCTGTACATGCTGAGTTACCACTGAGCTGCATCCTTCATCTCAACATAAACTCTTTTATGTTCAGCTTCTTTTTACTCAGCCTTCTGGTTGTGGGATTTTTTTTTTCCTTCAGTTTTAACTGACATTCTTATATTCTCAAACTCGAAGATTATTCTGGTCAGTTAGCAGTTATAGTACAAAAATTAACTGTGGGCTTGATTCCTATTATGTGTCTAAGGTTTTTTAATAGAAATATTCTATAAATGTTTTCAATTTCTTTTCTCAAGTATAGAAATTTAAAAGAGGCTTTCTGCCTTGTATCCTTTAGTTAAGATTTTTTTACTTTCTTGGGGTCATGTATATCAGTTATAGTTAGCAGTTTTAAAAGAACTATATATTTATAATTACATATAAATGTAAGTTACAGCTATATATAATTAATATTTCTTTAAAAAAAAAAAAACAACAGTTCACCATTCAAAGAGTCCTCCTTTCCTCTTTTCTCTTTGAGAAGGAACAGGTCTCTACAGTGTAAGTATTCTCTAAAGAACACCCAAGAATGAAAGGCTTTAGGAATCAGGAAAATGTTTTTCAAGTGCAGAATCAACTCATCACCAATAAAAGAGCCAGTTCTCTGGAAAACTGATATTACTTTCTGTGGAGACTGAAAATATACATTAATCTTCATTGACCTTTCATTCAGTTCTGCAAAAACAAAGTAATTTCAGTCCCTGTTCACGGTAGTCTACTGCTATATAAAAGGCCCTTACCACAAAACTTATTTCTATTACTAATTATTCCTGTAATAGTTTGTCTGGCAAAATATAATGTGACAGCTGTTTGATCTACAGAGCTTATTATGACATTGTTAGGTTACAATAGAAATGCCAGTACTTTGAGAGGCTTAATGCTTAATTCCAAAATTGCTTAGACAAAATTGTTAAAAGTTAGCAATAAAGTTAATTGTTCAAATAGATGTTACCATTCACAACATTTCTTTTTTTGTGGTACTGGGGCTTGAACTCAGAGCCTCACACTTGCTCATGCTCTACCACTTGAGCCACTCAGCCATTCAACCCCATTTGGCCCCATTTGGCCCCATTAAATAAGATGGTCAAGCAAGATAAGATTGTTGCATTTTTTAAAGAAACCATCCTCAAGCAAACTTCTTTAAAGTCTGTAACCTAAATATTAAATATGAAACAGCATTAATCTCAAAGTTTGGATCTTCTCAGGGGAATAAAAATTTATATTAATCCAAGGACATTTCCTAGGTACTGGTTGTGTGCTTAGTAACACATTCATATGTCAAATAGGGTAGAAGAGGTCAAAGATATTCATCCCAATGCTTGAGCAGACCAAATACAGATATTTATTAGATTTATAGTATCTAAATAAATGGAAAAGAACAAAATGCCTAGGAAGTTCATTTGTTCTTTGTTTTACTTTGGGAACAAGATAGAAAAAGACAAATGAAGATAATATTATTAGGTGGTATAGGGGAAAATGTCTTACTCATTTCTAGGTTTATAGCTTTGTCTCCTATAGTGAAGACAGATTGCCAATAGGAAAGTGTAAACATGTATTTAATATACATTTTGGGTGGCACAGGAAACAATAAACCTGTATATGTTTTGGTTTGATTTGGTTTGGGGGCTGGATATTGAACCCAGGGCCTTACACATGCCAATTATTGCTCTACCACTGAGCTACACCCCGCTGCAACCACCCTGCATGCTTTTTTGTGCTAAGTTTGGTAGACAAGTGGATAGTTGTGAAGAATTTTTTAAAAACAAATTTATTTTCTATTTATTTATTTATTTTTTATTCATATGTGCATACAATGTTTGGGTCATTTCTTCCCCCTGCCCCCGCCACCTCCCTGCCCCCCCATCCCCTCGCTACCCAGCAGAAACTATTTTGCCCTTATCTCTAATTTTGTTGAAAAGAGAGTATAAGCAATAATAGGAAGGAACAAGGGTTTTTGCTAGTTGAGATAAGGATAGCTATACGGGGAGTTGACTCGCATTGATTTCCTGTACATGTGTGTTACCTTCTAGGTTAATTCTTCTTGATCTAACCTTTTCTCTAGTTCCTGGTCCCCTTCTCCTATTGGCCTCAGTTGCTTTAAAGTATCTGCTTTAGTTTCTCTGCGTTGAGGGCAACAAATGCTATCTAGTTTTTTAGGTGTCTTACCTATCCTCATACCTCCCTTGTGTGCTCTTGCTTTATCATGTGCTCATAGTCCAATTCCCTTGTTGTGTTTGCCCTTGATCTAATGTCCACATATGAGGGAGAACATACAATTTTTGGTCTTTTGGGCCAGGCTAACCTCATTCAGAATGATGTTCTCCAATTTCATCCATTTACCAGTGAATGATAAAATTTCATTCTTCTTCATGGCTGCATAAAATTCCATTGTGTATAAATACCACATTTTCTTGATCCATTCATCAGTAGTGGGGCATCTTGGCTGTTTCCATAACTTGGCTATTGTGAATAGTGCCGCAATAAACATGGGTGTACAGGTACCTCTGGAGTAACCTGTGTCACAGTCTTTTGGGTATATCCCCAAGAGTGGTACTGCTGGATCATATGGTAGATCAATGTTTAGCTTTTTAAGTAGCCTCCTGTATAATAAATTTCTAATGGTAGAAAACTGAAGGGTACTAAGGAAGGCATGTTTGTTCAGACTCTCCTCCATATCCATTTGTCTTTAGAGATAAGGATGTTCCTTTCTTCCCGGTGTAGAGAAGCTAACTCTTCAGTGAGGATCTTATGATCTCTTTAGGGAAGAAGGTCAGGAGATCAGAGAATAGCCTCTCTGCTTCTGCAGTTTTCTTAAATGCCAATACTTTAGGATAGCATGGCCTGAACTCCATCAATGGGAAAAGCAGTTTATTTCTAAAGGTAGTAATATCCTCAGTTGGATGTCATGTAATCAGCTTCCTCCTTATAAACAGGGAGAGCTATTTAGCTCTGATTTCTAGTGTAAAGTTATTTGATCGTTTTCTGTTTTTCTGATACAATGATTTTATAATAATTTGGGTGAAACAGTTGCTTGTAACACTTTCTGGCTTGTCTCCTGTTTTTACCTCACTTGTAGCTTTATAAACTGCAAAATATAATTTGAAAACATGATAGAAATATATAAAGTTATACATACTTCATCTTTGAATGAACTTACCAATTGACATGGAATTGAAATAGGTAAAAGGGCAAGAAGTAACTTAATTGAGCTGTGATACCATCTTTTTATGGTACTTTTTGACTTTTTGGTGGTACACTGGGGTTTGGACTCAGGGCCTCACACTTGTTAGGCAAGCGCTCTATCACTTAAGCCACATCCTCTGCCCTTTGTGCTTTAGTTTATTTTTCAGGTAGGGACTCACTTTTGCTGGCCTCCGACCACAGTCCTACCTACACCTCCCTTGTGGCTAGAATTAAAGGCATGAGCCATCATACCTGGCTGACGATATAAGGTTAATGCCCCTAAATTAGGACAGTGTTTCCTGTTTGTGTGTAGGGTAGGTTGGTATGAACATCTAAATCCCCAGGAAGGCTTTTCAAAATAGACTGCAGAGACCTGTGCCCTATCTCTAGAATTCATACAAAAATCTTGGTGGGTTCTTAATTATCTCAAACCTCCAAAGTGTAACATTTTGTAAGTATGTTTGTTTCAGTGTTCAGAGAAGGCATTTCTCTTTCCTTTTCCCTTCCCTCCCCTTCCCTTCCCTGAGCGATTGACTATATCAAGAAAACTTACATGATATAAAATGTCTTTAAACAGCTCTATCAATTTACATTATTATAGACATAAATTCCAGTCATTTACACAATTTTGTTTTTGAAAGGGGATTGCTATTCTATCATGTTTCATATTAGAAAAGGTGAAGTTTTTAAAAGTAGTAACCAAACTTAGGGATTAATTAAAATTTTAATTTAGAATCAAACTGTAGGATATACTATAATGTCAGTAAACCTAAAATAATTTATCATAAAATGTTATATCAATGTTAAAATATAAGTGAACTGTTCCAAACTGTTTTTTCTTTTTGTGCATTGTTATACCAGGTAACAATGTATGTGTTTCTTATGCATATATGAACTGAATTTTTTGAGAGAATTCTGTATTAAAGAATGACTTCATCAGATCCATCAGATTTTAGAACAGTCACACTTGCATAGATTTTTGCCAACCACCCGTATAGACATAAAATAGGAGGACTTGTAGGTTTCTTGAAGTCAAAGTGGTGCTGTTTTTGTACTAAGACTTTAAATGATTTCTTAATTCTTTTAAGTAGTGTTCCCTTATCATGTTTGTTACCTAGTTATGGTCATTTTTATAGGTATTTTTTTTTCATGTTTTGTTTTGTTTGACACAGTCTCATTGTGTAGTGCAAGCTGGCCTTAAACTCACAATCCTCCTGCCTCAGCCCCCTGAGTACTGAAATTACAAGTGTGCACCACTATGGCTAGCTCTAAATTTTTATACTATAAACGGGGACAAAAAAATTAAGAGGGAACTCTAAAGGAAATGGCAAAATCCTCAGGGAGAGAAACAAAAAAGCTTAAATGTTAAGTAGTCTGTGGGTTTTAAGTTTAAGAAAGAAGCTTTAAGATGTTTCTTTGCATATCAAATTTCTGCTTATTTCTATCTTTGCCTCTAGCTACTTAAAATTCTAAGTAATTTTTTGTGTGGAATGTTGGCAGAAGTCTCTAAGTAGAATCACTTGACTACTGGAATCAATTTACACCAAGTTTACTCTTTCATAAGCATAGCGTTCTTGAATGCAGTCAGTGCACAATTAAAACAGAGGTCATAAAATTAAAAGCTCCTGGAATCTAATTTTTAAATATTCTTTTGTTAGCATTCTTTGAAGAATTTTACAAACATTTGCTTTATATTCCTTCCTTTAAGTTGTCAAGTAGGGAAAATTAAAGGCTGATTCTAACCACAATTCTAGATTTCCTCACTTAGAGGTTTGCGTAACTCTTTACAATTATTTTAAAATATATTCTGTGGTTTGACTATATTTTTTCAAGAATCTAGTACCCAAATGTACGTCATGTGTGTGTTTTGGAAATGTGACAGCAATGTAATTTGTGGTCACAATTGCATTAGCTTTATTATATGTCCCTAAAAATCACTTGGAAAACATTTGTGTCATTTCTGTTTTTTTTTTTAAAGGCAAAATTATAACCCACCTTCATAATTCTTTCTCAGTGCTCTCCATTGTTTCTCTTTCCAAAATTCTTGCTCTTCCCTGTTCAGACTTAAAAATTTCATGACCACAAGCCTTTGCTTTGGCTGTTTCTTCTCTCTGGAATACTACCCTTAGCTATGGTCAAGTGTTACCCTCTTAAAGGGCCACATACATTTAAAAAGGAAAAAAAGAAAGATAATCTAGTCATTACAGTTAAGGTAATTTGGCTGTCCTCAAAACTCCCCTTTGTATTATCTGTTTTTCTCTTACTTTATACTTGCTATCTTATATTTATTTATGTACAGATTTCATCTCCCCAATAGTACTTTGGATTCTATTAGCAAATGCCCTATAATGTTGAGATTATGTAAATATGTATAGTGTTTAAAACCATGATGTACCTTAGGAGTTTCATAAAAACAAGTACAAATAAAAGCCTATTGTATAGAACAAAAGATGAAATACAGTTTTTGCCAAATTAACAGTAAATTTACTGCTTTGGTTGTGTCAGTGAATAAATTTCTTAGTTTTGAAGTGATAAGCAATGATGGATTCCTTTCATCTTCAACAGTTTCTAGTTGATACTATCATGTTGAAAACAAGAGAGAGTTGGTTGGTGGCCAAGAATGAGGAGGAAGAGTGTAGGAAGCCCTTTTCTGTTTTGTGTGGATACCAGAATCCATGATAGCAAGACTGATAAAATATTCAAACTTCTGGGTGGCACTCAGGCCTCTGTCTTAGATGTGATCCTCAATAGTTCATAAATCTGAAGCAGTAACAGGTAAACCAGAAATCATAAGTACTGTCCCCAAATTAAGGACTGACAAAATTGGCTGTGAGAGTTAGAATTCCAGCCTCCAATGTACTAGGTACTGGGACAGAAAGCCTAATAAGAAGAATTAATTAAAATAATAGGGTGGAGATTGGAAGTGGTGAGTGAAAGGAGAAGTGTTTGCCCTCCATCTTTCCAGTTAGTCAAATCAATATCTTGACATCATCCAAATTGCTTTCTTTCACTTATATGCAGTCTGTCAGGAAATTGTTTTCACTACCTCTAAAATTCATTCAGCTTCCAGCAGTTTCTTACCACCTCTGCTGCTATCGCCCTGGTTGCATGTCATCATCATCTTACACCAGGTATTAATGCATTAGCTTCTGAACCAGTCTCCTAGACTTGGATCTCCTTAGTGAATGATTTGAAAGGAATTGACTTTAGACTTTTATAATATCTCTAACATGAAATCTCAAGATTTTGAATAGTCTCTTCCTTGTCTGAGTTCTTTTCTGGACTGTGTGTTGATTGTTCATGAAACATTAAGAGGAAGTTTTTAATAGAAATGAGTTTAGTGGCTGTGAAGGCAACAGTATACTTAAGAGTTCCAGCTGTTGTAACTGACTTATTTCAGCACTCCAATGAGTAGTCGACTGAGGCTGTGAAGACCCACAGATATGTACTCCCTCCTCATCAACACAGTGTAAGATGTGCTGACTAACTGAGACGTGCACACAAGCATGTTTTGCCTCCTTGGCACAGTAATTAAAGGCGTGTCTCATAAAAATGCAGGGACATTTTAACCTTCAAAAGAAGGAATGAATTTTAATATTTTGTTACATAAGTCAAATTCTAAGCATCTTGACCATTGATAGAGGGTAAGCCAAAGAATGATGCAGTTCTAACAAGAGTTGTTTTCAGAAAAGTATAGATAGTTTTTTTGATGAAATGTTCCTTGGTCTTTGTAATTTCTTCTTATTTAACCTAGAGTGATTTCAATATAATGCATTCAGATTGAATAATGGAATTGACAGTCATAGGCTTTCTGTGACTTTTCTTTAACAGTTTCTTGAGTCTTTAACCCACTTCACCTAGCAATTATTTTAAAACCTACATTAACTCCCTTTTAATATTGGAGGACAAAACCAAGTTCCTTCTAATGAGTCTGTTTTGTTGGGCCTAATGTATAGCTTTAATTTTAGGAGGAGACCTGCTAAAGCTAAAGAACTAATTTTTTTAAATGTTCTTAAGTATTGAGTTCTTAAGCAATAAGACAAGCAAAACTAAAGCAAAAAATTAAGAAATCGATTAATTTTCTATATCACATTACTGATATAGAACAAGCTGTCGGAAATTCTAGTGAAATAATGAACAAATGCAAATGAGACAAAATCCAAATTCAGGCAAAAATAGTTTTTTGCGTTTTGTTGTTGCTGTTGTTTTGTTTTTGTTTTTGAGACAATGTCTCACTGTGTAGTCCAGGCTGGTCTCATACTTACAATCCTCCTTACCGCAGCCTCACAAGTGTTGGGATTATAGAAATATACCACCATGCCTGGCAAATAAATAAATTTTGACTCAAAAAGAAAAAAAAACCTTTCATTGTAGTTAGAAACCTTATTAATCTCAAATCTGAGAGAATCTCAAAGGAACTGATATCTATTAGATTCAGAACATTCTAATCTAAACCAGGGAATCTGGGGTCCATAAATGGGCTATATGTGCATCTATGAACTCCAAAATTATTTACTTATACTGTACATGCCACATCTTGAAAGAGTGACTGTAGCTTTCACCAATTTCTCAAAGGAATCCATGATCCATATTCATTTCTATATGTCACTATGATAAAACAATGAACCAAATTTAATTCTGATGATCCATAATGAAAGTTACGTATTTCTAGTTTCTAGAATCTGCCTTCCAGGTTTTGAATAATTAAGCCAAATCAAGGTGTTTGATGTTAACAATGCTAGCAGTTACGTTTATCAGAAACCTGCTCTCCTTTTTTAGCATGTCGATTCAGTCTGTATAAATGCTTATTAACATATATACAAATAGGTTGAGCTATCTGTTAATGTGAGTGCTGGTCGCTCGGATTCTAATTTTAACCATCTGTCTTTTCTGTTTTTATTTGGTGTGACTACAAACCAGTAAGCGCAGTTGACCCTGCCGCCCTTGGCTTTATCATTTCCCCATGGTCACTACTGCTGCTGCCGTCTGGTAGTGTGTCATTTACAGATGCAAATATTTCTAATCAGGACCTTCGAGCCTTCACTGCACCAGAAGTTCTTCAGAATCAATCACTGACTTCCCTCTCAGATGTTGAAAAGGTAACTGTTAAATCTTAAGTCTTTTTAAAATTTTGTGTTTCATTTTGATGTGGGTAGAGCAAATTAAGACAATGGGCTGTTCTACCTCAGCCCCTTGAAAAAAATCCATTGAATTTAAAATAATCAAGTGTTTCAGGAAATTTGTGTCTATTTTATTTAAGAATTCAAAAACAGTTCTAGAAAAATTGATGGATCTGAAAAAATACTGAAAAGGGTGAGCCATTGTTCATGTTTACAAATAATGAAATGCCTACTGTATATAAAACACTGCTCATGGGAAGATACCAAAATAACTAGAAAATAACTGATTAACTGTAGGGAACAATCTATAATATATAGCAGGATGAAACAAATGCTATGTAAGGGAATAAAGTATTTGAGAGTCTTAAAGAGGAACATTTAAGTTTTAGTGCTGTCACAGAGAAGGTAGCATGTACATTGGGCTATGAAAAATGAGTAGACTTTAGTTGGGGGCATGGCTCAAGTGGTAGAACACTTGCCTAACAATCCAAAGCCCTGGAGTTCAAACTCTAGTGCTACTCACTATGGTTCGATAGAACAGCTAGACTAGAAGATTAGCTGTCTGGAGAGCTGCTGTCAAAGAAAAAAAAGGAAATTATAGGTCACCTCAAGGAAAATTTTGAATGCCAGGACTTGAAACTCTCTCCTAAAGATATTGGGGAATCTATCCCATTTATAGGACTATGATATGATGGGATTTGTGATTTTGTAGGTTAAGTTTGACCAAAGTAGGTAGTTTGGGGAGATACTAGATTTCCTGAGAATCTAACTGGGGAGTTTTAATAATCTGGAAAAAAGAACTGAAAATAGTATAATACATTGGTAATATAAAGTGAATAAAGAGGATACAGTGGAGGCAAAGCTGGCAAAGATCGATAATTCATTTGATCAAACAATAAAGAAAGAAGAATTTATGACAGAAACATAATCTGACTGTGGTGATGACATAAACTTCAGAATAAGATCTACTTTTATTGTCAAAGCTATGAAAAAATATGTATTGCATAGTACAGAAGACGGGGAGCAATTTAGATTCGGAGCTCTGGAAAATCCAAAGTTGGCTCTGAACATTCTTTTTTTGACGCATCATTCCATGTAAGTGAAAAATAACCTAACAATTTCCTGATAGTAAAATTGTTAAATCAAAAAGTGTGCACATTTTATCTTTTGGTACATACTGCCTTACTGCCATCTAAAGGAATCGTAGTCATTTACTTGTCCACCGGCAATCACATTTCCATTTTCAGAGAAAGATGGTTAAACTGGAGGAAGGGCTCTTGATTTGGGCCATCAACTCTGTATCTGAAAAAAAGACTGACGAGAATTGATAGGGTAAATCCAGGCTAAAAATTGTGCATTAAAATCCAAGAACTACATAAGAAATTTGAGAGGTATAAGCAATCAGTTGGTCTCACAATGCTTAAGGCATTAGCCCTAAGACATTTCCTATTGCCTGACATGAGGTATTTGAAAAACACTTTGTATATAGTCTTGGCCATTATTCATAAAGGTATTCAATGTACTGTTTTATTAAGCTGAACCATATATTCTTAGTTATTCCTTTTTATTATTTTATTTATTATTATTATTTTAACAGTCTGCATTCATTCTGTATCCTGTATGATTCATTTAATAGTATACTTTTTTTCACTTTTATGGTAGTGTGAGTGAGCACTTTTGGGAGAGGATGTCCATAATATCATCAGTTTCTTAAATGGGTCTGGTGACTTCAGAAAAAATAAAAACCACTGCATTATAGTAAAGACATGGACATCTTACTTTTAAAAATCTCTACTGAATTATTATTATCATAGATATCTATGAGAATTCTTTCTGTAAGACATTTATAATCCACACAAAAAAGAGAAAAAACAGGACTGGAAGTGGTGGTGCATATCTATAATCCCAGCTACTTGGGGGCAGAGATCTAAAGTATCCTTGTTTGAGGCCAGCCCAAGCAAAAAGTTATTGAGATCCCCATCTCAACAAAGAAGCTGGATGTGAAAATCTGTAATCTCAGCTATGTGAGAAGCAGAGGTAGGAGGATTGCGATATAAAGCTGGCCCTAGGCAAAGAGACCCTATTTGAAGAAATATCTAAAGCAAAAAGGGCTGAGAGAGTGTCTCAAGCAGTAGAATGTTTGCCAAGCAAGCACAAGGCTCTGAGTTCAAACTTAGAGCTGCCTAAAAAAGATAAAAGAAAGAAGGAAAGAAAAAATAAAGAAAACAGTGCTTAATAGAAGTTTCAGATGCACAAGGGCTTTGATAAGAGTTTTCCCAATTTGCGCTGTGAGATCAAGATCCCCAAACAAGTAAACTTCCGGGTGTTAGGAGCAGCAGTTAGACTGCCTTCTCAGGAAGGTGACTGAAGCCGCTCCTCCGTTACTAAGCTAAGTGTTCGGGAGTGGGTGTGGGAATGTTGGTATTACTGCTACTTGATGTCTTTGTAGTCTAATTTGAACTCTAACCTCAGAGCCAGTGTAAATCTAAACACACAGAGAATCAAAGGCAAGCCTTCTGTTTTAAAATCCTATTCTGTTTATAATATAAGCATATACAAAGGTCAGGAGAATCACCATATGTATATATATACATACATATATATATTCCTGCACTCTCACATTTATATGTGGATTTCATATCTGCTGATTCAACCAGCTTAGACAGAAAAAAATTTAAAAATTGTCTCTATGGAACATATGCAGATTTTCTTCTCATTATTCTATAACCATACAGTATAGCAAGTATTTACGTAGCCTTCACATTTTGTTAGTTGTTTTAAGTAACCTAAAGATGAGCGAAATTATACTAGGAGGGGTGTGTGTGTATGCACGTGTGCCTGTATGAATGCCCACTGCCTAGCATTGAATTGTGAATAATCATGAGTGCTGAGTAAGATCTTGATACATGAAAATGTTTCCTTTGTTCCATGAGACTTGTGCTTAAAAATATTTGATAAGCTGTAGGTGCACATTTGTATGAAAAAATTTACTCAACTACCATCTATGTAAGTAGGCACTTTCATTTATGTACCTTAAATTTTGACTTTTCAAGATAGCATGTCCCTTTGAATAACTCACAGGTTTATACAGGTTACAATCTGGTTTTTGATCCTCTGACTTTTTTCCCCTTTTACTGGTTAATTTTCTACTTCCTGCTTTCTCTTTTACAATTTTTGTTTTGTTTTGTTTTGTTTTTGTGGTACTGGAGTTTTAACTCAGGACCTACACCTCGAGCCACTCCACCAGCCCTTTTTTGTGAAGGTTTTTTCCCAAGATGGGGTCTCACAAACCCTTTGTCTGGGCTGTCTCCCGATCTCTTCTGAGTAGCTAGGATTACAGGTGTGAGCCATTAGCGCCAGGCTGATGGTTCTTTTAAAATCATTTCAATGGCAAGGAATCTGAACCAATTATATCTTCTTCTCAAGGCTATTAATATGCAATAGGGATTTTTCCTATCCTTCTGATAAACTAAAGGAATCTTAGTTTAAGTACTGATTGCCGTGAATGTGTAGTCTAAATCTCATGAATTGTGACTTTCACCATCCTTGTGCATGACTTCCTCAACTTTAACAGAAGTCTCCACTGAATCTGATAGAAAAAGACTGAATGCCCTTAATCATACGTGGTACTAAATTTAGTCTTTGTTAAATCTTATTGATCCATCCTTTCTCGCTGCCTTCCAATTCAATTTGTTCATTCATAATTTTGACAAATATATTTGTTACATGTCAGGACTCTGTGAGTCACTGAAGGAGAAACTTTAGTGTTGTTTGTCTACATCTGACAAAGCATCTGACACATAGCCATATAACTAAATTGAATTTTTTTAATATGATTTTATTAGCATATAATAGTTGTATGGTAGATACATTGTGATAGTTACATGTGTATTTAAAATATATCTTAGTTTGATTTCCCCCTCCATCGTTCCCCCTCCTGCCCCTCCCCCTTTCTTAAACAATTTCAACAGGTTTCATTTTTCTATTTTCATATATGGATATAAAACACATCCAGCATATACACCCTCATTTCTTCTTTCCTTATGCCCAACCCACACACACACTGGTATCTACTCCCAGAAAAGATTTATTTTCCCTCCTGCCTTTCATTTTTTTTTTTAAAGTATATATTGATTGTCCAAGGGGAAGAGAGAAAGAAAATATTAGAGAATGAAAAATATTGAAACAACTCATCCATATGTGAATATAATACAATTCACTATACAGTAAGCTCTGGAAATAGTATAGGAGCATTGTGATAGAGAATAAGTAAGTAACAGAGGGAAGGTTAATTTGATAAAAGCACGATATATATAGAACTGAAGTACCAAGGCAAAACCCCCTTGGACTATCAATAAATTGAAATTTTTAAATGCTGGGATTCTGGAGATATCACCCCAAAACCCATTAGGATAGCCTCTATCAATAGAAAACAACAACTTTTGGCAAGGATCCAGGGAAATTGGAACCCTGTGCATTATTTGTGGGAATATAAATTTATACAGTCACTAAAGAAAATAGTATAGCGGTTCCTAAGAAATAAAAAATAGAATTATCATATGATCCAGCAATCTCAATTCTGAGTATATATTCAAAAGATTTTGGAGCAAGATCTCCTGCACACCCATTTTCATTGCAGCAATCCAATTGTTCATTAACAGAGGAATAAAGAAAGTGTGGTATATACACACAATGAATATCATGCATCCATTAAAAGAAAAAGAATACCCTGATGCATGCGCGTAACATGGATGAACTTTAAGGACTTATGCCAAGTAAAATAAGCCAAACACAAAAAGAAAAGTACTAAGTGATTCCACTATTACAAAGTATCTGAAGCAATCACAGTTATAGGAACAGACAGTAGAAAGGCAATTACCAAGGACTGTGGGGAGAGGTGAGAGGAAATTGTTTGATGGGTGTAGAGTTTCAGTTTTGCAAAATGGAAAAGTTTCAGAGCTCTGTTTCAAAACAATGTGAATATTCTTGACACTACTGCAATTTTGTGTGCACTTAAAAATCAATGTTATGTGTTTGTTTTTAATCACAATAAAAAAGACATCAAATAGGATTTTGAGAGACACAAAAGTATTTTAGGAATTTAGTTCTTGCAGCTAGGGGTGTAGGTAAGTTGTAGTGCTTGAGGTACCATTTGATTCAGTTCCCAGCTCTTTAGTACTTCACCACACTGTGATACACTAGCAAATAAACTAATTTCTGGTCATGTTATTAATTGTAGAGCCTCAGTGTGTTAGTCTTATCACGTGACATATTTTCATTATATCAGTCTTTAAATATGTAGCATCTTAACTTTGCAAACCAAGGGACTTGCGAATGCTAGAGCATCTTAACTTGAAGGAATTCTTATGATGGTAACTTAGTTCAATGACAGAGAGATAGAGGAGACCCTATAAAATACCTAAAGCACCTTACTTCAGTAGATCCCTGTGGTCATTCTACCATAATGAGTCTCCTCCAGAGCATGAAAACATGTTTTGTTTGTAGGACAAGTATTCTAGTGTTCCTAGTCCTGCAATAGCTGAGATACAATAAGTTGTCACAAACATGGTTAAGATACTTGGGCACATCTCAGAAACCAGGCAAGTGTACTTCTTAGATCTGTAAAGGGTGATGAAATGTTAAAAAATAATGAGTGGGCAGAAAGGTTAATTTTAAAATGAGAAAATGGCAAACTGTTTTGAGGGTTTCGTTTTGGGTTTATTTTGGGGGGACAGTGCTAGGAATCAAACCCAGGGCCTCACACATGCTAAGCACACACTACTACTCAGCCCCTGTTCTGAGCTTTTAAAATAATTTGGGGAGGTTTTTTTTTTTTATTCGTATGTGCATACAAGGCTTGGGTCACTTCTCCCCCCTGCCCCCACCCCCTCACTTACCACCCACTCTGCCCCCTCCCTCTCCCCCCCACCCCCTCAATACCCAGCAGAAACTATTTTGCCCTTATTTCTAATTTTGTTGTAGAGAGAGTATAAGCTATAATAGGAAGGAACAAGGGTTTTTGCTGGTTGAGATAAGGATAGCTATACAGGGCATTGACTCACATTGATTTCCTGTGCGTGTGTATTACCTTCTATGTTAATTCTTTTTTTTTTTTTTTTTTTTGATCTAACCTTTTCTCTAGTTCCACAGAAAATAACAAAAGAAAAAAAGTTGTGGGCGGTGTCATGGTAGCTCAGTAGTGAAGCTCCAGTTTAACATGCTCAAGGTCTTGGGGTCAATCACCAACACTGGGTGGGGGGGGAGAAAGAGGCTAGGCATGGTGGCTCATGCCTGACATCCTAACTTTTTGGGAGGCAGAGATCTGGAGTATCATAGTTTGAGGTCAGCCCAGGCAAAAAAATTCTCAAGATCCCATGTGAACCGATGGCCAGGGTGGTGGCATGCACCTGTTATCCCAGCTACATAAAAAGCATAAATAGAAGGCTTGTGGTGTTGGCAATAATGGCGCCGATAGGTTTCAGTTCTTACTGCACCCTTAAGCTTCTGTTTTCCAGGGTCACAGTCCTGCCTCAAGTCTAGCTTGAATCCTCCTTCTGCCCCAACCTCCAATCAGCATGAACCATAAGATCCTAACCAATCAGATCATGCTGAATCCCACTGAGGGGTATTTAAGTCCTTGCCCCTCCTGCTTCTCTCTCTTGGCTCTCTCCCTCTCCCACCTGGCAATAAAGAATCTCTTGCCCAGATCACTCCTCTCCACGTGGTCACTTTTAGGGCCTACATTTCCAACATTTGGTCCAGGCTGACCTGGCTAAAGCAAGGTCCTATCTGAAAAATGGCCAAAGCATACAAGGCTGAGGGTGTAGCTCAAGTGGTAGAGGGTTGCCTCTTGGGCACAAGGTCCTGATTTCAATTCCCAGTACTGCCAAAAAAGAAAAAAGAAAAAGAAAGAAAGAAGGAAAAGAAAAGGAAAAAACAAAACAAAACAAAAACATGGCCAAGTAAATTTGTGCAGTTGTCATATCAGGGTTGCTTAATCCACATTCTACAGTAGCCTCAGAAATCAAAGAAATGGGCTCAGGAGGCCATTAAAAGTTCAAAAAACATATTCACATGAAAAAAATGTGTAGCTTTCTGCACACAGGACTTTGATTCTTTTAAAAAGGCTAAAATTCAGTGACTATTTGCTGACAACTCTCAACTTTATGTGTGTTTGTAACACAAAGCTCTTGACTTCAAACAGCCACTTATTAGAGATGTTCACTGTACTACTGCTTAGGTATCACAGATTCAATAAATCTAAAACTAAACACATTCTTCCTTCTCCTACCCTGAAACCTTTCTCCTCCCCATGCTTCCTATAAATAAATAGACCATCATTTCCCCAATTTACAAGGAAAAAATCTAAAACAGCATTCAAGACTTTTCATTTACCTCAGACCTTCATTTCAAAATCTTGTTAGTGATTAATTTTGTACCTCTTTTGTCCATTTCTGATAGTTTTCATTGCTTCTATTTCAGTTCATCACAATGACCAGTATCACAAATGCTTTTTATATTACCTGCTGGAATCAGTGCAGTTTTAAAAACCCATATATGGTATGTCCCTTTCCTGCTTGAAATTATTTGGCTTCTCTATTTCTGGTAAATGAATTCTAGCCTTCTTAACATGGCCTCTAAAGTCTTACTTGACCAGCCTTGACTCTGAGCAGTCTTTATCTCAAGTCCTATGCTTCACTCTGAATTTACTTCACTATTTTAAAATGTGCCAAGTACCTTCTTTCTTTTGTTCATTGTCTTCTTCCAGTAGAGAATATCTGCACCCACTTATTTGATCTCGACTTTTAGCTCACCTCTCATCTGACAAACTTTTACTGTGAATCTAGAGCTTTCCCTTACACTGTTACCTCTCTTTGTACCCCTCTTATATGTCATATTTTCTTGTCTTATTTACTGGATTGAAGATTTGATATTGAAAGGACCCTGCTTGTTCTACTTACTGCTATATTCCTGTACCAGCAGTTCTCAAAATGTAACACTCCCAACTCAAACCCCACAGCCAGCAGCATTACTTAGGAAGTTAGAAAATCTGAGGTTCTGCCTCAGAAAGCCTTCTTTAGAAACTCTGGAGATGGAAACCAGCAATGTGTTTTATTAAGACCCCAGCTGATTGATTTAGACAAAGTTTAAGAACAGTTGCTCCATCTGGCACTTAGGAGGCTTCCAACATTTATCTAGTAAAAATAATTAAGGATTTTTTTTTATCCTGTGCTTTGTTGCTACTGAATGTATAACCACAGAATCTCAAAGGGGTGTGGCTAAAGGAGTGAGGTGGTGCACACAAAGCAGCTCTTCTTCACAGAGCTGTCTGTGTGGGAAATATCTGTACATCACAGTGGTATCTCCCCCAGCCTGTCTTGTGTCAGTGGGCTACATTTCTGAAGTTTTTCTGTCTCTTTAGAGAATGAAGGTAGATGCAGAAATTATTCCACAAGTTTCCTATTGATGACAATTTTCCAATTTTATTTTTCAACAAATATTTATTATGTGGGCTCTGGTAGAATTCTGGTTTTATCACATTAAAGGTATATAAGTTCAGGCAATTTACTTAACATCTTTATCTGTCAGATGCTTTGCCTAAAAAGGATTAATAATACTACTTGTTTCTTGATTATTTGAAATTTAAATAGAGAGTACAACAGTACCCAGCATGTAGTAAGCACCAAATAAATACTATTATATATCAAATACTGTCCTAGATCCAGAGATGGAATGTTGAGCAGGTCAAAGCCTTCTGTTCATGGACTTTAAATTCTAGCACATTATAACTGTAAGGACATAAACATTTTTATCCACCACAAGTTTACATTAATGAGCTCCCTTTACTCTCTTCTTTCCATGTCACATTTTCTTTGCTTTTATCTCTGACTCCTCCCCTTCCAATACGCACTTAATTGCCTCAACTTCTCAAGTTCACTTCTAGGTATAGTCAATCTGTTTCTTTCTTCTTCACCCCTATGACAGGACTGTGGTTAGGTAATTTCCCTTCTCTGAGACTTTTGTTGTCGCGTCCTAACTCATTCACTTCTTCACAGCTCCCAGATCCACCTCCCTAATCATGCCATCTTTCTTCCCAGAAACTTTCATCAAGTTGCTCTTTCTCTACCCAGTGACGTACAAATTTCCTTAATTAACCATGGGAAGCTCCCAGCTACCTTCTACTTCATCTCCTTCAGATGCACAAGCTGAAGCAGCAGGTCCTGTGCTTTCTGGCTTCACTGTTCTGCACATTTGCATCATAGCACCTGTTATAGCCTTATGTCCACTTTCTTTCATGAGAATCCATTGAGGATTTATTGTGTTTCACATTATAAATGCCCTTGGAGATCCAAAGATGAATTAGAAGCAGCCCCTATTCTCAGAAGACCAAGAAGCTACTGGGAAGCAGACACATGATGACAATGAAATAAACAATGATGGTGATACACACAGTGATAGCAGGTGTCAGCTTAATTCTCCTGACTCTGCTAAAATCAGAGGTAATCTTTTCTTATCTACTCAAATTTCCTTAGCACAAATTTAGTGCATCTGTTTAATAATAGATGGATACCTATACATTAATATATTTCTCCTGTTAACTTCTAATATGTGGAAAAGCAATACAGATTAAAGTAGTAGTTTTCAGCCAGAGGCAATTGAGACATTTGGCCATGTCTGGAGACATTTTTGGTTGTCACAAAGGAGAGAAAGGGGTGAATAATACTACTGGCATCTAGTGGGTAGAGGCACAAGGTGTGCTAAATATCCTACAGCTCAGAGAACACTCCCTATGACAATGAGTTACCGGACCCAGGTGTCATTAGTGCTGATAGTAAGATATCCTGGTTTATGAGGTAACAGTGTGGACTCTGGAGCCATAGTTTGAGTCCTGCTGGTACCACTTAACTAGCTGTGTGACCTTGGGTGAGTTATTATCTCATCCTAAGGTTAAATGAGCAAATGTATATAACATAAGCATGGCATATAGTAAGCACTGTGTGCATGCTAGCACACATAATAATATATGTTAGCATGCAATAGTAGTAGTATTGATAGCAGAATGGGGTATTTGTTTCTTACTGTATTTCCCATCTTAGTGACATTCAGAAAAAATGTTTAATGGCCAAATAGGTACTTAAGTAGCTTTTCTATAAATGTGTACTTTCTAGAACCAACTCCTTTATGGTCTCATACAACCCTGTGTGATGAAGCATCACTATCCAAAACATCTACCTCTACAGGAAGTTGTCCTGGTCTGCTCTGCTGCTGCTCTAGGGAAGGAAAGTACCTCAGCTTCTGCTGACTATCAAGAATAGAAAGGCACATAGAGCTTCAACACAAAGACCAGTCAAAGGTTACAAAACCACAGATTCCTTGGGAAGTTAAATAAGAATAGAAGAAAGAAGCAGAACAGTACTTTTTTTTTTTTTTTTTTTTTTTTTTTACTACTTCTGCTGCCTGATTTCTTTTGGGTCCTGGCCTTGCTAATATTATTTGAAGGTATTTGTTCTGGATATCTGAGCTACTTCATTTTTCTTTTATTTATCTCATTAAATAAAAAGGCAAATCAGTGGACCAAATACTTGCCTGTTTTTGAATGGTCCTTCCTGTGCATGACCCTCCTTTCTTCACTTTGTCTCTAAGTAGACTATGCCTGCTGCAGTTAGCAACTAGATGAGCTATGCGCTCTCAGCAATGTCAGCATTATTGTATTACACACTCTGGGATCAGTGATCTTTATGCTTGTGTCTTTGAAGGCTGCAGCAACAGTAGGAACTCTTAGTTTATGACTAGTGTATAGAGAAGCATCATACACTTTTATAATACAGGTAGCTTATAATAAATTTAAAAACAAAAGCATTTTTATTTATATTCTATAAAATATCTCACTAATATTAAATACCAGATGATATTATTATCCACTATTTTTACAAAGCCCTTACATACCCAGAGTTATTTTGTTAACAAAATTTAAATGATTTAAAAATATTATTTAAAGTTTGGAAGTCATAAATTGGCATCCTAATAATAAGTAGCAATTATCATTTTTACCTGTGGTATTTCTCAATATAGCTATTTCTTATCTATATGCATTAGTAAGGGTGCTCCTGAGGAACAGAACCAATAGGATGTGTGTACATGTATGCACATGTGTAACATTTACATGTATATTAAAAGACTTGCTGTAAGGAAACAGCTCATGTGATTGTGGAGGCTGGCAAGTCCCAAGATCTTCAGGGGAAATCTGTAAGCTGGAGACCAAGGAGAACTGAAGGTGTAGTTCTAGCCAGAGAACAGTAGGTTTGATGATGTTGAGGTCCTCAGGCTACCAGGTTTATGGTGCAGGAGGAACTGTTTCAGTTTGAGTCTAAGAAGGAAAAAAGTTGATGTCCCAGTTGAAGGCAATCAGGCTGAAATAATTTTCTCTTACTCAGGCACAAAGAGTTCTCTCTTATTTAGGAGAGTAGCCTTTTTTGTTCTTTTCAGGCTTTCAGCTGATTGGAAGAGGCCATTCATGTTTGGAAGGGTAATCTGCTTCACTTAGTTCTGCTGATTTAAATGTTGATCTCATCCAAAACACCCTCACAGAAACACCCAGAATTTTTGACCAAATGCTTAAGCTCATGTGGCCATGTCAGCTTGACACATTGAGATAGCCATGTATAACTATGTGTGTGTGTAGGTCACCAGCAAGCATAAAACCTCGTGACTTTGTTTTAAGAATTATTTTTATCAATTTTATATGGTCATGTATACAATTATTAACATATAGGAACTCATTTGGCCTACTGAGAACCAAACATTATGAAGAACCTTAAAGCACTGACCATATGTAAAAGAATCACAAATAAAATTAATACAATGAGTATGAAATTAATATTTATTCTAAAATTGAAAAAAAAATTTTATGAGGCTCTTTGAAAAGTTGTTTATATATAAGGCTGTTTGGAATGAAACCTAAAGTATAAAACAAATAGATCACAGACTGTCTTGAGCCTCATTCACATTTAATTGAATTCAGCAGGCATGTATAAATTATCTCTTCTGTACAAGTTCTTTGTTAGTTGCTTAGGGATACTAAGATGTGTTTTTTTTAAAAAGGGTTTCTTTTCCCTCAAAGAAGACAAAAAAAGGATTTCTCTAACTGTAGCACAAGCTAGTCTTAGTTAACTGCTTCATTAGATACAAATGAAATATATCATCTAAGAGAGAATAGTTTATACTTGAAAGGATTTACATTGCACATACAATAGAAAACATCCCTGGACTACCAATAGTGGATAAAACTTTCATTGACAATGATAAAACATTCTTGGTGGAAAGGACAAGTGGATATCTACTAGTAGTGCTGGATTTAGGTTGTGACAGGAGAGAGATGACAGAAGGGAAATGTAAACATCTGTCTATAAAATGGGGGTGGCAGCAAGCCCCAGCCTAGAAAGTCATAAAGAATTTGGGGTTTTAAAAATTGATAGTCATGAAAATATTTGAAAAGTCAAATAATTTTTCTAATCTCTAATTTTGGAATAAATGTAGGTGGCCAAGGAGACTAAAATGCTGTGAGATTATAAGAATGGTTTCCCACTCTTATTTATTTGTATCTCACCAGTTTCTAAAGAGAATTTGAAACAGTTCGTAGAATTAGAAAATAAAGGTGAGAAAAATAGGAGCAGTGTGAAACAAAGGTAAGAAAATAAGATGAAACTGGAATAAAGTCAGTGCAAAAAATAGCACATGGTAAGAATTCAGTATTGATAAAGGCAACTAAAAGTTGAGCTCTGACTCTCTTAAGAGAGGAGAAAAAGGAAAGATGATAGATTAACCAGCCTCACTTTCACTTCATAAATTTTGCTGGTTGTTTCACAGAAAAAAAAATAATAAAAGCAATCAGGAGAGACTTTTTCCAGTCCCTTTCCTAGCCTGCTCACATAGATTCCTATATTCTCTGCCTCACTACAGATGACAGCCTACACCGGCTCTATGGCCAGCTCCTCCTTCCACTTGTACTTTAGCTTCCCTCTCCTCCTACCTGCTCAACAGTGTTCTTCCAGCAGTGTACACACTCCCCCACATTTCTAGTTTCCCTGTTGGAGCATTCCTGCCAGTATAAAAAATATGTTTTTTATTTCTCCAATCTTTAAGAAGCAAATAATACAAAAGGAAACTCCTTCAATCCTACCTTTTTCTCCTATGTACCTCACATATTCATAGTAAGAAATATGCTAATTAAAGCTGCAGTTAGATTTTTTTCCCCTCCATTTTCAGACTGGCAAAAATCTTCTCACAGGAAAACTATTATATGTTGCCAGTTAGAATGTAAAATAATAAAACTTCTACATAGGAGAATGTAACAATACATATCAAAACTACAGGTGTATATCTTTTTACATAATTTCAGCACCAACTCAAGAGGAATACCGGCATGCACAAAATGACATACCACAAAATTGTTTGCTGAAACATTATTTTTTTTGATTGTCTGAATGTTCTTTTTTAAAATTATTTTTATTAACATATAAAGGTTGTACAGAGGGATACATTGTGATATTTACATATGTAAATATCTTAGATTTATCATTTACCCCCTCCATCATTCTCCTTCTTTGACCCCTCCTTCTTAGAACAATTTCAACAGGTTTCATCCTTTTATTTTCATATACGGATACAAGATATATCCACCATATTCACCCTTATTCCCACCCCTGGAGAAGGCCTATTTTTCCCTCCTGCCCTTCATTTTTTTAAAGTGTAAATTGACAGTCCAAGGGGATTTCACCTTCAGGCCTGTATATATCATGTTTAAATCAAATTAACCCCCCCCATTACTTACTCGTTCTTTATCACCATGTTCCCCTAATATTCATTGACTTATAGTAACAGTGCATTATATTCATATATAGATGGGTTGTTTCAATATTTTGTTTTCTATAATGTTTTCTTTACCTCTCCTGCCTTCCATAGTCCCCTCAAACAGACTCACCAATACAATTTGTTTTCTCTTTGACTGTATGTGTATGATGGTATGTATATATGATCATATAGTATCTACATTTAAATTATAGATCTAGCTTCCACATATGAGGGAAAACGTGACTTTTAGAGCCTGGCTTGCTTCACATAACATGAAGTTCTCTAGTTCCATCCATTTACTTGCAAACAACATATTTTTGTTCTTTTTTATGGGTGAATAAAACTCCATTATGTGTACATATAGTACATTTTCATCCATCATGGGACATCTGGGCTGCTTCCAAAGCTTGGCTATTATAAATAGTGATGCAATAAATGTGGGTGTGCAGATATCTTTATTGTAACCTGACAAATTCTTTCAGGTGTATGCCTGCTGCATGGTATTGCTGAATCATATAGTAGATCTATTTTTTAGTTTTTTGAGGGACCTCCGTATTGCTTTCCATAGTGGTTGTACTAATTTACATTCCCACCAATGGTAAATGAAGGTTCCTTTTTTCCCACCTCCTTGCCAACATTTGTTGTTGTTTGTGTTATTGATGATAGCCATTCTGACTGGGGTGAGGTGAAATCTCAGTGTAGTTTAGATTTGCATTTCTTTTATGGCTACAGATATCAAATATTTCTTCATAGGTTTATTGGCCATTTGTGCTTCTTTTGAAAATTGTCTGTTTAGTTCATTTGCCCATTTATTCCATGGGTCTTTGAGAAGTTAGTTTTTGAGTTCCCTGTATATTCTGGTTATTAATATTTTGTCATATATATAGCTGGCAGAGATTTTTCTCCCATTCTAAGGCTGTCTCTTCAGTCTGGTGACTGTTTCCTTTGCTGTGCAGAAGCTTTTTAGATTCATGCAGCCCCATTTGTCAAAACTTCCTCATAATTGCTGTGCTATTGGAGTTCTGTTCATAAAGCCTATGTGTTCCAATGTGTTCCCTAACATTATTTATAATAGCAAAAGTGTGGAAAAATCTTACTTGTCCATTGATAATAGATTGACTATATAAATAATGTTACAGAACACAGTAAAATTGTATGCAGCAGTAAAAAAGGATAAGATTTCCAGGCACTGACAGAGAATTGTGTTGACTAAGTGAGAAAGGAGAAAAATGGAGGGCATGAACCAATTTGGAATATAATACATACATGAAAATATCATAGTAAAACTCTGTATAGATTTCTTAAACAAACAGAAATGTCTTTTTCTAAAACAGGGCAGGAATGTAAATCAGGTCCTGTCTGGGGGTTGGTACAATGGGAGGGGAGGACATAAGGAAATGTGTAGGAGGGTGAGTATGGTGGAAATATGCACACATGCGTGTAAGTGGCAAAATGAGACCTGTTGAAACTTCTAAGAATGGGGGGAGGAGAGGTAAAAGAGAATGGTGGAGAAGATAAATTTAAGATTTACTGCAAGCACTTTGTAAATGCTACAGTGCACCCCAGTTCAATAACAATATAATAACAATGAACAAAAATGCAAGGCACTGAGTAAATTTTAAAGTTTCTGACATTCATTAAAAGAAGGGGAAAATAAGAATATATATTCATATTTGCTTCGATTTGAGTAAAGAAATAAAAACTAATAAAAATGATTGTTTATAGATTGGATTCATTATTAGAAAAAAGTGTATTGTAATTATTTCCACTCATTTTCTGTTCTGTGCCCTAAGGTATTTTTATGCAAGATGCAAAAATGATGATACTCTCAAATTACATGTTACCCTTTCTTAGAACAAAAAAATGCATATTATTTGCTAATTTTTAAATTTTATTTTCCTATAAAATGATTTTTTATATTTCTCTTGCTAGGTCCATATTTATTCTCTTGGAATGACTTTGTATTGGGGAGCTGATCATGAAGTACCTCAGAGCCAAGTAAGTCAGTATTTTACATTTGTTGTACTTTTTACATCTGTATAACTTTGCATTTTGAAAAAGCTCTTTCGTGTAGTCATATGTTCTATGGCATGCTATCAGGCACACCAGCATTTCTATACTGGTTCACAATAATGCGGCTTCTTGTAGTGTTTGTTTGAATTTCTTAGTGGATGATGTTGGCCACTTTTTCGTACGCTTTTTAGCCATTTGACTCTGATATTGTATAAAATGTTACTAAGAATAATTTCACTAGTGTCTCTCTTTCACTAGATAATTAGAAGTTGTATTTAAATTATCTTGAGCCTTTATGGCATCTGAAATCTTCCAATTGATTGTGGAAATACCAAGTTATATTTATGTAGAGAGACTACAGTATATCTTAGTGAATATTAGGAAGTGGTTTATTCCCTCAATAGTGTATATACAGGAACTATTTTTCAAAATATTTGAATAACCAAAAAATTCCATTTTTTTCTTAAAAACAAAAAAATGCTACAATAATAAAACCAGAAGGTTTTTTTTCTGTAATACTTCCTATCTGGTAAGATATATGTTAGCTGTCTTCTGTTAATAATTTTTTTTGGACCAGGAAAAGACAATATGCAGAAAGGTATATATGCTGATAGAAAAAGAATTCATTTCCTACAGGTGTATGAAGTATATTTGCTGTGGTTCCTGATATTCCTAGAATGGCTTTTCTCATACTGGAAAGAAGATTTAGTCACATTTATTAACATGGCTTTTCCTCTATTTCCAGCCTATCAAACTTGGAGATCACCTCAACAGCATACTGCTTGGAATGTGTGAGGATGTTATTTATGCTCGAGTTTCTGTTAGGACTGTCCTGGATGCTTGCAGTGCTCACATTAGGAACAGCAACTGTGCACCTTCCTTTTCCTATGTGAAACAGTTGGTAAAACTGGTTCTGGGGAATATTTCTGGGGTAAGCTACTGTTCCAATTTGTAAGCATAGTACATTTTAAAATTTAGTAGCATATCACAAGATTTTCTTTAAAGATGACTACATAGTAGCATTTTCTTAAAGAAAAGAAGTTAAGAACAGGAAAGTAAGTTTTGTGTTCTCATGTTGTATACAAGAAACAATACTTAAATTTTAGGGGCCCATTACTTTACTTTGTGAGAGTTGGTCTTCTTTTAGAACTTTATTCCAGAAATCATTTATTAATGATTATAGAATCATTAATATGTTCCAGTTTGCTCTTGTCTGCTTTCTTAGATCGTTTCCCAACGAACTCTTAAAATGTTTCTATCATCGTGATTACCTAGAGAAAAATGTATCAACATACAAAATGGGTTTTAGAAATATTTAAATGCATTTTTTATTTCTTTATGCCTCTTTCTTGGCCATTCATTTGTCTGGATCCTGTAGGTACTTCCCAACCCTTCCCAACTTCTCTGGACACCAGCATCTGGTATGTAGGAGGCATCCATGCTTGTATTGCTGCCAGATTGCTCTAACACTTGAACTCTTCCATTTTCTCTCATCCTGGATATAAAGAATCCCAAGAATAACAAACTCAAATAGTATCACTTTGTTCTTTGTCTCTTAAACTATGTTCCATCCTGTTTGCCTCATTTGGTACTTCTTAGTTTCTGATATCTAATCTGTATCTAAACTTTATCTGCTCTTACCCTTTAGTGTTATGGTACTTAAGGGTAGTCCCTTCTTTGTATGGGCTACAAATTTGTTGCAGTCACACAGTATTTTTTCTGGTTTCCTCTTAATTCTTTGTCCCTAGGGGTTTAGTTTCTCATCTTAACCAGGATATTTCATGACTGCCAGGAATATAGACAAATTCCACTCACTTTGCCAATTGATAAGAAACAGGCTCAGAGATCTTCTAGATAAGTTGGTTATCTAGATGACAATGGTAGTGATAGACAACTGTCTACCCTTAAATTTTTGTGGTTCTGTAATGGAAGGGAATGTAGGTAGCAGAGGCCAAGGGATTGGGAGTCCTGACTGTTCTTTTCCTATGGTAGTTCGTGTTTTATTTCTGCATGTCCTTTTTTTTGCACAATGATGAAACTACTAAAAAATATGAAAAGCCCTTTATCCCCACCAAAGTTTCTCATGCTGTTGCAAATATATTTTTACTTAATGAAATTCCTCTGTGATCAAATAAGCTTGAGAGAAAACTATTTAAAGGACATTAAATGTAATTTCACTGCAAAACTTAGAGTCTTTTATACACTATTGTATTACTTACTTCAAGAGAGCTAGATATATAAATGAAACTCATTTCTCAAACTTACTTGATCCTGGAAGTCATTTTTTCTTAGATCGTCTCATAACATTAATATTCTACAAAACCACTGCCTTTTATAGGTGAGGAAAATGAGACCCAAATAGCATTTAGTTCAATTTGTTATAATAGTTATTGCTCATCTGTGTATGAAACCTGTGCTAAAGCATATAGAAAATACATATTTCAATAAGATATTTAATCTAAGAGTTCTTATCTAAAGTGCTATAATTAATTATAAAATGCAAATAAGGCAATGAAAACTAATAGCAACATTTTTTAAATATATGGGAACTTGAGGGGAAAGGGTACAAGTTGTAACTATACTTTAAGAAAATAGCACTTGAGGTAGATCCTGTAGACTGAACAGAGAGAGTAATCTCATCAGAGGAAAAGTGAACCTGAATAAATACTGTGCAATGGGAAGGAGCGGGGTCTATTTGGGAAACAGTAATAAGTTTGGTTTGGGATATGCTGAGCAGTTGTCCAGTGGGAGAGGAGTATATAAGGGTCAATTAGAATCAAGATGTAGAGAGAACTTTTATTTCCCCCACCACACACACATACACACCTTTCCATTGCTCTTCCCACTCTCCTGGACAGAAGTAAAACCAGCAGCTGTTTCTACACAGTGCCAGGCACTGTGCTATGTGGCTTATGTGCATTATCACAATCATTCATCATAACAACGCCACTCTAGAAGAGTACTTTATCTTCCTTTTAGAGGTGATGAAACTAAGGCCCAGAAGGATGTCCATGACCACATGCATGGTAGATAACAGATAACTGGAACCTGGATCTCTCTGACTCCAAAGTCTATACTTTTAGCTATTTTCTTCCTCTGCAGCTGTTATTGCCTCCAATAGCTCACAGAATGAGGCTCTTAAGACTGTGAAAGTCACCATGAGTGACCATAGTTCTTTCTTAAGATTAATATAGTATAGAGTAAGTAAGGCTAGCTTACTTGTCTTGGTTCTTCCAATGTTGCAATACTTTTACCTCAGTTTTACTTACCTATAAAATAGTAATGTTAGTACATGTCATCCATTCATATTAGTGAATAGTAATGAAGATAATAGTTTCAGGATTGAGCTTTTTTAAGATCCTTAGCAGTCTCTTTGCTATTTCTCAATTTATCTACAATATGGGAATAGCAGTGGTAATCTACCACATAAAGTTCTGAGAATTAAGTAACAAAGTTTATAAAGCACTTCAAGCAATGCCTGGCATATTGTAACTGTTCAATAAACAACAGCTATTTTTAATAGCTGCCTCAAAGCAGGTATTCCCAAATATATAGGCTATTACTATCTTTTTTATCACTGACAGTATAGTGGACCACAATCATTTATGCACTTAAATGATAACATTATTTCAGAAACATTACCACTTAAGTCTACTTATAGGTAGACAGCCTACCTATGTTTGAATGCTTGAGCCTTGAATTTACTACCATTGACAAATTTTTAATATATACTCAAATTTCAGTAAAGAAAGTCTATTAAAATATTGTGTGTGTGTGTGTGTGTGTGCGTGAGACAGAGGGAGAGAGAGAGAGAGAATAAACAAGCATGAATGCATGTTCTTGGTGCCAGACTTAAGGAACTTCTTACCATTCTCTCTCCTTCTATTTTATATCATGTTTCTCCTCTACTGGTTATCTGAATAAATCAGTGTCCTAACTTTTCATCCCTATTATATGAAGTTTGACCTAACTTGATATGTTTTATTTTGAACAATATCCTTGGTTAAAGTTATTGACATTTAAAGCTACTAACACATTTCATTATAACGAGGACTAAAAGCATTGATTCAAATTTGTCATCTGCCAATGTATCCACTTAGTTTAAAGACTTAGCATTTCTTAAATGTAATTCTGGTAAACAAGACCTAAAAAAGTATTACTGAAAATAATCTAAATTAGTTTCTTCAATGTATAACTACTCAATACCAAAGTTAATGTGCTTTTAAAATTTTAAAACTTGAGAAATGAAAGTAGTTACAGTTGGGGAAAAGAAACAACACTTAGTTTACTGTTTTCAAATGGAACTTATTTTAACCACTACGTTAATCAAGTTAACTGTTTCAGGTAACAAATTACTCTTTGGTCATTGTTTCTTGTCTTTTAATTTTCTGAAGGTGACTTGGCCAGTGCAGGGCCAATCTTATTTAAGGGATACAAATTATAGTAAGATGTAGAGTCCCTTTACTTAATGCTTTACCCCACAAAATTGTTCAGTGTCATTCTGTAGACAATTACCATGAAAACAAAAGATAGATTCTTTTGTCAAACTTGATTTTTGATTACCTATGTACAGACGGATCAGCTTTCCTGTAACAGTGAACAAAAGCCTGATCGAAGCCAGGCTATTCGAGACCGATTAAGAGGAAAAGGATTACCAACAGGTAAGAGTATGTTAATAGAAAATTTCTAGGCTTTAACCTTATTTTATTGTTTATGAAATTATATTTACATGGCTTGGAAATCTAATAACTGTTACTGTGATTTGTTAGAACATAAGGATGCAAGGTGGAAGCAGGGAACAGACAGAAACACTTGCTGTACTAATAAATCCATTAAAGGTATGCAGAAAACATTAGTGCAGTCAAGACTCCCATAATAAATTATTTACCTTTCCAATGTTGTTTTATCAATAATATTATCATTTATTTGCTTTATTATGGTATTGTATATTAAAAATACATTTTAAAACATGTACATATATTTATGAATATAAACATTACTGAGACAAAAGTTTTAGAAAGCAACATTATTTTTCTATTCTCTTTTTTTTTTTTCATGAAAGCGTTGAGTTTATTAATCCTCATGAAAAGCCCAAAACCATCACAGATGTTTACAGTTTATTAATCCTCATGGAAAACCCGCACAATCATCGCAGTTAAAGTCATTGTAGAATCCTTATTCCTTCGGCTTTTTGCCAGCACCAACATTGGCCTTCGCTGTCCCCCTGACTTTCTTCATCCTATTTTTACGTTCCTTTCGCTGTTTCCTTGAGGTCTTTTTCTTCTCATACAGGCCATGCCTAGCAAGTCTGTGTTTGGGTTCATTTTTCTTTGCATAATCCAAGGAATCATAAATCATGCCAAAGCCAGTTGTCTTTCCACCACCAAAATGGGTTCTGAATCCAAATACAAAAATGACATCTGGTATAGTCTTGTACATTTTTGCTAGTTTTTCACGAATTTCTGTCTTAGGTACTGTGGCCTTCCCAGGATGAAGGACATCGATGACCATCTGCTTTCTCTGAAGCAGGCGATTGGTCATAAACTTCCTGGTGCGGATAGTGACTGTGTCATTCATGATGGCGGGTGATCCTCAGGCAGTCAGGAAGAAAAGAGCTCTATTCTCTTTTAAAAAATTTTTTTATTGTTGTAATGGGAGTACATTGTGACATCTACAAGAGTTCTTACAATGTATCATAGTTGAATTCACTCCCTGCATCATTCTTTTTTTTTTAATCATTTTTACATTTACTCATATGTATATATTGTTTGAGCTACCTCTCCTGCCATTCTCTTTTTTGATGTTAGTCACAGTCCACCTAAATTAATATCATGACTTGCAGTTATCAAATACTGCCTTGGATTACATGCTTACTAAACAAAAGTGAATGCTAAATGGTGATTTTATTATTTGCTAGTAGCATTATATAATTATGGGTCCTATAATAATGATCATACAAATATTTTTTTTAATGCATGGAAATACCAAATATTTGAAATAAAAATGGGTGAAATAGGGAGGGGGTCAAGGGGAAGAGACAGTGGAGGTGATCTAACCAATGTACAACATAAGCCTATTTGGAATTGTCACAATGAATCCCCCTGTACAATGAATATATCCTAATCTTAAAAAGTAGGTGAAATAAAAATTTACATGTAATGTATTTTTCAGTTGCTAAGTATTAGGATTGGCTTGTTTATAAAATTAACTTTGGTTTTGCTGATAGTCTTTGTTCTCATCAAGCAATATTAAAATCATGATAATATAAAAAAACAAAACTGTCTTATGGGTAAAATATTTTATTCTTAGATATTGGGAAAGGAAGACACAAATGTAATGATAACAAGTATATCCTAATAAAAATATTCAATTGATATAATCTAATAAAATAGATTAAAAAGTTAATATATATTTTTTAATTTAATGAGACAATCAACACACAGCTATCTTATTTTAAAAACATAAGAGAAACTCTATTTGTGAAAATTAAATAGACACTTGATTATGTGAACCAAATGCTTTGCAGAGTTCAGCGCTCTCATATCTGAAAGAATGTGCCTAAGCAAAGTGCACTGCTTATCTTGAGAAGACAAAGAGAAGCAGTAAGATTGTTTCTAATTGGGTGATTCTGTAATAGTACAGCCCAGTTAAATATCCATTATGGTGCTTCATTTTACTTATCATGAGTAAGGATTATTTTTCTGAAAACACATGTTAGCTTTCACACCAAGATAATGAATTTATTTCTAGTTACATCAAGTTTCTTTTTCTAATACATATGTTATTCATTTACATGTGGGTAAAAAAATACAAGGTGGGCTTTGCCTAACTTCTTAGAACTTTGATGGCAATTACAGTATTTGTAATCCTTTTTTACAAGTGTTTTCTTTACCATACTCATGTCCCCATATATATGGACACACTGTGGTAAGTAAAAATCCCTTTCCCTCTTGGTGCTGAATAGCAGCAGTTTCCTTATCCATCAAATTTTCAGCCACTTTCCTGTTTTAGAATGGAATCCTAATAGAAAAGTATAAACGTTCCATAGCAAAGCTAAGAGAATCTTTTTTCAAGGAGACTATAATAAAAGTACATTAGTTTTTGTAGGTGTTCAATGAATATTTGATTGGGTTAGTATGAGAAAAGATTTTATAAAAACACTACACAGTAAAATGTAATATATATTCCTAATATAATTCTTTAATAATCTTATAAAGAAACATATCATAATCGTTTAAGTTAACTTATTTTAAAGTTAAAGGAGAATAATTATAATGATAAAAGCATCAGAAATTTTAAAGCAAATTTTAATTACTTTTATCTGTGACCTTGTTATTATAATAAGAAAGATTTAATGGTATTCTTTACTACCTCTTTAGAATACTTATTTATACTATCCAATGCAGATAATGAAGGAATGACTACAAGGACTTTACAAATTCACAAAGAAATCCACAATAGACTATCCATTGATTTTATTCTCTAATAATCATTTTAAAAAAATAAAATCTTTACTGTAGAATAAAATTTCCCCTATAGCTAAACTCTAGAGTATTTGTAAGGAATTACAATTCGTCACTCATGATAAACCAAAATTTTGTTTGCTTGTATCTTTGGGTAGAATTCGAAGTTTTTAGTACTTAAATCATAGCCTTGTTTAGATCAAATATAATGGAGGATGATTCCTCAGAACTTGTTAGCCATTGCTTTCCACAACAGTATTGCACAGCAACTCTTTTAATTTACCTTTTCAAATTTATAAAACTTTTTTTGCAAGGATAGAATCAATATAAATCTAATTATAGCTCTGCTAATAAGCAGTCAGCAGCTAATAGTCAATGGCATGCCTTTAAAAGTTTAAGACTAAAAAGAAAATTCCTCTTGAAGAGAAATAGTCTTCTAGGACACTGGGTTATTTTTGGACACTGTTAGTTCACCCCATGTCACTTGCACCAAAGCAGCCTGTCATCCTACATTGCTGATAAAACATTCTCTTCAATGGGCACTAATCTGAAACATTTATGTAGTGATAACCTTCATTTATTAAGTTCCTGACCACAGTATACAGTAAAGAAAACATCAAGATGGTCCATGAGATGTAGAATGAGATTAAAAGAAGTAAACAAATTTAGGGATTATACCTTATATCTACTGAATTTAGTTGTTCAACTAAAATTTTTTTTTATACTTTTTTTTATTATTGTACTCGGGGTACATAGTGACATTACAAAATTTCTTACACTATATCATAGTTGAATTCACCCCCTCCATCATTTGTTCAACTAAAATTTCATAAACCCTTTCTACTATGAGTAAATGACCTAAAAATGTTTTTCCTTATGTCTTACTTCTGAAATCTATCACAAAAACTAAAGCCTGAACTAGTGGGCTGTCTTCCCCTACTTTGTTACTTAATACTGCCAGTGCTGATAAAATGGCTTCATGAAGCAGAAAGAAATCAAACATTTCTTCCAAGCTTACAGTGGAAACCTATACCATGATCAGATCAGCATGATAGCGCTTCAGAGCTTGGGTGTGTGATAATATCATGTTTCTTTTTTTATGTACTTGAACATGTTTGTGAGGACACATGGAAAATCGATGAGCCTCTAAATATTGAAATGTCAGTTTGAAGTTAACTGCTAAGAGATGATGTGAATCTTGGAGTCTGTGTTGGGAGGAGAAAGGTGAATGATGACATCCAATTAAGGATAATGTTAATCACATACAACATACAACAAAAATAGTTCCTTTGCAAAGGAGGTTTTTTTTTTTCCCAGTTTAACTAAAATAAATGGAGTGCATTCTATTATGAAGACTTATGCTCTTAAAATCTATTATTTGTAGCTTTTTCTTTTTATTTTTTTATTTATTTTTTTTTTGGTGGGACTGCAGCTTGAGCTTTGCAGGGCTTCATGCTTGCAATGCAGGCACTCTAGTTCTTGAGCCACATCTCCAGTCCATTTTCGTCTATTTTGGAGATGGGGTCTCACAGACTGTTTGCCTGGGCTGACCTTGAATACCAGTTCTCCTGATTCATCCTCTCAAGTTGCTAGTACTGCAGGTGTGAGTTTATTTGTAGTTCTTTACTATATATTTATTGCTCCCCATTTAGATTTTAGCAAACTGTACATTCTCCAGAAGGTGAATGTTTATGATTTTGTTTTGAATTTGGATATTTATAACTGTATATAATCTAATATTGTCTACAAACTAACCCAGAACTCAGAGCCTCCTCAAGGGATGGAAAATCCACATCTTACCACCATTTGTCCTATTTTGAACAATGTGATACTTTTTCTTAAAGAGTAAATCTAAATCTTTGATGGAAGATATTCTGATCTCTGGTTTCATTATTACCTCCCAAAAGAACTTTTAAATCACACACTCACCCCCCCCCCAGTAAATAATTATGTGCTTAAGAAAATAAAACAAAAATAGAAAAAGGAGGCAAAATTTTGAAGTTTTTGTTGTCCTGTTCAGGAGAACTCAAAAAAGTTCATAGGGGGATTAGTTTACTTATCCTGTCATCTCTAAGAGAAGTAATAAATTACATCCACATTTTGTAGATGAAGGAAATAAGAAACATGGAGATTGAATGGCTTACCCAAACTTACAGATTGACTAGAAAGGTAGAACTATAACTCAGGTCTACTGATAGTCATCTTTCTGTTAAATAATGGTACCTAAATTGGATTTTAAAGAATTTTAAATGTTTCATAATCAGTTCATTCTTTTGGAATCTGTTTTAGTAGGAACTGAAAAAATAAGGCACAGTCTTTATGTTATTGTTCCACTTGAGAATTGGGGGTAGTAAGAATGATGACAGATATATGCTGGATTTTTATACCATGAGACAAATGTCCTATTTTAGGCCCAGCATGCTCTGAGTAGTGGAAGGAGCAACTATGCCAGGATGGGGAAATACCAGGAAAATTTTCTTCCACCTGAAACAATACAAGAGTGGCTCCAATGACATTGCTTTCAACAGAAGTGTTAGCTTAATGTCCTGTGAGCAAAATGGGTAGTGAGCACAGCAATTACATGTACTTAATTAATGACTTCCATGCTGTTATTGCCTATTATATAAAACAATTCAAATAGCCTGAACCTGTGTTTAGAAAAATTGGGGAAGTAGCTAAATAAGTTGCATTCAATTGAGTTTCAAATTATTAAATAGCACTAGTTTTGTGGAGTGAACTTATGCATCAAATAAATATGAGCACAGAATTCCATGTTTCTCCTCCCTTGTATGTCCAGATTCTGTATTTGGACTCTTACTTTGAGTTCCTGTATTAGTAAGTTTTCCCCACAGTGCTTTAGCAACGTAACATGACTATGATACCATCACTTTATTTAGTAGCCCCTATCCCTCTTTTTTTTTTTTAGTTATTTTTCAGATAGAGTTTCTCACTTTTGCCTGGGGCCTGTCTCCTAACTCCACCTCCCAAGTAGCTGGGATTTGGTGCCCCCAAATTTTATTTTACATAAAGAAATGTCTTTTACAGACAGTATTTTTATTAATCTCTGAGGACTTAAATGGGCAATTAGGTATAGTTGAAAATAGCATATCAGTAACAACACAAAATGCCATGATAACTTCTGCCAGACAGGAATAATTGATTTAAAAATCAGTTATTTGAATCTTTTTATTTCAGCCGATTATACCAGCTGAAATCCACCTGTCTACTGTGCACCTATGTACCTTCCTAAAAATGTGCCTTCTTTTTCTTTCAAAAAAACAAAAAAGCAGTCCTAGGCTAATAGAACTAATAAGAGAAACTACATAGCTCAGAGCATCTCTTTCTTGCCATTTTCTTTTTCTTCTTTCACCTACACTCAGTCCCTTCTTTTAATGCTTTTGTAATTCATAGCTCTTATAATTTTGTGATTCATAGCTCTTACAATTTTTACTATCTATGACAAGTACATACCTATCACTTTGAATCTTGTTTAATACTTCAACTTTTTGCCCAGTTCCTCGCATGTGTTACTACTGTCCCCATCTTTCTTCCTTTCTTGCTCCTCTTTTTGCTTCACCATCACTTTCTTGGTCCTTTGGCCACCAGAAAAGACCTTAATTATGACTCAAAATAATCTTTTGCTAATTTTCATGAGATTTTAAGTTAGCTATTTTAATGTGATTTTTAGACTTAGCAACTTGAACAGCAGTCAAAGTTGATGCATTTTGTGGAAATAGAACAGAAAGTTATTGTAAACTTTTATTTATTTATTTATTATTACTTTGTTGTACTGGGTGTTGAACTCAGGGCCTCACACTTGCTGGATGGGTGCTCTACCACTTGATGCACTCTACCAGCTCTGTTGCAAACTTAAATGAATTATTTTTGGTTTTGTACATTATAGAATTTGACATGAAATGATAACTTCTTGGACTCTTAATAAATATGTACTGAAATATTTTCACAAGTAGTTAATTTGCATTAAGACAATTAAAAACCCAGCATTAATAAAGCAGTCATTAACCAAGAGCCACCTAGTTAACATTTAGTTTTAGGCCTTAGTGCAAAGGCATGGCTCTCTTCAGATACCATGGCCAATTAGTATATTGTTAGTAAATACTAATGACCTAAAAGAGAATACACATTTACCTGTTCCAAGTGGGATGGACTTACGATACATTTGGAAAGTAACCTGTTTACTTTACAAGGAAGTTAGGGTAGACTACTTGGAGAAAGTCCTATTTAAAATGAAACTAAAGGATGAGAAAGGTCTAGAGTAGAGTGTTTGAGGTAGAGAAAAAGTATGTACAAAGGCCCTTATGCATAAGAGAGCTTAACAGGAAAAAACCTGTAGCCTGGGTAAAATAAGGGAAATAGAAATGAGACTAAAAGGGCTAGAGGCATAGATGAAGTGGTAGAATGCCTGCCTAATAAGTATAAAGCCCTGAGTTCAAACCTCAGCACTGAGACTAAAAAGGATTCAAATGGCAGACATGAAAGGAAATTTCATTTAAAACACCTTTAAGATTCATTTAACAGGGCAGTGGCATCATTGAATTTACATTAAAAAAATAATTATGACTGCTGAATGAGGATAGTTGGATGAGGAAAATAGAAGCAGCCTAACTGGGGTCATCACAGGGATCCAGAAAAGTGATAACGTTCACTGGGAATAAGGTGATGGCAGTATAATTGGAAATAGTCACATAAAGTAAGTTACCATTGAGAATTTAAATAGCCAGCACTGAATGATGGATCTGATGTAGGAACTAAGGAAGATGAAGAATTAAGGATGATGCCCATATTTCCATTTTGAGCAATCAGTTGAATAGTGGTGCCACTTTGTGTAGTAGGAAAGACCGGAAGAGAGCAAACAGTTCTGGAGGTAGGAAGCAAGAGGTAAGATTTAAGCATGTATACTTTGAGGTGCTTCTGAAATATACTACCAAAAGTTTCAATTATATTAGATTGGAGTGCCCAGAAGAGGTCAGTGCTAAAAATATAAATTTGTGAGCTTTCATAGTGTAGATGATACTTAAAACCTTATTATTGGGATTATATGAGGAAAAAGTGAAAAGATGAACTTCTAAAACTGATACCTGAAGAAATCCAATATTGAATATACAGTAGAGGAAAAGAAGACAAAGAATGAGAATGAGCTGTCTGAGAGGTAAAAGGAAACCAGACTTGTAAAGAGAGGAAAGTGATTTAGTAAGGCATAGTCATCAGTTAAATTGTGCTGAGAAGTAAGATAAGGATGAGAAAGAATCCATTGGATTTGGCAACATGGAAGGTCATTGGTGATACACAATGAGGGTTACTAAGGCATGGAGTAATTGGAAGCTGACTAGAGTGAATAGAATAATGACTGGGAAGTAAGAAATTAGAGACAACAGTAGCTAAAGGGAAGTGTGGTAATGAGAAGAATGGTTTGGTTTGATTTTGTTTGTTTATGAAAGAAATTAGATTATTTTTGTATTCTAAGGGGAATGACTAAATAAAAGGGAGTAAATAATGAAATTGTAATCAGATCCAGAAAAGTGAATCTTAGAAGTAATTGATTTGATAAGATAAAAAGAGAGGGGAATTCAGAATTCATACTAGGAATTGGCCTTCAGTGGTTGGAAAATTCATGCTTTGAGACAACAAGGAAAAGATTTGCAGACTCAGAGAGATATGTAGAGTTAGTAGTCACGGAAGGATAAGAAAGCATTCTGGACAGCTTCTATTTTCTTGGTGGACTGTGAAACAGGATCAAGAGCTAAAAGACAGTAGTGAGTTAAGGTGGGATTTTTTGAAGAATAAAAAAAAGTGAAAGTCACTGGGGAAAGTGAGTGCTTATTGTTAACACTATTGCTATTAACACATTGCACTGAGTGTACAAAGTGGTTGACTGAATTTATTGTGCTGCCAAAATATCCACATGTTTGAATTTTTCCAATTTTTAACTACTTGTTCATAGACAAGGCAATTGAAAGAAGGCAGGTGGTTGTCTTGAATCCTTTCATTTCATATTTTTTATGTAATATAGTCTATTGATTTCCAAGAATATCTCTGTTCTCTAGTCAATAAAATTTTAAATTAATGAATTTCAAAATGTGGTTTGTGTGAGAATGTAACATACCAGAAGCACTGTAACACAGACATGTTTATCAGTTTTTGAATTAGATTAGATTAGAAGCTAGAGGCTTTGACATTCTGTCCAGATGTAGCATGGTATATTTCCTGATGTTCTTTATATTATTGGGCCAAAATGTGGATGTTACCATGAAAAGGTCTGTGTTCAGAGAAATATGAGGTACAAGAAAAGTACCATGTTTGAATCTCATTCTCAAGTAATCATTTATTTTTTGCCATTCTGAGATGAATTCACTTTCTCTTAAGATTTCTAAGGTAAAATTTATAGTCAAGGAATTAAAGCTTATGATTTGTACTCTGAAGAGGCAATTGACAACTTCAAATGAGTTGATAAATAATTTAATATTTTATTACTAGGGAGGTTTTAGTCATTACATTGTGCAGCACATAAGTTGTCAGAGAAATCACAGAAGGCAGCATAGGAAATCATCAATATTTAGGGGCTACTGGATCAATAACTATAAAATATTTTTTGCTATTTTTTTCAATAGCTAACAAATACATGATTTTTTTTGGATGGGACTAAGGTTTGAACTCACGGCTTTTCACTTGCAAAGCAGACAGACACTCTACCACTTAAGCCAGACCTCCATTCCTTTTGCTCTGATTACTTTGGAGATAGGGTTTCACAAACTGCCCATACTGCCCTTGTACTACAATTCTCCCCATCTCAGCCTCCCAAGTAATTAGGATTACAGGCATGAGCCACTGGCACCCAACAATTTACCATCTTTTTGGGGGGAAGGAGCTTACTGGAGTTATACTCCCTAATTTTTTAATGTTGAATCTAGATTCAAAAAATTCATATCAGAATGGGCCTTTTTGGTGTGCTCCAATGCATTTAAAGACTGCTGCCTTAAAAACTAGAGATTGGGGTCCTGGTTTTAACTAAATCAAAAGACAAAGAATGATAAAAAAAAATGGTATTTTATTATAATTATAAATAGTGACATATTATGTTCTAGAGGGAAAATACTAGTTTAGTACATGATTGTCTGCCTGAAAAAAAATAGGTTTCTTTTACAATTTAAATGCAGTCAAATCATCTGGATTTAAAATACTAGAAACATTACTGAAAACATGTCTAATTATAATAAAATCTTGCACTTAAGAATTCTAAGTACTACAGTTTTATTCTTATCCAGGATATAGCAAGAATTCTTTGCTTCTCCTATAAACATATTTATTTAAAAGACCAGACTATGCCAGGGACTATATGTTTAAGTTATAATTTCAGAAGTTATAGTAGTATATTACACATTCTATTATTACCCCCAAATCATTTCAGGGATAAATATTCTACCAAACCAGATAGTAACAGCAAATTTATCTGTTTTAAAACTGAATAATTTACTTCTGACAAAATAATACCACTCAAAAAGGTGACTTGAATATACTATTTACGTTATTAGATAACACATCGCAGTGGGAATATATAGCTCAGTGGTAAAGTGCTTGCATGTACAAGGCTCTGGGTTCAATCATGAGCACTGTGGAAACAGAAACAGAGAGACCCTGGACCATGAAAAGTTATGCAAACAGCATCTCCTCCAGGCCCAACTCTGCTTAGCTTCCTAGAAACACCTTTTTCTATTACCACTATCACCATCACCATAAGCCCATTATATCCCTGATCTTCCATTTGGAGAATTTAGGAAACTGCTACCACTTTCATTGTCAGTGATGGGTTACATTCCAGTTTATTTTCTAAAAATTCTGTGCATACATGATAGATTCTTATCATTCCAGGAAGAAGCTCTACTTCTGATGTACTAGACATACACAAGGCTCCATTCTCTCATCAGACCTTTCTTAACAAAGGGCTTAGTAAATCTATGGGATTTCTGTCCATCAGAGACACACAAGATGAGGAAGAGTATTTCAAGGACATTTCATCAGATAATAATTCTGAAAATGAAGACTCTAAAAATATCTGCTCCCCTTACCACTTCAAAACTAGTGGTCCACAAAAAAAAGTTATCCCTGGCATTGATGTGCTTCCCAAGAAGAAAATTTGGGCTTCCTCCATGGACTTGCTTTGTACAACTGATGGAGACTTCTCTTCTGGAGAAAATGGCAGATACCAACGATGTCACCCTGAAACAGTAACAGGGCGGCCTTCAACTACTCCTAGGAAAAAAGAGGCAAGATACTCAGATGGAAACATAGCCTTGGATATCTTTGGCCCTCAGAAGATGGATCCAGTATATCACACTCGAGAATTGCCCACCTCCTCAGCAATATCAAATGCTTTGGACCGAATTCGAGAGAGACAAAAGAAACTTCAGGTTCTGAGAGAAGCCATGAATGTAGAAGGTTAGTAATTTTGTGTGTGTCTGAGAGAGAATTCAATCAAAAATTTAAAATTGTGTTATGAAATAAAGAAGGGTTATTAAACCATTCTACAAGTCTTATTTCCACTGCCAAGCCTTTGTACCCAGGTTGCATTGATTTGTCTGTCCATTTCTGTTCTCCTTTCCATCAAAACCCTAATCAAAGCATCCTGCTTCCCAAAGTCATCCCTGTGGAACAAGCCCAGTCCAGGTACTTTATAGTCTCTCAGAATTTAAGGTGTATTTTTAGATTGTAAGCTTCTCAAGGGCAGGATTCATGTTTTCTACCTTGTGCTCTGTCTCATTGGTGGCTCCAGTAAATTGCTGGTTCATGGAAATGAAAAGCAGCAAATCATAATCAGCTCCCAAGGGAGGTAGAGTACCATGGTGATAGTGCAGTGCCCCCTGGACCACCAGTTCCTTAGAATGCAGTGTCAGGACATTATGATTTATTTGGGTAAATCTGTGCTTCTAAACACAGTCAGACAGACTAGATTTGAATTAGTTACTCCATTCAGTGTCTGTCTCACCTTTACCTCAGCAGTTGGGTGATCTTTCCAAGCCTGAGTTATCACATCTATAAAAATGGGATAACAACAGATTTATTAGATAATGAGCTTAAAGTGATTAAACAAACCTACATTTTTAGTGTGAGGAGCATAAAAACAATTACATAGTTGGTAAATTCTTACTATTCTGGGATAAAGTTCTGACTCTAAAATATCTGATTCACATAAAAAATCAATATGTTGAATGGATTATTCTAAATATGTGAATAGAAGCTACAGATACAAGAGAAAACATAGATTTTCAATTAATCCTCTATATTGTTTAAGAAGAAAGGTTTATAATTGCCCATGCCTCCTAGACAACCCTTTGACATAGCTAACTAAAGTTTGAAAAAGAGTGATGTAATTGAGGTTCATAGTCATCTTTAAGGTCATTATTCCAGTATGTTTTCAATTCATAGATTGCCTTTAAAGTATTCTGCTAAGGTCTGCTCTTCTCTTACCACTAGTTTAAGCATAATTCTAGGGCTAAAAATACTCATCTAGTTGTACTTTATTTCTAGTAAAAAGAAAAGTTTATAATTTTTTTCAATTCAGAAATTGCAAATTAGAAAAGAACCTGGAATTATGGAGGACATTATTGAATTTTAATTGATATTATGGGTTTGTGTATAATACACATTTGAAAAGTCACCTTTAGGTGATGGTTGTATATGTTATTGATCTGAAAAGTTGGAAGTCTTTCAGAGACAGAAATAAAAGTTTAGGGATTTGCTTATTCACCATGTCACTTTAAATTCTTGCAATTGTGATAGTAAAGAGTAGGTACTTCCTGTAGGTTCAAGGAAGAAAGTCTCATTTCGGAAATCATATTCATGCCTATTTAGTGTTACATACCATCTATCACGTGAGCAATAATTTTGCCTGGGCTGCTTCTGAATATGTCCTCATGGAGACATTTATGTAAAGAAATTTTATCCGTTGTGAAAAAAAAACAGTCCTCAGTGATTAAAACAGTTAAAACCATTACGACCTAAAGCTACATAGTGCAGATACATACCAATCTAGAGGAATCTTTCTAATATTTAGAAGATTAATATTTTTTCTTAAAATCTGAATATTAAAAACAAAATCATAATTTCTGATTTTCTCATGTGCTAGATTCAGAAGATTATTTGCATAAGTACTTGGTAAATTAATAGTAGTATGGATTAGCAAAATTTAGGATAATGTTTTGAAACTTGAAACTTGGTTTGAGGATTGGACTATGAGCACATGATAAAAGCGAGAGCACACAAGGGAGGGGTGAGGATAGGTAAGACACCTAAAAAACTAGCTAGCATTTGTTGCCCTTAACGCAGAGAAACTAAAGCAGATACCTTAAAGCAACTGAGGCCAATAGGAAAAGGGGAACAGGTACTAGAGAAAAGGTTAGATCAAAAAGAATTAACCTAGAAGGTAACACCCACGCACAGGAAATCAATGTGAGTCAATGCCCTGTATAGCTATCCTTATCTCAACCAGGAAAAACCCTTGTTCCTTCCTATTATTGCTTATACTCTCTCTACAACAAAATTAGAAATAAGGGCAAAATAGTTTCTGCTGGGTATTGAGGGGGGGAGAGGGAGGGGGCGGAGTGGGTGGTAAGGGAGGGGGTGGGGGCAGGGGGGAGAAATGAACCAAGCCTTGTATGCACATATGAATAATAAAAGAAAAATGGAAAAAAAAAAAAAGAAACTTGGTTTGAGAGTTAACTAGGAAGTAGATCTAACATTAGTGGAAGGATATTAATCTGTTAAATTATACTACAGTAGTCAATTTAATATATTTTGTTTGAATAGGTAAATTTTGTCTTGATTGCCTATAACAAAATATATTGGACTACTGTACCTTCTCAGGTAGTATGTGTGCACATGTGCGAAGTGTGAAGGAAACTCAAATAGAACAGTTTGTTTTCAGATATGCATATACACCTGCAAAGATGATTCATAATGTTTGTATGAAACGTATTTGTTCAAAAGGTAACTAATTGGGCTAGGAGTATGGCTAAGTGGTAGAATACTTGCTTAGCAAGCATGAAGCCTTGAGTTTAATCCCTAGTAGTGCCAAAAACAAACAAACAAAACAAATAACTAGTTATGACATATCATTTCAAGATTTAGAAAATTTAGATTTGTTATAGGAGATAGAAGCAAAGGAAAAGCCTTCTTTTTAAAATAAAATATATTTTCAGTTGTTTGATTCAGGACAGTTTCTATCCTGAAGTCTTACAAAGTTTTCAAAAAACCCATGTTTTTCTAGAAGATATTTTAAAACCCAATTAAATAGACAAAATCTGAAAATGTTAGTTTATTATGAAAATTTTTATATCACCTTAAGTAAATCTCCATTATTATATTTGTAAGTAGTAATAAATCATGTTTGCTTGAAACTGAAACTATTATTTGAAAAGAATGTTTGAGGTTTAGAATTCAAAACCAATTTTTTTTTTTTTTTTTGCTGGGCTGGGATTTTTACTTAGGGCTTCACACTTGCAAAGCAGGCATTCTACCACTTGAGCAGCACCTCTAGCCCATTTTGGTCTGGTTATTTTGGAATGGTGTCTTGAAAACTATGCCTGGGCTGGCCTCAAACTGCAATCCTCCCAATCTCAGCCTCCCAAGTAGCTAGTATTATAGGTATGAGCCACCATACCAATACAAAACCAATAAAACTTAATACTTATTTAGTTTAGTAACGTGCTGGTTTTATGCTGTGCTTTTTCTGAAGTTTAGGTAATTTATGTTAGATGTGCAAACAAAGGTATGTATGAATTGCTAATATGAAGATTTTTACTAGTATTCAAAGAAAAATGAGGATAGAAAATAATAAAAATCCTATTTATTTCAATTCTCATGAAAAACAGACTCTACAAATCCCTTTTATGTATGATAAATGAAGGAGAAATGTACTTGTTATTAATGTACATTTTACATATTTCTTCTTAATTTTCCTATTTTAAAATATTAAAAAACAAATGTTCCATACAATTTTTGTAATCTTTAAATCTGTCAATTATTAATGGATTTCAGTAATTTTAGGACTAGATGATGTTACTTCAGTTTTTTTGTTTTTTGATAAAGATGTGTTCTCGGACTAGGGATGTAGCTTAGTGGTAGAGCACATGCCTCACATGTGCAAAGCCTGAGCTCAATCCCCAGCACTGAAAAAAAAAGAAGAAAAGAAAATGCTATACTTCAGTTTGTTCTTTTGAGTGTACATGGAGGGTCATTAAACTGATAGTTGTCTCCTTAAGCCTCAGCCACATAGCCCTTTCCTTATATGCCCCTTCCTCTTAGAAGGAACCTTGCCTAAATCACCTGCATAGCATCTCCTCACCTGACAACATCAACTAGCAGACTAGCAGAGAGGATACTAGACATTAAATCATCCAATTTGGAACTGGAAGGGATCTGGGTGCCATTTAAGCCAAACAGCTCATTTTCAAGAGGCTCAGAAAAAGTATGTTAGTTTACCAAAGGAGATACATAATTCACATTTCATAGCGAACTATATTTTGACTCATGAATTTCCATTTGCTGCTCTGATATGAAGAAGAGACCAGGTATTTCACTTTGTTGGGAAGATTTTTTCCTGCCTGGGAAGTTGGACAGCCAACTAATCACCTAACAAGCCCCTTGTCTCTCTTAATAAAATCACATAATTTTTAATGCAGTGAAATAAGATAGCATTATCAAAGAAAAGCTAAAAATGAGACACTTTGTTCTTTCTGCAATACACCATTCTATAGAGATTAAGATGAAGCTCCAATGTGGCACACACTCTATTGGGATGGAGTGTTTTGTGGGGTTCTGCCATGGAGGAAATTCCTTAAGGTAGTTGATCCTATGACTGATAGGGAGCAAACTATCAAAAAGCAGTGGTTGGAGGCTCGGCATGGTGATACAGATTACTCAGGAGTCAGCGGTAGGAGGATCACACACTGAGACCACCCTGGGCAAAAGTACGAGACCCTATCCAAAAAGCAAACTGAAAAGCAAAGGTATTGGGCCATAACTCAAGTGGTAGAGCACTCACCTAGCAAGTTCAAGGCTCTGAGTTCAAGCCCTAGTACTACCAGTAAAATTAAGCAGTGGTTGGCACTGGCTTCTCTGACTTCTTTGGGAAAGTTAGAAACAAAAAAGATTCCAAGAAAGAAATAGTAGTTGAAATTTGAAAATTATAAATATAAATTATTACTGTGATTATTAAGTTAATACTTAATCTTCCAGATAGTTCTTCAACTGTATAAAGCAGAAGAGAAGGGGCGAGTAGAAATATAACTTAGTTTATCTTACGGAAACCAGTTTTTTGATCTCTTTTTTTCCTCTTTTTTTTTTTTTTTGTCCTATCAAGTTCACCTTTTTTTTTTTTAACCTCAGCAAAAGACTGTCCTGTTCTACTCATTTTCTTTCTTCCTTATTCCCAGCATTTTCTTTTCTCTCTTTCTACTGTGTCTTAAGACCTGAATTCTCTGCTTTTTAATAGGAGTATCTACAAATGTCAGGACTAGTACCCCATCTCTGTTGTGGTGTAATCACCATACACACCCTGTCCATTGCTGTGTGGTTGGCAGTAGATTGCTCATTATGAGAGCTGACTTGGAACCAGTACTGTGTGTATAGCCTGAACAGCCCCCCACACCCTGGGTGGGGACCTTCAGTAGCATTTTGCTTCCAACCGTCCGAACTGCATTCTGCACAATACAGTACATGAAGAGCAGATAAAACTATTTTCCACCAAAGTGGTTATGGTTAAACACTATTTAATGAGCTGTTAGTCAACCTACTTCACCTTAAAATTAAATATTGTTTCCTTCTTTCAAGTGCTGCAGCTTCTGGTCCTAGCCTAATTTTGTTATCTTGTGACAGCCCTGTGGATGCAGCTGAAAAATCTGCGTTGTACAGTTGGAATATGTAAACACTTAAGTATGTGAGCATGTTCTCATTATTGAGCACTTTAATGTTTCATTTGAGAACACTAAATTTACAAGTTTACACTTTTATATAATTTACATTTAAGAAAAGCAAGGGAACAAGTTCACAATTGCTTTAGTTCACAGAAAGAGAGATACATTTTCTCCAAACTCATCTTTCTTTTTTAAAATCCAAAACTGCTAAAGATGAACCATTTCAATTTTCATTTCTTTACCTTATTTCCCTTTGTGTAGGAAAAAAGAAAAAAAATATGATTGGGTTGTTATTTAGATTATTCCACAAGTGAATAATTTTAAGATTCATCTTCTATTCCATCCATATCAGTTCTGCCAAAGTAAATACCAGTAAACAGGGATTTTATGTGATATTAGTCTAACATCTCATGCAGCTTAGGCAATTAAGCTTAGGCTTAATTATTATTCTCTAAGGTACAAATATATTTTGTATATTTAAAGAACATGCTATTAGAGATAGAATCAACATTTTGGTCAGAAAGAGTTGTTTACATTTCCAGGGCTAGATTTTAAGGCTATAGATGTATTTTTTAGATCAGCATTATCCATTAGAACTTACTCAATGGAGTAAATATTCTGTGTCTGCACAGCCCAGCTTGGTGGCTACTATCCACATGTGACTATTAAACAACTGCGGTGTGGCTATGCAACTGTGGGACGATTTTATTCCATTTAAATCTATAAAGCAGAAGCTGGGTGTGGTGGCCCATGCCTGTAATTTCCAGCATTCAGGAGGCTGAGGCAAGAGGATTGCAAGTTTGAGGCCAGTCTGGACTACATAATGAGTTCCAGACCAGCCTGGATCCTATCTCGATTAGTTAATTAGCTAATTAATTAACTTACACACTCAAATTGGCTAGTAGCCACTATATTGGACAGTGCATTCCTACATAAAGTTAGGCCAGTAAAAAATACCAATATTTAATTGAGAAAAGACTGGTTTTAGAAGCTTTTATGAAGGAGTGAGCAAAAAATTATTCTTCAGTTTAAGTAACAATACAACTGACAGTAGATTACTTCTTTTAATACATCCAAATATAAAAACTCAAATTGCATATTCAAGCCTTAGGTAAAATTAAAGGTGAAACCAATGCAAACTTTCCAGTGCCTATATTCATAATAGTGTAATGATTTTAGGCCCACATAAATATTATTTTACTGTATTAGGAAGTAGAGACCTAATTTATATCTACCCATAGTGTGATTCTCATAAATGCAATTTGGCAATAGTCACCTTCTGAGAAACATAGATTAATATATCCTAAGAAATATCATAAATGAATCTAATTAGCAATGGATGTCATCACAATTTTTAAAACCCAGGAATCTTACCACTAAAATATTCCCTCATCTTATCTCAGTCCCTTTTGTCTCTCCAGTACAATTTGTGTCTTTGTCATGGAAGCCTGAATACACTTCTCTGCCATCAGCTATTTGTGTTCAGTCACCTGAGTAGGATAAAATTCTAGCTCCTTAGATCACTATACCTAATGCGGTCCATGATTGTATCTCTCCAGTCTCATTTCCCCTCCCTTTTCCCCCTTCCTCCTCTTTGTGTGTGTGTGTGTGTGTACATACAAATAAATATGTGTATATGCAAATATATTTATACATAAAAATATAAATATGTATTTTCTTATGTACTTATATATCCATATATATATATAGAGAGAAATATCCATCTATCTACTTACTTACCTATCTAAGGATCATTTTATATTTCCATGATTTTATTCATGTAGCCATCCAACTTTCAGACATTGCCAGTTCAGGAATCTTTCTCATCCCGTCCCAGTTTAGAATGATGGCCTATATTTTGATGGAAATTACTTCTTTTGAAGAGATTATTTCTTCCCTATAATTCATAGATGTATCTTTATATCTGCCACTATACTTGACTTAAAATAGGTACTAAAATAAGTGTTTGTTAACATAACCTGAGTATTAGCATGGTGCTGTTAAAGAACTTTAGTTCACACAGTGCTGCTATTTCAGATATAGGATACAACAATATTCTCTGGTCAGTTATGCATATAGTGAGGAAAAATTCCACCTCCTTCATTTCTATTTTGTTTACTCTAAGAGTAAAACTACATGCTTGACATTCCTAAGCTGAACAACCAACAGCAAATATAACCACCTTCATATTGAACTTTATAGTCTTTGAACATTTTAAAAGGAACAGTTACAAAACAACAAAGAATCCTGAAGGATGCTAAAAGAGTGGTATAGTGAGCTTAGACCCAAGTCACTGCTCATACTCAGGACCCCCATTCAAGGAATTGGAGACTATTCATTCTTTTTGCTGTGCCTCCCTTTGTACAGTTTTACACATATAGAGTGAATGATTGACACTTTACAGACAGTTTCTCCATATGTCCTTCCTCACTTACCTATATTCATACTTGTAGGAGCTTTGTTCTTTCAGATTAAAAATTTATTCATTGTGTCTAACTAGCTCTCATAGGATTTTGGGTTTTATATCTTATTCTGTTGGTCACAGTAGAATAAGTAGAATAGGTGGTATAAAATAGAATACAGTGGGTGTTAGAGAACACATAAAAGGTGCAATCTATAATCTCCCAGAAGTTAGTCCCCTGAAAAGGAAGCATAGAGAAGAACACTTACTTCTTGAGTGCATGGTGATATTACGTGTGTCTCTCTGCTTTGCTTGAAAATAGAAGAATTTTATTTATTAGGGCTTAAATCCTTTAAAAGCTTTAAAATGTTATATGATTCTGAGCTACAAAAGCACTTCAGTTCTCTCTAAAACTCATACTATCATTTGAGTCACGTATTGAAGGTAAAGAAATGCCAAGCTAAATGTGGTTATTTGACTCCTGTTGTTGCAGTTGGCTGAGTCCCACTTTGCTCATATTACTTGTCTGAGCTTGAATATGTGTCGTTTGTAAAGGATGTTTTTAGATTACAGTTTGTGCTGGTTTGGATTCATTTTATTGCAAAAGTTATAAGCAAAAATTGTTTTATGTAAGCCCAGAATCTTATGCAAATCTTCATAATCGGAGTCTAATACCCTAAACTTTAAATGTTTAAACTATGGTGTTGATGATCATATGCCACAATATATATGTTTAAAGTGCTGTGTTGTGTGGTAGTGGAAACTGTGTGAATTTAGTTGTATAGAACTTATGAAAAAACCCAGTGTCCTGAAAAACTGCTTTTCATTATTGCTGTATAAATGGTCAATAAGATAGAAGAGTTGGTGTGAGTTTTTTTCAGCAAATGAGGTTATAATTAAAAGGCAATAAAATATTTGTCAGGTTTGTATACCCTATATCCTGGCAAAAAGTATGTCCTTAATTATGACAAAACAGTTCTAGAAATTAAAGAATCTCTTCAATTTTCAAATTACCATATGTATTACTACACAGTGTCTACCAGCACCTATCCAAATCTTAGTTCCTATTGTTTTCATTCTCTCATTACTATTCTATAAAACACTTTTTGGAGAGAATATATTTATATATGTTTCGTTTATATACATACATTCACACTCCCAATTTGGTGCTTCTTTTTAGATGACATATGACTGAGCTGGTTTTAGCCTCCCATTTTCTTTCTCACTCATTACTATTTCTAACACTGTGATTCTTTCCTAAAACTTCATTCTCTATATTTGAAAATTAAATACTCATAGGAAGTCAGAAAGAAGGAAATTTTCTAATGAATGAAGAATAATCACAACTCTAAATGGACCCGTCAATCCTAGTACATCAATTTTTTCATTTTAAATTTCATTTAGATATTTGTTAGGTGGAAGGTGGAGGAGTGGCTGAAGTAGTAGAGCACTTGCCTAGATATTTGTTAGAGGAAAAATGAAAGTTGTAAACCAAAAAATCAGATATTGAGGCTGATTTTATACCACAAAAGGCAAATATATTCTGCAATTGTATAGTGAAAGCTCAAATTTTTCCTACTATAGTTATAACATTGCATTTAAGGTACATGTACATTTTTTAAAAATGTGTATTTGGTCTACTGCACATGACTCAAAAATTTTAGCATTTGGAAAAGTTTATAATATTCTTTAAATACGGAGAATCATCCTTTGGTTTTAAAAGTAGCTTATTACTTTCCAGCTAAAATAATAAATCACAGAGTTTTGTTTATAATGGGAAATGGGTACCTAAAGATTTATGATACTATTTGTTTTTGTGTCTGTTTGGAAGTTTTCATAATAATCAGGCTGTGGTTTTGTTGTTTTGCTAAATAATTCATTTAATACCACATTTCTGGGATCTGGATCAAATCCAAAGTGTTAGGGCTATACATTCAAATATAGTTTAAAAATTTGTTGTCCTGGATACTCCAAAAGAAAGGTTACTACATTGAAAATCAGGTATTATTTTTCTACTGCATACCATAAATATGACATGTTTAAGAGGAAGAAAATGACATCTGTCTGATTGGTGCCTATTAGAAACCTCTATACATATATATAGGTTATCTCAAAGAGCCAAGAAATGTTCCTGTCCAAATGATCTATAAGAATGGAAAATGTGGCTTCTCCATGTTTACCAATGCAAGATGCTCTTGGTAAAGCACATATAATTTTTTATAATTCCTGAACAAGTTAAATTCACCATTCAATTTAGAAATGGATAACCCACACTTCCAAAGGATAATTTTGTAAGCATGACAATGTGGTAAATTTTGGCTTAGAACTTTAAATCTGACTAAAACCTTCTTATAAGCGTGGCTAAGTAGTAAATATTTGACAGGAATTTTAATCTGGTTATGTCCATCATGCCATTACATAAAAGAATCATGGCTAACAACAATTTTTAAAATACACTGTAGAATACAAGAAGCTTACAAAGAAGATACAGATACTTCTACCCCTTCCCTAATCTTAGAAGAAGAAAAAAAAAATCTTCCTACCCATAACAGGCAAAACTAATCATCTATTTTGTGTTGCTAGAGTGATAATCCTCTATTATATAAAACTGTATGCTTCATAATGAATACCTCCCACCTCCCAGGTGTGGTACTGAGGACATTTACAGACCAAGAGTTCATCAAGGGAAGATGATGAATTCATTGCTAAGTTTTTAAGAGGGTTTATCAAAGTTGCATTTATTTGTCTTACCGAAGGAACTCAGAGATTGAAGAAAGTTTGCTAGCATCAGTAAGTTGAAGAAAAAGAAGACAAAACATACACTTGTAAGAGAAAGGAAATAATGGACACATAAAACAATATAAGAAGTATTATAAAGTAGCACCAATGAACCAAAATTCAGATTAAAATTTACTTGTGATCTTATGCCCATTTTACAGAAGAAATAGTTATGAAACAGAAAATTCATTTATTGCTTAAGATAGTGTGTGAAATTGTTATTGCAAGGCATAACATCCAAGTAACTGAAAGTTCTCTTGTTCAGTTTATTGAATAGGTTTATTGTGGCTTCCTACTTTTCTTTGCACAATATTAAAACCACATGACCTTTTTAGGTTTTGGTCTTATCTTTGGTTTGTTTTTACCATCCTGTAGGCTGCAACTCTAGGTTTGTTAATTTGGTTATATTTTCTCTAGAAAGCCACACAAAACATTAGCATAAAAGTTTTGTAACAATAAAAGTACTTTGGTATCCCTTGAAAAACAACATTTTTTTCCTGTGTTATTAAATATAAGCTGGTATTAGATGAAACTATTGTTTTCACTCCTCCACAATCCTTTCAAATCACATTCATATTAAACCAGAGAATTTGAAAAATTATTTTATAATGAGACTTCTCTGTGGTAGAATGCAGTCATTTAGAGAATACTGGTAAGGTACTTTGATTTTCAAATCTAAAACTTTTGATTAATTATAGTATTACTTGATATTTATGTTCACTATACACAAAACTGGACAAAGTACCAGTCTGTATTATGCCTTATTTTCTGGGTAAGTATTATCCTCGGAGCAATGCACAACTTTCTTTTCAATAAGTCCATGACTAGTCATCTACCTCTCTACTTCTCCCATTTACTTAAAGCTTTGTCTCAGCTGGGTGCTGGAGGCTTACACCTGTAATCCTAGCTACTCAGGTGGCAGAGATCAGGAGGATCACGGTTCGAAGCCAGCCTGGGCAAATAGTTCACGAGACCCTATCACAAAAAATTGGGCTGGTGGAGTGGCTCAAGGTGAAGGCTCTGAGTTCAAGCCCCAGTACTTCAAAAAATAAAAAAGCTTTGTCTCAGCATGAACTCTCAATTCCCCTAGCCCATCATTCTTCATTCTCATCCTAGTACCACAAGCCTAGTTCTCATAGTGCCATTTTACTATTTCATTTATTCATTAACTTATTTTTCTTAACAATCTCTGTTGAACACCTTCTACCAAAGCTGTGAAGTCATTGTGTGAAGTCACTACCCTCAAGTTTGCAGACTACTGAAAGAGAATCCCTCTTGTGCTTGGATTATCTGCTGCAATACAGCCTGTGCCTCTCCTTGGTTCTAGATAGTCCCATGGACTACTTTCTCCAGTGCAGGAAAAGGCCACAAAACAATTCTGATCAGCTCTGCTGAAGTTCATGCATTCTAGCCTACATAAATCCTTGTGGCCAAATGAAAGAGTTCATGTGTTTTTTGCTGACCCTTATCACATTCTTCACAACATAATTTCTTTGCAGCTCTCAAGCCTCTTGCCAAACAGCCTCCCAGGAAATGATTCACTTTTTATTACCAGGCTTTTTCCTTGTCCATCATTTCTTTTAAGAAGAAACAGGTCCTCCTCTTGGCATGTCTAACCATCCCATGTGTCTTTTTTTTTTTTTTTTCCATCTCCTGATTCCTTCAGCACATTTTTTTTTCAGTTTTTCCCACTACTATTTGCAACTTCAAAAAAGATTTACTATCAAGTACCTGAACTCATGCACAGACATTACGCTATGTCAAAAAAGACACCAGTACTCTCTGTTTTTATCTTTCTTTTACCAAACCCTCAAACTTCTTAAAAGAATAATGTAAACTCATTTTCTCAGTTTCTTACCATCTAGCATTCTTTGACCCTCTCTGGTTTGGTTTCTGGCCTGTTTGTACAGTGGAAAATGTTCTCTTGGTGGTCATCTGTTTCCTTTATGGAATCCTTGTATTCATTTATTCATTCTGAAAATATTTTGTGCTTGCTGTTTACCAGGAATGTGCTATATACTAGAGGTAGAGGTTGATCTAAAAAGAGCAAGAACTACTAGGTAGTGGAACACTTGCAATTAGTTAAGTAACCATAAGAATATATGAAAGTGAGAGAAGCAACGTCTAACTCAACCATTAGTTGTTTATAAAGACTTTTAAAGAGAAGATGAGGTTTCTCAAAGGAAAAGGAGAAGGCATTCAGATACAGAAAGGTAGCAGCATTTGTGATAGAGCAAGTTTCTTCTAAGAAGGAATCTAAAAGTTTATATGCTGTGGTTATCTGCTAATTGAGTAATGTGAGTGTGGAATTTGAGGAAATGAGCAGTGATTAGGTTTTTACCTGAATGTAGCTTTTAATTTCTATTTAAATTTTTGTGTATATATTAGTTTGGGGGGGTTGGAGAGAGGCCTACACTTTTGACCAGATTCTCACAAATGAATCTGTAGCTTCAAAGCATGAAAAGCTGCTGCTATAAATGTAGATGAGGACTAGATTATGAAAGGCCTTGAATACCAAGCTCAGGAGTTTTAGACTAGATCTTGAAGGATTCTTGTTTGAAAGAATTTGAGAAATGCAGTGTTATGATCTGATTTTCAGTGTGAACTGTGATATGAGAGGAGCAAGCCTATACAACCTCATTATTTAAAAATAGTCCAGCAGTTGTTAAGTTTAATGCAAGGCATAACATGTACTGATCCCACAAGATTAAACATATTTGAGTAGAACAGTTCATAAATTTACTTTCTAATGTTTTTGTTTTAATCCCTGTAGAACCAGTTCGAAGATACAAAACTTACCACAGTGATATCTTTAGTGTTTCCAGTGAAAGCCCATCTGTTATTTCTTCTGAATCAGATTTCAGACAAGGTAAGAGGTATCAAAATAAGCAAAGTGTTTAATGTTTTTAGGAAATCATGATTATTCTTTGTCAGTAGTGTTGAAATAAAAGTTGTCAAGAGCTGGGGATATGGCTCAAGTGGTAGAGCACCTGCCTAGTAAGTGTGAGGCTGTGAGTTCAAACCACAATAGTGCCAAAAAAAAGTTGCCAAAAAAAAGTTTTAAAATTATAAAATGCTTCTATTTGCTCATGTTAATAACATTACAGGAGCTTAATACCAGTTTCATCAAACAGGGATATAGTCATTTTCATCCTATGGGAGGAAGTCATTGTCTTTAAAAACGACATGACTTCCCTCAAAAGAGTTTAATAACATTATATTATTAATTTGGTTGTGTGATTATGATTTGTATAAATTATCTTCTTTGTCTGTGAAATGCTTGAGTTTTAGATAAGATTGCTTTCATATTTTTCTCACCTGTGCCATTATTCCTTTTTTTATTCACAATCAGTGAGAAGAAGTGAAGCTTCAAAGAGGTTTGAATCCAGCAGTGGTCTCCCAGGAGTAGATGAAACCCCAAGTCAGGGCCAGCTTCAGAGACCAAGGTATGGCCAATGAAAACGTATTAATAATAGATTTTTAGTGAAAGGTGTCGGTTTTTAAATCTTGTTTTGTTTTTTATTAGAATTTTTTTATTATTATTCTTTCTTTTTCACTTTACTTTTCTCTTCTCTTTCTCTTGGCTTCCCTTCTCTTTTAAGTTCTCAAAAATTGGGCTGGGGATGTAGCTCAGTGGTTGAGTTTTTGCCTAGCATGCATGAGGCCTGGGTTTGAGCCCCAGTATTTCACATGAAGAAACATTTTGCTCAATGAGAAAAATATTTTTAAGACAAATAATTGTTTGGTGTGTGTATGTGAAACCCTACTTCTTTTAACTTGTTTCATTTATTTCCTGCCCACAGAAATGCTCATTAACTAAAATAGTCTGAATTCCTCAAGCAAGTGCAAACTTTCCTAAATGTGGACAGTTTTCTGATAATATCTTCAACATGCTAGCACACCATCAGGAGTTCCTGTTTTGTTCTTTAGGTCAAATATTTGTGAGATCCTATGAACAGTACTATATTTATAAATGTTGCATGCTTATTTAAAAAAAAATTCCCATTCCCTTTAGCTAGAATGAAATGGCCAAACAAATCCACATAGTGCTGTTGATTTCTTTCATGGGTTGGGGGTGAGCACAGAGATTAACAGGAAATTATGAGTCAGATGCAGAAGAATGCATAACTTTTGGATTCTGAGCTATTTATTCAAAAGTTTCTTTCATTGACCAAAAAGGATATTCAAAACTTTCCAAAGAGCATCTCTAAGCCCTTTTTCTTTGTTAACTTTTGAAGTACACATTATACATGGCATATTCCCACTGCTTCTGAGCCTGTCAACTTGTTGAGATGACCATTTTTTTCTAACTTCAAACAACCTATTTATCCATTCTTCAGTGATACAGACGATTTTTCTGGGTTTTTGCGGGGGGCTTGTTTTTGGTTTTGCTTCTCAAACATTTCGGTCCTTATAGAAACTTCTGTCAGATATTGTATTGGAAGAGAAGAAATATCATTTTTGCTATCTGTGAGTAGATCTGATTGAAAATAATTTGAGCACGAAAGCTAACCTATTGATGAAAATACCACATGTAAGTTAAAATGTATGGATTCAAGTTCTTATCATCCTTTACCTCAAGCAGTGGTGAGCCATTAGGTTATATTTAGTCATTCACTTAACAAAAAGTCACTGAGCACCCACAACATTCTAAATACTTTTAGGTACTAGGGACAGAGTTAAAAACAACATAGAAAAACTCCTTCAAGTGACTTTCTAAAAATGCGACACAATAAACTACCAAAAAAAAAGAAGTAATGTAGTCAACATAGTTGTTTGGTAAAAAGTAACATAGGCTAATGGAATAGGGAGTATACAGATGTGATTTCTGAATTCTATTTTCTGTAGGTAGTATGATCAGAGAAGGTCTCTCTGAAGGGGTGAGTTTAAATAGAAAACAGATTAAAGGAAGGGAGTGATCCATGCAGATGTCAGCAGGAAAAGCAAGTACAGAGATGCTAAGGTATAGAAGATATGTTGCTTGTTGGAGGAATAGCAAAAAGGGTAGTGTGGCTACAGCAGGGATAATAATCACATAACCAGGACTCAAAGCAGGGCAGGCCACAGAGGCTAAAGTAAGTACTTAAGATCTTATTCTAAGTGAAATGAGAAGCCTTTGGGTGATTAAAAACATGAGAGCCAAAGTCTAATTTACATAAAAATGGTATTACCCAGTTTGTTCTTTGAAGGAGACCAGTCAGGAGACAGTTACTCTATTTAGAGTGGACAGTACAGACTTGACTGTCACTGATGGAGAAAAGTCCGATATGCTTATCTTCTAGGTTGTGCTTTGAGGAATGCTGCTCAGTTAGATGCGTTATTTGTAAGAAAGAGAAAACACGAATGACTCCAAGTTGTATCCTAAGCAACTAGTAAATGATTGAGATACAGACAGGAAAAAGCATTAAGAATTTGGTTTTAGAAATATTAGGCTAACTGTATATTAACATCCAATAAAACACCCACATATTTTTATTTTAATGAAAAAAAGCAAGGAAAATTCATCAGTTGAGAGTGGAAGGAGAGAGTATTATTGGAGCTTTGGCAAGAAGAGGAAGACCTTAAATAGTTCTCTAGGAAAAATGAGTCACCAGGCAGTGCTGAGGGCCCAGTGAGATCAGTCAACCGGGTTTTGCAGTTTTGTGTGCACTGAGGTTGTATGCAAAGGAATAATTTTAATGATGAACCTTAGGATCCAGGCAACATATGGCAAGAGAAGAATAGCCAGAAAGAAAATGGTAGGGTCCATGAATTAAAATTATTAGTACAGTTCGTGAATTATTTGAAAGAGGGTATTAGAAAGAGTGAGTTAGAAAAAATGAGATTATATTGAGTATGGGAGAAGAGAAATAGGAAAATTTAGAGGTGAGATGGGTATTGTTAATGCCAGCATGACCAGATGGGAATAAGTTTTGGGATGAGATAAAGAGGAGGCCAGAGTATTGGGAGACTTCTGAATCTATGTATCAGCACACATAGATGATACACATATTCTGAATCTATGTATCAGCACACAAATGATGACAGAAGTAGTGATGGAGGAAAAAAAAAAACACTGAGTCAGGTACTTGAATCTTTAATAAGAGAGAGTGACTGATAGGATAATAAATATCTACAACAAAGTAGAATAGCAGATATTATTTTATCCTATGTAACTGAGGAGAACTGGGGGTTCAACACTGGTCTGGAAGCTGAAATAAGAATTAAGGAGAATCTCTTTCCACCTCTAAGCTCAATGGTACAGGCCTGTAAGAACAAAACAGCCCACTATCTGTGAGAACCACAGGGGAAACAGTCCTCAGAAGATGCTGAAAATGGTCAGAGAGGAGGTGAAGGATTTAGGTCTACCCCAAAGAACATCATTATACAATACATAAATGAATAACTGAATGCTGCTGTGTACTAGGATCTGTTACTATCCATAGAACATTTCTGACATCAGCCATACAGGGAAGGGGGTTGTTCACATCAACAACCAGTTCTCCAAGTCTCTAGACACTGAACGTCCCACAATTTAATTTGGCAAATAAATGTATAGAGTTAGCATCAAATTCCCACAAGTTAAGGACTCAGTCCCACTGCAGATGCTAATTAGTTCTCACAGTCCCCTCCTCAGATCTGATAATTTGCAAGGGGCTCTTACAGAGGTTTGGCTACATAGGCATGACCAATTTTGAACTCAGTCTCCAGCCCCTTTTCCTTTCCAAGGGATTGGTGGGGTCAGAGCTGAAAGCTCTAGGCTTCTAATTAAGACTTGGTTTTTCTGGGTCTTCCCCTAACAGAAATTATCTAAGGTCCCACCAAGGATTTCTTAATTAAAACAAAAGAAACTCCTATTGTATAGAGGAATTTAAAAGCTCTGTGTCAGGAAGAAAAAAAACAAAAACAGGCCTGTCATCCAGGAAATTACAAGATTTTTAGGAGGTGTGAGAGGAACCAGGATCAAAGACCAAATATTAGAATAAGATTCTCTGATCATCCCTATCTCTCAGCAAATTTCAGAGGATTTAGAAAGATAAATACCTATAGCAATATGTGTCTAATATATGAGGTAGTAATTATACACATCACATATATCATGCTGTACCATGAGATGCTACCATTCTGCTTTATTTTTTTTAATTTTTTTAATCTCCTTTATTATATGTGCATACAATGATGGGGTCATTACTCCCCCCTTTCCCCTGCCCCCTATTTTTTTTAATTTTAAAAAATTTTATTGTCACATTATTGTTAAACTGGGGGTATATTGTGACATTTACAACAGTGCTTACAATATATCTTAGTTACAGTCACCCCCTCCATCATTCTCCTTTACCCTCTCTCCCCATATTTCTACCATTCTTCTAAGATAAAAAATAAAATTTGTTTAAATCCTTGTTATTTTACTTAACACAGAGTTGTCTTCATTAGCCTTAAAACAGTTGTTTTCTTTCCAGAGCTTACCTCTCTCCTCTTTTCAATGTAGTAAACAATATGAAACACCCCTTGAAGGCAACATGATTAATCAAGAGATCATGCTAAAACGGCAAGAAGAGGAAATGATGCAGCTGCAAGCCAGAATGGCCCTTCGACAGTCCCGGCTGAGCCTGTATCCAGGAGACACTATCAAGGCTTCCATGCTTGATATCACAAGGGATCCATTAAGAGAAATTGCCCTAGAAACAGCCATGACCCAGAGAAAACTGAGGGTAAGTTGATTCTCAGTTACTACTATTAGGTAGAGTATTTTTAAAACAAGTTGCATAAATGAAATAAAAATTCTCTATTAGTTTCCATTGGGACTATCTTATGGTTGATACTGAAATAAATATTTAGCTGTTTTCATTATTTCACCTTTTAACATAGCATTAGGTAGATGTAGAATATCTTAACTGTATGTTTTAAAAGTGTATACAGCCAGGTATGGTAACATGTGCCTGTAGTCCCAGCTACTCAGGAGGCTGAGGCAGAAAGATTGCCCAGGAGTTGACAGACAGCCTGGGCAACACAGCAAAACCCCATCTCAAAAGAAAAATTTTAAAGTCAAAATAAACCAGACATGGTGGCTCACATCTGTAATTACAGCTACTTGGGAGGCAGAGGCAGGGCCATTGCAAGTTTGAGGCCAGGCTTGGCAAAGTTCGCAAGACACTATCTAAAATAAACTGCAAACAACAGAAATAGAGCTATAGCTCAATTGGTAGATCTCTTTCCTAGCAAGCATGAAGGCATGGGTTCAATCCTTGGTACTGGAGATTAAAAAAAAAGTAAAAATACATGCACAGTCCTTAAGATTAACTGTCTTTATTCAGTATTTTTTGGGAATTTATTTTTTTTAATATCAAGAAATTTTATATCAGAGTTCAGGGTTAATTCAGAAACTCAAGAATGTTTACCAAGTGCACTCTATCTTTCAGTTTTGCCATTCTCCGAATGTTGACAGTAATTCTCGTTCTACTCAAAAGATGACTGATTTAGCTCCAAACTCATATCCTCTCATTACAGTAACCAAAGTCACGAAGGAACAAGTCTGCATATTATATCTTGTGAGAAGGTTTTTTAATGTGCATATTCTTCTATTAGGGGAATTTTCTTTAAACGTACAGACATTCTTATGAACATAAGCTCAAAATGAACATGGACTTTTTTTCTTTAAAATATCATGGACATTTTACGATTTCTGTTAGTACTACAAAATACTCCATTTTGTGTCTTTACTGTGTGCTGTAATCTTTAACCCCATTTCTAATTATTGGACATTTAAAATTATTTTAATTATTGTCGCTGTTACTAATTTGTTGAAAGCAATGCTCTGATTGACATCCCAATAGTTAAATCTTTACAGATAACTTCTTTCAAACCAACTCAAAGGCAGACACCTTTAAAGACATTTAAGCATATTATCAAGTTGTCCTTCAAAACTTTGTAACAGTTTATGCTTCTTATGATCATATGTGTTTCACTGTATTCTTACCTAGTCTAGGTTTTATCATTCTTTTTTATCATCCAACTTGATAGGTGAGGCAGTGTCTCATTTTTACTTTAAATAATTCTTCAAAAGCAAACAACATATTAGTAAAGGTGATATAATTGATAATGATTTTTTTTCTTTTTAGTTCTGCACTAAGAAATTAGAAGTCTTGAACTCTATTCCTTAGATTGTTGTTATGTGATGATGTATAAATTTAAAAACCTTTGTGTTTCATTGTCTTGATTTTTCAGTTGTGGAACAGTATCTAAGACACTGTCCGAATTCAAAGTTTTTAGATTCTAATAAAGTATACTCATATTTTAAACTGGACAGGAAGAAACACAATAAGGCTTCAACAATTTATCACTATAACCAACACCTATGTCAAAATTAGACAATAAGCAGTGTGACATACAGAATAATGTGAGCTTCCAATATGATAATCCTGTGAGCAGCATACAGAGCACACACATATCCACACTTTTTTTTTCCTAAACCATAGTTTCAGAGAGCTTTGGTTCATTGCAATTCATAAATTATAGATTGTGCCTTTACATATGCCACTATTTCACATTATCTCACTGAAAACCTATGTTTCCTTTATAGGCAGTCAACTTCTAGCTATATCAAAGCAAACATATCTTCACCAGCAAACTATAGTATCAGTGACTAGATAATTTGAACTAATACTAATGTAGTCATTAAAGGACTACATTGTGTTTTTTCTCTGAAGAGCATAGAAAGTTCTGTTTTTGAGGCTGTAAAGGGGTAGTGCTATGTGGAGGAACAATTTCACAACTAAATTAATATTCTTTCCAAAAATATACATTTTAATTTTTACCTACTCTCCTTTTGGTGCAGACACGCTTTTATTTGTTCATGTTATAACACCCTAGTTGATCTTTTAGTAGATTCTGTTTCCATAGCAAATCATCTTCATTCATTTTATTCTATTTTTAGTCTAATTTAAAACATGTTCTATTGGTTCATTGACTATTAACAAACCCTTAATGTTTTTTATTTTAATTTTATTTTATTGTTTTTGCATTTACTTACATGTGTATGCATTACTTGAGCCACCAACCCGCTCCCCACCTTGCTACCTCTGAGCAGAACCTGTTCTGTCCTCTTATTCTCTGATTTTGTTGAAGAAAAACATAAAAGATAATAAGAAAAACATAGCATTTTTGCCAGTTTGAGACAAGGATAGCTATACAGAGAGATTCTTTGTGTTGCTTCCATGCATATGTGTGTTACAACCCAAATTGGTTCATCTCTACCAGACCTCTTCATTACTTCCTAGTCCCCTTCTCATGGTGACCTTTGCCAGTTTAAGATTCCTATATCACTCCTCTACAACGAGCACATCAACCACATTCAAGTTTTAGGTTTCCTTCCTATCCCTACCGTGGGCAGTCTCCCCTTAGTGTATGTCCAATAATACTACTGTATTTGTTTTAGGTCTATAATCTGCATATGAGGGAGAACATGCAATTTTTGGCTTTCTGAGCCTGACTAACTTTTCTTAAGATGATGTTTTCCAGTTCCATCCATTTACTTGCAAATGAAAAAATTTCATTCTTTCTGGCTGAATAAAACTCCATTGTGTATAAGTACCACATTTTCTTTTCTTTTGTTTTTTTATTATAAATTTTTTATTAGGATATATTCATTATGTGGGGGGAGTTCGTAGTAACAATTCTGATTAGTCTTGTATCATACATTATTTACATTACCTCATCATCTCTCCCCCTCAGCCCCCTCCCCACCCCACTTAAAGCAATTGTAAGAGGTTTTTTAGTTCTGTTTTCATATAAAAGTACCACATTTTCTTAATCCATTCATCAGTGGTGGGGCATCTTGACTGTTCCCATAGCTGGGCTATTGTAAATAATGCTACAATAAACATGGGTGTGCAGGTGTCTTTGTTGTAACCTGACTCACATTCCTTCTGGTGTAGCCCTAGGAGTGGTATTGCTGGATCATATGGCAGGTCTATTTTAAGTTTTTTAAGAGGCCTCCATATTGTTTTCCACAGTGGTTGTACTAGCTTCCATTCCCACCAGCAATGTATAAGGGTTCCTTTTTTCCTGCATCCTCACCAACATTTGTTGTTGGTGTCCTTGATGGTAGCAATTCTCACAGGAGTGAGGTGGAATCTTAATGTGGTTTTGATTTGCATTTTCTTTATGGCCAGGGATGGTGAGCATTTTCTCATGTGTTTCTTAGCCATTTGGACTTATTCCTTTGAAGAAGTTCTGTTTAGTTCAATTGCCCATTTCTTTACTGGGTCATTGATTTTGGGGGAGTTCAGTTTTTTTGAGCTCCTTGTGTGTTCTGGTTATCAGTCCCTTGTCTGATGGATAGCTGGGAAATATTTTTCTCCTATTCTGTGGGTGGCCTCTTCAATTCAGAGGCCATTTCTTTTGTAGTGCGGAAGCTTTTAAATTTCATGTAGTCCCATTTGTCCGTCCTTTCTCTTAGCTGCTGAGCCACTTGAGTTCTACTACCCTGCCTATACCTATTGCTTCCAGGGTATTCCTGCTCTTTCCTATACTAACCACAAGGTTTCAGGTCTGATATTAAGGTCCCTGATCCATTTTGAGTTGATAGTAGTACAGGATGACAGGCTAGTTTCAGTTTTCTGCAGGCAGATACCACTTTTCTCAGCAACATTTGTTGAAGAGGCTGTCTTTTCTCCATCATATATTTTTGGCACCTTTGTTGAAGATTAGGTGAGCATAGCTGTGTGGATTCATATCTGGGTCCTCTATTCTGTTCCACTTGTCTTCATGTCTGTTTTTGTGCCAGAACCATGCTGTTTTTATTACTATGGCTCTGTAATATGGCTTGAAGTTGGGTATTGTGATACATTCAGTATTGCTGTTTTTGCTCAGTATTGCCTTGGCTATTCATGGTCTTTTTTGTTTCCAAATAAACTTTTGAATACCACATTTTCTTGATCCATTTGTTGGTACTGGGGCATTTTATGAAGTCCCATTTGTCCATCCGTTTTTTTAGTTGTTGGGCTGCTGGGGTTGTATTGAGGAAGTCCTTGCCTATACCTATTACTTCCAGAGTGTTTCCTGCCCCTTCCTGTACTAACTTCAGAATTTCAGGTCTGATATTTAGGTCCTTGATCCATTTTGAGTTGATACTAGTACAGGGTGATAAACATGGATCTAGTTTCAGTTTTTGCAGACTGCTAACCAGTTTTCCCAGCAGTTTTTGTTGAAGAGGCTGTCTTTTCTCCATTGTGTATTTTTAGCGTCTTTGTCAAAGACAAGTTGGTTATAGTTGTGTGGCTTCATATCCCGGTCCTCTATTCTGTTCCACTGGACTTCATGTCTGTTTTTGTGCCAGTACCATGATGTTTTTATTGCTATTGATTTGTAATATAGTTTGAAGTCAGGTATTGTGATACCTCCAGCATTGCTCTTTTTGCTGAGAATTGCCTTGGCTATTCATGGTCTCTTGTGTTTCCAAATGAACTTTAGGGTAGATTTTTCAATCTGTGTGATGAATGTCATTGGGATTCTGATGGGAATTGCATTAAACATGTAGATTGCTTTTGGTAGTATAGCCATTTTCACTGTGTTGGTTCTACCGATCCATGAGGGTTCTAGAAACATGATTACAAACAGACATATATTATGTAGTCACAAAGTAGACATCCTTTAACTATGACTTATTTTATCTTATTTCTTTTGGCAGTACTGGGGTTTGAACTCAGGGCCTCAAGCTTGCTAGGCAGGAGTTCTACCACTTGAGCCACACCCAACACTTTTTATGCTTTAGTTGTTTTTCAGATAAGATCTCCTGTTTTCAGCCTCAGACCGCAATCCTACCTATGCCTCCCTCATAGCAGGAATCACAGGTGGGAATCATTATGCCCAGCTTATTAGTTGAGATGGGGTCTCACTAACTTTTCATTCAAACCTCAATCCTCCCACTCCACCTCCCAAGGAGCTGGGTTTAGCAGGGATTACAGACGTATATTACCTTGCCCAGCCCTAACAGTGACTCATTTTAGATGGAATATCACTGTGTAAAACAATGAGATTCTGTTCACTTACTTCACACATTAGTAATATTAAAATGAGTCCTCACCTGAGCTTGATAACCCCATTTTTGGCATTTTACTTTCATTAATTAATTTTTATTTTTTATGGTACTGGGGATCAACCTCAAAGCCTCAGGCATGCTAAGCATGGTTTCTACTGCTGAACCCTCCACCCCTAACCTGATTACTTTTTTTTTTTTTTTAACAAATCTGAGTCTATCTGGAGTTCAAATAATGGAATCTAGTAAAATAATAAAACTGTGTCAACCTAGGCATTGTATATGACATCACTGGTAGGAAATACACAATGTTTAAAGGCACATTCCATGTCTATTCTTAGCAGATTCCACTGTACTCCTTCATTGAAAGCTTCTATACTTATTTTGCATCACTTAGTTCTAATATAGTCACATTATACATTATTTATTATTGCATTATTTTCCCTTTAAGGAAAGAGCTAGAACAAATGATAAAAACTATTCATTCAGTTTTTGTGATTTGCAGAATTTCTTTGGCCCTGAGTTTGTGAAAATGACAATTGAACCATTTATATCTTTGGATTTGCCACGGTCTATTCTTGTAAGTAGTAAAACAGTTTGTCTCTCTTAGAAAATAATTTATGTAGTTTTGTTGTCAAAAGCCAGTTGAATTATTTGCAATGCTTATTTTAATAAATGGCCATTAATTTTTTTTCACTTGTAGACCAAGAAAGGGAAGAATGAGGATAATCGGAGAAAAATAAATATAATGCTTCTGAATGGACAGCGATTGGAACTGACCTGTGATACTAAAACTATATGTAAAGATGTGTTCGATATGGTTGTAGCCCATATTGGCTTAGTAGAGCATCATTTATTTGCTTTAGCTACCCTAAAAGGTACCAAGATATTTTTTATTCAGAGTACAAAATAGAAACTTAAAAACAAGCTGACTTCCTATATCTGTTATCATATCTGACTTCATTTGGGGAAATATTAACTTAGTGAAAAATTCAGCATTGAGAAATAGAAGTGAGTTAGGAACTTGTTCCAACTTCTTTCACTTAGTTTTGGGCAGTTTTGTTTGTTTTATTCATTATTACTTTTTTATCTTTTTTGGTGGTACCATGGTTTGAACTCAGGGTTTATACTTACTAGATAGGTGCTCTACCACTTAGGCCATGCCTCCAGCCCTTTTTGCCCTGGTTATTTTGGAGATAGGGTCTTGCTTTTTGCCTGGGCTATCCTGGATGGAGATTCTTCTATATTAAACTTCCCACCAGAGCTAGGATGACAGATATGTGCCACTGTGCCCAGCTTTTCCTATCAAGATGTGGTTTCATTAATTTTTTTGCCCAGGCTGGCCTGGAACTGCAATCCTCCCAATCCAAGGTAGCTAGGATTACAGGCTTCAGCCACCAGCATCATTCATTATTTTAGTAGCTGTGTTTGTTAGGCATCTTCTGTATCTGACTATGAAAATTTTTTCTTTGACTCTCACCATATAAAAATAGTTTTGATTTGTTTTTGTTTTTTGAGATAATATCTTACTGTGTTGCCCATGCTGGTCTCAAATTCCTGGTCTCATGAAATCCTCCTGCCTCAGCTTCCCCACTACACTACAGATGTGCACCACTGATTAAAAATAAAATAGATTTTAATTTTGACACTTTAGGGTCTATTTTATATATTAGCTGCATATATATGTAAAAAATGTGTGAGTATATATATATATAGATCTATATATATATATAGATCTATATATAGATCTATATATATAGATCTATATATAGATCTATATATATATTATTTTATATATTATTTTATATATTAGCTGCATATATATGTAAAAAATGTGTGAGTATATATATATATATCTATATATATATAGATATATATATATATATATCTACCTGTAAGGTATATGCACACATACTTCATTCTAAAATAGAAGGACCTTATTTATAAATTTTCACCTGCTATATTAAAAGTCATAGTGTCTTTTTTAAAAATGGTTATATCACATATTTATTAAGCCTTACATCCACTGAATTCCTCTTCTGTTTGTCAATTAAAGTTGCTGTAGCAATAAGAAGCTCTTTGGAATTTATCTTCATTCCTTAGTAAATCATATTTATTAATTACTCTCAGTATTTCAGATTTCTCAAAATGTAACTTAGAAAAGTACAGATAATAGAGGATCATAAATGACAATCAAAGGTTCAAATGATCCTGAAACTCTGCAAGGTCATGTCTACTCTTTCTCCTTCTCCTTTTTCTTCAGTATTGGGGTTTGAACTCAGACTTCATGTTTACTAGGCCGGTGCTCTACCACTTGAGATACACCTCTAGTCCGATATCTAGTTTTTCCTAAAGGAAATAGTTCCTTCTACATATTTTGTTGAATATTTGTGCCTTAAAAATGAATACATTTTTGTGGAGTCATCTAGTAAGTATGCAATTAGTACCTAGTAATGTTCTATTACTTCACTAATTTCATTTTTATACTAATTAGGTAATTCTGTCTACATAAAGATATTCAATTAATCAGAATTTCTACTTGATATGCCTGATTTTTTTTTATTGTTTTATTATTCATATCTGCATACAACGCTTGGGTTATTTCTCTCCCCTGCCCCCACCCCCTCCCTTACCACCCACTCCGCCCCCTCCCTTTCCCCCCTACCCCCTCAATACCTGGCAGAAACTATTTTGCCCTTATCTCTAATTTTGTTGAAGAGAGAGTATAAGCAATAATGGGAAGGAACAAGGGTTTTTGCTACTTGAGATAAGGATAGCTATACAGGGAGTTGACTCACATTAATTTCCTGTGTGTGTGTGTGTGTGTGTTACCTTCTAGGTCAATTCTTCTTTTTTTTTTTTTCCTTTTATTATTCATATGTGCATACAAGGCTTGGGTCATTTCTCCCCCCTGCCCCCACCCCCTCCCTCTCCCCACCCACCCCTCAATACCCAGCAGAAACTATTTTGCCCTTATTTCTAATTTTGTTGTAAAGAGAGTATAAGCAATAATAGGAAGGAACAAGGGTTTTTGCTGGTTGAGATAAGGATAGCTATACAGGGCATTGACTCACATTGATTTCCTGTGTGTGGGTGTTACCTTCTAGGTTAATTCATTTTGATCTCACCTTTTCTCTAGTTCCTGGTCCCCTTTTCCTATTGACCTCAGTTGCTTTTAAGGTATCTGCTTTAGTTTCTCTGCGTTAAAGGCAACAAATGCTAGCTAATTTTTTAGGTGTCTTACCTATCCCCACACCTCCCTTGTGTGCTCTTGCTTTTATCATGTACTCAAAGTCCAATCCCCTTGTTGTGTTTACCCTTGATCTAATGTCCGCAAATGAGGGAGAGCATACGATTTTTGGTCTTTGGGGCCAGGCTAACCTCACTCAGAATGATGTTCTCCAATTCCATCCATTTACCAGCAAATGATAACATTTCGTTCTTCTTCATGGCTGCATAAAATTCCACTGTGTATAGATACCACATTTTCTTGATCCATTCATCAGTAGTGGGGCATCTTGGCTGTTTCCATAACTTGGCTATTGTGAATAGTGCTGCAATAAACATGGGTGTGCAGGTGCCTCTGGAGTAACCTGTGTCAGTCTTGATATGCCTGATTCCTTAAAACTTCAGTACAAGTCACATTTATTAAATAATCCTTTCATTTGGAGAGAATCAATAGTAGTTTAAAATTGTGTCAAAAAATAAAATTAAAATGATGATTTTTATCCCTCCTAGGTTCAGCTAAATAACTCAATAATAATTGCTAGCATTTATTGAAGTAGTGGCATTCAGTATTTGATTTCCCAAGTGTTCAATATCTATTATGTCATGTGATTTTTACATAACTATATAAAGCAGGAACTGGCACTATCCTGATCTTTCAGACAGAAAAACTGATATCAAGACAGGTCGATTATCAAAAATCATATGTTCTCCCTCATATGTGGACATTAGATCAAGGGCAAACACAATGGGATTGGACTTTGAGCACATGATAAAAGCGAGAGCACACAAGGGAGGGGTGAGGATAGGTAAGACACCTAAAAAACTAGCTAGCATTTGTTGCCCTTAACGCAGAGAAACTAAAGCAGATACCTTAAAGCAACTGAGGCCAATAGGAAAAGGGGAACAGGTACTAGAGAAAAGGTTAGATCAAAAAGAATTAACCTAGAAGGTAACACCCACGCACAGGAAATCAATGTGAGTCAATGCCCTGTATAGCTATCCTTATCTCAACCAGCAAAAACCCTTGTTCCTTCCTATTATTGCTTATACTCTCTCTACAACAAAATTAGAAATAAGGGCAAAATAGTTTCTGCTGGGTATTGGGGGGGTGGGAGGGAGAGGGAGGGGGCGGAGTGGGTGGTAAGGAGGGGTGTGGGGACAGGGGGGAGAAATGACCCAAGCCTTGTATGCACATATGAATAAAAAAAAAAAAAAAGACAGTTCGATTATTTATTCTGTGTCACACAGATGGTAAATGATACCACCAGGAGTGAATCCAGGTCTGTTTGTCTTTAGAGCCCCCATTTTTAAAAGATTGAACTACATATTGACTCCATCCATATGCAGTGCCTTAGAGCTTCCTGCCATCCCTCATCACAGTCTTGCTTTATTCTCTTCTGATACTATTGAACAGAAAAATGAAAAAATATCAAAGGGAAACTTTTCACTTTATCTAGATGTTTTTCTCATTCTGTTTTAGAAAATGAATATTTCTTTATTGATCCTGATTTAAAATTAACCAAAGTGGCCCCAGAGGGATGGAAAGAAGAACCAAAGAAAAAGAGCAAAGCCACTGTTAATTTTACTTTGTTTTTCCGAATTAAATTTTTCATGGATGATGTTAGTCTAATACAGTGAGTACACAAAAGTTTCTCTTTTGCTCTTCTTAGCTCCTGTTCTTTTGACCCTAAAGCCTGCTAAAACTGATTTGATTCTAATCAATGATAATTTCTTCTTTATAGTAAAATAAATGCATTTGTCCCTCTTTATCCATCATTATATTTCCACAGTTTCAGTTGCCTGTGGTCAGAAAATATGCACTGGAAAATTCTAGAAACAAATAATTCATCTCTTTTCAATTGCATGCACTCACTTGTCATCCTGCTTCATCCTGCCCAGGACATGAATTGTGTCTTTGTCCTATGTAACTCTACTGTATACACTACTGCCTGTTAGTCACAGTAGCTGTGTTGGTCATCATGTCGGCTGCCATGATATTGCAGTGCTTGTGTTCAAGTAATTCTTATTTAATAATGGTCCCAAAGCATAAGAGTAGTGATACTGGAAATTCCGATATGTTAAAGGGAAGCTGTAAAGTGCTTCTTTTAAGTGAAAAAGTCAAAGTCAAACCTTAGCATAAGAAAATCATATGCTAAGGTTGCTAAGATTCATGGTAAATTGTAGCTAATCTCTCACTGTGCCTAAATTATAAGTTAAATTTTATCATAGGTATATATGAAAAAAAAAAACATAGTATATGTAGATTCTGGCACTATACATGATTTCCGGCATCCACTGGAGCTCATGGAGTGTTATCCCCTAAAGATAAAGGAAGACTTTGATATTTCTTAAATTCATGTGCCTTTTAAAGGCTTAATAACAAGCTGAACAATAAACCATTTTGGAAGCTAAGTTTCTATGCCTAGAATAAAAATCGCCCCAAGATTCAAGATCAAAATCCAAGACATTTGTGTGTATATTTATTCTTTTCAGACATAATCTAACCTGTCACCAGTATTACCTGCAGCTGCGAAAAGATATTTTGGAGGAGAGGATACACTGTGATGATGAAACTTCCTTATTGCTAGCATCCTTGGCTCTCCAGGCTGAGTATGGAGATTATCAACCAGAGGTGGGATTTTTTGTGTGTGTTGGTATTCTTATCTTAATATAATGAAGAAGTAAAGCTTGTTGAAATGTTTAGAGCTGAAGATTTTTGAGGCCAGTTTGGGGCCTCAAAAAATCCAAGTTCCCCAAGTACATTGACTATATACAATCATAAAGTATGGAATTTATTTTTCTATTTAAAATTACTGTATTTTGAAGTTTAGGAATATCTAACACTAACCCATCCTTCTCCCATGTTCTAACTAATAAAGACTAAATATAGGAGTTATTAGCCAAATATGGGTTAAAAGAATTTTGTACCTTCCATGAATCCACACAAAGGTGGGTTGGGAGCATAGCAGAGTTTACAGTATGGAGAACTCTGTATATGCAAAGCCTGATGTTCCTACATGGAAGCAATCTAAGAGGAAATAAAGTGACTAGAAATTATGCAACCTGAGCAGATCCTTCCCAACATTAATCCTGAGCTAAAGTGACAAGGCTCTGGAATATTACTCTCCTGAAGCTTGCCAGTCAGTTCAGTTATTCTCACTGGATAAAAGACAAAGGCTAATTAATACATTTCCTCTAAAACTCATTCCTAAGAGAGAGAAATAGAAATGTAAGTATTTCTTGGCTAACGCAAGAACTTTAAGATAAGAGGAAGAGGGTTCACTCTAACAAAAAACAAATAGAACCACTTAAAAAAAATTCTCCTTTCTAGATTCATGGTTTGTCTTACTTTCGACTGGAGCATTATTTGCCTGCCAGAGTGATGGAGAAACTTGATTTATCCTATATTAAAGAAGAGTTACCCAAATTGCATAATACCTATGTGGGAGCCTCTGAAAAAGAGACAGAGTTAGAATTTTTAAAGGTAAGCATGCAAGACTACAAGTGATAAACATTGTAACTTTTTCAAAATAAGCAAGTGTTGGAGGATACATAGCTAAAAGTTTGGGGGCCAATAACTGATACTTTGCACTAACATCATTTATTCCTAACTTGACTTCTACTTTATTGAGGTATAATTTACATACAATAAAATTTGCTACTTATAAGTGTTAAATTCAATAAGTTTAAAAAATATATACAATTTGGGAACCACCACTGCAATCATGAGAAAGAACAAGGATTAACAAACTATGACCTGCTTGTTTAGTAAATAAAGTTTTACTGGAACTCAAATGAGTGAAACACACTCATTTGTTTCTATATTGTCTGTACTTTTTTTTATAGTACAACAGCAGAGATCTTATGACTCACAAAGCCTAAAATATTTACTATCTGGCCCTCTACAAAAAAAAGAAAAAAAAAGTTTTCCAAGCACTGATACAGTCATTTTCCACCTCACAAAAAAGTTCCCTTTGTCCCTCTGCACGCAATCTACTACTCCCATCCCTACCCCTCAGCAACTATAATCTGCTATTCCCGTAGATTTTTCTTTTCTAGAATTTAATACACAAAAAAAAAATCTTACAGTATTTCTTAGGTCTGGCTTTTCTGTCTGTTTCTGTGTGTGTGTGTGTACCGGGAAGCAAACCCAGGACCTCTCACATGCTAGGTAAGCGCTCTACCACTGAGCTACATCCCAACCCAGGTTTTTTTCATTTAGAATAACACTTTTGAGATTCATCCATTGTGTAGTATATATCAGTACTTTATTATTATTATTATTATTATTATTGCTGAGTAGTTTTCCTTTATGCAGATTTATAATTTTGTTTATTCGTTCATTAGTTGATAGCTATAAAGTGCCATAAGCATTCTAATACACATTTTTGTGTAAACATAATTTTTATTTCTCTTGAACAAATACCAACAAAAGGATTGCTGGGGCCTATGGTAAGCATATGTTTAACTTTCTATGAAACTACCAAACTGTTTTCCAAAGTGGTTGTACAATTTTGCTGTCTTCCTACCAGCAGTGTGTGAGATTCCAGTTGTTGCATATCCTCCACAGTGCTTTGTATTTTCAGTCTTTTTCACTTTAGCCTTTGCAGTAGGTGAATAGTGGTATATCATTTCAGGGAAATTATAGAGAATTACATTAGAGATATTTGTATTTCCCTAATTACTAGTTATACTGAGCATTTTTTCAGTTTCGTTTGCCATTCATTAGTTAAACTTTTTGCCCATTTTATTTCCATCTGATTGTATCTCTTTATTCTGCTTTAGTTATTTCAGGTAGGGTCTCCCAGTTTTTGTTTAGTTTTGGTTTGGTTTTTTTTTTCTTTTTCTTTTTGCCCCAGCTGGCTTGGTCCACAATCCTCCTACCTATGCCTCCTTTGTAGCTGGGATGATAGGCACATGCTACCACAGCCAGCTTTTTTTGTTAAATGGTGTTTTGCTAAGTTTTTACCCAGGCTTACCTCCTCCCAGTCTGCCTCCTGAGTAGCTAAGAGTACAGAAATGGGCCACCATGCCTATTTCTTTATACATGAGAAGTACAATTCCTTTTTCAGATAATACATTTTGCATGTATTATTCTCAGTCTGTGTTTGCCTTTACATTTTAACATTGACTCTTGATAAGCAAGTTTTTAATGTTATTAAAGTGAATTGTTGGGTTTTTTTAGTATTGGGGATTAAACCCAATGAAATTTTAATTTACCAATTTTTTCTTCTGTGTCTCATGTTCTTCATGTCCCATCTAAGAAATCTTTGCCTAACCTAAGGTTGCGGAGATTTTCAAAGTTTTGCATATTTAGCTCTTGCCTCCATTTTGGTTTATCTTTCATGTATCATGTGAACAAAGTATTGAGATTAATTTTTTGGCATGTGAATTCAAAATGTTCCAGCAACATTTGTGAAAAGGACTACCCTTTCCCCATTAAACTACATTCATGCAAGCACAACTTTTATAACTTATGTCACTACCTGTCAAACAGCCCTGTTATGGTAAAGTATTGTTCCAACAGGTCTGCCAAAGACTGACAGAATATGGAGTTCATTTTCACCGCGTGCACCCTGAGAAAAAGTCACAAACAGGAATATTGCTTGGAGTCTGTTCTAAAGGTGTCCTTGTGTTTGAAGTTCACAATGGAGTTCGCACATTGGTCCTTCGCTTTCCATGGAGGGAAACAAAGAAGATTGCTTTTTCTGTATGTCCATTTTAACCTCTCTTCATCATATTTTTGAAAGGGTATTATCAGTTTCTAATGAAAAATAGTGACGTTCCTTATATAAACTTTAGAATATACCATTCAGTAAGGCTAATGTGTCTTAATACTATTTAACTCTTCCTCAGTTATAGGAGGTGTTTTTGAGATTTTGTTTTTGGATTTCTCAGTAGATGATTTTTCAATGTGAATGATATATTCCTGGCTAGTTATATGCTCAGTAAACTTGAGTTAAATTACAACCATGTTAAATTCTCTATTAAGTCAAATATATTCTAGGGTTGGAACTTTTCACATAGAAAAATTCCTCTAATCTTTTTAAAGTAGGTAAGTATTTTAATCCCAATAAAACTTATGTACCTCAAGAAAGGATCACTCATAGCAACTATTGTGAACCTCAAAAGTCCAAAGATTTCCTGGGTTTTATAAATTAGTCCCATCACTACCTATAGTTTTAGGTTTACAGTGTATGCTTTCTATGGAGATAAAGTTAGAAAAGTGACTTTAAGAAAATAATATGTTTATGGAAGAGAGTCAGCTCTAAACACATATTTTGATTTTTGCACATAAGAGTATCTGAATGTTGAAGTGCCATTGGCAAATCCCAGATGTGAAAAACAAATATGTCAAGTATTTATTTTCCTAATGATATTCAGGGATTACTGATATCTTTAATTCATACTTGGTTGAAATATGTTCTCAACAATAATATTTATGACAATATCAAGGTCATAATAGACTCTGGATAATGTTCACCCTAGGGACTTTTGAGATCAGTTCTAGGCCTAATGGTTAGTTGGTTGGTTTGTGTGAGACCCAGAGGTACCACTAACATAACCAGGTAATAATTTCTTCTCTCAGGAAAGTCCAGATCAATCTCATCTTCCCACAACTTTCAACACCAGGAAATTACCTGGATTTAATTTAACTTCCCACAGTACAAATTCTGGCAGCACAACTATCAGAAGGAATTCTTGAATTAAGTACAAATCCAATATGGACAAGTTTGGGAAAGGCAACAGAGTCATAATAACATCCAATTCTGTCATTTGCCAAGCTATCACACCAGCTCCTATATATACAACCCTGTAGAAAGCCATGACAACCTCATGTTTAAAGAACTGCAGTAATAGAGAATTAACCACATTCCCGTGCAAACTCTCCCTATATTTAACTGCATTCATATATCCTGAAATTCTTTCTCTTACAAAGAGCTCTCTTTTTAAACTCTCATTTCTTCTAATACCTTCTGAGAGATGAAAGTCACCCTTTACCCTTTGTATTTTTCACAACTGAAATCCCTCAAGCACATTTCTTATCCATTCCATCAGTTAATTCTTAGAGAGAAACAAATATTCTAATTTATTTCAAACCAATACATCTTTCTTTGATTTAAGTCACGTATAATGTCACTTTTCATGATTATACTGGACCTCTAACCTATCTATGGTGGGGTTTTTTTGTTTCCAATCCCCTTTTCTTGCCTTTGGATATTTTATCATAGACACTAGTTATGTAACTCTTGGCTGATTAACTAAGGAGATTCTGTCTTTTATATAAATGCTTCAATCAGTAAGAGAAATTTATAGCTGTGGAGTTCAGTGTTTTTGTGACTTGCTTGACAGTAGTTAAGTAGGTTTGTTAGGGAAAAAAGGTCCTAACTATTTGATGAACTACTAGCTATACTACTGATAATCAGAATAGTAGTTTGGTGCTATTTTTTTTAATACCTCTTAATGTGTACTAGTTTCCATTTTTAACAAAGAGAGAACAAGTTTAGTCCCATAGGTTTCACTGACAACAATATTATTTATTATAATTTTAAATTATATAAAATTATAATTTATTTCTATAGCTGGGTTCTATATATGGCAATGGTACTGGCTTTGTATTTATAATTTTGGTAATAATTCTTTAATGTGAATTATATAAGTTAGAAAAGTCAATTTATAAATTTATAAAAAGGCCAGAATTTATGAAGATGGGAAATTTAGGTAATATTCTGTTTTTATATCTTTTGTCATCCTACTAAATTTGACTTTTCAGTGCCTATTTCTGTATTTGAAGTAAATATAAGACATGAAGTACAGGAAATAATTTGCACAGTAATTAGGAGCTAGAGTAGGATCTAACTGTATTTAAGTAATTCTCTACAAACATTAATTTTAGATCAATGCAATGTTGAATGCTCCTCTTCGAAGGCATGTGGATCTCCTGCAAGCCTTATCCTATAAGTCACATTTTTGGGATGCTGTTTGTTAGAAAAGACACCATTTTTTCAAGAATCATTAGGGAAATTAAACTGATTTGTTATTTTCCTGTTTTCCCTGAGTTTGCTAATAGCTATCTCTAATCAAAGCATTTCATCTCTCAACCCAGTAATTATGTTGGTACCACTCCTTTCCCACATTTTTCTTTTCTTTTTAAAATTTTTGTCCTGAGATGGGGTCTTGCTATATTGCCTGGGCTGGTCTTGAACTCCTGGGCTCAAGTGATCTTTCCACCTCAGTCTCCATGTACCTGTAATTACAGGTATGCACCACCCCACCCAGCTCCACACATTTTCTTTTAATTTCTTACATCCTCTATCCTAGACTTTCTGCCACCCAGATTCTACTTAACTGAATCATACCTCTTTTCATTATATATTAATTTTAAAAAATTCTTGTTGAATTTCAGTTTCTACCCAAGGGAGTAGAACATATATTTCTAGTTTCTTTTTTAAATAGTTTTAGTATTTGTAAACATTGCTATCAACTCAAAATATCAACAATCATATTAAATGAAATTTTCCCTTACTGATAGCTGGATACAATTTTTTACTACAATTTCTGAAAACAATTTATTTCCTGAATTTGTTTATAATTACAGAGGATTATATTTTCTGTACTTATATTAAGTTTAGGTTAAAGAACACTCATGCCTCATAATGGGAAATACAAAAAATATCTCTACTTATTGATTATAGTTTCGATTATTTGGTCATAAAAAAGACATAGGAAGGCATCCTAATTGTAAGTATCTCTTATTGTTATAGAAAAAGAAAATCACATTACAGAATACATCAGATGGAATAAAACATGCCTTCCAGACAGACAACAGTAAGGTATGTGAGTACCTGCTGCACCTCTGCTCTTCCCAGCATAAGTTCCAGCTACAGATGAAAGCAAGACAAAGCAACCAAGATGCCCAAGACATTGGTAAGGAGAAGCCAACCATCTCTGGTAACTCCAGGGTATATGCATGATTTTTGCCACAAATTTTAAAGAAATTTAAAAGATGTGTAGCATGAAAACTTACAGGATGACAGCTGTTAAATGACAAGTCAAGTCTTTTAAAGGTGTCATAAATGAAGTCAAAATTTCAACTTGTTGGTTTATTTTGAAAACAGCACCCCAGATAAGTCAAGGAGAACTTGCTGAAGTGTCTATTTCATACTTAGCAATAAGCATTTTGATGTAAATATTAAAAAGTTTAGGTCATGTTCTCTATCCACAGTAAACTTACACACTCTTTGGGAAGGTTAATATCTGTATAAATGAAACAATAATGCACAATAAGGTTCAAATTTTGACAGATTATATCATATAGGTTCTACCATCTATATTACAAGAGAAGAGAAAGATCAAGAGGACTGGAGAGGTGACACTTGAATTATATTTGAAGAATAAAATAATTTAAATAGTTTAGAGATAAATGGAAGGGCTTTCCAGATGAGGGAAAGAACATGGGAGTTTGTACCCAGGACAGAGAAGAAACAGATTTATTGTTTGTTGGTTTCACTTGGGAACATCCCTGTTCTGTGCCTGAGATGACTAATCACAGTACCAGTGTGGATGGTCAGGAGAGTAGCTTTACTTTTTTCTGAAAAGGAGCCAGCTTGAAAGAAATCGCTTAGCTTTGACAAAATATTTCAAGAGAACTGAAAAAAAGACCACGTGTAGACATTAAAGTGATACAAACACTTCTTTATAGTAAATCCTTATAGGCTTAATTGAAACACTGAAGTATGTGATTAAAAAGTTTAATGACAGCACTGACGATCATGTGTTTATGAACCCTTTCTCTGAACTTCCTCTCATTCTGAAATGTTACAGAAAATATTTTCCCAATTAATCAAACTGGGGTAATGGCAACCTACGAATAGATGTTTTCATCCTTTCATAGTCAAGGGTGGAGAGAAACCATGTACTTATTTAAAAATGAAGATTCAAGGAACCTACCTGAAACTTGGAAAATCATAATATTTAGAAATTGTGTCCCTAGGATCTGCATTTTAACTGGCTTTCCTCAGTAATTTTTGTTCGTACTAAAATTGAACTATAGCTATAAAGTAATCATATTTTTATTCCCCCACTTTTCTGTGCTAAAAATTTTAAGTGTGCTTATATATATTCAAAGTATAGTGAAATATCAAGCATAATAGTGCTATCAGCATTCCTACTTGGGCTAATATTTTATCCTATATAAACCAGAATTGAACAATTAAAGATTGTATTATTTTTGGTATGATATAGTAAAGAGTCAGAAGTCAAAAATATGAAGATGATATTCCCTCCTCAACATTTTTTTTGTTTTGGGGGCTCTTTTTGTTTTTTTTAATTTCTTTATTTTATTTTTAAATTATAATACATTAATAATATGAGAAGATTTCATTGTGATAACTCCATGTGTTCATTGTGCCCTGAATAAGTTCACCCCCTCAACATTTTTATGCTAAAGAGTAATATAGTATATAGTTTGAGCATCCCCTGTCCAAAATTCATGGTACAGAAGTGTTTTGGATTTAGAATTTTTCAGATTTTGGAATATTTGCACATACATAAGGAGCTATATTAAGTATGGAAACTAAGTATAAACACAAAATTCATTTATGTCTTATATCCATCTTATACACATGAGTATGAAAGTGATTTTGTACAGTATTTTTAGTGTGCTTGTGTTTTGACTGTGACCTATCACATGAGGTCAGGTATTGAATTTTCCAGTTATTGTGTCATGGCAACTCAGCACTCAAACAGTTTCAGATTTTAGGGTATTTTGGATTTTAGATTTTCAAATTAGGGATATAGGTAGTCCTGTGTTTTAACCAGGCTGCATTACTTATGAACCTTACAGCCTTTGGCAAGCTGCTTAAACCTCTGCCTTGGTTTCTCCATTTATATAATGATTATCATGATGATAATACCTACATCATAATGTTGTTGCAAAATATAAATGAATTCATATGTGTAGAGTACTTTAAAAGTGCCCAACAGCCAGGTGTTATGGTACACACTTATAATCCCAGCACTCAAGAGGCAGAGGCAGGAGGATCATAGGTTCAAGGTCAGCCTGGTCTACATAGTTCTAGGCCAGCTGAGGCTACACGGAGAGGCTCTGTCTCAAAAAAAAAACAAAACAAATACAACCCTGGTCAGGAGAGCAGGGGTGGGATGTAGCTTAGTGATAAAGTGCTTGCCTAGCATGTGTGAGCCCCAGAGTATCACCACAAAAATAAACAAGTAAATAAAATAAAAATGCCCAGTAGAGTGATAATTCAGTAGGTATTCATTATTCTTTTATTGTCACCATCATCAACATTGTCTTAGTATATATCTACTACTAGGTAGTAATAGTAGTAGTATCAACAGAAATAAAAGCTACTATGTATATTCTGCAGTATACCACATACCATGTAGAAGTAGTAGCAGTGCTACTCGGTGGTAGCAGTTACCTTCTCAGGAAAGTAACTCAGGAGGGTTCCATGTTCTTCATCCATAAAGGTAGAATGCTCTACATATCTCACAGGCTAGCCCCTCAGATCAAAATAACTATGTATCCTTAAAGTTGTGAAAGCACTTTAAGATGGTATTACATATATGTTTTCCATATTTTGTTGAACCTTCAAAGAAGATTTATATCCTACTTAGGATTGGATTAGAAGTAGCTATATGCCTATTTAGCTCCATAAGAGGTTGACGGGCTAATAAATGTATGCTTCTTCTTGGCCTCATAGAAAGTTGGTGCTAGAAAGAATGTTACAGACCAGTAAGGGCAAACTTTACTAATGAGAAAACAGATTAGAGATGACATTGTCTCATCTAACCTCATAGATAGAGGTTAAACTGTGGTGGAATCCTAATCTCTTAATTCCTAATCTAGTACTCTTTCTGTTCAAAGTGTTTACAAACAACTGATTTTCTGAAATAAAATTAAGAAATATCACTTATTGAGCACTGACTAAGTAATAAAGTATGGTGGGATGACAAATGAAGTTCCTTTCTTCAAAAGCACATGAGATTAAATTATCAATATAAGGTAGTACAAAATGGTACAAAGGACTGAACAAGAGCAGAAATAGAAATTAGGAAGTATGGATTGCTGACTGTGAGTGAACAAGCAAGGCTTTGGTTGGGATTTGAAACATTAGTATTAGGATATAGACCCCTTTGATGTCCTTTGCTGTACTGATGGGTCATGTTAGAGGACTTCCTAGGTAGAAGGCAGAGGGACAGTTGAGATAAGCGGATGGTTTATGCTCCTCTCCCATAAGTATGTGTAATATTTTAAATTATATCCAAAAGTAGGCTGTGAATTGATTTTAATAGCATAATCCCTGATATTTTCACAAAACAGATAAAGCCAAACTGAACTACCTTTGCCCTTAAAGCTGCCAAAGATTGCTCTACACTTTCCTTAAGGATGAAGATTTCTATGGGGTATAAAGATATTTCCTCTAATTGAATCTGCTTAAGACTCCACTTTCCATCTTTGATTAAAGGTTGCTCTTGAAGGAAATAGAAATAGTATTATCTGCCCTAATAAAAACCCCATATTTTAAGTTTCAGATGATTCGAGGAATTTCTAAACAAAGGTGTATTTTAAGACCTTGTTTTAGCTTGAATTCCACTTCCCCTTTAGAGAAGGGACATTGAAGCTTTCTGGTAACAATGAGACATGTTTACTTAAATTTCATTCTTGCACGACTATTAAAAATCATCAGTATTTTCCTACCTGTTGTCCACCTGAAATGGTATATTACTAACTTTCCTAGGAATTAGAAGACAAGCGAAGTGGAATCTAAAGCTCTAATCATTTGACATTTTCTTTTTAAAAGGAAATTTTTCCAAATGTTTTAAATAGTAGTCAAGCTTTACTACAAATGGAGGATAACACACAATTGCTACTTTCCACAGGGGACCAGTGAGAATGATTTGTGATATGGGTTGCTTCATTCATAAACAACTAATCAAGCAAAACTTTGTGCTCCCAGTTCTTTATCTACATGTGTCAAAATGCTTTTGGTAACAGCCTCAAATGTTAAAATCCTGCTATGACATCAGAATAGCTAAGGACTGCTTATAAATATTCATAAATTTAATCTCTAAAAGAAGGCTTTGGATGTATATTTAGTAGTGAAAGGAATTCAAGCATACCAAGATCCCCAGTTCACTTCATGTTAATTTATAGTTACCAAAATAGAGAGAAGGTTAGTCTTTGGTTCTCCCCAGGCTCCTGTACCTCAGTTAAATCATGGAGTCCTCAAGGTAGGAAAAGTGGGTTTGGGGTAATAGCAAAATAAGTACCAAAGAATTTGCTTTAAAAACTTTGAAAAATAAAAAACAGCATTATTCACCTATAATTTACATATCATATGACTGTAAAAATATACAGTTCAGTATTGGGTTTTAGTGCAGTCACAAAGTGGTACATGAGCACCACAGTTTACATTAAGGTTTTTGAAGCATAACAATCAAGGTCTTTTTTTCTGGGCAAAACTTGGCATAGCTGCTTTTTCAGGTATGTCAGCCCGTCTGGTTTCATCTCTCCCTCTCCCCATCCTTGGTTCACTGACATTTTAGCAGAAACATTACTAAGGTTGAAAATTTCTCTTTTAAATGTCACTCTCATATCCAATCCGTAAGGAATTTACTATGAACTGACCTAACTGCAAACATTGTTATATCAAAGAGAATTGCTAGATGAGGTGAGAAATGTTGAGTAGGCTGTGGCTGGACAAAAGCTAAAAGGATGGAGAGATGGTCTGAAAACCAAGATCTTCAAGCCTTTTTTTTAAAATCCTTGTTTGCCTCACTGTGAAAGCTACTTATGCTGGCAATCAAGATAATTAAAAACTGCATGTTGTATTTTACTTATTAAAATAACTCTTCTCATAAAGGTTCTGCGGTGTTTCCATCATGTAAAGCAATCCTATTTCCTTGTAGAGAGAGCTTCGTTTAGGAGCCTGAATCTCCAAGCAGAGTCTGTTAGAGGATTTAATATGGGACGCGCAATCAGCACTGGCAGTCTGGCCAGCAGCACCCTGAACAAACTTGCCGTTCGACCTTTGTCAGTTCAAGCTGAAATTCTGAAGAGGCTATCCTGCTCAGAGTTGTCGCTTTACCAGCCATTGCAAAACAGTTCAAAAGAGAAGAGTGACAAAGCTTCATGGGAGGAAAAACCTAGAGGGATGAGTAAATCCTACCATGATCTCAGTCAGGCCTCTCTCTATCCTCATCGGAAAAATGTCATTGTTAATATGGAATCCACACCACAAACCGGTGCGGAGATGGTGGGAAAACCTTTTCATCAGATGGCAAGATCTGATACAGAATCTTTGTCAGGACTCACAAAACTTAATAAGTAAGAACATAGTTGACTAAACCAAACAACATATTTGTAAATCCTACATTTCATATATTTGTTTTTGTTTCGACGCTTTATTTTCACCATATTCTTTTTACATTGACACTTCCCCTCCTACTTTCCTTTTCCCTCTTTAGTTCAAAGTCTGTTGCAAGTTTAAATAGAAGTCCTGAAAGGAGGAAACATGAATCAGACTCATCCATTGAAGACCCTGATCAAGCATATGTTATAGGTCAGCATAAACAAGCTTACCTTTTTTCTCCATACCTCATGCTCATAGTGAATGAACAGGATCCTATTAATTACCAAGAAATTGTTTTGGCTTCATGTCCTAATCGCCAAAACTGTGAATAGGAATGTAGAATGCACAAAGTAAAATCAAAATTGATCTAACACAGAATTGCTTCATGGTGCCAGTATTGCTTAGCTTCCTCTTGGTCACGGTAGCCATGGCAGGAGTACTGAGAGGGCCCAGACAGTCTAGTACAGTGCTTTGGATCGCCTTCCTGTGGCTTTTCCTCATAAGCCTGTGAGAGTGGACCCCATAATGACATATTTTTAAAGGTTTAGGCTGCCTTCAGCTTAAAATAAATGGAATTGTCCCTAAAAAACTTACTTGATTTTTATGAATTGTGCTGTGATTGACAGGTAGAAATTCTTAGTTGATACCTCAAAATCTCCTAGCTAGCTATTAGGAAACTATTAAGTATAGAAGTTGTATATGTTTTATGCATGTATGTGTGTGTGTAGGTATGTGTATATGTGTGTGTATGCATATTTATACACATTACTTTATAACATAAATTGTTCTTTGTACATCTTAAAAAGGAAATTCAGTAAACTCAAATATTTAAGAAGAGTAGATATGTGAGCATAGAGATCTGAAATATTCCTGAAAATATGAAGCAACTAAAAGTACAAAAAGGAGCAAGGATGCCCTCTCCTGTTGTTTTACCAAATTCTACTACAAACAAAATTTAGCCTTGATTACCCGAAAAGTTTTTTCATTTTGTAATTGGATTGGAGATATGTGGAATAAATGAAGTCAGAAGAGAACTCTACATTCTAACTGATAAATATTTTTGGGAAGCAACATTACTTTACTAATGTACAGTTCCACAACTTTCAGAGAATATACTGTCATCAGTTTAAATTGAATCATTTAAAAAAATTGAAGCAGCTAAAAAGCAAGATTTTATCCTATAAGTAACACTATGTTATTGAAAATAGTATGAGAGACTGATTAGTGTTTTAGGAAATAATATTCAAAGTATGTTTACATAGAAATGAGATCTCATACATTGTAAACTATTTTCATTAAGAAGACTTTGTCTGACAAGAAAATTCACCACATATTAGAAGAGTAGTAAATATTCTGTAGAAAAGCATAAAGTAAAACTCACTGATAAAAGGAAATTTATTTTCTATACTTTTAATTAAATTATTCACTCTTATCAAATATTGAATTTTCTTTTAACATTTTGACACATGCTTTTAATGCTCATTTCATTATAAATATCATTTCATATTAGACATGTTAAATGTCATTGTTAGAAACAACACATTTGTGTTTAAGTTTTATGCTTCAAAACAAATTAATTATGCATACCTACTATTTAAAAATAGTAAACATGCCCATCATAAGAAGACATATTTTTTATTGTAAATAAAGGAAAATGTTTTATTGATTTTTATGAATTTGTCAGAAGAATTACTTTTATAGTATCTAATCATTTTATAAAATGTCTAATAATTTAATTTATACCACAGGAATGACTATGCATAGTTCTGGAAATCCTTCATCCCAAGTACCCTTAAAAGAGAATGGTAGGTTTGCAAAATGTTTTTCCCCTCATATCCATCATATCTTTCTCTTTCTTGGTACCTTATACAGTAGTCTTGCACGTAACCATGGCGATTCTTCATTTCCATGCCAAGGATTGAGACCTTACATTGGAATAAAAGGAGAGTTGTATTTTCCAAAATTATGGTAATGTGATGGGACTTGTTATTTAGGCTACTGTTGATGAAGTGGATAAATGACAAATTAGAAATAAAGACTCTAGTTGGAAAGCTAAGATAGCACTTTCAGGTGAGATAATTTTGGGTAAAAACAGTTTTAACTTTGGCCATTATTTTAAAGGGATGCTTGAGCTGAATCTTAAAATGAAGATTTTCTCAGGCAGAGCAGCAAGATCAGCATTGTAGATCAAGGGCATACCATGATTACAGGCATTGAGACATGAGCAAAAGAATGTTTTAATATTACCTATACATTACTTTTCTACAAAATGTTTGTCTTATCCTCAGTCTCTGAAAGTTGAGCTAATCAAAAGCCTGATGAGAAAGAAGTAAATATACTAATCAATTATTGATACACCTAACTTGATATTAAGTTTGTTCTAATTTTCCTAATAGTGAATGCAAAAAGAAAGGTATGAGAGTAAGGTTGAATCATGTGGAATTGGTTTTTGCTTTTAAGTCAAAACTGTCAGGCACCAAAGTTGCTATTTTATATATGTCTTATTCTCTAATAAAAATACACATACTAATTCTTCGAAACAGGAATTTTTTTCTTAGAAGTAAAATTGTTTCCAAAATTAAAATACATAGGATGTCTTAAATACTAGTGGCAACTGAAGAAGTTTTTTTCACCCTATTTTGGATATATGAATCCTCAAAAAAAACTGAGGGCATATCATTAAAGAAAAAAATTACTAATCATATACATGAACCAAAGTTATTAAGACCCTATTTCTGATAACCAAATTTCTTATGTGGGCTAAATTTAGATCCCCTGTATATGTAAAAGAATGTTTTACTATTAACATTATCTATAATGGTAATAGCTATAGACTTAACAGTTATTGAGTGCTTATTATGTCCTAACGCTGTTCTAAGCACTGTACATTTATTTCTCATTAATTCCCCACAACAACCCAATCAGCTGGGTGCTAATGTTATTTTCTTTTTCAAATGAGAAACCAGAACCTAGAGAAGTTCAGTTATATGGAAGGTCACAGAGCTAGCAAGTTGTGGAGTCCTCAGCTGAATGCAGGCAGTCTGTTTCCAGAGCCCACACCTTAATCTAATCCAGATTGCCTCCTAATCATTAGTAGTATTATATCTCCCTGGTAAACTTTTAAAAGCAATTGGATAATAATCTGTTCAGGGATGGGACCGTGCAGTGGGTTTTAACTTAGGTTTCATAGGAAAGAATAAGAACTTACATTGGATATCCAATAAGCATGTGCAGATTTAAAGTTTCTGGGTTTAAACCACTAGATGCCTCACCTTTCCCTCTGGCCTATTCAGAAGGGCCATTCCACCTTCCTATGGAGGTGTGCCCAAATCAGCTGCAGAAGAAGCTATGGTTCCTCAGGACTCTTTGACTGTGCCCGTGGAGGCTAAATTAGTGCTCTTGAAAATCTAGTTTCCACATAATACAGAGCATGACAAACATGTTTTTCCAAATAAGGCAACACAGGATCAGAAAGTTAAATTACTTGCCCACAAGTTATTTCCATTTTAGCTTTCTTCCTGTTGACCAGGATTATTAGATGAGGATTGTAAATGGCTATCACTTTATAATAATAAGTTATCAGTTAGGAGAAGGGCAAATGTATTAAATTTGCCCTTCTGTGGCCTCCAGAGATTCTGAAAGAATATGAAACATGTAAGAATATATAAAAAAAAAAGTCATGAGTCTTCTAAACCCACAGTTTGAAACAGAGATATGGAAAGGATTCCAAACTCTTGATTATGATTCCAAAAAGATACTTCCAAAAGCATACTTCTTATAGTATTTTTTTCATGAGAGAATAAAGACTGAAAAAATGTAAAACATCCAAGAATTATGTAATGTTGATTTTTAATGTTTCTTCTTTTGCTCTAATTGTTAGAGTACAATTGAAAGTAACTTTCAACTAAATTTATCATGCTGTTTCATGATATGTATCCAAACCACAAAAATACACACTCATATTTTATGGGGCCAAACACAGGACTCTTAACACAAAATGCAAAATCAAAAAATTCCTAAAAAGACAAATTATTCTTGCTGGAATTGTGGTTCAAGTGACAGAGTGCCTGCCCTGCAAGTGTGAAGGTTGGGTTCAGACCCCAGCATCGCCATCCTCCACCCCCCCCAAAAAAAATAGGTTATTCTGGTCCACAGTAACATAGTACAAACTCTGAAATGAACACTTTTTCCAATATTAAAATATAATTATTTTTATAAGCAATGTTTAATTCCAAGTAATTAATTCCATTTTTAATTCCAAGTAATAAAGTATACAAGTAGAAATCAGATTTTAAAACACTTTGTTTAGACATATATTGGAGACCGTTATAATTTCAGATACTGATTTTTCTCCCACTAAATTGTAATTAGAATACCTGCAAAGTTGAGAATTATAATTTTTTTTAAAAGTCCAAAGTGCCCCTAAAGATTGAACAAATAGGAGAATTAGCTAGATATAAAAGATTAGTTAAATCTTTGTGCTTTTCTAATTTAGAGAATTTCCTTAGTATGGATTCTAGCAGTGATATTACTAGTCAAAGTCAACCAGTCAATAAGTAGTAGGTCTAGGTTGAGAGATGTGATAGCTTACTCGTACTAGATCAAGAGTGCAGATTGATCAATTTTCTAAACTGGTTTTTAAATATAGCCATCACTAAAAATAAAATTTTTTAAATGCACAATTAAATAAATGTTATTACAGCAAAAATAATAAATATCCCAAACTAAAAAAAAAAAAAGATTAGTTAAATAAACTTAAGACCAAAAGGAACTTATCCAAGCCAAGCCTTTTTATTCTATGGATGATTAAGTGCTGGTACAGAAATAAAACAGTTTCAGTTATGATATCCTTTCCCACCACCAGAGTAGATAGCATTTTAAGTAGCATAACACTAAAAAGTACCTCCCTTTGTTTTTATACCGATACGGTGCCACTGGCCCACCATCCCCAAGATTTGAAATAGGTCTTTTTCCTAAGAGTAACTGATATATTTATCTAAAGCCTTCTCTATTGACTCCCCTACTGGAGCGTCCTCTACCAACTCTACCAATGGATGGTATGAAACTGCCTGATATTGACTAGGGTCTATGTCTATCACCAAGAAAATTAGGTGTGTTTTGTTTTTTGCAGGACTGCGGTTTGAACTCAGGACCTACCACTTGAGCCACTCCACCAGCTCTTTTTTGTGATGGATTTTTTGAGAGAGGGTCTTATGAACTATTTTGCCTGGGCTGGCTTAGAACCGCAATCTTCCTTATCTCTGCCTCCTGAGTAGCCAGGATTACAGGCATGAGCCACCAGCACCCAGCTGAAAATTAGTTTTTCTTGCTAAAAAAATAAAGTGGTTCCTCCTTTTAGATTGATTTAGTTTTTGCTGTATAGCCATCTCTATATACCACTTATTAAAATCTCTTCCAATATAGCTTTGGCACTGTCAGAACCATGCTCTTACTAGGCAATTCAATTTACTTATAGACATATCCATCATTACTATTACTTCAGCCATTCTAGTTGAGGATTGCATACTTTCACATGAACTTCATGAGAAGACAAGCAAGACAACATTAGAACATCAGTCTCTAATGCAGAGAGTATACCTAGAATTTGTAAATGATACATTGTTCAATCCTTCTTAAGCTATTTCCCAGGTAAACATTATTGAGAGTGGCACCCGCTTATATTAAAGAACTGGAAATTTCAAGTTAGAGTTCTTTTTCATTTTAAAATATTTGCAAAATTTGCAGTGATTACAGTGGCTATTAATGAGAAAAGAAAATTATTTTAAGGATTTAAAATTAAGTACAACTTGAATATTAATGCTTGTTTTCATATAATAATTAGCTCAGAAATGTCTTGGTACTTAAAATATCTAGCTACCTCACAGAGATTCATAAACTGTATTCAGTCCTCAAGGAATTTTAAAAATATTTTTAAGTTAACATAGATTGCCATGTACTATATGACTTCCAGATATTTCCTCCCCCAATTAAAATATCTCAAACATCTGCTATGTAACGAGAATTGAAGATAAATAGACAGTGTATATATAGTGTTGTTTAGTATCGTGCAGCTGCACACCAACATCCTTCCTGCCTTCTGTGCTCCCTTTTGATAAATCACTTCAAGTATCACCAAGGCTGACAGGGAGCAGAAAGAGTGTCCCTGTCTAAAAAAAGTAGGATGGCAAAGTTTCCCTTTCTAATCAAATATTCATTCAACTCCTGCCTACTCAAATCTTATTCTGTAGACACTTCCCCAGAACACTTGAGCCGTCTTGCCATCTCACCTTTAGCAAATGTCTTACTTGTAGTCTAGGCATCCGTGTGTTCTGCTTGTTAAGATCCTACCTACTTCCCTGATGTGTCTCCTCCTTTACTTCCTGCAGGAAGAAGCCTCTCACCTCTGTGAACTGCTGGGCACTTGTTAGCCCCTCCCCTAGGTCTGATGCATGCCTTCCTAATGCAGCTATTTCACTGACAATATTAACAGCATTTGATTTCACACTGAAGTGACATCTTTGCTTTCTCATATTTGCCATGCTAGCAGCTTTCATATTCATTACTTCATTTTATTTCCCCAGAGTCTAGTGATGGACTTTGGCAGGAAAGTTGCTTGATAAAGATTTGAAGGATAGAAGAACAATTGAATAAATGCTGAAATCATGGCAGTGATTCCTCAACATAGAGAGCTCTGTTAACTCTAGTGAAGGAGATAAAATTAAAATGCAAATTACACACACACATATACTTATTATCCAGATGAGTAATATAAATAACCAATCCTGTTAGCACACATATTAGAAATATAGAGAAAAATGCTCTTTTTATTCTTTGAATGAAGACATGTGACTTTTAACAGATATTTCACGTGACCATTAAGAATACTGATCTTCAGGTGGCAGAGTGGCGCAAGTGGTAGAGCGCCTGCCTAGCAAGCCTAACCCCAGTGTCCAACCCCCAGAATCAAAAAAAAACAAAAACAAAAAATATTAATCAAAGGCATAAACATTCAGTATAACTCAAGTACTCCTTGTCTTTACAACAGTGACAAAAGTTTGTATTTAAAGACTAGTAGCAAGGTTAGGTGCCTTTCTGTCCCTAAATTGGGATAAGGAACAGAGTAACTCAGTAGCCATTATTCCCCCAAATGTTTCTCTTTCTTTGCTTGTCTGCATTTGTTTGCTTTACATGCATTTGGACTTACCAAGTACCATAAAATAAGAAATTTAATCTATTTCCATATATCCTAATTTCTAAATACCAAATGCTTAAATTTGAAACTTGGGGGTGAGGGGATGAAAATTCAAAGCAATCGAGCACTTTGATTTTATCTGTTCTCTTACCAACTCATCAACTATGTTTATGTAAGCACTTTCCTGGTTTTAATTATTAATGTAACCTTGCTCCTTAATTTATTTTATGGTTTTTCTTCTGTGTTATTCTGTATTTGTTCCAGCTGAAAACTAGAGCTAATTGCCTGTCTCTGGAAAAAAGAATCATGGATATTTAAATGATGTCACTAAGCTGAACATTAAATAATGGATGGTCTTTTGTTTAGGGTTACCTAATATGTAAGGCTCTTTACACAATTATCCAGTGATTGTCTTGTAATTTCATTAATCAAATCATCAGAAACACTGAATTACTGCTACTCATGGATTATAACTAAGTTTTGGTCAAAAAGAAACAAAAGAATGGTAGCATATGCATTTTGGAGAGCTAACAAACTTGTATTAAAACAGTGCTTTAGATCCAGGGTTAGGACTGGAGTCGTGGCTCAAATGGTAGAGTGTTTCCCTAGCAGGTTGGAGACCCTGAGTTCAGCGGGAATACCACAAAAACAAAAAGAAAAAAAGATCCGAGGTTAATTCACTGCTGATAGGAAATGATGGTTATTGCTTTCTCAAACTAAAGGAATTTATTTCTAGAATATGAAATATCACATTTACATCACTTAGGCATCGATGCATACTATATAACAAAATTATCTGTTGTTTTATAACATTAATACAATTTTAAGTTCATGGATGGTGTTATTTTGGAACATATGGAAATAAAGTCTTCATAATGATTTTGATTATTAGAAAAATATGGATGAAGGTTTAAGGAAATTCTGGGCTACACTTTAATGAGTTCAAAATCTCTACTTTTCAAAAAGCTTCAGGGTGCTTAAGAACTATGTAGAGTTGAATTTGAAGATTCAGTTTTCAGAAATACTTTTCAGAATGTGAACTCACCACTAGTACCATTTTCATATGTAGACCATTTGCACTAACAAATTGTAATTGATGTTTAGACTCTGAGTGTGTATTTAAATGCTTTAATTGCTAAGTACAAGAGTTAACTTGATTAACATGACAATTAAATGTCATATTTATTGGTTTAAGAAGATATTTGTGAATGATTAGCCTACTTTAAAAAAAACAAGTGAAAATTAGAAAAGTAAATTTTAGTTCTGATGTGGCATTCATTTAGCTAATTTACTTCACTAGTGTCTACTAAGTACTGACTTCAAGCATTTTTCCAGGCAATGATAGCAGCTAGAATGTTGAAATGGTCACATATTGTTATTATTCCTTGTCTGCACAGTGGTCATTGAAAACCTTTTAAAAGTAGGTATGCTAGACAAGTCATTATTCATGGGATTTTTAAAAATAGATTCAGTTTGCTCTTATTGCTGTTTTACTCAAGAACTTACTAATAGTATTTTACTATTTATAAATTAAATGTTAACCATTTATTGAGGATTACCAAATTCTGGGAATCAATTGGATATAAGAAAGAAAACCTAAGTTGAAGGTTCAGCTCATTTCTGTGCTAACTTAACCTGCTCACATCATTTATCCTCTTGAAACTTACTTATTTATAACTGAAACTATTTCAAAAGGAACATTTTATGAGGAATATTTATGATATTTGGTCATTTTTATAAATTATAAATCACAATAAAAATGAGTCATATCAGTAAACTTAAAATACATATTTTAAGATGACTGAACAAGCTGAGCATGTTATGTTTATTTTCTTTTACAATTACAAATTTCCAATAGATGTACTACACAAAAGATGGAGCATTGTGTCTTCACCAGAAAGAGAAATCACACTGGTGAACCTGAAAAAAGATGCAAAGTATGGCTTAGGTGAGTGACCATGAGATTCTTGAAGGTCTATGAGAATTGGAAGGAAAAATGTCTGAAGCATAGCGTTGGCATTGAGACACCAGCCCACTTCTGCTCAAAATACTGACTGCCCACCCAGAACCCATCATCCTAACCGCCAAATTTAGTAACTGGTCCTATCTCACATGTGTTCTCTATTAGTTACATTTAATCTTAATCTCCACATTTCTGTGTTTCAAGAAGACAAATCATTAGTCTTTGAAAGACCAGTATCATGAAGGCCTTTTTAAAAATGTGCTGTTTTGCAGGATTTCAAATTATTGGTGGGGAGAAAATGGGAAGGCTGGATCTAGGTGTATTTATCAGTTCAATTACCCCTGGAGGACCAGCTGACTTGGATGGCTGCTTAAAGCCAGGTACATTACATTTTGGTTATTTCCTACTTTGGAATTTGCACAGAGGGCAAAAGTAGAACTTGAGCCAAACAAAACTACTGAGGAAGGGATGACATTTTTAAGAGTTGGAATGAATTTCTCTTTATTGTTGAAAATATTGGATTGTCTGTTTTTTACAGGAGACCGTTTAATATCAGTGAATAGTGTGAGTCTGGAGGGTGTCAGCCACCATGCTGCAATTGAAATTTTGCAAAATGCACCTGAAGATGTAACACTTGTTATCTCTCAGCCAAAAGAAAAAATATCCAAAGGTAATGTGAATGTCTCTTGGTTATGTGTTCTTTTTCACTGTTTTCAAGTACTTCGATATATTGACCCAAAAAATTGGATTTAAGCCCCTTATTTCCTTTCTGGTAGTTTAACATGTATTTGTAATTATTTTAATTTTATGCATCAGTATAACTTTTTTATATATTGGTTCCCAAATGTTCTTACTCTTCTTTATAATATATGCACCAAAATGGATTAAATTGTGCCAAATTGATGTCACCTAAGTAAATTCTGATTACTTAGTATGTTCCGTCTCTTCTTAGTCCAATGACTTAATCATTATATAGTTAGTGTGGTTATATAATAGTTACATATGAAGTCCTGTTCAATACCTGTCTTTTCTTAAAAACAAAATTTGAAAACAAGACTATATCAGTTGTCCCATTATCCTTGCTATTAGCATGTTGTGGGAGAAAAATCACATGAGGAAGATCAAAAATTCTGAATGTGAGCTTTGCCTGTGTCACTTACTAATATGAATCAAGTCATCTAGAGCCACAATGTTGTCATTTAAAGAGGAGACAGTAGATTCTGCTTGGCCTTGTCTGCCCTGCCAGAGTTGTGAAAGGATCAGGTAGTAGGACAGTACACGGAGAAGCACACATAGCCCATGTGGAGAATTGTATAGTGGACAGTAGCAAGGGCTCTGGTGTCCAGTGTCAGATTCTGTCTCCACCACTTAAGACTATCCCTCAGGCAAAAATTCCTTGCACTTACCAAGCCTCAGTGTGCTGAGAGATCACATAATTCATATAAGGAATTAGTACATGTTTGTTACATATTAAGCAGTTAAATGTGTGTTTAAAATGTCATTAATAGTATTTTTTTAAATAATGAAGTGCTAGATATGTGTAAGTTCTTCAGGATACTAGGAAATATGTTAAAGAATTAAAAATGTCACAATGTATCCCCAGTACAACAATAATATAATAAAAAAGGGAGGAAAAATAATTAAAAATTAGCTGAAAAATAAGTTTAGGTATTGAATTTTAGGCATAACTTTAGATGCTTATGTAAAACTAAAAATGAGTATTATTTTATAGAATATGACAAAATTTCTTAAATTTTACACAGATGAGTCATTCTGTCCATATTTTCTCTTACAGTCACTAAATGTTACAGATATGTTATATCTACAATATGTACATATGTAAACAATATGTAAGATAATTATTTTTCTGTGAACAAACACAACAAATATACTCCCACTAATCACAAGAGGCTTATACCCTAACTGATGTCTAGCCATCATAGGCAAAGGAGAGCAGCTACAGTTGCAATTACTGTAGCATAACTCTGAGTTTCAAGAAACCAAGACCAATTTTTTAAAAAAAACATGGCATTGGATTCCATTAATCACCATTATTTTAGCAAAAAAAGCATATGAATTCAGAATAAGTCTTTCCACTTAATCTTCCTCTAAAGGATTTTAATTTTGTTTTCAATAGATATCTTGTAGAAAATTCATTAATTTGTTCAAATATTTGAGTGTATGGAATGTACAAGACATAAAACCCCTGTCCTCATGGAGATTATGTTTTATCAGGAGAACAAATATTGAGCAACTGACTAGACAAGTACATCTTTAATTATAACTATAAGTATTAGCAAGAAGTCAAAGGTCAGCCGGATGCTGGTGGCTCAGGTCTGTAATCCTAGCCACCCGGAGGAAGAGATCAGGAGGATTGTGGTTCAAGGTCAGCCCGTGCAACAAAAGCAAGACCCTGTCTCAAAAATACCCAGCACCGTGCTCGCTTCAGCAGCACATGTACTAAAAAATTGGAACAATACAGAGAAGATTAGCGTGGCCCCTGCTCAAGGATGACACGCAAATTCGTGAAGCATTCCATATTTTAAAAAAATAATAATAATACCCAACACCAAAAAGGCTGGAGGAGTGTTCAAGAGGTAGAACACGCAGCAAGTGTGAGAGCCTGAGTTCAAGCCCCAGTACCACCAAAAAAAAGAAGAAGAAGAAAAGAAGTCAAAGCATGTAACGAGGAATTTTATATGATGGTGGGGGTCAAATGAGTTCTCAGCAGAACTCCATGTGCTTATCTTTTTTACTATCCATTCATAACAGAAATTAAAAGCATAATGTTAAAGTGTGAAATTGTGTCTTCAAGAAGCTAGATTAATTTTATCATGGTCTATAGCTATTTTGTAGTGTTACTTGAAAAGAGGTAAAACTCAAACAACCTAGAAAATTACCAACATGTGTCCCAGACTCTCCCTCTCAATTATCAGTCATCAGTTCATTTTGTGCTGTTATAACAGAATCACCAAGACTGAGTAATTTATAAAAAAACAGAAATTTATTTCTTACAGTTCTAGAGGCTGGGAAATCAAGATGGAAGGACTGCATCTAGTGAGGGCCATTTTTGCTGCGTTATCCCATGGCAGAAGGCAGAAGGGCAAAAGAGCCATACACAACAGAGGTTGAGCTCACAGAGTCGAGCCCTTTTAAAGTTAGCACTAATCTGTCCATGAGTGGGGGACCTCCTGACCTAAACACATCCCATTAGGATCTACCTCCCAACACGGTCTTGTTTAGGATTAAGTCTCCAACACAGGAACTTTGGAGGACATATTCAAATCACAGCAGTTTTTATTTTTATTTGTTTACTAATTTCTTTTAAAGTACAGAATGTATACGAACATTAAAATGAATCTTATTTATACAAAACCCTTCAGAAAGAGTTAAAAATCCTTTCACTCCATTTTCTTTTTTATTTTATTTTAATTTTGAGTTAGCATACATTAATAATATGAGGGGATTTTATTGCGATAATTCCATACATGCATATCATGTACTATGAACCAGTTTATCCCTCCCATTATATTACCAGTCCCCTTTCTCTTCCTCCCTTTTTCAGTGATTGATGGGTTTCATTGTGTTATCTTCATTTCTTTCACCCCTTAGTATCCTTTTCTTTTCTCCTCCCCATCCTGTTGATTCTTCTCCCCCAGAGAGGCCCCCTTTCACATTAATGTTCCATTATTATTATCACCATCATCATTTTAGGACTAGATTCCACAAGTGAGCAAGAACATGTGATATTTGGCCTTTTGAGCTTAGCTTATCTTACTCAGCATGATGAACTACAGTTCCATCCGTTTTCCTGTAAATGACATTAATTTCATTTTATTTATGGCTGAGTAATATTCCATGGTGTGTTTTTGTGTGTGTGTGTGTATATATACCATATTTTATTTATCTGTTCATTGGTTGTTGAGCACCTTGACTAACTCCGCATTTTAGCTGTTGTGAATAGTGCTGCAATAAACATGGGTTTGCAGGTTACTCTCTTGTATATTGATTTATATTCCTTTGGGTATATGCCCAAGAGTAGTCTGGTAGGTCTATTTTTAGTTTTTCATAAGTCTGTTTTTCAGTTTTTTGAGGAGCCTCCATACTGTTTTCCATAGCAATTGCACTAGTTTACATTCCAACCAATAGTGTGTAAGGGTTCTTTTTTGTACATCCTCACCAGCATTTGTTCCTGTTTGTGTTCTTGATGATACCATTCTGACTGGAGCAAGATGGAATCTCTATAATTTTGATTTGCATTTCCTTTGTGACTTAAGGATGTTGAACATTTCTTCATGTATTTATTAGCCATTTATATTTCTTCTGAAAACAGTCCAGTTGGCTTGCTCATTTATTCATTGGATTATTTGTTCTTTGACTATTTCATTTTTTTATCTCTTTGTGGGTTATGAATGTAATCCTTTATCCATTGAATATCTGACAAAGATTTTCTCCCATTCTGTGGTTGTCCCTTGATTCTGGTAATTGTTTTGATATACAGAAACTTTTTAATTTGATGCAGGCCTATTTGTCAATTCTTGCTCTGGGCAATTGGAGTCCTATTCAGAAAATAATTATGTATGCCTTTATCTTTTAGTTTTTCCTGTGTTTTCCTAAAGTAGTTTTGAGGTTCATGTCTAACATTAAGAACTTTGACTTGTTTGGACTTGATTTTTTTCCATAGGCTCTCACTCCATTTCCTAAGAAAACTATCTGGAGTGTAGATAGCCTTCTGTATATTACAGATATTTATGTGATTTATGTGACATATGTATTTATAAGTATATTCATATATGTATGTGATAGTCATATTTTATGTGATATATATTTATATATAAAACAACACACATGTAATCTTTTACTAAAATAAAAGTACTCTATATATCATTTTCATACTCTACAAATCATTCTGTGTGTTTCTTATTATATTCTGGGCTTCCATGAGTATGCACATCCTTTTTAATATAGCATTATATTCTATGTTATGGACATATCAAAATTCATTTCTGATTTTCTTATATTGTTATATATCCAGGTTAGTTATACTTCTGTTACAAATGTTGCTTCTACAAATATGCTTTTTTTAATATTGGAAATGTTTCTAGAAGTTAGATTCCTAGAATTAGATAGAAGAGTGTATACATAAAAAATTTGACAAATGCTACCAAATTGCCCTACAAAAAGGTTATGGATAGCCTAACCAAATAGATATAGCAGTCCACTTCATACCTCCAATGGTAGAAATAGCAGTCATTTTTATTTTTGTCAGCATTCATGATTGTAGGTAGAGAATTTTGTGTCCCTGATCATAGTGAGAATGTCTTTTCATATATTTGTTGGTTATTTGAACTTTACTTCAGTCCTTTTTTCCATAGGAGTTTCTAAAAATCTTTTTCTTATTGTAGAAACCATTTGTATATTAGGAATATTGACTGATTGTTTTTTGTTGTTGCAAATAATTGCTATTGCTCACTATTCTTTTAGTTTTTTCCTTGGAGTCACTTGCTACATAAAACTTTTAATATTCTTATAAATTCACTTCTGTAATTCCTTCTCATATGCCTTCTATGGTTTGTGTCTTAAGAAAGCTTTCGTAAGTGGCTTTTTTTTTTTTTTTTCTTTTTTGGCAGTACTGGAGCTTGAACTTAAGACCTCATGCTTGCTAGGCAGGTACTATACAATTTGAACCACTCAGTCAACTATCATAAGTGGCTTTTGATAAGAACTGTACAGAAGGAATTTAGAGTTCTCCTCCTTGATAATTACTTGGAGTCCAAAAAATGCAGTCTAGTAGGATTATATAAAACAAGTATACAAATAACTATTAAATAAATAAGCAAACCCAAGAGGGCATAGCTCAGTGCTAGAGTGCTGGCTTAGTTTGTGTGAGGCCCTGGGTTCAATCCCTGACACAGCAATAAATAAATGAATGAAAGTAAAAGGATCAAGAATATTGGAGATATAAATAATCTCTGAAATTTGGAAAGTCTTCACAGAGCAGACTGGTTTGAAATGGGTCTTGGAGAATGGAAATGGGAGTTAAGGCAAAAAAGGTATGCATTTTAATACAGGTTCTTGCAGGGACAACCAAAGAAGGAACAAAGTAAACACAAAGAATTTACTGTTTGCTGGAACCCTTCAGTGGTTTCAAGGTCTGAAGTGGGTATTTTGCATGTAATAGCTTTGTAAAGTCCTCCCAGCAGTCTTGAGGGAACCTTGAATATGTGTGTCAATACAGACTTGTGTGTCACTGACTTGTTATTCTCCTTGTTGAATCTTAACTTTTAGTGCCTTCTACTCCTATGCATTTTGCCAATGGAGTGAAAAACTACATGAAGAAGCCTTCCTACATGCAAGACAATCCTATAGATTCTTCCCATGATCACCACTGTCCTCCTGGTACCCCGAGGCACAACACAGAAAATTCCTCTGGGCTCTCTGGGGGCCTGCGTGAAGGAAGCCTTAGTTCTCAAGATTCCAGGACTGAAAGTGCCAGCTTGTCCCAGAGCCAGGTCAATGGTTTCTTTGCCAGCCATTTAGGTGATCGAGCCTGGCAGGAATCACAACATGGCAGCCCTTCCCCAACTGTAATATGCAAAGCCACTGAGAAAAAGAGGACTTCCTCTGACAGTAACAGAAGCAAAGCTAAAAATCCAGGTGTTTCTGATGCAACCGATTTTTCTGACCGTGGAGATTCAGACATGGATGAAGCCACTTATTCCAGCAATCAAGATCATCAAGCACCAAAAAAGGCATAGTTTAATTTTAATGTTTTTGCTTGTTTGTTTGTTTGTTTGTTTGTTTCATTTAACAAAACAAATAACAGCAAATATATTATGGAGGAAGATAATCTACTAAAAGCTACTTACAGCATTCTGGAAAGGATGAGTAGTTTGTCTTCTGCTACTAACTGCTACTGCCCTAGATGCTAACTTTCAGAAAAATTAGAAGCTTTGAATACAGTTCTGAAATGGCTATACTCAGATTGCAGTTGATTTCTTACAAGTTGGTCATCTCACATACTTATTAAAAAGTAAACTTTAATAGCAGAAAACTTGTTTCTGAATAGTTCTTCTGAAGTTCTGAATGGATGATAACATTAACAACAACAATAAAAATAGCTCCTTTCTAGAAAGTATAGAAATTTTAGTGCACATTCACAAGCAGTTTCAGAGAGGAACCTTATGTCTTTTGTGCACTGAAAAATCAGTATTCCTCGCAAGAGCGTTATGGCCTTATTAATAAGGTCTCACTCATGTTTATATTTTTTGCAAACATAAAGTAACATGAAGTCCACTCACCTCAGATACTTGGGTTAAATCTGTTGCTTGATATATATTGATTTTATGAAGAAAATGGAAATGCTTTATAAACTTGGAAATATAAGCATTGGATTAGGATTAAGTGGAAACTAATTTCTAAGTGGTTCTAGGTTTCCCTCTGCCATGTCTAGTTTTTTGACCTTTGAAGCAGGCACTTCAGTCTCTGGGCATTAATTTCTTCAACCATACAATACTAACATAGACTAGATGATCTCAAGATTCTTCCAAACCTTACATTTTTGAATACGCTCTACTCTATTCCTCAGTATCTTGCTCTTTAAAATTTCTTTAAGAAAAATACGTATTTGTCTTCCAGTAATAATTCATTTGACTCTAACAAGAATTCCTTTTTTTGTTTGTTTGTTTTTCTTTGTTAAGGAATCTTCCTCCTCAATGAATACATCCAACAAAATGAATCTTAAAACTTTTTCTTCATCACCTCCTAAACCTGGAGATATCTTTGAGGTTGAACTGTCTAAAAATGATAACAGCTTGGGGATAAGTGTCACGGTACTGTTTGACAAGGTTTTCAAATATTTTCTCTTCTTCACTTCCAGCAGCATATTGTATACCAACTTATTACTTGAATTATTTTGCTTCAAATGGAACATTGTCAAGTATTTCCAAAATTTGAAAGTTGAATATCTGAAAATCTTTTTAAATTTTGGATGTTACTCATTTTTTTGTGGTTTAAAAAAAAATTAGACAAATGCTGCCTTTTTCATCCCAGATTTGATACTTGCTTAATCTGAATAGAAGATATGCAAAATATAAAATTAATGTGTAGGCTTTGTATACATTTGACAGTTTCTTCATGAGCATGGAATAATGAGATGATATATCTTCACCTGACATAATGAATAATTAAAAACTATGGATGTTTATATGTCCTTTCTTTCCAAAATACATAATACACTATAATCATGTTTAGAATCATCGTCATATATTTTATTTAAAATATGAACATAGGCTACTCAGTGAAATTATTACAGAATTATCCTAATGAATATCCTGTCCTAAATTGTAGCATTATCATTTATCACATTCAAAGAATATTAACAATTACACAAAGTTGTTTAGAAACAGTAGGCAAAAAAAAGAAACAGTACTGTAAACATATTGAAATCAGAAACAAAGCTTAATTTTCTAGCACATTTAAAATATAACACTTTCCTCTTGCTCTTAATTTCTTTGAATTTTATTGTCTTTTTATGGTAGAGGGAGATAAAAGTTGCATGTCCATAAGAGACAGAAAACTGATTTATTAAATCTCATCCCTGCTCTACTAAGGCCTTTTAAAATAAAAGAGAAACTTCTTTTTCTTTACTCATATTGTTTGCTTCCAAATTCACAAATATGATCTGAAGTATATTATTCCAGATACTATTTTTTTCTGATAATTATGTTCTCACACTAATTTTGCATAGATGAATTTTGCTTTCTGCTTGCTCATTAATATATCATTTAGACCTATAAACCAAGAGTAATTCCTCGTAGTCAACACCTAGCATACTATTGCTTTCTGAGTTGGACAAAGAATTTAGATTAAAAAAATACTGCTTTGATATTTGGAAAACTTAGCTAACAGTATTCTTGGGTATTGAAATAATTGAACATGCTGAAGTAATGCTACAACTTTGTATGGTGAATTGAATCCAGATTTGAAAGAGAGAGTACAGAATTTTTCATAATTCCCAAATATTACTTTGTCTTTTTCTGTTTAGGGAGGTGTGAATACCAGCGTCCGACATGGTGGCATTTATGTGAAAGCAGTTATTCCTAAGGGAGCAGCAGAGTCTGATGGCAGAATTCACAAAGGTGTGATGTTTGTGTGTATGTTACAATTATTTGAATGAATACCACACAAATAGAAGAAATTATGAAGTTCATATAGACTTTAAATTTATAATATGAAATCAGAGCATACTCAATCTTAGAACACCAACATAAAAAACTCCTTGATGTCACAACAAAAACTCCTCTTCCAGCTTAGAAAACATCTAGACAGTGATTGAGTGGATGTTTTGCACCTGCTAATAAGCAAATTGCCAGAGAATGGGAAAATGACAGTGCCCTTATAAAAACACTGATATCTACATTTCTAAGAACCAACTGGGGACTTGCCTCCAGTCTTTCTACCTTTATAGTTAGAGCTTATCTTTTCTCATGATTTAAATTGATTTTTATACAGATATTCTACCTGGGCATGATGGCAGACACCTGTAATCCAGCACTCAGGAGACTGAGGGGAGGATTTTGAGTTTGAGATTAGCCTGGAATACATAGCGAGACCCTGTGTCAAAAAAAGAGGAGGGGAGAGTATTCTAAAATGTAATTTAATACTAGCCATAGAAATGAGCAAGAAATTAAATAACATGTTAGAGAAACTATGCAACATAATTTTGTTTTGTCTTTTCAAATCAATATGAAATACTAGGTTACAGAATCTGTAGAACTTTTGTTTTATGATATGTTTCTTTCAAAATAACTAATTTATAGGTGATCGTGTGCTAGCTGTCAATGGAGTAAGTCTGGAAGGAGCTACCCATAAGCAAGCTGTGGAAACACTGAGAAACACGGGACAGGTACTAGATCATTATAGCAACCTGTTAAGATACCTTACAAGAACATAAGAATGTGTAACAGCAATCCCTTGACACCTCTAAGTTTGTTACTCAAGACACCAAGCCTGATTTATGTAACTATTCTGGGTTCTTTCTTTGTTTGTTGGGTTTTTCTGGTTTTTTGCCTTCCAAATTGAGAAACAAGTATTGTGACAAGGGATTTTTTTTTTACTGAGGAAGCTGGCATTCTGTGTCACATTTAGCCATAATATGTCCATAGAGATCTGATGGGGGAGGGGTAGAGATTGCATTTTTTAAATATTTCATAAATATTTACTAATTTCTAGTGATTTGCATTTGTAGTCATTTTTCAACTCAAAAACTGAACCCACTGTGATCAAATACGTCTTGGTTCAAGGAGTTTGCCAAATTATTTTAAATGGTTTTCATATTATAGTATGGTGTTAATTTTTCTGTAATACCTAAATGTTCTATAACACATTTATGATATATCATAGAGTTTTAATGTATTTTATAATAGATTTTTCCTTTTTAATTATCTTTTTATATACAAAATAATAAAAACTTGATTTTGAAACTTTCAATTCCCTTTTTTTTCTATTTTTTCCTCCTCTACTTATATTTTAGTGAACCAAGAATTTAAGCCTTTCATACCCCAACTATACTAATCCTAAAATTTTGCTTATTTTCTCATCATTTTTGTTAACTAATGAAGCCTGTTCCGTTTGTCCAGGTGGTTCATCTCTTGTTAGAAAAGGGGCAGTCACCAGCATCAAAGGATGTCCCCGTAGCCCCACGGTGCGCCCTTCCAGACCAGGATGCCCAGGGTCAGGCTCCTGAAAAAGCAGTGAAGAAACCTTGTGCCAGAGACTACAGCTTTGTCACAGAAGGTCAGATCTTGCCAGACTATCATGTCTCTGTGAAATTATTTATAGTTTATTCAAAATATGATCTTCATGTATGAGATTTTAATTCATGGCCTAGCCTCTTTATTCCTGTCAAATATAAATAATGATCTGACACAGCACTATATTGAATAAAAAACAGAAACATTTGCTGCTCAGAGAGTTTGAAACTCTTTGGATAATGAAGCATGTCTGATCATGGTTATTTAATAATGCCTTAAAATTCAAACTGAAATTTGGTAAGGGAAAAAAATTAGTATAGATCAATTGCTGAGAATGACTTCAGACCCATGTGAAACCTTGACCCTTAAATTTCTGTATTTCTTTTTAATTTTATGGACTTGTAAAGGTAACCCTGAACAGAAATCCACCTAATACCCAAATACAGGTCTTTCTAAATTTGCCAGCCCATGGACAAACCATAATTAAGAATGATGTTTAATGAGTTCTTCGTAAGATTAAATGTGCTCATAATACTACAGTACCCGGTATTCTGAGATTCCAGCTGTCTCTCTGTTAAGGGCTTAACTGTTCTTTACTCTAGAAATGATGGTGATAGTATACAATGATTATTTTTCTCACGAGCCATTGTTCCTCCTGACCTAACTGGGGGCGACTGGAGATGCAGAAAGGACAAACAATAGAAGACAGATATGCATAAAGTTGAGGCCAGGTGTACTGGGCACTCAGATGGAGACACACAACAGCCTCATTACTTCTTTTCTCTATTATTCCCTTCTTTTACTCTCTTGCCTTAGACTCGCACCGTCCCATGTTTTCTCTAGCTTTTCTTTAGTATAATCTTTCTTAGAGTCTTGTCCCACATTCTCTCTTTAGCTTTCTTAACGTTTTGGTGCACAGACTTGCACTGTCCCATATTTCCTCTAATCTCTAGCATAACTCAGCAGCAGCAGTCCCGCTTACCAGCTGCCAACCAATCAGTCCATCCCCCATCAAAAAACCTTGTGTCCTTCAGCAAGTCTTTTATATCCAGTAGTAAACAAGGAGGTGGAGCAACAGTTCTCAGGGAGGAGTGTGATACTGTAACAAGAGAAACCTGCATTCCTACTTCTCTGAACATAAACAATTTAGGAAAAGCAGCTGGGCTTCATTTTTGCCTTTGCCCCCTTCTGCAGCTAGGGTCATGCCAAACTCAGCACAACTCTGCTTATGTCAAGTTCTCATAGGCTTCTCATAATCCACTCCCCACCATTTTGTCTTTTATTTTAAATTTCTATTTGATGACAGAAATGTTAGCAACTGTGAATCAGTCCTAAAAATAAGGGAGGAAAAACAGTCCAGCCTGTATTATAATGTACCTACCTAATCATACTTTTCTTTCCCATTACTTTTTCCTTAAATGTGTTTTTTTTTTCTTTTCTGGTTTTTGATCTTTTAATTAATTTTGCTAGTGAGAGTTTTATTGGAATGATATTGCATTTTGTGTGTATTAAATGAGATCTCACCAAAATATTACAATGTAAACTTATTTTCTCACACATTTGTCTCTTCCTGTTAGATACCTAAACTTCTCTTGTACCTGTCTTTCCATAGACTTTTTCTTTGTTTTTGTTTTTGTTTTGTTGTCATACTGTCTTTTAAAACACATAGGATTGAAGCACAATTCTGTTTTTAGAACCCTTCTTTTAGAACTCTTTACTATTCAAGCACCTTAGTTCCCGCTATTAGTTTATTAAGTTTTCTTGATAGTAATGCATGGATGACATGTGCAGGAATTTCAGATGCTCAGGGTTCTTGAGCCTGCTCTGAGAATGAAAGCACAGGCAGACTCCAACAGCAGAGGTCAGAAAGATTTTATTTGCAGAGAATTTAGTTGAAGAAAAGAGAAGAGAAAGACTGCATATTGGAGAATGCAGGGGGACCCGGAAACCGGTGATCCTGTGGGTCAGGGTGGGGAGTGGGGTTTTATAGCCTATTTGCATTGCCTGAGGGTGGAGATGCCTTTCAGATGCAAACAGGCGTTTCCTAGGGAGGAGAAGTGTCTCCTTGACCACTTATCACCCTTTTGGGACTTCCCGCTGTCTGTCCTTCAGTCCTTCAATAGGAAAAGAGTGAGTGTACGATAATATTTGACTAGGATAAGGATGTAATAAATGTGTATAGAGTTCTTAATATCATGGGAAAATACACTTTGTAAAGTATATCTAATACATATGTGTGTATATATATATGTTTACATGCTGATAGATATATACAGTCTTATAATATTTACATTTGTTTCTATCTTTTTTCTCTAGAAAATACATTTGAGGTAAAACTGTTTAAAAATAGCTCAGGCTTAGGATTCAGTTTTTCTCGAGAAGATAATCTCATACCTGAGCAGATGAATACCTGCATAGTACGGGTTAAAAAGCTCTTCCCTGGACAGCCAGCTGCAGAAAGTGGAAAGATTGAAGTGGGAGATGTTATCTTGAAAGTGAATGGAGCCTCTTTGAAAGGACTGTCTCAGCAGGTGAGCCTAGCATGTGCAGGGTAACATTTCAAAGTAGTGATAGCTGGTTTGGCCTTTCAGGATGGTTGCATAATGCTGGATTAACTGCTTCTTCATTTGTCATTCATGGTACCCCCAGGAAGTCATATCAGCTCTCAGGGGAACAGCTCCAGAAGTATCCTTGCTTCTCTGTAGACCTCTACCTGGTGTGCTACCAGAAATTGATCCTGCTCTTTTGGTAAGTCCTATGAAAAGTAGTTTCTACTTTTGTAGAATATCAGTTTAGGGATTTGCTAACTCAGCTTTAGTCATTTCACATTTCATCATGTATTTGCCCACTAGGTTTCATACCTATTTACTTCTTTTTTTTTTGTCATTACTGGAGTTTGAACTCAGGGCCTTGCACTTGCTCGGTAGGCTTGCCACCATGCCTCCAGCACCCTAATTACTTCTGTAGCAAGGAGGTGTTATCTTGTGTGTGTCACTCAACCTGTTTGAGTGCTTCCCATGTTTGCAATCAGTTTCTTTCTGGAAACTGTGTTCTAAGTCTAAATGAAAAAGATATGAAATGATGGTTATAAAAATTTTATAAGCCAGGCACAGAGGCTCACACCTGTAATCATAGCTGCTAAGGATGTGGAGATGGGGAGAATCGCAGTTGGAGGCCAGCCTGGGCAAACAGTTACTGAGACCCCCATCCAACCAATAACTGGGCATTGTGGCACACACTTTTCATCTCAGCTCCTTAGGAGGCCTAAAGAAGAGAACCTCAATCCAGACCTACCCAGCAAAATCACGAAAACCTATCTGAACAACAACTCAGAGCTGGGGATGTGGCTCAAGTGGTAGAGCACCTGCCCAGCAAGCACAGTCCACAGACGTGTCAGAGGGCTCTCGCTCTCAAACTCTCTTATGATTAAGAGGTCAGAGCACCAGGGTTGCAGGCAAGAAAGAAATTTTATTGATAGGGAAAGGCTTAACAGAGAGACGTGCAGCAGGGTCCGGAAACAGGGTGGCCCCTGAGAGTGGGAGAGCTGGGCTACTTACAGCTACTTTAACACAAAGGAAGGAAGTTGCGGGGGGGCGGGGGAGGGGGGGGGTCCTATAGGTCTGAGTTTGGCATACACTAGCTATTGTTCTTCCTGTTTCTTCTCATCTGAGCAGGTTTCGCTGCTGTTCCTTAGCTTGGGGAGTTTCCTCATTCCTGGGTGATTTATGTCATAGAAACTACTACAGATGATAGATAGATAGATAGATACAGATAAACTTAATATCCTTTTCTTCATTGAACCAAACAAGGAACAGTCATTCTCATGCTGACCTTGTTTGCATAAAAAATGAAAATCATTTAAGATTTTCAGCTTTTTTTTTAAACACTAGAAGTCAGAGAAAGGGATATATTTGTTTCCCTTTCTTATGTGAAGGAATATGGATAAAGGACCAAAATCTGTTTTGATGATGATTCACAGATTGCATCTTGACAGGTAGGAGGCTAACCACAGATGACCACTAATATAATTAAAGAAAGTCTGCTGGGCTGGAGGAGTAGCTCAAGTGGTAGAGCACCTGTCTAGCAAGTGTGAGGTCCTGACTTCAAACCCCAGTACAGCTAAAAAAAGGAAAAAAAAAAAGAAACAAAGAAAGTCTGCCTTTGACCTGTGTACTTCAAATAGTTCCACTACCAGTGAATTGTGTCTCCTGGGGCCAGAAGGCAGGAGTATCTGGGCCAGAAGCTTTAACCCGTATACTGGGAGAGGAAAGTTTTAGGAGGATATTAATCAAAAAACAACTTTTCTCTAAGATGCTTTAGGATAACATTTTAAGAGACTATACTGATTTGGGGCACCAGATAGGATAAACTAAATGGAACTCTTTTAGTGAAGACAAAAATGTAAAATCTTTCTGGAAAGCAATTTGGAAATATTTAGCAAGCCTTTAAAAGCACCCTGTGTTACTCAGTTGCTGGCTCACATTGTAATCCCAGCTACTATGGAGACAGAGATCAGGTAGATTGTGGTTCCTGGCCGACTGGGGCAAGAAAAATTATCAAGACCCCCATCTCAACCAATAAAAATGGGGCATGGTGCCACATGCCTGTCATCCCAGCTAGATGGGAGGCATAAACAGGAGGATCATGGAACCTGTGACCCTATTTGAAGAATACCTAAAGCAAAAATGACTGGGAGTGGCTCAAGTGGTAAAGCACCTGCCTAGCAAGTGCAAGGCCCTGATCAAACCCCAGCACCACCAAAAAAAAACCCCATTTCTGACAGTATAAAAAATTGCAAGGAAGAAGAAACCCAGCTGAAAATTTAGATACATTCAAACAAATTCTCCTCAATTTATGTTAATAGTATAAAACTAGAAACAATTTTATAGCCAATTAAAGCTGAAGGGTGAAATAAAGGTATGACCTTCTGTAGGACTATTACACAGTTATTAAAATTGCTCCCAAAGCATATTTAAGGACTTCAGAAAGTACAATAGAAATCTAAATTTTGAAAGTAGGATATGAAGTACAAAATATAACTCTAATTCTGATTTAAAATGTCATATAATATTAGCAATTGTTATTTTATAATCTTTATGATTTTTCTTTAATGTGCATAAGTTTTGCTAGAAAGTGCTATTACAACAGGTTTATTTTCAATTGACTGCTTTTAAATTTAATGTAAGTTTTCACCCTGAGATCTCTTTAAATGTGTCCCTTACAGACCCCACTCCACTCTCCAGCACAAATGCTTCCAAACAGCAATAAAAACACTTCCCAGCCATCATGTATGGAACAAGGCACCAGCTCAGATGAAAATGAAATGTCTGACAAAAATAAGAAGCAGTGCAAGTCCCCATCCAGAAAAGACAGTTATAGTGACAGCAGTGGGAGTGAAGATGACTCGGTGAAAGCTCCACCAAACATCTCAAATAGGACCTGGAGTACAGCTTTGCATCAGACTCTAAGTAACATGATGACACAGGCACAGAATCAACACGAGACACCCAAGAGTCAAGAAGATATGATCTGTACCATGTTTTACTACCCTCAGAAAATACCCAATAAGCCAGAATTTGAGAACAGGTATGAGTGTGGAACACTCAAAGCAACTGGTGATATCAGCAACAATCCAGCATCATATATTTCTTTAACAATGGAATGTGCCATCTGTGAACTTTAGAATGGTTAGGCAAATGATAACTCTATAACTCTAGCTATTGTGACTGACAATTTTAGTTAGTAAGTCAGTAAGCTCTCTAGCCACTCAGTATACCTTGCTTCTCTCTTGAGCATATTTACTAGCAACTGAGGATGTTCTTTCTCAAAACTGTTTAACCAGAAAGAAAAGAGATATCCATAGAAATACAGTGGGAAGTTAGAATTACAAAGGGAAGTTGGGGGAGAGATTGCAAATATTAGAACCAGGAGAGGGGGAAAGAAGTGATTATAAGCATCAAAGCATAAGAAGAAAATGACTACATCTGTACCTTTAATAATTATTCCTTCATTTTACTGTTTGGTCGTGTCTTTGTGCATATCCAGGTCCAAACATATTTGCTCAAGGTTTTATACTATCATCCAAAGTAATCACAGTAAGAAGACTTTTATCCTTTTCTTTTTTTTCCCTCTTAGGTTAAAATACACACTAGCCTTCTGATAACATTAGCTTCAGCCTTGAATGAACAACTAGGAATCAAAATACAATACAATTATTTAACCTGTATACTATATCATTACACAGCTTAAAGAACTTTAAAAATTGAACCTGGGCTGAGAATAAATATTGACATTGTTAGTTTATAATACACATTGAATAAATTCATAGTTCAAAACTAGACAAAAACTAACTTATCATCTCAGTAAAAATCAGACAGGAATATTTGTTAAGCATTTTCTGTTGTGGCACAATCTTATATATTCACATTGAAATGTATTTGAAAATAGTCTTGTTCCTTCTCTCTGTAGCAATCCTCCTTCCCCTCTACCACTGGATGTGACTCCTGGGCAAAGTTGTCAACCCCAGTCAGAACCTGCTTCTCATTCAGTGGGTAAATACCATACACATCACTCATCTGAACCTACTAGACAAGAAAACTTGAGGACTTTGACAAATGACTTGGAAAACCACCTTGAAGACTTCGAGCTGGTAAGTTATTTCCTCTGTATGAAAAAAAAATCCACATTTTCTTAATGAAGATGTAGACACATACAGTTTTTCCTTTAGTCAGAAAAAAAGTTGCCTTCGTATCTACATCCAATAAGTGGGTAATATATCTGATCTGTTTCTCTGCTGAGAATTAGGAAAAGCAATAGAAAGATCTGGGCACAGGGTAGGGCCAGGAGGCAGGGGGGAAAAATGACCCAAACAGTGTATGCACATGTGAATAAAAGAATAAAAAAAAAAAAAAGGATCTGGGCACATCTGGCTCTACCACTGCCTGCTGGCACTTGGCAGCATATGTGGACAAATAACTGAATTCTTCCAATTCTTAGTAGCTTTACTCTACAGTGGGGTTAGTAACCTCACAGGGTTATAGTAAAGAGGAAATGAAATTCCATATGGAAAGTGCCTAGTGCAGTGTTTAGATGCTGCTACAGACTAGACACCTAGTAAATATTTTTTTGTGTATTTCTCAAATTCCAATGGCTTACCTGTTTAATTTTTAAGATTTATTATAGTTTTTGTCTTCTACATTTTCTCTGTGGATTTCACAGCTGGAAACTTTGCATTGTAATAGTAACTTTTAGAACTTCTAAGGCTACAAATCAAGTTTGGAAACCAAATTTCCAAATTTAATATTATTTACATGAATTGAAAGCCAGATTTTTTTCAATATTATTATTGTTTATTATCCAAATCATAAATGTATATTGTAAAAAAATTATAAAGCAGAAAAAGATTAAAACCACCTATAATCTACCACCCAAAACCATAAGCATTTCAGAATCAATCTTTCCAGATGTTTTCTTTGCCTGTGTGTGTGTGTATAGCATCCACAACTTCAGTTTCATTCTTAGCAACAGAGTAAAAATAACTTTTGAGTGATTTTCTTAGAAATCTGACATCATCCACATAAGCAACCTCTTTCAGTTGAAATCTTTTAAACTTTTGCTCATACATCTTAATGAAGTTTTAATACATAATCATCCAAAGACTTCATATTTTTACCAAAACAACAGCAAACAAAAACTTTCTATTGTGTTTCTTGGCTTCTATCTTGGTAATGTAGAAATACATGAAAAATTTTCCTCAAAGTATTCTTTCACCTTTAAAGCATACCCACTATTATGTCCTTGTTTATCATGAAAATGCATGAGCCTGGGGGTGTAGTTCAGTGGCAGAATGTACACCTAGTATGTGGGAGGCCCTGGGTTCAACTCCCAGCACTCCCCTTCCCCCAAAGAATGGAAGGATAAGTAAGTTCTGTCTTTTCTATCTCTAGACAAACATGTTAAGTTGTACTTAAAAACAATTCCAAAAAAACCAAAAATCATATGTTCTCCCTCTTATGTAGACATTAGATCAAGGGCAAACACAACAATGGGATTGGACTTTGAGCACATGATAAAAGTGAGAGCACACAAGGGAGGGGTGAGGATAGGTAAGACACCTAAAAAATTAGCTAGCATTTGTTGCCTTTAACGCAGAGAAACTAAAGCAGATACCTTAAAAGCAACTGAGGCCAATAGGAAAAGGGGACCAGGAACTAGAGAAAAGGTGAGATCAAAAAGAATTAACCTAGAAGGTAACACACACGCACAGGAAATCAATGTGAGTCAACTCCCTGTATAGCTATCCTTATCTCAACCAGCAAAAACCCTTGTTCCTTCCTATTATGGCTTATACTCTCTCTACAACAAAATTAGAAATAAGGGCAAAATAGTTTCTGCTGGGTATTGAGGGGGTGGGGGGAGGAGGAGGGGGCGGAGTGGGTGGTAAGGGAGGGGGTGAGGGCAGGGGGGAGAAATGACCCAAGCCTTGTATGCACATATGAATAATAAAATAAAAAAAAAAACAATTACAAACAATATTCTTGGAAGAAGGGAACAGTCTTTCTTGGGTTAGAAAGACGTGGTTCATTTGATCAAGTTAAATAAACTTTTAAGGTTTGGTTTTCTTCTCTATTAATCAAGATAAGTAATATTCATATTTCTGTTTGTTGGTAGGGCAAAATAGATAACCTTAAAAAAATCACTATTTTCTTTCTCTAGGAAGTAGAACTCCCTGTTACCCTAATTAAATCAGAAAAAGGAAGTCTTGGTTTTACAGTAACCAAAGGAAACCAGAGTATTGGTTGTTATGTTCATGATGTCATACAGGATCCAGCCAAAAGTGATGGGAGGCTAAAGCCTGGGGACCGACTCATAAAGGTGAGATGTTTAAGAGGAATGGCAAATTTGTGCAAATGTGACTTAGTCCATTTTTTGTTACTATAGTGAAATACCCAAGGTAGTCTAACTTTATTATAAAGAAAAAAACCTCTAAAACAGCTTTAGAGATCTAAGGACAAGGCACTGGCATCAGCTCAGTCCTAGTGATGACATCATGGTGTCATGGTGGGAGCATATGTGAGAGAAAGAGATCAAATCTCAAAATAGAAAGCCAAAGAGGCTGGGGTCCCATAACTTCTGAGGGCACTCCCCCTGCCTAGGACCTACTGACCTTCTACCAGATTTAATCACTTAAAGGCTAAAGGCTCTGTTACCAGACTGAAGACCAAACTGCAACATAAACATAAACCATAGCAGTGACCAAAGAGCAAGTCAGGGCTGGAGAAGGAAGAGGTTGAATTAATCTAACACTCTCATTCTCTGTTTAGCTTACATTTTCCTTCTCCACCACTTAAAAATAAAAACCTTTCTTTAGTTAATTGAGAAATACTTCAAATTGCCTTTTTAATTTGAAAGTTCCTTAATCTCAGTTCAGGCCATGAAACAAGCTGTCTCAAATCTCAGAGACAGAAAGTTTCTTAAATTACTAAGATGATAAATTTCCTATATTGGCTAAAGAATGATGCATTTGTTAGGGATCTTACATTATTATTTTATTTTATATGTAATGGCTTGATCGTTGTCCTTATGATTTCTTAAATAAGGGAGATTCTAATAAGGTAGAGACTACTCTTTGCTATAAATCTCTTACCAGCTAATACATTACTATATAAAACTTAGGCTATTACTGTAGTTTTTAACAGTCTAGCCTCCTTAGTCTAAAAATTATAATCTTTCCCCTTTCTCATTTTTTAGGTTAATGACACAGATGTTACCAATATGACTCACACAGATGCAGTGAATCTGCTCCGAGCTGCACCGAAGACAGTGAGATTAGTTGTTGGACGAGTTCTTGAATTTCCCAGGATGCCAGTGTTGCCTCATTTACTACCTGACATTATACTAACATGTAGCAAAGAGGAGTTGGGTAATGAAAATTCAAGCTTTCTTCAGTAAAATTTTTTTGGCTAGATTCAAAGTACTCTTATGTCTAAGAAAACAATTATTTTCTGTTCTTTGAAGGTATTACCTTATCTGGAGGTCACAACAGTCTTCAACAAGTGATCTATATTAGTGATATTAATCCAAGGTCAGTTGCAGCCTTTGAGGGTAATCTTCAGCTATTGGATATCATCCATTATGTGAATGGAGTTAGCACACAAGGAATGACCTTGGAAGAAGCTAACAGAGCTTTAGACATGTCACTTCCTTCAGTGGTGCTGAAGGCAACGAGGTACTCTGCCATAATTTGTGGTCTTCATTTATGTGTGTGCATGCATTTCAAGCTGTTGACTGTATTTATGTACTCTTACAGGGTATTGCTGAATTGGCCATTCACAGATTAAACTGGCAGGACTTAGAAAAGGTAGAACAGACTTCCTGTAGGAGAGTCTAATAACATTAAATGGATAGGCGTTTGAAACAAGTTTCCAGTTAATAGGGTAGTTAACACATTGATCAGGAAGAATGTTTTCACTTGCAAGTAACTGAAAACATAGCTCAATCTTGTTTAAACAAGAAAGGGAATGTATTGATTTATACGACTTTAAAAATCTAGAGATAAGATGGTCAGGGTGAAATTTGATAGGAGCTCTGGTTCTGTTTCTTTATTATTTTCCATTATTCTTTGCTCTTTTCATCAGTTTGTCATTTTTTGTTTTGTTTTGTTTTTGTTTTATTTTTGTTATTTGTTTTGTTATACTGGAGATTGAATCCAGGGCCTCACCTACCACTTGAGCCACACTCCCAGCTCTATTGTTTATATTTTGTTTTTGAGATAATGTCTTAGTAACTTTGCCTGAACTAGCATTGAATTCTCAACCCTCCTGCGTAGCTGGGATCACAGGCATGCACCACCACACTTGGCTCCAGTTTATGATAGTCAAATGACCGTATCAATTTTATGCCTCACTTTTGCACACCATCTGCAGCAACCTTCAAACAGAAATCTCACCAGTCACCAGTGGTAAAATGGATAGTATATACCAGTTGCCTGAGACCTAAATTAAGGTTATTCCCTGAACTCTGAGACAAAGGGATAAAAGTAAATTGGTGCCTGGCAGAGTGGCATAATGATAGCATGCCTGCCTAGCAAGCATGAAACCCTGAGTTCAAACCCCAGCACTGCCCAAAAAAAGAAAGAATTAATTAATTCAAGAAAAGTAATAAATTGGTTGACTTTAGCCAATCATGGCCCATCCCTAGAGCTAGGATGGTTCAGTCCAACTGGAACCTCAGGTCTGCTGCTGAGGAGGCATAGAACTACCATAATTACACTATTAAAATGCTAATAACTGTTCCTTATAGTGGAAATAAGTTTAAAAAACATATGTGTTAGTTTGCTATTGCTTATGTACTAAATTACCATAAATTCGGTGGTTTAAGACAACACAAGACTATTATCCTAACAATTCTGGAATGTTAAATGAATTTAGCAGATAAAATCAAGGTGTTTGCAGGGCTTCATTCCTGCTTTAGGTCTAGGAGAATACCCTTTTCCTTAACTCTCCACCTTAGAGACTACCACTTTCCTTGACTTTTGTCCCCCTTCTGTCTTCAAAGCCAGCCATGACTGTACTCCCTGCTTGCTATTGTCCCATCTCTTTCTCTAACCCTGATTTTCCTGCCTCCTGTCTGACTCACTAGAACTGTAGTGATTGCAGTGAAATCCTAAGAATACAAGATAATTTCCCCATCACCTTTTGTTTGTTTTATTAATCTTTTTTTTTAATTTTTTTATTAGGATATATTCATTGTACAGGGGACATTCATAGTGACAATTCTAATTTGGCTTATATTGTACATTAGTTACATCACCCATCGTCTGTCCCCCCAACCCCCTCCCCACCCCACTTAAAGCAATTGCAAGAGGTTTCTTTTATAATTTCATATAGGTATATGAAGTTCTTCAACCACATACCCTCACTTTAATCTCTTTCATTCAACCCTCCCTCCTCCCAACAATACCCACGTACACACACTGTACCTATTTTGCAGTCATGACTTTCATAATTAATATTTAAGTTGATGTTCAAAGGAGTTTCTCACGGTAGCCCCACTGTGGGTATACTTTACTTTGGTCCATTCAGCCCCTTCCATTGCTCTCCCTTACCCCTTTACCGCTCACTCCCCATTATTCAACAGCTTTCAATACACATCCTTATATCCTCTACCTTCATAGATGTAATGTTTTACAATATTACTTATGCTCTATCATTCTCTTTTTCTTTCCCTCTTTCCCTGAGTTCCATAGAGTAGTTCCACTATTACAAATTTGTTCTACTTATGAATTTGTATATAATCATGCTTGTTTTTGTGTATACGTTTATCTTTTGAATCTATCTTCCAATATGAGGGAAAACATGTGGCCTTTGTCTTTCTGAGCCTAACTTACATCACTTAACATAATGTCCTCCAGTTGCATCTATTTACCTTCAAACCACATGTCATTATTCCTTATGGCTGAGTAAAATTCCATTGTGTACATATACCACAATTATTTGATCCATTCATCAGTTGTATGGCACCTGGGTTGTTTCCAAAGCTTGGCTATTGTGAATAGTGCTGCAATGAACATCAGTGTAAGGTGTCCCAACTTATGTTCCTTTTGGTAGATACCCATAGTGGTTGTACTAATTTGCATTCCCACCAACAGCTTGAAAGAGTTCCTGTTTCGCCACATCCTCACCAGCATTTATTGTTATTATTGACCTTGAATATGACCATTCTAAATGGGGTGAGATGAAATCTTAGTGTAGTTTTGATTTGCATCTCTTTTATATCCAGGGAAGTTGAGCACTTCTTCATGTATTTACTGGCCATTTGTATCTCCTCCCTTGAAAATTCCTTGTTTAATTCATGTGCCCATTTCTTCATTGGGATGTTTATTCTTTGGGGGTTGAGTTTTTTTAGTTCCCTGTAGATTCTGGATAGTCTCTTATCGAATGAGTACTGGCAAAGACTTTTTCCATTTTTGTGTACAGTCTCTTGGGTCTACTGACTGTTTCTTTTGCTCTGCAGAAGCTCTTTAGTTTGATGCAGTCCCATTTGTTCATTTTTTGTCTTAGATACTGAGCCTTTTGAGTTCTACTTAGGAATTCATTCCATCAGCCTATATGTTCCCAGTATATTTCCTACTACTTCCTGAAGTTGTTTCAGAGTTTCAGGCCTTATACTAAGGCCTTTGATCCACTTTGAGTTGATTTTGGTACAGGGTGAAAGACAGGGGTCTAATTGAGTCTTCTACATGTGGATATTCAGTTTTCCCAGCAACATTTTTGAAGAGGCTGTCTTTTCTCCATCGTGTATTTTGGGCTTCTTTGTCAAAGATCAGTTGTCTTTAAATGTGTGGGTTTATGCTTGGGTCTTCTATTCTGATCCATTGGTCTACCTATCTATTTTTGTGCCAATACTAAAGTCAGGTATTGTGATGCCTCCAGCAGTGGACTTTTTGCTCAGAATTGCTTTGGCTATTCGAGGTCTTTTGTGTTTCCATATGTATTTCAGGATCGATTTTTCTTTTTCTGTGCAGGCTGTCATTGGAATTTTGATAGGGATTGCATAGAGCATGTAGATTGCTTTCAGTAATATGGCCATTTTCACAACATTGATTCTAACAATCCATGAGCATGGGAGATCTTTCCATCTTCTGAGGTCTTCTTTGATTTCTCTCTTAAGTGGTTTACAGTTTTCATTAAAAAGGTCTGTGGTTTCCTTTGTTAATTTTTTTTCAAGGTTAGTCTAATTAGAATTGTCACTATGAATCCCCCCATATAGTGAATATATCCTAATAAAAATTTTATTTAAAAAAAAAGTTTATTCTAAGGTACTTTATTGTTTTTTGAGGCTATTGAAAATGGGATTGTTTCCCTGATTTCTTTCTCAGTCTGTTCATTGTTGTTATATAGGAAGGCTATGATTTCTGTATGTTAATTTTATATCCTGCTACTTTGCCAAAAGAGTTTATAATTTCTAATAGTGTTTTGGTAGATTTTTTAAGCATCTGTTAGATATAGGATCATGTCATCTGCAAACAGGAATAGTTTGGCTTCTTCCTTCCCTATTTGAATTCCTTTTATTTCTTGCTCTTGTCTTATTATTCTGGCTAGAAATTCCAAAACTATATTGAATAGGAGTGGGGAAAGTAGACATCCCTGTCTCATTCCTTACTTGAGCTGGAATGGTTTCATTTGTTCTGCATTTAGTATAATGTTGCTATAGGTTTGTCATAAATAACCTTTATTATGTTGAGGAACATTCCTTCAGTTCCTAGTTTTTTCAGAACCTTTTTTATGGAATGGTGTTGAATTTTATCAAAGGCTTTTCTGCATCTATTAAGAGGATTATGTGGTTTTTGTCCTTGCTTCTATTTCTATATTCTATTACACTTATAGATTTACATAGGTTGAACCATTCTTGTATCCCTGGAATGAAACCCACTTGGTCATATTGTATGATCTTCTTCATGTGCTGTTGAATTCTGTTTGCCATTATTTTGTTGAGAATCTTTGCATCTATATTCACTTAGGATATTGTCTGTAATTCTCTTTTTTGATTGCATATTTATTGGGTTTTGGAATGAGTGTAATGCTGGCTTTATAGAATGAGTTTGATAGTGTTCCTTCCCTTTCTATTTCCTGAAAAGTTTGAGGAGTAATGGTATTGGTTCTTCTTTAAAGGTTTGGCAAAATTTGGCCATGAATCCATCAGGTCCTGGGCTCTTTATAGGGAGGCTCTTTATTACTGTTTCAGCTTCATTGCTTGTAATCATTCTATTTAGGTGGTTAATACCATCTTGGTTCAATTTTGGTTGTTTATATGCATTTATAAATTTTATCCATTTCATCTAGATTTTCCAGTTTACTTGAATATGGGTTTTCAAAGTACTCTCTAAGGATCCTCTGGATTTCATTAGTATTTGTGGTTATGTACCCTTTTTCATCTCTGATTTTATTAATTTGGGTCTTTTCCCTCCTCTGTCTTGTCCTGTTGGCTAAGGGTTTATCGATCTTGTTGATCTTTTCGATGAACCAACTTTTTGTTTCATTGATTCTTTTTATAGTTTTTTGTTTGTTTGTTTTTTGTTTTGTTTTGTTTTGTTGGTCTCAATCTCATTGATCTCAGCCCTGATCTTTACTATTTCTCTCTATCTGTTGGTTTGGGGTTTGGTTTGTTCTTGTTTTTCTAGGAGCTTACGGTGCATCATTAGGTTTATTTGAGACATTTCTGGTTTTTTTAATGTAGGCACTTGTAGCTATGAACTTTCTCCCTAGCCTTTGCTATATCCCACAGATTCTGGTAGGTTGTGTTTTCATTTTCATTGGATTCTAGGAACTTTTTGATTTCTTCCCTTATTTTCTTGGTCATCCATTGGTCATTCAGCAGATAATGTTCAGTCTCCATGTGTTTTGTTGTTGAGGTCTAGTTTTATTCCATTGTGATCTGATATAATACAGGGGGTTATTTCAGTTTTCTTGAATTTGTTGAGACTTGCTTTGTGTCCTAAAGCAGCCATCACTGCACTCCCTGACTCTGATTTTCCTGCCTCCTCTTTAACTCATTAGAACCCCAGTGATTACAGTGGAATCCTAATAATCCAAGATAATTTCCCCATCTCCTTTGCCCTATAAAGTAACAGTATTCAGAGGTTCCAATGATTAGAGCATAATCTTTAGAATATAAACATCTTTAGAGGGCCATCATTTTGCATATTACAATATATATAATCCAGGCTTTCAAGATAATAAGCCAAGTTAAATGAGTGGAAAATCCACCATTGTGTCTGTGAATTATTTCTTTCAAAGTTTGGAGATTTGTTAATTAAATCATTGATAAACTTTTTGTTCCTTCTGAATCTTTAAATTAGATTATGCACTTTTTCTTTGAATATAATCCTTGACTCTGTGTTTCTAAAAAATTGAATTGGCATGCAGTTATTTTTTTAAGTCTAGCTGACTGATAATTAGTGGGGAAGGGAAGTCTTCAAACAACATGGAAATATTTTTGTTAAAATTAACATCTCTGCTAACTTTATGTCTGAATGCTCTGCCTCAAAGTCAGTAGCCACTCTTCACATAGCCCTCAGATACTTTCTTTTGCCTTTGTACTAAAGATATTATAGTGGTAATCACAATTACTTTCCTCTTCATTCTTCCAGCTCTCTCTCTACTGTTGTATGTATTCCCTGTTATCTTCAAACTCCACAGGGTAGCAATAATGGAGACATGTATATTTGTGGTAATTATCTGTATTGAAGAACTGTAAAGGGTGTTGGATTTTACCCTACTTGCAAGCTAATAACCTAGCTTGTTATTGTTTCATGGATTCTTACAGAGGACATAAACTCCTAAATCAGAGACTAAAGACTTTATTACTAATGCTACAGCAAGCAGCATGAGCATGGTGTGCATGGTGTGGGTATTAGTTCCACAGATCCTCCAAAGCACATGGAGATTATGTATGTGGATCTAGTAGATTCCTGCATAGGCGATGGGTTTTATTACAGGAGAAGAATATTGTAGAGCAGCCTGGAGAACTGGTACTATTATTATTTTGTTTTATTTTGGTTTGGTTTGTTTGGGGAGAGGGTTTCCTCATCCCCCTACCTAGAGAAATGGCCTAGATAAAAAAAAGTCAGGGCTTTGCATTTTGAGCTATCCAGCAAGAACATACAGAGATACTTAGAGCCTGTGGCATATTGCTTTTGCCAACACTGTATACTTTGGGCAACCTCCCTTTCCCTCAAGCATCAGCAACAATAAGATTACATACCAGTCCCCATTCCCAAGGTGTTATCCTTTTGGCTACCTTTCATTTTGGATGGTACTATTCTTATAATCCTTTGACTATAAATACTTTATCTAGATTTTTACTCTAAAAGAAAAACAAATTCAAGGACTTTGTCAACTATGACTTCTAAGTTAGTTTATCTATTAAGTGGCAGTGAGCTAAGTTATTGTATCTCAGCTATTACTAGTCTTTTAAATGGTAATGGAAATAGTGTGATATGTTAAACTAAAATCCAAAGAAGGATTGTGTAAAGAAGTCATTCTTGTCTACAGCCATACCACCCTGAATGCTTCCAATCTTGTCTGATCTCAGAAGCTAAGCAGGGTTGGGCCTTGTCAGTACTTAAATGAGAGAAGTCATTCTTGCAAGTATGGTGATACACATCTTTATTCCCAGCACCCAGAGGTGGAAGCACAAGGATCTAGCTATCAAGGCCATCCTGGGCTACATCATGGAATGAAGAAGTCATTCTTTAGTCATGAATATCTCCCTCTAGAAATCCATACATGAAGACTCATAAATTTTGACTACAGCGTCAGAGGGTACCTAGACCACTTGAAGCCTATGCAAAATAAAACTTCTGAAACTAGCTGACAGATGCTTCAAAGGATATTTAAACAAATTATCTTAAATCTTTGCAATTGTCCTTTCTTTTTTTATACACAGAGATGGTCATCCAGTGGTCCCCAGTTCAAAGAGATCTGCCATTTCAGCACCAAAGTCAACCAAAGCCAATGGTAAGGGCACATTGATTTTATGATACAAGTAGTTATGGTAACTTTTTTTTTCTGGACAGCAAGGTTGGATGCTGTCACTAAAATGTTTTTACTGCCCTTCCGGAATGTTTGCAAGATCTAGTGAAAAAACACTATATTTAAATGGAAGCATCTCTGAAATTCAATATATGATAGGAAAATTGAAGAATAGAGTGGACCATGAAATTTGCAACCCAATGAACCTGAGTTTTTAAGTTCTGTGTAACCTTAGCAAAGTTGCTTGATCCAAATATAAGCCACTATTTCCTATCAATATAAGAAAATTATTAGTATCTATCTTATAAAGTTATATAGAAGCATAAATAGTATATGTGAAGCACTTACCATCATGCTTGCTACATAGTAATTTATTCACACATTTACTGAAATTCTTCTCTGAGCCAGGAACTGTGGACTTATGTTTGCAATATGCAAACAGGTATCTATCTTACATTCTAGCATAATAATAGAAATAGCAGTAGTAATAATTGTGGTAGCAGTTGTCTTTAATGCTCATTCTGGACTAAGAATTCTTCTAAGTGCTTTAATCATCACAATAACCCCATAATTCTAGTAGTACTATTATCATTTTATAGAAACCAAGGCACAGAGAAATTTAGCAACTTGCCCAAGCTCTCAGGGTTAATAAAAAGTAGAGCCAGAATTTAAACCCAGAAAGTCTCATTCCATATTAATTTATGTAATCAGGGGCCATAAATGTAGCTTTTATTGCTAGTACAAGATAATAGGAATGTTAGACATCAAGGAATGTGGTTGAAATTAGTGCATTCAAAAAGTAAATTCAGTACTTCAGGTATCACTAATCTTTTAGGTTACCAGGCAATAGTATCTAAATACCAACAGTAGCTTAAAAAGGCTTTGCATTATAGTCATTTGTCTTCTAAAAGCTAGAATGTAGGAGTCTTTTTTTTTGCTGCTCTGTGTCACTGAGTTCATGTTAAAGCCAGACTATCTCATAAAACTATTAGGGACTGGGGATATGACTCAAGTGGTAGAGTGCTTGTATAGCAAGCTCAAGGCCCTCAGTTCAATACCCAGTACTGCCCAAAATAAAAAAAAAAAGAGGATTTTACTAGTAACCTCTAGGATGGCTCCTTTCTGTAACATTCCAGTGTTCTGCACCCTTGTGGAAACCACCTAGTGTTCTGTCTGCTAGATTTTTACTAGATTCTCTGAGTTAATTCCCATGGAACGAATTTCTTTACAGGTTTTAACTCATACAGAAGGCTGGGGGGTGGTTCAAGAGGTAGAGCAACTACCTAGCAAGCACAAAGCCCTGAGTCCAAGCCTCAGTACTGCCCCCCAAAAAAGCAGAGTCCACACTCTGCAATTCCACTTATACACAATTCTAGACAATGCAAATTTGAGGAACAGAAAGCAGATTAGTGATTGAGGACACAAAGGAAAAGGAGGCAGTTAGGGCACAGAAAGTAGAGATTAATAATATACTATTATGTCTTACTCCATTCCAATACAGTTTTTTTGAACCAATGGTTCAATATTATATTGCTTTTAAGTAATATTAAAAGACATTTTTAGATTCTTTGTTATATCAACTATAAAATTATGGAGATTTATCCATAAAAATTCCATCTCAACTGTCATCTTCCTAGACAGAGTTATTTTTAGGCCATTCTCAAATAGAGGTCCTTGAACTCATGTGCCTGTTTGTTTTAATTTTTCCAAACTCTGCCATTTCATTTCATATCTCTTAAAAATATAATTTAGTGAATCAAATTATGTTTAAGTATATAATTTTTTAACCATAAGAGAAACAGAATATACTCATTTTTATAATATGTACTAAATTTTTATGCTGAATTTTTGAGCTAAAAATAAGCACTTGCTTTTAAATATAAAGTTCTTTTGAGTTGCATGCACAACATATTTTCCTGTGTTAAAGTCTATACAATGAGATGAGCACTTGCTATCTTCCTTTCAATAGAGAAGTGAATAGAGTTCAGCACAAGAATGTCTGTCCCATTCAATTAGGGTCATTTTTATTCAGTATCTCACACTTGAATCATCCAGCCCCAAATGAGCTTCTTTACAAACTATTTTCTTTAAAGAAATTGGCTTTTTCTTTGGGATAAACCCTTCTCTAATATTCTATTCCATTTACTTGGTTTATATCACTTTGTAATGTGACCTCTTTTAGTATGCTAATAAAAATTATGACACCCTCAGAAATGTGGGCTTTCTTTAATTATTTTCTTATGTATCAGAATTCTTAATTGAATTATAGCTTCAGTGTGGCAGAGATTTGTATCATCCTGAACAAATCTCTATCATTATTTTGTCCTGCTCATCCCCTCACTTTCTCTGTTTTCCTTTCAGGCCATCATAGTGTAGAGCCTTGTGGCCAGCCTGCCCTCACTCCTAAGAATTCATTCTCCACGGCAAGTAAAAAACCACATTCTTTCATGTCATATCCCCTTATCTAAATAACCAGGTTGTTTGTGCTTTGAACCAAATTTTTCATATTTAATTATTTTTTAAGATACAATAAATATTTTGGGAAATGGTAAGTTTTGCTAAGTAAACTACACAACATAGAGCCTTCATACAAGTAAACCTACATCTGTTGGCATTCTCAGCTCTGAATAAGCTAATCACTTAAGTAGATGACATTGGTGTTGAGATTTTTCTATTCATGTGCACAGTTCCTTCAGTTGTCCATTAGGTCACAGTAAAAAAAAAAAAAAAGTGTAATTTAATAGAATTTCTTCTTTGGGTTAGCATTGACCAGGAGTGACCCACAAATGTTAAATATGTACTACTAGTGAGGAAAAATAGGTTTACTTGCTTTTGAAAGACTCAGGAAATATTTTATACATAAAATGAGAGCTTAAATCATTTTTAAGATTAGCACAGAGAAATCTGGGAATAATTTAACAAAATTATTTTAACACATAATAAATTCCACTTCATGTTCTCTAGGTCTGATTAGAATCTGCCCATTTATTAGTTAACCTTTATTTTTATGATTTTTCTTTCTGGCATGTAATGAACTTTTCAGAGATGTTCACAGCTGGATTTTCACAATATTGGAATACTTACCCTAAATTCATCCCATACATCTATTCTGAACCTCAGTATACAAATGCCTGCTCATAATATAAATGCAAGATGTCTTCCTACATAAAGTACATTGCTTTTCTAGTATCTGAAAAATGTTACCATCTCAACAGGATCCTGGACATGAGCTCAATTTAGTATAGAAGGAGGAAGTAAATTTAGTGACCAGAAGCCAATAGTTCTGTGCCTTTCAACTTCTTGTATTATTTCACACTTGTGACTTAGTTTAGCAAGCCTTGAAAAGATAGTACAGCAGAAAAAATGTTACTGCAGAAATGATTGTGACACAAAAATAAAATTTCTTAGTATATGTTTGGATTAAACTACAACACTGACTGTTCTGTGTTTATTCAGAAGGTCTTCAATTTCACATAGCTGAAGCAACTGAATTTTCATGCATTTCTAAGGTGTTATTCATGATATATCATGCTTATTTTCTTTTTAATAGGAGCATAGTAATGAAAGAAGTGTACAGTTTCTCAATTGACATAAAACTCTAAAAACCAGGAATTTCATTGTTGTGTCTGCCAACATCTTTTGTTAGAACTAAGATCTTCTGGGAGTTTTCCTGACAGTGTTTTATCCTTGAATGTAAATGTCTAGACTATGAATTTCTCATGAAAAATGGGACTTCACATTCCAGTGAAGCTTTTTTACATTATTATTCACTAGTTTAATGAAGAAATAATTCTGTTGTGTATGTGTCCTTTTATTTTAATAAAAAGGGGGCTTTCAGAGTAAATCAGAACCTTTTATTTTACTTTATCCTAATCACTTAACTTTACAAATTGCCCAAATCTTCTTCTTTCTCTTTCATTCATTCATTCATTCTTTCTCTCTCTCTCTCTCTCTCTCTCTCTCTCTCTCTCTCTCTCTCTCTCTCTCTCTCTCTCTCTCTCTCTTCTTTTCTTTTCTTTTTTTTCTTTTCTTTCCTTCTTCAGTGCTAGGGATCAAACGCAGTTCCTCAGGTATGCTGGGCAAGTAGTCTACCACTGAGCAACATCACAGCAACATTTTTATTTCTATAGAATATGCTTCATAAAGTGCCTCACAATTATTATTGCATTAAAAAGTTATATTCTAGGTTGTACACAGTGGTGCAAGTCCATAATCCCAGCTACTTGGGAGATGGAGATCCAGAGGATCACGAATTGAGACAGTCCAGTCCAGGCTATATTATAAGACCCTGTCTCAAAAAGAAAAAAAGTTGATGCATAATAAAAAACTTTGATGTGTGAAAAAAAAAAAAGAAAAAGAAAAAAGTTGATTTTTTTTTTTTTTGCTTCCTTTTATCTCAACTGCTAAGCTTTTGTAGTCCTATTTAACTTCTCTAAAATGTTCATTGGAAGACAAATCTCATGAACTATGCCTCAAGTAAGGGATTTCTGTAGTGTAATAAGTTTAATAGTCATAATATATTCCTCTTTTAACAACTCAAATTTCATATTAGTAAATGTTGTGAAAATTCCTAGAATAAAAATAATTGATTTAATGTTACTAAACATAGTGTTTCCAGATATTATTCGATGATGTCAATGCAGATCCGCTGTACTGATATTTCCTTGTAAGTTGGGGAGATGTAAAGTGGATCTGGTACTGAAGAAGAGAGGGCACAGAATAGTAATCTGATGATTTGCTTTGCTTTTATGCCTTAGGTTAATGGAGAAGAAATAATTGAAGTTTTGTACACAGAAGGAAAATGTTCTTCTCATATGAGGGGGTCAGCAAACTTGACTGAGTCCAAAGGTAGTTTCCCAAATAAGTCATCTAAGTAATCTAAATACCCTAATGTTCAGGTAACCAAGCAATATTCATTACCCTATCCATTATGCCTTATGTATTACTGTAGCTTTACAAGGAAAGGTTAGTGTTCAAAGAAATGAAAGAATAAAAAGAATATGAAACTAATATTGCTGACTGCATTAATGTACACATGTCCTGCATCTGTTCTCACTCATCTGTGAGACTCTTCTAAGTAATGAAACACAAAGCTGCAAAGTCAGCAGTGTTTCTTGTATTCTGTGAAGCAATGCTTCACAGGCTACCTAATGGTTTAGAAAATCCACTTGAGATTATTTCATCTGACCTGTTCGAGCCTTAAACTTTGTAACATAACTTCTTTGTGTTTCTTTCATGAATTAATCATTTCAGATTAATTTGATTTAAGAAAATAAACATCAAATTACTAATGACTTACAGAAAGGTATATCTCCAACATTGATTTTGGTTTATTCTTCCTAAGGTGCATTTGTGTGGTCTTTTGTCATAGTGCCAGAGTTATTCTAAAAGTGATTGGGTTGTATTAGTGACCACGGTGCCTTTTAGAGTAGATGCTTAAAATTTAAAAGGACCTACCATGTTCCAATTCACACTTTGTCCCCTTCTCATGTCAGTATTTTTAAGTAAAACCACATGTAAATGACTGTTTTTCAAGAACCTGATCTACAAGATGACGACATCTATGATGATCCTCAAGAAGCTGAAGTTATCCAGTCTCTGCTAGATGTTGTGGATGAGGAAGCCCAAAATCTTTTCCAGCAGAACAATGCAGTGGAAGGTGCCTGTGTTCCAGGTAGATGAATCAGATGAATCAATCAGTACACTAAGGAGTACAAGAACATCTCTGAGGAATTTTTTTCAGTAAATATGAAATATATTAGCTTTTTTTCTACTCCTCAATTGTTCGCTAGTATTTCAGAAATAAAATAGGGTTTGTTATCACCTTTCCTATATATGTAGGTAAATCTAATAAAGGCTACTTCATTAGTGAGATTTAAAATATATGACTAACATCATGGCTTTTATTTCTAGAAGTATCAGTCCAAACATTTTCCCTTCAACTGAGGCAAGGCATTGCAACTTTAGTAGATAAGTTTAACTAGAAATTTTACACTGACATGTACCATGTCACTTATTACTAACTTTTCCAGTTAGAACATTGAAACTGTTTATGGATATTGGTCCACTTACCACCTTCTTTTTTGGGCAAATGAAAATGTTCCTACTGCTTCAATAATTTCATTAGTTCCTGTTGACCTGTATATTTCTCTCCTAGGTACACTGAAAATGAATGGCATGTTATCAGAAGAAAAAGCAGAAGACACAGACTTTGATGGTTCACCTTTACCTGAGGACTTTACTGAGGTAAGGAAATGTCTAGATAAATGGCCTAGGATACTGGACCTTGTTAAAATTGTGTTTCAACCCCAAAGTAAAATAATCTGAGTCCGTTGCTTGTTTTACTGACAAATTATATTTATGGGGAAAATGTAGGTTAATTTTTTTATTTGTTACATTGAAGTGTCATCCCATTCCAGTGAAAGGATCATTAGTCAATTCTCTTAAATAAAAGAATTTTAATAATTTTTTTAAAAACAAAGATCAAATGGATCACACCTGTAATCTTAGCTTCTTGGGAAGCTGAGATTGGATTGCCATTTGAGGCTAGCCCAAGCAAATAGTTCCATCTCCACAATAACCAGAGCAAAATGGACTGGAGGTATGACGCAAGCAGTAGAGCACCTGCTTTGCAAGTGCAAAGCCCTGAGTTAAAAAACCAGTCCCACCAAAAAGAAAGATAAAGAAAAGAAATAATTAGTTTTTAAAAATTTGTGATGGTTAGCTTTTCAATTTCCTATTTAAAACCTGAAAACTTGTGATCTTCTGGGACATCGTGCTAGGGAAAGGCATAAAACAGTGGGTCCCTATGAAGTTTCTTCAAAGCCATCATCATCTTACTGATGATGATCTTGCTTATTATTCTAAAATAATTCTCACTATCCCTATTAGTTTCTACTTCACCTCCTCAAAATTGTCAAAACTACACAGCTTTGGGTTCTTAGACTTTGATACAATCTTATATACACGGTTATGTTCATTAAACACTGACAATATGTATATACACAAGAAGGCTTATGTCTACTATTTCTTAAACTATAAATATATAATATACAAATATTGAATTTCCCAAAACATACTATTCCCTAGTGGTTTTGCTTAAAGTATTCTTCCATATTCTCAGAATATTAATAATTTTAACAACAGGCACTTTGGAAAAGGTTTTCTGAACATTTTAAGTATAATGACTTGAATTATATTTTTGCCACTTAAAATATGGTTCTAAAGTCTCTTAACTAATTAAAGAGAATAAATATCTTTAATTGCCATTTCAAAAAGGTCATGTCAAATGTCTTTTAAAAATAGGAAAAACTCTTAATATTTAGATTCTTATTTACTAGGACTACGCTATAACAAAAATTGATGTCAGAAAACACATTATCATTTTGTTTTGATTTTGAAATTATATCTCCTTCTAGTGAGTGCCTGCTTTGCAAGAACGAAGCCCTGAGTTCAAAACTCACCCCCAAAAAATAGAACTAATGAAAAATATATCTCATTCTGAAAGATATGTCAAACAGAATTATTTATAAATGTAAATTCCTTTTTTTATCCTCCATAGTCATCTGAGGTAGCCGTTGTTAAAACTTGGTTTCTACCCTTCAATTATACATATGAAAGCATGGATATTGTTTACATATATAATTTTTCATACACATTTTATTACATCATCCAAAATTTGGTTTTGAATTAATAATAGATGATTATCCTTTTTCTACATGTGTACACATAAGTTTACCTCATCTTGATGCATTTTTATTACTCTGTTCTATTAATATACATCATTGATTTGATTAAATTGGCCATCTACTAGTCAATTTTTAATTTCTTTTTTTTTTATTGTTTTATTATTCTGCCTTTGTACTGTAAACTCTGCATTAACACAAGACAGAAATAATTTTCCAAAATTCAAGTGACCTGAAGTTTGACCACTTCTTCATAAACTCCAACTTTTCTTTCTGTGTCCTATCCCATCTCTCCCAAGCATTTCATGGGTTTATATTATTTGGTCCCTGCAGGCTTTTGAGTTTTCAGCCCATCTCAGTCTGCTCAGGTTGCTTTAACAGAATACCGTACATTGAGTGGCTTAAACAACAGAAATTTGTTTTCCCACAGTTAATGGAGGCTAAAAGTTTAAGACAAAGGTGCCAACAGGGTTTGGTTTCTGACAGGGCCTCTCTCATTAAGTTGCAGGTGCCCACCTTCTGAGTGTGCCCTCACATGGCCTTTCCTCTCTGTGGATACACTCCTGGTGTCTCTTCCTCTTCTTAAAAAAACACCAGTCTCATTGGTTTAGAGACCCCATTGGCTGACCTTGTTAACTTTAATTACCTTCTTTAAGTCTCTGTCTCCAAATACACCCACACTGGGGATAAGGGCTTGGACCTATGAATTTTATAACTATTTATAAAAATATGTTATGAAATATTAAGTAAAATTTCATTCATAATAGTTACAAAGTTCTATGCATAAATTCAACCAAAAATCTTCAAGACCTGCCTTATGATAAATAAAACTCTACAAAAGAGTATAAAAGAAATATTAAAGAAAAATGTTTATTTTTTTATCAAAAAACCCAAAATTTAAATTCTCCCTGAAATTATCTATAAATTAAACATGCCCCTTTAAAATATTTCACCTTTTTTTAGAGACATGGTGCCTGGTAAAATGATTGTTTCTAAAGTTCACATGGAAGAATTAGCATATGAAACCAGGAAAAATCTAAAAATTTCAAGTTCATAGAGGGAGAATATTTCTAATAGTTATTAGGGAATATTACATAATTTGTCTTCCCAACAAAGTATACATAGATCCTGCAAGTTTATGCCCTAGAATACATGATGCTTAAAACCAAACATTTTGGAGCAGTCCATCTACAGAAATAATAAATTAGCACTTTTTGAGTAGATGGGATGTCTGCTTTAGAATCAAATTTAACTAATGGTAAGAAAAGATAAGTACGAAGATGAGTGAACAGGAACAGCAAGAATTTTTGGGCCACCTCAGATGCCTCAGCCACTGTGGAGTGTATTATTTGACAGCCAAATGTGTCTTTTTAATATGAGGGTGAGTAATAGCAGTAAGTATAGGAAATAATTCACAGAGAAAAATAAACATGAATTGTTTGATTTTTGCTGCAATGGACACTTGGATTTTGTCTTCTCTTTATTATAGTCTGCTAAAATGAATGGCTATGAAGAAAAAGTAAACAGTGAAAGGTAAGAAATTGATTTTTTTCAAGGTGTCTATAACATTTTCATTCTCTTTTTGAAGACTTAAGATTTCCTTTTCTTTTCTAATAAAGTAAAATTTGAGTAAATTATGGAAACATTGTTCTCAAATTTTTGTTCCAAGTTCTATTTACATGTAAAAATGTGTTTATTATACTATTGCTCCAAAAACAGCAATATATTCTTAACTTGGGTTAAAAAAAAATGATTGAAAGAGTGAGTCAAAAAGAGAATTGGCCAACAATGATGATAATTATTTGTCTTCTGCTAGGATTACAAGTAGTTTATTTCATTTTTTTTCATTTTGTCTGTTTATCTACACTTTAATGTTTTTTTAATTTTCATTAGAAGAAAATGAAAGCAAAGAAGTTAAGAAACTTAAACCCCACAAAAAATTTCTCTTTGAAAATAGTTTCTAATATAAATAAGACTTTTTGTAATAGTATGTATTAGGGAAAGGTTATACATATTGTTGTCTAGCAAAATTATTATACATAAATTTTGCTTCAATTAGATAATAATTACACAGTCAGTGGAGCTGTTTACATTTTTCTAGAAATGAAGATTGACATTGAAATTTTTACTAAGTTAGATAAGGAGGTACATATTATTAATAAAGTAATGAATACAGTTTTATAATGAATGATTAACAAATATCCCAAAAAGAAATTATCTTATGCTTTGTTGGAAAGGTAGGGGGAAGAATAGGAAAGATAAATTAGTATTATCTCTTGGGGAGACCATTGGAAACACTTATTAAAATGTAATTTTTCATATTACTAATTCTTAAATGCACTTGTTTTTGTTTTAACCTCACTAAAATCATGAAGGGTATTACAGTCACAATCATTATTATTTCTTAATGTAAGCAAAATAATAGTGTATCTTGCAAAGATGGGAGTAATAAATAAAAATGAGGTATATTCCCTTCAACCTAACAATTTAATGTTGAAGAATCAGTTCTACTCCCATATATGTGCATTTCTACCACAGCATGTTCTCATAGAATATTAATTACTATAAAATAACTAAATACTGTAACTAAAATTGTTACAGTAGCAAAACACCATAAGAGGGACAATAAATTGGTTGAAATTATACAATGAAATACTGAGCAGCTGTTCAAAAGAATGAGAATGTAATAAATGCCTGATGGAAGGATCTCCAAAATAAATCCTTGTAGACAAAGACAAAAGTACTAGAAGGCAAAACCAACCTCATAGCTACAGAGCTTGCAAAGAAAGCATTCATTGTGACCCCTAGTGAGGTAGAGCAGAGGAAAATATCAAACATAAAAGCAACATAAATTGGTTGAAATTATACAATGAAATACTGAGCAGCTGTTCAAAAGAATGAGAAAGTAATAAATGCCTGATGGAAGGATCCCCAAAATAAATCCTTGTAGGCAAAGACAAAAGTACTAGAAGGCAAAACCAACCTCATAGCTACAGAGCTTGTAAAGAAAGCATTCATTGTGACCCCTAGTGAGGTGGAGCAGAGGAAAATATCAAACATAAAAGCAACATAACTGCTTCCCTGTTAATGACATTTTGGGAGCACTAGTCCATGTCCTGCTTTAATGTTATATACTGCTATCATCAGACAAAAGCTATTTAGTTCCCTTGACTATCAGAAAGTTAAAAAGGTATTCAGATTGTACTTAATCCTTTTTCATCCCACCTTAACACCAAACATTATTGTTCTACCTAGTTCCTCTTTTCTAACCATCTCCCTTACCAAGGATGGTGTGTCAGTCAGCTTTCTGTCACTGTAACAAAGTACCTAAAATAAATCATCTTAAAGGACAAAAGAAGTTTTTTGGCTCATAGTTACATAAATTTCAGTTCCTGGTTCCTGGGCCCTGTTGCTTTGGACTTGTAGCAAGGCAGAATATCATGGTGAATAGCACGTGTAGAGGAAAGTTGCTCACCTCAAGTTGGTCAGAAGGCAAAGAGAAAGGAGGGACTGATGTCCCAATATTCCCATCCAGGGCACATACCCAGTGACCTCACTTCCTTCCACTAAACCCAATCTCTTAAAGGTTCCACCTGCTCCTAATAGCACCATCAGCTGGGGACCAAGCCTAGTATCTGGGCTTTTGGGACACTTAAGATCTAAACCATAGCAGATGGCATCTGCTATGCACACCTAGAGCAAGGAGAACTTGTACTGACCTCTAACTGTAACAAAAGATTGTGTTCCTCAATAATGACTTCTTTAAATAACTTAAGATACATCCACAAGAGTGGACAGCTGCTGGAAGTAATCACTCAGCCATGCTAAAGGATAGAAATTAAACCTTTATCTTCTCCATCCAATCTGAAGTTCAAAGACTTTGAGTCTCTTTACAAATAAATTTGAATTGTATTAAGCTATTGTATACCCAGTTCAATTTAAACTACCAACAAATATCAAAAATTATAGATTATAGGGGTGTTCTGTTTTGGGTTTTGGTTTGCTTTGATTTGGTTTTTGTTTGTTTTTGAGACAACGTGTCACTATGTTGCCATGGCTGGTCCCTGATTTATGGGCTCAGGTGATCCGCCTGCCTCAGCCTTTAGAGCAGCTGTAGCCACAGGCACCTGCCACTATGCCTGGCTTGGATTTGGGATTTTTTTTTTATCAGAAAAAAATCTATGTTAAATACTATAGTAATTGTTGATAGAATATGTGGTACAGGGCCATAATACTTCACTTTATTTTGGGGACAAAGATAAAATGTTCCAAATGTGTTTTGTTGGCATAGCTTAACTCAGAAGACACAAGAAAGGAAATCTGATGAAGATGAAATGACATGGGGAAGTGGCGAATTGCCAATTGAGACTGCGAACCATGAAGATTTTGATGAAGGCAAGAACTTTATTAGCAGTTTTTTCATTAATAATAGATAGGAAAATTAAGTGCTCAAAATGACAGTTTTTAGAATATATATAGGTATGTTATTTCACTATATGTGTTTGCTATTTGGTTTTATATGGGAAGTTAAATCACATAGACAACATCAGTATTCAGTTATATAACCAAATTATTTGCACAGTTATAGTCTAAAATTCTCAGTGGCTTGACACATAAATAGATGTTAAATATCTTAAATGGAAACAAAAAGTAAGAATTTTGCCATTGTGGAATGAAAAATCAAGCAGCACATTTTCATCTGTAGGAAAATGGGTAGACCGGCTGAGAGGTAGGAAAGTATTATTAGCCTTGGCTCCCAGCCTCATCTTTTAAGAACAAATCAGTTGATCTGTTTCACCATTTTTATCCTTTTCATTTTATAACTGAGCCACTGGAGAAATAACATTTTATCCAGTGTTTCGTTTCTCTTATTTCATATACTTAAATGTTACATTAATGTAATGTAAGACTGGTTTTGTCAGTTTCTTTAAAGAAACTAATTGGTTTCTTTAAACCAATTGGTTGACTCACTACTTGGGCAGACTGCTGTGTGCACAGTGCCCATGCCCAGCCACTCAGGCTTTGCAGTTGCTACTGGGTTGAGACTTTGGACATGCAGGAATTTCCCAGTTAGCATGCCCCAGCCAGATGTCCAGCTGCTTGAGGTGCCTTGTCCTGCTTTGTATCCCTCAAAGTGCCCAGCATATTGTTGCCTACATACTAGCCCCATTATCAAAACATTTAATCAGCTGATTGACTTAAATCTATACTTGTGCAGGCTATAGCAAGAAGTTTCTCCTATGTTTTTCTAGTATAATTTTTCCTTCTATTACAAGTAATTTCCATAGAGAAAAGGTACTAAATTAAGACTCATGGCTCTTCCAAGAGAGTTGTTGCACCCAACTACTGAAGACCCCAAAGGAATTTGTCGTCTGTGTGGAGAATGCTATCAAATGCCAGGTGTCCCTAGGGCAGCCTCCCACTGCGCAGAATCTCTCAAGTATCTCTCTATCTTTCCTGTGTACTTAGAAATGAAATATGACTTCCTGATGATGTCATTAAAGTCAAGAGAAGCAAAAAAACAAACTCCTTTCAAACATATAAATAACTGAGTCCTGAGCCACAAGAATTTCTGAGATGTCTCCTCAAAAATGGGGTACAGGAGCCAGGCTGTGGCAGACTTCTTAGGTTGATTATGGTCATCAGCCTATCGGTTCTATTGCTTTACTCAGTCTTTCATTTTTGAAGACTCCCCCTGTTGTAAAAATAAATGAGGTGAGAATAGGCCAACATTAGTTCACTAGTAGATTGAATCAATTCTGGAGAAAATTCATTTTGAAGAATCATCTACCTCCCACCAGATCATCTCTTTCTGACGAGTGAGGAGCTTGCCACCCTCCCTGTTGTCAGAGTGCTTCCATCTGGCAAGTACACAGGCACCAAGTTAAAATCCGTCATTCGAATGTTGCGGGGTTTACTTGACCAGGGAATCCCTTCCAAGGAGCTGGAGGTAAGTGGCATCTGCCGATAGCTCTTTTCCAAACAAACTTTACGCATTCATTTGTAAGGAAATGTGTCCTTTCTGGCCCAAGGTTAGGAAAAACTGAAAATTTTGAAAAAAGTCTGTTACTTTCCAGGTCTACCTGTAGTTAGCTTATTTCCAACTATGAGTCATCATCTATCAGTAAGTTAATTTTTCCAAGTAGGCACCTAATAGAATTGATTTAAAGAGACCACATTAACTACTCAGAACTTGATAAATCCCTGAAGATTATACTCTCTGTCTCATATGTAAGGATAAAAGGCTTTAAAAGGAATGGAAGGAAAAAGATGGAAGAGAGGGAGGAAGGGAGGGAGGAAGATCAATTCCAGCCATCCACTCTTGTGGCACCATCTGTATTGACCACAAGGCAAGAAACACAACCCTGCTGTGATTTGGCAGTAACCTCTCCCCTCCCCTTCAACTCCTCTGCTTATTTGCCCGCTTCCTGAGTTGTGATGCCATGGAAGGAGCTCACTTTTATTGAGAGTTACTGCTTTGTGCTGTTGCTTTGAATACTTTCCTCACAATGTTTATTCCTTTGTAGAGATTTGAAAACTGAAACTCAGTAATTAGGGTACACTCTTCCTCTCCCTAAATTTTGCAGAGATGATATCTTCTTTAAGGTCTTAGTTTTAAGGAGGCTGCTTGTTTGTTTGTTTGTTTGTTTGGTGGTACTGGGGTTTTGAACTCAAGGCCTCACACTTGCTAGATGGCTCTCTGCCCCTTGAGCCATTCTTCTAGCCTAAGGCCTTAGTTTTAAATATCATCATCAGAGAACTTCCCATCACAACACCTGTAAACTAGATCTTTGTTTTCATCTATTACAGCAGTTTATTAATTTCTTCAAGACATATGTTACAGTATTGCTTGTTAACTTCTTTATTCCTTTCTCCCAATAAGCTGTAAGCTCCGTGAGAGCCAGACTGTATCTTTTTGCTCAGTGTTATATACTTAACACTTACTAAGTGCTTGCACATAATAGGTATTCAGTATATATTTTTTGAGAGAAAGAATGATTGAAATGTGAGAAACAGTTGAGGTTAGGTCAATGAACTGTTTGACCACAACCATACCACATGGAATAGTCTGTGACCCCACAGACAATGTTGATAAGAAGTTGTGTTCCAGGTCATTACTTCAAAACAAAGTTGTATTTTTCTAGAACATATAGATATTTTTAAACTGAAATTAAAACTTAGAACACAAAATGCTATCTAATAGAATTAGTTGATTGTAACTTGGTTGATTAAAGGTACATGCAGTCATATACTTTCACACTGGTTTAGGCAGTATTGATTTTAGGTTTATTTAGGACATCTCTATTTCTTAGCACTCAGAGTCAGCCCTGATCAACAACTTCACATCCTGCACATTGAAAGCACCTCCATTTACTGAATTACTATTCCTCCCAACAAATTTAACTTTATTTCCTTTTTATTTTTTATTTATTTATTTTTATCTTTATTTGTTTTGCTTACAGAATCTTCAAGAGTTAAAACCTTTGGATCAATGTCTTATTGGACAGACTAAAGAAAACAGAAAGAAAAACAGATATAAAAATATACTTCCCTGTAAGTTCCAATTTAACTTTAAATCAAATGTATATTCAGTATAATTTGAACTGATTTAAAATTTTTATGCTAGTTTAACTTACCTATCCCTCAAGTAAGCATCTGTATACACACAAATTCATAGATTTAGATCAGTAACATCTCAGATATACAATGCAAATTACTTTTTAAATTATCTATGCATTCTGAAAATCAATTAGGGAAAGCTTAAATATTTGTTAAGATAGTCCTAAGTTTTTACTATTATATTAGAAATTAATCAGTGATACTACCAGGCTGCATTGGATTTTGAGTCATTTCAGATTCCAGAAGGAAACGAAAGTAATATTTTAACTCATTTTTACCCTTTTCAACAATCAACAGTGTGAGTTTTTGTTTTTTTAGTTATGTATGAGCATGGAGATGACCAAAATCTAACCTCTACCAACTTCTTATACTTATCCTCAGTCACACTTATGTATTAGCACTTTGGATTACAACTTATAATACATTGACCCTATTAATACTAAAACCCAATAGTGACAAATCATAGATAATGCAACCACATTTTTCCAATCAAGGTGGAAGACACAAAATTCATTTTGCAGGGCTTCCTATAAGATGTGAATCTTAAAAAGTATTTTTAAAATGTAGTAGGTCATGGTCTAACATGAAGTAATAGGATTTATGTAAGGCTGAAAAAAATGGCCAGATTCACGTCTCAAAGTCTGAATGGGACAAGCTATAAATACGAAATTAATGAGTGGATTCATTTCCATGAAACATCCAGTGTAGACTAAGAGACAGAAGTCAAGTAATAAAAGGCAATTGATAGATGATTCTGAAACCTATTATTAGAGGTTTTAGTTTGATAACTACCAGAATTACTAAATTGACATAGTTGAAATAAAAATAACCACTAATGTATACATGTATACAAATTTATTCTCTTGAATAAACCATTGAAGAATATATAACCTCAGGAAGGGAGAGCGTATATATACTTTTCATTGGGGCAGCCTAATTTTAAAAATTGCAGTTTGACTATATAAAATTACAGTTAGACAGAAACAAGGCATACATACAAGTGAGCTACCTTTTTATTTATTGTGTTAATTTATTGTTTTGGCTGCCTAGTAAAAAGAAATATAATTTATAGTGTCACTATAATACTAGTTTTTGTTTATGAGATAGTGTTTAGCATTGTCATTTTGTACTATTATGTCATTAGCATTAAAATATCAATGGAGAAGTAAAAAGTTGTTTTTCATTTATGGGTGTAGGAATTTGTTGTGATCTTTACTCATGTTATTTGTGACCCTCTCATTTAACAATGCCTGACATCAGTGGTTTCCTGGTGGAAATTCACAGATGACGCTACAAGAGTGCCTCTTGGCGATGAAGGTGGATACATCAATGCCAGCTTCATCAGGATTCCAGTGGGGAAAAAAGAGTTTGTTTACATCGCCTGTCAGGGTCCTCTCCCTACAACTGTGGGAGATTTCTGGCAGATGATTTGGGAGCAGAAATCCACAGTGATAGCCATGATGACTCAAGAAGTAGAAGGAGAAAAAATCAAATGCCAGCGCTACTGGCCAAGCATTCTAGGCAAAACAACAATGGCCAACGACAGGCTGCGCCTGGCTCTTGTGAGAATGCAGCAACTAAAGGGCTTTGTGGTGAGGGCAATGACCCTAGAAGACATTCAGGCAAGTGAATTGCATCTCTTCTTCTAGTGATGCTTATTTCCTCAGTGGAAACCAGGCCTGGCCCCTTCCATGGTTTTAGCAATGTGTTTTTAGATAAAAACCAGTGACTTCCTGGTTCCCATTGAACTTTTTTTTCCTCTTTTAGGATATAGCCTCTTCTTGTGTTGTCCCTGGCTGGCCTTACCCTCACAATCCTACTGCCTCAGCCTCCTGAGTGCTGGGATTACAGGCATGGGACTCTATACCCAGCCTTGTGTGTTTTTCTTTTTCTTTTTCTTTTTTTTTTTTTTTTTTTGGTACTGGTGTTTGAACTCAGGGCCTTGCACCTGCTAGGCAAATGCTTTACTACTTGAGTCACACCTCTGGCCCTTCCTGCTTTACTTATTTTTCTGTAAGGTTTCAGGCTGGTCCTCAAACTGCAATTCTATCTCTGCCTCCCTCAGAGCTGGGATTACAGACCTGTATCACTATATCCAGCCTCAATTTTCTTAATGGAATCTTTTTATCTCTTCTGTTTCTCTTTTGTGAACTCAATATACAACTCAAAATTTGAAAGAACAGAATAATATTAAGAACTAATTATATATGAACAACATGACATGACTTTTTGTTCTTATTTTATTTTACAACTTCAGACTGGAGAGGTGCGACGTGTTTCTCATCTGAATTTCACTTCCTGGCCAGACCATGATACACCTTCTCAGCCAGATGACTTGCTCACTTTTATCTCATACATGAGACACATCCACAGATCAGGCCCAATCATCACACATTGCAGTGCTGGCATTGGACGTTCAGGGACCCTGATATGCATAGATGTGGTTCTAGGATTAATCAGTCAAGATCTTGAGGTGAGTACAAGAAAGACACTGAATGAGCACATGACCAGAAATGATGACAGAACCTGCTGCCTAATAATGTATCTTTCAGTGGTATATTCAGAAGCCCTTGGTGCAGTGTCGATGCAGTGTCACATTCATCCTTTAGTCTGCAGATGTGAGTAAGATGATGTCAGTGTTATCACACATGAGGGATAGAAATATTGAAGTTCAAAAGAAAATCTATTTTTGAAATAAAAAATCTCGTTATTGTTACCTAGTGAGTAAGGAATGAATATTTTGTCATATAAATTAATGCTAAATAATCTACCTCTAAACAATTACTCCCAATTTTAAAAATATTATGAAATAAGTCAAGCAAATAACAGTCAAAAAATAACTTTTGACCCTAAATTAATATAAAATGTACTTTAAATGCCAGAAAAATTAAAATCATGGTCTCTTAAAGGATTTTAGTTAAAAGCAGTTCTATCTTGCACTTTAAATGCTATTGTATTTACTATAATAATTTAAATAGGACAAAACCAAATAATCTATTTCTCCCTGTATCAGATTGTTAAATGTCAGCTAAAATCAAAAGATTGGGGACGAGGGGTCTGGCTCAAGTGGCAGAGCGCCTGCCTAGCAAGCACAAAGCCCTGAGTTCACACCCCAGTATGACCAAAAAAATTTGGAATTTTATTGTGAAAAGCAATATGTTAGGAAAATACTGTTATATTGTCTTTTAAATTATAACAAATTTGTCAGATTTCAGAGGAAGAGAATTTCTGTGGAAGATTTTCAAAGAGAATAAACTAATCTAATTCTTAGAAAGATAAATAAGAATATTTAATGACGTCAAAGTCAGCTCGCCAAGTCAATTTTGTACAAGACAGGCTCCCAAAACTGTGAGAAGGGGAAGAAGAGTAGATGCAGAATTCTATATACACCCAGTCTCCATGATCATGGGGCTTACATTCAGCGTCCCTTTTCGTCTAACACATATGTTCTGTTTTGTTGTGCAGTTTGACATCTCTGATTTAGTGCGCTGCATGAGACTACAAAGACATGGCATGGTTCAGACGGAGGTGAGACTTGGCCTGAATGGTCCTGTTTGCTTTTCTTTCTTTGTTTTGCTTGAGACAGGGTCTGTCTGTGAAGACCAGGCTGACCATAAAATTGTGATCCTTCTGCCTCAGCCTCCTGAATGCTGAGATTACTGAATTGGTATGGTCAAATGAGGATTTTTGAAAAGATTCTAATATTTTTAAAGTCTCAATTAACTTTTTTTTTTTTTTTTTTAAAGACAAGGTCCTGTTGTGTTGCTCAGGCTGACCTGGAACTCCTGGCCTCAAGCAATGTTCCCACCTCAGCCTCCCCAGTAGCTGAGGGTTCCCACATTACAACATAAAACCAAACATTTATTGCCATGAAGAGCATGGTTTTTAAGTACAAGGACTAAGTCTGAAAAAAATTAAAATATTTCCAGACTATCTTTTAAAAACGTTAATTTTAACTTTAAAAATGAGCAAATTCAGTGTCTGTACTGAATAGGTCACAAAGAGTGAGATAGCATGTTGGATGCACATAAGAATGGTGCAAAATACCATGTAATTAAAATCATCCAGCCTACAAGGGTTTTTTCGTAGGCATTTTCCCACCTACAAAGGGAACAGAAGTTCCCCCAGAGGGAAGGGAGCAGCAGTGAGGCACACTGGGCGGCTTGGCTTAGAGAAGGCACTGTGCAAGAGGACCGAGGGATGGCTCCGTTTATCCTCTTTGATCATTTTCTTTCCTTTTCTTTTCTTTTTTTTTTTTTTTTTTTTTTTGGCACACTGGGGTTTGAACTCAGGGCCTCATGCTTGCTAGGCAGTTGCTCTACCACTTGAGCCACTCCACCAGCCCTGTTTTGTGTTGGGTAATTTCAAGATAGGGTCTCATGAAACTATTTTCCCTGGGCTAGCCTCGAACTGCAATCCTCTTGATCTGTGCATCCTGAGTAGCTAGGATTACAGGCATGAGCCACCAGCACCAGGCATCACTTTCATTTTTCATACCTGTAACTGAACCATGGATTAGATCACCACCAACTGTGGTTGTGGTTTGTATCCCTAATGGGAAGAGCATTATTCAGGGTGCCCATTTTCACTGAGTCCTTTCGCTCTCTTCTTTGTTTATGTTGGGAAGGTATAGGGAATGCAAAAACTATTTTCATGTGTCTGTATGCAGATTCATCTTTGTCTGTCTTGAAAAATATAGACACTGTCTTTAAAATTAGAGTTTGCCAGAAGGTGCAATGGCTGTGCCATTTATCCCAGCTACTCTCAAGGTGGAGATCAAGCCAGCCCAGGCAGAAGTTTTAAAAGACCCCATCTCAACCAATAAGCTGGACATAGTGGTACTCGCCTGTCATCCCAACTCTGGGGAAGGCTGTAGGAAGGAGGATCCCAGTCCAAGACTAGCCCCAGGCAAAAACACAAGATCCTACCTAAAAAAATAACTAAAGCAAATAAGGACTGAGGGCATGGCTTTAGTGGTAGTGACCTGCCCAGCAAGTATGAGGCCCTGAGTCCAAACCTTACTACCACCAAAAATTAAAATAAAAAATAAGAATTTGCCCACTTTTCCTTCATATACCTTTTTCATTCAAATTAAGTCTTCTAAGCATTAAGCTGATTTTCAACAGTCATGCATTTTAGGTTAAAAAAAAAAATGTTGATCTGTAAGCAGTTTTTTATACTCAGGAAGTTCATTTACTCATTCAACAAATATCTTATTCAGTGCCTACTGGGTATCAGAAGTTCTTCTAAGTGCTTGGATCACATCAGTTAATAAAGCACAGACCCCAGCTACAGTAATGAAGATATCCTAATGTAGGGGGTGATGAGGATGGCCATAAAATGTATTAAATATGTACAGTAAATTGCACAGGAGCCCTGAAAGGGGCAAGTGCTTTAGACAAGAGTAAGTGAAGGGAAGCAGTTCTGGGGTTTTAAAATTATGCAACCATTGAGAAAGTGACACTTGAACAAAAATTTGAAGGAGGGAGTCACATAGATCCCTATAGTAGCTTTGGGGCAGAGTGGACTGCCGATGTGGGAGTCCAAGGTGGGAGCAGTGTGTTAAGGCATGGTAATGCCCAGTGGGGTGGGGTGGAGGAAAGGCTGGGGGAGAAGGCAGAGGAGGGGGCCTGGGTCTGTGCTTTCCTCTGAGTGAAACAGGAGCTGCCAGGGAGCAGTACTGAGTGACCTGGTCCAACTCATATTTTAAAGGGCCACCCCAGCTGCTGTGAAAACGAGACCTGATCTGGGAGGAGCATGCAGGGTCAGAAGTAGGGAAGTCAGTGAGGTGGTAAGCAGGAGTGGCCCAAAGATGAGTGTGGACAGAAAGATGAAGTAGATTTGCTAATGAGTTGTATATGGTGTAAGAGACGGAGTCATGGGAAAACGTGGGAAATACGGAAAAGCTAGAATACAGATGAGCAAAACAGAGGTTGGAAGGCCAGCTGTATTCCTCCTGTCAAGTTGTCAGTGTTTCAAGAGATGGTCTCACATTGTTTGTGCTAAACACACGTGCGTGTACATTCACACTCACACATATGGGCAGCTACTTTAAATGAGATCTGACGGTGCTTAACGTCTCACTAATTGACATCGAAGATGCTGTAATTTATTGTATTTATTTGTAAACTCATTAATTCCTTGCCAAATAACACCAGAAAACAGTCAAATCCCGACACTGTACTTAGTAGAGAATAATTTCATTCTCAAATTGGTTCATCTTCAAGAATCTTTGATTTTCCTTTTCCTTTGTTCTAGGATATTGAAAGAAAAATTATTGCATTTCTTTTTAATTTTTAAATATTTAAATATTTATTTCAAAAATTTTTGATTTGTATATTTTGTTAAAAAATATTTAAACAATAGCTTCTTAGCCATTAGGTTTTTTAACACTTTAAAACAATACAGGTTCAATAAATCTACAAGAGATTTTGTAGGAAGTTTATTTTTCCATGAAATATCACCAAAGCACAAAAATAGAAATAGTGCACTGATCAGAGATAATTTTGGTTAGCTCTCTGAAGTAATTCTACTCTCAACCTCATGCTTTTTCCCCTCCTCTTTTTGTCTTTTGTTATTTATAATGTTTATGATACTGCACATTTCTATACCCTGTTTTTTTACATACATTTAAACAAAATTTTTCCATATTTTCAAAACTCCTCAAACATCATATATATATATGTATACAATATTTACAGTATGCACTTAAAGTCTCCCCCCACCCTCCTTCTCCCTCTTCCTCCTTCTCTCTCTCTCTCTGCTATAGGATCAATATATTTTCTGCTATCAAGTCATCCTCTATGTCCTGACTCGTCTTCAAGCCAAAGAAGAACAGAAAGAGCAGCCTCAGCTTCCAAACTGACGTGGAAATGGCAGCGCTCGGGTGGCTCCACGTCTCGCCGTAACCTCCACCAGACTCCTGCTGTACTAAAATACAGGTCACAGAGCAGCAAGGTCGTACTCTCTACCTTAGAGGGGTATTCTTCATAACAATAAATAACATCAAAGTGCTGTATTTTTACAGCTACTTTAGCCTATTAAAAACTGTTTCACCACTCACTGACGGTGCCACTCTTTGGGCTAATGGCAGAACTTGATTGTAGAGGACATTGTTACAAGGATGCGCTGAATCTATTTCCAATGTACCAGTCTTGTTTATAGCAAAAATTTTTCCCAGTATTTTAATAAAGTAGAGTTATTTTATAGGGGATACTTGAAACCAGTATTTAAGCTTTAAATGATGATAATACTGGCCTAGAAAAAAGTAGAAAATGTTTACTGTATCAATTTCTAATATTTACTATATAGAATTTCTTTGTAATATATTTATATACTTTTTCATGAAAATGGAGTTATCAGATACTGTTTGTAACTGCATCATCTCACTTTGTAAATAAAATACACTTTAAAACATGAACAAGCCAAAACTGTGCAAACAAATATTTTCAGTGCTGAGCTGGGGGTGTGACTCAGTGGTACAGTGCTTGCCTAGCATGTGCAAGGCCCCTGGGTTTCATCTCCGGCACCATAAAACAACAACAACAAAAATACCTTTTCAGTACATTATCTTTTAACAACACTTAGCCTTCCGGGAAACCAGAAACCTCTAGACCCCCAACTTGTCATCTGTCCAGTTGGTCCCAGTCATGCCAGCCACAGAGTGGGAATGAGAAGCCTGGTAGATCTTCATGAAGGGCTGACGTGAGGGTCGTGCCTGCTTTTATAGGAGCTACAACTTCAGAGTGTGTCCCTTCCTTCTGCCTGCCAGCTAGTAAGTAAATCAGAATATTTTCCAGTCCTGATTTCAGTAATGCTCAGCTATAATCAAAGAAAGCACTGTCATGTTACCTGAGAGGTTTATATTTGGTTCTGCCAAATAGGAAAGGAAATAGACTATCCTCAAAGAGCCTACTTGGGCTTAGGGGCCTTTTCCACTTCTGAGCTGGGTTCACTAACTCCTCGTTGTAACAGCGTTTCCATTCAGCCCTGAGTGATACCATTCCAAGAGTCTAGACACTGCTGGTCTCCTCCCAAGAGTGTACAATTCTGAGCTACTGAAGTGCAGAGACTTGGTAGGTCTCGTTTCTGAGGAACTGCAGCTATTTGAAGGCAGAAGACAGTATAAGGAAAGACAGAAAGCTCCATGGTGAGATGTTTGATTCCACCAGGCAATGAGTCTGGAAGCTACCTCAGAACCAGTGCTGAATCTGGTGAGAGAAGCTCCCCCACCATTCCGACCTCAAACAGAAGAATGTTTAGAGGCTGAGCTGTAGCCAAAATTATCATTTGGGAGAAAAAAAAATTTTTTTGAAAACACTGTTGTGGGTTAACTGGAGTCATGAGGCCTGCTTCCCTGTCAGAATGTATGAATGAGGCCAGGCCAGCAGGGCCCAGGAGCCAGCACTGCTGCACTGACAAGCTGACATCTGAAGCCAGCAGAGATGAGAACACGCAGTGCTGAGCAGACTTTCTCTGAAAAGAAGGTAGCTAGGAAATGGAACTGGAAAGAAATGCAGGTTGGGTTAAGAGCCCAGGATAGAAGCCTTATTACAAGCATATCATCACCCTCATCTAGGATCGGGCTCCACCACCATAAAAAGCTAGGGCCACTCTGGGTGGAAAGCAAGGTGAGGCCATAGAGCTGGGGTGGCGCATGGAGGCTCAAATCTTCGCCACGCAAATGGCTAAGTACATAGTCTGCCCAAACAGCCCTTGTATTAGCGAGCACTAGAACTCACAAAGCAAAGAATATAAGAAGGCCTCACACAGGTAGTTTAGTTCTAGTTTAGGTAACAGTTTGAGGCAAGTGAATAGCCAAGCAGGGCAGCTCTGAACCCAGGCTGATGGCAGCTCTGTGGTCAACACATAGTTTTCAAGGTCATCCTGGAATTTTCATTCTCCCAGTCATAGGGGAAGGAGGACCAAGAACCACATGTGGAGAGGTTACCAAGCCAGGCCAGGCCTGACAGTGAGGCACAGCACTGCCAGTCATTCCATACTGAGAACTAGACAGGTGATGACCCTGAGGACAAGAAAGCTGGAAAACATACTTGCCCAGCAGCTGTTTCCCTATGGCAACTCCAGGCTTCAGAGTGAAAGCACAAACTGTAAAAAAAAAAGATATTTGTAAAACTGAACCAAATTTGTATATTCGAAAATAACAAATCCTGGGGAGCAGGTGGAGAAAATGAACTCATATGCTATTGGTGGGAATATTAATTAAAATAGCCATAATGAAGAACAGTGTGAGAGTTCCTCAAAATACAAAAAATCCCAACTCCTGTGTGACTCAGCTATATCACTCCTGGGCGTCCACCCAGAAGAAATAAAGTCAGCACCAGAAGAGAGCCTCACGCACCTTTGTTCACTGCAGCACTCCTCACAATAGCCGAGGTGCCCAGCCACAGGTAAATGAATTAAGAAAATATAGCAGATATACACAATGGAGTTTTATGCAGACATGAAGAAAAACGAAATCCTGTCATTTGTGGCAAAATGGGTAGAAATAGACAAGTATCAGATGCTCTCTCTCATATGTGGAAACCAAAAAAAGTAGACCTGAAAGAATAGTGATTATTAGGAGATGAGGAGCAGGTGGAAGAGAGAGTGGCAAGAGTAGAAGAAGGGAGGATGGATATGATTGACGCATACTGTGTGCATATAAAGAAATACCAGTGTGAATCCTACTGTCGTGTACAATTAATAGATTAATTCTTTTTAAAGAATGGTATCTTAGTGTAGTCATGAGCATTGTAGGACTAGAAACATAAAATTTATCATGATCACAGGAGGGACATGGGTGTTAGGAAAAGATCACACCTTTTTCTTTACATCTGTGGTTCCAGATAGCCTGACCTGCTTGGCTTCCATATCTCTCGGTTTAAAAATAATTAGTTAATGAGATGTAATGTGAAAATCCAAGAAACTAAAAGAACAGTTTGCCACAGCTGTGTTCCAGTGATAAGGACTTGCTAATGAAAGAAAGTGCTCCCATTTTTTAATTCAGAAATATTCAAGTTACCTTTTTATGATGGAGCTAAATGTGACATAAGCATAAAATTTTAAGACCAAGAAAATTTAATGTAACAATTTGGGATTACATTTGGGTACAGGTAACCAAAAAAAAAAAAAAAATAGCCACTAGGTTTATTTTCTTTCCTTAATAGTTCAGGGGCTGACCAAGTGTCTCAAGTGGTAGACTGCCTGCCTAGCACACATGAGACCATGAGTTCAAGCCCCAGTGCTGCCCATAAAAAGAAAGCCAGTTCAAATGTAGACCATTGCTAGCACAGATTCTATAACTCAATAATGCTAATAGCTCTGTAATCATTCTGGCCATTCCTTTGTGGTGTGAAAATGACTGCTGCATCCACATTCCAGAAAGGAAATAGGAGGAAGAGTCAGTCAGTGCTTAGGGCAAGAAAGCAGGGTTTCTCAGACAACATAAGCAGACTTCTGCATCTATCTTACTACGAAGAACTGTGACTGGTTTCAAGAAAATTATTTTTAGCTAGGCATATTACCGTGAAATCTTGGTTCTGTTAATAAGGACAAAGCAAGCCATTGATGCTGGGTGGCAGCAAGTAGTGTGCCTCTCCATTTCTACCTCAGTCTCTTCCACTCCTTCATATCAACTCTGTGTCAATATTTTAAGATATGAATGCAGAGCATCCAATTTTGTGACTGTTGGAGAAGTTTGTAGATACAGATTTGAAAGCAGTCTTGTTTTATAGGTTTGGAAACAGTTTTATTCATCCACACAAAATGAGATGTAGTCCCAAGATTGCACTACACAAACCCTCACAACACTGACAGACCATGTGGTCTGATGGGTCCAGATACAAAGGCTGATCAGCAGGTGGCCCAGAGGCAGAAGTGTGGCCAGCTTAAATGACCCTGTCTGTATAAGCAGTATTTCTGAGAGAAAGAGCACACGTAAAACAGAGCAAGAGAAGGGGGTGGACCTCTTGTTATACAGGTGTTTCATACTACCTATGTTTTAGGGGGTCAGGATTGACCCCCTTGTTACCTCCTTCCTGCGAGAGGAAACTGAAGCCCAGGGGATTGGACTCGCCCAATGCTATGCAAAGGATCAGGGGAAGTTCAGCTCTGGGTTGGCCAGCTTCCACCCAGCTCCAGAAGCTGCCAGCTCTTCACATGACGTAGTGGCCACCCTGGGCAGCTCATGTTTGTTCATTCCACCTGCTGCCTCACCTTGAGTCCAGCTGGCTCTCCCAGACACAGAGCTGGACTCCTTCCATGTCACATTAGCCCTCTGCCCAGGACACTCACTTCTGAATTCTACTTGGCTCCCAGCTTTTAGTATTATTATATTAACTGATTATTCGGATCAGTTAAGACACAGTTAGAGCTTTCTTATAGTTAAATTCCTTGTCCTTGTCCTATGACCATGTGTGGCCTCCTGGGCAGCCTGATGTTTCCAGTTCTTCTTCCTGACAGTCCACAAGCTCTGGAGAATGGCAGACTTCTAAGGGACATTGCAAGCCCTGACACTGATTTTGTTTCTAGCCTAAAGGGGGCCTTGGTAGACCTGTCCTTCTTCCTAGAGATACCCTATCCTGATGGAGAGAGGTGGGGTATCAACCATATCAACACTTCCAGAATAGAGCATTGAAGCTTACCATTTTGTGTGAGGTGTCTATGTAGAGAACTATTTAGAAATTCATTTTCTGTACTCATGAGCATTGCTTCAACTCAGCGCTATCATGATGTCCTTTGCAGTGGCCCATTTCTTCCCTAGACTCTGGACTCCTGAAGGCAAGAACTCTTTCTGCCTCACTGCTGTATGTCCCGTGTTCCTGTACGTGTCACAGACTAGCTTCTCAGGAAGCATTTATCGAGTGGACAAGTGGGGATCCCCAAGGAGGCCCTTTTCCACACAAAAGGTGCTTGTCACTCCAAGACTTAATGGGGATCCATCTATACAAAGATGTTCTGAATTATAAATGCCATAATATTCAGACATCATACAAACCCACAAGTTATCGGGAATACTTATGAAACAAAACTGAAAAGCATTAAATACCAGATAGTACGCTTTCTCATACATTTCAAAGCTCACAAATAAAAATAGACACAAAATGGAACCAGAGTCCCAATAAAAACATGTTATCCAGGAAGTCAAGTGCTACAGATGGCATTCCAACTAGGGGAACAAAGATGAAGGATTCAATATATGATGTTGAAATAAAAACTAGATTTTTAACACACCATACTAAAAAATAGATTCAAAATGGAATAAATCTGTACATATTCTGTCCATGAGAATAATAGAAAAATTTATGGGAAAATATTTTTGATAATGGCTCAATAGAGAAGGGTGGATTTTACCCACTGCCAGGCACCGTTTATTGCAGAGGAAAACAAAAAGTCCACACAGCAGCAGTAAATATGTTGTGTGAGTTCCCAAAAGAACTCCATGAAAGGGGACCAAATACATTCTCCAAAAGGGATCATAAGACAATTCATGTTCCACACAAAACACAAATATTCTAACATTTGGCATTTTTAAAAGATTTTTTTTTTAAGACTAGTAAAGCAGACTGAGAGCATAGCTCCAGTGTGAGAACATTTGCCTAGCAAGTGTGAGGCCCTGGGTTCAAAAAAAAAAAAAGACTTACAAAGCTGATTATGTAAAACACAAAACAGCAAAAGACATAGGAAAACAAGAAATAAGAGACAGAGTACATAAAATGTTGACAATACCTAGGGCAAATACATAGCTGCTACCCTTGCATGTTAAAATCTATAAAAGTGAAAAATACGGTAGACAAACAGGCGAAGGACACAGTAAGGAGGTGCTCGTGAAAAATGTTCTAATTCATTCACAATTTTGAAAATGTAATTTTAAATGAGATGTTTTCACAAATCAAAATGGTCAGCAGCATTCCTTAGACTGGTGAGACTTATCTGACCCTCTCAGGACAGCTGTGCAACATCGCCAGAGAGTGACCTGCCCAGCGTCACAAGTGGCAGGAGGGAGCCACAGCCAGACCAGGGCTCTCCGTGTCTCTACAGGAATATCTGCATGCCCACGAATAAGGATGGCTTACATAAGTCACAGTCCTTCTGTGCAATGCAATACTTCCATTAACAAATGAGGTAGGGGAGCACAGGCTGACATGTAAAGACATTCCAGAATATGTCACCAAGTGACCTGCAAAGCAGTGTGTAGGGAACAATCTCGATGTCTGGGAATGATTCAGCATGCATGTGTAGATTCAAGGGACATCTGTGTGTCTGTCTAGGGAGTGAAGGTACAGGACCCTCACTTTTTAACCTCTTGTTTTTGTTAAATTCCCTCTAATCCTGTATTACATCTATCATCAAAACAGACACAAACTTTCAAAACTCACACTCAGATAAGCCCCTTTTTCACAAAAGCTGCATGTTTCTTCCCTCATGCACCAAAGCACCTGGCCAAAACCAAGAAGTCTCGGGGATCCCGGTTCTGCCTGGCCCTGCAAGGGGAGGTGACATCTCCTCCAGAGTCCTAACTCGTGGATTAAGATCCAGGCCACGAGGCCCGCTTCACATGGTGAAGGCCATTACTGCCGGGCACTTCTCACTGCTTGGAAGACAAGAACCCTTGCAGCAGCTGGCACATGTGCCAACCCCCGGAAGAGCTTGTTCGTGGGAGGCCACCTGCTCAGAGAGTCTCCTAGCACAGCTCACAATCCAGGCAAAAACGTAACTGTTCTGACATTTACCCTTACACGGCCACACAGCCCTGCCAACCAGATGCATGGACCAGTCTGCACCACCTTTACCGGCCAGCAAGTCCCTCCTGTTCACAAGGAGTGCTGCGGCCAGTTGGCTCAAGGGCCCCATGGCAGCACGTGGGCTCTGGTGGCCCAAGAGTTACGGCAGCTTCTTCATTGCCCTCCAGGAAAGCACCGGTCTCCCTGGGCTCCTTCTCGTGGTGGGCCACTGTGCAGGCTGGGGGCTTCCTCCTGTCTTTGCGCTTCCGTCTCCTCTTGCATGCCTGATACGCTGGGTGATGAAAAAGACAAGTGTTCAAAACCACTTTAGCAAAGAGTACAACTTGGGGACATTGTATACTGTGTGTACTTTGGGGGTTTGTTTGTTTTGCACCGTTACGGATAAATCATAGGTAAAGAAGGAGAAAGAGAAAGCTGTGGAACAAAATGACTCAGTCTATTAGAATGGCTCTTTCTGTCTGGATTTGAGACAGTTCATCAGGTCGCTTGCCAGCATCCATTCACTCATTGAGTCACTCAGCAAACCCTTGTGGGGCATTTACTGTGAGGCAGGCACTCGCCTAGGTGCTCAGATGCAGCTGGAAATTAGTCTGACGTGATACTTCCCCAAAATGTGGGTCTAGCCCAAGAGTTTTATTCTGATAACTTTTCTCTTTCCTCATAAGAGAAAAAAAACACTAAACTCCAAGCATCCCTTGTGTTCTTATGTTATTGTATCAGTAATCAGCATATAAAAATCAGTATTCTGTACATAATCGGTTATATCAGTAACCACTCAATCTTACTCAGAGCTGTTACCTGACAACAATAAAAATTTACGACAGCCCAAGACTAAAATATACATATGGATGTATATTTTACATGTGTATGTGTATGCATATATCTAAACGTACACTTTTTAATTTACCTTCTGCAAACCTACATAGTGATTACATCCAAAATAATGTATGTTTGGCTGTACAGCTAGGTAAACTCTGAATACATTCATTTGTGCATAAAATCTCAGTATCTGTGCTTGTAAGTGTATTTTGTGTTTGAAAACTATTTCATAGCCATTTAGCATTAATCTTAGTCACAGAAACACCATAGTAACTTGGCATTTGGGAAACCCCCAGGCTTTTAAAGAGACAACAAATAAATGCTTATGTTTGGTTGAGTGTCATTTGGCAGGAGGTGCTACTGGGGTTTGAACTCACGGCCTCAGTCTTGCTCTAGCACTTGGGCCATGCCCTCAGCCCTTTTTACTTAGGTTATTTTTCAAATAGGGTCTTGCACTTTTGCCCTGACTGCATGGAACCACAATCCTCCTACTTATGCCATACCTCCTATCTATGCTATGCCCAACTTGCTTATTAAGATGGGGTCTTTCTGACTCTTTCTCTGAGCTGGCCTCAAACTGTTATCCTCCTATCTCTGCCTCCCAAGTGTCTGGGATTTCAGGTGTGTGCCACCACACCCCTCCCAAATGTCATTTTTGAGATCAGTGATTGCTCACGGAGACCTTGTCTTCAGAATTCCTGGAATTAAGTTCCAAGAGTACACTGAAGCATATTTTGTTTCTAAATGTAACCTGTTGCTCAGGTTTTTAAAATATTTTTCTGTGAAACTCCCACTTCATCAAAGTAGCCTGTTTATGCACTTTATTGTCCCCAAAGTGCCAGGAGCAACTCATGCGAGTTTGCATTGAAAAGTGAGGGCTGGTAACAGGTCCACTGATTTTTCAGTCAAGTGTGAAACTGACTCAACTCTACTTGTCAGGTCTACCCAGCCCAAGCTCACCCACCTGCGATAAGAAGGAATCCATCGAGCAGCTGGAAGAGCCCATAGGCCAGCGGGAAGTAAAACATGTGGGCCAGGTGCTCCGCAGAGAAGGACAGCTGCAGCATGGTGGTACACATCTGGATGTTCTGAGCACCGGTCTCCAGCGCGATCGTCCTGCACCTGGAGAGGAGAACAGCTCGAAAGTTGCAAACCCTCCCTAAGATTAGGCTTCAACTTCCTCCTAGGTGCCATAATAAATGGAAGATAGGAGCTCAGGCCACTGAAAGGGCTTGTGTGTCAACAGCTGTGTGCTGGGTGCCTTCTCTGTGGAGTGGAGTCCAGGCCTTGTGAACCCTGCCCTGGGGTTCTGGTGAACAGAGACAAGACACACCAGAAGGGCACTGGAACTGCACAAGGCAAAGCATAACTGGGGGACGGGGACATTCAAGCAAGGTGCAGACGTGGTTAGAGAAGAAGGCTTCGTGGAGGAATGGGAGCACAGGATGGAAGGAGGGCAGCCACAGAAACTAAAGGGCCAGGAGCAGGTGTGAGTTCAGCTGTGCAGGAGCTCTGCCGTCTGCAAGCTAGTCTCATGGAGGGAGCCCTGGAGGACAGCAGAAAGGGAGGTTGAGTCAGAAGTGTGAAACAGGACAAGCCAAACACTGGGAAACAGATGCAAAACTGACAAAGGAGAGAAAAAGGAAGCATGGGCAGGAGCCTGGGGGCTGAACTAAGTCTGCAGGCTTTTACACACAGGAATTAAGGAGTGACGGAGGTTCTCGAAGAGAAGTGTGACAGCTCAGCACTCATCTTTGTCAGGCCATCAGGTGTGAGAAAGCCTGGAGTGCTGACTGCACCTCACCATAGGAGGACTTTCTCTCCACATCTTGCAAAACGCAACCATTCCACAGTCTGTGTTCCTAATTGTTCACTTTGGAAACAAACCCGGGTCAAATCCAAACTCTAGGAACTTGGTTATGATGCTGGACTGCTCTGGAGGGTTTGCTCATCAGTGGAATGAGGGTAGTGACAGCCCCTCCCTCTCAAGGTCCTAAGAAGTCAGCCAGGTGTACCAGGTGGAGCCTTTCCCAGTGCTGACACAACAAAATGTTCCACACTGGAAGGGAAGTAGTTTGGATAAAGCAAACCAAGACATTCCCATCCCCCACCTTTGGTATTCAGCAACATGATTTACTTTTCTTTAATAATTTGAACATATTGACAATGCTTACTGCAAAACTTTATTTAATAAAAACTTTATAATACTCATTGTAAAACTTAGAAAACACTAAAAAACTAAAACTACCCTTACTCTCTCTGGTCAAAATTACCATATGGTGTATTTCTTCCAGTACTTTTCCATCCACAGAAATGTTTTTGCTTTCTTCCACAAAGTGGGAAGTCAAAATAAATATTATTTTGTAAACTTTTTAATTAAAATTTATCTCTTGAATATCTTCCAAAATCATTAAACTTGCTGCACTTTTATATTTAATACTTATTATATTATATTTATTAATATATTGTTATATTTATTAATAACTGCAATTAACATCTTAGCATTCAATATTCATGTGCATAAATGATAGAGCTAGCTTTAAAAGTTAAATTACTGCCAGATGTGGTGGCACATGTCTGTAATTCCGGGTGAGGAAGGCTGAGGCAAGAGGATCACAAGTTTGAGGCCAGTCTGTGCTACAAAGTTAAGATAGGTCTCAAAAAATAAATAAATTAGCAAAATTACTGAGTCAGCAACCATGAATGTTTATTAGGCTGTTGATAAATATCAACACTAAATTGCCTTCTAGAAAATTTATACCAATATTCGTTCCCCATTATTGTATGACCACATTTATCTCAATATAGGCATGTCAACCTAGAGTGATATCACTTCTAATACTTCACAATATTTATAGACAATATGCCCCAACTTTTAATGAAAATATTTAAGACAAATTCTTATGCTTTCACTGTTTGTTGTCTTTCTCCTCTTGAGTTTCATAATTAGTAATTTTTAAAAATTTGGCTAAAAGACTTAATTTCTTGAAACTTGTTAATGCCTTAGAAGATCTCTATATTTAGTGAAATACCCTCATTCCTTCTGTTTAATTATTGGAAGGCAAAGACAAATGTATCCAGATCGCAACACCTGGCATTACAACCCCAATCCTAATTTCTCAAATTATCAGCTCCCATCATTAGGACCTTTGTGTTACTTTACATAAAGAATTTCCACAGTCTCTCCACCCACTTCTGCTGATCTGTCCTATTCCAAACACCATGTGAGTTCAAATTCTTTCTGGCTCCTGACATAGCCAAGGCAGTAGAGCCCGCCAGGGCAATGTGTGGGATTTACCTTCCTCAGAAAAGCAGATAGGGGCTGGAGGAGGTAGCTCAGAGGTAGAGCACTTGCCCAGCATGACAAGGCCTTGGGTTCAAACCCTATCACCACCACACACAGGCAAAAAGCTTATGGAAAAATTTAACTGTACCTTGGCCAAGACTGGTGGGTAAGGAGTGCCAGCAGAAAGCCAGTGACATGGCCAATCAAAGGGAAGATGAAACTGATGCTTAGAAGGGTGATATCTGAATTCCAAGATTCCTTCACCAGCACCACTCCAGCAACCATGACCACCAGAAGGAGGACCCCACCAACAATGGTCCCGATCTAAAGCAAACCAATAAAATAAACACATGTAAACAACCTGGATATTTTTTTCTTGTTTATGATGCAAAGTCCATCATGGCTCCAAAAGGCAAAGAGAGAACTTAGAAACCACTGAACCTAATTTTACACTGCAGTAGCCCTCCCTTGTCCACGGGGAATAAGTCCCACTACCCGCCGTGGACACCTGAAACCGCAGACAGCAATGAATTCTATGGATTCTGTGTTCTTTCCTGTACACACTGACCAATGATAAAGAAGATTAAGAGTTGTCTCCTGACCATGAACAGTGAGTATGTAAGGAAACAAAATTACATAAGCATGGCACATAGTAAATTAATACTATAAACAGTGGAAAAAGATGTCCTGGGCAATCCAGATTGGCAAACACCAGCACCAAGGACAATGGCGGATCTCCTTCTGGTGGCAAGAGGGAAGACCCAATGAGCCGAGGCTGCAGGAAAGCCTTCTTAGACAGCTTTAGAAGGTAGCGTGGTGTTTTGTCATCACAGCGTATTCAGCACAGATGTGGCAGACTTAGCCAAACAGAGCAGGACAGCACAAGATTTCATCACACGACTTAGAAGAATGCTCCATTTAAAACAAGTGAACTGTTTATTGCTGGAATTTTCCACCTACTGTTTTTCTGAACTGTAGCCAACTACAGATCACTGAATCCAAAGAAAGCAAAACTGTACATAAAGGGGACTATGGGATAGAGGGCAAACCTGAGGTCCAAAGTGGTCATGACTCAGCTAAATTACAAAGTAGTGGGATTGACACCAATTGAAGTCTTCTTACCCTTTAAGGAGAGGATCTGACCAGAAGGATAGGATGGTAGAGTTTGAATGGAGACTAAAAATCTGTAAAATAAGTAGGCCATGACAACAAGTATCTATCTTAGTCCATTTTCTAATACTTTTACAAAATACCTGAGTCTGGGTGCTTTATAAAGACATGAGTTTCTTTAGCTCACAGTTCTGCTTGGCTCTGGTATGGCCATCATGACAGATGACATCGCAAAGGTTGGAGAATGTGGACATCGCAAAGGTTGGAGAATGTGAGGAATGGTGAGTAGTGAATGTGGCAGAGGGATTGGGAAAGGTGCCAGGCTCACTTACAACACCACGTTCTCACGGGAACTAGTTCCGACCATCAAGACCTACATTAATCCCTTCCAAGGATGGTGCTCGAATTACCTGACTACATTGCACTAGACCCTGCCACTTAAAGGCTCCAACTCAACACTGCCACACTAGAGACGAAGCCTCTCTCGGGGGACAAACCACAACTACATCCAACACCCCTACACACACCTGGTCTGCCCTGCCTGACATCCGGCCTCACTTCCCACCACCTTTTCAATCATTGTGTTCCCCAAATGAATTCACCTGTTCTTCAACAAACCAAAACTTTCTGATGGTCTGAGTTTTAGATCATAGGCCATCTGGGGCAATCATGTACGCTCCCACTCATCTCACGTGGATGACCAGCTGTGCACCCAGTTACAACACCCATCTTGGCTTGAAATGATTTGGGATGTGAGTGGACTCATGAAGAAAAATTAAAATAGGTTAAAACAAAACAACTAATGACTACAGGCCTTGGAGGTCAGTTTTATCATTCAAATACAGAGACATTCTGGGGCCCTACCTAATAGGAACATGCTGAAACACACAAAGAAAGCCTCTGATTATAAAATCCATTCTTTCTCTTTCTATCAAACAGGGAGTTCAAAATTTAAAATCTATCAGGAGCAGATGAGGAAATAGAAGTTGTTCAGAAAAGATATCAAACCTAAAATTTAAATAAGACCAAAAGCAGAGAAAGAAGACACATCAAGCTAGGTATGATGGTGCACACCTGTAAACCCAGCAGTTAGGAGGCTAAGGCAGGAAGATTGTGAGTTTGAGGACAGCCTGAGCAACATAGAGAAACCCTGTTAGAAAAAGGAGGAGGAGGAGCTGGAGGAAGAGAAGAAAAACTCAAATGATTAAAATAACTTAAGGTGCTCTAGAATATTCATGCATATTATTCAATATTTGTTGCCACAAATCCCATGGAATTGTCAACGGAAGAAATTTAAATGTGCACTTTACAGATAACAAAACTGGCTTCTCGCTGACACTGATGGACTAGCAAAGGATAGAGACTAAGATCGGGATTTCCTTGCATTGTTGTCCAATGTTCTTTAAAGAAAAATAATCGAAGATAAAGTACTTGAAAAGTTAAGAAGGTTTCCATAATCATACTCTCTTCTCTTTGTTTTGTAAACAAAATTACAACTGCCACCACTCCACTGGAAATTTTCTCCTATTGAAATAACAAAAACAAGTGTGAAAAGGAAGGAGCTTTATTCCACGAGTGCAGTTGAAAAAGAGAGAGAAATCAAGTCTATCAATGCTAAAGCCACCTGTGCACAACCTGCTCCAGCTGTCTGTGTCCAGATGACTTGTCTGCTCGTCAGCCCCCTTCTCCTGTTCATGTCCACAGAGGAGCAGGGGGAGTTGTTTGGTCTTATGTAAACAGGGAGAGCAGCATCCACTCGTCAAGCAGAGTCAAAGAGCAAAAGCTTAAACTGAACCAAACCAGGAACTCCAAACTAAAAAATCTGACACCCACCCAATCTTCAGTTAACCCCCAAATGTTTATTTCTTTATAAATGTAAAGTATAACTGACACTTTTAAACCTTCACGAAGCAGTTCATATTTCATTCTTATGTCTTCTAAAGTGATACATAACTTTAAAAATGGAAAACACCCTAGGAGACTGACTTCATTGTTAAGAACGCCTCCTTTTCAGTTAGGTATCTTAAAAACCTGTTTAGCAAAAAGACAAAAAGAAAATGCTGCCAAGTCAAGAGGAGGTGGGAGATTCTGGTTCCTATCATTCCGTGCCAGATTCCTCAATGCTTTTGGATGCTTTCATTCAGACAGTCTTATTCATGTCCCCAGCTGCCCTTGTTCACATGTACCAACTATGACGTTCGTGGTGTTCTTCAGCAAGAAAGCCCTTCATTCTACTTTTCCAAGAAGGCAGCCATATTCCTAAACACTGGGCTTAAAGAGTTTTTGTCTCAAAAGCAATTCTGCAAAGGCTAGTGAGTGAGCAGGCCTTGGGCTCTCTGTATCCACACTCTGGTCTTAGTTTTTCTGTCTCTAAGAGTTCCATGTTTTCCGGGGTGTCACAAGTCCATGCATGGGCCCATGGGAGTGACAGAGCAAGGTATAGAGAGGTGAGGAAATGTGAGGAATACCAAGCCAGAACAGGTCTGGAAAATTGGAGGCTGTGGGGCTGTGTTTGGTCAGGTCATTTGTCCCAGCCAGTGCCCACTCCTGTCTTTCAAGGCTTTGTATCTAGGGCTGTGCTAACTGTGATGTGGAGTTGCTCACCTTGAGAATGATTTTTGATTGTTTAGGCCACCTATAATTCACATAGATGCCAAAGGCCACAGGAATGGTCAGACTCACAAGGGTAATTCCTAAAGAGAAGAAAAATCATCAGACACCATTGCTTCTCACCCTAACCACCCAGACCTTCCCAACAATTTCTATTTCAATCCAATAACTTTTTCAGTGAAAGCTGCATTTTATTTCTGTCTCCATATCTGAAAATAAAAAGGAAAACAACCTTTGAAAGATAGCCACTGAAGATCATGATAGTAAGGCATGCCACCATACCTAGGCCACTATGTCTCTCTCAGAAGCCCTGGGACAATTAGAATTTTAGAGACAACAGGAAATGTAAACATTAGAAAAGTATAGTCCCTGAAACTGTCTGGTCACAATGTATGAGTGCCACCCTCTATAATTACATAGCTGTAATGGCTAGTGGGTCATTTGCTTCACAAAGTAAAGAATTCCTTTTACAGACATAAAAGGTCATTTGTTACACTACCAAAGCAATTTCTAATCTTCCTAAGTGTAGCCAGGTTAACACAAAGAGTGGAAAAATACCTTTGTAACTTAGCACAAGTACATAAAGGCATTGAGTCAGGCTCAGTAAAGCAGAGGTAACTGTCCACTTGCCAATACAATTCACACACTGGCATTTTCCAGAGCCAGATCTGGCCAAATGCCTACAATACTGGCTCCAAATCTATATGAGTTGCTCAAGACATTTCATGTTTTAGTTATTTATTAGTGTCATTTAGAACATATGCCAAAACAGAATATGTCAAATAAACTTACTGGCTGGGAAAAGTTGCACATAAAATTTTAATTTCTAAATTAAGACTTACACTCAAATTTTACAAATCCGGTGGGCTCTCTAGCTGTTATCAAGAGATGTCTCTGTTCATAGTTTGAAACTGTGAGCTACAATGTAAATCCTGAAGGTGCCAATTTGAGACTACAGGTTGATACTCCAGAGTTTTAAGAATCATAGTTTCATTTAGGGGGATAATTTCTTTTTATTGGCATATACTAAATTATACATAGTAAGGAGTTTCATCATGACACTTCCATACATGCATATAATGCACTGTTTCTATCTCATCTCCAAAGACTCTGACCAAACTAGAACAGGCAGATCACTTCAATACATTTCTCTTCCAACTGAAATTTCCAAGCCTAGTAACTCCACAAAGATCTTTAGAAAAAGAGTGGAGTTTAGTGAGAAATAACTTGCAGAAGATTGCATCTGGCTGTGACATGTGGACAAGCTTGACTGATCAGTAGGAATCATTTATGTTCAATTGGTAAGAAAAAGTCAAGACTCAGAGGCAACATGAAGGTGATTTGGGGGAAGGAAGGTGTGATCAGAGCCACTAGACCGAGGTGGATCAATAAAGAGCTCTCTCTGACTTTCTGTTAAGACATGACTGCTTTCTCGTGCACGCACTACTGTCATTACTCTCCACCATGAGACAAAGCAGCCAAGGAGTGGGGCTCACTGGTACCTGTACCATGCTGTTTGGACTTTTAGCCTTCAAACCTGTAAGCTAAATAAACCTCTCTTCTTCATAAGTAGCTTTCCTCAGGTATTTTGTCATAACAAAAAGCCAACTGATATACAGAAGTCAAGAGTTTGGACTTCACAGTTAGATTCCTGAATTAGAATTCAAGTTCTACACTTACGAGTTACGTACTCTTGGTCAAGTTACTGAACCTCTCTAAGTCCAAAAACCTAGGAAGTTGGACCAGCAATACAATCTGTACTGTAGGGTTATTTGGGGAGTTAAATTAGATAATACCAAAAAATCCTGCATAAGGAGATACTTAGAATTAATACCAGTTATCACCATTACTCTTTCTACTCCATTTCCCAAGCCAAATACATACCTATGTTCTGATATGGAATGGTGAGATTCTGATCAAGATGCCAGGACCAGGTGTAGAGATAAAGGCAGAGGGGCATCATTCCCAGAGCAGCCATTGTGGAGCAGGTTGTCATACTGATGCTGAAAGTAAAATTAAGATGATGGTTAGAGGGGAGTTAGAAATTAAGAATTTAGTCTTTGCCAATATTAAGAAATTAGTCTTTACCAAAAGCAACTCCTGGGATTCAGTTTCTTAGAGATTACATGGGGTAAGCTACTTGGAACTTGCTTCTCTTCTATTATTCAGCAAATGATTGTTTCATTTCCAGCAGTCATTGTCACCCACCAATTCATGCAGATTATTTGAGCAGCTACTTGCTTTAAATATTCTGCTAAATGCTATAGGATTCTTTCATATTCAATTGTTTTTATTCATAAACCATATCGTTTAAAGTGTATTCAGCCATTTTAGTATAGTCACAAGACTGTGCAATAACAGCATTACTTCCATGAAAAAAAAAAAAAAAAACTCTAGGCCTGGGAATGTGGCTCAAGTGGTAGAGCACCTGTCAAGCAAGAACACAGCCCTGAGTTCAAACCCTGGTATTTCAAAAGGGAAAGGAGAGAGGGAGGAAGGAAGAAAAAAAAGGAAGGAAGGAAGGAAGGAAGGGAGGGAGGGAGGGAGGGAGGGAGGGAAAAGAGAAGAGAAGAGAAGAGAAAAAGCAAATATTTTTGAGTATTGAGCTGACGTTGCATTTTGGATGAATCTCACTTAAACGTGGCGTGTGGTCCTTTTATTCTTCTTAGATTCAGTTTGTTGTTATTTTGTTGCGGATTTTTTGTATATTGGGTCTGTAGTTTCTTGTGATATCTGTGTCTAGTTTTGGTTCAGGGTGGGGAGGGGGAACAGGACAAGTTAAAATAACACAGAGCTGACTAAACAAAGTGTTATTAAATATCAAGAAAACATTGCCAAATACCACACATGGTAAAATTTCCATTGTATGCAACAGACACTATAGTCACTGACCCTCAGACAGAGCAAGCTGGAAAGAGCAAGGGAGGGAACAGAACCAGAGAGAAAGGAAATCAATGAGAAATAGTGGACCAAGTTAAAATTTCTCTTCCAATTGTGATACTGTGTGGTCCTATGATTAGAAATAGGAGTTGAAGTGGAGTGATGAGTAACAAGTAAGATTTCTGGGCTTCAAATAAAATGCTGTAATGGAAAGAAGAACCAAGTCACTTAGCATCAGTTTGAAGGCACAGGTTAAGTTAGAGGTGGTCATGGAATGTCCACTGGAAGTGGCAAAGGACAAGTCAGTACTGCACCACCATCGTCACTACAGACAAGAACCTGGTCACCTCGGGAAGGTAAATGTGGGATCATGAGCTGGGTGAACCAAAGCAAAATGACAGCCAAGGGTCATGTAGCATAGCTTTACCAGGAAAACCAATGAAAGCCTCAGAACGGAGTCTTGGATTTGTTAAACAAACCTGGAATGACTCCACATAGACAACTGGTTTATTTACTTTCACTGTTGAGATTAATTATCTCAGTAAAAAGGATTTTAACAATTTTTGAGTACTAATGTGTCAGGGAGAAGAGTCCCTTGGTTTAGAGTCTTCAAAGACTCTGTATCTTCATTACTGCTGTGATCTGAAAGTGTCCAAAAGTCATGCATTGAAACCTAGTTCTCAATGCAAGGACTGGGAGGTGGGACCCTTGGGGAGGCACTTATGTCATAAAGGCTCTGCCCTCCTGAAAAGATTAAGGTTTTCTGAATAGAAAAAGGTTTGACGGAAGAAGTGAGTCCTTTTTTGCCCTTTTACCTCACACCATGAGTATGCACCAAGAACGCCCTCACTAAACAAAGGATGGTGCCTTGATTCTGGACTTCCCAGCCTTCAAAACTGTGAGGAAACAGATTTCTGTTCTTTATAAATTACCCAGGCTTCAGTATTGTATCACAGCAACAAGAAACAAAGACAATTGCTGTACTTTTATTGCATTATATGAACTAAGTTATTGCTTCAGAAATTTATAATACAGCATGTTTTTAGATTTTTCAAATATACAGTTTTAAAGTCTTCGCTTTTGGGGTGTTTTTTCAGGGGGAGAGGTTGAATGAAAGTCTCATTATGCTGCAATTATGCTGCCCAGTCTGGCCCTGAGTTCTTGGGCTCAAGTGAGCATCCTGCTTCACTCTCCCAAGTAGTTGGAGCTACAGGCACAGGTCCCCACACCCAGCCTTGACTCTGCACTTTAAATTGGAAAAAAAGTATTTGATTACATTAATAGTTAGCACTTCAAATATTTTAAATTTAAGATATGAAAATACATAACTTTGGAAAGGTCTTCCTTCCTCTGAAATGTGGAAAGGAAGACGAGCCCATGGTGCATGTAAAGAAACACCAGAGAAGTGAGCTGACAAAACAACATGTTGTAATAGAATATATATGTATATATAATATATATATAATTTTAACTGTCAAAATAATTTTTAATCAGTAGAAAACTAGATTATATTTCATGAAATCTTTTTTTAAAAGAGAAAGAGAGAGTTCTAAATGATGTCTAAATGCCAGCAAAAGATCAGGAAGGATGAGAATACAAGTAGTAGATTTATTAGCATTCAATTTCACCCCCTTTTTTGTGCCTCCACCCCAAATCTATTCTGTCCACCTCTTATCCCAATTCCCAACTTGCAAGCTCAGGCTGCTATCTGGGTGGTAGAACCAATGAAAGAATATATGAGTAAAATTAGGAAAAATAAGATAAACAGAAATGAGATACCCTTCAGACCAATAAAATATGTTATCTTTCAATTGCTGCAAAAAAATACACATTTGGTTTAGGCAGCTGGGAACTGTTCATAGACTTTGTCAGCACTGCTCTACCAAATAAGGGAACCTCACAACACAAACCCAGTGTGAAAAGCAAGTTTATTTACTTTGACGCCAAGCCCAGAAAGTCTGGAGAACTTTTTAATATTCATTGCTTTAAATTCTTACATCAGACCACCTTGCGCATAGTAAATGTTGTACCACAAAGCAGGGGAAGGAGACCCTTCGTTCATGTAAGGTCTTCTGAAGAGATAGGAGGGCCTTCTAGACATCATTGGGTCCATGAGTCATACATCGTTCTTCCTCATAATATGCAGCACCAACAGTTCCCTCTACTCACCCTGCCTGCTAAACAATCATTTTCTGCCAGAACTATGTTTGTACTCTTGGCAAAGCAGCAGCCATTTCACCTCAATGATGTTAAAAATACTCTTGCCTGAGAGCACAGTGGAAACCACACACCATGGAGAGAGCTTGGCAACATAAGGCAGAATTAGACTCTCCCTCTGGGAGTCTGAGTCTATCGCCCTCTGGACACTTTCCATGACCTCCTGAATGACACACATATGGTAGCCTATGTGAGTGCTTGTGCACCTGGATGTGAGCATCCAGAAGCAAGAACCTTATGTCCTCCCCATCCCTGGGCCCTACACAGCCTCATGCTGCAGCACATTGGAAGAGTTCATTAAGTACATATTGAATAAATGTACAAATCAAAGCATGAGCCAGTGGGTCAATGCACTGGTGCTATGAAAATATTCTCTCTGCCTTCCTTTCCTCATGATCATATTTTTTCAGGTAAGCCTTAGTAAAATCTTAGTGAAATGACTCCTTCACATTTAACTCAAATGGTAACACCCCCAGTTGCTCTTCAGAAGAGAGACTTTCTACAAAAATCATACTTGTAAAGGATAAAACTTAGTAAAAAAAAATATTTTCACAGTGCTAGCAATTAAATGCAGGGTCTGGTGCATGCTAGGCAAGTACTCCACCATTGAGCTACAGCCCAGATGTGAGTAAAATTTTAAAGAGGAAATATTTAGCTGACAGTGCTCTATTCCAAAATTAAGACTTAGATAATTCACAAGTGTTTGTATAAGCGCCTTCTCCTTTTCTTTTTTTTTGAATTTTATGTTTGCTTGTTCAATGATTAGGACTTTTTCTTTCATTAATTTCTTAATGTGTCATAGACATCCCCTCAGACTGTCCATTTTTCAAAGAACTATAGATGGACCAGGGGTGTAGCTCAATGTACTTGCCTAGCATGTACAAGGTGCTGGGTTTTATCCCTGTACTGCAAAAATAAAGAAATAAATAAAATGAAAACTGCAGACTTCTTCATAATCTAAGTACACCATAATTTTTCAACCTCTTCATCAGTCACCTTTAGATTTTGCCATTATAAATATTGTTATAAGAAATTCTATTGGATGCATTTCACTTGAACTGATACTTTTACTTCCCTAGAGCAGATTTCCAAAACGGAATCACTATGCCAAATATATGTTTCAAACATAGTGTTTTTTATTTAATAAACACTCCAGATTACCTTCCAAAAAGACGGTTGCATTTCACAATCTTGCTTACTCTGGATGCAATCAATGTCTTCTTAAGTCTCCTGAGAGCACTGAAAAATGTATCTCACTTTTTTTATGACACACTTGGCTCTCTGAGGCGGTGCTTTCTTTTGAGTTTTTACTCTCTTCTATGTCCTCTTTTCTAAACAGTCTTAATCTTCTGACTTTTTCCTCTTAATTAGTAGGGGCTCTTTAAAATTAGGATGCAGGAAGTTTATCATCATGTATTATGCAAATATTTTTACCAAGCTTGTTGTGTATCTTTGATCTTGCTATGACGTTTCTCATAATTAAAATTTAAATAGTCAAAGCTGTTGTTTTTTTAATTTAAAGTGTTTATTTTTTAGTGTTTTTTAAATGTTGTTGTTTGGCTTATTAAAGATCACCCCCACTTCTTGGACTGAGGGCATGGCTCAAGTGGCAGAGCACTTGCCTAGCAAAGGAGTGGCCCTCAGTTCAATCCCTAGAACTGCCACAAAAAATATTCCCCCCCATTCTGATGGCTATCAAATATTGCCCCCTACTTTTTACTTTTCTGTAACTTGCTATTTTATATATTTGCCTCTTTGAAAATTTGTATTTTAGCAATGGGATGTAGCTCAGTGGTGGAGTGCTTGCCTAGCACGTACAACACCCTGGGTTTGATCCCTAGCATTGAAAAGAAAAAAAAAGAATGTTTGCTTTAAGCAAAGACTTCTTCCTAGCTAGATTAAAGGAAGAAAAATATTTTTGCTACAGCTCTTCAACCTCCATATCCATAAAGTGGGAGGGATCTGGGAAGCCTTTCCAAATGCTTCTGCTATGACAGTGCTACATTCCTTGGCTCTTCATATGTCAAGTCCTGGAAGGAATTCCATATTGCATCACTTTAACCTCGAACATGGAGATCTAGCATGGCGTCCCCGCCCCCCACCCACACCCCCTCAAATGGACTTGACTCAAATAGCAGAAAGGTTAAGATTTACAATTGTAGAAAGCAAAGTGTAAAATTTGTATCCCACTGTGTGAACTTGGTTCCCTGAGTTATTGCTTTCATTCTTTATGCAATAGTCCAAGCCATGGCCCTCAGGATAGTAGCCAAAGACAGCAACAAGGTCCAGGTGTTTTGCCAATCATTATAAATACCAGTCAAGTGGGAAAAGCATAGAGAATGTGGATGAGTACAGAGGAAAGTCACACCTTTCATTTTACTCCCATGAAAATTCCAGGATAGCATAATCAGAGGATGTGGCTAACTGGATCTCCTGACTGTTCACATGTAGGAAATTGTTGGCAATCTGACTTCAGTAGAACAAGATTCCACTTGCATTAAGAAGGATGGCGTCATCATCCCCTTACTATTGCAGAGGCTAATAGGACAGATTCCGCAAGTCAGGACAAACAGGTACATCCTGAACCTCCCTTAAAACAGAAAAATTATATATAGACATGTCCCATTAAAATGCAGTGTCAATACATTTTGCAACTGGGGCTTAAATTATTCAGATATTATTTTAATTTTAAGCCCATAAAATCAGGACCTGTAACTCTCAAAAGTATACACTTACCTCCCCCTCAAAGAAAGAAAGAATTATCTGGCTAAATGAACAAACATGAAGGGTGTTGTATGGTCACCTCCATAGAAGTGACTATAGAAAAGAGTTCAAGGTCTGATTTTTCTATCCCACATGTCAGTGTAGCCTATCTGCTGCCTCCCAATAATGATAACGAGCACTTATTGAATACTATGTGTTCTGTATTACGCCTTGTGATTTTAATTTTTCTCTTTTCACTTGCACAATCACTTTGTGAAATTTGACAGAGGCTTGGAGTGTTATGGGAGTTTACATAAGGTTGCATGGACTCAATCTCAGTTCTTTCTCCAAAGCCTTAAACTCAGAGGACTTTCAGTTCTCCGGGCCATGTCAGACCTGAAGAATCAGAAGTCTTATTTCCAAAGCTTATTTTAAAGCTCAAAGGAGCTTCAGAGGTCAAAATCAGTTCTGAACTCCACAGACTCCACCACCACCCATGGTCAGAATCTTTTCCCTGCAGCTAATGATAAAAATACATCCTTGGGAAAGAATGGCCCTCATAGAAAGCAAAAGCTGAGCTGTCCCAAGTTACACTAATAAATGAATTACACATCAGGAATAGATGGTGTAGCTCTCACTGGCAACACACACTTCCATTCAGTCATTCACTCACCTTTGTCAAGTGCCTACCACCCCAGGCTGGCACTGAGCAGGCAAAAATGAACAAGCCTTCCAGTAGCTTACAGACCTGGTGGGTGAGGCAGGTAAGTTGCAGTGATTGCAATGCCTTCCCAACAGATGATGAAAAAGAGTTACATTTTTGGTATTTTATGAAGACAGAGAGAAAGGCAGCTCTGTTGAACAGTTTCAGATGAAACATTAAAATTAGAGTAAGGGACTGGGTGCAGTAGCTCAAGCCAGTAATCTTAGCTACTTGGAAGGTGGAGAGCAGGAGGATCAAGGTTCTAGGTCAACCTGGGGAAAACATTCTTAAGACCCCATCTCAATCAATGGTTGGCTGTGGTGTACATGCCTGTCAACCCAGCTATGCATGGAAGCACACACAAATAGGAATATCATGGTCCTCCAGGCTGTCCTGGATATAACGCAAGACCCTATGTCAAAAATAACCAATGCAAAATGGGCTGGGGGCACAGCGCAAGTAACAGAGTGCCTGGCTAGAAAGCACAAGATCTCGAGTTCAACCCCCAATAGTGTGCCACAAAAAAAATTAGAGTAGGAGAAACTTAAACTTTATAATCTGTTCTTCTCCTATAGTCACAAATACTCTTAAAAAAAAAAAACACCTCAAGTCCACTCCTAAGTGTATACCCAAAAGCTAAAACACAAACAGGTATCTGTATACCCATGTTCATGACACCATTATTCACAATAGTCAAAAGGTAGAAAAAACCAAATGTCCCCTGAGGAATGAACTGATAAAACACAACATATGCAAACTGGGCACCAGTGGCTCATACCTGTGATCCTAGCTACTCAGGAGGCAGAGATCAGGAGGATTGTGATTCGAAGCCAGCCCAGGCAAATAGTTCATGAGACCCTATCTCAAAAAACCCCATCACAAAAGAGAGCTGGTGGCTGAAGATGTAAGCCCTGAGTACCGAAGGGAAAAAAAAAACCACATACAATAGAATACTACTCAGTATTAAAAAGAAAAAAATCTGGCAGAATGCTATGGCATGGATAAGCCTTAAGATATTATGCTAAGTTAAATAAACCAGACACGAAAAGACAAACCTTATATGAATCCACTTACATAAGATACCCTGAGTAACCAGATTCATGAGAGGGAAAGCAGAATAGCAGTTGCCAGGGCAGTTATTGTTTAATAGAAACATTCACTTTAGGAAAATGAAAATGTTCTGAAGACAGATGAACTGTGGCAATGGTTGCACAACAATGTGAGTGGTTCCTAATACCACTGAACTGTACACACTTAAAAATTTTCAAATGATAAATTTTGTTATCTATGTGTTTCACAACAATATAAAAAAAAAGGACTTTGGAAAATCCTTTATAAATAAGGAAACTGTCCCCACTCCAGAGGAACTAATACAGAAACCTTAAAATGACAGAGGTTATCATGAGCAGGGGATCAGGAACCAATGTAAAGATCAGTTAGAGTTGAATCAACATGGGTTGTAACACATGGATACATGAAAGCAATATTAGGCCATACAAGACCAGTCTACATTTAACCAGTTCCCAAACATGGAAAAAAACGCAGCCAAGATTACTGAACTCAGCCCAGGGGCAGAAAATCATGTCTGTGGTTTTTCATATATACCAGCCAATTGCGTTCTGTATCAGTTATTAAGGAGGATCATATGACTGGAGGAGACAAAATAAGACTAGTTGGAAATGAAGGTATGTGAAGAATATGGGATGTGTTTAAAGAACAATTAATTGTCCATTTTGACTATAGATCAGTTGTGCCTAATGGGTTACTAGGAAATATACCTGGAAAAGTGGGTAAACTGGCTTGGCAGTTTCTGCCCAATTTAGTAGATGCTAAGAAACCTTTACACAAACTATAACAAGTTTATTTTCTACTCACGATACTATGATGGAAGTGTTACAATTTCCAGTTAAAGAAAAGAGGCAGAGACCCACAGTCAGAGTTTGAATATAAGCAATCTGACCATAGAGCCTGCCTTATCCACTGGCTACAAAACCATAACAGAGAGAAAGAAGGTGCAGAGAACAGCTATGAAGACAGAGCAACTGGCCAAGAAAGAGCCTGACCTGAGGAAATGGTAGTGGAGAAAGACAGGAGTTGAGAACTGTGAGCAGCATAGCATGAGGGCAGGCTGTAGGATGGGAAGCAGAGAGAAATGCAAAGATAATAAGCCCAGGGGCCTGGGAGAGTGACTGGCGTCACCATCTGATAGGGGGAATACAGACACTGGCTCGAGCCTGTGGATTCTGAAATGCCCATTTTGGGTGAACTCATTGAAACCCACGAGCAGATGAATGCACTACATATTTGGGGTCATTTGCACTAAGTGTTGCATTAAATGCTCTTGGATTTTACCCGGCATTATGAACAGATAGGATTCCTATCCATGACTACATTTTACTTAATGTGATTATTCTTGATAATCAATTGTGAAGCAATCTATTGAACGTGGATATTGTTTCATTCAACAATATGAATTTTCTCCTATCTGAAACTTTAACTGAGAGTTAAGATTGTTTTTAGTCTTTATAAAGTTTCATTTCCTACAGTTTATTTCTTTGCTTGCTTTTTGTTTTGTTTCGTTAAACAGGTAGAACAATTTGACCAAAGTTAAAAGCTAATTAAGGATAGAGTTGGTAAAGGGAAGTAAAATGAGCTTTATCTTTCATAGACTTTCTATCCATTGCTGGTTTTATAACAATGCTGACTAACAAGAGATGAAGGCAATAACTGCTCTCCTTCCCATGCAGAGTGTTCCAAAACACTGTTTAAAGATTTATGCTTCTACTCAAAACAGAACATTTAGTTGTGTTGCGAAATGTCATGGAGAAAAAGTGCCTGAGTTGCAGACTGATGTAAAACAGATGTGAATTCAAATGCAAGTTCTGCCACACTCCTTTGTAGCACTTGGCAAGCTACTTAACCAGTCTGAATCACAAGTTTCTCAGCTGTAAAATTTAGAATAATGAAAGGTCACTTGCAAGGTTACTAGGAAAACCAAGAAGAGAATATGTATGAGAAACTCTAGCCTATACCTATCCTGGTACTTAATAAATTATTAGTTTTCTTTTTCTTTTCAAAAACTTGCAGGAACAAAAAAAGAAAGAAAAAAAAAAAAACCTTCCAGGACCTGGAATTTATCACTGATAACTTTGTGAAAATAATATTTATTATTTCCCAGTTTGGTTAATGATCAACTTTACTGAACTTGCCATTATTAGTGGCTCAGTAATAAGATACAAAATTCATCAAGTAATTTCTTTTCAAATTTCTCATAAGTGGGTAACTAAAAACCATCACCATATGAAAGTTAATTATTTGTCTGAGTAGTATGAACCCATTAAAGTTTACAGGTGAAATATTTTCTGTGCACTCAACATTCAGCACAGGCAGGAAACTAGAAACCCAGATCTGCTGCTGACTCCCTGATGTCGATCCCAGCTCAGTCATCAGCTCTAGTTTTTTTCAGCATCCATTGTGCAGTAAATCTCAACTACATGACATACACATGGATCAAAGATGTAAATGTGTTTGTAGTTCTTTCCCTGGGCACACAGTAAAACAGTGTGTTTGTAAGTAAGCAAAGAACCTAGAAAGATCGTTGTTTTTAGCTCTTCTTTTTCCCAATACTGAATAGACCCATCTATCTTTTTTTTTTTTTTAATGCTGCAGTGTACATGAGAATGTAGATTTCTCTATTAGGAGCTGTACTACCATATGACCCAGAAATATTGCTTCTGGGTAGAAAACCAACTAATGATATCTTTCCTTAAATACCTTTTTTCCAATCAAAACATTTATTCCAAAGAGTATATGATTAATTCACCCTTATCATCATTAAAGCATAAATAAATAGTAAAGTTTAATGTCTCCTGGGGAATTTATCTGTACCACAACTGAGAATAAGATCACCAGCTTAAATGAAAAGAATACAAGTGTCGTGAGGAGTGCAAAGCACCTGCCAAGCAACAAGAACAATTAAAATCATCACAGGAGCCTTCATGCTGCTCCCTAAGTCAATCAACAGGCTGCCATCAGCACTTAATGAAGAACTAAAGCTCCATCAGTCCCTCCAAATTTTTATTTCACAAGGTAACTGCTCAGAAAGCACTTACTGAGGAAAGCTACAAAGAGTTCATTCTGTGTGTGCCACTTGTCACCATCACCACCACCACTATGACTGCTCCCAAAGCATTGTTATTAATGATGTAGGATTCTTAGTTGACTTCCTAGGAAACTGAGGTTAAAGATGCCGGTGTGGGTGGGAATGAGTTCATGCTTAGGAAGGCCCATTGGGTGAGCTGGAGAGCAGCCTCCTCTGTTACATAGGAACCAAATCCCACTGCTCAGAATAGTAGATGCCCCTAGAGAAAAGGTTAGTTTGAGAAGAATTAATTTAGAAGGTAACACATATGTACAGGAAAGCAATGCAAGTCAACTCCCTGTATAGCTGTCCTTATCTCAACTAGCAAAAACCGTTGGTCCTTCCTATTATTGCTTATACTCTGTCTTCAACAAAATTAGAGATAAGGGCAAAATAGTTTCTGGCGGGTATTGAGGGGGTGGGGGGAGAGGGAAGGGGCAGGGGAAAGGGAAGGGGTGAGGGGAAGGGGGGAGAAATGACCCAAACATTGTATGCACATATGAATAAAAAGAATTTGAAAAAAAAATAGTAGATGCCCATAAAGCACAGAAAAATACAGCAAACTCAGCCTGGAGCTCAGAGAGGGAAGTCCTTCATGGCTGACCAAGTCTCCACAATGTTCCCCACTGGAGTCCACCAAAAGATCGGAGGAGTATTTAACACACAAGCGTCCATTACCCCCAGGCAGGGTCTAAGGAAGACTTTCTTCCCCGGTGTAACTTACCTGAGATCCATATCTCCATCAACCCAGAAAGTGAAGACATTGGAGATGGTCCCCCCAGGGCAGCACCCCATGATGAGCACAGCGATAGCTTGGACTGGCTTCAGAGAGAAACCGATGGCCAGCAGATAGGCTGTCAGAGGCATGAGTCCAAACTGGCAAAGCAGTCCCACGGCAATGCCCCAGGGTCTTCTGATGTGCAACCAGAGCTTCTGGATCTCCACAGAGCATCCCAGAGAGAACATGAGCAGACCCATCATTACCGCCGACACCACTGTGAAAACAAGTTCCAGGTTCCCATGTGCCTCCAGACCCCCAGGCACCTCTTCCTCTGAACTATTGGCAGGGCAGGCTGAGCTGCTGGAACAATTTGTTCTCATCTCCTCATCTCCTCAAGACAGCATTACAAATGAGCATCAGCAACGATGGCTGGGCAGGTCTAGCCTGTCACGTTTTGTAATAACAAAACAATTCCAATCGCTATTGGCCAGCCAGTGATTCATCCTAATCTGATCAATTCATTCACAAGTGGCATTATAAAAATAATGAACATAGTCATGGAACACAGAATAACCAGTGGTAAGCAAGGCTTTCTATTTCTGTTCTTATTCACTACTGAATATGCAAGCAGAAAGAGACAAGCAAACTTATTATCAAGTGGAGTGACCAGGCTGTCGTCAGCATCACATTGTGTTCCAGGAAAGTAGGCTGGATGCCAGACATAATTTCTCTCCAAATTCAGTAGGGATTTCAAAGAGCCAGGATGCAATGTTATGTGGACCGAAAGGCTAAATCCGGAAAAAACAAAGGCAGCAATGCCAAAGCCACGCCTAGAAACATTCGCAAAGCATCTCTGTTGGAAATATTAAAGCAAAATGAGGCTAATTAAGGAAATGTCCGGAGGTACAAAGAATTCCAAGAGACCTTTGGAACAGGCCTCAATTTTTCTTCTTTTTCCCTTGGTGAGAATTTTTGTCTAAAACCAATAATTAAACACCTGCAAGAATAACATGGTGTTAAGCACTTGATTATGTCTCATGAAACAAGTTGTAACTCGTTTCTGTATCCAAAATAATTCAAGAGATCTGCCACTTTCTTTTGGAGATTCAAGTCTGCTTTGAGCTGTCACACCCTGGGGTCACCTGAAGAAATCTGTGAATACTGCAGGGAAGACAGTAAACAGCTTGGTCTGGGATCAGGAGATGGGTCTGAGGACAGCCTCTAACAGCAATGCCCCAGGGGGCCCTCTGTGGTTCTCACCAGGCACCTTGGTGAAACCAGACAAGGACAATATGGTTCTTTGAAACTAAACTGCCTAAAAAGTAGGTACCACACCCTTTCTCACAGAGAGCAGACATTATTTGTGGTGCACAGGTGGTAACAAGGCACTTTATCAACTCTTCAGGCCTGTCTTAAGAGGGAGGTATGCATTGTTTGTTCTTGGATTAGCAAATATTTTCCATGACAAAATGCTCACGGCATGTTAGCTCCAATAAAATACAGGTTGGCATTATATATGTATAAAAATATCAACATGAAACCCATTATTTTGCACAATTAATATACACTAATTAAAAAAGAAAAAGAAAAAAATAAGGGGAGACATGGGTTGATTGAAAAAAAATGAAGTTAAAATAAGTGAAAAATAAATTCTAAGTTTTTGAAGGATAAACTACTCTAGGCAAACACTCTGAAAGCAGCCCTAACATAGAACCTCTCTGGAGGTATCAGAGGTAAACAAGGCTGTATTTACCGAGAGCCTAGCAGAGAGTGAGGAGTGAGTTAGGTCTCTGGAAAGCTGTGTGTTCCCAGCTTGAATGATACAGACATGTGGTCGGCCTGAGAAGGCATGGGGGAGGAAGAGAGAAAATGTTTTCTGAGTACCCGTGGGTGGCAAGAGTGTGCTAGGTACTTCACACATGGGTGGCTGTGTCTAGTGAAGCAGAACCTTTTTTTTTTTTTTTTAAATACTTGTTTAGTAAGAGAAGGTGTCTGATGCTTCTGTCTGAATGATGGCAAAAAAATCCCTTAGCAGACCTTCTTGGTTCCTTGAATAAGTTTTTGTCACACAAACTTAAGCTTAGTAAGGCCCCATTTCCTAATGAGGATGGTGTGATAGGAACTTTTGTCATTTGCTGAGTATACAGTGCTGACAGCTGGGAGGAGGGAGCTAATTTTGTCTAGGCACCCTAAAGAGCCTGGGGAAGGGATGACATTGGCCACCTCCCTTTTGCAATTTATCACTAATTTTCAAATGAATTAGGATGTTTCTAACTGATGTCTACTGTCAGGAAAAGATGACAACCACCAGGAAAGAAAGGGGTGTCTTTTTTTTTTTTTTTTCATTTTTCTTTTATTATTCATATGTGCATACAAGGCTTGGTTCATTTCTCCCCCCTGCCCCCACCCCCTCCCTTACCACCCACTCCGCCCCCTCCCTCTCCCCCCCTCAATACCCAGCAGAAACTATTTTGCCCTTATTTCTAATTTTGTTGTAGAGAGAGTATAAGCAATAATAGGAAGGAACAAGGGGTTTTGCTGGTTGAGATAAGGATAGCTATACAGGGCATTGACTCACATTGATTTCCTGTGCGTGGGTGTTACCTTCTAGGTTAATTCTTTTTGATCTAATCTTTTCTCTAGTTCCTGGTCCCCTTTTCTCTAGTACCTGTTCCCCTTTTCCTATTGGCCTCAGTTGCTTTAAGGTATCTGCTTTAGTTTCTCTGCGTTAAGGGCAACAAATGCTAGCTAGTTTTTTAGGTGTCTTACCTATCCTCACCCCTCTCTTGTGTGCTCTCGCTTTTATCATGTGCTCAAAGTCCAATCTCCTTGTTGTGTTTGCCCTTGATCTAATGTCCACATATGAGGGAGAACATACGATTTTTGGTCTTTTGAGCCAGGCTAACCTCACTCAAAATGATGTTCTCCAATTCCATCCATTTACCAGCGAATGATAACATTTCGTTCTTCTTCATTGCTGCATAAAATTCCATTGTGTATAGATACCACATTTTCTTAATCCATTCGTCAGTGCTGGGGCATCTTGGCTGTTTCCATAACTTGGCTATTGTGAATAGTGCCGCAATAAACATGGATGTGCAGGTGCCTCTGGAGTAACAGTCTTTTGGGTATATCCCCAAGAGTGGTATTGCTGGATCAAATGGTAGATCGATGTTCAGCTTTTTAAGTAGCCTCCAAATTTTTTTCCAGAGTGATTGTACTAGTCTACATTCCCACCAACAGTGTAAGAGGGTTCCTTTTTCCCCGCATCCTCGCCAACACCTGTTGTTGGTGGTGTTGCTGATGATGGCTATTCTAACAGGGGTGAGGTGGAATCTTAGTGTGGTTTTAATTTGCATTTCCTTTATTGCTAGAGATGGTGAGCATTTTTTTATGTGTTTTCTGGCCATTTGAATTTCTTCTTTTGAGAAAGTTCTGTTTAGTTCACGTGCCCATTTCTTTATTGGTTCATTAGTTTTGGGAGAATTTAGTTTTTTAAGTTCCCTGTATATTCTGGTTATCAGTGAAAGGGTTGTCTTGACAGATGCAAGTTCCCATGGACCCAGTCACATTGGCACAGACGTCACAGGCTGAGACAAGGCACATCTGTTGAGTGTGAGAATGTGACCTGAAGAGAAGTAACCTTGAGAGCCCAACTGGGGCACCATTAAGTTGTGTGCAAGGATGGGACCACAGGGGCTAATGACAACAGGTAAAGGCCCATTGGGCTAATAGGATCACAACAACAAAAGATTTACTTAAAAAAAAAAATGCACACACACAGAGAGAGAAAAAAAAAAAAAAGCCAGGCGCAGGTGGCCCACCCTGTAATGCTATCTACTAGGGGGCAGAGATCAGAAGGATCACTGTTCAAAGCCAGCCCAAAGAGTTCATGAGACTTATCTTTTTTTTTTAACCCGCCCCCAACATTTTTTTTTTTTTGGCAGCACTGGGGCTTGAACTCAGGGCCTTGTGCTCGCAAAGCAGGTGCTCTACTACTTGAGCCACACCTCCAGCCCCGAGACTTATCTTGAAAATACCCAACACAAAACAGGGTTGATGTAGTGGCTCAAGTAGTAGAGAACCTACCTAACAAAAGTGAGGCCCTGAGTTCACACTCCAGTACCGCAAACCAGGAGCTGAAAGCAGGGCCCATCATTTTCCAAGTTCTCCCCATCTGGGGCTGGGGAGGAATCTCCTTGAAGAGATTACAAACTACTCTTGGTAGTTTGTAAGGGAGACTTCAAAGAGGGGATCCTACACTTGTTGCCCCTATGGGCATGTAGGATTTCACATGATTAATGAGAAAAATTTCAAAGGCCTTGTAACAGGTCCTTAGAAACTGTTTTTTCTAAAAAAAAAATACTGACTCCACGCTTGAGCCCAAAAGTTAACTAAAAGTAGGAAAAAATTTTGGCACCCCCGCCTCCATTTCACATCTGTCTCCTTTACCCTCAAGTCTCTCTCTCTCTTCATTCACCTCAGGTTCCAGGAAGGACAGGACCAGTGGATAACATCTTACTACAAGAGCTGAAAATACCCTCTAGGAAAGGATTGGCGGAGCCTCCAAAAGACAGACCACCCCTCAAATGAGGACAATTATCTACAGTGATGAGGCTACAGCTACAACCTGGAGCAGGAGTAATCATCTCATAGGAACCAGATTGCTCCCCTCAAGTGATGACAAAGATAACTTCTCTAGATGACCACCCCTTCACCCCCACACACACAGAACTAGAACTGACATAATCATCAACCAGGCCACACTTTGACCAGGACTGTTTCATTACGCATACCTCTCTCCCCTGCCCCAATTCTTCCGCTATTTAAACCTAAAGCTTATGTCTGCACCCCTAAGAAGGGCTTACTTTGCCTTTTCCCTTGGCATGCCTGTGCCACGTAATCTCCTTTCTCTACTTCTCTTTATTTGGCATGTTGGGACAAGAATCTAGACCTGACATGTGGAAACCCTAGAGTTAGGCTCTGCTGTAATACTGCATTTCCCCACTTTACAGATAAGGAAACAAAGGCCCAGGGGTTGTGTCCAAGGTTATCAAGCAAGAAAATTGTAATATTAGTCTAATTCTCAGACTATCCAAATTCCCCTGAAGCATATGAAGTAGGAGCAATGAAAAATAGTCGCTAAGAGATCATATTGAAAAGGACCCAGGGATAAACACCTATGTCTACAAAGAGGGAGAAATAAACCAACGAATCCCTAATCCCTAATTTTTCTTCTAGATTCACAAATTTAAAGGGCACATAAAATATGTTCAATGTATTTGCACCTTAATTTTGAGAAGCCAGTTCTACAAAAATAACAGGAAATAGTTCATGTATTGTTCTTCTCTGCAAATAGAACAAGGAGTGAAAGATAGTCCTCAGGAAAACCAACAGAAGGGCTGGGCTCTTCAGGATGGGAAAGCAAAGGCTGATGGGAAAGTGCAAAAAGGAAGACTAAGCATGGCCATGGGGTTGTTAGCCAGACTAGGAGAAACTTCTAGAAACTGAAGAACATAAAAACCCTATAGGTTCAAAATGAGTTTAGGTGAATTCATGGGAGATAAATCTCATAGGAAATTGGCAGTAATAGAAAAACTAGACTGGTTTTTTCAAATAGGACACAAAGTAGAAAGCCTAATTCAATATTTAAAAAAAAAAATCAAACCTCAGAAATGGAAATATGAATACCTCACAAGAGAGAAGGACATGATAATTGAAAAGAAAATTCACCAAAACCAGGCCTGAGGATGCAGCTCAGAAAACTTTAAGGTAAATATCTCCTGCTGGGAAGAGTTGAGTGAAAACGAACTTGGAGTTTTTAAGCCCCAGGCCCAAATTCCAGGGGCCCTGCATGTCAGGACCAGCCACTTGCCCCAATATGCCAGAGAGAAGTAATGGTAAAGGGCAGAGAAAGAAGGTTTATTATGCCTTCCTGTCCATAGGAAAAGGCAAAGTAAGTATCTCAGCCCATCTTCAGGCATGGGCTTTAGGTTAAATAGAGGAAGAATTGAGACAGGTGGTGAAAGGTATACATAATTATTAAATAGCCTTGGTCAAAGTGACATGGTTGATCATTATCAAGTGGTTAGAGAGGTCTTATTGCTGTTAGTACTTGAGGGGAGCAACCTGGTCTGGATAAGGAAATCATTGTTGCCTGGCGGGAAGCCTGTCCTGTCCTGTGGAAGCTCTGCTCTTTTTCCTTGGGAGCAGTATCCTCCATCCTTCATTGTAAAGATGTTATTCATCAGTCCTGTCCTACCTGGATCCCAAAACGGCTATAAGGTGAATAGCTCAAAGCAAAGAAAGACACAAAACTGGAGACAGAGATGTCAAGCTTTTCATTAATTCATGGGCCCAAGTCAGGAGTCACTGCATTTTAGCAAAAGCAATTTTAAGTACCTATTATAAATGAGACATTGCCATATAATAAAGCAGGACTGAAAACTCATATATTTTAAGAGTCTGGAAATATGTACTTGTACTCTTTGTTACTATAAGTCTAAGAAACTGTCGTAATAAATTTAAGTTCCAATATTGCCGAACATGTATTTGTTCTTCTTTGAGGCAGATATTCCTTTTATAATATTATTTTTACTTAAAAGTACATTCTCATTTATAGTAGCACTGCATTTAAAAAAACAGAAAAACTCTCGGGCACCAGTAGCTTGCACCTATAATCCTAGCTACTTGGGAGATTAACACCAGGAGGATCACAGTTCAAGCCCAGCCCAGGCAAATAGTTTATAAGACCCCCCCATCTCCAAAATAACCAGAGCAAAATGGAAGTGTAGTTCAAGTGGTAGAGCACCTGCTTTGCAAGCATGAAGTTCTGAGTTCAAATCCTAGTAAGTCCCACCAAAAAACCCCCAGAAAATTGGAAACAAATGCCCACATGCAGACTAATTATGGCAAAACTAGCCTGAGAAATACCATGGGTCTAAATATAAATATTACACTGTGGGCTGGGGGTGGAGCTCAAATGGTCCAGTACTTTCCTGGCAAGTGTGAAATCTTGTGCACACACACACACACACAAAAAAGGAAACAATTTTAACAAGGAAAAATGTTTATGATTGCCAATGGTTAAATAAAAAATCAAGATCAGCCAGGCACCGGTGGCTCACGCCTGTAATCCTAGCTACTCGGGAGGCAGAGATCAGAAGGATCATGGTTCGAAGCCAGCCCAGGCAAATAGTTCGAGAGACCCTATCTCAAAATACCCTTCATAAAAATAGGGCTGGCAGAGTGGCTCAAGGTAAAGACCATGGGTTCAAGCCCAGGGTACAGCAACAAAAAAAAAATCAAGATCAAATTATATGGGCAGAATCTCCTAATTTTGTTAAAATAATAAACACAGGTTGAGAGGAGGGTGTGGCTCAGTAGTAGAGAATATGCTGAGCATACATAAGGCCCTGGATTCAATTCCTAGCAACACACACACACACACACACAAGTAATATTAATAATAAAATAGAAAGAGTCCAGATTATTCATGGTGAGTGTTTCAACCTGAAAGATTACTGATGACTTTTTTTGATGGGACTGGGGGTTTGAACTCAGGGCTTCATCCTTAGAAAGCAGGCACTCTACCACTTGTGCCACACCTCAAGTCCATTTTCCTCATGTTTTTGGATATGGGGTCTCAGGAACTATTAGCCTGGGCTGGCCTCAAACTGTAATCCACCTGATCTCAGCCTCCCAAGTAGCTAGGATTACAGGCTTGAGTGACCCGCACCTGGTTGACTTTTCTTCTTTGTATTTCTTATACTATATACCATCTTTGAAATAGTTATCCATCACTATTTTTATAACCAAGAGAAAAGGAACTGAAGGAAAAGGAGTAAAAATAGAGGAGTTGTAGCTATTTCAAGTAGCTCCCTCAAAGTTGATAACAACCTGATGACTTATAAGTCGTGAGGAGCCAGACTGTTGAAAGGACTCAATTGTTGTCTTTGTTCTTACATTTTTACAAGGAAGACTAACAAATACCAATGCTTCCAGGTAAGAGACACCTGCAGAAAAATGGAATGCAAAGATGTGAGGATTGATAGGCCAGGTCAGGGTCTACAGAGGGTGGTAATGGACTGCAAGGTGTTTCCCCTGAAAAAGCACCTGTTCCACCTTCAGGACAAAATAACCCCAAGGACAGAGAAAGCACCTTGTGAACAAAACCAGCCAGCTCACTCTGCACTGGCAGCATACCAATCATAACAGTATTTGTTGTCATCTACCCAGCAACTATGTGTGGCCTCAGCTCTACAGATCATGTTATTAAGATCATAACCACAAATTTTCCAGGAATTATGGGAAGAAACTTCATGACAAGTTGTAGTAATTGAGGTTAGTCAGGTTTGTCAACCATGAGAGCAAACTATTGATCCTGATTTTCTATGATAACAACCACCGTTTATTGATTCCTTTCCTGTCCCAGGCCCTGTGATGGGTCCCTTGTGCATCTCATTCAGTAGCCCCAACAAGCAGGTGCCATTATTACTCTCATTTCCCATAAGTGTAGAAATGATCATGGAGATTCAACAGCCTGCCATGGGCTATGCCAGGGAACAGCAAGGCAGGACAATAGAAGCTGACTCCAACTCTACACTACCAAAAATAAATAAGATTTCAGGATTTCGAGGATGGGCATGGTGGCTTACACCTGTAATCCTAGTTACTTGCCAGGCTGAAATTGGGAGGATCGAGGTTCAAGGCCAACTCCAACAAATAGTTTCTGAGACACCTTCTCAAACATAATGCAGCAAAATGGACCAGAAGTGTGGTAGAGCTCCTGCTTTGTAAACACAAAGGGCAGTCTCACCAAAAAAAAAAAAAAAAACCCACAGAATTCATGAGTTTCACTTTTATAAAGTATAATTCCTGCTATTCAAACTAGGTACCACATCTTGATCATCCTTTTTAAACCTTTGACACGCTGGCTGAATGCAGGTGAACAGTGCATATGCTGACATTCTAAAAGATAATATTCATGCTAAAAAAGGAAAAATCTCCTGATTTATGAGTCTGAGTAACTTTTTTTTCCATTTTTTTTAATTGTACAAAATAAAGGGTTACATTATGACATTTCCACACATGCATGTAATAATGTTCTTTGTCTCCCTCCCACCTTCATCCCCTCTCCCTCTCATATTCCTCTGTTTAGGTTCATGACTTTTTGTTTACAGTTATGTATCTAGATTCTGCATATGAGAGAAAACACGTGGTATTTGCCTTTATGTGTCTGGGTTATTTTGCTTAACAAGATGATCTCCAGTTCCATATGCTGTACTGCAAATAAAATAACTTTACTCTTCTTTATGGCTGAGTAATACTCCACTGTGTATATATACCATATTTTCTTTATCCATTCATCAGTTGATGGGCACCTTGGCTGATTCCATAACTTGGCTATTGTGAATTGTGCTGCAATAGACATGGATGTGCAGGTATGACTGTTGTATGCTTTCATTTCTTGGAATATATTCCCAGGAGTGGTAGAGCAGGTAGGCAGGTAGTTCTTATGTTTAATTTTTCAGGAACCTCCATACTGCTTTCCACAGTGGCTGTACTAATTTACATTCCCACCCACAGTATAAAAGGGTTCCTCCCATGCAACACACACACACACACACACACACACACACACACACGGCTGCCAGCATTTGCTGTTTTCTTGATGACAGCCATGCTGATTAGGGGGAGACAGAACCTCAGTGCTGTTTTGATTTCCACTCTGTTTGTGACCAGGATGTTGAACAGTTCCTCGGTGTTTATCAGTCATTTGTACTTCTTACGTAAACCACCAGTTTAATCCATTTGCCTATAATTTGGGTTATTTATTCTCTTGGTGTTTAATTTTGGAAATCTATATATTCTGGATATTAATCTATTCTCAGATGTATAGCTTGTGAAGATTTTCTCCCTTTTTTGTAGGCTGTCTTATCACTCAGATAATTATTTTCTTTGCTATGCAGAAGCTTTTTAATTTTATTCAATACCATTTGTTAATTCTTGCTCTTATCTCCTGAACTGTTGGGGTCCTGTTCAGGAAATAGTTACCTGTGTTTATATCTTGAAATGATTTCCCTATTTTTTTTCTTCTAGTAGTTTCAAAGTTTCAGGTCTCATATTAAGGTCTTTGATCCATTTTGAATTGATTATTATACAGGGATCTAGTTTCAGTCTTCTACATGTGAATATCCAGTTTTGTTGAAGAAGCTGTCTTTAACATAAGTTTTTGACATCTTTTTCAAGAGATTATAGATGCATGGATTTTATTTCTGTGTCTTCTATTCTGTTCCATTAGCCTGTTTTTGTGCCAGTACCATGCTGTTTTAGTAACTATGGCTCTGTAGTATAATTTGAGGTCAAGTAATGTGATACCTCCAGTAATACTTTTGTTACTCAGGATTGCTTTAGCTATTTGATGTCTTTTGTGGTTCCATATGAATGTTTGGATTGGTTTTTCTACTTCTGTGAAGATCGTCATTGGGATTTTGATGAATATTGCACTGAATCTGTAGCCCTTACCTTATTAATTCTGCTGATGCATGAACGTGGGAAGTCTATCTTTCTTTAATGATTCACAGTTTTCAATGTAGAGGTTTCTCATCTCCTTGGTTAGATTTATTCCTAAGTATTTCATATTTTTTGAGGCTCTTGTGAATCAGATCTTTTTCCTGCTTTTTTTTTTTTTTTCCTGTTTTTATGGCAGTACTAGGGTTTAAACTCATGCTTGCCAAGTAGGCATTCTACAACCTGAGCCATAACCCGAGCCCTTTTTGGTTTTATTTTTTGAATAGTGCTTTATTACCTTTATTTATGTGCTTTATTACCTTTTATGCCTGGCCAAGCATGGACTGCAATCCTCCTCTGTATACCTCCCATGTAGCTGTGATCACAGGCATACGACACCACATTCAGCTTTTTGTTGATTAAGATGGGGGGTGGGTCTCAAGAACTTTTTGCCCAGGCTAGCTTTGAGATTTGATTCTCCTGAGCTCTTCCTCCCAAGTAGCTAGGATTACAGGTGTGAGCAACTGTACCCCACTGTTTTCCTGATTTCTTTCTCAGAAAGTTCATTGTTGGTGTGTAAGAAAATTACTGGGTTTTGTATGTTGATTTTGTATTTTGCTACTTTGCTGAGAGTGTTTTTTAGATCCAAAAGTGTTTTGGTAGAGTCTTTGGGGTCTTTTAAGTACAAGATCATATCATCTGCAAATAGGGATAATTTGACTTCTTCCCTTCCTATTTGTATCCCCCTTTGTTTCTCTTATCTTATTGTTCTGGCTAAAAATTCAAACACTATATTGAATAAAAATGGAGAGAGTGGTGACCCTTGACTGATTTTAGGGGAAATGGTTTGGTTAAAGTTTGTCCTCATTTAGAACAATGTTGGCCATGGGTTTGTCACATATGGTCTTTATTATGTGGAGTTGTGGTCCTTCTATTCCTAGTCTCTTCAGGGCTTTTATCACAAAGGGATGCTGGATTTAGTCAAAGGGCTTTTACACAGCTATGAGGATGCTCAAGTGGTTCTTGTCCCTCATTCTATTTATGTGCTTTATTACATTTATTGATTTGCATATGTTGAACAATCCTTATATCCCTGAAATGAAACCAACTTGCCCATGGCACATTGCTGTTGAAATTGGTTTGCAAGTATTTTATTAAGAATTTTTTGCATCTATGTTCATTGAGGAAATTGGTCTCTACCCTTCTTTTTTTTTTGTTGTGTCCTTTTCCAGGGACAACTGGCTTTGCAGACTGAGTTTAGTAGCATTCCTTCTCTTTCTATTTTATGGGATAGTTCTTTAAAGGTGTGGTAGAAGAATTCAACTGCGAATTCAACTAGTCCTGAGATTTACTTTTTTTTTATTTTCTCCTTTTATCATTTTTATATTTACTTACATATGTTACATTGTTTGTGCCACCTCCCCCAGCCCACCCCCGTGCTTCCAGGCAGAACCTGTTCCACCCTCTTCTCTGATTTCTGAGATTTTTTTTGTTGGAAAACTGTAACTGCTTCCCTCTCCTTGCTGATTGTAAATCTGTTTGTTATTTACCTCATCTTGGTTCAATTTTGGTAGGTTGTATGTGTCTAGAAATTTATCCATTTCTTCTAAATTTCCCAATTTACTGGAATATAAGTTTTTCAAAACATTCCCTAATGATTCTCTGGATTTCATTGGTATCTGTTATAATGTCCTCTTTTTCATTTCTAACTTTATTACTTTGGGTCTTCTGGGGTTTTTTGTGGGGGGATGCAGGCTGGGGTTTGAACTCAGGGCTTCACACTTACAAAGGTACTCTACCACTTGGGCTATACCTCCAGTCCATTTTCCTCTGGTTATTTTGGAGTCTCACAGACTATTTCCACAGGCTGGCCTCAAATCACAATCCTCCTGATCTCAGCCTCCCAAGTAGCTAGGATTCCAAGTGTGAGGCTCTGGCACCCAGTATCTTCTCTTTCTTTTGGGTAATTTGGATAAGGATTTATCAATCTTCTTAATCTTTTCAAAGAACCATAAGTAACTCTTTTTATTTTGGAGTAATTACCTATGTCAAACATTCATGATCCTAAACGTAAAAAGTATTTCCTATTCCATAGAATTTAATCTACTTTATAGTGGCCTCCCTAATAAAACACATAAACAAAATAGATCCTTGACCAAGTCAACCAACTACTCAAAAAAAACAAACAAACACAACAGATGGAACCAGAGCAAGTCAAATATTTGGCAATGCATACTGTGAAAGTGGCCACTCAATCCTTTCCTTGTGCACTTTCAACCAGAAGTTAAACCCTAAAGACAAGGCTACAAAGGATCATAACTATTTTTTTTCCACTTTCAATACATGCTGCTTATACTGTAGACAAAATTAATCAGAATAAAGAGTGTTTATGGGTCCCAGGACTTCATAGGAAAATCAGGCTAAATCCCAGGCATTTGGTGGAAACTTTCAGCCCTTTTTTTTTCCCCCAGTACTGGGGATTGAACCCAGAAACTTGCACATGCTAGAAAAGTACTCTACTACTTGAGCCATGACCCCAGCCTTCTGTTTTGATCATTTCTAACTACTATGCCTGGGACCTTTTAAGTGTTCAATAAATATTAGCTGTTATAATGCTTGTTGTTATTAATACCATCTGTTACATTGAACCCAAAAAAGTAATGTCAGAATAAAAAAAAAAAAAGTAGATTCTCCTCTGCTCCTGCTTTCAATTTTCTGATTTGTTTCTCAAAATCTTTTGTTAATAAAACTTAGAAAGTCCTTTCAGGTACTAAAAAGGTCATGAGAAAATAAAAAATATATATTTATTCATCATCAGACTATCTCATGCAGAAAGGAAATATCCCTCCTATTATTTGAAGAAAATTATGTTGGCTATTTCCACTACTTGTGTAAAGTAATTTCAATATTGTTAAACTGCAGTAGCAGAATTCTGGCAGTCACTCTCCTGGAGATATCTCAGTTTTGATACAAGAGCACCTGGGCAAGGAGGTGGTATAGGTAACCTAGGCCAGGAAATGTTTGTTCATTTGTTGGGCTCAGGGTTCCTTGTCTTACCTGCTCTACCTAGTTGGTGAGAGCAGCAAGCTAAATTACAACAGGAAGTATCCAGATGGAGCAATCTGTAAAATAATAAGAGAAAGAGTCTGCTTGCTGCTTGGAAGAAGTTGCTTTGACAGAGTTGAAAAGGAGATTAGACATCATTACCTTCCAATGCTGTGAATGTTCTGAAGTAAAAAGCAAGTCTATAGAGTGGAAGTGGACCACTAAAAGCAAAGGAAGGGTATTGACATTAAAAGTGTATTTGAATGGAAGGCAGGAATTTATTAGAGAACAAAATCTCAAAATAGAGCCTGAGGCTCCTGTGTGAGAGGGTCTTATAAAACTGTTTCCTTCTCTAGAGATCAATTAAGACTAATAGACAAGCAGGCACAGCAGCCCGTACCTGTAATCCCAGTTAAGGCAGGAGGATCCAGGTTCAAGGCCAGCCTGGGCAACAAAGGGAGACCCTGTCAAAAAAAAAAAAAAAAACAAAAACAGTAATAGAAAATGCCCATTGTTATAAATAAAGTAAGCTAAGATCATTGGGGTCTTTTTATAGGTTTTAGTATACTTCCTAGAAGTGGCCCTAGAGCCAAGAAGGCTGCCATAACCCACTACTGTCAGAGATTTATAGGGAAATCTATATTACTCCAAATTTCAATGTGGAGCCTACCTACCCCAAACCAGTTCTATTATCCCATCTTAGCTTGCTCAGTAACCAAACTGATTATTTGGGGTTGCTATTTGCCTTTGTCTTATCCCATATGTTTTGTACCCTACAGAAGGAGCAAGGCTATTATTTTTGGTACCCCTCAAAATTCTAATATTTGGCACATTTAACCAGAAATGTTGAGAATTAGGGTGAAGTTCGTGGATAAACAAAGTGTAACATATCCACACAATAGAATACTACTCAGCAATAATAAGGAACATACATAAAATGTGAATGAGCGTAAGAAACCAGACCAAAAAATAAATAGAAGCACATACTGAATGATTCCATTTCTATACAATTCTCAAAAATGCAAAGAAACCTATGGTACCAGAAAGCAGACAGATCATAGTTGCCTGGAGGCCAGGGTAAGAGAAAGAGTAGTGTTAGGGGATAAGACTACAGGGGACACAGAAAACTTGGAGCCACAGATGTACTCGTTAGCCTCATTGTGAAGATGGTCCTAGAGGGCAGACATATGTCAAAACCCATCAAATCATATACTTTCAACATGTAAGTTTATGTAACAATTACACCTCAATAAAGCTGGAAAATATGCATGTCGAATGTATATAGGGAAGGAATCAAATTCCCTAAATACTCCTTCCAAAAGTGGCACCTTACTATATATATATATATATATATATATATATATATATATATATATATATATATATATATATATAATATAATATAATATAATATAATATATATATTTTTTTTTTTTTGCAGTTCTGGGAATCAAACCTAGGACTTTGCACATGCTAGGCAAGTGTTCTACCACTGAGCCACATACCCAACCCAATTTTGGTAATTTTTAAGGTAATACAGTTACTCATTCAACAAATAGTAATAAGGGTGGCTACTATGGGTAAAAACAGCTCAGAGAAATAATCAAAAAAGCAGGTAAGCATATAAATCACTGCAGATAGTGATTGAAGTGCCATAAAGAAACTAAAGTAGGGTGATTCTGGGCACAGTGGTGGCACCTGTAGTCCTACCTACTGAAGAGGCTGAGATGGGACAATAGTTTGAGACCAGGAGTTCCAGGTCAGCATGAGCATCATAGCCAGATTCTGTCTCCAAAAAAAAAAACCTAAAAATAAAAAAGAAGATTCTTTAACTTAGGGTCTGAGAGTATAGCTTACTGATAGAGCACTTGCCTAGCATGTGTAAGGCCCCAGGTTCTACCTCCAGCATCTCAAAAAAAAAAAAAAAAATCCAGCTGTTGTCACTGAAAGGACAACACCTTTCCTTTACCTGACTATGTAAAGAAAAGGTCAATTTATCTGCCTCCCTCAGAAGATGCTATTCAAGGAAAATCCTCAATGATTAGGAGGCAGCATGTAAAACTCTGTGGGCAGAGAATCATGGAAGAAATAAACTGCAAGTGCAAAGGTTCCAAGACAGGAACACATTTATGTGGCAGAGGACTGTGGCAGGAGACCCAATGGGGCTGGATAACATGTAGGTAGAATTTGATCAGAGAGGCAAGCAAGAGACAGAGAACACAGGGCTCATAGGCCATCGGAAGGGATGCTACTCAGGGAAGAGACAGAACCTTTTTGGCACTGACATTATGGCCATTTCAAAAAGATCACTTTGGCTGAGGAGGATAGACCAAGAATGGGATCTCAGAGGTTGACTAAGTCTTTCTCCATATTGCAAACAAGAGATGGTGGAAGTGTGGACAAAGGTGACAGAGGTGGAGGGAGAATTACAGTTGGAATGTATTCAGGAGGTAGAGCCCAGGAGAGTTGCAGGCATACTGGACTGAAGAGGAGGTGGGGGCCACAAAGGAATCACAGATGACCCCTAGGTTTCTGGCCTAAGCAATGGAATGGAAATGGCACTGTTTACTGGAATGGGACGGAAAATAGAAGGTAACACACGTGTACAGGAAAGCAATGCAAGTCAACTCCCTGTATAGCTATCCTTATCTCAACTAGCAAAAACCCTTGGTCCTTCCTATTATTGCTTATACTCTCTCTTCAACAAAATCAGAGATAAGGGCAAAATAGTTTCTGCCTGGTAGCGAGAGGTAAGTGGGGAGAGGGAGGGGGCTGGGGGGGGGAAGGGAGGGGGAGGGGGAAGGGGAGAGAAATGACCCAAACATTGTATGCACATATGAATAAAATAAAAATTAAAAAAAAAAAAGACAGAATATTGAAGAAGTTAAGGAAATCCAGTGAAAGCACGCCCCTAAAATGTTTATCACAAGCAAAGAGAGGGGCTTTTTCTCCCTCCTTATTGACTTATCAGCAATTGACGTTAAGTCCTGCCCTGTTCCAGACCCCTTCCACTGTTAGAACTCTGCTGTTATGACCCTGCTCTTTCTCCCTTGCAGAATTGCTATCACGACTGAAGGATAAAAACAGGACACTGAAAGGAGTTCCTACTAATTTTTTTTTTCTTTCTTCTCTTCTTTCTGTCTCTACATAAAATGTTTTTACCAAGGGAACTTTGATACACTTTGTCAACTGAAAATGAAAAAATTCCATAAATTCTGATCATTCTCCCAGCCACTGGGAAGGCTGAGGCAGGAGGGTCACAAGTTCAAGGTCAGCTTTGGATACACAGTGAGACCCTTCTCAAAAAAATAAAAATAAATAAAAACCCAACCATTCACTAGTATATTTCTATGTTGAATTTTTTTTAACTGAAAAAGTCATAGCACAAAATTTCCCTGGAATTTAGTATTCAGTCCATTTTTTTCCTAAAAGGTCTACCTCTTCTATGTTGACAAGCAATATTTTAGAATATTGACTGTCCCTTCCCTTTAATCTGTGCACTGTCCCTGGATGAGCTCAAAGGCAGTCTAAGCTTTCATTTCTCTACTCTCTCCTTGCTGAGAGATACCTGAAAAGCCGAGTGCTAAGAGCTTCAAACACAGACATATTTAAAACAAAATATATTTCCTCCTTCCGATTCTCTACATTACTTTGTGACAATACTATTTACTCCATGTCCCAAGCCCACAATCTGGAAGTCATCCTAGATTCCTCCTTCTCTCTCACTCGCATCCTTTCCACTCACTTTTCTATGATTTCTACCTCTTCCAGGTTCCTGGGTTAGAGTTGTATTAGCTATGCCACCTTCACTTCCTTAAGTCATGTACTTTGTCACTCCCAGATCATTGTGAAAGTTTTTTAAATGACAGGCAGAGATAAACAGAAAAATAGCTCTAAAAAACGTATGGTACAGAAGAAAAAAAAATCTATTCTTCTCTATGGAAAGCATCACCAATGGACTAGAACAGGCAGAAGAAAGAACATCAGGAATTGAAGACAAGGTTGAGGAATTTTTACATTCAGATAGCAATAAAGAAAAACAAAGGCGGGGTGCCAGTGGCTCACATCTGTAATCCTAGCTACTCAGGAGGCAGAGATCAAGAGGATCATGGTTTGAAGCCTGCCTGGGCAAATAGTTTGTGAGACCCTATCTAGAAAATACCCATCACAAAAAAGGGCTGGAGGAGTGGTTCAAGGTGAAGGCCCTGAGTTCAAGCCCCAGTATAGGAAAAAAAAAAAAAAAGACAGAAAGAAAAATGAAAAACAATTACAACCACAATATCCAAGACCTCTGAGACACAATTAAGAAACAAAACCTATGAGTCTGTGGTGTAGAAAAAGGAACCAAGGTATGGACTAAAGGCATAGAAAATTTATTTGATGAAATTATAGCATAAAATTTCCCAAATCTAGGGAAAGAAACGGACATCCAAGTATATGAGGCATTTAGAACACACATGGCCTCAAAAGCACCATGTACGTATTATAGTTAAAATGTCAAAAGTACAAGACAAAGAAAAAATGCTGAAAGCTGCAAGGGAGAAGTTACAAGTTACTTACAAAAGCAAACCTATTAGAATAACAGCGGATGTGTCTACAGAAACCGTAAAGGCCAGGAGAGCGTGACTGATGTAGTTCAACCCCTTAAACAAAATAACTGCCAACTAATAGTATTGTATCCAGCAAAGTTATCCTTTAAAATTAAAAGAAAAAATAAAGACCTTCCATGATAAGAATGAACTAAAGCAATTTGTGACCACTACACCATCATTGCAGAAGATACTTAAAGGAAGAAAGTATCTTCTACCACAGAAGAGGAAGAAAAATATACACAAGCATGAGAGTTTGGGAAAGAATATATCTCATTAGGAGAATAGATATACAAATGAGAAGTAAGAAAGAATCAAACCTTATGAGCCCAGTAAACCAGCAAACCCCTAAGATGAAGACAAATAACTTACCTCATTGGCAATGACACACATACAGACAAAAAGCGAAGTGATGGAAAACAACATTCCAAGCAAACAGAATCTAAAAGCAAGAAATAGCTATACTCATATCTGACAAAGCAATCTTCAAGTCAAAATTAGTCAGAAGGGATAAAGAAGGTCACTACATATTAATAAATGGAATGAACCATTAAGAAAAGATAGCAATTTTTTGCTTTAAGTGGAGTGGGGAGGGAGCAGAGGGAGAGACAATGGGGGCAATGTAAATAATGTACATATAAGTCTAATCAGAATTGTCACTATGAATCCCCCTGTAAAATGAATAATACCTAATAAAAAATTTATATATAGAAAAAGAAAATACAGAAATTTTTAAAAATGTTGATGATCTAATTTTATAAAGAAACACTAGTGGATATAAAGGGACACATAGGTCCAGATACAATAATAGTGAGTGATTTGAATACCCCATTTTCACTAATAGATACATTATCCAGACAAAAAAAATCAACACACAAACATCATAATTAAATATACCATACATCAGATAGACTTAACAGACATCTACAGAACAGTCCATCCAACAACTATGGAATACACATTCTTCTCAGCAGCCCATAGAACTTTCTCCAAAGTAGATAACATTTTAGATCATAAAGCAAACTTAACAAATAAAAAAAAAAAAAAAGGAAAAGAATGTCATCTATCTTGTCAGATAATAATGGAGTAAAATTACAAATCCATAGTAAAATAAACTACAGAAACTATATAAACACAGAGATTGAAAAATACACTTTTGAATGATAGTGGGTTACTAAAGAAATTTGGGAGGAAAAATTTAAATTCCTAAAATCAAATGAAAATGAAAACGCAACTTATAAGAACCTTTGGGATACAGCAATAGCAGTTCTGAGAGGGAAGTTTATAGCTGCAAGCACCTACATTTAAAAAAAAACAAAAACCCACATAGCTACACCCATCTGATTCTCAACATGGGAACCAAAAATACACACTGGAGAACAGTCTCTTTAACAAATGGTGCTGGGAAAACTGGATGTCCACATGTAGAAGACAGAAACTAAATCCATATCCTCTTGTACAAAAAATCAATTCAAAATGGATCATAGACGTTAATGTAAGACCAGAAACTTTGAGATTACTGCAGAAAAACACTTCAAGATTTGGTGGTAGGCAATGACTTTCTGAATAGGACTCTAGTAGCTCAGGAAATAAGAGAAAGAGTTAACAAGAAAGATTGCTTCAAATTAAAAAGGCTTCTGCACAGGAAAGGAAGCAATAGCTGGAGTGAAAAGAGATACTACAGAATGGGAGCAGAGTCTGCCTATATCTATCCAAAATATATAGAGAACTCAAAAAATTAAATACCAGAAAAACAGGTTATCCAATCAATAGGTGGGTGAATTAACTGAACAGATAGTTCTCAAAAGAAGAGGTACAAATGGTCAATAAATACATGAAAAATGCTCAATATCTTTAGCCATCAGAGAAATATAACTCACCTTGTATTGCTGGAAATCAAACCCAGGGCCTCCTAGATGCTAAGCAGGTACTTGTCCACTGAGCTACATCCACTGTCCAGAAAACGGTTCTTTAAAGAATGATGGTTTGGATGCCAGGTTGGGGGTACTGAGAACTTAGGTGAACACCACACTTTGGTACAGCACCAAAGAAGTGGCTACTTTTTCAAGCGCCTACAACTCAAGAAGAAGTCACATGGCATACAAAGAAAAATAGAAACATGGTCCAATCGAAGGGGGGAAAAAATCTCCAAAAATCAACTTTAATGTGGACCTGTGAATTACCTAACAACAAATTCAAAATAACCATCTTAAAGATGCTCAGTAAGATAATAGGAACATAGACAGAAAATCAGACAAAATTGGGAAAATAATGCATGAACAAAATGAGACTATCAATAAATAAATAGTAACCATTTAAAAATCAAAATCTAGAGCTGAAGAATACAATAACTGAACTGAAACATCCACTAGGATGGTTCAATAGCAGACTTGATCAAGCAGGAAATGTAGTCTGCAAACTTAAAAGACAAATCACTTGAAAAAAGAAAACAGAATGAATAAAAGTGAAGAGAGTTTAGTAAGTGTATGGGATACCATCAAACAGATGATAGATAGATAGATAGATAGATAGATAGATGCATTATGGGATACCCAGTAAAAAGAGGAAGAGAAAGGGGCATCAAACCTGCTTATGTAGAAAAAATAGACAAAAGTCTTTCCAAATTTGAGAAAGAAAATGAACATATAAATTCAAAAAGCTTCAAAAACACCAAGATAAACCGAGTGACTCGTATCAAAACAAACTCAAAAGTCAGAGTCAACTCCCTGTATAGCTATCCTTATCTCAACCAGCAAAAACCCTTGTTCCTTCCTATTATTGCTTATACTCTCTCTTCAACAAAATTAGAGATAAGGGCAAAATAGTTTCTGCTGGGTATTGAGGGGGGGAGCGGGAGGGGGCGGAGTGGGTGGTAAGGGAGGGGGTGGGGGCAGGGGGGAGAAATGATGCAAGCATTGTATGCACATATGAATAATAAAAAAATTAAAATTAAGAAAAAAAAAAGTCTCAGACAGAATCCTAAAAACAGAGAAGAGTTACTCACACACACAAGGGAGTTCTTATTAGCATATCAGCAAGTTTCTCAGTATAAACCCAGCATACTGGCAAGAAGTGGGATAATGTACTCCAAGTCCTGAAGGAAAAAACTGTCAACCAAGAATACTACATGTGACAAAAATGTCCCTTCATAATAATCATTTTAATTAATATTTTAATTAGGGGGAGGAAAAAGTAGTAATTAATTAAAACTTTCCTGGATTAAACAAAAGCTAAATGAGTAATGAGTTCATTACTACTTGATCTGCTCTACAAAAAAATGCTAAAGAGAATCTTTCAAGTTGAAACAAAAGAACACTAGACAGCAACACAAAATCATACAAAAACATAAAGCTCTTTGGTAAAGGTAAATATGTAGACAAGATATAGAATTCTATAACACTGTAATGTTAGTATTCAAATCACTTTTTTTTTTTGGACACAGGGTCTTACTATGTTGCCCAGGCTGGCCTCAAACTCTTGGGCTCCAGTGATCCCCCTGACTCAGTCTTCAAGCAGCTGGGACTACAAGCATGAGCACCACGTCCAGTCTTGTAAATCAACTTTTAAGTTTGGCATAGAATCTTTTTTAAAAAGCACAAACATAACTGTAATGTTAATAGATACATAAAAAGACAATTTGTGACATCAATGACAAAGCTGTGATACACGGAGTTTATATGTGCTGTTAAAATTGTTTTAATTAGATTGCAGTAACTTTTAAGTTGGAATATTTGTTTATTTACTCATTCTCATCTTTGTTTTGAACTGTTTGTGCCCAGACTCATTCACAGCACGGCTTTGTCCCAAAAAAAGGTATCCTATCACAAATGGCAAGGACACAACTACCAAGTGCTTCCCATGTGGACCTTTGGCCATATGGAAGATTTCCAGCAACAAACGTACATTGTCTGCATGAGTTAGGCACTGGAGTAGTAAGTAAAACAGATAGCATTCATTTCAGAAGAGAGAGAGCCAGCAGTGGTGGTTCACGCCTGTAATCCCAGCTACTTGGGAGGCAGACATTAGTTCAAGGCTATCCCCAGAAAAAGGTTAGTGAGATGTCATCTCAACCAAAAAGCTGGGCACAGTGGTTCATATCTATAATACCAGTTAAGCAGGAGGCATAAATAGAAGGAACGCCATCCAGGTCAGCCCAGCAAAAAACTCAAGACCCCATCCAAAAAAGAACATTAAAAAGCAGAAAGGGCAGGGTATGTGGCTCAAGTAATAGAGCACTTGTCGAATAAACTAGAGGCCATGAGTGCAAACTCCACTACCACCAGAGAGAGAGAGAAAAAGAGAAACTCATTTTTACTCAAATTTATTTTGCAATGTAACTTTATGTAACTTTATCTCAATATAAGCAGTTTTAAGAACTCAAAACATCTGCCTAAAAACATGACATAATTAGAAGAATCACAAAGCTGCAAGCAGGCACTTTTCTCTTTAGAAAGTGATGAGGAACTAGGGCTTTCTCAAGTTCCACCTTTTCTCAAAGGATATTAAAATGTTTTGTGCTAGAAAGTTTTTTGCAAACAGATACATATTTCACTCATTTTCATAGCAGCTCTGAAAAAGGAGGGAAGTAGGTAGCTTCTATCATCTATCTGAGGTAAGATGTGAAATGTTTAAGGCCCTGGTGGCTCCTGAGAGTAGACCACAAACTGATATCCACGGTCCTGAGTGACACAGTGAAGACTGTGTCAGGATGAGGTATTTTCACACAAATGCTCCATGCTACTTTTAAGAAAAAGGCACAGTGACAAGCTGATTGCCAGAGATTACTGCTTTTAAACAGATATGATCAGGAATTGCCACATGTACAATGGCCATATTTTGAACAAAAAAATCATAGTCTGAGGACATATACATTGACAAGAACAAAACCAAATTTTTGAAAATTCAAGATTTCTGGTATCTGCAGAAGTCAACACCATTTATCTTTTATACCTAGATTGTAGTGTAACAGACAAATTCTCATTGTATACAAGGCAGTTTTCATTTCATCCTAATGACAACTCTATGAATTAGGCACCACCATTATTATTCCCACATTACACAAAAGAAAACTTGAACTCAGAGACAAAGTCACTTACCACAGGTCACATCACTACAAGAAGCTAGCTGGTATTTGAAGAAAGGCAAGCAGGTCTAAAGTCTGTATGTTTTTGTTTGTTTTTTGGTGGTGCTGGATCTAATCCAAGGCCTCATACAATACTCTACCTCTGAGGTGTACCCCAGCCCAAGCCTGTACTTTTATATACTCTACCATTGTACCTTTTTCAGTACGCAGATAAGAAAAAGGTCCTAAGATGCCCACTGAATCATAAAAAAAAAAAACCCACAAAACTCTGCTTAAATATAATATTAACAACCAAGTATACTTTATTGGACTCAAATCCTAGAAAAACTGGTTTGAAATTCAGTTCTTCCCAGTTAATTGCCCACTCCCCAACCTCTCTGTGCAACATTAGCTGTCCTCATCAGACTTTCTTTGTACTTTCATGTATGTATTGTGTATTCCACATGCTCCAGTGTTATTCCAGGTAGAAAATGTGAAATTAGGAAGAAAGAAAAAGATTAACAATGTTTTTTTGGAGAACAAAAACAAAAATAAGTTTTACTTGCTACTTTAATATATCACATGAGAACAATAAATGATATTCCACTGAAAACAGAAACCAGAGTTATCAAAACGAAATCTACCATTTTTCTTAACCAAACAAAAATTTTCACTTTATCCTTTTTAAGAGAATTTCTCTTTGCCTTCTTTTCAGTACCTCCATGGGACCTCCAGATGCAAATTCAAAATGTTTCTTCAAAATAATGCTTCTGAGAAGAAGCTGCCTCTTTCTTTAGTGCAGTATCACAAAAATCAAAATGAACACACAAGTGACTCAACTTCAGGTGCACTTCTGTCTACTTACAGTGTGCTACTTGTGATACAAAGGAAAAGTGTGACAGGGACCCAGGAGGCCTGTTGGTCGGAGCTGTCCACTCATCCACGTCTAGGCACTGGCTCGTCTACCAGTATGCATTCCTGTGTCTGAACTTTACACAAAGAGTTGCGGGGAGCCCTTTACCCACTGTGGATGCAGGAAACAGCACAGACTCGATGAGGTAACTGTCACTTGGGCTGCAGAGGTCTTCTCAAACCAGCTTTCCCTTTCCTTAGAGAAGACTGAATTTCCTTGTATACATTTTCTTGGCATTTAAGTTTAGTTAGGCGCTTCATTTCATACTCCCTTTCAAGTTTGATGGCTAAAAAATAAAACACATGAAGCAATCTGACTGATATTTTTCACCAGGCATAATTTAGTCAAAACTGAGTATCATACAGCAAATTCACATTGTTGAATAATGGAAAAGATGCCAAGGCTACAAATATAAGAATTATTAAAAAAAAAAAAAGATAGGAGGTATGGGTATGGACAGAATATCTAAACATTTCTCAGATAATAAGCAAATGATATACACAATGTGCAATTTATTAAAGCAGATCTTAAGGACTTACATTCTGCTGAAGGAAGCAGACCATTCTCAGCAGTTTTACATTTTGCAAGTTGCACAGTACCACCAAATGTAATCTCTTCCAAGAAAGGCAATCTGATGTTGGCTAAATTAGTACACCAATTCTTTGTAAGCAGTGCAAGATCCCAAGGTTCCTGTCTGGGGTGAAAATCCATAATTTCATTCCACAAATATTTGTTGACCACATACTGTGTGAAATACAAGAACTTGTTAATTCCCATTTCTATTAACTAGACATTTTGGTTTACTGTGAGTACTCAGGATTTTCCAGAGTTGCAATTCTAACTAGAAGAAGCCATCTATTAACCAAAGTAGGGACATATTGAAAAATGACCAGAAATTATAATTCTAGGAACTTTTGTTCCCAATGCTTCCTTCTTGGAGTCAATCCAATCTTTCTGTGTAAGCATATGTAGATAAGACCTGTGAGTTCCAAAGTCTTTCATTGGGAAGAAGCAAAGTTCGATAGGATTCCACTTGCAAAAACATGTATGTATGTGTATTTAGACAGTGCATGTCTCCTACAGCAGCAAAACTCCAAGAAAAAAAATACAGAATATTTTACCTCTGAGTGAGACTTGAAGGTTGAATAGGCGCATTAGAGATGGCATTTTTACTTTCTTTTCATGTGCCTCCAAACTCTTTGCTTGTTTTTAGTGTATTATTTTTATAATCTTTTAAAAACACTTAACCAAAAAAAGGCCCAAGCTAAATAGTACCTTAACATATGAAGGCTAAGGAGTACTACTGCCATTTTGTTTCAGGCTAGTTGATCTTCGTATGATAGCAGATACTTTCTTCAAAGAATGACAGAGAAAGCCCTGGGTTTGCAGAGACTGTACATGATACAGAGCTCTGCAGTGCCCACACCACAGAGTTGGTTCTGCCAATCATTTGACTAAAGCAGAAGTATTTTCACATAAAACTTACATTTACAATGGTATTTACTACAGCAATACTTGCCCATACTTCAAGGTCTAAACACATACTGAATTGACAAAGTTAAGCAGACGGTAATGATGAGTTTTCTCTGGTTTTATAACCCTGTAAGAAATCCCAATTTACATCTTAGAGTATTGTTCAAAAGAAAAATTCACTTGAGTCACAATAGTAAAAATGTGATAAACTGGAGCAGAGGAGCTAACAAAGGAAAACAAACCCAAAAGTTTAAAAAAAGAAAAGATATCCTCAAGTGGCAGAGCACCTGCCCAGCAAGCATGAGGCCCTAAGTTCAAACTCCAGTGCCACAAAAGAAAAGAAAGAAGAAACAAATGCCACAGACTGAAACCACTGTGTGCAGCCATACATGTTCATCATGCCTTCTCCACATTCCAGGCTACCTGCAAGTACAGATAAGCACTGTTATATCCATGGCACAGGAGGTCTGCAGAGGGAGCCAGGTTTGGGGCAGGTCTTCCTGACTGCAAAGTCCATGTTGTCTGTACACTTCCTGCCAAAGCAGATAGGATGCTAAACTGACTCAGTACCAGCTACTGAACTGCTGTGTTAAGATACATCTGACACCAGAGTATTTGTAGTAGATTTGGACTGTCCAACCAGATATTTTAAGATAGTAGGTGGTAGTAAAAAACAAACAAACAAACAAACTCGGACCCCTACAACATCATAACACTGACTAGACCAAACTTCTCTGGGTAGGTCAGTGGTATATTCTTATAAAAGGAGTTGTTTTTTAGAAGCAAAATCAGTATCCAGACACCTGAAAGTACCTCATGTAGTCCAGTATCTCATTGGGAGCATAAGGCTGTCCAGTCCTTTTATTTTAATAGACACTTCCCACTCCAGCCATACTATGGTGGCAAAAAAAAAAAAAAAAAAAAAAAAAACTTACACTTTATAACAACTGCCCCGAAAGATGGTTTTCACTGTGTTCTTTCTTGGCAGGCAGTAAGCCATGGTGAATTGTCACAGTCCAATGTCCTTGGTGCCTGATGTAACGCCAGATGCTGTGTTCACTTTGCCTGAAAAGATTGCAGCCCACCTAATTAATGGCTTTCACGTGAATGTTTTATAGCCAAATAATAAAATAAAATAATGTCGGGAAAAAGCATTTCAGAACGTCAGACAGCCCTTCACTGAACCTGACCCCGAATGTAAAACTGGTATTCATTTTATCAATTTTGCCACCACCTAAGGAGAAAACGCCGGGCAAGATTTGTCATCCTCACACAAGGTTTCGGTGCTCTGTCATGGTATCTGATCTTTGCCTAAGCCTGCCAGACAAGTACACACACCGAATGCCAAGACGCGTCAGCTTGCTGCACGTTTAAGCGACAAGTGGCTCTGCTTGGCCCCGGGACTTCCGGCCCTGAGGCCTGAGACCTCTAAACCACGCAAGCCCTCCCCAGCCTTCCCGCATTCAAGTCAGGACTTCAACGGTGGCGGAGTCTTCGCACCACTCCCGCGCCCCGCCCTTGCACCCCGACTCGGGGCGCGCCTCCCTCCCCGACGGCAGCTGGGGTGGGAACCGGTTCCCGGAGAGGTGGAGGCCGCAGGCGGGGGCGAAGGCGCGGAGAGGCAGGCGGGCCGGCCCGCACCCGCCCGCGCCGGGTGCACCCTCGCCGGGCCGCGGCCCCCGGAGTTCGGCGGCCTCTTTACCGCGGCTCGCGGGGCTGGGCGCGTGGCGGCCCCAGGACCCAGCGCAGCGCGCGCGGACTAGGCGCACATGGCCGCGCTGGCACCGAACCGCACCGCAACGCCGGCCCGCCGCGGCCGCTCGCCTCCTTCCGGCCCTCCGCCGAGCTGCGGGCGGCGCCCCGCCGGCCTCTGTGCGCCACGCCGCGGCCTCAATAAAGGGCTTTGTGGTGCGGCCCGCGAGAAGCCCTAGGGTGCAGCGCGCGCGGGCGGGAGCCGGCCACGCCCCGAGACCACTCTTTCACCCGGCAGGGGTGGCCCGGCCATTTGGGGACTTCGCCGGGGGCGCCATGGAGAGAAATGTGCCCAGGTGTGACCGCTCCTTACGTGTTCCTGCGAAGAGCAAACGGGATTAGGAGTCGTGGCTTAATGGGCCATTTTCGAAAGTGATCAGACTGTCAGTGTTTCGGTGTGACTCCATATGTGACTACGTCAGACGGTCGCAAACTAAGGTCCCAGGGAAAATAGCTTACATCACTGTGTGAGGGTTTTGACGTCAGGACTGGGTTGGAATTCTAACCCTGCCACTGAAAGGGCATGTCACTCCTCTGCGCCTCAAAGCAAGGGTAATATTGCACCTTTGAAGGTTGTCGTGAAGATGGGCCTGTACATTCTCTGCCGCATAAGAGCCTAATTATCCAAGTGTGATTGGAATAACAGCTCTGTGAAACAAGCGAGGGAGGTACTGATGGTTCCAGTTGTAGAGAGGACTACACTTAGCAGTCACATAGTTTCAAGGCCAACTTTCGAAGTTAAACACAGGAACCTCTCCTTCTAACAGGCTACTTGTGACACCCAGCTGCTGCAGGATTAGGAGACATTCCCAGGGTAGAATCTCTTTAGCAGGTGCTTCTGTGCCTCCCAGAAACTAGTAGTGAGGACTGTCTGACTCTTCAACAATGGAAAGTGGGCACCAAATAGTGAAAACGGTGTTAGTTTTTAACACAAAGAATGGTGAGTCCTTAATGGATTGTGAAACCAATGAAGTAGATTTGGGCCTGAAATGTTTTTAATGAAATAGACTAAAATGAGAGTATACCACACAAGTGTAAGATACAATTCCATTGCTATCACATATACATATGTACATGCCTGTATGTGTTCAGATTTAATGTAAAATGTATTTCTTACAATGGGTGTAAGGGGTCAAGAGCACTGTTTTAGGGCTGGAGATGTAGCCCAGTAGTAGTGTACTTGGCTACCATGTATGGGGCCCTGGGTTCAATCCCCAGTACCAGAAAAAAATAAGTAAACTAAAAAATGAATACACTGTTCTAGATCACTTCACGTTAGAAATGAAAAAACAGGAGTTATCTGATGACACACCTAGAATAGAGCAGTCACAGGCCACTGTAGAGTGCCTCATGAATGGACCCATGGCCTGTTTTCCTCTACAGACTTAAGAAATCAAGGCCCAGGAAGATGATGGGATGACTCTAAGGCCATACTGAAAGACATGAGACAATTTGTGATTTCTGTGTGGAAACTCTTGTTTCCCATATATGTATAAAATCCCTGACAATTGTGTTTATTGCCTCTGTGATTCACTTTGCACAAATATGGTGTAAGATGCAGCATATACCTTCTACAATGAGGTCATAAAAGGTGCTGTGGCTTCTTTGTTGCAGCCTCTCCTGGACCACTCACCTGGAAGAGGACAGCTGCCATGTTGGAAAAGCACTAAAACTATCTTATGGAGAATTCATTGCAAAGGAATTAATGCCTTTTGCTACCAACTGTGTGAATGAGGCATCTTGGAATCAGATCCTTCAAGGCTCAATCAAGCTTTTGGATAACTACACTCCCAGCTGATTGCTTGACTGAAAACTTCATGGGTGACCTCGAAATACCCAAATAAGCACCTCCAGGATTCCTGGCCCTCAGAAAATATAAGATAATAAGTTCATTATTTTAAGCCACCAACTTCTGGGATAATAGTTACACCACAATAAATAATATTTAATATACCATCAAATGTCTTACTGTAAAAGGAATGTTTTACATAGTGGAAAATGCCCATATTTTTATAATTGAGATTAACACTAAGATAAAAATGAGCAGTAAAACATGTTTTTATAGACATTTGCCCTGTAGCTAATTTTGCAATATCTCATTCAAGACCACTTAAGATCCTTAAAAACACTGTCAACATAAAAAAAATGTATGTGTATGAGGCACTAATGGCTCACATTAGTAATCTAGCTACTAAGGATGCAGAGATCAGGAAGTTTGAGGTTCAAAGCCAGCCCCAGGCAAACAGTTCATGAGACCCTATCTCAAAAAAACTCATCATATAAAAAAGGGCTGGTGGAGTGGCTCAAGCAGTAATAGTGACTGCCTTGCAAACATGAAGCCCTGAGTTCAAACCCTAGAGCTGCCAAAACAAACAAAAAAAAATGTATGGTATATGCCACTCCTGCACGTATACTTACAAACAAAAATATCACAATTTTCTAATGGGAAGGATGTCCAATAAAGATCCAGTTTATCCCCAGACTATTTTCAGTATTTTCTTTTGAAATACCCATTTCTTTCTATTAATTCTCTATTCACCCTTTTCTATGTCTCTCCTTTCTTCCCTCCCTCATTTTCTATGTCTACTCTATCTCAATCTCTCTCCCTGCTGCTCTGCTGGTGTTTCTCCACCCCCGACTTCCTGTTAAATAAACCTTCACCAGTCTCTTCCAGAAAGTTAGCATTTGTCATTCTAATTGGTTAAGCAGGCATTGCTGCCACCTAGTGTTAAACAGCAATGCGAAAGAGACATAAGAGTGTCCTAACGTGTGACATTCACTATTACTGCACAATGTGCTTCATATACATTGACGGGCTTAATTATCACCCAATAGATGCTACTAGCAACTTAAGTGGTGGCATTTTAGAGAAGAAACAGGCACCTCAAGTATCAGTAACTTCCAGCATTGCAGGACTTGAATCCAAAATGACCTAACTGAATTTTGTGCTTTGTCCACCATATCACACTCCACATTCTCCCAGGATGATAACTAGGGCCAGGTTTTAGATAATGTATTTTTAAATATTTTTGCAACTGCCCTTTTCAAATATTTTGCTGACTTCTCATGATATGCACATATAGTTGTTCTAATTTCAAAAGTGATGTTTTGTTTCTCTTAATCTGTATATCACAGGCGCACTTACACTTTTTCATTACTCTTTTCAAAACTTCCCTGGTAATGACATCAGCTTTTTGAGATCATGATAAAACAATACATCTGCAAAAACTTTAAAATCACCAGAAACAGCACTGAAAACCCTACATGTTCTCCATCCTTCTGTCCTAACATCTTCCTACTCATCTCTCTGGCCACTCATTCACTTACTTCATGTGTACTGTAGCTCTGTTCCCTTCTTTCTCCATTAGTTCCACTTCAGTGCTCTCAGTGGCTCTGCTCTTACTAATGTAACTATCACTTTTCTTTGGATCAGTCCCAAAACCGATTATCTAGCCAGCCTTGGCTTCTTTCCTCACTTCAAGTCCTGCATTTCCATCAGTTTAAGTGAACTTCCTACATGACTATCCTGTTCTGATGAAAATTTCAACATAACCAAAACATCCTGCCCTTAGTCCCTACCTCTGCTACTTCTGAGAATGGCTCACAGAGTCTCCCGTGAGTCCAGCTTAGAGTACTGAAATCATCTTTAATGCATTTTGCTGGTACCTGCTCCCTGACAACCATCATTCTTGGCCACTTCACAAGACATCTGATTCTCACAGATAAGAAGGAAGGAAGATAATAGTTTCCTTGATGCTGTTAAGAGAAAAGAGTTCAAAGGGCTATGAAATGACTTGTTTACGCTTTCACAACTAGTGAGCTGCAGAGACAAACTTGAACTCATCAGTTTCACCCCTGAGCTGCCTCCTTTGGGTTCACTGGATCCCCTGGACAGCCTGCACTTCCTGTGTCCATGAGATTCCAACCACACCCTTACAGTAACATCTGTCCACTTGTCTGTTTTGTGTCTCTTCTTAACCTGTTATGGCCTGAACAGAACAGAAAATAATGGTCCTGGCTGGTGTCCAGCCTCCTTCATTCTGCTTTAGAGGCAGAAGTTACAATTTCACAGAAGCCCTGTTCCTTGGAGGCAAAGCCTCCTGAGATAATGAGTATTGTGTATGATTTATAGCCGAGGATTCTCCCAAGAACAGAACTGGAAGAAGTGGGGATCCCTGGCAGCTCCCAGGCTGCACCACCACACCTGCCTGTGCCATGGAAGGGGGTTCTGCCCTGGAGTGGCTCAACTAAGAGGGACTAGCCATGAATCCTTCCTTTGGTCAAGCACAAAGTATTAGTTCCAAGAACAGGAAACAAGGTCTGTCTTTAGACATCTTAACATATGAGGCCTGGGGCCTTATAGTGTGCCCTGTATGCACTCAAGGTTATCTGCTTCAGTACATTTGAATTTTTAATTTCATGCTAACTTGTAATAAATTTTAAGTCTATCATTAGCTTAAAATTATGAGCAATTACAAAAGTGAGATGAATAAGATCTCTAATTATTAATTATTTTTTAAATGAGTCACATTTTACTGACTTCAAATATATTTTATAAATCACTTTTGTTTTGTTTTGTTTTGTTTTGTTTGGCAGGACTGGGGTTGAAATCGGGGCTTCATACTTGAAAGCTATGCCTCCAGTTCATTTTGTTCTGGTTATTTTGGAGATGGGGGGTCTCAAAAACTATTTGCCCAGATTGTTTTCAAACTTCCATCCTCCTGATCTCAGCCACCCAAGTAGGTAGGATTACAGGTGTGATCCACGAGCGCTTGGCTTATAAATTACATTTAACTGTAGTGTTCCTGAGGAGATAGAGATCAGATGAAAAGGCCATTTGCTCTGATAGAAAGTCTAACTATGAGAAACTGGGGTATATCTCAATGATAGAGCATTTGTCTAGCATGCACCAGGCCCTAAATTTGATCCCCAGCACTGAGTGACCAGCACCTGGCTTGCCACCAATTTATTTAATCTATCACTTTCCCCATAGATCTGGATAACTTTTTAATATTCATTGATCAGCTGTATCAATGAGTTAGCTAGAGTTTGCAATGCTATGGCCTTTACATGCTAGGCAAGCGCTCAACCACTGAGCTGTATCCCTAACCCTTCGCTTTTTGACATAGGTTCTCAGTATGTAGCACAGGTTAACCTCAAACTCATTACCCTCCTGCCTGTTTCCCAAGTGCTGGAACCACAAGCATGAACCTCTATAGGGAACAAAAGGTGAAAATTACAGCCTCACCACTTCCCAGTGATGTGGCTGAGAGCAAGTCACTTTCTCTGAGTCCATCAGTCTTAATCCACATTGGGGTGATTGTGAAAAGCACAACAATGGGGAATAAACCTGCTGGTGGCTCACACCTGTAATTCTAGCTACTCAGAAGGCAGAGATCAGAAGGATCTGTTTTGAAGCCAGCCTGAGGCCAATAATTCACAAGACCCTATCTCAAACGAACCTAATACAAAATAGGACTGATGAAGTGGCTCAAGTGGAGCAAGCATGAGGCCCTTAGCTCAAACCCCAGTATTGCCAAAAATGCTTTTGGTGGTTTACAGTGGTAGAGGTGACAGGGAGTCAGGTCTCTATTGTGGCAGAGGACAATGAGAGGAGGAAATGCTTTTATGGGACAGAGTTTACACGGGAGGCCTGGGGACACTGAAAATGCTGTCCCAAATTTGCAAATGCTCTAGGTATGAGGACAGGGAGGCAAGTACAGAGGGAGGTCTGAGGTAAAAGGAAGCGTGGAGACAGAAAGGAAGGAAAGCTGGCTGTGTTGCTTACTGCTCTTCTGACCCTATGCACTGCCCCTGCCAGCAGTGTCACCAGGCAGCACTTCTTGGGTATCAGAGTTGACCCAAATCCAAGCCTCCTCCAGGGCAGGCCAAGACTACATCTATCCCAGGGCCCTGTTTCATTCCATGCAGCCACGGCATGCCCTTCAAACCATCTGAATGACAGTTTTTGGGTTTTGGTGGGGGTTTTTTGTTGTTGTTTTTACAAAACTGGTATCTGATATGAAACCTGATGTAAAATGTGGGGCAGGGCTTTGGGTTAGTGGGGAAACAGCCTAGTGACCTGAATATGGCCCCAGAAAAACCATGGTCACAATTACCCAGGAAGACAGTTCTTTGTACCACTCTGATTCCTGATATTCAGATTGCTCCCCGATGGGTCCAAAGATGATGTTGAGTTGGCACATCAGAGCTGTCTTAGATGGAGTCATCAGCAGTCCTGACAACCTCAGAGGATGTGCAGCCTGGTGACCTTGGGAACACAGCCATTTCCCAGGAAATCCTCACATCAGCAATCAGCTGGGGCAGATCCTGACACCTGAGAAGAGATGATTTTTAAGTCAATGTTTATTAGAGAAAAGGGCCTTCACGTTCTTCTGTTTATCTCCCTCAGAGGGCTTTTGTGGCCTTGATGCAGAGTGAGAGGTCAGCAATACTTCGAAAAGGAAAAATCTCTGGATGTCATTAGATAGTCAAGCAGGGTACAAATCTAAACAGTATATTCCCAGGCTAGAGACCAGCAAATGATCACCAGGAATCTTGTGAAAAATGCAAGTTCTTTGGGTCACCTGAATTTTAATCTGCAGCTGGAGGTGAGGAAGTGGCGCTCAGGATTCTAGATTTTCAAGAAGCTTCCCACCTGCTTAGGAAATAATAAAACATTCTTTTGGGAGCTGGGAGTTTAGTTCAGTAGTTGAGCACTTACCTAGCACATAAGAGGGCCCTGGGTTCAGAAGTGAAGAGAAAAGAGAGGAAGGAAGGAAGGAAGGAAGGAAGGAAAACACATTGTTTTGGGTAGGGAGTGACCTGGAGGACCTATAACTCCCAATTCCCAGCAGTGCTAGAGATCAATCCCAGGGTATCGCACATGCTAAGCAAGTGCTCTGTCACTGAGCCACACTCCCAGACCCTAGAGGGCCTGTTTCTACTGAATCCCATAAAACTAGTCATTGGGGGAGGGGTACGTACATGAGAAAACCACAACCCCAATTGTCAAGTAAGGAATGACAAAGATAGGGTACAGAGGTTGCCAGTTGAGTTGGCACTGAGAAAGACAACTCACAGAAGGGGCTGAATAAGGATTCTACAGGAGGAGTATCATATGACATTCCCCACTTATTCATCCTTGCATGTTCAATAAATACCTGTTAAGTTGATTTGAATGTATTCACTTGCCTTTGAAGAGCCACACTTTCAACCTGTACACATATACCCACACACATATTATTGGTGGTGTCTGGACAAGCATGTGTGGAGAACAGGTGGAGAAAGGAAATGGGTTTGATAAGGGATAGAAGATAAAACTCAGTGAATTACTGAGTAGACAAGCTGTAGTTAGGGAAAACATAACTACAAGTTCTAATTTTGGTTTACTTCCTCTCTTGCCTTGGGATGTTATCGAAGCTACTTTCATTTCTCTATTTCAGTCATGCTTTTTTTTTTTTAAGGAATATGTCTTGTGAATTTTTTTTTTTTTTTTTGGTGGCACTGGAGTTTGAATTCAGGGTCTAAGCAGGTACTTTACTGCGTGAGCCACTCCACCAGCCCTTTTTTTGTGAAAGTTTTTTTGAAGTAGGGTCTCGAGAACTATTTGCCCGAGGCTGGCTTCCAACCTTGATTCTACTGATCTCTGAGCTAGGATTACAGGTGTGAGTCACTGGCACCGGCTCATGGAATTATTTTAAGAAGTCAGTAATAAGAGTTTGAAAAACACGTTTTTCTCTTAGACAAAAGTGTGAGGAAAAAAATTTCCAACACCTGGGTCAGTTCAATGAAAGAAGTAGTTGTGTTTTTCTTCTCTTCCCCCCACCCCTTTTTTTTCTTTACTTTTCTTTCTTTTTTCCTCTCCCCTTCCATTCTCTCTCTCTCTCTCTCTCTCTCTCTCATCTCCTTTCTACAAATTAAAGATCACATATTTAGTAAATGTTTATTGAGGATTCATTATATGCTAGAAATTCTGATGACTTCTAGGATACCCAATAAGACAAGAGTTACAACCCACAATTGCTGGAGAACTTAGGGTCTAAAAGCAGAAATTGGAGGATCAAAGAAAAGTCACCAACCAGCTATCCTAAAGCACTGGGACAGATGGACAAGGTCCAGTCTGGGAACCCTGGGCACTCTCGGTTAGTGGGGCCTGTGCTTGGGAAGAGCACTGGCTATGGAGCAGGGGAGAGCAAGGACACTTGGAACCCACCGCTACCCTTCTACCTTTCAATATGACAGAGAGCAGTGACATGCTGGGATTCTTCACCTCTCTGTGTCTTTCTCCCACATGTCCACTGGTTCACTTCTACACACCAAATCACATACAAGAGTCTCTGTTTCCAACTCTAACATAAATCATAGAAGGAAAGGGGTTCTGGAAACTGTAGTTCCAGACTGGCCAAGTTAGCATCATGTCTATGATGAGTTGGGATGAAAAGTGATAAAGAGAATTCCCAGGAGACCAACACATGCTTGAAGGTGGCAAAATCAATGCAAAGAGTGTGAGAAAAAGTGCTTGTTCATGTCCCAAACAGTTTGCAACTTCTCAAAAGTTTTTCTGGGTGGCCTCCTGTTGCCAGCATTATAAATGTCCCACCCACAGTAAACTATGCATAAAGGTAGAAGTCACCTAGAAAATAAATACAAGGCTGACCCCTAATACAGTGACTGCAGGTACATTAATGAAGAATAATTACTGAGTTTCATATCTCAGAGTGACACAGCAGCTATTAACAAGCACTTTCAATTTTAATCTTTGATCAGATTCAGATTCAGATTTATAAGGTATGAGACGCCCATCTGTTCAAATATTTATTAAGTGCTTACTATATGCCATGTGAAAAATGAAATATCCTGTCTGACCCAAATACACCATTCCTGGCTTACAACACCTCAAATTCCCTTCCCAACAGATTCCCTACAATGTTTAAAATAAATAAAATCAGATGATAAGTGAGAGAGAAAGAGGACCAGAGTCACATGATAAAGTCACACACTCTGAGGTCTCATAATCTTAGTCCAAAAAAATGAACCATAACTCTTTTTTTGTTTGTTTTTCAGCTTTTCATTTTCTTTCTTCCATTCATTCTTTCTTTCTTTTCTTTTTTTTTTTTTTTTGCTGTACTGGGGGTTTTTTTGCAGTACAGGGCCATGCACTTGGTAGGCAGGTACTCTACCACTTGAGTCACTCCCCAGCCTGGTTATACTCTTTAAGTTGATTTGGTTAAACATATGTAATTTCTAGGGAATTAGTTTAAACCAAGGGGGGATTTATAATAAGGAGGCTTTTGAGACTCAAGTGCAGGATTGCAGGTAGAGACTGAAACCAAGAGGTGGAAACCCATGAACCCCCCACACAGCCTCATTGTGACTTATCAGGCATTTATCTCTGTGAATTTGCTCCTTGCCCTGGAAACTGGATTTCTCTGTTCTTCAAAGACAGTATACAAGCCAGGTACTGGTGACTCATGCCTGTAATCCTTGCTAGTTGAGTGGCTGAGATCAGGAGGATCCAGGTTCAAGGCCAGCCTAGGCAAATAGTTTGTAAGACTTCATCTCCAAAATAACCAGAGCAAAATGGACTGGTGGCATGGCTCAAGCAGTAGAGTGACTGTTTTGCAAGCACAAAGCCCTGAGTTCAAATCCCAGTCCTCAAAAACAAAAATGGAACACAGTTGCTCCTCTTAGTTTGAAGTTACAGTTTGAAGCTTATGGAAACTGACGTTCAATCCTAAAACCACCAAGAATCTAACTGGTTATACTTGAGGTCAAGGTAACACCCTAAATGTATCCAATCAGGTCTGACCTCTGAAGTTAAGCAGGATCAGGACTGGTTAGTACTTGGATGGAAACTGGGTTCAAGCTACTGTCCTGACCCAATCAGCCTTGGTGGTGGTGGTGATCAAAGAGGAGAAAGGAAGCTTCAGTACAACCTGCAGCCAGGGGCCCAGACTTGCAGATGACCAAGGGCCCATTCCTAGATAAGGGCAAAAGGGAGGATCATAGATGCTGTGCACAAGTCCTGAGATACCAGGACACTGGCTTTCTTCACTTACAGAGGATACAGGGTCAACCCCATGCAATCTAGTACAGGGAGATAAACAACTTCCTCCCATAACCTGGGGACTTCTGTGTCCTTTTTCAGCAGGAGTGAGAAGGCCTGCTGTATTTCTTTTAACTGCTGGATGTTTAAAAATCAGTTATAGTGTTTTACACTTTAAAAAGAAGAAATATTTGCTTTATTGGTTGCTTACTAGTTTAGCATCTAGATTATGGATCAGTATGCTAATAAGTTAATTTAAAAACAAATTTTGGTAAAATGGTAACATCCAGTCCTATTATGTTAATGCGTTTTTCCCTTCCAAGGCAACTTGAAGTGGATTGGTTTGAAGAGAGCAAGGACTAGCACAATCAGGGTATTGATTTGAATAGGAAACCAATCATACTTGGTTTTATGGCCTGGTTATATTTTGGATTTAAGATGAAATGAAATGGTCCCTATGCATTTATTTTCTTGGATACCCTTAATTTCACGGACATGCCTAACGAACTATGTTCTAACTGGTGCGTAGGGCTTATTTTAGATATTGGAGTGTAGCTTTATTACAGATGGATTTTATCTTTAAACATTGCATTTTGATCAACTTTGTATATTCATGTGTATTAAAATATTGTGCACTAAATGTTTCCCTCTGGTTTTCTATTATCTGGTCAAGGTGTTTATCACCATTCTTGTGGCTTACTCATACAAATGGCACGAGTCAGGAAGTTCTTTCCTATTTTTCTGCCTAATTAAATTTCTGTTTTCTAGTATTACATTAATTTATTTTTGGCTCCCATTTCTGTATATCCAAAGTAGTTACTGTAATTTGTGTGGCATTCACTTGACTGTGTTGCTTAAAAAAAAAAAAGAGACTTGTAGTTTTTATTTAAAATGATCTGTATCTTAGTTTTTTTTTAATGTAACCCATTCAAGCACCTTAAGCAATAAGGTCAATCTCGTGAAATTTCAATCAGTTTAATACCCTGCCTCTAAAATTGTTTGCAAAAAGGTGCAAATAAATAAAATAGGAATTTTCTTCCTAAAAACAAACAAACAAAAAAAAACAACTTCCTATTGAGATTCCAAAAATGAGCCTACTCTTTAGCTTCCTACAGAGGATGACAAGAAGAGCAGGAGTCGGTGCAAAGTCAGAGCCCTAAAGATATGAGCCTTAGGGGAACTACAATTAAGTCGGGATCAATAATTAAGAAAGTGCTTCCAGGAATGTCATAGGCATTGCAGACTGCCTTCCCCAGGCCATTTCTCTTTCTGCATTGCTGTTACAGCTTCTGTCCTCCTTCACTTGTCATACGCTTGTGTGCACACTTACTATGGCCCTGAGAGGGAACAGTGACTAGTCGAAACCAGTCAGAGCAGTATGATTTCCTTTGTCACTAATTGACTTGGGCCTCATATTCTGTCCAATGAGACAGAGGCAAAATCAGCTGGAAGTTTCTGGGAAAGGTTTCCTTGCTCCTATAAAAAAAAATACAGATGTAGAAATTATCTCTCTCTTGTCTCTGAATATTGGATATACCTGGAGCTACTGCAGTCATCTTGTGACCATGAGGAGAGCTACTCCAAGGAAAGAGAAAGGAAAGCTGGAAAAAAACAAAACAAAACAGGATCAATGTCATTTGTCAATGAATTAGTCAGCTCAAGCACCAGCCTACATTTGAATTTCTTATGAGAAATGGACTTTCTTATTTTTTAGGCTCCTTTGAGTATTTTTTCATTTGTTCAATGCTGAAGGCATCCTAACTAAAACAGGAGATCTGGAGGGAAAGAATGCTAATGACCCTGGAAACTGGCTGCCAAAATTATAAAGGGAAATAGTTCCCAGTATAGAATTTTCTGCCCAAATTCTCATGCAAACATGAAAGGAAAATATTTTGGTTACATACAAGGTCTCAAAAATATACCTACATGCACCGGTGGCTGACACCTGTCACCTAGCTACTCAGGAGGCAGAGATCAGGAGGATCATGGTTCCAAGCCAGCCCAGGGAAATAGTTCTCCAGACCCTATCTGGAAAAAAAACCCATCACCAAAAAAAGGGCTGGTGGAGTGGCTCAAGGTTCAGACCCTGAACACAAACCCCAGAACAGCCAAAAAAAAAAGCCTACATTAAATTCTTTCTGGAAGTTTCTGGAAAATGTGTTTCTCCTAAATGAGGGAGTCCACCAAAAAAGAGGAAGACTGGGATCCAGTAAGTGAAACCTACATGGTGAGCGGGGAGGAGAGATCCCAGGTGGAGACTGTCGTCAGAGCACTAGTGGGTGGGGGGGAGCACAAGGCTTCAAGGAGATATCTTCAAGAAGACACAAGGGTACAAAATGCCCTAAGCAGCTGAAGAAGGCAAGAGGAGCCTGACAAACCTGATGGAAAATTGGAGGAAGTGGAAGTTGTCAATAATGTACTACCTGACTCAACTTGGGGTAGCATTGACATAAATATTGATTTGTGCACAGCTGAATATAATTTTACTGCCAGGAAAACTATAGGACAGGAAGAGGGAGTGAGGAAAGAAAGGAGGAAGAGAGAAGGGGGGAGGCAGAGAAAAGGAAGAAGGAGGTGGGGGAAGGGGAGGGGGGAGGGGAAATCTTCAGCTGTAGAAAGTCCATAGATAAGATGGGTGTGGTGACCCATGCTTGTAATCCCAGCTTGGGAGCCTGAGGCAGGAGGATGGAGAATTTGAATTCAAGGCCAGTCTTAGCTACATAATGAGAACCTATCAGAGAGAGAGAGAAAGCCCATAGATGATGCCTAAAATTTTAAAATTGATTGGGGTAGGAGTGTAGGAATGTAGCTCTGTGGTGGAGTGTTTTCCTAGCATGTGCAAGGCCTGGGTTTCATCCCCAGCACCACAAACTAATATTTAAGTATATAAAACAAGAACTGGGTAGCAGCATAAGCATTTTATTTTGTGATATGGAAGGGAAAACCTAACAAGAATGATTGGTAGCCTCTAAGGAAAGGAAGTGTAATGGGCAGGACAGGGGACTGCTTTTTATATAACAATCTTTTGGAGCTTTTTTTTTTTCTTCTTCTTTTTATTATTCATATGTGCATACAATGCTTGGGTCATTTCTCCCCCCTGCCCCCACCCCCTCCCTTACCACCCACTCCGCCCCGTCCCTCTCCTCCCACCCCCCTCAATACCCAGCAGAAACTATTTTGCCCTTATCTCTAATTTTGTTGTAGAGAGAGTATAAGCAATAATAGGAAGGACCAAGGGTTTTTGCTGGTTGAGATAAGGATAGCTATACAGGGAGTTGACTCACATTGATTTCCTGTGTGTGTGTGTTAACTTCTAGGTTAATTCTTCTTGAACTAACCTTTTCTCTAGTTCCTGGTCCCCTTCTCCTATTGGCCTCAGTTGCTTTTAAGGTATCTGCTTTAGTTTTGGAGCTTTGTTTTTCTATGGGCATAAATTTTTTCAAATGTGAGAAAAATTTTAATGGCAGGGTATAAAAAAGAAGAGTTGCAAAAGGGTAAAAGAAGAGAGATGGGCATCTTAGAAGTGTGAAAATGTGAACCCAAGGGCAGGGAGTGAATGGCCTCCATTGGTTGTGGCAGATTATGTCAGGAGACCCTCCAATATTGCAAGAATTGCAAAATGGGCTGGGTGCCTGTGGCTCATGCCTGTAATCTTAACTACTCAGGAGGCAGAGTGATCAGGAGGAATGCAGTTTGAAGCCAGCCCCGGGCAAATAGTTCTAGAGACCCTATCTTGAAAAAGCCATCACAAAAAAAGGACTGGAGGAGTGGCTCAAGCCGTAAGATCACCTGTCTGGCAAGTGTGAGGCCCTGAGTTCAAGCCCCACCAAAAAAAGGAAAAAAAAAGTATAAAATTTATTCTGGAAGAAATAGGATTTGAGGTGTGTGTGAGAGAAAAGAGAGAGACCGGGTTTATGCTTGGATGAAAGGACTGCATGGAGAATGGTTTGGACTACATAAAAGTGAGGGGCAGGAAGACCAGGTGGAAATCTTTGCATAAATGAACAAAGTCAGAATTAAGGGCTACAGCCTCGGGAAATTGAGGTGTTAGGGATGGGGCCTGGCTGGATTGAAGCTCCATTGGGAAGGGAGGAGGCTTATCTAGCTCTGGTTTGAGCAGTTTCTTTTCATAAGAATTTCCTATCTCAAATAAAGTCAGACTGGTATAATTCCTCTCATCCCACTCTTGGGAATATCCTACACAGTCAGAGCTCTTACCTCAAGTCTTATCAATAGGCTTAAATAACAGAAAAATACTGTGTATTCACTTTATGCCTGGTGTGTGTGGGACTGGAAAGCCCCTGGAACTCCACCAAGTCCCCATCCCTCTGAGCTCAGATGAAGATTTCGGGAAATGTTCACAGGGTTTTTGGCTGTGTTTATTTCTTTGATTTTTGCTGCCACTCCTTGCCTTCCTGGGGCTCCCATTGAGAATCCCGACCGCTCCTAACATACCAGGCATTTGTTTCACTTGATCTCTTTTTGTCATACTCTCCCATCTCACAAAGGAAGACCTGAGACTCTGAGAGGTTTAAGGAAGCTAGTGACCTAAGCCACTTAGCTGGTGAATCCAGAGCAGGATCAAGGTCTCTTGATCTGAGTCCCAAGCATGGTTCCTGAATGTCTCCAGGCCCCTCCCCCATGCCTGCCACCACTGCAAGCAGCCTCACTGTGTCCTTCTGGAATCAACAGGTCTCTCAAGAGTGCTGCTGCTTTGCCTGCTCTCCAAACACTGTTTAGAATGAATATTGGGGTGTGACTTTACCTACTGCTACTGAGATGTCACCACTCTCAGAATCCTTCAGGGGTCAGGGTCAATTACTGCATGTGTAGCTAGATGTACAATCACATATGTCTATATGTATATATGAATATATATGTAAATATGGTCAGAAACATGTACATGTGGATCTCTATATATATTAGAAACCATTAGTTTCCACTACCACCTCCATTCTATTTATTTATTTATGTAGTTTTGGAACTCTTGCTAGGCAGGAGTTGAGCCACACCCCAGTCTTATTACCTCCACTCTAATCCAACACCACAAATATATACTACTTTCCCCCTTGCTATACTTTTAATCACTTCACAGACAAAAGGAAGCCTGGCCCTCACTCTCCTTAAGTGATTAGCTTACTTAATAGTCTTCCTGAATTTCCCCAACCTCGCTAGCCTCTCACCCGTGCAGACACCTCCTCTCCTCACTTGTATCTGATACACTCTGCCAGGCCACCACAGCCCCTGGGTGGAAGCCCTCATCCTCCTTGTGTGCTCTGGGACCCTCTGAGCTGCCCCCTGCATACACAGCCTCCCCAGCTCTCCCATGTATGGGTGCCTTCCTCTCCTTTCCTGCATTCCAACACCCAGTGCCTGCCCATCCCCACACATGCATGTCCTTCCAGCCTCCTTGGGTTCTGACTCCTCATATCCAGCCTCACTCACTTTATTCAGGTTCTGAAGGCTTCTGGTAGAGAGACACAAAAGTTCTTTGAGACATCAGCTAAAGTACTTTTGGGATCTTTGTGTAAAAGAAGTAGACAAATTTTCATATAAAGTACCACATTTGGTTGATTGCCAGTGGCTCACACCTGTAATCTTAGCTACTCAGGAGGCAGAGATCAGGAGGATTCTGGTTCAAAGCCAGTAGACCAAATAGTTCGAGAGACCCTACCTCAAAAAAACCCATCACCTTGAACTTTGATCACAAGATAAAATCAAGAGCACACAAGGGAGATATGAGGATAGGTAAGACACCTAAAAAATTAGTTAGCATTTGTTGCCCTCAACGCAGAGAAACTAAAGCAGATACCTTAAAAGCAACTGAGGCCAATAGGAGAAGGGGACCAGAAACGAGAGAAAAGGTTAGATAAAAAAAAATTAACCTAGAAGGTAACACACATGCACAGGAAATCAATGTGAGTCAACTCCCTGTATAGCTATCCTTATCTCAACTAACAAAAACCCTTGTTCCTTCCTATTATTGCTTATACTCTCTCTACAACAAAATTAGAGATAAGGGCAAAATAGTTTCTGCTGGGTATTGAGGGGGGTGGGGGGAGAGGGAGGGGGCGGAGTGGGTGGTAAGGGAGGGGGTGGGGGCAGGTGGGAGAAATGACTGAAGCATTGTATGCATATATGAATAATAAAAAATAAATTAATTTTAAAAACCCATCACTAAAAAGGTCTGGTGGGCTCAAGGTGTAGCCCCTGAGTTCAAGCCCCAGCACCACCAAAAATAAATAAATAAAATAAAGTACCAGGTTTGAAAGCAGCAAGGGTAGCATTTTTTAAAAAATCAAGTAGTAAGAGCTGGTGGAATGGCTCAAGTGGTAGAATGCCTGCCTAGCAAGCTGATGCCCTGAGTTCAAACCCCGGTACTGCAAAACTAATAAAATAAATTAATAAATAATCAATCCACAAAAGAAAAAGAAGCTCCTGACTGTGTGGTGAGAAAGAGTTGTTCCAATTCCCAGGCTACTCTCCCTACACAACCCTGTCTTATTGCCCAGCTGTCCTTATTTCAAGTCAAGCTCTTCCCCAATGGCACTGCCTATAACATCTTCAGCTGTGTTTTCTTGTCAAGCAATTAAGACCAAAGGGAAGAGATATTATAATAAATACCTATTATTTTTATCTCCTAGCATGTCTCCCACATTTTGTAGAGTAGAACCCTGGCTTACCTAGGAAACTACCCCTACACAAAAAGTACTGATACATCTGTCAAGTGATGATACATCAAGAAGATAGCTACCTTTAAATAAGGAATAAGGTCATCACAGACTTCAGATCTGCTGACACCTTGATCATGGACTTCTCAAACCCCAAAACTGTGAGAAATAAATATTTGCTGTTTGAACCAAGTCTATGTCAATTTGTTATACCAACCCAAACTAACAGAGGGATAGAGACGAAGAGAGAAGCAGAGACAAGGAGAGAGAACAAACTTTTTCCTGTCATGGCTATCTTAGATGCTCCTCTGTGCTGCAGAGCAACCCAATACAGCACACATCCCTTTATAACACAACTTTGTAATTTCTCTGTCCTCTGTTCATAGAAGGCAGAAACCAGGTTTCAAATTTTTGTCATTTGTTTTGCATACCACTTCACAGCCTATTATTATCAGTGATATCTGTAAGACCACACCCCTCTATGTTCCTGTAGCTTGTTTATGCAATTCTTTTTTTCTTTCTTTCTTTCTTTCTTTTTTTTTTTTTTTTTTTTTTTTTTTTTGATACAGTGTATCACTATGTAGCCCAGACTGGCTTCAAACTCATTATCCTCCTGCCCCAGCCCTCTGAGCCCTGGTTTTGTTTGTTCTTTTTCTCTAGTTGGTTCTTTTTTTTTTTTTACTCAGGCTACATTTTCAAGAACCACCCATGTTCTATGTGAAGGGCCATTGCTTCCAATGGCTTTCAGAACTCCATGGTGTGATAAAATTTTATCTATCCACCCTTCACATTTATTCACCCTGAATAAATGATGGATATTTATTTAGAAATATTTATGGAGTAGCTACTATATAAATCATCCATTTCTAGGAACTTGGGATACCTCTATAAATAAAACAGAAAAAAATATATAGCACTTGCCTAGCATGTGTGGAGCCCTGGAGTTTGCTCCTCAGTCCTGGCACAAGAGTGGGAGAGAATAGAAACATTAAAAACCCAAAAAAACTGCATTTGTTATTTTTCTTGTCATAGTGACAGGATGCCTGATGTAAGCAACTTAAAAGAAGGAACTATAGGGCTGGCAGAGTGGCTCAAGAGGTAGAATGCCTGTCTAGCAAGTGCAAGACCCAGAGTTCAACCCCCAGTACAACAACAAAAAAAAAATTTCAAAGAGAAGAAAATATTAATTTTAACTCACGGTTTCAGAGGTTTTAGTTCATCATGGTAGAGTGGAACAACTCACATCATGATGGCTAGGAAGAAGAGCAAGGGACTGCAGGAAGGGGCCAGGGTGAGAGCTGGCACCCAGAACCCTCCCACAGTGACCTACTTCCTCTGCTTCGTACTAGGCCCCACTTCCTAAAGTTTCCACAGCTTCCCAAAAATAGCACTACCACTTAGGGACTTAGACCTTAACACACAAAGTATGGGGGATGGTTATGTTCAAACCATAACATTCTGTCCCTGGTCTCCAAAGGGACACCTCATATTACACCACCTCATATTGCAAAATGTATTTAGTCTGAGTTCCCAAAGTCTCAATAATGCCAACACTGTTCAAGGGTTGAAATCCAAAGTTTATTCTGAGACTCAGAGCAAACTCAGCTGTGGGCACTTGCAAAAATCAAAAACCAAGTTACATGCTTCCAACATATAATGGTACAGAGTAAACATCCCCATTGAAGAAGGAAAGAAGCGGGGCACAGAAAGAAAGACTGAAACCAAAGTAATACTGAAACCCAGCAAGACAAACACTAACACCTTTTGGCTCCATGCCCAATATTGGTGACATGTGGTGTCATGGTCCGAACTCCAAAGGACTAAGCAACCCTGCCCCCAAGTCTTGCCACAGGCAACCCACCCAACATGTGGCCTCCTTGTTGGGTTGATTCATTTTTTCCTGCCACTTTTCTCAATATATAGTCCATGTTCCTGGCTTCTCCAACATCCTGGGATTGCCACTGTAGTTTAGGCTTTCAACCTCACAGCTTCACACAGTGCCCTCAGGGGCTGTGTACAGGGATTCTGACCCTGTCACACATTGCCTAGCCTCCAGGCTTCCCTTTGAAATCTCAGTGGAAGCTTCCATGATGCAAAACCTCTTGCATTGTCCATGCCTGCAAAGCCAGCACCACATGGACAATGCCAAGGTCTGTTGCCAGTGTGAGCAGTATCAAGAGCACCTAGGACCATGGCTGTAGTAGTCTCTAAGTGCCTGGCAGTTAAGCCCAGGAAAACACTTCCCTAAGCAGCCCTGTGAAGCAGGGCTCCCCAGCAGCTCTCTCTTCTCAAGGGAAACTCTTTCAAATAAGTTTACAATTTTACACCCTGGAGTCTTTGATGGGTGGGGTCTGAGCAATTCCTGAAGACATCTCAGGAATTGCCCCATTGCAAAATACTTTTTTTTTTCTTTTGTCTTTTCTTTTTTTGAGTCAGAGTCTCAGTATATAGTGTAGTCTGGCCTCAAACTTGCAAACTTTCTGCCTCAGTCTCCTAAATGCTAGGATTATAGGCATGCATCACCACATCTGGCACCTAACTTCTTTTTAATGGCAGTAATCTCTTTAACAATCACGCCCTTCTTGTCCATAGTTCCTGTTGTGGCCAAACTGCTCATTTTTCAAATCTTTCCACTCTGCTTTTTGCTCCCAGTTCTCACTGTAAAGCTGGGGAAAAGCAGTCAGCAATAATCAAACCACAGACTGAATACTATGCTGTCTTAAAATTTTCTCCATCAAATTAATTAGTCCACTTATTTTAAATTCAGCCTCACTCGAAGTATCAGGACATAGACAAAATGTAAACAAAGTCTTTGCTAGAATGCAACATGAAAGGCCTCTAGTCCATTTCCCAGTAGAGTCCCTGTTCCCATCCGAAACTTCCTGAGCACAGTCTTTATCACTCACATTTGTGCTGCCATGCTGTTCTTCTGAGCTCCCACCAGCGTCACCATTAAATTCTGCTTATGGCACTCTAGGCTTTCTCTAGCCCATTTCTCCAAGCTTTTCAAAATTCCTCCTGCAAACTGATTCTAAAGGGTTAAGAGCCACATGGTCAGGTTTAGTCACAGCAGTGACTTCTCTGGTACTAATTTTCTGTGTTAGGCTTTTCATTACTGTGACCAAGTACCCAAGAAAAGGAACTCAGAACAGAAAAGATGTATTTTGGTTCATGACTTATTTGGCTCAGAGATGTCCCTCAATTGTAGAGCAGAGAAGTTCCCATTATGAAGGCCAAGAAGCAGAGAAAGGAGGTACAAGAAGCCGGAGTAAGATTTAGCTCCAAAGGGCACACCTCCAGTGACCTACTTCCTTCAGTTAGGCCCCACCTCCTGCCTTTCACCAGCACTCAATAAAGCCCTCATGGTCTGACAGCTCTGGAAATACACAGACACACCCAAAGTGTACTTCTCTAACCTCCTAAGGATTTATTAATCAAATCAAGTTTATTTAATCCACCGTCGCAAGCCCACCTCTTGTAAACTTGACACTCAAACACATTTCCTTAAACCATAACGATACCTATCCTCATGGAACTTGCATTCCAGTTGGGATAGGGAGACAAACAAAAGACAACAGAGCACGTAATGTACTACATTAGTAGTTGGTGGGTGTAGGAATGACAAAGTAGTAGGGGGCAAGTTGTATTTTAAAGTAGTGTTTTCAGGATTGGTCTTCTGAAGAAGGTAATGATTTTAAGAAAGAATTGAAGGAGATGAAGCAGATAGAAAGCCAGCTAGAAGATGGAATCTAGGCAAAGGGAAAGACCTCTAAGGCAAGTGACTTGGTTCATGGAAAAGCAAGAAGGTCTTCCAGCCCTACTGGAGTGAGTGATGACTTTCTTTTTTTCTCAAAACAGGTGAAGCACAGGCAGTGTTGGACCAGGAGCATTAAAAAACTTTGACTTTACTTCAAGTGAAATAGGAAGCCAATTAAGAGTTTGGAGTCTAGGAAAGACATGATGTTTCTTTTTTTAAAGACAGCACTCTGGTAGTGGGAAAAAAATAAATTATAATTTTCTCTACACTCAATCATTGCACACAATATATAGTGAACTGCCTGTTGCATAGGTCCTCTTATCGGTTTGTGTAAGAAATGAAATTATTTATAAAAACATAGGCCACTCAATTGCTGAGTCATAAAGGAAACTTATTCTTAGTGTAGTGTGAAAGAAAACCAGAGTTACACAGTAGTTAAAGTGATAAAAAGTGATTTTATTCAGGACTACAGCAATAGGGGAAAGAGACGTCTGTATAGAACTGGGCTCACTTCAGAAAACAACAAAGACAATTTATTTGTAGCCAGGTGGGGAAAGGAAGATATCCATGGATGGAAAGTTACTAAAGGGTAGTAACTTTGCCTAACTGACCTAACAAGATTCTTACTGAAGGCAGGCCCCCATGAGCATATCACATACGCGACAGTGGAGGTGAGGAATGTGGTCAGATGTGGAGGGAGGGAGAATTACAGCTAAACTGACTTAGTAGGGTTGTTGCTCAAATTGGACAATGCAAACATGGACGTGGAAGTCCAACAGCCAATGACTGGCTGGAAAGAAGATCAGAGAAGCCAAAATTTGACCAGCGAGCCTTTGTCACCAGAAACTTGGTCTTCAGAAAGACTAAATGTCAGCACTCCAACCAGCAGAGCAGGAGATTCTCTTGTCTCTATGTTCAAAATGTTTTGGCCAATCTAACATGTGAGAAACACTATTATATTGTTTAATGGACATTTCTCTTATTACTAATAAGCTTGAGCATCACTTCACATCTTGTTTAGCTTCTCAGTCTCCCTATTTAGCAAATTTGACTTACCCATCTTTCCTTAGGGACCTCTATCTCTTTCTTATTGACTTGCTGTCTCTAACCCCCCTGTGTTTTTTAGTATATTAGAGCCCTATTCATTTATAGATATTACAGTACCATTCCCAATCTGCTATCTCTTGATTAACACAGCCCATGGTATCCTGGACTGCAAGAAATCCTTAATTTTGGTATAAAGTCATCATTATTTTGTTTTGTTATTTGGGCTTTTACAGTTTTATTCAAGATGTCCTTGTCTTCTGGGTGCCAGTGGCTCACACCTGTAATCCTGGCTACTAAGGAGACAGAGATCAGGCAGATCATGGTTTGAAGCCAGCCCAGGCAACTAGTTTGTGAGATGCTGTCTCAAAAATGTCCATCACAAAACAGGGCTGGGGAAGAGGCTCAAGTGATAGGAATGCCTTGTCTGAGTTAAAATCTAAGTGCTGCTACAAAAAAAGTCTGTTCTTGCCTGACCCTGGCTTAAAAAACTTTTTTTTTTAATTTTCTTTTAGTAACACAGTTGGCCTCCTGTATTTAGGTTCTAAATCCACAGTTTTTATTAAATACTTGGAAAAAAAATCGAGGATGTAGCTCAGTGCCAGAACACCTGCTTTGCATGTGTGAGACCCTGGGTTTGATCCCCAGGAAAGACAGGAAGAAGGAAGGAAGGAAGGAAGGAAGGAAGGAAGGAAGGAAGGAAGGAAAGGAGGAGGGAGGGAGGGAGGGGAGAAAGAATGAAAGAAAGAAGGAAAAAAGAAAATTTACATCATATTAAACATATATAAATTAATTTTCTTGTCATTATTGCCTAGACAATATAATACAACTATTTCCATAGCATTTATATTGTATTGGGTATTACAAGTAATCTAGAGATGATCTAAAGTGTATGGGAAGATGTACTAGGTTATGTGCAAATTCTACACCATTTTATATAAGGGACTTGAGCATCTGTGGGTTTTTTGTAGGTCCAGAACAAATACCACTAGGATACTGAGGGATAATTAGATATAGTTGTGTTTTTTTGTTGTTTGTTTTTGTTTTTGTGGTACTGGTGTTGGAACTCAGGGGCTTGTACTTGCTACGCAGGCACTCTATCACTTGAGCCATGCTGCCAGCCCATGTATATGCTTTTATCTTTCACATGTATGTCTCCAGACCTCTGTAATCTAATTTGTTCATATTAGAAAGAGATCCTGTTTTATTGTTGCCATATTGGGGCCCAGTTTCTCATTTATCTATCTGTTTCTGTGTCAACAACATCCAGTACTTATTAGTATACCCTTGCAATATATCCTAGTACCTCACAGTGCAAAACCAACTTTGTATTCTATGTTTCCAAGGTTGACTTAGCTATTTAGGTACTTGTACTGTTCTTGAAAGTGTACCAAATTCCATGTTAGTTAGTTTTTTCATTGGCATGATCAATTACCTGAACAAACAACTTAAGAGAAGAACAGATTTATTTGGCTCATGGTTTCAATCCATTATGTGGTGAATGGAAGAAGTGGTGGTGAAGCAGCTCACCTGGTGGTAGCCAGGAAGCAGAAAGGAAAGAGGAAGGGTGAGGGGATAAGGTACATATTTCCAGAGCAAACCCCAGTGACCTACTTCCTGCAACTATTCCCCACCTCCTACTTCTCACTACCTTCCAATAATGCCAATAGATTATGAGTCCATGAAGGGATTAATCCATTTATAGGTCAGAGCCTTCAGGATCTAATCACTTCCCAAAAGCCCAACAGCTGGCAACCAAGCCCCAAAACATGAACCTGAGGGGGATATTTCATATTCAAACTATAACAAGTTCTTCCTCAAATTTTTATCTGAAAGTTTTATTTGAAATTTTGATTGTTTATTTGAAATATATAGATTAATTTGGGAAAGTTTAGTTGTCTTTATAATATCAAGTTGTCTCAGTCAAAAGTATGGAATAATGCCTTCTCATTTATTCAGATTTGGTTAGTTCAGATCATCTTCTATTCTCTTTACTGTATTTTACATTTTTTTCATAAAATTTTTGCTATTATAAATGGTGGCTTTTTTTTTAAGTGTTGTGGGTTAAACCCAGGGCCTTGTACATATTAGGCAATACTTCCAACCTATAAATGTAATATTTTTAAAATTACACTTTTCTAGGTAATATAGAGAATATGCCATATACAGGAATGCAGTAGATTTTTTTTCATGTTGTTCTGATGTTCATACATATTGTCTATTTGTTTTCATGCTTGCTACTGAGTTTATGCCATGTATCAATTATGTATTAAGCCAGGCTCAAGTGACAGAGGTTCTGCCTAGCAAGCAGGACCTTCTCAAACTCCACTATTGCCACCAAAAAAAAAAAAAAAGAGAGAGAGAGAGAGAGAGAAAGACAGGGAAAGAGAGAAGATGGTCCTGCTGACACTGATGTTAGAACTGGGAGACAAATTTCCATTGTTCTACACCATATGGTTTGCGGTACTGTAATTTGTTATGGAAGCCCCAGGAATGTAACACATCCACATTGTCTATAATGAGAGAGCAGAAGCATGCACCTCCAACTGACACATGCGCAGTTGCTAACAATCTGGCCAGGAAAGGGAGACTGAAAATTGGTGACAAAGAAGTATGGGGAGAAGGCTGGGTGTCAGTGACTCACTCTTGTAATCTTAGCTACTCAGGACAGAGAGATCCGGAGGATTGGGATTCAAAGCCAGCCTGGGCAAATAGTTCATGAGACCCTATCTTGAAACACCCATCACAAAAAAGGGCTGGCAGTGTAGCTTAAGCAGTAAGACCACCTGCCTAGCAAGCATGAAGTCCTGAGTTCAAACCCCAGTGCCACCAAAAAAAGAAAAAGAAAAAAAGATATATGGGGAGGATATATGCCAATGGCCCCTCTTGGAAAAGATACAGACTGCAAAGCCATTTATGTGTATGTGAATATTTACTAAAGAAGATTCACTGCAGAGGAAGTGCTTAATAACTGTGTGAAAAAAATGGCATGTTTCATGGATGTCAAACAATCCCTTTCTCCAGCTATCCAATCCTTACTCAACGGGCCATAATTAAAGTGGTCAGGATAGCAGGAATCAGGCTGGGCATGGACTCAATAACATGGACTTCTCCTTACCAGGACTGGCCATATTAACATCGCTATTCTGAATGTCTTATCTGCCAACGGCAGACAGCAGCACAGACCTGCTGATATGACACCATTGACCAGGGTGATCAGTAGCCACCTGGTATCAGTTTGATAACATTGGAACCTTCCCTTTATTGAGAGAGCAGAAATCATCCTCATTAGAATAGACACATACTCTATGTATAAATGATTTCTTTATCCATGAGGATTCTGCCAGGGCCTTCACACACTCACAGAATGAATACTTTATCAGCATCCTAGTGTTCCATGTAGTACTGCTTCTGATTGAGAAACTAATTCCATAGTAATGGGAGTGTGGCAGAGAACTCACATGCCTATAGAATTTAGACACTTCACCATCAAGAAATGGCTACTTTAAGTTAAAGGTAGAATTAATTTTTTTCGCAGTACTGGGGTTTGAACTCAGGGCCTGCACCTTGAGTCACTCCACCAGCCCTTTTTTTGTGATGGGTTTTTTTAAGATAGGGTCTCACAAACTATTTGCCTGGGGTTGGCTTTGAACCTCCATCCTCCTCATCTCTGCTTCCTGAGTAACTAGAAGAATTACTTCTGAAAACTCACTTGTGGTGACTGTCCTAGTATGTTCACAATGCTGTAGACTGATGTACTTATGAATAACAGAAATTTCTTTAACTCAGTTTTGGGGACTGTGAAGTCCATGATCAAGGTGCCATCAGATTTGGTATGTGGTAAGGTTGCTCTTCCTTCTAGACAACCTTCTTTTCACTCTATCTTCACATGGTGGAAGGAGAGAGGGATCTCTCTCAATCTTCTTTGATTTATAAGACATTAATCCTATTTATGTGGGCTCTGCTCCTATGACCTAATCATCTCCCAAAGGCCCCACCTCCAAATACTACCACCTTGGTGGTGAAGATTTCAATGTATGAATTTGGTGAAAGACAAACATTCAGACCACAGCAATGTCACCTCTTTCTACCTCTTTTAAGTGTCTAGTTCACTGGCATGAGTCTCATTCATATTTTGGGCAAAATAACAATCATCCAACTCCAGCACTTTCTCATCTTCCCTAGTTATACCTGTTAAGCTGTCAGTTCCCATCTCCCTATCCCCCTGGGCCCTGGCAACCACCATTCTACTTTCTGCCTCTATGAATTTGACTACTTGGGTACCTAATATATGTGGAATCACACAGTACCTGCCTTTTTTGTGACTGGATTATTTAAAGTATAATTTTAAGGGTAAGATCATAACTCTCATAAACATAAAACAAATATATGAGGTTTTATCTACCTTGCTAATTAATGAAGAGATCGCTAAGATGTTACAACTCAATCAAAAGAGCACCCAAAGAACTATACATGCATAGGCAACAAAGAATGACAGAGTGAATTTATTTTTAAAATGTGCACCATGACCTAGCATGAGAAGATAAGTTATTGTGTTTCAGTAGACACAATTAATTTCTATTTTTATGGGCTGAAATAATTTGCATTGCTAGTAGTTTTCTACAACTTGCAGAGCCCAATAATAATGAAAGGAAAAGATAACCAGGAATTATGCTCAAGACAGAATATCTAATAAGCGTGCACATTACAAGGATGGATGCTGACAACGTAGCACTGACGGGAGAAAAGTGGAGGAGGACTGTAACAGTTATCAATTCATTGCTTCTGCGCTCCAAAGCCATTTTACTTTGTCTTGCTGGATCTGAAACCCGTGAACAATACTCGTTTGCCAGCTGTGCACCACTAGGCCTAGTCAGCAGAGGGCACTAGAGGGACAGTGCAAGGTACAGCAGGGGCGGTGCTTCCCTTCAGAGTGGTTTGTCCCATGTCTCCTAAGGAGAAAGCCACAGTCCCCAGCATCCTGCCACCACACTAGAAGATGATCCCCAGCGCCTTGTCCCTGGTCTGCAGCACACCAGTGAATTTCTCTGCCACTGTGTGGACTGCAGACTCCCCTTCTCCAAGGAAGAGGAGGCCTCTCCTGAGGTCGTTCCTCTCTTGGGCCATTGTCCCTCGACTTCCAGGACAGTGGTACTGCCTACAGTTACCATTCTTTGACATCTCTCAACCAGGTTTTATTAGTTAATAAGCTTTATATAAAATTTCCCCTGGTAAGTTATCAGTATGGTTCTTGTCTCCTGACTGGAACTACCATAACTTATTTATTTTCTTCCTGTTTATTTCTTAAACTTTAGGCTGAGGGTGTGGCTCTGGGGTTTAGCACTAGCATAAGCAAAACCCTGGATTCAATCCCCAGCACTGCAAATAACAAGAAAATGTATATATGGGCATATATGTGTATATACACATATATATATGATCAGAAATTAATTAAGTCCAGTGGAACACAACAGCTATTTCTATGTGCCTAGGAATATATATATTCTATTATATACTATTTTATATCTATAATACTCCTCTCAATTCCTCCCAAAGTATCCATCAAATTAATATCTTATATTTCTGAGGTTTTCGTTCTGAGTTATAATTGATGTTATTATTCCCTTTCTCTTTTCCTTGATCCTAGTTGCTTTTTCTTTTTTAAGGCTAAGTAAACTTTACTTGGATATTTAATATCTATCTTTACCTCAGATACCACTTACAGCACCTTTGGATTTCTGTTTCTGTTCTCATCCCATTCTGTTTTCAATATGGGGCCTTACGTGACAAAGTTTCTGAGAACCAGTATGCCTAATATGTAATGTCAGTTTTACAATGCCTTTATATTTTAATGACAATTGAACTTTCTATGTGTGTGGTACTGGGATTGAACCCAGGGCCTTGCACAGCTAGGCAAGTGCTCTACAACTTGGGCCACACCCCAGTCCTTTATGTTTTTATTTTGCTTTTGAGATAGGGTCTTGCTGTACCTTTTCTCTGGGATGGCCTGGAACTCAAGATTCTCTTGTCTCCATCTTGACTAGCTAAGATTACAAGCATGTACCACCATACCCAGTGACAACTGAATTTGGATGACAATTTATTCAAACTTTTAAATGTAAAATTCTGAACTCAAGGGTTTTTGCTGTTTTGTTCTGTTTTTAGCATTAATAAATACTCCTCTAATAGCCAATGTGCTGGTAAGTCACAGGTCACATGTTCTCTCCTTCCTAAAAGGTTTCAGAATTTCAACATTATCTATGATACTCTTAAATTTCACAATAATGTGTCTAAGTGTGAGGGGTTTTTTTGTTTGGTTGGTTTTGGTTGGTTTTGTTTTGTTTTGTTTTTTTCTTATCTCTTTGGCACTTTATGGACCCTTTAAATCTGAAATTGTCTTTAATTATAAGGAATTTAACTTATTTCTTCCTATCTGTCTTCCTCTCTTTCTTGTGATGCTGGGGATTGAACCTAGGGCTTTATGCATGCCAGGCAAGCATTCTACCACTGAGCTACATCCCTAGCCCCTCCTTTTTTTAACTTCACCTTTTAGGACTTATATAGATGCTGGTGCTTCTACTTCTGTCCTTCATCTCATCTCTTTTCACTGTATCTTATTCATTATCATTTGCTGCTGGCTTTTCCTTCTATTCATCTCAAGTTTTTAGAGGCAGAATCAGTAAAGTACAACCTGTTGCCTGTTTTTTCAAATACCATTTTACAGGAGTGAGTCATCTTAGGCTTTGCATACTGTCTATGGCTGCTTGAGCATTACAATGCAGACTAGAGTAACTGTGACAGAGACCAGGTGGCCTACAAAGCTTATGTTTGTTCTGTATAGAAAAAGTCTGATAATCCCTATTCTAAAGAATAGGAATGCTGGGTACTGGTGGCTCATGCCTGTAATCCCAGCTACTCAGGAGGCAGAGAACAGAAGGATCCTAGTTCAAAACCAGTCCAGGCAAATAATTCCTGAGGCTCCATCTCAAAAAAAAAATCACAAAAGGGCTGGCAGAGTGGCTTAAGCACCTGCCTAGCAAGCATGAGGCCCTGAGTTCAAATTCCATGCTTCAAAAAACTAAATAAAAGAAAGAAAGAAAAGGAATAATCTTGCTCTTCTTTCTATCCTAAGGGTCTATCATGTGACTTCCCAGATTTGTTGAACGAATGACTAAATAAACAAGCGTTGAAGGACTGATACTATTTCAAAAGGCACACCTGAGATGTGTTATTTCAAAAGGTGGAAATACATCATTCTAGCTTAAGGGAACACAATGACATAGAAATGAAACTCAAGCTTCCAGTAGAGCAAAATGTTTACCAAAAGTAAAGCCAAAAAGACTAATAAGACATGGTTTGGAAAGCCTTGAGTCCAGAACGAGTAGTTGATACTTAATTCTCCTGCAATTGCCAGGGTTGTCACATGACTAGAGACCTGCTTAAGGAGGATTTATCTGGGAGCGTTGTGGAGGACAGATTAGAGAGGAGATGGAGGGGGTTGGGAGGGTTGGTGATTAGTAAAAACTCAACACTCCATGAGTCAGGTTGCTAGCAACCAGGTTTTCTGCAGTGTTCACAACAAAATAAAGACAGACATTTTATTTTAATTACAACAATTATGAACCTGACTCTTCTTACAGCGGGTTCATATTTGCATGTCTGCCTTCTAGTCCTTTTAACCAGGAATTTCTCTATCTTCCCACAATCTATGCTTGGCTTTCTGTACGTTTTCTTCCATGACCTCAGGAATTATGCCTGCAGTTGTACTGTCCTAGTCCATTTTCATACAGCAGACACAGTAATCTTCACAAAATGCAACATGATCAAAGCAATTAAATGCACAGCAGTGAGGATGGAAGGAAAATTCCACAGGTTGTCACATAGGGCTCTTCATCATCAGTTTCTGGTGTTTTCTTTCTCTCTCTCCTCTCTCTCTCTCTCTCTCTGTTCTCTCTCTCTCTCTCTCACTCACCTCTTTGTTTTTTTTTCTTCTTGGTACTGGGGTTTGAACTCAGGGCCTACACCTTGAACCAGTCCACCAGCCCTTTTTTTTTTTTTTTTGTGATGGTTTTTTCAAGATAGGGTCTCTCAGATTATTTGCCCAGGGCTGGCTTCATACCATGATTCTCCTGATCTCTGCCTCCTGAGTAGCTAGGATGACAGGTGTGAGCCACCAGCACTGGCTCTCATGAGTCTCTTGCATACTAAATAGCACTCTACCACTGAGCTACATCCCCAGACCCTGTTTTCTTTCTTATCACTGCTCCTCATAATCTTTGCCTTGAGGTCCAGTTTTTCCTCTTAGTTTGTGGGGTTTTTTTCCTTGGGGTGGTGGGAGGAGGGGGCAATTGGCTCTTCATACAGTTTCTTTTACCTGGCTCAAGTTAATCATTCTTCCTTCCTCTAAGTGCCAGTGTCAATCTTTCATCTAACCACCTTTCTCCCAGGTCCCAGTACCTTTCCTCTAGGTCCTTTTCCCTTTCCCTTCCCTTCCTTGCCTCAAACTCACTTATGTAGCCCAAGATGGCCTTGAACTTGCAATCTTCCTTTCTCAGCCTCCCAAGGGTGTTTTCTTCTTGTAAGTATATGCTCGGCTCTCAATTTGGTAAGGATTTTGGGGGAAAGAAATTTGTGCCCCTTGAGATATAGTTTATAATGTAATCATTTGTAAAATTTATCATACATTAATAAAATGAGGGATTCATTGTGATAATTCCGTCCATGCACACAGTGTATCTTGAATGAGTTCACTCTCTCCATTCTCCCTCTCCTCTTTCCCCAACAATGCAGTCATTTTGAAACAAATTGTCTAACTGCTGGTTTAAAGTGCTTGCATCTTGCTGACTGCATAGTTTAGGAGTACTTCAGCTGGCCAAGAAAACGATTTGTTTATGTTGTGATGCTAGGCATAGTCCTCACCTGTCTCTATCTTAATGTCATCTTCTCTTCTCCTTGGACTACTTGGGTGCCCTGAGGACATAGCCTATAAGCCTCTATGTGTCCCTGGGGTTTCTCTTGTTTGTTTAAATATTAAGTAAAATTATACATGAAAATTGTCAAGAACTGTCCCAGGAGCCTCACAGAAAGGAACAGCTAAAAAGAACCATCACTGTATAAAAAAGTGAGTTTTTTTTTTTCCCCACTGATGACCAAGACATACTTTACCTTAGGAAAAATGTATGTGACTATGTTGTCAAGGTTAAGAAAGGGAAGCCTGGTACAGGGGAACATGCCTGTAGTCCCAGCTACTTGGCAAACTTTTCTTTTTGGTGGTATTGTGCTTTGAATTCAGGTTCCTCATGCTTGCTAGGCAGGCACTTTACCAATGGGCCACATGTCTAGCCCAGTCCCAGCTACTTGGGGGGCTGAGGCAGGAGGATCTCTTGAGCTCAGGAGTTGGTGGTCAGCTTGGGCAAAACAGTGAGGCCAATGAGGCCCCATCACACACACAAAATTAATACGTAAAAAATTAAAAAGTGCAAGATGGCTGGGGGAGATGTATGTGCTGAGGTAGGAAAGAAACTGCCTAGCAAGCATAAAGACCTGAGTTCAAACCCCATACTGCCAAAAAAATTTTTTTAAATGCTAGAATTTCAATCAAGTATTCTAGAAACATAATGGAAGAATTCCCTTAAAGAAGATGCAGAAAAAAGTTAATGAAGTTAACCATCTGCTGCTCTATTACATAATTATTTCTCTTTTGTTTATGTTATAAATTTAAAAAAATAATTAAGACTGGGGATGTAGATCAGTGGTAAAGTACTTGTCTAGCATGTCCCAGGCCTGGGTTCAAAGCAATTATATAATATGATCTGGAGAAAAGGGAGATGGGGAAAAAGCTTCACTGGCATAGCAACCACCTTGCCTGTGCACGCTCGGATTGAACCGAGGGCCTCTTGCATCTCAGGCACACCGGCTACCACTGAGCCTCAGCACCTGCCCTGCTTTTGTTTTACATACTATGAGAAAATAAATTTAGATTTAAGTATTGTTTAAAGAACCGGTCACTGTTCAGGAAACCAATAGACGTGTGCATGGGAGTTGCTTGTTTACTTCTGGTTTCTGCCACCACACTGGATTCTCATGTACACTTCAAGAGTTCTGTCTTTGTCATTGATGTGTCCCATCTCTTGGCATATTGCCTAATTGCTCTCCTGAACCAAAGCCATAGCATTTCCAACTCCAAAGGCAGGAAAATAAAATTACCAAACTTCCACTGTCAACCTCATTTTCTTTATATCTTTTACAATGAAATAGTTGTAGAGAAAAAAAGTTAAAATATTTGTCATTCGTGAGAATTAGATGTGTCTGTTAGAAAATTTTAAGAACTTCACAAACATCTCTCAGAGTGACTCCAGCCCCATGTTGCTCAGAGGCCACCTCCAATCTTCTAATCTATAAAGATACCACCAGGGATGAGGGTGTAGTTCAGAGGTAGAGCAGTCCCCAGGTTCAATTCCAGCACTACAAAAACAACCAAACAAAAAAACCCACTCCCACCACCAGATTTCATCAGGGATATCTTAATTATTTTAGCTGTGAAGGTAAATTAAAGCAATCTCGGGGGTGGGGGTGCGGGGAGGTTGGTATAGAGAAAAGAGTAGTTACATTTTAGAAAGCAATCCATGGGAACAGGCTTTAATTTGGAAATGCAAATATCTATCGATTAGGTTTTCAATTATGTGCACAATCAAGGACTCCTGAGGTGCAAAACAGTACTTACCTAAAAAAAAGAAAAAAGAAAAAGAACACGGAGGGCATGACGGGACTTATTTTTCATTCCTTGTATTAATTTACATTATACATTGTATTGCAATTGAGTGAGGTGATTTTCTTCATTTCCTCAGCATTTAAAATCAGAAGATATTGGGGGGCGGGGCACCTAGGCCATTTGATGTAATCTTTCCGCATCTTTTTTGGGGAAGAAGGTGAGATAATGGAAATAAAGATGGCTTATTACTTTCCTTACTGTATTCATAATTCATAGAATGGAAAAGCAACTTAAGTAGACATTAAGTTTTCCCTTCTTCCTTTGGGCCTATCTTCAAAGCCCCCTACACTTAGAATTTCCTGGGGTGGTGCTGGTGGAGCGCAAAAGGCTGGAGGCTGGATTCAGGAGACCTGGCTTCCCATGCCACTTTGTAGCTTGTGGCATTAAACACAATGCTTATTTTTCAGCGTTTCGGTTTCATTATTTGGGAAATGGGAACCCTGTATCTGTTTTATAAGGTTGTTGTGAAGATGAATCGGGCCTGTGTGTGAAAAGCCTCTTTAAGCTGTAAAATGCAACCCAGATGTTAGTTATTATCTCCTTTAAAGGGCACAGAATCCGTTTCAATTGCATAGGAGATTGCAAAAAGCCTCCTTGACACTTTCAGTCAGAACTTGACCCGGAGTTTAATCTCGCTGTCAAGCCAAAGGGTTCTCGTGCCCTACAGCAGCCTGGGGCAGGGTCACCCATGCGGTCGGTGCGGTCACTGCCGTATTCCATCCGGAGCCGCAGCTCCCTCACGATCCTCCCACGAGGGCCGCTACGTTCCCCGACTTTTGGGTGGCGCCAGCTAGAGGGCGTGGGCCGCAGCGGAGCAGGGTACCGCGGCTGGGGGTGGGGAATGATGGGGGCGGGGAGGGTTGAGCAGGGGGCGTGGCCTCACCGGAGGGCGTGGCCTCGGCCTCCCTGCGTTCTGGGCGGCGGGCGCACGGAGCTGGCGAGCGAGCGAAGTGGCGAGGCGCGCGCGGCCCCTGCGCACTCGGCGGCCGCCGCCTGCGAGCGTCGTGTCGAGAGCTGCGTTCTCGCCGCCGCGGGTCCGGAGCCGAGCCCCAAGAGGACGCGCTCCCCTGTGCTGCCAGCACCCGCGCCCCTTCCCCACCGCAACAAGTCAAGGGAGGTGACGAGGGCGCGCGACCTGGGACTGGAGGACCGAGGGTCTGGAAGGTAAGCGGAGCCCTGCACCCCCTGGGCTTGGGGGTCCCTCTGGCCCGGAACGCCGCAGCCGCGGACTTCTCGGAAACCCTCCACGCCTCCGTGCCGGCTGCCCAGCAAGCTGACTCAAGTCGCTGGCGTCTCCACTTTTCCGGTGGGAACCTGCGGGTAGAACCGGCGAAGGAGACGCAGCGCGCGCACCGCCCTTACTTAAAAATCCGCAGCAGGTAGCGTTCAGAAAAACCGAGGATGAGGACAAGGGAAGTGACCCATCGTCCTCCCCCACCCCCTGCAAATCAAGCGTCAGTCCTTGCGCCCAGCGTCTTGCGGAAAGATGTCCCGTTGTTGGAACCTGGTGCCTGAGTTGCGTAATAGAGTCCCAGAAGTTTCTCGAGGAGTAAAAGCGGGGCTCTTGTCTCCGTCGCTCCGCACCCCTCCCCCAGGCCTCTGGTGGAGGGAGATTGGTGGTACCAGTCCTATCTAATTGGGATCGAGAGGGAGGCGTTTGTCGGTGGTCAGCACGCTTGGAACGCGAGGGGGAAAGTTCGGTGCACCTTTTGAGACTTGCTTCCTGGGGCAAAGGGAGACGGCATCTTAAGAATATGGGACTGGTTAATTTCTCTCTCTCTCAATTCAAGCGTCTGCCCCTTGCGAGCTCTCCGACCGTGCGAGCACCCAAGTCCGCGAATTAGAGAGGGGAAGGAATCACGGGTCCTGGGGACCTGCGTTGTCTTAACATGATGGTAGTTACAGTGATGAAGCCATAAGGAACCTGAGAGCGTTTTGTTACTTGGGGTCCTCACTCACCCCTATATTGTTATGCAAATGGTCCCAAGGAGACCCTTGGCTTTGGAGGTTGGAGAAGTGTTCAATTCCTACGAGAATCAGTCTCTGTAGGAGGAAAATCTTTGCTGCTGGTGATTTGATTCGCCGTGTTTTGTTTTGTTCTAGTTTAAGGGTAGGATGGGATAATGTTAATCCTGTTGGTGCACCATGGGGGGTGGGGAGAGTATGACAAATCTCTGAGGAACCAGACAGCTTTAAAACCTTCAGTGCGGAACCGTAAATTAAAGCGAAGACCCAGGGTTCCACGAGACAGTTGCAAAGTGAGAATTCTGAGCTCTGTAATGGAGGCACAGAAACATCAGGAGAAGGAACCGGGGAGGTGTGAGGATTTTGCTTGTGCGAGATCGTTTCAGAGCAAGGTCATGCAGAATGCATAGAATGTAGGTGGTGGTGGGTTACCTCTTAGAGCTACGTGGTGTCACATTCGTGGGGACAGAGTCAGGAACAGGAAAAAGTCCTTTGGACTCTAGAGTTAAGTTCTGAGGCTTGAAAATACCTAGGCATGGCCCTTTTTCAGTGTTTACTTCCTCTGTCTAATGCATTTCCGTAGCTTGCCTTTCATCTTTAGTGGAAAGGATTCCTTGAGTGTATATTCTGGAAATAGATTCACAGGAGAATTGAAAATTCCGGGTGGATTGCCTGCTTTAGTTTAAAAAGGTGTTGGCTCTTGCCAGCGTTGCTAAGTATTATATTTGAAGATAAATATGCAGAAGAGGAATGGAATGATCTCTTGGAGACAGGAGAGAAATCTGGGGAATAGATAAATAGTAGTTAAACCAAGGAAATTCATTTGAGCTTAGCTATTTGTAAGGAGAGAAGGTATCCAGGAAAGGATTTGAGCGCAGATTTGGTCACTGAGCCGAGAGGCATTGAGGAGTGGGACTTCAGCGGAGAAAACGAGTTTAGATATTGGTGACTGTTCTCATTTTTCAAATGTAACTCAGGGAGTCAGTGAAGCTGGGGATGGGGCCTTACAGGTGTGTTGCTGTCAATTCTTTGCTTTCTGCCTGTAGGAAGAAAATGAACTTACATATTAGAGTTAATACGTCTTAATCATTCATTGCAGAAATTGAATTTGTTGTGTCTTTGCTTAACTCATCGACTTTGCAAAAATGTAAATTTGACAAATCTAAATGCATTCAATTTAGTTACAAATATCATCCAAAGATTAGAATATATAGCAAAATAAAGTACAGGTTATTTTGAACATTGCTCTCTTCCACAGTATGCAGAGTATGCATGAATTTTCTGCCTCCAGAAGTCACTGTTCCACTGTGGGGTAACCAGACTATATCAAAATTTGCCGTCTGTCCTATTTCCTATCTGGTTTAACTGAATTTTTTAAAGAGCTGGTTGAGCTAATTTTAATTGGCTAACATACCTGTTTAAGCCGGGTGCTGGTGGCTTATGCTTGTCAGTAATGCTAGCTACTTGGGAGGCAGAGATCAGGAGTATGGAGGTTCAGAGCCAGCCTGGGCAACATAAGTGAGCCCCTATCTCACAAATACCCAACACAAAAAAGGGCTGGCGGATTGGCTTGAGTGGTTGAGCATCTGCTTAATTGGGTTATAGATTAAATCTGGAAGATATTCAGTTAAGATACACATATATATGAGTTGCAATTTACTTTATCTTTGTGGTTGTTCAGTTAAAGTTATTGCTTGAGAGTTGAAAAGATGAGAGAAAAAAAATGAACATTGCATTTTGTTTTGAGTCTGCATTTTGCTATGTGGTTCAGGTTGGCCTGGAACTTTCCACCCTCCTGCCTCTGCCTCCCAAGTGCTGGGTTTACAGGTGTGCACTACCAAAACCATTCATACCTAGCTTAAATTTAAGCTTGCTTTGTTTTTTCTTTTTTAGATAGTCTTGCTATGGAAGGCCAGGCTGGACATGAACTCAATCCTCCAGCCTCAGCCTCCTGACTGTTGGGATTACAGGCATGGACCACCACACCCAGATTAAAGTTAAATTTTTAAGAAGACAAACTTGGTTTTAATATTTTTTGAAAGTCAAATGGAAGGAGTTTCAGGCTCATCCCTTTCATCAAATAAATTTGCATAATCCCTTGTGAAGTTAGTTGAATGCTAAAATTCCAAATCCTAAAATGGCCTTAGGCTTTCAATTTTAAAAGGCAAAGCTAAGTTATACTTAAATTTTGAGTGGGATGCTATATGGCTGTGCTTTTCTCCATGCTTCTAAAGCCCCACCTTGAAAGTTGTCCTTGGACTAAACTTGGTTTCTGTCTCAGATATGTCTGTTGAAGCTAAAAGTCCAAAGTTCCCCTATTTCAAGGCTCTAAACCGTTAACTAATTTTTCAGGAAATTGAGAAAGTTTGTTGGAGAGAGTACAAATTAAGGAACTGCATTTATCATAACTATATGAAATGTGGTAAGTAAACTATATTTTCCTCATTAAACTACACCTTCAACAATGTTTTCTATTCCCATGATATTTAGTAAGCAGTGCTTATTGGTAGTCTCACTTTTTTTTCCCCCTTTGGTGGTACTGGTGTTTTGAACTCTTGGCCTACACCTAGAGCCACTCCATCATCAGATCTTTTTTTTTTTGGTGGGGTTTTGAACTCAGGGCCTTCACCTTGAGCCACTCCACTAGCCCTATTTTTGTAAGGGTTTTTCAATTTAGGATCTTGCGGCCAACTATTTGCCTGGGCTGGCTTTGAACTGAAGTCCTCCTGATCTCTGCCTCCTGAATAGCTAGGATTACAGGCATGAGCCACCAGTGGTCAGATAGTCTCACTTTTTATACACAGTAGAAGCGTATTTAATATTGGTGACTTGAAGCTCTGGTTTTTACTAGATTATATAACCCTAGAGTCCAGTGATGAAAATTCTTCCACAGTGTGGAAGTAACTAAAAGATGTGGTTATTTGTTGGTACACATCTTTTGTTACTGATTAACTGCCTATACGTACAGAACATATTGCTGTAACTTGATGCCATGAGGTGCTAAGGCTGTCGGGGTTGCACTAGGAGTTTCTGTCTTATGTCTTAGTTCAGAACTCCTTCAGTAGTATTCTCCAGAGGGAAGAAAGTCAGCTGACTTTCTTAAATTATCTGGCCCATTTTAAACATGACTAAGGCCTTCTTGTGAGAGTGACTTTCTCCTATTAAAAGACTGAGATTATTGTGACAAGTGGGGCCTGGAGGAAACAATTACATTATTAATAAAATATCTCGGATTCATTCCTGACACCTCCTGAGTACTGAACATCTTCCATGAGCCAGATAATAATCCAAGCATTGGAGCAGTTGGGATGATACCATGATCAAGAAAGAGCAAGGGCCTGTACAGGTGGAGTGCACATCCCCAGAGCACCCTAGTGTCTACCGAAGGCATTCCCATGATGTACCACCTAAGCCTCTGAAGTTGGAGCTCATTTTCCATTTCCATTCTAAAATCAGGAAATTGAGTTGAAGTTAAGTGACTTGACTCTGACTCAAAGCCTGGTGCCCTTTCTACTATGGTACACCATGCTGGTGATGTTGATATGTGGTTTCCTGTTTTTCAAGAATTACAGCCTGACTCTAAAATATAAATAGTGTTTCTTCTTGGCTAAGTAATTCTTTCTGATCATTATGGGAATGAAAAAAGTATTTTCATTATCATTGTGGACATATTTTTGTGCTTCCAAAGGAAAATATTATGCAGACCTATTTAACAGACACATGCTGTTTATTTACACTGAAGATCCTTACTTTCCAAAAAATTAAACACAGGGCCTTACAAACTGGCTGTCTTAGGAAAACTGTTATTCAGTGTATAAAAGCTCAACTTACAGAATTTCAAGAGTATTTGTCCCCAGTGTAAATGAGGATTTTCCCCTACCCTTTCCTTCAATTGTATAGATGCAATATAGCAGAGGTTTTCAGACTTGTACATCAGGATCTCCTGGAAGGCTTCTTAAAACACACGCCATGAGGTTTTCTGATTCAGGAGGTAGAGGTGATGCCTGAGAATTTGCGTTTGTGTTCTGGGTTGCTAGTGCTGCTGCTACTCCTGGAACCACACCTTAGCACCACTGCAACCTAGCAAAGAGTTAAAAGTGTGGCTTCTCATTGGGACAGCTTGGGTTTGAACTTTTTTATTTTGGGGGGGCATTACTGGGTTGAACTAGGGGTTGGCACTTGCTAGGCAGGTGCTGTACCACTTGAACTGTGCCCCTAGTCCATGTGTTTGAATCTTCGATATGCTACCTGCTAGCTGTCAGACCTGAGACAAATTACTTCTTGTCAGGAGCTGTGAAGAGGGTGGGTGTGGTGGTGCACACCTGCCCTCTGGAGGCTGAGACAGGAGGATCTTGAGTTCAAGGCCAGCCTGGGCTACCTAGTGTAATTCTGTCTCGACTTCCTGCCTTCCCTCCCTAGAAACCCCAAAACACTATGAAACCTTAAGTTTTATCCTATTTTCAAAGAAACAAGTTAATCTGCCATAGTTTCTGGGACTGCTAGGTAAGAGAGGAATAACTTTGTCACTTATAATAGCTGAAGTCTACTATCAACATTTTCTTACACATTTTTTTTCTTTTTGAGGGGGCCATACTGGGGCTTGAACTCAGGGCCTTGCACTTGGTAGGCAGGTGCTCTACCATTTGAGCCATGCCATTTCAAAGGGTTATGAGGCAAGAGACAAGTGGCACCTGCATACTCAGTGAACTGCATTGTGGGAGAGGAATCCTGAGCCTAGGGAATCCCATCTTTTACAATTGGCAGGAACCATGGTTGTGCTCTATCTTGATTGTACTGTATAGTAAACATACAGTCTTTAGCTCTAGAAAGAGACATCATGTCTGTTTCCCAAGGCTCTTCGCTATGCATATATCCTTAAAGATAATCTGTATCTCCGACAGTTGTCACCTCTGCTTTTAAGCCAGGCAGAAATGTCAGAGAGCAGTTGTTGCCCAGTTGCCCAGCACATTTGCATGTTTTTTCCCTTGTAGGATAAACCGTAGAGTTTACCTCCCTTATTAGGTAGTTAGATTAAGGTACTAAAATTTGGGAGTCCTTGGAGCAGGACATAATAAATGCATAATGTGCTATTATTACTTCTGAAGGAAGAAATTATGTTGGTTCTTTATAACAGTAAATATTGCCTTATAAGAAGAAATAATTGCTTTACTTTGAGTAAATTGCAACCTTTGAATTTGTTCCAAGAAGCTTCCTTAATGGGTCCAAAATTTTTTTAAATGGGGTAATGCATTGTATGGTATTTTACCAGTCCATGGGGAATGAAGCAAAGAGATTTTCTACCAATATGCATGTGCTTTTCCATGGTTCTCAGCCTGGTAATGGTTCCACAGACTCATGTGACTAATCCTGTCCAGTGGGAATGTCACTTCACTCCTGACCTGTTTAGGTGACTGTGGTAAGACATTTTAATTTCTGAATAAATTTGGATTGTGGAGGAGCGGAAGGGTCATTTAAATAGACATGACAGAGTGCATTCCTAAGTGAAATATAACCTGCACCACTTGCACAAAATCTAATGTGGATATTGTCGATTTTCATAGGAGATTAGGGCTGTAGGTGTAACTTAGTGGTGGAGGGCTTGCGTAGTATGCACAGGCCTTGGGTTTGACCCCCCAGGACAGTGAAAAAAAAATTAAAAATAGAAATAATACAGCAGCTGTGTGTTGAAAGCCTGTGATATGCCACTGTGCTAGGCACTTTACCGAGGTGTTAGTCTCCTCTCAGTAACTCTGTAAAATGGGGGCTGGGCTCTTTCGTACAGGTGGCCAATGTTCCTTGCTGGTGAGAATCATGAAGCTCACTCAAGCCAAGCTTCTTTCTGTTATACAGCACCACTCTGTTTTGTTTTGTGGTGCTGGGGATGGAACCAAGGGCCTTTGCTGAAAGGGCTGGGCTTGAGGGCTCATGTCTGTAATCCCAACTACTGAGAAGGTGGAGATCAGGAGGGTGGCTCAAGGCCAGTCTGTGCAAACAAGTAGTGAGACCCCATTTCAACCAACAAGCCAGGCATGATGATACACCTGTTATCCCAGTTATGCAGGAGGCATAGGTAGGAGGCCAGCCCCAGACAAAACTGAGGGACCGTGCCAAAAAAAGGGTTGGGGCCATGCCTGAAGTGGTAGTGTCTGCCTAGGAACTGGAAGGCCCTGAACTCAAACCCCAGTACTGCCAAAAAGAAAAAAAAGAGAGTACTGAAGTGTTGCATTCTGTAATCAACCACCCCACACACAATTGCAGCACCCTACCTCACATCCCCTGTGGTACTGTATCCTCCTATTTTGTTTTTCTAGAGAGCATCTCTAGCAGCAATGTCTATGCTTTAATGTGTCTTCATCCTTGCTTACCTCCTGTAAATTGTGTTTTTAAGCTCAGTATGGCAAGAGTGCTTCACCCTCTTATTCTTTGTACCTGGTTCAGAGCAGATGCACTGGAAATACTTGCTGGTTCTATGAGTAAATGAACACACATGTGAACTCAGGGCCACTCTCTCAGGTTAGCATCCATCAGTACCCCCAACCTGTCTCCTTCTGAACTGTTCTTCCTGTCCAACAAGGAGCCCTAGAGTGGACCCTTTTGGGTTTAGGCAGGTTGGGTATCTTCACAGAGAAGGTCATGAGCGAGGACTGCCACTAGTGACTGTTCACATGCCTTTACAGATGTGTTATGAGGAATAATGACATCATAAATAAGATACTGTTTTATTGATCACTTACCATCTGCCAGAAAGTGACAGCAATGAGAGAGGAAGGGAGTGGAGAGAAAGTAAGCTAAAGTAAGGAGAAAAATACAGGTGGGTGGAAGAGAAGAAGAAAGAGGGGGGCAAAAGGGACCAAGTGGGAGAAGGAGAGGATTGAGTTGGAGAATTTAGTAAACTTGCCTTGGGCCACTATACCTTCTTCAAGGAGTGACTCCAAAACATGTTTGACCCTGAAAACTTAGAGCTCTGCTGATGTGAGTTTAGCTACAATTTTTGTGGCATTTGTGTTGCAGCTTTTGGGAGAGGAGATAACAGTAACAACTAAAGTCTACCAGTTTGGAAACATTGTAGTTAGCAGGTTAGCAATTTAAGTTTCATGAAGCGGCATCAAAGACCTTATCAGTAGTCATAGTAGAACAGTGTTTCAGCCTTAGGAGATACTGTAACAGTTAGCCTTTGAATCATAGCAGTCAATTTAAAATGATTACAGATTTTGTGTAGTGTTGCCATTTGTATCAAATAGTTTTTGAACTCTGTATTAAGATAATTTGGCAACATACTTTTGCCTTAAGAATGAAGAAAAAAAATAGAAACTATGTAAAGCCAGTTATGATAAGTGCAGTCAATTTGCAAATAAAATAGATACAAGGGAGGGAAAAGGAAACAGCTGTTGATAGTGTTACTCAGAGTTGTTTCTAGAGATACACCAGATAAGTACCAAAGCCATCTGCTCAGACTGGAGAACAAATTTTTCTAAAATCCAGTCCTGTTTTGAGAGGACACTCAAGAATTTTATTTTATTTATTTATTTAGCATTAAGTGCCTTTTTAGAGTAGAAGTAAAATATTAAGGTGGTTATTTGGGCTTTTTTTTAAGCATGGCTTTCTTGTGTGAAGATCAACTGTTGTCTATGTACTCTTTCTTCCCTTTCCTCCTTTTACTTACATTGAGAATACTGGGGCTATGTGTGACCTTGGGCAAATTACTTAAAACCAAGTCTCTTATCTATAACATGGGGTATTAGTATTTTGCCTTCAAGCTTATTGCAATATTTACATGAAATGTTATTTTTCAAAGGGCTTAACACAATATTTTGCACAAAATAGACATCTACAAACATTTCTTCTCCTTCTCCACATCATAGACCTATGCACATTTTTCTTCTTTCTGAAATGACTTTGAGTAGCAGCCTCAAAAATTCAAAGTGCACTTGGCCTTTGCTAACATGCTAGCTGTTTTGTTCATGCAACTTGGGAGATGGTGAAGAACCATTTTCTAATTCAAATGAGAACTCTGAATTCTGTCTTTCTGAAGGTGTCTAGCAGGAAATGTGGTGCACCTAGCTCCATGTCTCCTCTCAGGCTCATGTTCACAGGCTGCTGTTTTTCTTTCAGATGAGCAAACCTGCCACCTCCCACTGACGGGCAGCATGGCATTTAAGGAAAGAGTTGACAGCGGCAGCAACAGCAGGTAAGCATAGAATCAGTGACATTTAACTTTCAAATCAGCCATCTGAATAAGTTTGGTACTTTTTATTTTTGCAACTTCAGAACTCTGTGGTACAGGAAAGTGTTTGAAATTTTTAGTTTTTGGGCTACAGGCATGAACCAAGAGGTACAGCACCTGTCTAGCCAGGAGGACCTAGTGTCACCAAAAACAAAACAAAATTAAAAAAAAGAAAATTTCAATTTTTTTTCCATTAAGTCAAGTCTGTTGGACTGGCTATTCCACACTCCACATCCCCACCCCTCAGTGCTGGGATTGAACTCAGGGCCTTGCACAGCTAGGAAAGTGCTTGAATACTGAGCTATACCCGCAGCCCCATATTTTTTTCAGTCATTCTTTTTTGTTTATTTTTTTGAGACAGCCTCTGTAAACCAGGCTGTCCTCAAACTTGAAATCTTCCTGCTACAGCTTCCTGAGTGCTGGGATTATCACCAGGCCTTTGTGATGGGTGTTTTGTTTTTTTGTTTTTGTTTTTTTTTTTTTTTGAGATGGGTGTCTCACGAACTACTTTCTTGGGCTGGCTTTGAACCATGATCCTCCTGATCTCTGCTTTCTTTCTGGGTAACTAAGATTACAGATGTGAGGCACTGGGCCCAGCCCCATCATTTTTTTAAAAACCTAATTAATTCGTGTATTTAAAATGTAGATGTTATTATATTAGATTAGCCATATTGTGCTGATTTGGCAAAATGTACACATCCAGCCTGTGCCAAAACAAATCACAACAAATCCATGTCATTATGTGGCCCTTCAAGAGGGAAGACTGTGACATTTATACTTTACCCCTTCACATCTCTCCCTCTTACCCTGGGCACTTACTCAGTGCTCGCTTGCATATACTAACCCAGGTGCTGCTTGGTGGGGTGCAGGTTAACATTCTGAAGCTGTTTGAAGAGTAACTGTTAAGAATTCTTAATAGTACCGATCAGGTTTTAACTATGCTATTAGCTATTCAAAAACATATTAAAGTATAAAATTGAGACACAACTTGCTTAATTAGTATTTATTGAGTAACGGGGTGCTTGAAATTCTGGGATGCCCTGAGTACATTCCCTACTTCCTCCCCCTGTTGGGATCATTTAGGAAATTCTTCAATTTCAGGTGATGCTGGTGGGGCTATCGTTAAACTTAGTACACCATGGGGGAGACATTGCCACCCAGGCTGCAGCCATTCACATCCTCCTAGAGCCTGGGGAAAAACTGTCCTCATCTGTTTTTACATTTTAATTTTTTTTGTTGCTAAATGTCTTGTCCTTTATGGGTTCTGGTTTTGATTGTGCTTGCAAAGGTCTTTGCGACTCCAAGATTGTGAAGATAATGGCATGTGTTCTTTGCTGGCATTGTGTGATTGCATTTTTTTTGCATTTAAATCAGTATGTACTGATGTAAACTGGTGGCCTGTGGGCTGGATCTGGTTCACATATGGGTTTCAGTTGGTGCTTCACAGCGTGATGAAAGAACTTATCTTCCAGTGCTGTTTATAACAGCCTAGACTTCTATCTTTTCTTGAAAAATGTAAGATTTAGCAATACTGAACTTGTGTTGCCAAATAACCATCCAGATAGTGTTGAATAGTTACAGCTACTTAAGATAGAACAGCAGTTTTCTATCTGAACTTCCCAGGTAGCTTGCCATTAGCACTTTTTCAGGTGTGGCAAGATGGTGATTTATTTCCTCAACCTACCAATAAACCAAAACTCTCACCTGATTTCCTCCTGCAGACATCAGCTTTGTCACAGTGCCTATTAAAAAAAGAAAGAAAATACAACTTTGAGAAAGTGAAATTGGTAAGATTTCATATTAATAAGAAAATAAAAAGATGGGAGAATGTTAGGGAGCTTTTTTTTTTGAAGAGCTAGATTTGAACTCAGGGCTCCTCTTTTGCAAAGCCAGGTGCTTTACCCTTGAGCCACAAGTCCCTCCAATCTATTTTGCTTTGGTTACTTTGGAGATAGGTCTCAAGAACTATGTGCTCAGGCTGGCCTTGAACCAAGGTTACAGGACTGAGTCACTGCATGCAGTCCTTTTTTGTTTCTATTCCTTGGAGATTTGTTTGTTTGTTTGTTTGTTTGCGGCACTGGGGTTTGAACTCTGCCTCATGCTTGCAAGGCAGGCACTTTTCTTGAACCTCTTCACCAGCCCTTTTTTGTGATTTTGTTTTTTTCCTTCCAAGATAGGGTCTTGCTAACTATTTGCTTGGGGCTGACTTCAAACCTCAATCCTCCTGATTTCTGCCTTCTGAGTAGCTGGGATTACAGGTGTGAGCCACTCTGCCCAGCTTCCTTCTTTGTTTTTAAAGCAAAAGGCTATCTAGTTGTTTCAAGGCAATTTATTAGTCATCTCTCTTTTCTGCATTTATTTGAATGCTGGGTCTGAATTTCATCAAATTCTTGCATCTATTTAAGTCTCTAGTTCCATTGATTGTGTCTTCTGGCAATGATGGTATACTGTTTACTGAATTTTTTTTATTTTGGTGGTGCTGGAGATGAAACTCAGGGGCTTAAACATGCTAGGAAAATACTGAGCTATACCCTAGCTACAGTATGTTTTTATGTGTTTTAACATCCAGACAGATTCTTTATCATTGCTTTTCATTTTTTAAATTCAAATAGAGGGGCTGGTGGAATGACTTAAGTGGTAAAAGTGACTGCCGACTGCCTAGCAAGTGTGAGGTCCTGAATTCAAACTCCAGTTCTGCCAAAAAATAAATGATAAAATTCAAATAAATATTTGTATCTGATCACATTTCCAAGTGTGCTCTGCAGGCATTAGTTATTTCTAGAAAAATTATTGTTGCCATTTTGACTGGGGTCTCTTTGAATTTATCATGACTTCCATAGAATATTAAAACTGGGTCTTCAAATCCCAGTCTCTCTCTCTCTCTCTCTCTCTCTCTCTCTCTCTCACACACACACACACACACACACACACACACACACACACAAACCCAAAACAAACAAAAGACAAAAAAAACTGGGTCTTCCTGCAGAAGAACCTAGATACTAGGTTGGTAAAGCTTTCAGGGTTTGAAGAAATTTTGCATTTCAATTGTAAATTTTTGTATAGCTCTCATTTCTTTCTTTTTTTTTTTTCTTTGGTGATACTGGGGTTTGAACTCTGGGCCTTGCACTTGCTAGGCAGGTGCTCTACCACTTGAGCCACTCTGCAGTCCATGTATAGCTCTGATCTTTAAAAAAGTTTCTACTTATTCATATTGCATCCAGTATAGTTAAGAGTATTGACAGTTGTTGCTTATTATTAAGTTTGGATGTGTAACTGCCCTTAGCAGTAACATTCTAACAATTACAGAGCTATTTTTTAATTTGTTACACTCCAGGTGTAACACTGATATGCTCCTCATTTTCATATCTAGTGAAGGTTGTAAACTAGGAAAAACCCTAAATAGAGCTCTGTCCTTAATATAGACTGGTAACTCACTTATGTAAATGTTTAATAATAATAGGTATTGAATCTTTAAAATGTTAATAGTCTGGAAAAAAAAAACACATCAAATTCACATGGAACCGTTCCACAGCTAGGACCTGTATTATTTGCAAAGAAAACACATGTATTGACTATGTAGCTGTAATCACTAAAACTCAGTAGAAGTCTGAGTGTGAACCCCTCTTCACTCAGTGCTATCAAAAGTCCTAAGTGTGAACAGAATATTAATATAATGTGCAAAGACAACATTTGTTTAAGTTCTTATAAATATTAGGCTTATTCTATGATTTTTCAAGCTTATCAGCATTAGACACTATTGAATCTGAGCATGCATTTCCCCCACATCCTTCCTCTCCTTCTCAATTCTTTCTAAAAATTGTTATTACAGTATAACAGACTGAAAATAGCAGACTTTATTGGTACAGTTCAATGCATTTTCACAAAGTGAACACAACTGTGTAACAGATCAAGGGACTTACATACCCGTTCCTCAGAACCCCTCCCCCTTTCAGATGCTGCCTCCCTTGGAGGTCACCATTCTCCTGACTTCTAACACCACACATTTGTTTTGCCTGCTTTTGAATTTTAGTTAAAAATAATCTTATAGTGCAGACTCTTGTGTTTCTTTTCCATTTCATGTTCATATTATTTTTTCTTTTGTTCACCAATAAGTTAAAAAATCTTTGTTATGTTTTATATTAATATATTACTTACATATTAGAATCAGTGTTAGTTTTGTTTTGGTGGTCCTGGGGGTTGAATTGATGAGGGCCCCACACTTGCCAGGCAGGTGCTTTACCAGTTGAGCCATACCACCAGCTCTCAATTAAGTATTTTTCATCAACTTGTCTTAGCCTACCATGATAATGTAATAGTCCTTTCTCTTCTATTAATTTTGTCCAGATTGATAACATTTTCTTTTTTATAACTATTTGAGCTCTTGCAAGCTTTTTAAATGTACTGCCAGAGGCCACCATCACTTTTACTTTATTTATCTTTTTTTTGTGTGTGTTGTGCTAGGGATTGAATCCAGGGTCTTGTGAAGGCTAGGCAAGCACTGTAGTTCTGAGTTACATCCCCAGCCCTGGCAAACTTTTTTTTGTTTCTGGCAAGGTCTCTTCATATAGCTCGGATTGGACTCATACTGAGATTCCTCTCAGCTCCTTAGGCCCAGCATGCTTGGTTCCTCAACCTTTATTACTAATTTAAATATAAGACAAGGGCCAGGCCTGGTGGTACAGGCTTGAAATCTCAGCACTTGGGAGGGTGAGGTAGAAGAACCTTGACTTTGAGTCCAGCCTGGGTTACATAGGGATAACCTGTCTCAAAAAACAAGCTAAACAAAACAAAAATGATTAGCATTGTTGTTGTTATTTGATGGAACTGGAGTTTGAAAGTTGGGGCTTGGTAGGCAGGTTCTCTGTCATTTAGTCCTGCCCCAGCCTATAAGCAGTGTTTACATTACTTTGATTAGGGAGTAAAATAGTGTCTTAGGATTTCATTTCTGTGTATCCAGGCAACCCATATCAACTCTTGAGTAAGATTGGCTGAAACTCATGCCACATTTTAGATTGCTTCATCTCTGAATAGTGTTATTTCCTGGAGTTTCCAACGACTTCTTTTTCATTATTGAAAGAGAATGAGCCTTTTGCATTGCACTAACATGTTCATCTTCCTTTTTGTATCAATTAGTTAAAGTCTCTTTTGTTCTTGGAATCTTAAAACTAATTTTTTTTTCATAGTTTGTGTGTCAAATTGCATTCTTCTGACTTTGGGCCCAGGTAGGTAATTGAAGCCAGAGTACAGCTGGGAGAAGTTCTGGGATACAGTGCGTCCTTGATGACTGGGGAAAAACCTGATAAAGTAAAGCAAAAGCATGAAAGTTTATTTTAGGCTACAGTACCAGATCAGTTGGACAGGGTTTAATTGTCTTTTGTCATTAAAGGTGGGCACTTCTTACAGATGTTTTAGGAGATCTGATAAGTTTTTCAGTATTTGGGAAGACCTGGGGTGGGGGTGGGGGGTTGCATTTTTTTCAACCCTGAATCTCATGGTAACACTGTGCCCTGGAAGTTCCCTTATGTGCAGTCTGAAATGATGTTTACGGCTCCTAATTGAGAAGAGTCTTCAATTAGTGAGGAAGCTACAAGGTGTTAAGCAGATTAACACCTATTATATGGACAGATTTTCTTTGTGGGAGTGAATCAGGGACTGAATTTCCAGATGCTTACTGAAGAGATTAACCACTGTATTCTTGCTTTCCTGAACTAGTGATTCATTTGAGCATTGTAAATAATCCACACCTGGAATTGTGAAATGGGGAAACAAGGTTTCCTGTATTTTTCAAGAAGTACTTTCAGGCCTAATTTACACACACAGCATTTTCTTATACAGAACACCGGTTTTCCTTTATTTTAGAAAATGGTTGCTAACTGTCAAGTATGTGTCGTTGTCATATGTATCTTCAGATGAGTCACTTAGTTTGATGGGTTTAGTTTGGGACTTGTCCTAGACCTAAGGGAATTTTTTTTTTTTTGGAATTATTTTCCAAAGGGACAGCTAAATTTGGGGTTTAAGAAGATTACACCATAGAAATAGTGAGTAAAGTCCCAGTAAAATCCTTGTATCTATGATCACATGTCATGATAGGGCACAGATGAGCTGAGGAGTCTGGAGCCAGCTTGAGTAGAGACCTCCTTCTGACACCAGTTATGCAGGCAAATTGATTAACTTTTAAAACCTCATTAAAATAGGAATAAGGAGAATAATGCATGTAAAGTGCTTATCTCAGTGCCTAGAACATCATTAATCCTCAGAAAATTATCAATTTTTCACTCAGGTGATGATGGTTGGTTTCAGTTACCTTACTTTTTCTTCTAGAGAAAACATTTTCTTGAGAGGCAAGCTCCTCCAGGAATAATAAGGAGAATTATGGCAAAACAGAACTTTAAGACAGAGGCACAATGTGCACTTATTAGCTGGGCATATGGATACACTTAAAAGGTTTTACTATGGTGCATTTTACATTTAATGTTGGCTGTGGGATTGTCCTAAATCACACACAAAGAACTGTAAAAGCTCTGCTACGTAGTATTTATTCCTTTACAAGTGACATAGGCATGTTTAAAAACAATGGAAACTTAATTAAGGCATAATTTACATGCTGCTTTTAGTATACAGTTTAATAATTTTTAGTATGTTTATTTGTTTTTTTTGGGCACTGGGATTTAAAATTGGTCTCCTCATGCTTGCTAGGCAGACACTCTTACCTCTTGAGCCTCTCCACCAACCAATTTTTGTATTTATTTATTTATTTATTTATTTTGCTTAGTAAATTTATTGTGAAACCATCACAAGGATCCAATTTTAGAACATTCCTATCACTCTCAGTAGATGGAACTACTTCTTTACAGTTCATCCCATTCCACCCCTAGCAATTGTATTAGTTATTAATTGACTTAATAATTCTGTCTTTTCTGGACATTACATTTAAATGTAGTCACATAATATGTGGAGTTTATGACTGACTTTGTTACTTGGTGTAAGATTTTTTTCCAAGGTCTATCCATGTTGTAGCATGTATCAGTATTTCATTCCTTTTGGTTGCCAAATAATATGCCACAGTATGGCTCCATTATCCTTTGTTTGTATTCACCAGTCAGCTGGCATTTGTGTTTTATCTAGGAGAGGAATTGCTTATTTGTAAGGTCGACTAGAATCATCATTAGATTATTCTAGGCTCACAAAGTCATAGTGACTATGGTGCAGTTTCAAATTCATTTGCATGTGGCTTGTCTGAACTGCACTAATTCAACAACTAGAGGCCACCAAATTAAAAACGATTTATTGCTTTCAGTGCAATGAATACTTATCGAGGCAGTTAGGATTGTATCATTTTAGGTGATACCTAGGTCCAGGTGGTAGATAAGATGGACATTGAGTTGAGCTCTTTGTATGGATACTAATTTGACACTGTCTTCATATGGGGAAGAACCTTTTTCTTTTAGGAGGGTTTTAGTCATAACAATCTTTTTCCTCTGAAACTGCAGCAGTGAGTCTCCTTCAGAATTTGTGGAACAGTGTTAAAAAGAAGAGAATTTCAGTTCCAGTATCTTCTGTTTCTCAGAAGTTCAGGGGATATCTCAAATCTTGTGTTTAATAACCCTGTAGTCAGATTAGTAGTGTTAACGTTACTGAAGGGAGCAAAGGCCTGGAACATCTCATTCATAGCTGAATATGTAAATCAGACTATAGGGAATGCTGGGGAATGTTTTTGCTTGGGGAAAAATTCAGTTTCTATGCTAAATAACATTAAGTGACAAGCCCTGCTACACTTTCATTTCAGCTTTTGACCAACAGGTCTTAATGCCTTCCCCAGAGATGCTTTCTTCATAGCCTACGATGCAGAGGGACAGCAGTTTTTACACTGATGCCGGCATATTGTATATGTAAGATGTTGTTAGTTACTTGAACAGGTCTCATTGAAGCTATTGAAAGCATGAAGTGGGCGGAGATTTCTTGCCAAGGTGAAAAGATTCTGAGGATAACAAAGAAAAGTACCTCATATACTGTTGTAGCAATTAACAATTGGGATTGGGGACATGGCTCAGTGCTAGAACGCTTGGTGCAAGGCTCAGGGTTCAATCCCCAGAATTGGGGGAAAAATAAAAATAATAAATTGGCTGAAATGACCTGATTCGGCATGAACTTGAGTACAATTCCTACTCGTTTTGTAAATGGAATTTTTATCATGGAAATATCCAGACATTATAAAAAATAAAGAGGATATTTAATTTTCAGATGTCCTTTCCACATGCACTTATCACATTTTGTAACTCTTAAGTAAAAAAATATATATCCTTTTTCCTTACTTCCCTTTGTTGAAGTATTTTAAAGCAAATCCCAGACACCTGTTTTTTCCCTCCTGGGTACTTCATGTTCATCTCTTTAAAAGTATAGATATTTCCTGTGAAACTACACACCATCTTCACACCTGATAAAATTAACATTTTAGGTTTTCCTAATACCTAACCCAGATTCAAACTTTTCAGTTGGTTTTTAAATGGCTTTTAAAATTATCTCCATTTTTAGCTGGGGATGTGGCTTAGTAGTACAGCACCTCCTAGCGTGCAAGGCTCTGGGTTGGATCCCCAGCAAAACAAAACACACACACATACAATTATTTACATCTTGATTGTGGAAACCCAGAGTTCACACAGGGCCTTAGATTTCTTTTTTGAGTCTCAGTCTGGCTCGATTAGGGTATCTGTGGGGTCAGGGTGTTGATTGGTTGAAGAACCCTGTTGAAGTATGTATCACCTTGTGGATTATCTGTTTGCTTGTTTGCTTCTTGTCTGTCTGACAGTGGTTCTCTGCTGGGGCTAGCTTTGCTCCCTGCCTCTGGGAAGTTATTTGGCTGTGTCTGGAGAGACTTTTAGTCATCACAGTCTAGTGGGGAAGAAGCCTGGGATGCTGCTGACCATCTTACAAATATACCAGGCAGCGTCGCCACAAAGAATTACTGTCTTAAATTCAGTAGTGTTGAGGTTGTGAAACCCTGTGATTCTATTGCCTGTATTTCCTGAAAAAATGGAAGTTAACTCTAAAGCTTAGTTAGAATCAAGATGAATGTCCTTGCTTAAAATAGGTCAGTTAGTCCAGGAGGATTATGTGTTTTGTTGTCCCCTCTCCCCCTCCCATTTCCCTCCTCCGCCCCCAAGTTTTGGGATTGAACCAAGGGTCTCTTGTGATAGGCAAGTATTCTACCACTGAACTGCATCTCCAGCCCACCTCCGCCTCCCCTTGTATATGTGTTTGTATGGGGGAGGGGTACTGGGATTAGGACCAGGGCCTCCTGTGTGCTGGGCAAGTGTTATACCTCTGAGTCCGCACCCCTAGCACATGCACTTTAAAGGTGTATGTTATACTTTAATTTGAAGTGTTTACTTATGCTTTGTACCTTCCCCTTTTTAATAACCACCTCAGACTTCTTAGATGCTTCAGAAAATGTTTCAATCCTCTTTCCTTTTTAAACTTGTAAATACTCAGTTCTTTTTCATGTGAGACTGGTAAAGATTAGGGGATGTGTGCCTTTTTACCTCATTATTGCAATGGTTGAGTATCTGTCACGGCCCAGTCAAGGTGCTGGTAAATTCCTTGCTCTGGAGAAAATTGCAGAGTTGCCCTAAGGGAGGAATAGGATAACTAATGTTAGGCCACTTGGGCTTTCTGTGAAAGCTGAAAGGAGAGAGAAAGTCATTCCAGATGGGCTAGTTTAAGACCGGAGGTTGCCTTTCATGTGGGGTAGGATTTTGTAAAGGGACATTCTTGGCAGAAAGAACCAGTGAAGGTAGGGAATGCATTAGGGGTGTGCCGGGAACCTTTTCTTGAGAATCTTGAAGGCAGCTTCTCTCCCCTGTCTGGGATAAATAATTGAAAGGAGAGGCAATGAATTTTTTTTCTGACAGTTGGTTCTTACTGGGGGCCAGTGCTTCGTTTGCAAATGAAAGGACTGCTCTTAGAGGAGTTGAAATCACAATGGGCCTTGACTCTTTTCACATCAAAGTGTAAAAGAATCTCCAGGGGTGATAAATGAGGCTGCTGGACTCATTACTTATAAACAAAGCTGAGGGATGACCTCTACATTTTTTTTAATTAAAAGAAAACAGGGTTTCCTAGTGGTTAGCATGCGGCTGTGCTTCACTTGAGTTTTGACCGTTCACACTGGAGATCTTTGTTAAGGATACAGGGAAGCAGCCACTATTCCCTGGGGCCTGCCCTGATTCTCAAATACTGCCAAAGCCTTCCATGCACATCGTGGCTGGCAGGTATCCTGCCTGGGTGGAGAATCAAAATGGAGTGGTTCAGTTGCAGTTTAGTTACAACAGGGAGGCCAGGGTGGGATTTCTGACCCCTGCTGTCCTGGCCAGATTAAGAGCTTGGATCCCCTCCTCTATCCTGTCCCCCCAACATCAGAAGGAAAACTTGTCTACTACTTATGTGTAGAGAGTTCAGTTTTTAAGAAAAGTCTTGGCATTTTATAAAAATTGTCCAACAGCAGTTACAAGGTTTTCACTTGAAGTTGAGAGATAAGATTCCTTTTGTGTACTTTGCATATGATCGAAACCTTTAGCCCCAACTCTTTCAGTCAGCTCCTGTCTTTGTCAACTCAACTTTCCATCAGGCTTATCTGTCACTGTTTTTTCACTTGGCTTCTCAGTTGCAGTAAGTCCAAACCCTAGCCAGTTCTTAAACCATCATTTAACCGACATTGTCCTTTCAACCTGGGTGGAACTGGTAAGGCACTGGGCACTCAAGAATTCTGACTCATAGGCCAGATAGAAGAATTAAATCTTTAACGTTTGCTTTACTACATGGTAATATGAAACTACAAAATTTGAGCCAGGAGGAGCAATCATCATTCAACAAGAATATAACTCAGTGATCATCATTGTTTTATTGTTCAAATTTCAACCACTAAACCATAAAAATCACACACACACACACACACACACACACACACACACACACACAAAGAATTCTGACCTATTTACTGACTTTCCCAGTGCTTGTTGATCTGAGTCTGTCTTCCACATAAGTTGTAAGACTAGAGAAAGGAGCGAAGGTCATAGCTGTAGAGGAGCTGGACACCCCTGGATGGTGGCAGGAAAAGCCACCCATCTTCCAGCTGAGGTGTGTTTAGCTGTAGGTAAGGGAGCACCTCAGACCTTCCATTCGCTTTGACAGCAGAGTGGGGAGCACATGGGAGACACCACACCACCTGTAGTGTCTGTAGTACAGACACCACAAGAACAACTTTTTTCTTCATTTCTTTTTCAAATTGAGGTCCTTATCCATGGGAGGCAGGTAGTTGCTCTACCACTGTGCTACATCCCCAGCCCTAAAACAGCTAACAGGGCAGGATGAGACTCTGCTATGCATTTACTTGACAGACACTTTTTCATTTCAATCTCACAATGAGGTTACATTCTAGAGATGCTAAAAAAGGAAAAGTTAGCTGTCTTATCAGTGGCAGATTGCAATCTGGTTTCCCTCTGTCACTGGACCCAAAGTCCTCAACCCTACATTGTCCACATGGAAGCCCGTGGCAGGGCAGTCTTTTCAGCTTCAGTTTGACACTCTGAGCCCTGGGCCAGGGATCCTCTGGAGCAGACTAATGTTTTCTGACACCCTAAATGAGTATTCGGGTGGGAGAATTAAGAGGGAGAACAATGGAGGGGTAAATCTAAGCTACTAAGCACATGTATAAGTATCATGGTATACCCCCCTGTACAACTGTTAAATGCTAATAAAAATGAGTGCTACGTAGAAGGTTATTCCTGGGAGTGCACTTTAGCACGGCCACAGTACAGAAGCGTGCATCTTTCCAGGGAAGAAACAAAGCTGATGGGGGTGACTAATGAGCCATATGGCAGGAAAAAGATTAAAAGATTAGTTAATTAAAAAAATTAAGGGATGGAGGTGGTGCCCTTGCTAAGTTAAAATCTCCCCAGGTCCTCCTGTCTCAGAGCTGTTTTCGTCCCTGCTGTGAGATGATGTGTGCTCTCTCCAGAGCGCTTTGTGGTCTGCACAGCATTACACAGATGTCAGGTGGTGGCTCTGTTGATAACAGCCTCACAGCCGTTAGAAGTTGTAGCAGTTCTCCTTTCAGAGTATCTTTCAACATCCTGCAGACTTACTTTCCCCCAGTGAGCACTTGCTGACTGAGCTAGGAAATCATCCTTAATTTAAGAATGGAGGTGCTGATTTTCAAAGAGGACAGAATATTTCATAAGTGAGAGTGAAGAAAATATCTTATTTATCTAAAAATATGCCTTCCTCAATAGCTTGTAAAGGACAAAGCCAGAGAGTTGAAAGCCAAGAGAATGGCATGGGAAGACATTTTTCTGTATCATTGTTACTTTTCCTTTCTGTCCTCATGTCCTCCGCCTACAGTAGTGACTCTGGTGTTTGGATCACTTTCTCATTGGCTCCCTGGGACCCTAACACCAACTTTTCACCTGGAGAAGCAGTCTGATTTTAAAGGAAAGAGAACTTGCTTGCAAATCAGTGAGACCTGGGTTAAAATTCTAGTGCCACTAGATATAATGCTGGGTAATTAAAAATGGTAGGTAACTTGCTGACTGTGTGATTCAAGTGATAGAGCACCTGCCTAGCCAGTGCAAGACCCTTAGTTCAAACCCAATACCACGACCAAAAAAAAAAGATAACTGAATTTTTCAATGAGATATTTCACATTTACTATGAAAATGTTATATTAGGATGTATATAAATGTTGATAACTGTGCAGGGAAAGTTAACTGTACAGGGAAAGTTAGATATTTACTTAATAATGCTTTCTTTTTTATTTAAAGTAAGTGGAAATCATGTATTTCCCTCAGGCTAGTTTGATTTTCACATAGAAATGCTTTGTTTTCAGGATATTTCAAGACTTACTCATTTAACAAAGACTTGTGGAGAGCCTTTCATGTCAAGTGTCTACTAGGAAGTAGTAGAGGGGTTGGGGAAGTTGCTGGTGAGATGGGGAGGGCCTTAGCCAGAGTAGATCTGCCCCCTGGGGGAGCTCATCCCAGAGCTGGCCTCTTACTTGCTTTGTAGAAGTCTTGTCACCAGGTGTTTTTCATCTAATGCTTTAACTTTTTTCAAAGCCATTGTCTAGTTCAGTGTTGCATTTTAGGCTCATGGGAACCTTATAAGTTAGCTCAGGACAGTATTTCTATTTGAGGCTTGAAGAGGTTAAGCAGTTTGGCCCTGATCCTGGGGTTAGTAATAAAACTAACCTGGGATAAACTCAACCGGGAATAAGTTTCCTCTCCCTTCCCTAGACCTCCAATCTGTCAAAATCTTACTCATCCTTCAATGTCAGCAGAAACCACCTCTGTCAAATTTCTAGTCATCCAAGAAATTCATTGCCTTTTTTTTTTTTTGATTGTTCCCCACTTTACCTCTGTTCCATACTCTCCCTTCAGTAGCTGCTGATCATAATGGTTCTAAGCATTTCTCCTTTATTGTGGACTGGTGGAGTGGCTCAAGAGGTAGAGCACCTGCCTAGCAAGCATCAGGCCTTCAGTTTAAACCCCAGTACCTCCTAAAAGAGTGGATAATGAGTACTGCATAACACTTTGTCAGTAGAGGGTGCCGGAGGGACACTGCTGAGTTAGTCTCTTCCTGGCTCTGTGTGTATTTGTGAGTTCACACATAGATACATCCAATGGTACTTGCCCATATAGGCACCCCAGAGCATATGGTCCCTTGGCGACCTTGCAGCCCCTGCTTGGGCCCAGTGACCATCTCCCCTTAGGACTCCCAGTGAATCCAGGGAGCCTCATACTCCAGGCCTCATGCTGACAGAGGTGCTCAGCTTCTTCTGTGCACTTGCCTATCATCCCTGGCTCTTGAACCCAGAGAGAGTGCTTATTGCTTTTCAGCTGTTGTTGACCTATTCCAGTGAACTTCTCTGCCATCTGGTGGGCTGCATTCCTACCCTCTCCAATAAAATCTCAACTCCAATTTTGGAGGAGAGCTCCTCCAAGATTTGTCCTTCTGTGTAACTTCTCTCACCTTTAGGCTACCTTAGTGTTCTCTTTGCATTTTTGTAGTTCCATTATAGTTTGATATTTTTAAAATTTTAAACCTGTGTTCACATTATTGTGTCTATTATTAGACCTAGACTAAAAACAGTCTCAGTACTTACCTTCCTCAAAGTGACAACTCTCTAAATTGGAAACAACTTTTTGCCAGAGGCCTGTTTAATCCTTCAGCAGTATAGTCGTGCTTTGTAAATAACAGCAATTAATGGATGGCATTGGAGTTGCTGCTGGCATGGAGAGATGCAGGAGGGTTGCTGTGGAAAGCGGCTGTCATAGGTGTTCATTTGACCTCTCTTGGAAAAACAACCCAAAGTTCTTGCTCTACTACTTACTAATGGGTTAACTTGGTATTTCTTTGAAGGCCTGTAACTGTTGAGAGAATTACTTCTTGTTGACCCAACTGTTGAAAACTACATTTTAGGCCTGTAAATATAGTCTTCAGGATTGTGTGAGCAGTGATTTACTGTTACCTATTTGTCTTCATTGACCTTTTAAAAACAAATTGCTGTGAAGTACAGGCAGGTCTCATAGCTAGTCAGGCCTGAAAGCTACCTGTATTTCACTTTTCAGGCTAATTTGTCAATGTCATCTCACAGTCTCGTTTTTGTCTGATGTAGCCAGAATGTTTGGCTTGGGTTAATGTTCAAATCTATGTACACTTGCTAAGCCTCTTCTCTAATCAACTCATGAGCAAAAGAGTAGAAGGAAAGGGTATATGGCAGGCAGGATTGTCCCTATATTTGGCATTCTAAGCCTGTATCTAGGAAAGCATTATAACCCCTAAGCTCAGAATATTGTCTGTATTTGAAGATATTTGCTTGAACTCATGGCTCACTGATAATGTCATCAAAGGCTGATGGGGCCTGGCACTGGTGGCTCGTGCCTATAATCCTAGCTACTTGGGAGGTTGAGATTGGGAATATCTCAGTTCAAGGCTAGCCTAAACAAATAGTTTGTGAGAACCCATTTCCAAAATAATCAGAGCAAAATGGGCTGGAGGGATGGCTCAAGTGTAGAGCTCCTGCTTTGTAAGCATGAAAGCATGAGTTCAAACCCAGTCCAAAAAAAAAAATGCTGATAGGCATGTTTTAGTCCTTAGGGTTATTTGCTACAGTTTGTAGGATGACCAGTTGGGATTTGCTAACTACTCCTTAGGACACCTGAGTATGCCTTCCCTTCTCCCAGGCTGTCCTCCTCAATCAGTGCTTGTCTGCATTGCTCAGTTCTTCACACCCTTCCCTCCTCACATCCACTCACATGACCTTTTCACACTTTAGCAAGGTTTAGGAAGATGAGATGTATTAAACTTTGCAATTTAGAAAACTCCAGGGTGATCGTATGAATGAAAGTAGTTTTTGTTTCTTTTCAGAAGTTCTCACAGCATTCATTGAGTCAAGGAATTGTGTGTGTGTGTGTCTTGGTTGTTGTTTGTTTGTTTTTTGTGGTACTGGGGTTTGAACTCAGGACCTTGTGCTTGCTAGGCAGGTACTCTACTACTTAAGCCAAGTCTCTAGCCCTGGTATGTTTTTTGGTATGCTACATTTTCCTCACCTACCCAAGGCTACAGCTTCCATAATAAGATAATTACTTGAAAATCTGAGAAATATGCAACTTTTTTGAAATGCATAAAACCATTCCAACATATCTCAGTACCACCTGTGTGCAAAGTGGTGTATGTTGAATTTTGCACAGTGTGGTCAAGCCTTCTCTCTTCTGATTTCTGGGACAAAACTTTCCTTCATCCTGTTTGTTAAAAATTGCTTCCCATTAAATCTCTGTCCCTAACTTGCTTCCTTCTTATGACACAGATTTTTCTCTCTGCATTCTTTAAAGTGGTTTAACAACAGGTGCTTCCCACACCTGGATGTCTAAACCAGAACTGTTTCCAGAATATCAGCATCTCCCTTTGTATATTCCTCTACCCCTCCAATGTAGATTCTCTAACTTCATCCTTCCTCCTCTTTCTTTGGCAGAACTTCATTACACTAGGAGACTTCCTGCAAATTCATTCTTCTCCTCCAATCAAAAAACTTTCAAGGGCCGGGTGCCAGTGGCTCATGCTTGTATTCCTAGTTACTCGAGGCAGAGATCAGGAGGATTACAAATAGACTCTGTCTCAAAAATACCCAACACAAAAAAGGGCTGGTGGAGTGGCTCAAGTGGTAGAGTGCTTGCTTAGCAAGCATGAGGCCCTCAGTTCAAATCCTAGTACTTGTCAAAGCAAACAGCCCCTACCCTCAAACTTCCAGGGCTCCCCAGCATCTGCGATTTAGAGTTTGATTCCCTTTGTATGATGTTCAAGCCCTTCACTCCCCAGGCCTCAAGACTCACCTCCCATCACTACTGTCCTTCCATCAGCTCTGATGCCAGCTGGACAGAAGATCTTACAAGTCCATATTCAGGTCTTTGTCTTTAAGTTCCATGTCTTGGCATATGCTATTCTTGCCTTCCCTCACTGCTTCATCTGTCTTTTGTTTTATCTAGCAGCAGCATGAGGGCAGTACTCTGACAGTACTCTGCATTGACAATACCTCTTTGCAGATATAGACAATAATCGGGAGACTTCCTGAGGTAGAGATAGCCAGGCAGAGAATTAGAGTTTATATAGGAATTGAAAAAGTTGTGTAGTGGAATGAGGAAAAGAGAAATGTGTTCCAGGTAGAAGGAAACAAAACACTGAAAATCAAAACCCAGACCAGGTCCTTTTGAACAAACTAATGAAGTTCATTGTAGTGGAGCAGAGAGTACTGAGTCAGGAAATGAACTGGTGAGCAGTGCTAAGAAATAACGGCTTTGTGTTCAGCAGAATGGGAAGCTATGGAAGAATTTTCAGTGGGTTGGTGGTTTGATTTGGTTTTAAAAGGTTACTTGTCAGGTGGAGGCTGGGGTTGAGTGGGACATCAGCCAATGCAGCAAAAGCAGCAAGAGGATATTAAATAGTTCATGGGAGAGCTGGAGAGGACCAAATGGGCACTGCATAATTTTCCAGAAGTTGTGGAAGAGGGTTCTGTTGGATGTATAAAAGAGAAAGGTCAAGAACAATTTCCCTGTACTGGTACTGGGGATGGGACCCAGGGCCATGAGCCAAGAGCCCTAAGTGTGGTAATAGATAAGCCCTCCACCACTCACCCACACCCCTAACCCCAGGTACTTTTTTTGAGTAGTCTAAGTTTGAAATGTGTGTGAAAATCCTTGCCAGTTGAGATGTCAAGGGGAGTAATTTGTTATCTAAATCTGGAGTTCATTGAGGGGAGTAATTTGTTATCTAAGTCTGCAGTTCATTGGGGTTTAGGCTGGGCTTCAAATACATGGTTACTAGAAGACAAATCTCAGTTGTGTTGCGATTTTCCAAGGGGAGTGAGATGAATGCTGAGGAGAGGAAACTGCATTGCAACTGAGTGATAACTACGTAGCAAGAGGGCTCCAGGAATTGAGAAGAAGCCCCTAAAGAAGTTGGAGAGAGGTTGAGAGTTGGGAGTGTAACTCCATGGTAGGGCTCTCACCTAGTATGCTCACCATCCTGGATTCCCCCAGCACTTTGGGGGAAAAATATGGGTGAGGGAAACCAGGATACTGTTTCCCAAAAGAAGAGCCTGAAATAGGGAGTACTTTACAGCTTTAAATACTGTTAAACTACTGTATCTTTGAAAACTTCCCCTCTCACTCACAGGCAGTAATGATCCTTGCTTTTCAAAGATACAACATTTTAATTATGACAGTTCATGTTTCTCTTCCTCACAAGGTTCTGTGCCAGGACAGCTGGTTAAAAGCTATCATCTGTGTACTCTGAGGGTGGCATTCTACCTGGATGTGGTAGATGATAAAGGAATAAATAACTTAAAAATGAATAAGAACTAGCCTCTGTCATCAAGAAGTGGTTATGTTTCTTAGTGATTTGCCTGATTTTTTTGAGTCCTTGGATTTAGGATGTATTGTCTGATAATATGACATCCCTTTATAGTCCTTCATAGACTTTTCCACACTCAGATGTGGAAGTAAGTACGTTTTGACTGCGCCTGGTACTTATGGTGGGCAAAGGCCTCGGGAACAAAACTTTGGTGACCTTTCATAGGGTCTTACACTGAGGGAGTATGGGAAATAGCAACTGTTGTAAAAATAAGCTGGCCAGTGGGTGGTAGGTAAGCAAAGGGGAAAGATTTATGGGCAACATCCTGTTCTGGAATCACTGCTGGGGACGGAAGAGGGAGAGAGACTGCTATATAAATCACGGAGGCAGCTCCGGAAGTAAAGTCTGCCCCAGGGGGGTCTGGGGTGGCTCTTCCTGGATGTCTTGTGCATAGCACATGGGGAAGGGGAATCTAGAGGTGCCACTCTTCTTAAGCTCATGTGGGGATGTGGAGGATGGTACTGCATTGGGTTAGCCAGCTTGCATAGGGGTAAAAGGAGCAGAACCTGACAGATGACACTGTGGGCCCAGAGTCATCCATCGTTTTAGAATCAAAGAAAAAGGAGAGATGGGCCATTTGGTAGGGAGTGAAAGATTGTGTTCATTGTCCCAGATCTCAGTACGTCATACATACCCTCTGTTTGGAGAGTCTCCTTATTACTTGAATCAGTCCATCAATAGAGGACTGGATTCTTCACTAGGATGTACCTACAGAGTAGGAAATTAAATTGCTATTAAGAAAGTATGTTCTATGTGTCTTAGAGATGATGTGATGTAGAAGCAAAGATACTCTATTTTTATGGGTAGGAAGGTAGTTTCATCCATGTAGCTAAATGTGCATAAAAATGGTCTGGAATTAGAATTATTCTGGTTGCTTAATAGGATAACTTTTAAAAATGTATACATTTAAATGTAGTCCTTGTTTTTAAATTATAGGCATAGATTAGTTTTTGCAATTCTTTTTATAGATATTATAAGGAAAATTCTTATTAAAAATGTTCTTGGTCCCTAGGTACCATCCCCAGTACCCCCGCCATGAGTGCACACACACACACAATGTTGTTTGGAAAAGTGAAGGAATAAGCCTTTGTTCTGCTACCTCCTTAAGAAAATTAAAATGTTGGTCATTTACTGTGGTTTCATCTTTCCATCATGTGATGAAACTACTTGAGACAATCAACTTAGTAAGGTTCATTTTCAGAGGTTTCAGCCTGTGGTGGCTTGGCCCTGTGGCAGCACAGTAAGTCATGGTAAGAGCATATGGCAGGCAGAGAAGGCTGCTCACCTCATGGTTGGCAGGAAGGAAAGAGGAAGTAAGGGACTGGAGTCCCAATATTTCCTTCAAAGACACACCCTTCAGTGACCTGACTTCTTCTATACTTGCTCTCTTTCATAAAGGTTCCACCACATCCCAGTATTGCCACAGGCTGGGGACCAAACCTTCAAAACATAGACTTTTGGGAGACAGTTTAGATTGAAACTATAGCATTCACTTATTTATTCAATAAATATTTGAGTGCCTTTTGTATTCTAGTCATTGTTCCATGTAGTGAAGATATAGCAGTGAGCAAAACAGACAAGATCCTGCTTTGCTGGGGTTTATGTCCTAGGATACAGGTAGATAGAATAATCATGTATCATGTCAGGATTATAAAGCAGGGTTGGGAGGGTGGTAAAAAGTATTAGGTGTATGAAGGAAGGGCATGCTATTTCATATCCAGTCATCAGGAAAGACACCTCTGAAAAGGTGGTATTTGAGCAGAGACCGGAGGGAATGAGCCATGCAGATGACTGGAGCTGGAGGTAGAGGGAAGTTTGTGGGCAAAGGTCCTGAGGTAACGTGTGCTGTGTGTGTCTGAGAAACAGGCAAGGTAGCTGATGAGGCTGAAGCAGAGTGATGGCGGGGGGAGGGGGGAATGGTTGGATTGAGGCCTCAGAACTGACAGGAGGCCAGTTTGGGGAGGGCCTATAGACCGTTGGAAATTTGTTGAAGGGAAATGGAAAGCCTCTGGAAGGTTTCTCCCCGAGAGGTAGCATATCTAAAGGTGGCTTTTACAGAATCACCTGGGAATCATTCCTGCAGTGTGTGGGGATTATTCTTCACTCTTATTCCCTAAACAGAGAAACTGAAAAGTTTGGGACATTACCAAAGGGACCAGATCCTGTGCTTTCCTGGCAGCATTCAGGGGTCTGTTATTCAGAAAAAGGAATCTAATTTGGGAATTTCCATTTTTTAGCATGTCATCATGACATGTTATTTTTAATAGTCAGGTCTCTGATCAATTATTGTGAATATTGCCCACGATGCTGTGTAGGCCATCTTGGGGTTCTGGCTTCAGCCTCTTCTTGCATGAAAATGATGCTCTGAACACTGATATATTCCAAAATTCTGGGTCAGAGTGTGAATTACTGTCACTTTTCCATGACAGGGCAGGCGTGTACCCACACATTTAGTTCTTGGGTTGCCAGCAGGTATTAATTAAGAAGTAGTTTGGCTTATCTTGGAACCAGCTGTTCTTTGGTTATGCACTTGAGTTAAGGGCACTCTTCTCTATTTTAAGACTGGTCAAGAGTTTACCTCATCAGGAGCTTATCAAGTGTTGGTGTGTGCACTGCTGTATTCTTTGAGAGCTATGAGATGAAAAGAAATGCTGTGTCTTTGAGGAGTTTACAGTGTGTTGGGTACAATGGGCAAAACCACTAATATTTGCAAGTTGATTTGGAAGTACAGAGATGGTAGAGATGAATTGGGATGAGAGTGTAATATGGGAAAGGCTTTGTGAAGGAGGCAGCACTTGATCTGAGTATTAAAGCTTGGAGAGCAGAAAAGACATTTCATGACTGAGAGAGAGAGGTAGGGAGAGTGATGTGGAAGGAGAGGGGTCTAGTCCACTTCTTTCTATTTGTTACCAATATGATGGAAGTGTTTCAAGAGGAAGAGGGAGGCAGAGGCTGCAACAGGAAAGAAGGATGGAAAAGTAGTTTGGGCCATCTAAACCTGAATTGCCTGGTGTGGTAGCCACCACCCACATGGTGTCAGTGAGCACTTGAAAGGTGGTTGGTCAGAACTGAGATGTTCTGTCAGGTGCAGTACACACAGATTTCAAAGAATTCATCTGGCCAGGCACCGGTAGCTCATGTCTATAATCCTAGCTACTCAGGAGGCAGAGATAAGGAGGATCGTAAACCAGCCAGAGATCCTATCTCAAAAAAAAACAGACACACACACATACACACAAAGGACAGGTGGAGTAGCTCAAGGTGTAGACCCTAAGTTCAAACCTTAGTACTGAAAAAAAAATTCATCTGGAGAAAAATGCAAGATTTATTCTCTATAACTTTAAAAACTTTAAAGATGAAGATACTTTTGCGATCATTGTTGTATGTAAAATATTAAAATGCATTGCAATGGTTTCTGTTTCATTTTTTGGTACTGGGGTTTGAACTTGGCCTACACCTTGAGCCATTCCACCAGCAACTTTTTTTTTGTGATGGGTTTTTCAAGATAGAGTCACATGAACTATGTGCCTGGGCTGGTTTCGAACTGCGAACCTCCTGATCTCTGCCTACTGAGTAGCTATGATTACAGGTGTGAGTCACTGGAGCCCTGCTGCATTGCACTGGTTTGTAGTCTTACCTTTTTAATGTGGCTACTTGCAGATTTAAAATTATATTAATAGCACCCATTATATTTCTATAGGTCATAGCTGCTTTAAGCTAGGGCTTGTAGTCTGAGGAGAGGAAGTGAAATCAGGGTGAATGGAAAATGTGAAAAAAAGGAAAGGGATAGGAGGAATTGGGAGAAAACAATTCCTGGGATTTACACAAGGTTGGTAGGAGGGGTCAAAGACACTTCTGAGGCTCCTGACCTTGGTGTTGCAATTACCTTGCAGGAACAGCGTTCTACAGAGGACAATGATGGTTGCGTGTGGGGCCTGTTGATCGCAGCTGTACTGCAGGAGCTGAACTTGGCAGCACACAGAGGAGTAGATTAGCCCTGGGAGGCTGGAGGTGGCAAGACCAGTTAGGTTGGGTCTCAATGCCCATCACACCCAGTTGCTGCAACTCTTGGGGGGGAGTGGGGGAGAAGGGAAGGGGTAACGTGGCTTGCAGGTGGTGCACTGCAGAAATAATCTGCATGATTGCTTGAAACTTTATATTGAATTTTGCACTGGGCTTCCCAGTTCTGTTTCGTTCAATGTCTAACTTTTTCCCTTTAAATTTCCATGTCCTTTCTAGCAAGGAGAAAAAGTATGGTCAAATTTGGTTGTGGTTAAGAGTTTTCAGTGTATTATATTTAGACTGGTGGAGCAACTTATCTTTTTCCTTATTATTTCTGGAAGCAGGTTGATTTTGTAAAGAGACAGAAAGTCTCCAAATAATAGAATTGCTAAGCTTTATTTCCTAGTATCAGAACGATGACTAAGAAGGTATTATGAGGTATGCCCTCCTTTTTGAGAGTTGATGCTTCCATTCATTCGTTCATTCATCAGATCTGTACTGAATATCTCCTATGCTGGGAGATGCATTCACATCTGATGGGGTCTCACTTCTGTCTTACTAGGGAGAGGGGGCAAGCAGTGTGATAGATGCTCTAACAGAAGAGAAGAGAAGGGTTATAGGGTCATAGAAGGCAGTGAAGTGTCATGCATGGATCCATTTGTTCATTTATTCAGGGTGCTGAGAATGGAACCCAGGGCCTTGCACATGCCAGGCAAGTGCTTTTACCACTGAGCTACACCTCCAGCCCCCCATAATGTCTCTTAATGGGAACATGGGTATCGGTCACATAAATTCTGAAAAGAGCTTTGGTAAACAGCTAAAATGGAGGTCGTCATACAAATAAGCTGTCAGATTGCTGTGGAGGGCATTTAGCATTCTTTCTGACTTCTGATTCCAGGCCTCCTTTCCTCTTACGAGTGGTGGTGACAATATTGCCGAGTAGTAGTGACAATACTGCTGGATCCAGGCTCATGCCTGTAATCCTAGCTACTCAGGAGGCAGAGATTAGAAGGATGGAGGTTCAAAGCCAGCTGGGACAAATAGTTTGTGAGACCCTATCTTGAAAAGAAGAAAAAAGTAAAAGGAAAAAAAAAAAGGCTGGTGGAGTGGCTCAAGGAGGAGGTAAGGCTCTGAGTTTAAACCTCAGTCCAAGGCAGAAAGAAAGAAAGAAAAGAAAAAAAAAAAAGACAATACTGCTGGGACTTTTGTAATGTGTTCTGGTTCTCTGGTTCTCCAGTTTGCTGCTGCCTTCTCCACCCCCTGTGTTGGCCTGGGATGATCTCCATAAAACCATGATTGATTAAAAATTCCATCAGATCATTGTTACCTAAAGAAAAACATTTCCTGTCTCTGCAAGCTGGTGTGCACTTACCTCTGTAGTGTTTTTTCTGCTTCTCTCTTATGCCAGTGTGATACAACCACAGCTTTTGCTTTTTACCTAAAATCCAATCCATGTCCTCCCACACTTCTGTTTTTCTGGGCATACTAGTTCCTTCTAACATGACTTTGTTTTCTTTTTCTTTTTGGATGTACAATCATTTTTATGTGTGTTTACTTTTTTTTTCTTTCTCCTTTTATTTTATCATTTGACTTTGTTTTCTTGAGGAAAATCCTATTTATCTCACTGTAACCTTTGGTTTCAGTTCAGTAGACATTTATTGCAGTCTTCCCACAATACTATGTGTTAGGGATGCAAAACTCATTAAGAAGGCTGGAGGCATGGCTGAAATGGCAGCGTGCATGTCTAGTAAGTGCAAAGCCCAGTACCACCAAAACAAAAAATAAATACTTATGCTTTCTGCACCCATAAAATGTATCTGCTAGTAGGGGAGATGGAAGTCAAAATTTAAAAACTGACTGATGCCAGTGGGTCACCGCTGTAATCCTAGCTACTCAAGAGGCAGAGATCAGGAGAAAAGGTTTGAAGCCAGCCCAGGCAAATAGTTCTCGAGACCCTATCTCAAAAAAACCCTTCATAAAAAAGGGCTGGTGGAGTGGCTCGGAGTGTAGGCCCTGAGTTCAAATCCCAGTACTGTAAAACACACACACAAAAAAAAAACCCGACTGATGAGACGTGGGGAGGTATAGCTCAGTGGTAAAGGGCTTGCACAGCATGTGTGATAACCTGAGTTTGATCCCCAGCACCCAAAACAAAAAACAAACAAAAAAAGACCTATCAGTATTACTATAAAAGGGAAACATAACTCCTTTTGATCTGAGAAAGCAAGGAACTTGGGAGGGTAAGAAAGTCGATTTTAGATTAAAAAAGGTGGGGGTCAAGCTAGGAATCTCTGAGGAAGTGGCATTTCAAATACACATTTAAACTAGTACTTACAGTAAAATATTCTAAGGGCTAATTACCATAGGGTAAATATTGGAGAGCAAGGAGAAGAAATATAAACAAAGAGTTGTCACACAGTGTGGTGAACTCAGTGCTGGGGGTGTAGCAAAGAGGGGAATGCCAATTGCACAAGAATGGCTTCCATTGCCAGGCAGTGGAAGGGTTTGGTGATCTGAGGGCCATTCATGCAGAAGCATAGAGATTTATAAGAATTTGGGTTCTGTTCCCAGAACTTAAAGGAATTTGGTGTTACTTATGTGCTAGAGTAGAAGGAGCCTGGAGTCTGGAAATGAAGTGGAGAGGTAGGTGGGTAATTAAGAAGGGGTCTGGGGGCAGAACTGGGCCTATATCTTAGCCTCTGGCACACCTATGCTTGATATGTAGGGTAAGGTGAGTTAACACATTAATTAACAATTAATTAGTTAACAAGAAAAAACTGTTTGTTTTTTTTAAAAAAATCTCTCTGTGCTTCTGTTTCCTCACTGAAATGATGATAGCACTGACCATGTCAGATTATCGTGAGGATTAAATAAATTAATCCCTATAAAGTTCTTGGAACTGTTTGTGTATGTGCATAAATGCAGGTGAGGATGATGCCTGTCTATGGGCTTTGTGTTGCATGGAAATGAGCCTTGACCCTCTGCAGGCCCATAAGACTTACTTATTTGAAGTGTTATACTTGATCCTGCTTCTGTTTTTCACACATGGTTTCAGAGGGACAGTGAGTGTGACTGTGTTAGAGTGGAAGGGACTGGAATTGTGTCTCTCTCTTTCTTTAAATTTTTTATTAGCATATATTCATTATGCAGGGGGAGATTCAAAGTGACAGTTCCAATTAGTCTTATATTGTATGTTATTTATTTGCCTCCATGTTTGTCTCCTTCAGCCTCCTGGAAAAGCCCTCACCTTTCCCCCTTCACCTTCTGCATAATTGCTTGTTCTCTCACCTGGGTTCCCACAGCATCTCATCTCTACTTCGGGTCTTTCCCATTGTGTTTTAAGGTTTGTGCTTCTTCTAGACTGAGGCCCCTCAGGGTGTTAAGGGCCCTCTGTTAGTCATCTTTACATCCTAGTGCCAAGATTAGTGCCTAGCCCTGGCACATACTGGGCACTTGTAAGTAAGTGTTTGTTGAATTTATTTGAAAGGTTTGCCAGGGAGTTGCCCTAACTTATAATTCAGGAGAAAGGTCCTCCCATGGAAAAGCCTGGGCATGTTGCTATGAGAGGTTGTTTTCGTTCTTTCACACCCCAAGTATTCAGTGAGTGCCTCCTGCACATGGTGCTGTGGGGGCTACCAAGATGAGTCACACTTGTGCTCTGCCCTGGGTCGCTTTCACTCTGATCGTCTTAATTATGGGTGTAAGGGAAGTGGTAAATGGTTGCTGATAGGTTTAATGAGAAATGAGCTATGAAGTGGTTTTTTGTATTGGAGTTTTTTGTTTAGCTGTGTAATTACTTTGATCAAAGAACCTCAGAATTTTTTTACTGGTGCCTCATTGGTGGTAGCTTATTTCTCATGATTACATTTCATTTTTCTACCAAGAGAGAATCTGTCTAGTAAAGTGCACAGCGCTAAGCTTTATGGTAAGCTTGTTTCTCAGATTTTAATCCTGAGTACATATGAGACCACCTGTGTCAGGTGGCGTTATAGTTTAGCTAAAATACTTTCATGGGCTCTTGTTACATTTTCTTGGGATTTACTCATCATCAGTGTTCACATTTTCTAGAGCTGCCTAAGTACACATTTTTATTACAGCTGTGTTTTTTTAAGCTTTTGGTTGATTTGACTCTGCTTTTCTCACCTGTTTATAACCACCCCTGCCTTTCGTTATTATTATTATTATTATTATTTTGCATAATGGGGATTGAACCCATGGTCTTGTTCATGCTAGGCAAACACTTAACTACTGGGCCATATCCCCACCTCCCCAAACTCCGCCCCACCTTCTTTAAGTAGAAGAGGCAGGTTCTTTCTGCCTGACCTCTTGTAACTCTGCCCAGACCAGTTCTAAATCCCAAGAAACTTCTCTTTTGGCCCAGTAAAGTACCCCCCATTGCAAGTGTGTCCCATGTCCTCTTCATTCCAGGGGTCTTGAGATTCCTGGTTCCTCCCACTCTTGGTCCTGGCATCCCACACTGCCCTGTCCTGGTCCTTATCAGCACATGGGCAGGGCAGGTTCTGGTACACCAAAGTAAACCTTTGCTGATTAGATGAGCTGATAAGAATAAAGCTTACCTAGGGGTGGGAGGGTTTCTAAATTACCCCAATTTGTAAGGAGTGTGTTTAGTAGTTCTCTTATCTTTGTGAAACTTTTATTTGAAAACCCTTACTCTAAATATTGAGCCTGTTATAGAAGAGTTGCATTTTAAAAATGGTCATTTCATATGAAGAGATACTCAGTCATTCATAGCAAGATATGCAAATGAAATTCCGCTTATCATATCTCCTCTATTAGAGTGTCAAACAAAAGTTTGACATGTTTTGTTGCTAAGTCTATAGTGTGAAAGTACCATATATAGCTGAGGGAAATGCAAAATGGTATAACCCACTGTTATTGTGAAATAATTTAGTCTTTATCCTGTTTCCTGGCAAACATCGCCTAAAATCCTTGGAATCTTCAAAGTGGTAAGTGCCTTTTCACATGCTAATGAACCGACTGACTGTTGGCAGCCCCTTCAGGATGGGGGCTGGTCACATGGTAGACCGAGGCTGAATTAGAGGTTGGGGCTTTTCAGCCCCTCTCCAAATAAATCTCAACCAATAAAAGAATATAGATTATGAAGATGCTGAAGAGGTCTGTTGACCCTGTAATAAAAGGATCCTAAATACACCAATTAAATTAGAAAACTAATTGGATATTGTACTATTAGAAAATTTTACTAATATTAAACTAAGTAGTAATATTTAATTAATATTAAAACATTTTAGGTGAGATAATGGTAGTTTGGATATGTTATTTTAAAAAGTCTTCATCTTAAAGTCTATTTAAAACTGGAAAATCCTGCTCCTTGAGTTTCTTACCCATAAAATAAGGAAGAGGCTTAAAATGTCTTGGCTGCTTTCTCTCTGCTCTGCCGGGGCTGTTATGTAATAGCCACGCCCTCCTGTTTTCCTTCTGAGAATCTTGTTATGACAATGTGAGAGCACTGGTGTTGCTTGTGCAAGCAGCTCCATTTAAACCAAGTGCTTCTGGGAGCAGAAACTCCGCCCGATCGACCCTAGGAAGCTGCTCAGTACTTTTTCTGGCATTTGTTGGCTCCTGAGCAGTGCCTTGAATCTGAGAATGTAGAAAGTCTAGTGAACCTCCAAAACCTATTGGCAAGTTACTCAAGTGGTAGGAAATCTACCTAGCAAGCACAAGGCACTGTCAACCCCCTAGAACCATCAAAAGTAATTGTAGTTATTAGTGTTTGTTTACTTGTGTGTGTGCGCACATGCACACACTGGGGATGGAACCCTGGGCCTTGAACCTATAATTTTCTTACATGAATCCTTGACCATAAAGTTTCAAAATAATAATTAACTCAATGATTTATAGATCTTTGATCATGAAAATGTTTTAATTAGTTATTAATTAACTGTTTTGCTTTTTATGCTCATTTTATTTTCAAGATATTTAGAAAATGGAGTAGCTCTTTTTCTGAATTAATAAGTGCTTAGAAGACAAAGGTTTTTTTGTGGGGGGCAGAGGGTAAGATGTGTGCTGGGGATTTAACCCAGGGTAAGTGTTGTATCACTGAGCTATAGCCCCAGCCCAATATATATATATATTTTTTAATCTCTCCTGTAGCGTTGCACGGGTCTTTAGAAATTGTAGATGCTTAATAAAGCACCTAGCTTTAATCTTATCTTGCATGTGATTTAGGTAAGAAGCAGAATCCATGACAAGAAATACTCTGCCCTTTTGGAAGGGGGAGCCTAAGTCCTCAGGTGGAATGTAAAATCCACACCCCTCAAATAAGGTTTTAAATTGTTTGAATTCAGACACTTGCTAGGAATTAAAATAGCACATTTAGGATGGGACAGGCATCTTAACAATGCCAGCAGTTGACAAAACCTATATGTGTGAGGAGACCAGATCTTAATGCAATTTATAAAATGACAGGCAAAAACATCCTTGCAAAGACTGGAAAGAATCCTCTGATTTTCAATTCTTAAATCCTTCCCCGTATGTAAATTCAGGGAAATTTGGGGGTAGTTTTAGGGGATGGAAAATGCCCTAATTCATAGATGGCTGCACTAAAATTTCATTTAGACTAGCTAGAGTGATACAAGTCACTTGTCTTTGATTTGTGTTTTGTTTGTCTTTGAGATCGGGTCTCCTTTTGTAGGCCAGGTTGGCTGTGAAGTTCCCGTCTTCCTGCCTCAGTCTCCCTAGTGCTGGGGTTACAGCTGTGCTTCGCTATGCTTGGTGGCCACTTTGTTTTTTTTGGTGGCACTAGAGTTTGAACTGAGGGCTTAGCACCTGCAGCGCTTCTGCCTGAGCCACACCTCCAGTCCATTTTGCTCTAGTTATTTTGGAGCTAGAGTCTTAGGAACTATTTGCCCAGGCTGGCCTCAAATGGCTTATTTTCCTGATCTCAGCCTCCCCAAGCAGCAAGGATTACAGGTGTGAGCCACATGCCGGGCACCAGGCTAGGACTGCATTTCCAGTAAACACCCAGTGCTAAGGGGCTGCTTGAGGCCCTCACTTTGAGTAGCTAGGCTCTAAAGGAGAGGAGCTCAAATTTGGCAGCACACTAAATCACCTGAGGACGTTTACAAAATACTGCCACATGGCTCCCTCTCCCACCCCCACCCCAGGGTAGTTGACCTGGGGTGTGATTAGAGAGTGACAGGAATGTGTCTCCAGACATGTTCATGACAGTGAACCACTGCTTAATCTAAAGTAGGTCACATCTGCAGGAAAGTCTCTGTGTTTTAATAATACTGTTCTCTCTTATTTCTCCCTTCTCCCTTGAACGCCCTGTTTTCAGAATCCATTTACTCTTTGCTTATATTGAATTTGTTTTGTGGTTGCTGTTGCAATTAGAGTTCATGATCAGTGTGTTAGCACCTGAGTTGGTGGAAGCTTCAGAATAGCTGACAGTCCTTCACACATGATATGCAAATATTTGGCTTCAGTTGGACTTTCTGAAGTGGTAAGGAGGGCTCACCCATCCACATTTGCTTCAGAAGTAGAACCCAGTCAGAATCCACTGTTTACATAATGAGGGAATCCCTCAGATGGTGCCATTGGGGGGTGGGTAGATCTCACCCTAAAGCTCTCAAATAAAAGAGGAAACCCTGCCAGCTGCAACTACCGCAGAGCTCCTCACGGTTCTCAGTTCCAGTGATTATCTTTTGGCAGTGTTTCCTCGAAAATGAGCAAACATTCTCTTAATCCCGTCAGTCCTCATGACTGGACATGCACAAGAGCTGGGAGTTTGTGGTAGGTGAAAGCCAAGGTGAAGTTGTCGGGACCTTCCGAGAACAGCTGCATTTGTTGGGATTTGAATAATGTAGGGGAGCTCTCTCTCCAGCTGGAGAAGAGAGGAAAGGACATTGTAACAAACACAGAATATTCTCTGCAAGGGTTGGAGGCTTGAGAGAACTGAGCCACAGGGTGTTCCCAGTAAAGGGTGGGGACGGAATGGAGGGAAGTTGGTGGATGATAAGGTTACTGAAATTGCGCTGAATTGGGAAGAAAAGATGACAGGCACCTCTGTAAGGAGGTTTTTTTCCTCCACTCTGAAGGCAGCAGAGAATGTATACTTTCCCTGCCTTTTTTTGTGAGTAGCATTTGATATGTATTTTAGAAATTACGCATCCATCCATATTTTGGTATTATTGTTGAAGACTGGGGACAAAGTTGGGAAGAAATAATTCTAATTGAGCTGTTGAAGTGTGAGTGATGAATCTGAACTAAATTCGATAGAGGGGCTAGTAAGATTGGAAAACTTCATAATTTTTAATTTCAAAGAAGCTGTGGAGTGCTACAGCATTGACTGTAAATAGCTTTAGATAAGTTAAGAATGCACGTGGTTAGTCCTAGGGCAGTGCTTTATCATCTCCAATGTACAATAGAATCGCCTGAAGAGTCCACAGAGCTTCTAATTCTGTATGCTTGGGTGTGGCCTGGAATTTTTCAGAAGAATGAAGTAAAGGAACAACAGAAGAGTAAACAAAAATTTAGAAGGGACAACTGGAAGGCAAATATTAAGTTGGCAGAACTTAAACCCAACCATTTCCATAACTAGAGTAAGTTACTAAACATTTCAGTTATAAGGCAACAGAACACCAGTGGGCTCCTGTCTAATGCAACAGTCTATTGTACTAGATGCATTTTAAATATTAAAAAATGTGCAAATATGAAGGAAAGGATAGAAAAAGATACACTATCAAACAGAAAGCATAAGAAAGCTCAGTAGAGACAGCTGTATTAGTATCAAGAGGGAAGAGGGAGAATTCCAGGGAAGCTGATACTAGCTCTGTGGAAGAGAGAACTTTCCAACTTCACAGTGCTCATCACTGGCTAGCTGTGGGCTGGGCTGCCTTGTAATTACAACAGATGTCCCTGGAGATAGGCAAACAAGCTAGATAGGGTAGAGAGAGAGCTTTCTTGCATGGACAAGTAGATTAGGTGACCCTTGTCTCTTTCCTGGAGCTGAAGATTTAAGTCTAGTTGCTTTGTTCTTACAGTAATGGTGATTTTTTTTTTTTTAGGACTACAAAACAGGATATGTTTAGTGTATAATATTTACAGAAATTTTAGAATGCCTAGAAGCCCAGGCAATTTTTTGGGAGGAGGGGCAGTGCTGGGGTTTGAACTTAGTGCCTCATGCTTGATAGGCAAGCACTTGAGCTGCTCCACCAGAACCCCTGTAATCTTTTCAATATGCATATTCAATTTTGATGAGGTGGGATCCTGACAAATACTGAATTGTATCTACTTTTAAGAAAACAAAAACAAAAACCTTGTACTATAAATATCTTTCCTTGTCATTAAGTATTTTTTACAAAATTAGGAAGGTAAAAGCATATTCATGGTGGTGGGGTGGAAGAACTAGCGGTCAGGAGTGTAGATACGGAAAAGTAAAGAAGTATCTAAAGTAAGGATCTCCCCCACCCACCCGTGTACTTTCCAGATGGTGGTAATTACCTGTGGGGAATGAGCTAGGAAAGGGAGGGACTGATCTTTAGTTTGGGGAATTGATGGCTGGTGGATGAGGGGAGGGAGAGCACTGGCACTGAGGCTGAGGCCTGTCAGATGAATTCTGCCCCTGCTGAGCTTGAGCTACATGTGGATCAGCCCTGCCATTTGTCTATTGACTCTTTCCCTCCTGTTTTTTTTTTTTAAAGGAACTGCTTCCTTGCATACTTATTGTACATGCTTCCTGGTTTTTACTAATCAAAAACTGAGGCCATTCTTATTTTAAGGAGTTTATTGCTGATCATGACAGTTAAAAACAAAACAAACCACACGCTGATACAGAATTTCTAGTATTGTGTTATCCAAATTCTTCCTAATCTGCTAATGGGAAATTTAATGAAGTCTGTCTTCTATCGCTCCTGAGGATAGAAGTGATGAACGGTGTCCGCCCACTTTCTCTGGTCGCTTCCTTGGTGGAGGAGACATCACATCTTCTTCCTCTGAGGGGAAACTGCCATTTGCAAACCTCAGATGAAAGGTGGGTGATAGGTGTCTATTTAACTTCATCCAGATGGGGGTAACCCTAAACCATGCATTTTGGATAACCTCCCAAATAACCCATCATACCCAGGGAGGTAGCAGGAAAGAACACTCTTGGGATTGAGAGAAAGTGAGTTTTAGGCTGGAATCACACATTTAAAGAGTCGATGATATAAAGAACAGATTTAGACTGAAAGGAGACACATGAGAGCTTCTGGAATTTGATCTTGGATCCTGAGTGTGCAAGCAGAAAGGATTGTAAGGTAAGCTGAGATCCTCCCCCCGCCCCCCCCCCCCAAATACAGTGTCCTAAAAAGTCTATAGAGAACCACTGGTGTCAGGGAGGAAGCAGACCTCTCTTGGTTCAGGAAGTTTGGCAGTGATGACAGAAGGAGATTGGGTGGTAGGTAGCTTTTAAGAAGAAACTGGTGTGTTGGGAGAAATGGATGATTCTAAGATTGAGGCAGAGGAAATAAAATAGGAGCTTAGAGCATCTTGTATCAGGAAGAAAGGAGTGTGCAAAACAAAGGGATGAATGAAGCATGCCAAAGGGACAAGGAACCAGCTTGAAAGAGCTCACTTTGGCCAAGGCTGGAACAATTTGACAACAAATAAATCATGTACATTTGGATTATAACCCAGAGTTCAAAACAAATATCCATAAGGCCATACAAATATTACAAAATGACTGAATGAAGAAATAAAGAAATGCAAATTTTTTTTAAACAGAGAAATTCCAAGTGTGTATAGCTACTACCATCCTGCACGGTGGAACTCCCCCCCCCCCAAGGGAAAAACAGATTAATAGAGAAAGGGCCATGCTACAGGATACCGAGCCAGAACTCCTCAGATCTGTCAAGATCATGAAAAATGAGGAAAGACTAAACTTTCATAAACAATGCAATGTGTGATATCCTGTGTTAGATCTTGGAACAGAAAGAAAACATTAATGGAAAAATGGCAAAATCAAAATAAAATCTGGAGTTCAGTTCATGGGATTGATACCAGTGCCTGTTTCTTAGTTTTGACACATGATAATATAAACAGCATTGAACATTGTAGGGTTACATGGGACTCCTTTGAAATTTTTTGGGAGATCTAAAATAAAAAGCTTATTTTAAGCCAGTGGTGTGCTCTTGTAATACCAGCACTCGGGAAACTGAGGCCAGGAGAATTGTGAGTTTGAAATCAGCCTGGGCTACACAGGGAGAACCTATCTCAAAACAAACAAAACATTTATTTTAAGCCAGCACTGGTGGAAAACACCTGTAATCCTAACTACATAGGAGGCAGAGATCAGGAGGATTTCTGATTTGAAGCCAGCCCTGGCAAATAGCACAGGAGAGTCCAATCTCCAAAATAACCAGAGTAAAATGGACTGGAGGTGTGGCTCAAGCTGTAGAGCACCTTCTTTGCAAGCATAAAGGCCTGAGGTCAAATTCCAAAAAAAAAAATCAAACAACAACAACAACAACAAAACCCAGATTGATTTGGAATGGAATAGAGGACTGCTTTTCCTTTTCAGAATGGAAAAAACAAGTGGAAAGTGAGTCTGAATGAATGCCAGGTGTAAGAGGGCATTTGGAGATTAAAGACTTGGAAATTGGTTTTCTTTTTCTTTGTTTTTTCATTATTTTTTTAGGGGGGATTGGTTTGCTTAAAACCCTCCTTACCCACATACATCTTGAGAGTTCCAGGTAGCCAGTTTGAAGATCAGGGTGGAAGACCTGAGAAGGTGGAGTAAAGCTTTAGAATAGGGCCAGGAACAAGGGAACTGTTTGAGGGCTGTGGAAAGGACTGCTGCTTGATGTTGAGGCCACAGCTGAGGAGAGTCAGTTAATTTCCTGCAGGGCTTATTAGCACTGTTTTCCCTGCTGTCTCTGTCCGCAGGGAATATGCATATATCCCCCACCCCCCCTTTCTGTGTCTTTCCTCCCTTTTCCTGTGCTGGTTTTTAAGACCTTCCAGTGGCAACCTGCAGCAAAGTGAGTTTAGCAGTGTCCTCCTTAAACAACATTCCATTGAAATACAGCGGCAGTTTATGAAGAGATTTGACCTGTATAACTTGTAGATCAAAAATACTATAAGGCATAGAACCCTTGAAAGACCATTGTGGTACAAATGCATACACTGAGTTCTGAACCTGTTTAAAGGTTTTTTTGTGTTTTTTTTTTTTTCCCATTAAAAATAAGGTATATTAGAGGGCTTAGAGGTATGGCTCAATTGGTAGAGTGCTTGCCTAAATAGGCTCAGAGTTCAAACATGAGTACCACCGAAAAAAACCCCAAATAAATAAATATATAGGACATTACAAAGATTTTGCTTTTCATCTTGTAAGTTTAAAAGCTAAATATGCTTTGAAATGTTTTAGATATGCATGTATATCTTGCCAAGTAAACAACAGAACACTTGAGTGATTTTCATTCTTAGATAAACATGACCATGGTGCACTTTGTGTTTACATTTAAGAAGTGTTACATATACCACATACTGTTCACATTGCATGCAGGTAAGTACTGTTTATAAAGCTCGTTAATTTAAAGAGCTAATAAAAAGGTACTTCTGGCATTCAAGAACCCATCTCAGACAGTAAAATAATCTGCTCCATTCACCTTGTAAATTCTGCCCTATCTGCTAACTTGCATACCTTACCTTTGGGCTTCAGCACTTGGTGCCTGTAGGATTAGTGAATTCAGGCATTGCAGAAATTCAGCACATACTCATCATCCAAGGGAGACCTGTGCTTTGGTTGTATGGGTGATGTCTTGCCATCCTGCAAATGTGTTTCCATTACTTTCATGAGAGAGTTTTCGTTGTCATTGGCAATGACTACAACAGCTCTAAGTATATTTAAATGCACAGTGAAGATTGACCAGTGATCTTACTCCTCATTTGTAAAGTGAACTGAAGCTATCAGTTGGACCAAGGCCTAAGCATTTGTGTGTGTGTCTGTGTGTGTGTTTAATTTTGTGTGTTTAATATATGTGTTTAATTTTGGGGGGCAAGGGATGGGACTGGGGTTTGAACTCAGAGCAAAGCAGGCCCTCTATCATTTGAGCCACTCCTCCAGTTCATTTTGTTCTGGTTATTTTGGAGCGGGGGTCTTGCGAATTATTTGTCCAGTCTGGCCTCAAACTTCAATCCTCCTGATCTCAGCCTTTAGCAGGTAAACTAGTATTAAAGGTGGGAGCCACTGGCATGCCTGGCTGTCTAGGCATTCTTGACCTGAAGTCCACAGAGCCTCGGGTGCTTCCTAATTGGGCTCCAAAGAAATCATGAGCAGCATCAAAGTATAACAGATGTTGCAGTGTGGGCCTATATCTTCACATTTCACTAGAAAGCCAAAAGAATTTGGTGTTCCCAAAAGGTCTAAGAATGCCTTTTTGTTTAGTTTTGCTGCTGAACAAGATTGTGGGTTGTATGCAGTGGTGTTTTAAAAAACACTTGGAAGTAGACTTCACTCATACAGTATCCAGCTGGAAAATAATTGCCCCTTGTACCTCCCTCTAGTATTTTTAGATCTATTACAAATTTAGTGTAATTCCACTTCTGCTTCAAATTACCCTAATTTATATAACAAGCTAGTTTGAGAACCCAGGGAATCTCAGGTGTAATTCTAATTTGGTGTTGATTTTATGTTTCTTTGGGTAAATATTTGCTGTATATTTTCATTTTTGCATATTAAATGATATGAGAATACTGAACAGTGCAGAGGGAAAAATGTAGCCTTATTTATTATGGTCCTGGGGATCAAACCCAGGGCCCTGTGTATAGTTTTCTACCACCAAGCTACATCTCGACTGCAACAATGTAATGTTAGTATTGCTGATACATTTGCAGATTGTGGCAAATGGAAATTTTGAGTAAATGATATTATGAATTTTTTTTTTCTTTACTTGTCAGTTGGTTTAGTCCTTTACAGAAAGTGGTGTTGTAGTTACGTGGAATTTATTCATGACTGGATATACTCAGAAAAAGGAAGCATTACTTTGTTCATTTACTTATTTTTGAGTCAAGGTCTCCCTGTGTAGTTGAGGTTGGCCTGGAATTCGTGATCTTTCTGTCTCAGTCTCCTTCATAGTTGGGCTTATAGGCCTGAACCACCTTCCCTAGCATAAGGGTTATGTCGTATCTTTAATATTATACCAAAATTCCACAAATTGTAGATTAAAAGTCCATCAGTCTGTCTTGTACTTTCAGTAGATCTCTTACTTACCCATTCATGAGTTTGTACCATCATGCATGGGTCATTTGGAAAGTGTCAGTCAGTAAATTTGAAGGTCTTCTAAAAATCATACTCATCACTGTCACCCAGATCTTGTTAGGAAAACCTGTAAGTGTTGGGAAGCCAGCAAGCTTACAGTGGTGGATGTAAAGTTTTCCAAAATGCTTGGAAGCTCAAACTTGATTATTAGCAATAAATACCCTCAGTCCTTTTCCTTGAAGGAACAGCTTTACTTTGTTCATTTTCAAGAAAATGTCTCCCAAATACTCAAGTCAGAATAACCAGTTTATGAATTCTTCTTTCAAGTAAAAATGGTACTCCATGCAAAAAGCGAGTGTAGCTTTCCACTCAAGTGGAAAAACACAAGTGCTTTTCTAGTAGACAGACATCATACTTCAGTGTGCAGCAGACTGCTTTGTGTGCAGGAATGGCATTGCTCGAAGAACCTCAAAAAGACCTGTACTCACTGGTCAAGATTTAATGAAAGTAATAATTCTGACTGGTTGCTTCATTAAGGGCAGTCACACGGGAAACTGACTTTTAAAACTGTAATGTAAAGTGTGCAGTGACTATTGGGCTCATTTGCTGCCACTACCTTGATTAGTGCTAAAGTGATAATAGTTTTCCATGGTTGCTTTTTTTTTTTGCACCAGCAGTGATGTCAGCACAGTGAAAAGACAAATACTGTCCTTGTGTTATTCTAAAAACAGTCCTGACCTCTGAAAAGGTCTTGGGGACTCCCAGGAGTCCTGTAACCACACTTTGAGAACTCCTGATAGAGTAGCATTGTAGTTTGGGTGCCAGATGTTCACGTCTGTACTCTACTCTTGAGTAACACAGTGTGGACTGTCTCTGTGAGGTTGGGCAACAGTCTTGGTTCTAGGTCGATGGGGAGTCCACAGGCCAGGAATTCTTTCACCAGTCATCTTAAGAGTGGCAGTGCCCGCAAGTAAGAGGCTGGATCACCACCTTCGTCCATCTCTGCCCATTGAAGTTCTTTTCTGCTTGTGTTTAGGCACTGCTTAAATGCCTTTTCTGGTCCTCAGAGCAGTACTTCTTTAAGTGCTTAATATATTACTGGTTTGCATCTTGTTTTTTGATCAAACCTTTAATTACTAAAGGACCCACTTGAGTTATTATTGTTCTTTGTGTAATCTGCATGTTGCCCCAAAGGGAAGACGTTCTGCAAACGTTAGTCTCAACGTAGTAAATTCAAAACTGAAAGCAAAGTAAAACAAGTGTCTGTTCGTTGCCGTTTCCTGGTCGTAGGCACTGGAATGATCGAGAGCAGCGGAGGTGGTTGACTGCTGCGGTTGTTCTCCGCTCACTGCGGCCCCGGTATCCCACAGATGCTCACGTGGGAGCTGCAGTTCTGAGCGGCGGGTACTGGCTGTTCCGGCGCGGTGTGTTTGTACATTGCTAAAACCTGGCAGGGGAGCGCCGTAGCGGCCCCGGGCCGGGCGGGGCGGGCGGCGGGGAGTCCCCGCCCGGCGCAGCCTCGCCTGGGGCTCGGGCCGGCCGAGCGCCCTGCCCTTTTAAGGAGGTGGACTGTACCACCATAAGTTTCTTGACGGGGGGGGGGGTACTGACGAACTCGGGTAACTTCGAGTGCGTCCCGCGGCGATTTTGTTGCCCTTCTAACTCGGGGCGGACTTGTGCGGCTGTGGTGTGCGAGCCGAACGCTGGCGGGCTTAGGCCACGCGAGCCCCTTTGCCTCTCCTTCCCGGAAATAGTCCCGGGGAGCTCTGGCTAGCTCTAAGTCCCGACGCGACGTTCCCCCGCGCTTGTGCAAAGTGTCGTCCGCCCGCAAGCCCCAGTGCCCGGATGTCCATCAGGATTAGTGCGAGCCAATAGCTCGCAGGCCGAGGCTGCGCTGAAGACGCCCGGGTTCCGGAGCAGGTAGTCCCGTCACCTCGGGAGCTGCGCCGGGGGTCGTCCCCGCCCGGCTCCGGCAAATGGTGAGCTGCGCGGCGCTGGCTGCAGGGCCCGCGGGTTGAAGGCTCTGATGGACAGAAGATACTGGGCTCTATAAACTGAAGGATGGCAGCCCACTCAAGGTAAGTAAGGCAGGCACCGCGAGAAACTTTTAAAATTATATTAGTGGCTATGGGGAATTGAAGGTTGCGGGGGTTGGGGAGTTGGGGTGCTGGCGAGGAAGCCGGAGGAAGCAGCTTTCTCATTGCTTTCCCATCACTCCTGATGCCGTGGCTCCTGACTCGGTGTCAGAGAGGAAAGACTGGAGAGCGCACCAGACAATTCCTGCACGGCGGAGACGGGGACTGACTTCAGAGTTAAGATTCAAGTTAAAGATTTTCTCTTTAAAAAAAAATACGGTGATTTTAGGAACATTAAGTTGATTTCACTTGTCTGCCCGTGCCCATATTTTCATTTACATTCTTTGTGCACCCACTCCTGTGGTTCTCTTGATTGCGGGTGTCTTGAGCGGAATTTGGGGCTTACGATTAATGTAAAGCATAATTCGTTTAGGAGAGGGTGGGAGAGGATTGGGCTGGCGAGTGATTGAAGATGTTAGTGCCGGAATGAACGATTCCACATAAAACGGCACAGCTTGCGTGAATGTGCTGAGTAGGCAAAGAGCAGGAATGCACCGGGGCTGGCGAAGGGAGAGGAGGATAACGAGCTGCAGTTGCTGTCAGGAGCCGTGGCGAGCGCCTGCCGCTCCGGCCCCCCGCGGGTGCGGGCTGGGTTTGCAGAGAGCGTTCCAACTGTGGTGCCAAGACATCAGTGGTTAGTCAGGGCCCAAACAGTTCTGTGCGGTGATCTCAGAGGGTGTGGAGGGAAACTGAGGCGCCCTGCACACTTTCTTCTGAACCTTTTACTAGAAAGCAGCGTGGTCTCACATACTGACAATAGGGAGTCTCTCCAAAATCTTGTTAACGCAGGTTAGTGACGTTCAGAAGGCTAAATAAATTTTAAGTTTGAAGACCCAGATCTGAGCGAGAAATGGAGGCTTCCATGTTGAAGTTTGGGTGCGTATGACTTTTGAATTTTTTCCTCCCCTAGGAAATAGAACTTTCTAGGAAGGGAAGAACTTCTCTAACTGCACAACCTCCTGAGTGCTACCTGCTTTTTTATATTTAATCAACTCAGTGGTTTATCCTCTGCCTTCATTTTATTGATCTAAGAAAGGAGTTCCTAACATGGGGCCAAGGAGTAGGAGACTTGGTTGAGGAAAAAGTTACATCTTTACTTTCACTCTGATGTTTGGTATTTCTTTCTTTTAGTAGGAAACTAGCACAAAACTACAGCATTAGTACATCTGAGGTCACCACAAATAGAAACTTCGTATATTTTCATAATGTCATTATAATTACTGAAGATGTTTTAAAATAATCTCTTGCATTTACTACTTGAATGAAATCAAGGCGCTAATTTATTTTGTTTACATCAGTAATAAAACATAATACTATACCATTAATTTGTATTTTAAAATTTTGGTAGCTGTATTTCTACATAATTTGTTCCCTCTTATTCTGGTGTGTTGTACTTAGATTTTAAAAGATTATCCTGAGAGTCCCATTATTCATCAGGAGTACACGGCCCAAACCTTAGTTTAGATTACTTTGATCTACCAAATTAAGTAAATGCTGACAGAGCTTAGTATTTTAGCATTGGATTTGAATCCAGGTAAGTGATTCCAATACCTGAGCCCTTAACTAATGATACAAATAAAATGAAATAAAAGGTTATTGGATACTGTGAGTGCCAGACACGGAGTTAAGCAGCTTTAATTGGATTACCTTTTCCCAGGCACCTAAATTAGGTAAGTACTTTTACTGCCCACGGTTGGTAGTTGAGGAACCTGAGGCCCAGCAGGGTATTTTCTTTCTGAAGTCACGCAGCTGGAGCACTCTGCAGCACTTCCCCTCTCTTGGGCTGCTGCGTTAATGCTACTGCTGAGGCAGGGTGTTAAAAGGAGCTGCAGTGCCTCTGTGTGAGAGTACAGAAAGTGATTTCTGCTAAAATTGGTTTGCTGTAAAATGTCGTAATCTGAGTTGTGTTGTGGGACACTGTGCTTGCAATTGAAATAGGACTGTGTATATTTCTGATGCTCTACCTGGCCTTCAGACATGCTCTGGAATCTGAAACACAGCCGTAAGGTCACTCTGTTTTCTTAGCTTGCATGGCAGGAGGATAGCTCATGTGTTGTAAATGCCCTTTCTTCAGTTACATCTGTAATGTGGCTTAAGCTTATTCAGATATTGTACTTTGTGGGAGAGTAGATAATCTTTCAAGGAAAGAATATGTGGAAAAAGAGTCAAGATATTTTTGGATTTCAGGGAAACCCCAAAGCTGGGCCAAGTTTCCATGAGTGGAGAAACTGAAACATTGCTTGTGATGTATAATCTTGGGCAGTAAACTCTTGACCGTGAGTTTGTTTGCTTTGAGACAATTCATTTGGGTTGTCAGATGCATTGGATTTAGAGCTTCATACTCAGTTTTATCCACAGTAGTTTCATTGTAATCTGTAGATGGGAACTTGGGAATTTTGCAGCACTGAAAATGAATACAGGAACCAACCCTGGCAATTTACTTTATTTGACATTAAGGTAATGTTCTTGATTTGATATTGGTGGAGAATATGGCCAATTTAATGTGCTCCCTTCTGTATAGCTGGCTCCTTAAGGCAAGATATTGTTACTTTTAGTGTCTCCTACATAAGCTTTAAGTATTTTGAGTGAGGAACTACCTAGTATTTCTTGGCTTGTGACTTGTTTTAAAATTGAGGTTACTTATTCCTCTACCTCATTCTTAAATTTAAAAGTAGGAAATTATTTTTGTTTTGCTTTTGTGGTTGATTTCATAGAAGTGGAAGTCATTTGCTAAATACAATGAATTGTGTAGCTTGTAAGAGTTAAGGGTATTTTTGGTCGATATTTTGGAAACATTTGGTCTATTGAGTCATTAGAGCTGCGGAAAGAGGTAGTCACTGAGAAATGAACATGAGTTACAGCAGGACACAGGTCATGTCTCAATCCCTCAGTGCCTCCTTTCTTTGGAATCTATTAACATAACATGCATTGAATACACTTCCTTGAGGGAATTGTAACAAACTTGCTTTCTTTAATGTGAAATAGTTACAGATTATAGCATTAGTTTCCAGAAACTGGAAATTATTGTTTATAGAAATCTAAAAATCAGCATTTCCTCTTTTTGAGAATCAGTAGATCTAATGGTTTGTGGATCTTTTTCTGTGTGAATTAGCTTGCTAACGAGGAGTGATGTTGATGGATAGGATAAAAAGAGGAAGGCTTTGTGTGAATTTCCGTCTCTCCTAACTCCCTCTTTGAAGCGGCCCCCGAATTCTAAAAAGGAATATAAACTTACTTTCCACTACTGTCAGGTATTAACCAATTCTAAAAAGCACCTTGTGCCATCTGAGAAGCCCCGGGTTATCCACTCCCTGGGGGAAAGTGTTTGGATGGCAGTGGGGGAGTTGAACTTGGAACTTTGAGAGGGGAGTACATCTGGTGACTGAGCTCACATTCCAGAAGAAAGCCCTGACAAACTACAAATGGATATTAGGTCTAGTCAACTAACTGTCCCATAGCTTTTTTTCTTGAATTTGACTCAAGTTAATATTAATGAAGCTTTAACAAAATCAATAAAGAAGTAAAGTCAGTTTGTTCCCAAGATTAAAATGAAGCCAGTTTTTGATTAATGTCTTTGATTCTGGTGAGAGAAAAGAGACTGCTCTTAAATTGGCACAGAACCAGTTTTCCCCACAATGTGCCTCTACTTCTGACTTAGGAGCTACCTATTGCCTGGGAAGAAAATGCATGAATGCAAAGCAGCTCTGATTAAATGTAAGCCGTTATCAATGAGGAATGTTACTGTATCTTGGTAAGTGTAGTTCAAGGGAGAGATTTTGAAAGGAAAATGCTGTGTGCAGTATTGTGACCCTGTGAATGTCCCCATTTCCCCCTGTGACACTATTGTAAACAATGCCCTCGACAGAAGAGACACACAAACAGGTCTTTTAAGCTAGTGCTTTCTGGTTCACCCTGAGATCCCAGCTGAGCTTCCTGACTCACAGTCTACAGCTTCTGCCATGATAAAGACTGAAAGACCCATGAGTCATTTTTTCTTAAAGTCAGCTGGGTTTTGTGGATGTTTGGCAAAGTTGATGCAGTATCATGAGATAGTATTCCATAGCTAGATCTACAAAATGAGATTTAATGAATGCTGCATTTAAAAAGTTTTAAATTTCAAGTTTATTCAGGAATGAAAAATATTAATAATGGATATCAGTATGTTTCTTTATTGGGCCTATCATTTGTTTTAAGCACCTAAACCCATTTCTCATCTGTAAAACAAATAAAAACTGATTAGTGTCACTACTGCTTTTGGGTGTAATATAAATGTTGACTGCTTTTAAATATACAAACTTAGAGTTTTTTGTTAGCAAACGTCTCCATTTCATTTGTTTTCCAAGATTGACAAATGTATTTCAATTCTGTATGTGAGATATGGTGGAAATACAGTCTGTACCTCTAGGAAAGAGTCTCCTAGACATTTTTCTTGGCTCAGAAATACTAACATACAATGAGCTGGAGTATCATTTCTTTGTTTTGGTTCAGTTACATTTTATTGATACATGGTGAGAGCATAACTTTTGCAGGTTAAATGATTACCTATCTTTTTACCTGAGTGGAAAAAAGTTGGGGAGAGCTGAAGTAAGAGTCTTAGCTGTTTTATTATGGATACAGCATATATTCGTTTGCTCAAAATAATAAATATAGCAGATAAAATGCACAATGTCTTACTCAAGTATAAATGTATCAGATGAAGTTTAGATTTACAGAAAAATAAAATTTACAATGTCATGATCTAATGCTCTTTACCAGAAGTAAAGATTAACCGTAGAACGTTGTAAGCTCTGACTTTCTGTGTCTTGGCAGTTGTCAGCGTTGAGAATCATTCCCTGTGCAAACTTCCCCCTTTCCTCTTTCTCCACCAGGAGTTAAAGCTTAACCTGATGGCTGTAGAGCCGGCAGACACAGTATCCCCAGTCTTGTTCTTTGCTAAAATTCTGTTTTCTTTTGTTGGTTTAGTGGCATTGTTTTTAATTTAACCAGATTAAACTCCTGTCACATTAAGTCAAATTTGGTGTCAGATTTAAAGTATTAACAGAAAATCCCAGTGGTGATATTATCTTGTTCAAAGGAACTAAATTAAACAAGGGGAAAATATTTTTATTGATACTTAAATTATCCTTATTTTGTCAGTAGGCATTCTGGTTTTACAGGGCACCTACAGTTTGGCCACATACTAAAAATTACCTAGAACTGTTTCTCTGGCCACCTGTGGCTCCTGTGAGGAATACTTGGAGGCCTATAGGCTGCATGGTCTTTGAGTGGGCTTGGGGAGGAGTTAGAGTTGAGATTCTTGAGTCACTTGCTGGCCTTAATTTTATCCAACGATCTTGTCTGTCTGCTCAGTATTTCGTCCTTCTGGATTGGCAGTGGAACAGATGAAAGTAAAAGGATTTTTTTAGGGGGGGGTGAGTGTGTGGGGGTTCATGTGCTCACCTTAGGTTCAAGGTTCTCAAAGCTGACTCAACACAAGAATCACCATGGTGCTTGTTAACACACAGTTTCAGCTTGCCTTCTCTGGAGGCTCTGATTGGACAGGTCCAGGGTGGAACCTGGGTGGAACCCTACCTGCTCTGAGGTCAGGGGCCCATTACCCGCTTTGTGAAGGGATGGGAGTGTGAGAGAGAGAGGAATAATATTGACTGAATTGCATGATGGCATTTCTCCTCAATTATCTGGATATTTAGTTTGCTGTTTTCTAGGCCCTGCAGGCCTGCTCCCCAAACTACTAAGTCACAGCACTGCACCCCACACATCCCAGGTTATCAGGTACAGTTTTCCTTCCCCAGGGAACAGTTAGAACTGTGAATTAGTAGTGGTAAATTATATCCAAACTTGATAAAACTGAAATGAAAGCTCTTTTTTATTGTTGTTTTAAACAAAAGCATTGCCTAGGTGTACTCTTGTTCAATGAGAAATTTAAAATGGGACTCTTACTGGGAAATAAATGTTAAAATTATAGCAGATGTCACTTCCTGTAACAAAATTCAGGAAACTCTCTCTGGTATGTGGGTGTTGTAACTTTTCAATTCTTGGAACTTTCCTTCAGGAAACTGCCCTGTCAAAAGCAAAGCAGTGGATAAAATATGAAGTACGACTCAAACTGTGTTGGGCAGTGTAATTAAATTTTGATTTGGTGCATATGTTTTTGTGGCCACTCCAGGCCTGAGATTGCCATGTGACTTTCATTCTGGGTAATGTGTGTCTGGATAACTTGTTATATATTTCTTCCCCTCCCCCACAGGCTGGCTTTAAAATACAGGTATATCTGATTTACTCTGGAGGGGAATTCTCAGAAAGTGATATAAAATTAATTAGTTCTTGTAGTGTTGTACAGAACTAGAAAACTTGTTTCCTATTCAGTTTTGCAGAAATTATTTTTTCTCTCTCAATGGACAAATGGTTTACCTCACACATTTCTTTTTTTGGGTGTTTTTTGTTGTTGTTTTGGTGGCACAAAGGGTTGATCTCAGGGGCCTTGTGTGGCTAGGCAGGCGCTCTGCTACTTGAGATGTTGCATCAATCCCGCTTTAGTTATTTTTTTGGATAGTCTTGAGTTTCTGTCAAGGTCATCCTGGACTGTGATCCTTCTACCTAACTGGGATCCTCCTTCATAGCTGGGATTACAGATTGGCATCACCATGTTTGAAATGGGGTCTTCTCACTTTTTGCCTGATGGTCTTTAACCAGGATCCTCCTAGCAGGGAGTACAGGTGTGTGTCACCAGGCCCAGCTACCTTAGACACTTCTAAGTAACATGGCTTATGTTAGTTGATAGCTTTGAGCTGCCAAAATGATTACAAATTTGAGTCCGAAGCATCTCACTGACATAATATTCTGGGTTTTAAATAGTTTTTAAACATTGGTTAAAAAAGGATATCTTACTGGTACAAAGTCCTGCTGTTTTATATTTCTTCAACTAACTTACTTTGAAAAGTGAATTGAAGTATGTATTCCGCCACTGAACATAGACCCCTCAAATGGCAGAGAATTAAATACATTGTCAGTTAAATGGAAATCCTTTATTTAACGATTGCAGACTGGCCCTAGACATGGGTTTTTTTTTCTATGTGCTCTTTTGGGTTTTGTTTTTGAAATGAGGTCTCACCATGCTGCCAGGTTTATCTTGAACTTGTATACTCAAGGGATCCTTTGAAGCCTGCTAAGTAACTGGGATTACAGGCATGTACCATCATGCCTGTCCTCAGCATACGCATTAATAAGCTTTTGTTCAGGCAAAAACTAGCTGTTCTCATTCATTAGAGCCTTACATGTAAAAATATGTTATCTAAGTGAGCCTCTGGACATTATCATGAAAACTTGAGTCCTGCAGGGGAACTTCAGAAGATCTGTTTCATGAGCAAAAATATTTCATGAAACTTTCAGAAAGTATCTTTTGGCACATGTCTAATGGTAGAGAAAGTCAGTGTCTTTTTAGTGCTTCTTAGCTGTGCAGTCAAAGCTGTGAGGCCTTGGATGGGTGTGTCCTTCATCTCTGCCTTTCTGGGTCATCCCAATGTTCTTTCAACTTTGGGGACCTTAGCACTATGGCATATTAATGGAATTCACGGATTCTGGGTATTAATTTACCTATTTAAGAATTACATCAGTATTAACCGTTCACATTCAGTAACAATGCATATTGAATACCAGTTACCCATGCCATGGATTGATGAACGAATGCATCACTGTTCTCTTAAGAGTTAATCACTGTTGGGCTCTAAGTTGGTTCAGACAGACTCAGTGAGTCCTCCCTGCCAGGAGCTCACAGTTTGATAGGGCAGATAAACAGAAGTAAACAAACAAAATGGGAAGTAAAGCAGGTGCAAACTGTGACAAGTTCAGTGACAAAAACAAACAGGGTACCCTGGCAGAATAATGGAGTGTAGGGAACTTGACCTTCCTGTGGATCAGAAGGGTGTTTGGGGAAGGCTCACCAAGGTGGAGAAAAAAAAAAAAAAGCCCCGTCATAGAAATAAGTGGTGTTGGTTATGGATGGCTTTTTTCCCTCCCAAGGGTTAATTTTTTTTAAATTGTTGTATTGGAGGTACATTGTGACATTTATACAAGTTCTTGTAGTATGTCATAGATTAATTCCACCCCCCCCCCCACCATATTTTTTGTTTTCTGAGACAGGGTCCTGCTATGTAGCCCATGCTGAGCTAGAATTCTTGATCTTCCTGCCTCAGTCTCCCAAGTGGTGAGATTACAGCCATACATCATGACATCCTGTACAATGATGACTTTTTTTTTTTTCTTGGTGGGACTGGGGTTTGGCTTCACACTTGCAAAGCAGGCGCTCTACTGCCTGCACCATGCCTTCAGTCTGTTTGGCTCTGATTATTTTGGAGATGGACTCTTCCAAACTATTTGCCCGGGCTGGCCTTGAGCCACAATCTTCATGATCTCAGACTTCTAAGGAACTAGGTTGCAAGAGTGAGCCACCTGCACCCAGCAAAGATGGCTTTTTTTTTTTTGTGCAGTACTGAGGCTTGAACTTGGCCTTCACCTTGGGCGCCTCCACCAGCACTTTCTTTTTTGTGTTAGGTGTTTTCAAAATAGAGTCTCTCGAACTCTTTGTTCAGGCTGGCTTCGAACCTCAATCCTCCTGATTGCTGCCTCTTGAGTAGCAAGGATTATAGGCGTGAACCACCGACGCCCTGCTAAAGATGGCATTATGGTATTAGGAAATAACCATCATGTGGCAGTTTCTTGAAATAAAATTTTGATTATTTTAACAGGTTGTACTTTTACCAAAATAGGCAAATTGAATACCATAACTTGAATTATGAAAATAAAGACTATAGTTTGTAAGAGTTAGCTTTAGTTGGACATGAGTATTAACATAGTACACAAGTATTGAGAAGAAATTTGAGGGAACATTTTCTTAGTTTAATAGTCATCAAGTAAGGGATGTGGTAGAATTAGAGAAGTCCCAGCTGGGTACAAACATCAGGAAGTGACGACTTAGCAAATGGCAGTTAGCCTGGCTGCTTCCCTGTTCGTGGGAAATGGGGTGAAAGATGGTCTCCATCTCTGCCCAAACTTGGTCTTAATGAGATAAATAATGTATATGTATTAAGATAATTGAATATAATCAAGTATGAAAACACAGTAGAGTGGTATTAATACATTTAGAAATAGGAACTAGATAATCCTTCACCTTGGATATTTCAGAAAGTAGCAGATGGTTGAAGTAGTTTTTCTCAAGGGATTCTGTGGCTTCTTGAAGAGATGTGATAACAACAGACAACTACAGGAACTGAAAGTCCTTGTCCTCTGTGACTGTGAAGCTGCTTCAGGGACCTGCAATCATTATCACCTCGTCTCTCATACCTCCATTTTACAGTTATTTTCAAACGAGTGTGTTTAGTTGTAGTTTTTTTTGTAACATATAATTACTTTTTAATGAATATTTCATGAACATATACAAAGAAGGTATTTTATTTTCAGAATCCAGAGTTAAATGGGGGTTTGTACATTCGTTGTATTTTACCACTAAACTTCAGTTTTTGTCCATTTGACCTTTAGGGGCTGAGAGATGTTTAAAAGTCTTGTTCAATTAATGGTTTTTGTATTTCTCCTAATATCTTTAGGTTTTTGCTTTACTAACATTGATATTTTTGATGCATAGATATTCATAATTGCTATATTTTCCATTTTTGTGTGTGTGTTTTTGAGACTGGGGCTTGCTTTGTAGCCTACGCTGGCCTTGAACTCCTGATCCTCCTGCCTCAGCCTTCTAAGTGCTAGGATCATGGATGCTCCAGTGACTCACCTATGTTTTTTTTTTTTTAAGTACTGGGGTTTGAGCTCAGGGCTTCATGCTTGCTAGTCAGGCACTCTACCACTTGAGACACTCCCACCAGCCTTTTTTTGGGTTGGGTATTTTCGAAATAGGGTCTCTCAAACTATTCCCTTGCACTGACTTCAAACCAAACTGTGGTTCTCCTGATCTTTGCCTCCCGAGCAGCTAGGATTACAGGCATGAGCCACCAGTGCCCAAGCACCTTCTGTCATTTTAAATCACCCCTTTTGGCAGTACTGCTTTGTTATGTGTTCTTAAGGTTTGAGTGTAGGATTTTTTTTTTTCCTTAAAGATGTGTATCTTTAAGTCTTTTCTCCATGTGGGTTTTATTTTGGTTTAAGCAGTGAGGGAGAGATTCAGAACTCTTCCTTTCTCCTCCAAAGTAGCCATTTTGTTCTAAGAGCCATTGTCAAACTGTGTACCTGCATTAGTATGTGACAGAACTGATCTCCCTTCTTCTCTTTACTTTTCTGAAGATACTTTTCAGAATTCTCATGGATATTTTTTTGTGTGTATTTTTCCAGATGAACCTGAGTATTTTGTCAGACAACTTGTGGCCTTTTAATAGGATGACTTCCTCACAAACTTATAAAACCTCATCCTGTTTTCCAAATATTAAGGTTTAAAACGGAATTACCGTGGTCTTTGTAGGTTTTATGCAATGGAAAGGGCTAAATTAGAGTGCCAGGGACTCCTGAATCACTAGCCAAGTTCTACTTGCTTACCTTGGAGATGTTTGAGAAGAACAGAAAGAAGTGAAAATGTACCTTTGCTCTTGTCATCAGTGATTGTGTCTTTAATATAACACTCTAGGAGACCCCCATACTTCCATTGCTGATGTAAATTCCACGTCAGGCAGAAGTAGCATTTTTGTACTCTTGGTGGTGTTGTGGATGATATCTCACAGAATTTTTTTTTTTTTGCAGTGCTGGGGTTTGAACTCAGGACCTACACCTTGAGCCACTCCACCAGCCCTTTTTTGTGATGGGATTTTTTTCAAGATAGGGTCTCAAGAACTATTTGCCCTGGCTGGCTTCGACCCGTGATCCTCCTGATCCTCCTGATCGCTGCCTGCTGAGGAGCTAGCATTCCAGGAGTGAGTCATCGGTGCCTGGCTGCTTGTAGAATTTTTATTTGGTGTTTGCAACAATACATATAATAAAGCACCCCCCCCCCCAGTCTTCCCCTCCCCCCCAGAACTGGTGTTTGAACTCAGGGCCTTGACTTGCTGACCAAAGTTTAGGTTCTTTAAGCTCTTTTTTGGGGGGAGAGGTAGTACTAGAATTTGAACTCAGGGCTTCCCACTTGGTAGGGCAGGCAGTCTACTGCTTGAGTCATGCCTCTAGCCCTTTTTGCTTTGGTTATTTTTGCCTGGACCTGGATCCTCCTATGGTTTCCTGCCACAGCTGGGATGACAGATGTGCACCACCATCCTCTGCTTTTTTCTGTTAAGATGGGATCCCCTGATTTTTGTTGCCCTGACTGGCCTGGATCTGCAGTTCTCCTGATGTCAGCTTCCCATGTACCTGGGATGATAGACGAGCATGTGTAACTTTTATTTGAGATGGGGTCTTGTGAACTTTTTGTCTGGGCATGTTTTGCACCAGGATCCTCCTGATTTTAGGATTATAGGTATGAGCCACCAGCTCTCAGCTAATGTTAGGTTTTGTGTGGGGGGTGGGGGTGGGGAGGTGGAGGTAGTGGTTTAAGAGGTCTTTATGTTTAATTGGAAGAAAATGTGGGAAAATGGATTTTTGGGGGTTATTTCTACTGGTGAACTTGTATACTTTGAAAAAAAATTTTTTTTTTTTTGTATAATTTGGTTCTATGATAATTTATTATGCATTCATTTATTGGGTGTTCTGTTGTGTCCTGAGGTCCAGCCAGGAACTTTGCACATTTGGTATTTAATCTACAGCTAGCGATTAGCACCCCTGTTATGTAGATAAAGAAACTGAAGCTTGTGGATTGATTTGACCAAGATCACACAGCAAACCAGTGACAGCTGACAGACAGCTTCTGTTCACCCACTAGACTTCCATGCATCTTTGTCCTTCTGCCCTTGTCCACAGGGTTTGCTTATGGAGCGGAGGAGGAACAGGGAAGACGGCAGATGGCTGAGGCCCTTTCTGTTTGTCTTTAAGTGAGCTATGGCGTGAAATGGGAAAAGGGAATGGGGGAGCAGTATGTGTAAAACTCCTGTAGACGTGAAGAACTGTGAGGTGAGTGTGTCCCAGTGCTGGCAACTGGGCCGTTTCCTTTCCCACAGCTTGATTATTGAGTGGGGAATTTGGAGAGAGATGTGATCTGCTTATAGTTGAGGAATATCTGTAACTAAAGGAACTGTGGTTATGTTTGGAGAGGGGAATATTTGCTGGCAAGACCTTTTCATGTGAAAGATGTCAAATCTCTTCTATCCCTCAATTCTCTTTCGGGATCCTCCTTCTATAGAGGAACCTGGTTTTACAATGAAGTAAAATGAAATAAATGCAAACCCTCTGTAGAGTTCATGTTATCTGTGATTCTCCCTCTTTCTTTGCTTCTCTTGCCCTGCTTTGTGTGCCGGCAGCTCCTGGGACCACTGTATTGTGTTTAGTCTTGAGTTATCTTAGTTTCTCCTTATGGATGGGATGGGATGGGATGGGAGGGAGGAGACCAGAGAGAGGAGGGGAGGGGGAACCAAAGCCTTGGCCCCCTTTCCCAGGGCTTGGACTCCTGCTGTGCGTGTCTGTTAGTGATAACTCAGTTACTGAATACCCGCTGTGTGTGGGGCACTGAGCTCAGCCCAGTGTTGTGCTCCTTAATTTAGTCTTTGCAACAGCCCCAGACTCACAGTATGATTGTCATCTCCATTTTGGAGAGGAGGAAGCTAAGGCTTAGAGAGTCTGTCATTTGTTCTGTTGGTTGAACCCAGTTAGTAACAGGATCTTGGAGGTGCTGTCATCAGTATAGCTATTGAGAATGATTTCCCATGTCCCAGTGGGAAAGTAACACAGTAGCTTTGGGGACTATTTCTCATCCTCACAGCAGTGGTTCTCAGCAGGGGAGGGAAAGTTGACCTCCCTCCTTCCTCTGACATTCTGTTGTCACACCTGGGAGGAGAGTTGTGTTCCTATCATCTAAGGTAGGTGCCATAGATGCTACTAGCATCCTACAATACACAGGACAGCCCTACCACAGAGAATTCTCTGGTGCCATGGTTCACAACCCCTGCCATGCAGGTTCTCCCCGTTGATGAGTATGGGGATGTTTGTACTTCAGGAGCATCTGTGCAGTGTAGGCAGGACCAACTTTGCCGGTGCTTCTTACTCAGCCTGTTTTTGTTTTGGACACCAGATGTGCAAGACACTGCTGGGGGCCATGTGGGTTCCACAGCCCTGAGGAAAAGTGAGAAATGGTCAGACTTCACACAGAAGTTAGGGAAATGGAAGAAACGCTCTGGGTGTGGCAGTGAGAAAAGGCTCTGTTTAAGCAGGAGAGACATGGAGCAGGCAGACTTGGATGAGGTTGAATGGATGGATAGATGGAGTAAAAACTGCATGCTGGAAAGTGGAAGGCCTGGTGAAATAAAGAGCAGTTTTTCTTTCAGGGCTGGGGGACATCTAGAGGACATTTTCAAACCCCTGTTTTTCTCACCCAGCTGAGTGCTGTCAGTTGTACTGTGGACTGAAACAGCCATTAGATCACTTAGTCCTCACCTTAGCTTGGAGGAGTTACTACTATTATTCTATTATTGTCAACCCCTATTCCCCGCGCCCCCCTCCCCCCTTTTTTTTCTTTTGAGATAAAGCCTTACTTTGTAGCCCAGACTGGCCTTTAACTCATGATCCTCCTGCCTCAGCCTGCTGAGATTACAGTTGTGTGCCACTATGCTTGGCTTATCACTTCCGTGTATTTCACCACCCTATTTTAATGACTGATGTAAATGACTTGCCTAGAGGACCACACCTGGGAATGTTGGCAGAGTTTAGATTTGAATCCTTCACTAACTTACTTGCCAGCTTACTATGCTGGTTAACAGTGTTCCATCCTGTGCAATATTGATCTGTCTGCCCATCCTCAAAGAAAACAAGGTCATGACAGGAGATCATCATACAGTAGTCTCCATTTGAGACCTTGTGTACCTGGTTGTCCGCTTACCACTATAGCGGGAAGTGATAGCTGGTCAGAGCTGGACCAGCAGACAGCTGAGGGAGTCTCAGTGGGTCTCCAGGTTTGAAATGTGGCAACAGCATTTTCAACTAGATCAAGGGGGAAAATCATGCAGGAAGAGAGATTGGTACTTACAAGGAAGCCACTACTGTATTACAGATTTACTTGTGTGAAATGCTTTTGAAAAATCTGGGTCTTTGGTATTTTAGATATCATACTGAGTGGAGAATAAAACTCCCTCTCTAAAGCCCCAAGCTGGCAGTCTAGGTAATTTTGTGGGGAAGAACTTGGAGGGATAACACTTTGAAATATTAAGAAGGAAATGAGATTCTGGTGGTTCCTTTGTAGGTACTAGATCAGTATGTGAAGAAATAGGACATGAAGCAGAGAAGATTAATATTCTGAAACCTCACACACAACCTAATTCCCGCATAGGGAAAAGTAATGATTTTTAAAACAATGAAGACTGGGGAAGTCAACAGGGAAAGGTGAATTAAGTCTTGTAGGGACTGCTAAGGAGATCTAATGTGGGAATCTGAAACTTGCTTCTACATATGCATGGATGTGTCTCTCCTGCATCACTTGTCTCCCAATAGAGCAAGAAGTAGAAGCCAACACTGGGCGTTTGAGGCAAGCATGTACTACATAGTGAGACCCTATCTCCAAAACAAAAACAAAACAATCAAAACCCAAAAACAGAAGCCAGACAGAAAAAGCATTAGGTCAGGGCTTGATGTTCACGTACAGATTCACATGTGCATTTGTCCTGTTCCAGTCCTTCAGCAGCTCTCTTGCGAGTTTCCAACTACTCTTTTCTTTCTTTCCTTCCTTATTTCTACTATACTATTTGGTAGATCAACTTGTGCTTCCAAACTACTCCTTTCTGATGCAATTTGAAATTTAACCAGAAGCCTTTGGGTAAAAAAGGCTTTTGAGGACAGTGTGACAGAAACATGGAGGCATCCTACCATGGTGCTCTGACCACACTTAATAGCTTATTCTAGTGGTTATTTGTCCTAATGATACAGTAGAATTTTCAAACATTCAGAAAAGTTGAGTGATGCATATTAGAAAGCCTGAGCTCAGGATATGATGACTCACATCTTACTTTACTTGTGTTATTGTTTATTTATTAGTGTTTTCTGTAATCCACCTTTATTTCTTAGGTTGCTTCTAGGACTTGAGGTTATCAGTGTATGGGTCCCTGCTCACTTTAGCTTGTATATTATTAACTAAAGTTCAGTGGTATACTTGACTCTTTTTTCCATAAAACATGAAAAGAGAGTCACCAACTGGAATGTTTTGACAGAGCTTCCACTTGTGTAACCTATACCCCTGTGAGGATCTGGGACAACTCCTAGGGTTATTTCCCTGCTGTATATGAGGGATATGATTAAAAGATGAGTAAAAAATACATAAACTTGCTTTTTCTTTTTCTTTTTTTTTTCCCTCCCCTCATGGCATCTTTTGTTTTTAAAACTGTAGGGTTACTTGCATGTGCTTCATAATGTGATTTTATAGAAATTATGTAGGTGATTTCGTACCAAAACTCTTGAATTAATTACACTTTTCTCTCTTGCTGAGATTTCTGCTGGATTTTTTTTTTAATTGAGTTACTGGCATTTTTGACTTTCAAAGATATTTTGAACGTTGCTTTAAAAATTACTTTTCCTGAGCTAGAGATGTAGTTTAGTGTTAGAGTACTTGCCTAGCATTCATGAGGCCCTGGGTTCAATCCTCAACACCAAAAAAGTTATTTCTCCCATAACTGCCACAACTGAAGTTCTTCTGAAGCTGAAGGTGTGGGGACTGCTTTCTTTAAAACAAGTGAGTCTCACTCCAGAATTATCAGAGATTATTTTTTGGCACCAACCCTTCCCTTGGTGAAGATACTTTGTAGAGACCCTGTGCATTCTTTAAAACGTCCCCATTTTTGGGTAACAGTAAAATGCGTGGGGCAGAATGTACCTCCCTGCTGCTTAGAGTGCATTTACTAGATAAAAGTTAGAGTGGCTGAGTTGTGTGCTGGCAGCACTGCTGCTGAAGTTGTGGACAGGCAGGGAGGGCTCCCCTGAAAGATTGGGCTCAGTTGTCAGTCATCCTGCATGGGTGGGGCCTTTTATTTCTGGACTCCCGTGCTCTTGCAGCCCTCCTTTTGGGCCTAGGTGAGAGAATCTGGGAGTGATTGTCCTCCCAGGTAACTGGGAGTGGATCTGGAGATAACCAGGTGCCCCAAGGTAAAGTTGGGCAAGTTGTTGTAATTTGTCAGTCAAATTACCTGGTTGCCCTACCTGTTTCTTTCTATTCTGTTACCCTCCTCCTTTGGGTAAAACGGAACATAAATACTCCAGCCACTTCTCAGCTACCACATTGCCAGGGAACAATTGAGAATCTCTGTCTAGGCTGGGCTGTAGTGGAAACAGGGTCTACCTGAGGGCAGAGAGGGATGGCAGCCTTTACTAGTGAGAGATCCCAAGAAAGTTTTAAAATGGGAAGAATAGGTGGTAAGAATGTATAAGAGGTTCACTCTACCTCTGAAGCTTAATTTTATGAAGGCTATGAACCCATTTTCTCCTCATAATGTCAACCTGACAAATGTCCTTTTCTTAAAATAAAGGCATTTGTTTCTAGTGGTGCAGTATTCCACCAGGCTTTTACCCTGTCAGTGCATTTGACGAGCAATAGATTCTGACCTTAAACAGCAGCCACTGGCTTCATTCTTCATATTTTCCAAAAACCACACCCGCCCTCTGGAGTAGATGGGTCAAGGAGGTTGGGTGGACTCACTGTGCCTTTGGAGTTTAATCCCAGAGCTTCTAATGTTTTCTTGTGCTCTGCCCTGTCTCTTGTATCCTGTTCTTTCCATTTATCGAAATTATAAAGAATTTAGTATGAAGTCCATCATTCTGTTCAAATGCAGCTGAGTGTGACTGGAATGGTTTTATAACTTGGTGTCTCCCACACTTCCAACACACACTTCTCAGCACCTTGGAGACAGCAGATAGCTTGGATAGCGGCACACTGTGAGAGACACTAGAACAGAGGCTGCCCGCCTGGCACACTTTCTACCACATCACATTGCACCCATCTTTTGGGGATAAGGAGTAGAGACCGAGATAAGCAGAGAAATTTCTATCTTTTCCCTCCAGTCAGTAACGTGGCTAAAGAGAGATTAAGGAGACTGATGTCACTAAAAGACTATATTCCAGAAGAAATTATTTCCAAAGCAGTCTGTACTCTTTTAAAATGAACTGAAAAAAAAAAAATCCTTTGCTTTTCTTTCTTAATAATTTAGACTTCTAGGCCAGGGGTCCACAAACATTTTCTGTACAGGACCAGATGGTAAATATTTTAGGCTTTGCAGCCATGTGGTCTGTGGTACAATTCTTCAGCTCTGCTTGGCAGAACGAAAGCAACCATGCACAAAATACAAACAAATGGCCTAGGGACTGTGTTCCAGTAAATCTTTATTTACAGAAGCAGGTGGACCAGCTTTATCCTACAGATCGTACTTTGTCAATCCCTGGTCTAACCCATCTTTTTGTTTCTTGCTAACTTTGTTCAGTGCACATTTCAGGTTGAAAAGTAAGCCTCATTTAATGTTAAATCAAATACTAATGTGTAAAAAATATTTTTGCCTGTAATCCCAGCATCTGGGTGGGAAGCTGAGACAGCTACATAGTGAGACTCTATTTAAAAAAAAAAAAAATTCCCTTTTTTTCCTTGCTGGTAATCTCTCCTTTGACTTCGGAGTCTGAAACTAATGGTCTAGTCAAGTCTGGAATTTAAGAAACAGTTTGAAGTGGGAGTATTCAACTAAATACTCACTTAAATTTACTACTGAAATTTTTTTCCCCCAGAAAAAGTTGTGAACGCTGGCTCAACAGTGATACATGGAGGTTTTGAACACAGTGTGAAATGGTTAACATTAGGAATCTGTGCCAGACTTTGCTGGGCAAGGCTCTAGGTGAGAACTGGCCTCTCTGTGCACGGGGGAGACCCAGTTCTTAAGCAGTTCACACAGCCTGGAGGCTGTCTCTCTTAGGTAGTAAGGAGGAAAAGGGCCTGTGAGAAGTGATTAGCTTTATTCCCACAGCCATGCTTTGTGCATTTCATAAAAGGGACAGTGTTCCCCCATGCACAGTAACTGGAGACCAGTGTTTCAGATTGGGGGATTCCTGCTGTGGAAGATTGTGGGGTGCATGTCCATGCTTAGCAGAGTGGGTGGCTGCAAGAAGCCATCATCCCCACAACTTATCAGAGATTGTTTCTATCTATCCTATGGGAAATTTGGGTGGGGTGATGGGTGCCTACAGACTATGGTGAGTGATCACTCCTTAGAACTGAAATGCCTGTTCCAGGGGACATGGAGACCCTTTCTCCCCTTGGAAATTTCTGCTCATCTTTCAGGTCTCAGCTCAGATGTCACCACATTGAATTAAATCACCTCAGGCTTTTCCATTTAGAGTTGAGTTTTCTTCCTTAGTCTGTCAGCACTGTGACCAACTTCTACAATCACTTTTTGGGTTTTTTTCCTTCCTTTGTATATCCTCTAGATTGTGGAGTCTTTTTTTAATCCTTAGGTCTAGAATACAGGAGTCAGAATTTACCAGAAATAAGTCAGTTTCTGTTCTCATTCTGTGAGGCTTGGAGTTAGGGTGCAGGAAACCGTAGATGAATACATTCATTCATTTAAATAGGTTTAAGTGATATGAATAATATTCAAAATGCAATTCTGTGTGGAAAAGTTATTTCATTATCAGGTAGAACATGTTATCACAGTGTGTTTGGTAATTTTGAGGGTCTGCTTCTGGTTTACTTGCAATAGCTCTGTTAGCCTCTGCTTCTCAGAGACCAGAAGTGAATAGTTTAAAGTATTATCAAGGACACACTCTCTAAAAACTCCTTAACCTCTTTTGTAATTGAACTTTCAGATTCCAGCTTTTTGGAGGGGGAGGAGGAATGGTTTATTAAGATTGATAAATACCCTTTGTTTTTATTCAAGTGAATGGCCTGTTGGTAGTAATGACGAAAGGATGATATATTCTGTGTTTAAATGTTGATGGCTGTGCCAAAATCCAGCCCAAAGAATCCTGACAAGCTTTGTAAGGCTCCCAGCACCACGTAGCAGAGGTCAAATGAAGGGAGACTTCTTCAGCAAAACAATGACTTACTGTTTAGTTTTAAGGAGATGCCAATTATAGTGGGTAGTAGGAGGTGAGCTGGGGTTATGATGAAAATGAGAACACTTAGAAACATGTCATTGTTGTTTGTTGCCATATAAAATACCAGTATATGTTTCCAACACTCTTCTTCTGTAATAATCTCCCTGTTCTTCCTACTTGAAATGTCTTTGGAATGAAATGGAATAGGAACTACATCTATTTTTTATGACATTAAACTTTCTGTGGAAAAAAGTGTTGTGTGTGTAATTAAATTACCAAAGAGACAGAGAAATACAAAGTAAGATGTAAAGAAAAATGCTGATGATTCTTTAAAAACATTTATAGGGACAGCTTATTCTTCCACTTTTGTTTCCTGTTTTGTGTAATATATAAATAAGGTTAAATGTCTGCTTTGTCTGTATTTGCTAGGAACCTGAAAAAAGCCTAAGTTTCTCTGTTTGTACGATGTAACCACAGTAGCCTGTTTGTCTAAAACACCATCGGCAGTGCTGTCTAATACTGGATCTTGTGTGTTGATTGAGGGATGGAAGACCCTTGACTTAACTGATCTATGCTTTCATGATGGCAAGAGTTTTAGAAGTAGAAAGAGGAGGAGCCCTACCAGTTTCTTTTTATTTATTCAGTAATGAAAAATGTGTTGTTGGTCTCTGTGTACTCATTTAAAGAATGTTTCTTATTATCTAATTCCTGAGAACAGAGAGAAATTAATTGCACCTTGCCAGTTTCCTTATTATCCCATTGTTCCTCCACTGCTCTTATCAAGTCACAGACATTGCTTTTCCTTTCATTTTCCAAGTGGAAGTCTTTTCCTGTTGCCTTTTGCTGTTGGTTAGCAAATGAATACTGAGCGTTTGTTCTGGCTGGAGCTGTACCTGGTACACTGGCCCGGTTTCAAGCAGTTCTCTTTATTGTATGTGGTGCAATTGGTTCTTTGGAATGTGTGTTAGAAGTTCAGTGGTTGGGAGGGACCCTTCCTTTTGGAGTGGTAAATTCTGTGTTATTTCCATGCTGTTCTTTAGAATGGACCTGACTCAGTTTGATGTATGTTTGGAATTATCTGGAGCTTAAACTGTTCAGTGAAAAAATATATATTAAAGACACTAAGTATGTTTGATCTCTTATGAGTTAATCTCTCTATAAAGTTAATTGTTTTTTGTTTCTTTTTAAATCACCTTGAGGAAAGTTCAGCAGTCTCATGATACACAGGATGAATTTGGGAATGATTTGTTTCTCTCTTGCTTTCTGTGTGGTACTTGGAAATTTGTTGATATATTAATCAGAGAATGCTGTTTGTAATTGCCTGGGGTTTTTTTTTTTTTTTTTAAATCTTTGCAGCACTGGGGTTTGAACTTGGCCTCATGCTTGCTAGAAGGTGCTCTTACTGCTTGACCACTCCACCAGCCATAACTGCCTAATTTAAAATTTTTTATATGTGTGTGTCTGTGTGTGTTTTGGCTGTATTGGGGATTGAACCCAGAGCCTTGTGCATGCTAGACAAACACTTTGGCTTGTTTTAACGAAAAGGAACCACTTGAAGCTGTGGATCTGAGTGTAGAGCAGGTGTGCAGAATTCCATGTATCTAGGAAGTTAGAACTGGGTAAGTCAGGAGGGGCCAGAGACCCTTAATTCTTCCTGGGGCTGGAGGAGTCAGACATAATTGAACCAAAAGACCAGTACAGAAAAATCATTCCAGATGGTGACTGGAAGAGATGAAGCAAGGTGAGGTGCTAGAGAGCACCTGCACATTGGATGGAGTGGCTTTACGTCTGGGACCTACTGAAGAGCTGATACTTAACTTGATATGTTGGTAACATGGGAGCCAGCCAGCCTTGGTCTCAGGCACAGAGTCCAGACAGGGTTCAGCAATGCACAGCTCCACCTGTTTGAGGTTTGAAAAGAAGGCCAGCCTGGCCAGTACTGGAAGTGGGCAGGGAAGAGGATCCATTAAGAGGAAGTGTGCAGGGGATAGAGTCTTATAGGCCAGGCTTCTGGACTTTAATTTTGTAGGCTGGGGAAGCCTATGGCGGCTCTCAGCAGTGGAGGGAGCCATTTAATCTGATTTGCATTTAAAAATATTTCTCTGACCACTTATTTTCTTGTATGCTTTTCCCTGTGCCAGCATCACAGACTTTTCTTTGTGGGAGTTCAGTTGTTGAAATTTTAGTCTTAGAGGTAGCTTTTAAAAATTATTATGAATTAAATGTGTATTTGCTATAAATGTTTAATATTACCCAAACTTCTTTTGTAGTCATTTCATTTTTTTTCTTTTCTTTTCTTGGTGTGTGTGTGTGTGTGAGAGAGAGAGAGAGAGAGAGAGAGAGAGAGAGAGAGAGAAAGAGAGGTTTTTTTGAGATAGGGTCTCATAGAACTGTTTGCCCAGGTTTGGCTTCAAACCACGATCTTTCTGAGTAGCTAGGATTATAGGCGTGAGCCACTGGCACCTAGCTTGTATTCATTTTCTTTACTTTTCTGTGTAGTACAATTTTGATAAACTGAATATAAAATGTAATATTAACTAATAAGAATGTGGTGTTAGCTGAGGCTCCTTTCTGGGCTCATCTGGGAAGGGAAGATGTCAGCTTCCTTCTAGGTTCATTGGTTTTAGGTGTCAGTGAATCAGTTTGTTGTCAACTAATAGATTGGCAGAATTCAGTAGAATTCTGAATGGCTTAAGTATAATCATCCCGGTCAAAGAGCTGTAGTGTCACTCACTAAGCTCTGTACAGCGTACAGTGCTCTCAGGAGTAGGCCTTGTCCTGTAGCAGATGTTGCCCAGGAAGACAAAGTCTTCTAATGGGCAAGCCCAGGCTGGAGGGAAGGCTGGCTATCCAGCTCCTAGCTCCTCCTGCTGCAGGTCACAGAGTTGAGGAGTAAACAGGGAGGGCACTCCACCCCCCAGCAGTGAGAGGCAAGCTGCAGTCCTGTGCAGCAGGGGACTCAGGAAGGGTTTAGTAGGAGAACACCAAGATCAGATTCATGGGTGTTAGCAAGGTCTGTAGGGTAGCTCTGTGGAGACAGAGAACCCAGAAAGTACATCTGGTTGGGCTACTTCCATGTGATGAAGCTGACACAGCACTTCACTTGAATTTTGAATACTTAATATATTTAATGCCTTAAACATTTTTTTTTAAGTTGAAAAGGTGGTGAATTAAATGAAGTATGCAGTAAAACAAAAGACGTTAAGCTTGTTTGTCTACATTCTTCCTTAGTTTGTGACTGCAGGAGTTTTAAATCTTGAGGCTGTACTGAGAGAGCTCATTGCATAGATAGGCGTGTGACGTGGTCCTTCACGGACAGTTGAGTGTGTAAGAAGAACGGAGTGGTAAGGAGGCCAGTATTCCGGTTGATCCCAGTGTAGACCGGACTTGCAGGAGAAGGGCCAGCAGCTTTGCTTGTGTGTCTTATTGCTGCCAAATGAGATTGCCAACGAGGCAGGCGGTCAGAGGCAGCTCTGACCACCAGCAGCTTCTCACTGAAGGGAGAGACATAAAGAACTTGTCAGGTGACAGATTTTATCTCAAGTGAGCTTGTTGCCATTATGGGGGGGTGGGCGTAATTTCTGTGTTTTATTAACCCATAGCTATAGATTGCCAAATCTTCGAGGTAAAAGTCACCTCTTTTTCACTGGGGTGGTTTGTGTAGTTGTTGTGTTTGCATGGTAGTCCTGCTCAGTCACTATGAGTTTTTTACTTTTTGATTATGTTTAGAAGGCCAGGAGGCTTGATCTCTTGCACATTGGGATACTGTACATGTGTGTCTCCTCTCTCCTCATCTTTTGTTTCTGTTGGAGCTGCATGTCCCCATCTGAGGTTTCTTTCCCTCCCTTCCCCTTAAAAACCAGCCCACGAAGAAGACAAGTTCTTGTGCTTTTCCATCCACAGGGTAAAAAATCCATCTCAAAATAAATCTGTGATCTCTGAAGAGAAACAAATGGGTGACACTGGCTACCCTGGCTTAAAAAAAAAAAAAATCAGCTGCTGGTATTTGAGCCATTTTCTTTACTATACTGTAGACAGTAAGGTTCTGCTTCATGCAGATGGGCCTAAAATTACTTGGTAACTATCCTAGGCTGAGTCCAGTTTTCAGAGCTCCTAATGAGAGTTTCTGCCAAAATGAACATATTAAAAAATTATATTCCTTTACTGCTGATTTTATCTTGCTATATGTATATGAGACTTTCCCCCCCTCTCATTGATAATCAGAACTTTTAACTTCTGAAAAGAAGTTAACTTTTCTGTGAAAAGAATGTTAAAACAAAACTGAACGTTAACAAAGGGCTTCCTAAACCACATTACCACTTAAACTCCTTCACCCTGAGTATATGAGCCTTCTTAGAGATTTTTTGTAATGTGCATCCTTTCAGACCTTTCTTGCACGTTAGCTAGCATGTGCACAGAAGTCTCTAGCAGGTTCATTTTGAAAGGTAAATTAACATTGTATCTCATTAGGATTGATATGACAGACTGTTCAAGATAGTCTCTCTTCTGTCTAAAATTTGCAGTATGCATTTAAGATATGCAAAATATCTTCCTGGCTCCAAGTCCTACAGAGAGTTTATGATGTATAAGAGGAATGTAAATTTCACTGTCGTGTATTACCCTTTCACAGGACAGTGAGTGGGCAGAAAGGTTATGTGGGCCATGTATTCAGGGTTGTTTTAATTTAGCAGAATGGGGTCACCCAAAACTATTTTCAAAACTATTACTTGGAAATTAATTATTAATAAATTATAATAAAGCTGAGCTGAGCCTTCTGTGGTAACATGTGGGTAGCTGAGAGTGGTACAGGAGATGATCCTCTGGGGCCTCCTCCAAGAAAACAACTTACTTCGTGTTATTTTGTCATTGTATTTGGCTATTTTTTTTTTTTCCATGTAAAATTGAACTCTACAACATTGTGTTTTAGGATCAAGAGCCTGGCTTTTATCTTTATGTTTATTGTGTGTGTGATAGTGGAGTTATTTAGAGTGAAAATCTTCAAAGATTTAGAAAAGTGATTTTTTATTATGAGAAAGACTGTTGCAAATTCTTTCACATGCGAGTAGTGGGAAGGGGAAAATTCTCCATCCTTTGAAGCAACATTAATTTTGCCATCAAACATGGAGCCACTCTGATTTCTTGTCTTTAAATTGTATTTGGAGAAAGAGTTTAATGGTGAACTAATACTGTTCTCTTAATACATGTTGACATTCTTTCATAAAGCTAATGTGTGAAAAATGTTTGCTGGATGTTAGGTGGTAGGAATAGAATGTGGAAACTAAGGGTCAGCAGCAGATGGATTCAAGAAGTGTTTCTATTTCCTCTCTCTTTGTGACACATGTGTATCACCATTCTCTAAGCTGGTGTTGCCTAAATTTGTTTTATGTGTTGCTCTGTCCTTTGTACATTCAAATCAGAATGGCAAAGTGCTTTTGAAGTAGTGAGAAGACCAGAACTTTTTTGGAGTTGATTTTAGGATTTTCCTTTTTCTTCTGACCATATGTCTCTTCCATGTTTACAAAGATAAACCCACATAGGAGAGATTAACCTCAACTCTCCAAGAAAGAATTAACATTTTAAATGTGAATTCTAGCGGGAGTTGGTGACATCTTTCAGAGGAAAGCCTACGTAAAGTGACCAGTCAGGGGTGATAAATGGGTAGTCAGCTGTGCACAGCCAGCCTTGTGGCCATGAGTTGCCATGGAAGCGCCAATGGCATTCAGCGTCTTGCATGACTAACCTAGGTTAGCAGCAGGGCCTTGGTCTCCAGGCTGGGAGCAGGTGCCTCAGCTGCATGATAAGAGTAGGCCTGCAGCCCCTGTCTCCAGTCCAACTTGTATCTTTCTGTTACTGTCTTTCCTCATCCACTTGTGCAAAGGAAAGAGAAAAAGAAATCACTACCACCAATCCTTACAGAGTTGTGGTTGCTTTCATTTTATCACAGTATTTTAACACTTCCATACCATGTTCCGTGACCCCAAGGAGAAGTGTTTCAAAAGTCTGAGTAAGCGTGCCCCAGGCCCCAGTGTGGGGTTGACTAAATGACTGTTCTTAGAGATGAGCCAGGCAGCTTTAAATTCCTCAGGATTTTCACCACCTCTCAAAGTGAGAGCACCCTGGTGGCACGTTTTAGGCTCCAGAAGCCTCTTTCAGGCTTCTGTGCTGAGTTGCAGTGGGAGTTGTGTCGGTGAGAACATCTTGTGGCCCAGGCCCTCAGCTGGCTTGTATTTGTTCTGAAGGGCGAGCCTTCACATGTGACCTCTTTCACCAGGCACTGGAAGCTTCCTCCATGGTCTTTCTAGTTGTTTATTTAATTAAAAAAAGAAATGTTGTGGAGGAGGTGGTTTGACGCATTCTTGCAGAGATCCTCTTGCTGCATTGTGGTGAACCTCAAAGATGGCAGGCAGTTATGTGATCTGAAAGCTGCTGAAAGTTATTCCCTACCTAAAGATGATTTGGGAAACTTCTGGTAGAACTGCCGCATGCCTGTGGACTGATCAGACTTTGCACACTCTGCTCCTCACCCCCAGGGCACCTCAATACACGTGCCTGTTTTTTAAAGCCATCAGCTGCTTCCAGCCACCATGTGACTTCATGCTTTTTCTCCCTCCATGGGGTCTACTGGGCTGACCAGAAAGCTGGCATTGAGATCCTAGGAACATGGCCTTGGACAACCAGCCAGAAGCTAATGGGAGTGAACTCATCGTGGCATACTGTGGCTACTTTGGTGCAAGGTTATTTACAGCCTATTCTCGAAAGAAATTATTGTGAAGAGTCTCTTAGCACATTAAAGACGACTTGTCAACCCAGAGGTTATAATGGGGCCAGTGGCCTCAAATCTGTAAATTTTAATAAGACTGTAAAATAAGAATGGTTAGCCCAGTTTTTATAAAGTGAAGAGAGGTTCCATGTGGTCTGCCATCTCCGTCTCAAAGATGTTAGGTTGCTAGTCAAGGGCAGACCTTTGTGGACATGTTGAACTTAACATGTATTTTGTGGCTCTGAGATTGCTGTGCCGGCAAGGGTGACTTCTGAACCCTCGGTACTTCCTTGAGACAGGAAGTTAACACGCCTTTTTGTCATCGTTGCCCTATTTAACACAGCCTGAAAGCTTTGCTTGCAGCAGAACTGTGACAGAGAACATAAGCTTTGTTGCCAGACCTTTGAATTTTCAGGTCAGGTCTATCATTACAAGCAAGTCAGATGCGCCTCAGTTTTTCCACTTGGAAAATAAGCCTAACCGTCTTTTCACAGGGCTCTTGGGAAAATCAAATAGGACAGTGATGTGATGTGACCAGGCTGCTGCTGTCTGCAGTGCTGTTGTTTTTGTGGTAGGCTCCCAAAAGAGCCTACCTTTACCCCTGGGAACCGCTTGAAAACTTGCTAGCTGTACTCAGCTCAGGCTCTACCTCAAGTTTGGTAAATGGAAACTGTGGGTCTCTGTAATCTACTTTAACAAGTCCTTCATGTCACTCTGATGTGCACTGAAGAGAACCTCTCAGCTGATGCAGAGGAGTTTGTGGAGACATCAGGTGGGAGCGCTTGTATCTCACCGTTACATGCAGATCAGTAAGAGCATCTAGCCAGGCTGATGTTGGAATGAGTTACCTTGACTGTGTGAGAGTGGAAATGCCTTATTTTTCCTGCCAGAGGGGGAAAAGTGACCTTTAATTAAAGTGATAGCTAACTTGTAGTTATTCAAAGTAATTAGAGCCATTGTGAATCACTTAAGATATTTGCCACTTCCTAAAACACCACCCCTTCTTTGCTTATAACTTGGTTTGAAAATACTCAATAAAAGTTTACTCGTGCTGTATGTAAACCTATTTATTTATTTTGTTTTTAAATTTACCTTTTCCCTGATTTCATAATGCAACCAAGAAAAAAATATTCCTGGAAAAATTTTGCCTGGGAACTTCTAACAAACCATTGTAAACTTGTACTAAGTAAAAGTGAAGTAAACCAGAAATCTACCCAGTGTGCCTGGCAAAAGTCTGTTAGTTGCAAGGAGAAAGAGGCCAACCCAGGACAAGGGTTCCCAGCCCTCCTGTGCACCTCTGCACACCTCCTGCCTCCTTGGCCTTCTTCTACCCTACGAGAGCCATGGTGAGGGGGCACCCCAGAGATGGCAGTGACATTTATTGATGTTTTTACTCACCAAGCTACTTACATGTTTTTCAGTTGAAGAGTTATGATGAATTAAAAAAAAATCATGCAAAGCTTGTCTCAAAATTGGTATGTCTACCAATAAATTCTTAATGTGGCTTTAGATTTTTTTTTTAAACAAATGAAGTAAAGCCCGAATAAACTGGAATCCTTAATAGGGTTTCATTTCTCAGAGGCCTCTTGACTTTTAGAATCACATAATACTATGCCAGTGTTAGGAATTTTATGAAAAAATAGCCTAATTAGGGTTTCTGTCTATAATTTTAGACCAATGTAATTTTGCTTAAGGGTAACTTAGAGTGCAATTGACAAGGAGATATACAAGGACTTTTCCATCTTGGACTGGGAATTTTGCTGTTGGCTGGTCCCTTTTCTGAGACAAAGGTAGAGATTGTTCTGAAATGGCCAGAACTCTGCCTCATGAGGCAGAGCCAAAGGCTGAATACTCGGGATCAGGTAAAGTCATGGAGATCCTTGGCTGTAGTGAGCAGTATGAGAAGAGGGTGGATTTGAACAAAAGCTTCAGTGAGAACAGGAGACCAGCTTGTCTTCCCATCCTCTCCCAGCTGCAGCAAGACCATGGGGGAGAAGAGGAAGCTGAGGATTTCAGGTTGCTCAGAGCATAGCTGCATGCCCTACCCTTCTCTGAAAACTGACTGAAGAGTGCCAAAAAGCAAGTTTAAAGGGGTTAAAAAAAAAAAAAGTTATTTCCTGACTAGTGCTCTTATGTGGCTTCTATGGTTGTGTGCTGATGGTATGTGGCCTTTTGAACCAACAAGAGGAAGGAGCAAAACCATTAAATGATTGAAAGGAATTCTTGAGTGGTCTTCAAGTCCCTTTGCCACTGCCAACCAGAAGAAAGTCTTGGTGTCCGAAGCACATGACATTCAGACTCTGTTATGTTTACTAACACAAGTCGTTACCTTTGTAGCTAGGCACTCTCTTGAAATCCGATACTGTGAACTATGTCACCTAAGAAGGTTTGATACAGTGGTCTAAGCAGACAATTACGCACCAAATCATATCAGATTTATTCCGGTAGCTCAGCTCCCCCTGCACACCCACTACCCCACTTTAGACTGAAAGATTATGACATAGCAGTTTATTTTTTAAATAGCTATAATTTAAAAAAAAAACAACTGTTTTTGTACATTTCTTCCAGAGTTAAATCTAAGAAAAAGTTGTAAGAACGTTTATAAAAATAAGCACAATGATTGTTTTTTAATTTAAAAATATTTAATGATAACCAAGTACCACGTGCTAGCCCCAGGAGAGTGGTGACTAGGAGAGGCTTTGTCCTGGTGGAATTCACATTCTAGGGGAGAGGTGAGGGGAAATAACCAATTGATGTGTTAGATGGATTTGAATGAAAGTATCAAAATCTAGGATGTCCCTGAGGGTAGTCTGCTATGGTTGGAACATAGAGGTGGTTTGTAGGAAGCTGGGCCTGGAAGAATCGGTTCTCTTTCAGTAAATGGGGTTCAGGCAGGCATCAGATCAAGAGACTTCCCCTTGCAGGATGTGCTTGGGAGTGGACCTGAGTGGGTGTCAAGTAGAATGCCTTGGTGAGCCTTTCGGGGGCAGTGGGATGATGCGTAGAGTAGATCTGAACCAGATTACAGGAGGATTTTCATGCCAAAGCAAGGAGTTACGAGTTTATTCTGCAGTAGAAGGAGCTATCGAATGCTGTTATAGTTGTAAATATGAAGACAAGAGAATCAGGGACTTAAACCAGGTGTCATTTCAAGGGAAGGCTGAATTAGAGGGATGAGATATGGGGCAGGCAAGATGAAACAGAAGTCATGAGAGAACAGAGGCCAGGAGGGGGTTGGGGAGGGCATCTGACGTCAGGGCTAGAATTTGTAAAGGTACATATGGTCAAGCCCACTGAGTGTTTTCCTGTTCATTCAAATGGCATTGGGAATGGAGATTCATGGATTCCCTAGAAGCAAGTCTATGAAGACAATAGTCATTTATAAGTTGTTGTTTTCATTATTGATTACAGCATGTGAGGGTTTGCAGGGAGAGAGGGCTGTGTGGTGACAATGTGACAAGCCCACTTTTAGTTTGTAGAGTTGCTAAAATTGACCTTCTGGGAGCATCTCTTTCTGACTCATTTCTCAATGAACGCATTTTAACCCTTTTGGTGCCAAGATAATGACTTAGGATAGATTTTTGTTTGATTTAAGTAGGGCAATCAGATTGTAAGACTTTCTCAGTGAGGAGAGCTGACATCTGTAATTGGATCTTCTCTGTGTATCTTTGACATTTGAAATGAGAAATATAAATCATCTCTTTGGATTTACATGCCAAGAGACTCCTGGTAGAGTAGACTGAGAATAAAGTAAATGCTGTTTTGGGTGCCTGGTAATCTTTTAATTAGGATTAAGCCTTTTGATTTTAATCTTCCAAAGTATACAATAACTGATCCAGGAAAACAGCCTTTTTCAGAGTTCACATCCTGCTGATTCCTTCAGATGGAAAGTCTCTCTCTATCCTTTATTTTGCAAACTGGAGGTTAAAAGTACCATTATTCATGTCTCATTTTCACACTGCCGGTAAAAGACTACTAAACTTAGAGTCAGTCCTGAGCCATGATGCAGGCTGTAGCCCAGAGTGAGTGTGGGCTGCTGGAACCAAGTTGTGGGGTCACAGCCAGTTGACGCCTCTATCTAGGACTGGGTTGAAGATCTGATGCTTTCTTCATGCTCCCTGTCCTTATTTCTTCCTAGGAATGTCCTTGCCTTATCCACAAACATACATGTACACAACAAACTTGAATACTGATAAATTTTGTTGTTTTCGTTTTTTTTGTGGCATCTGAAACAGCTTGTACAATGAAGACAGAAACCTGCTTCGAATTAGAGAGAAGGAAAGACGCAATCAGGAAGCTCACCAAGAAAAAGAGGCATTTCCTGAAAAGATTCCCCTTTTTGGAGAGCCCTACAAGGTATTCACCAAATGACCAGAGGTGAAAGTCTGATTTCTCACCATACTGAACTCTGTGATGAAATGATTCATTGTAACTGATTCCAAACAATGATCACAGCTGTGAAAATAATTTACTGTAGAGATTGTTTTTGAAAACAAAATTTTTGAATTCTCCGAATATTGTGGTTTTCTTTTGTAATGTTATTTTCCTGTGATTAGTAATATGCGTCTATGGCAGGCTTCTCAACAGAGGAAATGAGTTACAACTCTACATTAATTTCTGTATGGTATACATTAATGGTGTTATATAACAGTTTGTTAAATGATTGTTCCCTTATCCATCCTTTCTTCCCCCCTTCCTCCCTCCCTCCCTCTGTTTCTCTTTTTCATCTGACTCTTCTCTCTTTTCTTTCTTTCAGACAGCAAAAGGTGATGAACTGTCAAGTCGACTACAGAACATGTTGGGAAACTATGAGGAAATGAAGGAGTTCCTTAGCACCAAGTCTCGCCCTCAGCGCTTGGATGCTTCAGAAGATAGGTTGGGGAAGCCAAGATATCCTTTCTTTCCTGATAAGGGGAGCAGCATTCCATCCAACTCCTTCCACTCTCGGGTCCACCACCAGCCCATTCACACTCCCACCTCTGGACCACTTCCTGTTGGTACCATTAGCCACAACCCAAAGATGGCGCAGCCAAGAATGGAACCGTTGCCAAGTCTCCATGCCAAAAGCTATGGTCCACCGGATGGCCAGCACCTGACCCAGGATCGCCTCAGTCAGGAGGGGTACAGCTCTACTCATCACAACACAGGTGACCACAGAGCTGATGGAGGCCACTGTGCTTCTATGACAGACTTAGCTCCAGAGAGGGAGCTTTCCCCCTTAATCTCCTCTTTGCCTTCCCCACTGCCCCCTTTGTCACCTGTACATTCCAGCCAGCAGACTCTTCCCAGAATGCAAGGAAGCAACAAGGCTCACAGCAGTAGCAATAACAGTAAAAGCCTCTGCCCAGCCAAGTCTCCCAAGGACCTGGTGGTGAAGGTCCGTGATAAAGAGAAGCCTCAAGACAGTTTGGTGGCGGTTGCCAGCCTCGGGGTAGCTCCTCCCCAGCCGCCTTCTCAGACATTTCCACCCCCTTCTCTTCCTTCGAAAAGTGTTGCAATGCAACAGAAGCCCACCGCTTATGTTCGGCCCATGGATGGCCAAGACCAGGCTCCTAGTGAGTCTCCAGAGCTGAAACCGCTGCCGGAGGACTTCCGTCAGCAGACCTTTGAAAAAATAGACTTAAAAGTGCCTGCCAAAGCCAAGCTCACCAGACTGAAGATGCCTGCGCAGTCAGTCGAGGTGAGTTGGGATTTCTTACCTGGGCCATTTCTAATTTGAAGACAGAGTTGAGATGCAAGTATCTGGAGAATGGCAGTGGAGTGAGGGGGTGAGACTGTGACCTTGGGGTGTGGCATTCCTTTGGTTTTAGGATTTTGTGAACCCATGAAAAGCTCAGGTCTCAGATGAGTTAGATATTGAAATGGCAAATTTTTATTTTGTGTGTGTGTATCTCCTCACTATTTTGCTCAGGCTGGCCTTAAACTCCAGACTCTCCTTGAACTCCAGATTCTCCTGCCTCAACCTCCAAAGTGCTGGGATTTCCCTAGTTTGAAATGCACGTTGCAGAGGATTTTAAAATGTGTGTTTTTTTTTTTTGAGCTATATTTAGTACAATATAGAGATCCTGAGAATAGTTTGTATACATATGTATATGGCCCACAACCCAATCCAAGAGAGCAAACACTTCTAATGTCAGAAAGTTCTAGAAAGATTTTAAGTTGTATTCATTGAGGGGAGAGGGGGCTTGGAGGGGAACTGGCTTTTTTTATTTTAAAAACAATTCCAAGGAAAAAAGTTTGCAGTAGTAATACCTCCTCAGTCTCAGTCAGTTTTTCCTAAGTCAAAAAAAATTTAGGTGCCAAAATGTTGAAAGGAAAGTTTATTTTTTTTGAAGATCTGTTCTTACAAATTGTAAGGAACTTTGAAAGTACAGTTGTGTTGTAATATTTTTTATTTATCACCTAAAGAAAACATTGGGTATATGTGACATCTCATTTGAGAACGAATCACAAATATGCAGAGTGTTATTCAACTAAGTAGTTTTAAAGTAACCAAAATACTATTGTTTGCTTGGATTTTTTGTTCTGTTTGTGTGGTTTTTTTTGTTTTAAGGTGGTGCTGGTGATCAAACGCAGGGCCTCACCCATGGTAGGCAAGTGCTCTACCACTAAGCTATCTCAAAATACTGTATTTTTTAAAATCAAGGAAAAGCCCTCCTTTTTCTACTCTTGATAATGGTAGCATTGTGTTTGAATGTAGAGAATGAGAGCACATATTACTGAATGCAATATGAGATTTTAAAGTGGTGATAGTTACTCAAAAATTAAGATTAGTAGTGAAGTGTTCGAAGTGAGTTTTATTTATTTATTTATTTATGTATTTATGTATTTATTTATTTATTTATTTGAGATAAGATGTCCCTGTGATGCCCAGGCTGGTCTTGAACTCTTGGGCTGAACACGTGGGTGCTCAATTCATCCTCCCACTTTGGTCTCCCAAGGAGCTGGGACTACAGGTGGGCCTGGGTAAAGTGAATTTTGAAAGCTTTTCTGTTGACAAAGGCTGTGGTCACATCTATTGTACAGACATTCTAATTTGCATGTCTATTGCTCAGAGACATTTAAGTCACCCAGATTTCAGTTTTTAATAATGCCAGAGGTAAAATTCCTTAAGGTTTTAAAAACAATTTTTGTTTTTATTGGCATTTTGTACTCTGCATACATGGTAACATTTATAAAAGTTCTTACAATGTAGCTTATTTGAATTTATCCACTTCATCATTCTCCTTTATCCCCTGTACCTCTGTTCCTGGAGTAGTTTCAACAGGTCTCATCTTTCTAATTTCATAATGAGTACATAACATTTCCACCACATTCACCTCCTACACTCTTTCCTTATGTCCTCCCCCTCCTACTTGTGACAGCCCCAGACAGGACATGCTAAAGCAAAAGGTTTTGGAATCCTTGGCTGTAAAGATGGCCCTGATCTTCACGGAGGAGAATCTGGGCCTGTAGGTGTCAGCTTTTGCTTTAGAAGAGAGACTGAGGGCTCTGTCCTCAGACAGCTCTTGAGATGTGAGTGCCTCTGGATGTTCTCAGAAACTGACTTTTGTTTGGGGATTGAGGAAAAAAAATAAAAAAGGAAGAATGAAGCAAATGAAGCATCTGACTCAGATGGCAGAACTGGACCTCTGGTCATTTATTGAACATTTTGTGCTGAGATGGAGGCAGAGAATAAGACAAGATCTTTTCTGCTCAGAATGTTCTGTCATCCTATCTCATAATTCAGACTTAATGGGGGTTCCTTTGCTGTATTTCTCAAATTGAATCTGTTGTAGCTTCTTAGTTCCAAAAAAAAAGATAGCAAACTTTTTTTTGTTTTTTAGAAAAACTAAACTGAGAAAAATTGCTTTTAAACAATTTTAGGACACATTAGTATTTACATAGTTTGCTAAATACCCAAGCATATGTTTACAGGTAGGGGTGGAGGATGCTAAAGCAGTATTGGTGCTGCCCCTAGAGACTAAGTCTAGTGCACAAGGGAGCCGACACTCCTGAAACGATTTGAGAATAATGGAATGCAAACCATCTGGTGCTAGGTGCACCATAGGTAAACCTGTGTGAGTTCAGCTGGTGGGATTCCCAGCTAGCATTTCAGGGACTGTGTCTTGGTTAGTGCTATTGCTTTCTTGGGAATGGAGGCAGGAGAGAATTGCTGAGTAAAGGTTTTGCTGTTAGGTGGCCCTTGCACATTTTCTGAGGAGTGGGCATTTGAAATTGGACAATGGGGTTTTCTTGGCACAGAGGCATCTGCTGTTAACAACTGAGTACGTGTAAACTTGTCATCTGCAGTCAGCGTTCCTTGTAGTATGACAGTTTCCTCTGGTTCCTGCCAGAGCCCTCGTGTCAGTGGCAGATGCGGTGCAAACTGCCAGCGAGTCCCATGGTGCTGGTGAGCGGGAGGATGAAGTTGAGAGGCCAGGCAGATGGAGGGCTCAGTGACCCACGTGAGGGGACGAGTAGCCAGGAGCAAGGAATGACAGGGGAAATCTGGGAAGCAGGATACTGGTGTGCTCTGGCTAGGTTGTGATTTTGCTTTTATTTTTTGACAAGGTTTTGGATTTGATTTACCTTTTTTTTTAAACAAAGATCTCACATTTCACCGATTGAGTATTAATGGGTATCGTGCATAAAATCTCAAATTTTCATATTCTCGTGAACCCAAGGAAAACAGATGTGAGACTAAGGAGAGTAGGGAATTATCCCCAGAGCCGGGGGACTTTGAATATAAAAGCAGAATTTGAGCAGCATCCTGGGTAATTGGACATGCAGCAGGGGGAGTTAGTAGAGCTGGAAAGGGGAAGGAGGTGGCCCGTGGTTTTCCTTTATTTGCTTCATTGGTCCTAAGACCAGCAGGAGATTTTTTTCTCTTTCCTGGAGTGTGAGGATAGTTGGGTTTTGTGGTCTGTGCGTTGTTCCCGCCCCTTCCCCACTGCTTCTACAGAGGGGTATTTTTGTAAATGAACCCAGATAATAAAGTCACCTTGTCCTTTGGTGTTCCTTCTTCCTCAGACCACAGTACTGTGGATTCCTTATACTACTCTCTGTCCTTTCACTTCCTGGAAAGTATTTTGTTTTGTATTTTAGTTAGTAAAGTACCTTACTTTGCTGGGTAAGTCATTCTGATAGTTAAAACTTTGTCCTGCCTAAGACCCTAATGGAAAAAACAATGGAAAGATCACTATTCTGACTAAATAGAGCCCTAGACTCGAAAACTCAGCACTTGACTTTCCCTGGGAATATTAGTCTGTGATGACCGCAATGGGTAGTGACCTCGCCGAGGGCGGGGCAGAACTCTGTGATCTTATGGGAATGTTTTCCAGCTGTAGAGTTGGCGCATCAGAGATGGAACTGCCCAGTTGGAAGACTGGCATTGCTCTACATCTGGCTTTTCTCCCTAGAGATAACAAAAAGGAAAGCTGTGGCACCTCTGTATAAGTGTTCCTGGCCTTGTAATTCAGGGCTAGTGGTTGGGTTGCGGTTGGAGGGGAGAGGTGTGTGTGCCTAGACACAGGTTTGGGCAGTAGGGTATGTATGTATGTGTACATGCATATATTTATTTAATTGTACCAGGGTTTGAACTCAGGGCCTTGCACTTGCAAGGCAGGGGCTCTACTACTTGAGCCATGTCTCCAGTCCTAATAGGTCTTTATTGTAAAAGAGCAATGGGCCAGACACAGTGGTACATACATGCCTGTAATCTCAGCATTTGGGAGGCTGAGGCAGGAAGATCTAAAGTTTAGGTCAGCCTGGAATATACCGTGAATCCCAGGCCAGGCTGAGTTACATAAGGAGACCCTGTCTCAAAAAACCAAGGGCTTCAAGATTGCTTCAGTTCTGCAGGGAGAAGGAACAAAACCCCACAAGGGCTGAGGTATTGTAGAATGCTTGCCTAGCATGCACAAGGCCCTGGATTTGATGCCTCAGCACTGCAAAGCAAATACATTCATGACAGAAATGAAATAAGCAGAGATGAGCATATCAAATTGTATGCCAAATTTAGACTATTATCATTTTAAAGGTAAACACACAGTCCTTTCCTTTTACAAATAAGATCTAAGAGGATGAAGTACCATTTTGCTAAAAGTGTCAGGGTTAGAGTTAGAACTCCCAATTCTTTGGTCTTTTTACTTTGACGACTTGTCTGATAGTAACAGTTGGCTATACCCATGGGCATGGTGGTCATAGAACCCAGGGCCTCCAGCATGCTAGACTAGCTGTACCCCTGAACGGCATCCTCAGCTCCAATTTGTTGTGTTTTTGACCAGAACAATGTGGTTCTGTCACCTAAGAGAGAGCCTGTAGCACAGTCTTGGGAGATATAATAAGTTGCATTTCCTACAAGTGTTCTTTCTTTCTTTTCTTTTCTTTTTTTTTTTTTAATCTTATGTGTGTTTCTTATCTCCAGATTTTTTCTGTTATCCTTCTTTATTTTCTGTTTTATCTATTAATCATCATGATATTAACCTCCTGTGTGTCAGGCAGTGTGGTAGGCCTTGGTGATACAGCTGAGGTAAGGCTAGACAGAACCCTGTCTCATAGACCTTTTGTTTTAATGAAGGACATTGATAATTGATACATCAGCGGAAGATACCCACTTTAACAGGAGCACTGGCTGCTGGAAGGAAGGAGGAGGGTAATGAGAATGAGAACTAGAGAAGCCATTTGAAGAGGGTGGCCGGCAAAGGTACCCCCATTTGGGGATGGCCTTCCCAGAGACACGCAGGATGAACATGAGTCAACTGCACAGAGTTAGAACAGGCATTTCATTTCAAGCCAAGAAACAAAAAGTGCAAAGGCCTGAATTTGGGGAAGCAGTGACTATTTAAAATAGAAATGAGGAGACTGTGGCTGGAAGACTGAGAGGAGGGGAAGAATGCGAGATGAAATCGAGGCATGAGCCAGAGAGAGACCATGCAGGCAGGGCTTTGTAGGCCACAGAGGCATTTGGATATGAGTCAAGTGTAATGGAGACTTGGAGGATTTTGAGCAGGGGGAATGACATATCTACTTTCTTTTGGGCTTCTGCATGGAGAATAGATTGGAGGAAAAGGGTGCAATCAGGGAGACCATTTAGGAGGTGAGATGTCACAGTGGCTTGGAGCAGATACATACCCACACTGGTTGTGTTGGGCTGGGAACTGCTAGGGCTTTGTGATTGATTGGAGGTGGGAGTATCCTGGGGGTAATGCTGTGACTTTGGGGATTTTTGTTGTGCTTTATAGTTTTTTTTTCTTTTTCTTTTTGGTGGTACTGTAGTTTGAACTCAGGGCTTCACGCTTGTTGGGCAGATACTCTACCTGTTTTGAGCCACAACTCCAGTACTGCTGGGTTTTTTATTTGAAGGTAAGGATGGTGGGATGGTAACAGCTAGAGATCCCCATCTGATCAGGAAAACCAAGAGTTCTGGGCAGATGAAGTTTTAGGTGCTGTTATATATCCAGGTAGAGACAACAAGTCAGTAGAAGCCTGATTCTGGGAAAATGTCAAGACTGGAAATAATACATCCAGGATTTGTTTGTAGATAGTAGGTGTTCAGGCTTTGGGACTGGGCAAGTGCACACATGAAAGGCTTTGCTGGCTCTGCTCCATTCCTCCTCCAGATAAGCCTGGCTTTGAGCCCTGGTTGTGACTGATTGCACAAAGCAATTGCTCCTTTCCTTGAGGCTTCTCATAATACCAGGTAAGAACATAGAACTGTTTACCTGTATTATTACCTTCAGCTAGGAATTCATTGTTACACTGCTTCGGCCCTTCAGTCAAGCTTCCATTTTCAGTGAATGCCAGCCTGACAGCACTGTGACTTAAGCTGTAGTGGAAAACTGTGTGATAGTGACTCACTTTGCACTTGCACGAGCAGTCATTCTTTCCTACTTCCACATTTAGCTATTGTAGTAATTTAAACCTCCCAAAGTGGGACTTCTTATTATGAGTGATCCAGACTTCACAAAGTAGACTTTGTGAAGTCTTCTTTGTGGTGTGTGGATGGTGCAGATCCTCAAACCCCCTCAAAATATGGGTATACACACCATCACTTCAACTTTCAACCAAAATACTCTGAGCACCTGCTAGGTGCCATGTCTACTGCTGGGGATGGGGTTACAAAGGCTGGCAAAGCCAGATCACTGTGGTCTTCTCAGACTTTAACTCTCCTAATTCTCCATTTGGAAACTTGCATTATTCAAATAACCAATTGGATCATTGTATAAGAAGTTGGACAAGTGCTACAGGCTATTGTAAGATCAGTAAAAGGTGACTGAGAACTAAGGAGCTCAGTAAAGATTTTCACTCTGAATGAGACCTGAGGGGAGGAGGGGAGGTGACCAGTGTTGCAGGGTGCCGGGGATTAAGCTGCAACAGTGTTCAGGCGGAGGGAACAGCGTGTGCCAGTGACTTGTGCCACATGGTGTACAGAGATAGTTGTACAATGTCCTTCTGGATTGGAAGCCTACTCTTGTAGATCAGAGGGGATTTTTCATTCATTCTGAAACTTGTCAGCTCATTAGAATTACCTGGGGAAGTCTGTTAAAAATATAAATTATTAAAAATAAAAATTCCCAGACCTAACTCTAGGTGGGCTGTAGAATCTGTATTTGTGATTCTCCTTAAGTTTCTTCTTACAGCCTGGAAATAAAAAAACTGTTCCAGGAGCTGCTGGGACCCAGGAAGTCAGAGAGAGGTCCCCTCCCTCCGTGGCTCAAGGATCCCAGGCAAGGATCACTGTGAATGTGGTGTAGGACATCAAAGAAGCCTCAGAGAGGAGTGAGCATGGATTCCCAGGACTGCCTCCTCATCTTCCATTGCTCCTGTTCCTCTTTCTTCTCCCCCAACATTTGTTAAGTTTGGGGAAGTAGAAGATTCCGTTACGGTCTTACCTGGCTTTATAGGTTCTGTTTTCTGAAAATGTTCTTGCTATTACAAGTGGGGCACCTCTAATCTGAAGATCTGAAATAGTCCCATATCTGGAACTTTTGAGCACCAACATGACACCATAAGTGGGAAATTCCACACTTGACCTCATGCACTAAAATATATATATAAAATTGCTATTAGAGTGTGTGTGTGTGTGTGTGTGTGTCTGTCTATATATATATGTATATGAATATGTCTACATGAAACATAAATGAATTTTGTGGTTACATTTGGTTCCCAACCCCAAGGTACTTCATTATGTATATGCAAATATTCCAAAATTCAGAAAACTCTGAAATCTGAAACATGACTAGTTCTAAGCATTTTGGATAAGGATTCCTGAACCTGCATGGCAAATTGAGATGAGATTCCATGAGCTAGAGGGAAGTTAGCTTGGGCAGATGTGTGTGACCTAAGTGTTCACCTCAGGAAATTGATAGAAAGGCAAGAAGCTGGTCTGTGTCCACAGCTCCTTGACCACTCTAGGTGACTAGAGTAGAAGGTTTCCTGACCATATTCCGTGAAAAAGAGCGAGAAATGTGGATCTTCCTAGAGGCTGGCTACTGTTTCAGACCTGCAGATATCTAAATATAGAAGTTTAAAAATAGTAGCAAGTGACACAAAGACCTTTTGAGCCCAGAGCTGGATTGGGCCTGCAGGTCGTTTGTCTTGCCCATATAATGTCTTTTCTTTTTCACCTTTGAGCCAGTACTTACAAACTAGAGAATGCAGGTAAAAAATGTGATTTTTAGTGAGGCCTAACTTTCAGTTAGGGCTGAAATTTCTGGAACCTGGAAATTTTTGAAAAAGACTTTCAACTCTGAAGGAAGCATTTCAAATGCTTAAAGTAATGCAGACAAAATATTTTTTCGAAAAGTCTAAAATGACTGGGAATAAGTTAGTGCAAAGAATAGAATTTATAGAAACACCCAAGAGGAAAGCAGAAAGTTGAAACTGGAAGATCTTTTTGGGTGGTATTAATTGGAATTGTTTTTTACTTTCTGTTCCTTCTCTAAAATGCCAGAAGTACATTTGGTACCAGGATAAGAAATTCCCGTTCCTCCTTGTTTTTTCACACTTGAGATGTTTGTGGATGGATATTGGATCTCTCCCTGCCTCTCCCAAGCAGTGACTATGCCAAGACACAGACATGCAACTCCCTTGAATCTGCCAGGACCACAGGCTCTCCAGGCTCTTCCAAAGCTACTCTGATGTATTTTAGCACTTCTCTAGATTAATTGTGTTTTATTTTGTGCCATCTGATAGTCTTGCAGGGATAGAAAACCAGAAATTCCAAAGGATAGTCCACTTGATAACTGAGTTAATGGTTTTGATTTGAGCTGTTTTGGTGGGGTGACCAATACTCATGAGATATTCAAGGAGAATTACTCCTAAGAGATGATCCTGGTTCATGTTATCAAAACAGACTTATTTTTTTGCCTTGTATTTCTCCTCTCCAGTTGCCAAGAGCTACAGTATTTGAAAATCGCTTTTTCCAAGGTTAACTTTGCTGCTTGTTCACATTTCCTAAGAACTCTACAAGCAGCTATTTTTACATTGATTTGTTATTCTCTTTAATTGTTGAAATAACTGGGTTGACAAACTTTTTTCCCCCTTACCGGTTCTGGGTCCACACAAACCCTGAGTTTTCTCTTGAACCTCATTTCATCTCTTATTTAAGCTTGTCTTACTTTCTTTCTGCATTTTCCCTTTAGCCCTGTGTAATTTGTCAAGCCCACTCTAATCTCCTTAATCCCTCTGGCTGAAGGGTTTTGAGGTTTAATGTTTTAATCTAGGGTCCTCAGCATTTAGGTAATTAGAGATCGTATTTCTAGCTCTATCCTGTAGATAAACCACCTTAGGTTTTTAATCCCAATTTATGAATAATAGAATTCTGAGAATTCACATTGGGCAAGGATTTGGAGCTTTTGAGTTGAACTGCATAAATTAAGGAAGGAAAGCATTCTGTTTGTTATTCTTTTAGCATCGAGCTTTATGGATTCTCCTTTTCTTTGGAACTAATTTTTAAAAAAATTACTACTTTAATTATCTCTATAGGATGCCGTGTGATCATTTAGAACATGTATACAGAATGTAATGATTAAGTTGGGGTAGTTAGCATTTCCATTTCCCTCAACATTTCTTAAAAACTTTTGATTAACATGTGACCATTGTACCTGGTCATGAGGTTCATCGTGACATTTCATTATGCGTGCACACTGTGTACTGATCAACTCAGGGTAATTAACACTCCCATTTCCTTATCATTGCTTTGTGTTTGGAGGCTACCAGTAGAACTCGGTTTTTTGAAATACTGTTGTGTTTTTAGAAGCGCTGTTTTGTCTGTTGTTTTATAGATTCCCATCATGTACTTGGAATTTCTTGTCTCTTCCAATTTTTTATTTTCATGCTTGAGAACATGTGAGCTTGTGAAAGAATTCTTTTTCCTATCTTCAAATAATCTGGACATTATTACCAAATGTTTTTTAAAAAACTTCCCTGTCAGGAACAGTTTAGCCATAAAAGGATTTACATTTTCACATTCTAGGTTTCTGTCTTCTTGGTCAACAAATGCTTGAACAACTATTAAATACAAGGGGAACTAGTAGGAAAGAACACGCATGATTATGACACAGCATAAAAAATTCAAAGAATGCCAGTATGAAAATGAGAATATTATACTATTAATAATAGTAGTATAATGCTGGCTCCTTGTTCATTTTATCATGTTACCTGAATGGGTGAGGTTCAGGAAGGAGATCTCTAAAAGATCTCTTGAATACAGTGTTTGTGATGTTGCAAAAAATAATTTTAGGACACATCAAGGTAGAGGCCAAAAAAGTTTATTAGTAAAGCAAAGTGAAGAAAAGATAGAAACAGTAGACAGTCCAGACATGCGTGTGGGCATATCTGGTAACAGGTGCAATGAGTGCTCCAACATCAGGGGTATTTATGGTGAAAAAGTGGGTTAGGATTTGGTTAAAATTTACCTTAAAGTGCTCCTGTGGTACAGTCAGTCATTTTTGCTGTTATGATGTGTCAATCAGGAGACTTTACAGGATGCTTCTTTTAAGATAGGCATTACCTTTGCAGATACTTCTTGAGCCCAGAGGAGTCATTTTCCTAGGCAGCATTTCCTAGGATAAGTGTCTTTAAGATACCCTTGCTCAGTTCCCAGAGCACACTAATTATTTGGGCAAGTGGGCAAGGTCAGAGGGAGAGAATTGCTCTTTTTCTTTTTTACTAAAAATTGCAGCTTATTGAGGGGGGTGTAAGTCTTCAAGAAAAGACAGTAGTGCCTGTGTGCTTTTAATCAAACCATTTATTAATACAGTGTTTATCTCTGAATTCCTGGCTGCTGTTTCCTATGCCTCATTTGCTCTGATCTCAGTGGGAACTACTGTAAACCCTTTATATGTACTAACTTACTGCATCCTCAGAGATGTTCCCTGTGGTAGTCACAGTTACCACCTCGAGAAATTTATAGAGGCACAGGGAACAGCTCTCTAAGCTTCCTGAAGCTTTGCTGGCGAATCTGGAATCAACACTCACGTACTGTGGCCCCACATCATCCGTCTCTCCAGAGTTCACGCCATTAGCTGTAGCACCTATATTATGTTGTCTTTGAGAAGAGGAAGCTCTACATTTTTTTAGAGTTTCTTTTGAAGCACTTAGAGTATTGGTGAAAGTACTTTCCAGGCTAAAGGTTTAGGGAGCAAAAGAACCTGAAAGCAAGACATAGTGAGAAGTCTAGTAGGGATAGCTGAGCCTGTGGCTCCAGACAATTGGGCTATAGGCAGAGTAGAAAGATGAGTTTGCAGATCCAGACAGGGCCAGTTTTGAAGTACGTTAGTTACTCATTGAGTAATTTAGACAAGAACAAAAACCATTAATAAAAAGAAGAAATTTGGCTTTGTGGCAGACAATAGAGCCTAGGGTTATACTTGTGAGATCCTGAACAGAGAACTTAACCTTACTGTGTTGTCAGTTCTTTGATCTGTGAAGTAGGTATAATAGGCTGAGGTAATCCACAGGAAGTACTTAGAACACCGCCTCATACACAGAGTTAAGGGGGTGGTAGTGGAAGTAATTAGAGCTGAAATTTGAACTGGGCCTCCAGAAAAAACGAATTATTAAAATGAGGAATCTGTGATGCTGGGGAGGGACTGATGAGCATGTGTGGGTGGGACTATCCAGTTATGATGTTCTAGATAAATGTCGCCCACCCCCACCCCGCTCCACACTTGATTTTGAAGGATTAAAATAAATCAGTGAAAAGTTCAGGAAAAGAAAGCATTTGATTAGAGGTTACCAGGCTTTTAAGATCTGGCTTGCCAAGGTATTCAGTTTCTCTACCTCTGTCCTTGGTGTTTCCCCTTCTCTTCCCCTGCCTAGGGTGGACTGGTAGGTGGTTCAAATACAAGAATGTTAAAACTCAGTTTTGGTCTTAGTGGTCCTGTGCTGAGGCCTTTAATTTTGCTTTCTACTTTTCAGAGATGGAAGCCACCTAGATACAAATTCTCTCAAAAAAGAAACACTCCCCCCCCCCGCCACACTTACATTCATCATTTACTTTTTTCTTTTTGATCTTCTGGAGAGGGGTGTTCTTGCCCTTCTACGTGCCCCAAACCCGCCCCCCCCCCCCCCAATCCCTGGCCCCTTTCAGTTACTTCAAACCTTTGCCAATCACCCAACTCCTTCCTGTTAGTCTATAGTTAACCTAGCTTCAGAGAAAAACAATTCCTTCTCCACTCCTGTCTCACTCTCATTACTGCCTTCTTGTTTCCTTCACAACGAAAGCTCTGGGACAGAAGTAGGTAAATGTTCAGTGCCTGCTTCCTCTCTTCAAGTCCTCTCTCAGGCCTCTGCAGCCTGGCTGGTGTCTTCACCACTGCAGTCTGATGGATGATTTCTCCAGGCCTTATCCTACTTGACATCGCTATGGCATATGACAGACACTGCTAACCACCATCTCTTAAAGTCTCCTTTGTTGCTGGCTTTTCTCCTATTTCTTCAGACAGGCCTTAATCTCCTTGGAAGTTCCTCTTCCTGCCCCTCCCCGGGGCTCTGCCCTCAACCATCTTTTCTATTCCCAGCCTTTCCCTCTCCTTTTCTAACTCCAGCCCTGTGATGAGTTTTTTTGAGATAGGAGCTCTAGATTTCTTTATCTGCCTGCCTCCTGGATTTTTCTAGTAGTTTTTCTAGTCATCTCAGATTCAACATGATGGATCTCTTTCATTGGTTATCTCTTGATTGACACACTTAAAAAATGTTCCCCACTTTCTCCTGGACATCAGTCTCAGTTCATTTCTGGCACTTTACGTATCCATGTAACCCCTCAGTCCTATGGATGCTACTGAATAAAGAGCTCTGGAAAGCTTCTCTATTCTCTCTTCCTCACCACCCCATCTTTTGCTCAGATCTTGATCATCTTTCTTGAACTGTTACTTCTGTCTAACCTGTCTTCTTGCTTCTTGCCTTCTCCTCAAGTTATCTGCTACACTGCTTCATGAGAAAGTGATTTTATTAAATGAAAAGCAGATCAAGTTACTCTGAGATCTTTTACTACTTCTCTCTTGCCGAGGCTGATCTCAAGCTTCTGGGCTCAAGTGATCCTCCTGCTGCTGCTTCCTGAGTAGCCTCTACCATTACCTTTCCTTTGGGGGTGTAAAGGGAGAATGACAGGGTCTCCCCTGGCAGCCCAGACTGGCCTGGAACTTGCTGTTTGGCTCAGGCTAGATTCAAGCTTGCCATCCTCCGGCCTCAGCCTTCTGAGTGTTGGAATTACTCTCTGCCTTCTTAATGGAGCTTCTCTTCATCGCCCCAGTGTTGAATATGGTCCTCCTGTGATACTGGTCTGTCGTCCCTGCTGTCCCTTAGGCCCATGAGAACTGGTCTATAGTTTCAGCATATCAACCTGTATTGTACTCTGGCCGTGTCTTTCTCCAGGTGGTAAACGCTTTGAGGGCAGAAATCAGTTGTGTCTCATCTATGTTTAGAACAAGTGATGACTTGGTCAAAACTGGAAATCTTGCCAAACTGAGCCCAGCTTGCAGATTTCCTAACCAATTCATTTTTGATCTAGCGTCTGAAAGATAATCTGTTTTAAATGTTGGGCTGAAAGGGAAGAAACAATATAGTATGGGTCTGAATTTCCTATTTAGGACACTTGGCTGCAAAACTGGCACTAAGTTCAATAATTTTTCTTAAGGAATTATTCTTACTATTTTCAACACAGGCATTTATAAGTCTTTTTAGGCATTCCTACATGTGAGCTTGAAAATAGCAGCCTAACCCATTCATTAGCACTTCTTAGTAGAGTTTTAGCCTCATAATTGCTGTACTTCTCCATAGTGAAAAGTATGGAGTCTAGAGAGTAATTTGATTCTTTTATGTGCTATAAAAATTGGAAAGTAGTGATTTTTATGTATCTGCCATGAATATAGTTGCTTTCCTTTATAAGTAAATAAGACATGGGATTTCCTTCAGTGTATTTTTTATAAGTGATGCAAATAATAAAATTGTTATTAATCTAGGAAAGAATTTAGTCTTAAATATTTTGCCATTGAATGAATCAGATCTTCTGGGAATGAGCCAACCAAATTGGGTGGAGCATTTGCTCTTCTTTACCACAAAGGTATCATTAGCTGGTATCCTAGTAACTTAAGAATTATTGACCCTGAAAATGCCTAACTGCAACCTGGGCTTAGTTTTCTAGCAAGATTAATGGTCCTGTAGTAAAAGGTAAAACAGAGTCCACTGTCCTTTATCTCCCTTACTCTTTCAGGATTCTAGGGAACCAGTTGCTAAGACAAGGGAAAACATTGGTGCATTGTTCTGAACTTAATTGAGTCTTTTATTATGTTATGACTCACCTAGAGTTCACAGATCTATTCTCTACAAGTCATGTAACTACACTGTGGTTTGTTTTGCTTACTTGGTTCATGTTTCTAGTGATCTGTCAGCTTCGTGTGCCAGTCGGCTGAAGCCAGCTTTGGCAGGAGGCCATGCAGACCATGGGGGAGGTCTGCCTCAAAGCCAGGAGACTGCCTCATGCTTTGCCCTTCCAGGCAGTGGGCCTGTTCAGGATCTCTTCAGAAAAATGAAGGTGTCTGTGATGTATGTGCTATAAAGAACTGAGGTTGCATTTAGCATAAAAAGATTCTTAAAGATTGAACACATCTCCTACTTTCTTATTTCCCGGTCTTCCACTTGTGAGAGACAGGATTAAAGCCAACATTGGAGAAACTGCCCACAAAGGGGCTATGACCTTTATTATATGTATATAATAAATATACATTATTATATTTAATTGCCAACACCTAAAAATTAGTATACTTCACATTGAAATCTGGATTTTGGTATTTTTCGTTTAAAAAAATGAAAGCATTGATAACACTGCACCTGTATTCTGAACAAAGCGGTAATTGGCTGACCTCTTGGGTGATTCTGTCCCTTACAGTCCTCATTGGGCTTTTCCTGTCACCTTCTTGACACCTGTACTTAAACCTAGACACTCAAAAGACATCTTTTTTGGAAAGATGTCTAATGAAATGTCCTTAATGTTATCTAGTTAAAGTTTAATGTGATTGATTTTCAAACTTAAAAAAAAATATGTAAAGGAGGACCAATTTGCTTTTTTGGACCTTGTGTGTCCAAATATGTAGATGTTTTCTGTAAGCCTTTAAATGTGTCATTTAGGCATTTGTTCATATTTTAAAGGGAAAAACACTAACAGTGTTAACCTTCTGAACAGCTTTCCCTTTAGATAATTCTGCTGAAAATCATGGAATGTGGATTGTAGAGTTAGTTTTCCTGTATGTGTAGTGAGAGAAGTAGATAGTCTTTTGTCTATTTGTGTGGCTATAAAAAAAAAAAATCTTACACTGGGTAATCTGTAAATACTAGAGTTTTTTTTTTCCTCATAGTTCTGGAGCCTGGGAAATCTAAGATCAAGGTGCCAGCAGATTCAGTGTCTGGCGAAGACTTACTCTCTGCTTCCAAGATGTCGCCTCTTGCTGCATGGTCACCTGGTGGAAGGGGCAAACAGGCCAAAGGGGATAGATGCTGTGTCCTCAGACACAGGGACAAAGAAATGAACTTGCTCCCTCAAGCACAGTTAAAATAGCTTATACCTCCCATGAGAGCAGGGCCCTTAGGCCTAGTGGCCCCAAAAGGGCCTGCCTTTTCATACTGTCACCTTGAGGTGATGTGAACTTTAGAGTAACACACACGTTCAGACCACAGCAATAATCAGTGATGCTTTTTTCAACTCTAAAATATCATGGTTTTCTTTAAAAAGAAGTATGAATTTTAGCAATTAGTTTCCTACGTTGTTTCCTGTACTTCCTGTAGTAGTGTATTCTTTGGTATCTTTTATCTTAAATTACTTTTTAAATATTACTAGCTAATTGAAAGGTTGTTTAAGTACTCATTCAGTGAACAAGAGCTTTTTTCCTCTTTCTGTTCTTAGCAATATTGATCCTTTAGTTACAGAGACTTTCCTTAAGGTACAGACAGGCATTTACTATTTAAGGGCTGGGGTGGGAATGGAGAGCTTGAAAATTTTCTTCCTTGTTGGATGTCATTTTTTCCTGTAGAGGTATGATTGCTGGGAATTTCGATGTGTTGATATTCATTTATCAACACATGAATAAGTATAAAAAACACATAATCCATTGAATAGTACAGATTTATTTACATGTTTTTGGAAAAGGGAAGATATACTTAAAGTTAGCTTTTTTTTTTTTTTCTTTTTTTGCCTGCTTTGAGTAGTTAGATGGGGATTTTAGGCATTATACATAGGTATGGATTTGGGATTAAGGAAGAGTTGGGCTTGAGTCTCTTCTTTACCTTCTACTAGCTGTTATACAGGTGAATTGTCTGCTCAAGTCTCATTTAGAATGCTCCCCATAAAGTAGTTTCCAGGTTTTAGTAAGAAAATGGGTATGAAATGCTTAAATCAACATCTGGCATATAGTAATGACTTCATAAACAGCTGCTGTGTCTGTGTTATTATCATAGTTAATTTCTCAGTGCCTGCATGTATAAGTATTGCACATTCACCTCTTTACCTTGGGTTAGAATCTGAAATTTTGAGAATTTAACAGTTTTAGATGTTAATACTTTGTGTTAAAGTAATATTTCAGTGACTGGAGCTATGGAGTCAGAAAACATATGATCATTTTCTTCACCTTTAAATGCTATTATACTGCCTGAACGACAAGGCTCTTATAAAAATTAAGTGGCTGCATATATCAGACTGCAGGATGTACTACCCGCCCCTTGACATTTGTAACAATGAAAGAAGATTTACACTGCAAGGAAATTGTTTACTTTCTATCTAAAGTTGTCTTTATTGACTTTATAGTTATGCTTAGAAACTACTTGAATCCCAGGAAGTATCCTAATGTTGTGTTGGTGTGATGGTGTTCTGTTTGGTGAAGTAATGAAACTGCCATGGATTTAGTTTTAATCACGTTTTTAAATATGATACTCTCTTAGTAAATGACTTAAGTAAATATTTTCTATCACTAATAGAGTATTGCACCTCTGTATTCTCAGAATTCAAGAATTGTGTTAGTTGTGAGAATTCTATGGGGCAAGTTCCAAACAGTAAGAGACTTTTGGCTGTACTTGGACATCATGACATACACAGAAAAGCTTCAGAACTGAACTGCAGAAAATAAAGTTTTAGTTCTTTTGTCTGGGTCACAAATTAAGTAAGAATAGGCCCAAGAGTGTGCATATTTTCATATAATTTGTGAGCGCGGTCTCAGTCTGATGTAGCAGATATGCAGTTGTGAGACTACAGAGAAGGAAGAGGGAAGGTGTTCGGGGTGGGTAGAATACCACAGGTTTGCTATAAAATATCAACAATAACCGAAGACATCCATTTAGCTTTGAGGTTCATATGGTACTGATCTGTACATGAATTTCTTTAGGTTAGGGACACCAGCCTTTATGTATCTTAATTTGAATTAGGAAAAAAGTATATACTAGCATGTATCCAACCTAGGTTTTCATAAATACCATTTGCTAGGATGAGGTCAAGTAAAAAGGTTAGTTGATCATACACTATCAAAGCAGCATGGAAATGACTGAAATGGGCATAACTATTGTGGACTCTTCTGGAGTTATGAAGGAATAGTTGTATAAAGTCCCAGTTAAAAGTGAACAGTGTCATAGCATAAAATAAGCTTGAGGCTGGAGGTGATTTAAAATATTTCCTTGCCTTCACTAAGAAGGGCTTCCATACATTTGAAGACCTTGAGTCAGTTGTTTTGCCTCTAGTTTTCTGCAACCCCTCTTAGTGCATGTGTTTACTACTGACAGCTGCTACTGCTGCTGCTAATACTGTACTGTAGACATTTTTCTTGTGTGGGGAGTATTTTAAAGAAGGCCTTTATGATAACAACTGTCTTAAATTTATTTCTGACTATGCCAGCAGGGTTTTTTTGTTTGTTTTAAAAGTTGCTGTTTATATAGGACTCAATGGAGTTTGGGGCTGGAGTCCACGTGAACATTGTCAGAGGTGAAGATTCCTTCCCTTCAAGATGTCAGAATAGGGTAGTATCAGTCACTACACGTTAAAGATGCAGGTGGTTAGCCTGTGTTTTAACTCCCTTGCTTGTAGATCTCATAACTTTCATTTCTTGCTTAGTATTGCAGTATATAATGTAATGGCATTTATCCTAAAGAGCAGGACTCCTGTCCAAAGCTTCAGAGTGGAAAGATTTTCAGTAGTACTCTGATAATTAGATAAGTAAATCCTAAATCCCACCGTCACTGCCCTGCAGACTCCACAAAGGGACAGCCAAGAAGTAAAGTACTGAATGACAAGGCCTCACCTTCCCCTCCCAGCACTGGACTTTTATACCAGAAGCTTTTTTGATTCTTTTTCTTGTTGGATAAATGGCTGAACTTGAGGGGTATGTTGGAGGCATTCTCAGCCCAACCCTCTAGGCTTATCAGCACTTGTCTGGTGGACAGCGCCACAGCCCTTGCCCTGGCCTCCTTCATCCTCATCCTCTCAGAGTCTAGGGTCCCAGCCTCCAAAATTACAGTGCTTTCCCCACATTAATTAGAAACATATTGCAGACAGAGGTGTCAAGTAGATGTTGGCTTTTTCAAAGAAACAGAGACTGTAGAGGAGGATGTTGTGGAAAAGTGGGAAAATTTATTTGGTAGAATGGAAGAAAAGAGGGCCTGAGGGATGGCCCAGATGACAGAGAGCTTACCTAGCAGGTGCAAAACCCTGAGTTCAGACCCCAGTACCACCAAAAAATAAGATTTAAAAAAAAAAAAAAAAGGACTGAGGAGGAGGAGGTGGCACATACAATGTGTACACATGTAAGTAAACATAAAAATGATAAAAGGAAAAAAGGCTAGCACTGGTGTCATAGCTATTTGGGATGCAGAGATCAGGAAGATCTTGGTTCTTGTATTTCAGGCTGGTTCAAGGCCAGCCTGGGCAAATAGTTCGCAAGACCCTGTCTCCAAAATAGAGCAAAATGGACTGTAGGTGTGGCTCAAGTAGTAGATTGCCTGCTTTGTAAGAGTGAAGCCTTGAGTTCAAACCTCAGTCCCACCAAAAGAAAAAGGAAGACATAGTCTTTTGTGTCCTGGTAAGATAGTGATAAAATGATAATGTCGACAACTTACTAGAAATACACTGTGTGTTCAAGTACCATCTTTAAGCTGTTTCCATGCAATGACCTTGGTCCATGGAAGAGTTATAGCTGGAAGCTTGATCACCAGCACTACCCTGTTTAGCCAGAACTGCTATCTGAGATTTCTGAGAGTCTCCCAGTTTGCAGTCTGCTCAAGTGTTTCCCATACAGTGCAACACAGCAGAGGTTCACAAGAATGATTGTTTTCATCCAGCAAGTAGTGAGTAGTAGACTCAGGTGAGAAGTGGATTCTAGAGTGTTGAGATCATGTTTTGTGCTTAACCAAGACTATAAATTTGTACACATTATAGAGTTTAGGGACATTGTTAAACACAGAGTCAAGAATCTGCAGGATGTATTTCAGTTGCAATAAGTGTCAGCCAGGCTTTTCTGCTTTTGTAAGCATTCAGGTAGACACTTTAGGAGAACAAAAAAGGTCACCCTACCCTTTGTAGCCTGGAACTCAGTTCCTACAGAGTGTCTTTAAAAACATATGTTTCTGACATGTCAAAATTGATTTGGCTTAAGCTAAAAAGAAAATTGTAGCTTGATTTGTTTAATAGAATGAAAAATGTACTTATGCAAAAGTTTGAATGCACAGAGCATAGTTCAATTCTTAAGTGAACTTTTGTACATTTTATTACTCTGATTTTTATTTCTCTGTCAATGTGCTATGCATAAAGAAAAAGAATGGGATGCAGAATGAGAATGCTGCCCATAAAAGTTTTATTCTTATGTAGTTTTTTCCTTATGTATAAAATTATAGTGTTAATGAGTAACCTCAGTAAACTGCTAAGATTATGGATAAGTAATAGAAAGAAATGTAGACCATATAGGATTATGTGTTTTGAAGTCCATAGTACTGGAATTACTTAAATTATTTTTTTCTCCTCTAGACTTAAAAATTCCTTTGCCAATGGTATGTGTTTGTGTGTGTCTGTCTTATAATGTGTACATGAAAACTGTCATTCAATTGTCTGGGAAGAGTGATTGCCTAAGATGAGGCCCTGGGTTTGATCCCTAGCACCGAAAGGAAGGAAGGAGGGGAAAGAGGGGGCAGAGGGAGAGAGAAAGGAAAGAAGAGGTTTGCTGTACCTACTTCATGAATTTCCTGAAATCTTACTTTATTAATGGTATACATATACTCATAATGCCTTTTGATAGAATTAGTTCTAAAGGAAATTGTTAACTAAATGAGATTTTTATTTCAGACACATCCTCAGGTGCAATTGTGCAGACACACTCCTTATTAGGTGGAGTTTAGTATGAACTCCCACTGGTGGCTTAAATATTTTGCTTATGTGCCATCAGCTGTCTTAAATCCTGTAGATTTTTTGTGTTGGCCTTAAAAGCAAAGCAAAGGGTAAATCATTTTGGAGCTGTCACATCTCTGGTTTTGCAGGAAGAAGGTGGGAGTGGAGGGACTGCCCATTTTATAAAACCGTATGTTTTAAAACTATGCACATGGTGCTTTGTATAAGTCAAAATTGCCAAAGGGACAGATGTTGCCAATTTCGAATGTACAGGGGGAAGGCAAGTATTGCTAAGCAACGGTGTACTTGAGAGAGCATTTTTAGGAGCAGAGCCAGGGGAGTTGTGCCTGGGAGCACTCACTGCTCCTTATGGCTCAGTACCAGGGAAGACATGCGAAGTTCTTTCCTGTCAGGGTCGCCATCACTGCCGCCAGCACAAACGAGTGACCTAGGGGCACCGAGTAGGGGTGGCAAGGAGATGTGTGGAAACAAGGAAGCTTTTTGGCCATGTAGGAGGGCAGTAAGACATGTTCACAGAGGTAAGTGCCCCAAACTATTCAGCTGCCCCACAGTAAGTACACAGCCCGAGGCTCAGGTGGGGAAGATGGAGGGTAGCAAAATAAGGCAAGAGAGTGTGAGGCCTCAGAAGAAAGTTTGTGTGTTTGTCTGTCTCTGCTCTTCTCTTTTTCTTTTGGTCCCTCCCCGTTAAGGGTGAAGAACCAAAGGAGGAGGTGTCTAAACCTCTGTGGTTTAGTACTACCATGTGTGTGACTTTATCAACAAGGTAGATAAGCTTTCTGGCCATCGGTATTCGGCCCCTCCCATGTCCCCTCCCTTTGTGTACACTTGATAGGTAACAGACAGGTGGTGTGGTTTTTTTTTGGCTGCCCCTAGAGATCTGGAATAACACTTGCGATTTGTATGGTTGTTTGTGTTTCTTGTGGGTCCTTCCTCCTTCCCTATGAAATAATAATCAGATTAACTCAGAGGAAGTATATCATAGTGTTGTATTTGAAGAAAATTACAAGATGTCTTTGACAATATATTTTACAGAAATTAAGAACACACTTAATAATTTCTTACCACTAAAAATTTTTTTTCTTCATCTTTCAGTTTTGGTCCAGAATTTCTGAATGACTTGGCAAATGTTGACACAAAGCTACAAATTGCATTTATTGATAGTTTAAAAGGCAAAACATGAGGGTGTGTGCCTGCATGCTTGCACACACACTCTCTCTACAATCATTTTGCTTTGTTTGCATTTTTCAGCAGACACGTGGCATTTAGGTGAAACTTAGAAGATTAGGAACCTTTTGCCCACGTTCTAATAAATAAGTAGTACTGATTTTCACCAGTGTTATTTTACTCAGTGCAGGCAGATGTACTAGAGAAGTTTAATTGTTCTTGTAGCTTTATGGTTCTTACTGATTTATTAGCATCATTTGTGATCATGTAACCTGTATCTCTCTGAGGCGTAAATTTATGTGATGAAAAAGCTAGTAACAAAAGATGACAGTTTCTATCTTTCCCTCTCAAGAGGACAGAATTTGTTTACTTTAGGTTGAGCTATAATGAAATCAGCTAAAAAAAGGGAAGAGAACCCTGAATTATTATGCTATAAATTCTTGATTGATTTGAATATAAGTTAAAACTTTTTGGCTTCTTTCCATAGGAACCATGTCATAAAATGAGTTAGAGGACTGGTACCAGTAGGTTTTAAGAGGCAACAGAATTTTATAGTGACTTACTCCCCTCCCCCCATAAAAAAAAAGTCAGAGTTCTGGTTAAGTGCGGAAAAAGCTGGTGATTTCATTCTACAAAAGACTTTTGAGAGATTTTTATTAAGAAAACAACTATTTGACAGTGAGCTGTGCCTATCTTAAAGGTTTATTTGTGTGTATGTGTGTGTGTGTGGGGGGGGGCTATTGGGAATTGAACCCAGAGCCTCATGCATGCTAGGCAAACACTATGAGCTATGTCCCTAGCCCCCTCTAAAAGGTTTACCTTAAAAGAAACAATAAAATACATTAAGACATACCTGCTTGAGAACCAGTCTAAATGTTTTCATTTCATGTAGTGTTCATTCCAGTACACCCTTTAAATTAGTAGTAGTATATATTATAAATACTTTACAAAGGAATTTGACTACATTTATTTTACAGGTAATTTTCTCCTTGTCATGTTATTAAATACCTACTTAAAATAAATGTAAGAATAACTTTAAAGAAACAAACACACAAAAAAAACCTTAGTTACCTACCTGCCTTGCCTGTTATATTTATTACAGTAAATACTGATGCCTATTCAGTGACTAAACATTTATTAAAAACTTGATTATTTAATATATTTTCACTTTCACCAATCCAGCGAATAAGTGTATCAAGGTGAACCTTGTTAGAAGTTTTATAGTTTTTCTATGCTTCCAGAACAAATTTGTATGTAAAGTTAGCACAGAAAAAGACTATCTAAGATTCAGTGTGATTACTATGTGTTTTTTTTTTTTTTTAAATAGTGATTGAATCTGCTTGTCTTTCTTTTCTTTTTAAAACTGGGTCTCACTATGGCCCAAGCTGGCCTCAAACTCCCAATGCTCCTGACTCGGCTTCTAGAGTAACTGGGATTACAGGCATGTACCTCTCTACCTCCCTTTCAATCTGGTTTTTAATAGGCTATTCAAAAGCAAAGTAGCCCTTTCAATTTAGTTGCTATTTGATGGGATTAAATAAATGGTTTATAACCATTCATAATGATCTGATAGTAATTGAATTGTACATCCCCAGAATGGATTTTCCTAGACCCTAGCAATTAGCTTAGTTGCTTGTTACTAACATTAAAGTCAAAGAGAGAGAGAGAGAGAAAGAGAGAGAGAGAAAGAAATAAGCAATTTATTTATTGAGATTTTGGCTGTAAAGACAAGGCCATCTTCTCTTCTGTTTGCTGTAGTGTTGTCAGTAATCCCCAGGGTAGTTTGAAGCTCAGTTCATTTCCTTAGAGTATTTATGCCTGTAGCCTACCACTCCAGTAATTTTCTATTTTTTTCTCCACTGGATTCTGTTTTTTGTTTTTAAAAATAACCGATGCCAGGAGACAGACAAGCAGCACCTAACTCAGGGTAGACTGCTGTGATTTCTGCTGGAGTAAATCCAGGATAAAAAATTTTCGTCCTTCCTGACAAAGCATGGATTAAACGGTTTATCTTATCCATGTGACTTCAGTTTCTTTCAACCTCATCCAGAAACTGATGGAAAGTTTTTTTTGTTTTTTGGTTTTTTTTGCCTTTTTTCTTTCTTTCCTGGTTCCTCTATCACCTTAGCTTATACTCAGTTATGGAGAAAAGAAAAAAAAAAAAAAAAGAGTCCAGGCAAAGTGAAACATAGAATCAGACATGGTTCCTGAACATTGTTTGCCACTTAAATTTGATGGACATGTACACTTAAAGAAGGATCAGTAACACAGGCTTATGTCTCTATAAATCCTGTCATGGTTGACAAAGTAATTTAGGAGTGTTGTTTTAGATCAGAACCATCCGTTAATATGATTTGTGAGACAGGACTAGCAAGAGAGGGAGTGTATGTGTGTGTGTGTGTGTGTGTGGTGGGTGGTAGAGGTAGTACTGTGATAACACAGCTTCATACCCTCCCTGCAGTGACATATTCTGGTCGAACAGCTACTTCTATTTACAAACTTGATATTCCCATTCAAAAAATAAAGAAATCTTTCCCCCAAACTCTCTGAAGGGTTTTCAGTAAGCAGACTGTTGTGGATGGGGAACTAGGTCCTATAGTTTAGGCCATTTGAAAGAACTTGTCAGTTTATTATCACTGGAATGGAATGTCTAGACTTGTTCTTTGTGGTAGCTTTTTTTTTTTTTTTTTTTAAAGCAGTGCCTTTTTAGCTGCTCTTACTAAATCATTCATGGCTGCTATGCCCACAATGGGCTTCATGGGGCCTCATGTGATCTTTCATCAAAGCCTCAGTGTTTTAGAGGCTTAGGCCATTGGGGATTTCTGACTCCCCCTATTACATGGTGAATGGTAATAGTTCACAGTCTATAGTTAGGAAGTTGGGGAATAACTGAAATTAGACATACTTACCTCTCAAATACTGGTAAGTTGGTTTTGTTGTTTTTCACCATTTGTTTTTGCCCAGACACTTTGTTTCTCAGTGCATTTAAACATATCCCAGGTATTCCCTAAACTCTTACTTTTGTACTAAGGTAGTTGACATGTCACAAATAATAAGTACTGAAATCATGTTTCCATGTAATAATGCATCAACACCAGGTAGCGATTTTCAGTAGGTACTGTCTCGTGTGACTGTATAGAAACCTCACAGACATTATTCAAAATGGGAAACCCACATGTGATACCAATATCTACATCAGAATCTAGAGTAGCAGAAAATGAGTGAAACCAGCACTTTTACCAAATGAGTGTTACGACAATCCTGTGTGTAGAGAACAGCCACTCACTGTTTTAATTTTAATTTATTTAATCCACATCTGAAGAACTACAGTCCTAGGTTTCATAATTATAAAAGATGACTTTTTAAAAAACAGATCAAAACAGAGTTTCCAGAATGTTTCAAGTAGCTTAGTTAATACAAATTGAGCTTTTATAAATTTTTCTATGCTTTGGAAAAATAAATTATCTTTATGACACTTATTTAAGCAAATTATTTCACTTGTGTGATCAAAGTAACTGACTGGAAAAGAACAATAAATTCTCTAATTATTCATATTGATCTTTAAAGACTTGTTTTCAAAAGCCTCCTTGTAAGGCTTTGTTGTAAGTGTCAGTAATGTTTTGGTCCCCCTTCCTCCCTTTTTAGCTTGTTTTTGCTTTTAGTTGGCAAAAAACAGACAAGGTAACAGAGTGTCTGTGAAAGAGCAGTTTACTTACAGGCGTACTTTTAAACTTTGAGGGTGTGGACTCTCACCTGTTAAAAGAACTGGGGTGCTAGCATGTGCTCTGCACATCCTGAGAATATCTTGATCTGCCTTTTCATGGAGACTCACTCCTTTGCCTCACCTCACCCATGCATGCTGTGGGACCTTCCCATCCCCACCCAGAGACCTGGCAGTCCTGTCACATGAGAAACTTTGCCCTCTGAGAAATTAGTGTTTCCAACCGCATTTAGGCAACTGCTCCTGTAGGTGAAGATATCTTACTGGTAGGGCGAGGGTGATGGATTGTAGTTACAATAGGTATCACTTTTTTAAAAAATTTACTTCTTTTGGCTTTTTGAGACCTGGTTTCACCACGTAGCCGAAGCTGTTCTTAAACTTCCAAGCGCCCGGGTGATAGGCTTTCTCCACCACACCCTGCTCCTCGTTAGTTTAGATAATCTTTTTTTTTTGGTCAGCATTTTTACTCCTGAAAATGTATTTGGAGAACAGGCAAATACATGTATGATTCTATGCTACATGAAATGTATTTGGAGAACAGGCAACATGAATGATTCTATGCTACATGTTGGAGCTTACCAGTTTTAATAAGTGATCCAGTGTTGGAGCTTGCTGGAGGCCCTGGATTCTATCCCTCGTACTCAACAAGACAGAACTGTTCAAAAGCTTTCCACTATTTGAAAATAACTGGGGAGAGATGAAGTGTGATTAATAATTTTAAGGGGAAATTTGGCAGTTCAATGCAACTTTCATGATCTCTCATTTTTAAAGAAAACTGGGGACCTTATTCTTTTTTGTCTGGCCCCGTATCCCTCCTTCCACATTAACAGTCTCTAGCATGGTTGGGTGGTAGTGTCATGTTCTTGTTTTAGTTTGGACTATAAGCATTCCATACCTCTAGCCAGGGATTTTGAAAACTCATCTTAAAATCCTGGGTGTGGGGGCCTATAGACAGTTGCCCATAGGCATGGTGCTTCTGAAAAAGCAGTCCTGCTGACACAGGCACACCCAGGGGTAGTGCAAGCATTTTCTTGGAACCCACTTAGTTGTTCAGGTAATTTTCTGTGTATTCACAGAATACAATCAATGTTATGTCAAAACCTTGTTCAGCCAGGTCTTCTGGTCTCCTCTAATCTCTCTTAGAAATGACTATCGTGTCTTCATATAATTGCATATATTTATTTGTATGATACTAACTTTAACATGTACTATTTTATTTCTTTCTCATAACAATCCTGTGAGGCTTTGCAAGTTTTAAAAGTGTTTGTTCAGTATTTAACTGTAACTGATTAGAAAAACAAAATGGAAAAAAAAAAAGCTTCACCTTCAAGGACTTCCCAGTCTAGTTTGGTGAGCAAGAGCTCACTCTGGGCCAGACACTGACTGTAAGTCAAGCACCTCAGAGTCTGTTTGGAAGGCTGACTGTGAATCTGTAAACAGCAATTTAGTGTGGCAAGTATTATGTGGGGTGAGCCAGGAGCACCGAGGGCTAAGCTGGGGACAGATTGATGATAGGTGTGCCTGCGGAAGAAGGAGTTACATAGAGGAAGGAGGATAGAATGTGAACGCATAAGTAGCCAAGGATTCTTAGCTGTACTTTAAGAAAACGTTTTCATCCTTTTATTCCGATTTCATATTTGTGCATTTTAAAATGGCTAGGTAGCATATTTAATAGTTCAAAATATAAAAGTTAAGAAAGGATACATAGTGGAGGTCTTCCCCTACTCCATTCCTTCTTACAGAAGAAACTGATGCTATGGATTTATTCCTCATTATTCCTGGTGGTATATTTTTATGCGTAATAAGCAGTGCTCCATACGTGCTTGCTTCTCATTGACACTTGTCATTTATGCAAATGCTGACATATAACACACCTTGTTTATTGCCTTGTACTTCATATATCTTGGAGATATCCCCAAATCAGTGCACAAATGTACTTGCTCATTGGTTGTCATAACTGCATAGTATTTCTTGTAGTGGTGTGTGCAGTACCATAGTTTCCTAAGCCAGTTACCTACACACACGCACACACACACACACAGATTGTTTGTAATTTTTTGATGTTTACAAACTTTGTACATGTGTTATTTTTGAGCATAAAGGAGTCAATGCAGGAAGAGTCATGGAGCATATGTAATTAGAGTTTGGTAGCTGTTGTCAAATGGATGTTTTGTTTTCAGAGTTTGTAACCTTTTGCCTTCATACTATTTACAGTATTACAATTCTTTTCTGCTTTGTGGATACAGTGTTGTCAGTCTTTTGGTTGTTGGCCAGTCTGGCATGAGAAACATAGCTTTTCAGAGTAGGTTCAGTGTTTTTGAGGAGAAAACAATACAAAACCACTTTTATCCCTAGTATATTTCATTTCTGCTTACTTTGTTTAAGTGTTGATTTCTAATTCAAACAGCCTGTAGCAAGCATCTTCTGAGTTTCCAAAGCTCTACTAGAGAGTTCAGAGACTGAAAACTTACTAGCAAATGTTTGTTGTCTGCATGTGTGTGGCAGTATGTCATTGGTGAATCAGCGAGGTATAACCACCCTGCTTTTGTGGAACCTGAAACCAAGAAGAAACAAAAAGTGTAGATGTAGATGGTTCTGAGAATACCCTAAGATGCTTTTTTTGGGGGGGAGGCTCTGGTGTTTGAACTCAGCCCTCTCTTACTGCTTGAGCCACTCCACCAATACTCTATTGATGGGTATTTTCAAGATAGGAGCTGGCTTTGAACTTTCATCTTCCTGATCTCTGTCTCCTGAGTAGCTAGGATTATAGGTTTGAGCTGCCAGCGCCCAGCCCTAAGATGGTTTTTTGTTTGCATCCTGAAGGTGGGCAGGAGGTAGAAGAAGGAGGAAGTTTCTAGGTGAGGGCAAGAAAAATGTGGCTTGCCTAGCTAGTTGGGAATAGATAAGCAGCAAATAGACTGAAGAGTCTGGCTGGAGGCTTGGCTCAAGCTGTAGAGCCAACTGCCTAGCAAGAGCCAAAAGCAACAAAAAGACTGAAGGGTAATAAGAGGCAACATGTTTGAAGAAATGTAGCAGGCATTTGTGTTATGTTAATATTTTCTTTAAAAAACTAAACTTTACAGAGAGAACCTATTGGGATTTCTTCTTAAATTGTCACACCCTAAAGATACCCTGATAATTAATGTTGGCACTACATATTATTCCAAATATTGGTGCCTTTGACTGTTTTTAAAGTTGCGTGTTTTCACTTTTGACCTTTGAACCAAGCCTGTGAAGTGGTTGGGTTTGGCATTATTGTCCTTATCACCATGAGGAAATAGTCCCACAGAAATTGACACTTAGCTAGGATTGCAGAACTAGTCTTCAGCAGAGCCAGGTCTAGAATCCAGGAGCTTTTGGCTTCCCTTGCCAGGCACTGGCTGCCTTTGTGCTCCCCCATTTCCTGGTCAGTGATAACTAAGGCTTTTTGAGAATAGCATTGTTATAAAAATGCTGCTCTGTTGAAACTTGAGAGACTTAAAACACAGTATTATAAGACTCTTTCCCCCCCTCCCCCTCACCCCAACTAGCAGTAAAGTATATTTCTCTGTCCAGCCCTTTTTAGCTCAGTAAAACAAACTGTGTCATGCTCAGAAGCCACTTACTAACATTATTTTATTTTTGTAGTATAAGTTTCCTTTCAGTTATACAGCGTCACTGCAAGAGGAGTGAGAAATCAGGCAGAGGTCAGCCTTGCTGCCTTTTCTGGTCTGGAACACTTGTAGTAAGAGGCTGTTCATTGTGAGTGCCAAAATGTTTCTTTGTAGGAACAGTTGAAAAAGAAAGCGTTGCTCTTTAAAAGATGGTTTTAGTCGTACTTGGATGGGAATCACAACCCCTCCTAAAATGCTTATATGTTCTCTCTTGCATGACTGTTGAGGTTTTTGGAAAGCCTGTTTGACAGGATTCTGAAGCCAGGTTCAGCCACTTCCCAGCTTTTGTGTGACCTTGGACATGCAATTCCAGTCTCCCTGTTTAAAAATCACTGGAATAATGCCTACCACAGAGGGTGACATGAGAATGAAATAGAGCATTATATAGCAATGCCCACACCATTTTTTATTTTATCTTAAAATTTCTGTTAGTAGTAATTTATCTTACAATCGATGGGTGCATTTAGTGTAGTAGCCTTTCCCCTGCCAAGTTAGCAATCATAATGGATAGTTTCAGATCGATAATTTGAAACTATAATCGATAGTATCAAATTGAGGAAATCACAGCATAATGAGTTTAATGCAATGTCAAGTACAATATGCATTCAATAAGTAGCTGCTATCATTTTTATTTGAGTAGAATTATGGTTCCTGTGTTAAGGCCATACCCCAATGAGGAAATGAGGTATCTGCTGCGATGTTGGTCTTTCCATGGCAGACCATGTGTGAGGCGACCGCTCTTAGGCAACAGGGGAGAGCACACCTGCTCTAAGAATGCAACATCCAGGGCGAGAGACAAGTGAAATCTGTGAGTTGAAGTCAGTGTCTACACTGATGAGAGGGAGAAATTGAACAGGGAAGGGCCTGCAAAGTAAATCTTGATTCATGCAATGATTGTCGATGGTTACTGTTGCTTTTTATCGTCTCTTGTTCTTTAAGCAGTCTTAAGAAAGTCTTAGGTTGAATCTCAGCTGAGCTGCAATGGGGTCTGGCCAGGACTCATTGTTTACTCTGGCCACAATGTTAAAGGGAGAGCCTGGCTCTGCTTAGTGGAGTGACAGTATTCCGCTGGAGCCCCTGTGGGGAATGTGGATTTTAAGAAAGGGATTAGGACATTCTGATTTGCTCATCTGCCCCTCCCTTTTTGGGAAGTTTCCTTCCAGTGGCAGACTTGGAGGTGCCAAGTTGTAATTTATTAAACAAGACAGCCTGTCCTTACAGATCTTTCTCTGCAAACACACCTGACAGGCCTATTCTCCAGTTTGACTGTCTCTAGTTTTGGTGGAGAGAAGAGTGGAGATGTGAGTCTCAGGTAGGCGGGACACAAAATGAGCTGCACTGTACCGACTCTGGTAACCTCCTCTTTTAAATACAGATTCAAAAGGTAGCATGGTGCATGGAGAAGTGTGTCTGAGAACATGGGCAAACAGGTCCTGGTGTATATGGGTGGGAGGAGAGAAAAAGAGAAAGCAAACTGTAACATTTGGGAAACCCAGACCAAGAGTCTGGGAATTCCTTTTGGTATTGCCGTAGTTTTTCTGAAAGTAGGAAACTCTTTTTGAAGAAAAAGTTAAAGGTATAGATTTGAGCGTTGTTTGTGCAAGCATGTATGTTTATGTTAGTCTCCTTCACATGCTGTTGGTAGATGAACCAATTGAGCTCGACTCCTATTGCCAGGCATTTATTCATTTTTAGTTATTAATGATTATCAATGATACTGCTTGGAGAATCTTACATACACTGTATTTTGAAGTAGTTGAAGTGGAATCCTTGTTCCCCTTTAAAACAGCCATTTTCACACTGGAATGCAGGGAAATTTGCAATAAATTATCCAGCTAACTAGGATTTTAAATGGCTAGGTGATGACTGTTGCCGAGTATCTGGGTAAGGTAAATGTCACCAATCTACAATAACTTCTAGAAAAACTTCAGTTCTCATTCATCTTATGAAGAAACCTTTCTAAAAAAAAATGAATCTTCAGTGATCTGAAACATCTTGGCTGAATGTTGACTGTTAAATCAGTAAGAAGATAGAATTTTTTCAGGACTTTGAAGGTGTTACTGGAGTTTGAACTCAGGACTGACCTTGCACTTGCTAGGCATGTGCTTTACCACTTGAACCATGCCTCCAGCCCCTTTTGCTTTAGTTATTTTTTGAATAGGGTCTTGTGTTTATGCCCAGCAGGCCTGGACCTCAATTCTCCTGTTTACTCCAGGTAGCTGGAATAATAGGCACACTCAGTGACGCCAACCATTGGTTGAGATGGGATCTCAGGAACTGTTTGCACCTGCAGGCCTCCAATTGGCATCCTCCTGATCTCTGCCTCCTGAGTAGCTAGGATTACAGCCGTTGCACCCCGATAAAGGTGTAACTTTCTGACTTCAATCATTCTTTTGTAAGCAGGGGGCAAGTTTTTAAAATTTTTTTTGTCCTCATTGTACGTGCGTCACTATTTTCATTGATAGCCAGATGGTTTTGTTGGATTCACATTCTTATTCCAGCAACAGGTAGGATAAGGGAGCTGTTTGTTCAGAGTCAGTCCAATTATGTGCTCTGTTCTATTCATTAACTTTCAACTTTCTTTGTTTCTTGTTTTCCTTCCTTCCTCTTGCTCCCTTCCTCCCTCCTCCCCCTACCCCTTTTTGTTTGAAAGGCTCTTGCTGTATAGTACAAACCAGTCCTGAATTCATGATCCTCCTGCCTCAGCCTCCTGAATGCTGGGATTAGAGGCATGTACTACCACCTCGGGCCTCACCGTCAACTTCGGTCAATTTTTCCTAATGATGTATGTAAAAAATTGAAACCATAGTGTGTAATTATATTTTGCCCTCGCATGAAAACAACATTCATTTCTGTACCTAACATTTTGCTAAAACAGAGCAGTAATGTTGGGTCTAGTTTTGAGACATCCTTTAGTGGTTTTGAAAACAATGCTGAATCTGTAAGGATGAGTCTGGTGGGGACAGCAGATGTGGGAGAACACCCTTGGCTCTCTTTGGTTATACCTCTGAACTTCTGGCTGTACCTCAAAAATAACCCCCCCCCCCAGTGCCAGTAAAACCATCTCCAGAATGTTTGCATGTTTTGTGCACACACCTAGGCAGGTCAGATTGTAGTGGAAGTGTGATATGTCCTGTGGAGTTAATTACAGGACAGTGTTAATGTTGCATGCCTTTTCTTTTCATTATTCCTTCAATTGGAATGAGGGGAAATGGTAGGCGAATAAACCCTAACCAGTGCTTTATTAAGTTGCATTCTTAAATTGGAGGCGAGAATAGGAGGAAGAATTCTTTTCCTTCCATTCGGTCGTTGTGAGGTAGGCAGACTGGATTGGCCGGCGGGGAAGAGCAACACTTTTGTTCGGCAGTGCAGGAAGGGTTGGGAAAAGCCCTGGGAAACCAACACCAAGCAAAAGCTGCTATTCCATCTCTACTTCAGAAAAAATAATATTTTAGGTAGGCTGTCTGTTTCCTTTTCATTTAAAACTGTGTAGACCATAAACTGGCACTTCCTGGGCACTGTCTGTGGGGTGATGCCAGCAGCAGAGCAGCTGGCCTCTGTTTACCTGGAGACAAGGAGGAGGCATAAAAATGGTAATCTTTCCTTCAAACATCTACTAATCCTTGTCCCTTAAGTTCTCACCCTGGGAATACTGTACAGCGCGTGTATGTATATGTGACAGTGCTAATAGAAGTGGAACAGGAGACATTTTTAACTTTAAAATGAAGTGGCAGGTTATAATTTTAAAAAACAATAATGAAAAACTACTTTGACTGTACTTTGGCCTCCTGCGTGTAGACTCACGCAGGAGTGTTTGGGTGATCACATTGTTCATGGTCATTGAACATGACAGATGTTGGAGGTAGCTGACTGTGTCATCTGCTTTAATCTCTTTTTGCCTTCAGTTTTGTAATCTGTTATTCCCCTAGATGTACCCATATATTACCACTTCCTTCTCTCCCTTTCTGGTCCTTCCCCAGGCTGATCAAGGTGTCCTCTCACTGCTACCTGCACCTCCACCTCCTGAAGAGTTGGGATTACAGGCATAGGCATCCATGCCAGATTCCTATCCTCTGTCTTTCTTCCCCCAGGGCCTCAGGCACATTAGGCAAGTGGTCTACTGAGCTATGTGCTAGCTTCCACGCACTGTTTCTTTAACATACATGTTTTCCATTGGTAACTTTAAAAAATTTTTTTTGTGGTACTGAAGTTTGAACTCAGGGTCTCAACGCTTGCTAGGCGGGCAAACACTGTACTACTTTGAGCCACTCCTCCAGCCCCCATTGGTAACTTTTGATCCAAGATTTGCAAGTAGTCTGCTGAGGTCTTCAGTTTGCCATTTCCTCGTGTTTCTTGCAACACTAAGTCAGGTGAATATTGTTGGTTTTACTCACCCAGATTGTAAAGTTGCTAGTGGTCAGCTTCTAAAAGGCAGGAAGTGAGCCTACCTGTGCATCTACCATTTTCATCACTCCTAGCTGTTGTTTTTCTAACTAATCTCCTTTTCACTTTCAGCAGACCTACTCCAATGAAGTTCACTGTGTTGAAGAGATTCTCAAGGTGAGTCCATTGTTGTTATCATTTGAAGAAAGAGGGAGGCAAGCAGACATGTGTCTATGGATTTTCCTTTTTGATGGGCATTTGCCATTCCCAACCCTCTTTGGACAGGTTTTTTTCTTCCAAATACCTCCAACACCAAAATAAACCAGAACAGTAACAAAAGGAAACTCAGCATGTTATTTAATTCTGTAACAGATTTTATTGATCAAAATGATGTTTACAAACCATAAGGCATTTGGACCAGAGTTTTAATAGCGCCTGAAGTTTTTCTGGTTGTACGTGAAGACCCAGGAGTGCTGCTTACTTCCCATAGAGGAAAGTCCCGTACTGACATAGCATGGTACAGGGGTTATGTTGCCCTGATCATAGTCCTTGGTGTTTAGTAGGCAATACCTAGTATATATGGCCTCTTCTTCAGGAAGTCTGACATTTTAAAAGACAAAAAGAAAAAGTGGGAAGGAAATAGATATCTCAGACTTACCCTAAAGGGTCCCTGCCCAATAGTTTATTGACACTGTTCTGTGATCATTTGCTCTTCTTCTATAAATAAACCATTGAGTCCATTATCTGCTTGTTCAGCTTTTCTTGCACTAGGATGACAAGTTCCTTCTAGATTTCAATTCTAGGAAAAAATTTCTCCCTTTGAATTGACATGTTTTTAATCAGAGAGGAATTACAGAAACTGTCATGTTACCCGTCTTGGCTTTAATTTCTAGGAAATCTAGAGCTTACTTTTAATGCTTAAGTATAGTAATTGTAACAACTGAGGGTTTTGTGTATTTCTCATCTTACCTGTTTTATAATTTTATTTATGTCAGTTTTAGTGATATTCTTGCTGTCTTATTGTAAAGTTTCTGATTCTTTGAAATTTTATTTATTTATCGCTATGCTGAGGTTTGAATTCAGGGCCTTGGGCTTGATAGGCAGGTGCTCCACTTGAGCCAATTTACGTAGAAGACAGATACATGACATGTACCTCTACTGCTCATTTTTCATCATAAGTAATGGTAATGTCTGTAGACAACTAAAAAACATAGTGGTTACCATTTCACTTCAAAAAAAATTTGACAAAGGTAATATTTAACTGGGTTTTTGGAAAACACTAACATTATTTATCATTTTGGTGGTACCAGGGTTTGAACTCAGGGCCTCATGCTTGCTAGGCAAGTACTCTTACGCTTGCCACTCAGCCAGACCTTTTTTGTGATGGCTTTTTTCGAGATAGGGTCTTGCAAAGTATTTGCCCGGGGCTGGCTTTGAACTTTGATTCTCCTGATCTGTGCCTCCTGAGTAGCATGGCTTCAATCACTGTTGATTTACATCCTCTTGCTTCTTTCATAGTTAGGATTTTCTGAGAAAGCATACTTTGAACTGCAAAAAAGATGATAAATTTTTTGGTAGTCTGCAAGTAAGAATAAGAAACAAATTACCTTGGTTAGGTTTTTGTATCATCCTTTCCCTCTCCTGTTTCTGAAATTCTTCAGTATAGTGAGTCAGAAAAGTAGTAAATGACTTAGTTATAAATTATGGTCTTAGCATTTTCTCTGAAATTGTGTGTGATTTGTTCTATACTGACTTCAAAAGCAGCTGTAATAATAAAGATTTGGTGTCTGCCGGTTTAAATGCTTCTCTTAGGTTTTAATGTATGTTAACACAAGACATTTCACAAGCTTTCTTTAGGAATGATGGCATTATAACATCAGACAAGCTTTTTTTTTTTTTTTTTTAACTTAATTGACTCATGCATCCTCCCACCCCACTCAGCCAGTATCACTTTAATGAGTGAAATTCTGGAGAGTTGTTTATGCAAGCAAATGGTGTGTGTTTCACAAACTGGGACAGCCTGCCCAAGACAGAAGAGGAATGGGCCCATCAAGAAAAGACTGGGAGTCTGTCCTTTCTTCTGTTTGTAACCTCACTTAAGTCCTATGTTCCAGACAGTGTTCTCTGCCTCAAGGTTCCTGATCTGATCTTGTACTAGCAATTATTAAGATCAGGAGGAATCTAAACACAGATCTTCCTAATAGGAGGTTAACAGACAGTTCCCTACCTGTGACAAACCAGTGATAGTCAACGAGTTATGGTGATTTGGTTCTCTGGGGGCAATGTGTAGGGTGGAAGGATTCTAATGAAGGGGAAGTGATGGCCTGTTAGTCCTATAGCCTGCTGATAGGACAGGATAAGCAGATAGCAGACAGATTGCTAGCAACCAGAAAATGACCATGTACTGGGGACCAGAAGGGGTACCGTGCCCTCAGCAAGCAATATGGGAATCTAGAGTTTCCTACTAATAGTGGCACAGCCTCCAGTGCCTGCTCGGGAGCAAATGCAGTGTAAGTAGGCAGTGCCTCAGTGCCACATTCCAGTGATGCTAGTACAATGAGTAGTGGCCTTATTGTTTGTTTGTTCATTCATTTACTCAGCAAATACCCATTAAGTCTCTAGATACTTTTCTAGGCACTGGGAAAACCAGTGAGGATTCCAGAGTCCTTGCTGTCATGGAGATTATGATGGAAAAGATAAACTTACAATGTAGTAATAGGGACTGTGAACAGTGTGACAGACCAGTGAACAAAGGAGGAGGCAGAGGGAAGAGCTGGTGAGAAACCTCGAGGTGGAAAAAAGTTGTGTAGAGGAACAGCTAGAACTAGACGGTGTGTCTAGAGGGAAATGAGCATGGAGGAGAGAGACTACAGCTGTTGGGCTCAGAAGGGCAGGAGTGAGGCAGGTGCCACATGATTTGGCTCTGCCCATGTGGTGAGTCATTGTTAAGAGGGAGCAAAACTATGGCCTCCTGACCACCTGGACAGCCTCCTCTCCTTAGTAATGGCTCCATCCTCCTACTGCCTAAGTCCCTCTACAGGCATGTAGGGAAGTATATAAATCGTTTCAGACTACCAAGGAAACACTTAGGATCTGAAAGAATTCATGCACTTTCCAACTGCCAGATTTAATAGCTGGGATAGCCTTAGGCATTGAGAATATTGATAGATGTTGTTTGGCAATAATTGGTGACTAAAAGTCAGATATACTAGCATAACAAAGACATTCTTGGAGAATATAAGAGTGCTGTTTTCAAGCACCACATTTCTTATTACATGTGTTTAAAATGGTAACATTTCACTGGTTCTCTACCTTAAAGTGTTGTCAAAGAAATAAAACAGCAGGGAGGCTCTCTTTGGTAGAGTATTGGAATTCTTTGGGAAGTAGAGTTTTAGTTGGAAGTTGCAGTGCTGGCAGCACACTCCCGTAATCCCCGTACTCAGGAAGCAGAGGCAGGATGATAGCAAGTTTGAGGTCAGCCTGAGCTGCATAGCAAGACCCTGTCTGAAAAAGTAGGGGAAAAAACCGTAACTTTTCCATTTAGTGCTTTCTGTACACTACACATTCAAGCACTTAAACTGCCTGACAGTTCTTTGAGAATGTAGACTCAGAGCTGAGGCTGTCCTGCTAATCCAAGTCAGAGTTAGGACCCAGTGGGGTCTCTGGTTCTTAGACCAGTTACTCTTTCCAATATTTAGTGTGGAACTCCTGTTGCATATTAAATGAAGTGTGTGATTTCATTTTTAATAGAACTTCCTTCAAAGCCAGCATCACTTATGCTGCTGGTCACTGGGCAGGGCCCTTTTGGTCTGTCCTGGGGATGTAGGCACCTGTGTAGTGACAGTGGGGAAGGTGGGTTGGAAGTGGAAGCACTTGATTGATCCAGCACCAGCTCCAGCTGTTAGGCAGATCAGATGGCATTTCTGTGGAGGTGGAGAAGAAGTTAGCCAGCACTTTGAAAAGAACAGGAGTGTGTGGTACAGGGAAAGTGTACTCACCAGCTTGCTGGTGGAGTTAGTTGCCTTTCCATCGTTAAAGCCAGTTTGCCATGAAGGTGTGACCCATGCTGCCGGGGATTTCTGTCTCTGACACTGGGAAGACGGAGGGCTTGTAACTTGTGTGCTACTCAGCTTTCAGTCTCAGCAGGACCATGACCAGTGATTTTGGATCTCACTTTTCTTGTCTGGAAAATGTTGGCGTTTCTCCAGCCACAGAATGGATCTCTAGTGTTGTGTTACCTCTTTCAAGGAGAGTGTGTGTCTTTGCTATTAGACATGTCCACTATCTAACATGTCTGTTTTGAACAAAGCAAACTAAAATTTCTGAATGTGCTTAGGACAAAAGAATTCACGTCAAGATAAGTGTATCAATTTTTGCATTTTAGAAATCTCGCTTTCAACAAGAAAATAATGAGCAAAAATTAAACTTAATGGAAAAGGAAGCTAATTTTGTTATGACCCCCTCCTACAGAAGTTCTTATGTGCTAATAGTGTGTATCAGAGAAGGGTCAAAGCCATTAAAACTCTCCAAGTGGAACAAGGTGGCCTAAATTCCTTGTTTGCCTAAGTCAAACAGGAAGGTGGTTCTTCTTTGAACTTGAGTAATTCCAGGAAGTGCAGTAAAGAAGCTGAGGGAGGAGGAAGGCATCTCTGGAGAGGCTCCTGGCTGCCCGCTCCAAGTGCTCTCTGTCCCCAGGCTCTGCCAGTGCTGGTTACTGTGCTCATGGGTTGTGAACTCTAGTGTGGAGTTCATTTTCTTTCTATATTCTTGTTTGTTCTTCCAGCTCATTTTTAAAAAAAAGTTTTATAAGTTGGAGATAGTTAGCTTTTAAACATAGACCGTTCATGTAGGAGGTCTTTAAAAATTTTTTTTAATAAGTAATAACTTTTAAGACTAATTTTCCATTTATCATCAATCCACTCTACATTAAGGTCAAAAAACTAACATAACTAACAATGAATGTTCTATTTGTAATTTACTTTTTCTTCCTTTTCCAAATCTCTTTCCAGGAAATGACCCACTCATGGCCTCCTCCTCTGACAGCAATACACACGCCTAGTACAGCTGAGCCATCCAAATTTCCTTTCCCCACAAAGGTAACTTTTCACAATACAATAAGCACAGCAATGACCTTAGTGAAAGGTAGGAGGTATTGCTCTGAGCCAAGTTGATGAAGTATTAGTGGTTGAAATCTTTGCAGCTTGTTAAAATCATGGTGTAGCATATACAGTACTTCATAATGCTTTGATATTTATTCTCCAACTCATGCTAGTAACATCTCAGATTGTATAGGGTTTATAGCTTATAAAAATGTTCAGGTTTTCCCAGTATATTCTCTCATCTGAGGGTTGTCCCTTAGGAAATCAGAAAACAGAGATACTGGGAAATTAAGAATGGTAAAATGTCTGATTTCTGTACACACACACCCCACCTGTCTCATCCTCCCTAAATTTTCTCAAGTTTGGTATGATCAGCAACATTAGTTCTGGTTTTCATAACAAGCTGAGAAGCTGCTGACTCATGTGTTTTTACTACAGTGTTGTGAACAATGTATTAAATACAGGTCCGTTTTCTTTTTTTGGCCTGTACTTTTGAATAACATTCAGGATTAGCACTTTTAGATCTGGAGTGCACATGTATTTATAACTATTCCTTTCTATGATACTGTTTTCAAAAAAATTATATGTATATAAACCCAATTTTCTGTGAGTTAGATATTTTGCCTTCTTTATAATGATAAAGGGCTGGAGGCATAGCTCAAGTGGTAGAGTGCCTGCCTATAAGTGCAAAGCCCTGAGTTCAAACCCCAGTACCACAAAAAAAAGTATGTTCTCTCTCTCTCTCTCTCTCCTTCCTTCTCTCCCTCCCTCTCCCTTTCTCTCTCTCTCTCTCCCTCTCCCCTTCTCTCTCCCCCCTCCCCGTCTCTTCCCGTGTCTCTCTCTCTCTCTCTCTCTTTTGCGCGTGCGTGCAGCACACACACACACATCTATGTATATATATGTGAATGATACTTTTGTAAAAAGTTGATTCATTTGGAATAAAGCAGTGGTGAAAGCCATCTTATGTAAAAATCAGATTAGCGTTTATGCATCAAACAAATGACAATTAAATAGATGAATAGCTGTAAGCTAGTCATACAGCAAAATAGTGTAGACTCCATGTGGTGAGTAGTATGAGTGGTGGTCTCGCCACTGTTTCCATTTTTCTGTATATTTGAAAGTTTATAGACTTATCTTTTAAATAATAAAAACTGTATAGTTTTCCCCTTAGGTAAACTTTAATGTTTTAATAACTAGAGTTTTTTTTTCCCCTAGGATTCTCAGCACGTCTATTCTGCAACCCAAAACCAAAGTAAGTAAAAATATCTGGAGCTTTTTATTGGGTTGGAGAGCAAAGCATAATTTTTACTGATTTAATATAAAAACATTAGTAACAAATGCCCCAGCAGAGATGAGGCTTTCTTATGTTGAAAAAAATAGCACAAAGAGTTCTTTAGGTACAATTTCAGATTATTGCAGAGTTAAGAAAAAGTTTTAGTAAAGTACTGAACAAATATAATTTGGTATTGCCTGACACAATAATTATCTTGATTGTGACTCTCAAGGTATTCTAACCCAGGAATTGATATAAGAATAGGCCACAGTAGCCAGGCATGGTGGTGCACACCTGTAATCTCAGCACTTGGGAGGCAGAGACAGGAGGATCTTGAGTTCCAGGCTAGCCTAGGGTACACAGCAAGGAGACCCTATCTCAAAAAAAAAAAAAATTGCATTTTATGTGATTCTTCTATTTTTAAAACAAAGCTGAGAGAGCTTTATAAGACACATAGCACTCAGCTTCTCCAGATGTGGAGACATATCTATTGACCATGCAGTTCTTTTTTGGTCCCTTTTTATAGATTGTAAATATTTGAGAACTCAGAGGGCAATAGAAGCAAGCAAATTGGGTCTGGGTTTTCTCCTCAACAAGAACCCTTCAAGTAATAAATGGTTTTGGGTGTATCCTGACTATATGTGAGGCATGTCAAGTGTCACAAATATATTAGAATACTTGGTAATTATTTAGCTCATCAGAAAATATAAGCAGAGGAAGATACTTGCAAAGGTGAAAATAGCCTGCAGTGTATTTTGTAAATCAAGTTTTTTGGCCATACTCAAGCCTGTTTATTTGTATGTAAGACATAGCATACAAAACCAAAAATACTCTACTTACTATTGCACCCTTATAGACAAGGTTCTCTGCTCCTTGCTCTAGAGCTATTGGATAAAATCTTGCAAAGAACTCAGAACTAAATTTCTCCCAAACACAGAACAAACCTGACTGCATTGTCACAGTATTGTGAATATGTCAAAGGAAAATTGATGAAATTGATGGCTGAGTGTAGAGATGGGGAAATCTTTTTTTCTCAACATTTTGGTAGCAGTTCAAGGAGAGATGACCCTTGGAGTGGTACAAGTATAAAGGTGGCCTCTGCCAGCTTTACTTTGAATTGACAGGGTTACTTCATGCCTGTTTAGCTCTTGTTTCCTCATCTCCTCTGTCTGCTGTCTGCTTCCTCTGGGTTACTCTTGGTTGGGATTGCGAGCTATTGCTTTACAAGGAAAGAACCTTAACCTATTAAACTGTGGATGGAAGAAGACAGACTCGTAGCACTTTCTTGGTGGGAGATGGACAACCCTCCAGGCCTGTGCAGTAGTGCAGGCCAGTTCCTCTGTGGGGAAGTTGTCAGAGGACGCTAGTGGGATTCCTGTAGGGCTCACCAGCTGCTTGTCCCAGGTCTTCCACCAGGCTGTATCTTTGTCTCTTGGGGAGTGAGCATTCAGTGAAGGATGAGTGGGTTTTGCATTTCTCAAAGTGTGCCCAGCAAGTGAGTTGTCATTTCTCTGCTGCTCATGCAGCCCTGGTACATGGATTTTAGAGTCTGGAGAAGGGAAGTATAGCGATGTAAATGTGCACCCCACTTTAACATGTGCACTTGCAAAATACGGGCTGCCTGAGGATGTGGAGAATCTGTGAAATTCAGAGCCCAGGCAATGTGACTGTGTGGAAGTCCCTGTAAATGACCAGAAGAGTGACTTCTGCCCCTCTAAATTGTAGTCCTGGTTCTAGCTGTCTAGACAGAAGGGAAGGCAACTTGCAAATATCATAGAAGAGCTGCTGCCACCATGAGGATACAGAGAATAATTGCAGATTTGCAAGGGTCTCCATATGATGTTTGTGGGCAGAATCCCCCCAGCCCAAAAGGTACCCATATTTCTTTCCCACTAGGTTCTGCTTCTGGTCCTCATGACCTCATGTCTAGACACATGTGCCCGGCTGCCTCCCAACTGCTGTGTCGCCTGCACAGTTAACATTTCCTGCTCCCTTCTGCATTTTACCGGGTAGCATCTCAAGATTAACCTTCAAGAAGCACCACTGTGTCTTGTCCCTGTTTAGCTCATTCCATGCTGGATTCACCTGGATCTGACTCCACTTGTCTCCCAGTGCTGCTCACCCTGCATCCACACCCAGCCTTACCCTTTCTAATCCTGGATGTTCTGAAGCCCTCCCTGCTTTGCCCTCCCTGCATCATTCTGTCAGAATCCCACCTACCCTCTGTGATAGGATATGTTATATCCTTTCTCTACTTTGTCTGCTTTAGCCATTACCAAAAGAGTGGCCTTTCTTTGAATTCCCAGGGCAATAAATTTGTGTAATTGGCCTGTGTACTTACTGCACAGTGCCAAGGGTTATAGATATTTTGAGCTGGTTTCATTGTCTCTCAGTTGACTGTCAGCACAGTGAGGACTGGGCTGGATACCTTGCACACATGGGTTTCTACTAGGCAGTGTGTACATAGACACTGAGTAAATGATTTGGTCATGGGGCTTGAGTAATGGAGGGACAGGTGGGGTGGAGAGCACAAGGACCGAGGCTGTAGAAATGGAGCCCTTGTCAGTCACTGACAGACATGAGAGCCAAACCAGGTGGGGGTTACTAAATCAGTCCTGTTATAGTGCTTCCATGTGAACCATCAAGGCCACACTTTGGAAAGTTCCTGGCAACACAGAAGGGCACGCTTTGAGTTCTGCTTTCAGAGTGTCTTTGGTCTGTTAAGAGTTCTGGGTTTCTGAACAAGCCTTTTTTCCAAGTACCACAAATGTCATCTTAAAATGGTGAGGTCTTATCGAATCCACTGGCAGCTCTCTGGCTGACAAAATTTATGCTAAGTATTTAGGGAAAAGGGTAAGTGACAGCAAGGGGACTTACAACTGATGATCTCATAAATGTGTGTCGTTATGCTGCTCTGACAGTGTCTCCTTCCCCACAGAACAATACGATGCGCCTCCAAAAACCCACTCTAGTTCTCAGCAAGGAACATCGTAAGTAAAATGCTGTCCATGACTAGAAGCTTATGTGACGTTGAAATTTCCCATGTAAATCCATTGCTTAGATTTTTTTTTTCCTGCTTTCAAGCAATGACATTCATAAAATACTGGCACATTGTAAAGGGAGGAAATGACCCACAATTATATCAGGATCGAGTTCCCTATTGAAGGTTTATTCACCATGAGGGAGAATGCTAAGGGGTTTTCTGGAAAGGAAGGTTTTGAGCTATTATTTACATGTTAACAGCGGGAAATAGAGGGCTTTGGCTTTTAAATTTTCAGTCTTAAGTAGCTTTAGCTTTTGAAAATAAACAGGGGATTACACAAGCTAAGATTGTCTGCCATTTTTCTGGCCTCGTTCTATTAACAAGGAGGTAGCCCTATTGTCTACCCTTCATTATTAAGACCAAGCAGGTCCAGACAGATTTTGGGTTTTGGGAACCTTTTAGACTTCATATTAAAGCATTTTGACCCAATTTATTTCTTGAAAGTATTGAACTACTATTTCTTTACTTTCCTACCTAACTGAGGAGGCCTTCCTTTCCCTCAGCTTCTGACCAGTCATTACCACACTGAGTTGTTAGACAGGATTTCAGGTGGTTCTGGAGTTCAGGCTCCAGTTTCTTCTATTTTTAAGCACAATATTTGTTCCATATGTTTTGGAAGGTGGACTTTGCTGTGGGTTAGTTTAAAAACTGTATAGTTGAGCTAAAGAAGTTACTATCTTCTTGAGATGGCCCAGTGTGGGACTGGGTTAGATCCTTGTTCCCAGGTGACAGCATCTTGATGGAATTTTTTTATTTCACCACAGCAAAATGAACAAAAAAGAGCAATGCAGTGAGATTTTATTTTTTTAATAAAGATAAATTTATTGTTTGGTGGATTTTTGGCTTGTGAGTAGAAAGTATTTTATCTGTGGTTTGTGGTACTGGTAGATGAGTTTTTGTTTTTAATATTCTTGGAAAAAAAATGTAACATTGTCTGTTACTCCTTTCCTTTTTCTTTTTCACCATTTTTTTGTGGTGCTGGAGATCAACCTGAGGCTTTGTACACGCATTTCACCCCGGAGCTACACAGATACCATCTCCAGCCTTCACCTTTTCTTTCTGAGAATGTTACTAGCTCTTAAATGCTGGCAATTTATTATTGCTGGTACCATTTAAGAAAGGAGAAGATTATTAAGTACTGACAACTGGTAGGGATAGAAGCAACAGACCTAGGGGTCACTGCTGTGAGTATCTGTAAGGCTGCCCAAGCTTTTACACCCAGTGCTGCTTTTTTTAATTAAAAAAATTTCTTGGTAGTACTGAGGGTTGAACTCAGGACTACATGCTTGCTAGGCAGGCACTTTGCCTCCTGAGCCACACCTCTAGCCCTTTTTCTTTTGGTTATTTTTGAGATAGGGTCTCACTTTTTGCCTAGGCCAGTCTGAACCACGATCTTCCTATTTATGTTTCCTGCTATCACTGTATGGCAGGCATGTGCCACCATGCCCAGCTTTTCCCCTTTGAGATGGGGTCTTGTGAACTGTTTGCCCTGTTTGCCCTGAAATCATGATCCTCCCAATCTCAGCCTTCCAAGTAGCTGGGATTTCAGATTTGAGCCAGTGCCTGGCTCCCAGTGCTCCTTTATAAAAGTTGGTAGTCAAGCACTATATACTGCAAAAGGCCCTGCTATTATCTTGGAGGCTGCCAGGAAGGGGAAGTTGAAGCCTGGGGATCCCACTTGGCTGTCAGAACAGAGGGGAGGAGTAGGAGTGATGGTTCATGCCTATAATCCCAGCTACTCAGGAGGCAGACATTGAGAGAATCAATGTTTGAGGCCAACCCAGGCCTCAACAAATAAGCTGTGTGTGGTGGTACACATCTCTAATCCTAGCTATGAGGAGGCCATAGGTGCGAGGACCACCGTGCAGGTCATCCTGGGCAAAGACCTGAGACCCTACCTGAAAACTAAAACAAAACAAAACAAAAAAAGCTGGAGGTATAGCTCAAGTGGTAGAATATCTGCCTAGCAAGTATGAGGCCCTGAGTTCAAACTTGAGTACTACCAAAAAATAAATAAATAAATAAATAAATAAATAAATAAATAAATAAATAAAAAGAAGTGGGGAGGAGAGTAGGTGGAGCTGTACTAAGGGAAAGAAGTGTGTCCCTGGGCCGGTGGGTGAAAGAGGAAAGGCCATAGCCTAAGTCAGACACACACACACACACACACACACACTCTCTCTCTCTCTCTCTCTCTCTCTCATTCTCTCTCTTTCTCTCCTTCCATTTCCATCAGCCTTCAGCTCACTAGGGACCCTTCCTGTATTGGCTCCTTCTCAGTGAGATGGGCAAGCCAGCTAGTAACTACATTAAGCCTTTGAAATCAGAGGTGCCTAAAGTTGACAACAAATATACTTGTATCTCATGACATGTAGCGTTTTCTTTATAAAAATAGTAATTAGCAATATAACATTACCTAGGAGAGAGAATTTGTGATGATACTGAGACTAGGGAAGGTTGAAGGTAGGAACTGGTGGAGGTGAGGAGGAGAGCAGAGGTAATATAAAAAATATTACTGATGCTGTGCAGATTGTGAGGATGGGATTGGTGGTTGTTTGGGGTATGGATTGGTGGGTATTGGTAAGTGACAAAATGTACCTTGAGAGGAAAGAAAGTACTTTTATGAACTTATTTTTAATGGAGGTTGGATGAAAGTGGCATCCCAATTAATTTGTAAAGTGCACTCATCGTTTCAGGTTTAGTACAGCAGATCTTTTAGTGCTGGTGGGTTAATTTGATCCCATGTCAGCATTTGGGTTCTTTGCTGCACGGTTAAGCTTGTTTGTGCGGCAGGTAGCATGCCAGGGAGATAACGCACTTGGCATACCTAAAAAATTGTTAATTACTGGCTCATTTATACTTTGGTTCAAAAACCAATCTAGGTCTTGTCTGTTTTCTTTCAAAGTCACTAATGCATAAAAATAAAAAAGGGAAGCTAGTTTGTGAAAAGGAAGTCACTCCCCTAGGACTTCAGAGACAGGTAGAATGTATCAAGCCCCCCTAAGGTAGCCCCTCTCTCATCCTTTAGGCTCCAAATCACCTCTAAGAGACCTCTGCTGACCTCCTCCTGGAAGCATCATCCCACCCAAGCCCCCTTTCTCCCCACCTGTCACTGTATCAGCTTGTTCTACATCAGTGCACTTGTGTGTAGTTACAAATGTGGAAGACTACCTTGTTGACCACTGTTTCCCTTAGTTCCCAAAGCAGCCACCTGTGTTCCATAATTGCTCCCTGAATGGAGGCACCTACTGGGAATATCCCCAAGTCACCCAGAGCGAAGGCCAGAGAATAATATTCATCTGTTTATTTTGGGTCAAAATGCAGCACATGAATGAAAACTCATTTATTTAACACCTATTACATAACAGGCACCTGACATGTTTCTTCTCCTCTGTTTTATTTGACCACTGGTCTAAGATCAAGTATGGTAGTAAATATATTACCCTAAAGGAGAGCTCCTGAGTGCCTTGAGTGATGTCTGCAGCACTCCAGGCAGAATAGCTCTAAGGTGAATGCACTGAAGGAGAGGAACATACTCTCAAAAACTACTTTAATTATTTAAAGTTTGCCTCTTTCATAGGCTCATCAGAATATCCCTTCAACTTATATACTGTATACAATGTCAAGTCACATACTATCATACAAGCATTTTGAATACTGCTTGCTAGACTTAGAATACTAATCCCAGAGTTAGACTGACTATTGCAGAGACAAATCCCATGAAGTAAATCATAGTTCCTTGGTGCAGATGAGGGAACAAGGTGATTCTACACTGGAGATTCCAGGATTTTCTAGATGTTGGTTTAATGTATCCTGTGACTAATTCTGAACCGAACAGGTTTTTGAACACTGCCTATATTGGTTCCATTTGTTTGCACTTAAGAACGGAAATTCTTCAACACTCAATCCTACAAATTTGTCTTTCTCCTTGGCCTGACTAACATTATGGTAGATAAAGCCGCCTTCATAATTTGAAATCTCCCATCATCTCTTACAAGCTGTTTTGCAGTCCTTATTTCTGACATCTATCAAAAAATCAGGTGTGGTGGTGTACATGTGTAATCTCAGCACTCAGGAAGCTGAGACAGGAGGATACTGAGTTCCAGGCCAACCTGGGCTACAATAGCAAGATCCTGTCTCCAGGAGGAAAAAAAAATGTGATAGAATTTAAACTTTGGGGAATTACAACTGTGCTTTGGATAGCAGCCTTCCTGTACTCTCATTACTCATCTCTCCCTAAGTCAGTTTCCAGTTTGGGAGACTGTGTAACTGTATACATTATTGGATGCTCATTAGTGGTTTCTGAAAAGTATTAGTTTTCTAACCATTTTAAGTACACCTAATACCATGGTCATGACTTATTAATTACAACTGACTACTCTGAGCTTGCCTTCCTTTGCTCTTCCTCAAATGAAATGATTGTAAGAACTATTAAGCCAAGATTTTTTTTTGTTTGTTTAGTTAAATACTTTTTGGGTTCTGAATTGAGACATTACAGAACATTGACAGTGAAAACTTCCGGTGAGCCTGGTAGTGAGAAATGGAAAAGAAAGAAAGCCTTGTCCCTGTGTGTTTCACGCAGTAACAGTCAGACTGACTCACAGAGCAGGCCTGCTGGAACCTGTGCCCAGCTCCCAGCCCGGCTGGCTTAGCAGCTGCCTGGAAAATGCGTTTGCAAGAGAGCTTGGAAGATGGCTTGTAACCTTTCAGTGAAAAGTTTACCTCACCAGTAATGTCTAACGTGGTTAAACCTACGGGGTAGCTTAAAGAGTCACTTTACCTGAGCAGCTTCGCTGCTTTTGAACTGAGCCAAAGATAGGCCAAAATGGGCTTTGTGCTTCCAAATACTTGCCTCGGTTTGGAGTTTGGAAGTGAAATTAGGTATTTGAACACTTAATGTATGTAAGGTTTAAAGTCAGTTTATTTTTCTTAAGAGGAAATAGCATATCTATTTTATCCCCACAGGAAGGATAGTTATTGTTTTATTTTAAACCAAGCTCTTTCTCTTGGTAGGAACTTATCTTTAATTCTGTAGTCAAGCTTTCTGACCACTGTGCCTTATATTATCCATAGCAAGGGGGTCTCACATCAGATGGAATGGGTTCAGCATCCTGACTTCAGCATGTGCCAGCTTCTGACCCCAGGCCTAAGAGGAGATGGTCACAGCCACAGGCAGGGCTGTGAGAGTAGGCAGTCCCTGTCGAGGTCTGGTCACGCAGTGGGCACAGCCATGAGGAAGAGTTACTTCTCAGCCAGCGTTTTAGGTCTGCCAAGTTCTAGACTGGAGAATATAAAGCTGAAGTGACTTGATCCTGCCTCATCCTGCCCCAGGAGAACCTGAGGTTGCCATGGATGAGGCCCAGCCCTGGGGCCTTCTGTTCCCTCACCTAGGTTTTATCGGCGCAAAGGTCATAGGGTCTAAGAGATTTTGATCCTCACTTAGTAGGTGCAGAGGTGCTCGCTCAGTTGTGCTCTGATTCTTCCCCTCATCCTTCTTGCTCAAAGACAAGTCCTTCACTGATAGTGTGTGCTCAGACTCAAACATAACTGCTTGTGGAACAAGAAGAAAACTTCAATAGCTGATTCCTTTACAAGTGTTCCTTAGCTCTAAAAACTCTTCATCAGTGACTAAGTTCTGTTTCCCTCAACCACATAGATTCTGTTTTGCAAAATTATAATGGTATTCATGTTAAGCAAAATTTGGTTATGATTTTTAAGTAGGTTTTTTTTTTTTTAAGCTGTAGCTGTGGTCCATGTTTCTTATTAAAAGTGTTACAATATTTCTTCTGACCTCTCTCACTCCCTAGTAGCATGCTGGTTTATCTTGAGTCACCCATCTCTGGTGATGTTATAGTCTGGTTTCTGGAAGGTTTTGTGGTTACTGTTGGGGAGGTCAGTAGACACAGACAATACACCTATGTCTGCTAGTTAGGTGAAATACTTGATGTGTAAACCCAAAAACATCCTACAAAAGTGATAACCCTTTTCATTTAACCCTACTGGTTTGTCATTTCTTTTTGTGTTTCTTTGTAGATAAATCTGTAAGCTCCCTTCACAGAGCACAGTCCCTACTCCTTATGTCTCAAACAGCCTTTTATACCTGCAGGCTTATTATATTATTGTCTACAGAATTCTCTGAAGGAAAAATTTCCAGAATCTGTGAAAGCATTATTCTCAGAGAGCAAGAGGAGCCAAAATTCAGAACTTGCTCTTAGATACTTTGCTTTACTAAGGAAGGTATATTCCTAGAAGTTAGGTGGTATTCAGTAGGTAGGAGAAAAAGTTAAGGGTGTTTTAGTCCTCTGCTTCTGGTGGGAAGTGTGGTTGAGATTATATGGTCATTGATGTCACAGAAAATTAAGGCAAATCAGTTTTATACAAAACAAACCTAGTGACTAAGAATCAAAGAGGTTGATTTACGTAGTTTTGTTGTTTGTGGTTTATATTGAATGCACTTTGGCAGATTTTTTTTTTTTTTGGATTCTATTATACCTTATATTTTTTTCCCAAAGATTTGCTTTTATTTTTTGCTGATGTGTTTCCCAGCCAAGCCATTGTCTAGCAGCAAACCTGTTGAGTGACATTTTCTTCAAAACTATTATGATTGCTAACTGCCAAGTTTGTGACTGAAGGCTCTATTTTGGTCTTGCTAAAATATGAATTTAATTTCTATTTGATAAATATTGAGTAAGATCTACATTGCAAGTAGCTAACAGTTTTCATTTTATTTAGAAAAGTATCACAGGATGTTTTTACTTCATTTGTTGATGAAATAGTTCCTTGGCAGAATTACCACATTGTATGTAGGCGGTCATTTATGAAAGAGCCAAGTTTTATCACTTATTTTTATTAGAAAATGTAGTGATTTTTTTAAACAAGATTCCCAAAATAACCATGCCTGCTTGCTTCAGTGGTAGGTAATTGCAGTAAGAATTGTTGGTCACATTATTGAAGGAGTATTTTTAAGTGTACTGATTGATTTTAAGCTTCAAATGTAATTTGCTTTTTGGGGCATCAGTAAGAATCAAGCAGATTTTTTTTTTAAATTTCAATTTTACTTGTAACATTTCCTCAAATAGTCAAGCTTATAAAATTGGGAGGAAGTGGGAGGGAGCAACTAGTGATTCACTCCTGTGATATTTGGGCATCTCCACGGAAAAAGCTTTGGGTTGAGGGGAGGAGTTAAAACGTGAGAAAACCTGTACAGGTTGGGAAAGGTTTGATTTTAATAATAAGATTCCCCATAAGCCAGCATGCCTAAAAATAAGTTATAGTGTAAGTTTGAGGAAGTGAGTTGTTTTCTTTTTTTTTAACCAGCATGATAGCAGTAAGTTGGAAAAATACTTTCTTGACAGCAGTTTCATTTGTATTGCAAGCCTTTCTGTTGATTAGTGCTCAAGCAGACAAAAAGGAATAATTTTTTGCATGTGATAAATGGAGCTCAATATTAATAATGTCCTTTGGACAAACATGGAAGCTAACTGGTAATAGTTGCCCTGATAATTTCTCTACTTAGTATTTATCTATTTGTAACACTTTTTATATACTTAACACTGTGCTTTCACAAGTACTCATTCAACTTATTAATTCATGTCATAGTTAATGGGTTATCCTAGTTCAGTTAGAGACTATGGGAGAAAATAATTTGAGCGTATTTTATATACGTTTGCTTTTTCTTCTTTCTTCCTTTTGTTTTTCTCTTCCAGGTCATTTGTCTTGTTCGTGTGGACCCTGTCCTCACTGATTAGGGGCGGAGGGCTGGCAACAAGTGCTGGTCTGCAGTAGTTCTGCTGCAGTGTATAGCACATGTTAAAGATTGAGTTTTGAGATGCTAAGTGGCTGGGATTGAACTGATTTTTCTGTTAAGATTATAAAAATTGAATTTCCAGGAAAAGAAAGCATTTGTTAACTAAAAGAAAACTTATTCCTGTCCCTCTTTTGTATCATTAGGCATATTTCCTATTTATGTGCTAAAAAAGTTATTAGACGTTATCTCAAATTCTCCACTGTCTTTCCCTGTCCCATTCCAGCATGCTCGAAGATGACCTTCAGCTCAGCGATAGCGAGGACAGTGACAGTGAACAGGTAAGTGTTGTACACTGATGATACCAAGAATCCTTTGAAATATGTCTAACACACCTGAGCTGCTTGTCCTAACTTGTTTTTTATTCTTCCCTGGTCCCTCCTCCCTTTTCTGTGAATGCCTAGACTCCAGAGAAGCCTCCTTCCTCATCTGCACCTCCAAGGTACTGTCTGCAGGTTTCTCAAGCCTTACCTTAATACCTTCAAAGTTTCCTCAAGGGGAAGAAAATGGAGGATCACAGTTAAAGGGATGTGCCAGTTTAATACTGTGGGAACTTAAATCAGCTCTAGGGAATTTGAAATTAATCATATAACAGTAGAAGGGTCCCCATAGCCACCTGCGTCATCAGTTTGGATCTTAAAATTTTTTGAGTTGGGTGTGGTGGTGCACACCTGTAATCCTAGCACTTAGGAGGCTAAGGCAGGAGGATCATAAGTTCAAGGCCAGCCTGGGCTAACATTAAGCATTTTTTTTCGAAAAGTTAAAAATAAGCTTAAAACACACTTTACAAGCAGTATTGTATAACCAGTATTTGAAAAGTTAGACTGAAGAGCACAGTACTTTCATGAAAGTGATAGTCACTGCTTTCAAAATTTATAATAGTGCACTTTTTTCAGTGTCCCTATTTTCTTAGTTATCCATGTTTTCAAATTGTTTCAGCTGCTGTAAAAATGACCTGTACTACATTTTAATGGGATGAAAAAGTTGCATTGTTTTTGCTTTCTAAACAAGCCAACCATCTTTTAGGAAATGTGATGCTTTAGTTTTTGGAAATGGGGACTATTTTTACAGTGTTTTCTTCTGGTACTGAACATAATGGCTTGAGATGACAAATACCATGAAAGCATGGACAAAGAGTCACATGCTCATCATTCAGCTCAGTGACAACCCTTGGCTAATGTAGAAATGGTATATTGGTGGTTGAAGAGTTCATGGAATTATACAGTCTTACAGATTCTTAAGGTTTGCTTGGTTACTTACATATAGTTTTGTTAGAATTTCTAGTGGGTCATGCATACCCGTAAAAAAGTAGAGGAAAAGCAAAAGAAAAGCTGAAGGGCAGGCCTAAGTTCGAATCAGGAATTCCATCAAAGTGTGCCCTTGTGCTGTCACTGGCTTACACACTTGCACTGCCCTATGGACAGGATGGCAACGCTGGGCCAGCACAGTACATAAAGATGGGTAGTGATACAGTGTGTTTGTTTTAGAATCTCCTCAATTAGTGCTTTTATTTATTATCAGTTAACATTTTTATTCTAATATATGTTAATTAATAAGAATTTATTTTGAAAATACTGCAGATAGATTTGGAAGCCTTCCAGATTATAGTTGATGACTTACTGCTTTCAGTAGTGCCACCTAGGGCCTAGTTTGAAGACTGTATGAGAATGAAACTCTGTGTCTAGTAGAGATCAGTGTATCTTCCCACTGACTTAGAGTTATTGGCCTGTTGTAAAAGTTTGGAGTAATCTGTAGCCACTCATAAAAACTGGCCATCCTGTAATTCCACCAAGAAGTGTGAGTGGATTGTTTTTGAACTTACCCTCCAGAGAGGACTGTCTGTCCTCCAAGGTGTCTGGTTACCAGATGGTAAGTTCTCATATAGGGAGATTTTCACTTCCTAGTTTTTCTTTTATACACTGATTTCTTGTGGCTTCCTATATAGAAGGAGCCAGAAAACTTAAAGAGCCAGAGAGTAAGTATTTTACTCTTCGGGCCTATAAGTCTCTGTTGCAACCCCGTAGTTCTGCTGTTGTGGCACGAATGCAGCCACAGACAGCCCATCCAGGCCTTGGTTTATCAGGCAGCCCAGCATCTGATTAGACTTCATGTAGCTTGACATATTCTTCAGGAGTGAAAGGCCACAGGCTTCCCTTAATGCAGTTATCTGGTGAGCTCTTTGAAGGTCTTGTCATTGTTTCTTAAGCCACTGTCAGCTTCTCTCTCAACTGGACAATCAGGCCACAAGGGCCTTCCTTTCTAGAAGCAAGAGAATGCACAGGGGGAGAGAGGGAAGAGACCCACCTTGCGTGGTCTTCTAATTTTGTCCTTGCTTTGCAGTGCTCCGCAGTCTCTTCCAGAGCCAGTGGCATCAGCGCATTCCAGTAGCACAGAGTCAGAAAGCACCAGTGACTCAGACAGCTCCTCGGACTCGGAGAGTGAGACCAGTTCAAGTGACAGCGAGGAGAACGAGCCCCTAGAAACCCCGGCTCCGGAGGTACTGTGTCCCCTCAAGAAGGCCATTCAAGGTGGTAGCATGCTGTCTTTTGGGGCTGGAGGCTGCCTTGCAGGCAGCACTGACCCTGAAGCAGAATGGTCAGCCCCACAGGGGCTGCTTTCCTGCTCGTGTGCCCTGCAGAGCCATCTGGTTCTGTTTACTTCCTGCTCACCAAAGACTGGAAGGTGGTGATTTGGGAGAGACATCTCTCCCCTGGTTAAAATGACAGGCTCTTCTTTGTCGTTGCCAGTGTTGGTTTTAAGAACAAACAGCTGGTTAAGAATGTTTGCACACCATTTTCCCCTCCCTTCTTTTGAAAAAGAAAACTTGTTTTTGGTAGGCTTCTGTTTTGGTATTAATGAAAATTTTTCTTAAAATTTTAGGAATGCATGAATTAGGGAACGCAAAAGGAGACTGGCTGCCTGATAGAACAGAGGGCAGGAACGTGAGCTAGAAATAAGTCACTAGAAGTTCTAATTTTGAATCACTAAAAGCTGTGCATTTACTTGATGGCAGAGTGATTTTTGTCAGGACTCCGATTCTTGCTCCCTTCTGTCCCATATAGAACAGTGATAACTGCTTGCTTGGCACCCCACTCCCCCTTAAGACACTAAGATGTCCCCAGCTGATGAAACTGAAAATTAAGTTCTGAATTTGGAGAACATATGCTATGTACCAGATGGTTGAGCACAAGAAGTTGTTAGTAACAACTAGAAAGGTTTCCACACACCCTCAGCACTTGGGCAGCAGTATAAAATTCTGCTTGGGAAGGATGATAGTGAAAAAGGAAGACATTCCTGTTTTATTTTTGGTGAATGAGACCAGTCCATGTAGAGAAAACTCCCTGCAGAGTTTAGATGAGAGCATCAGGAAATGAAGCTTTCCGATTAGGAAAGCAGTAGAGTTTTCTGTATTCATCTCTCCTGTCTAGAAAGTGTGGTTCCACTAGAGCATTAACTAAAGACATCTGGAGATCATGGAGTAAAATGCTAGGCTTGTCTCAGGCAGGGGACCGAGAAAATCAGTTCCACTTTTTGTTAGATATAGATCTATGTCAGATACCGAATAAATGTTTAGTATTTTTTTGAGTGCATTTTCATAGGTTGGCATTGACTGCACATAAAGTGCCTTTCAGATTTAGAAAGAGTTCTCGTGTTCCTGGGGCTCTTTGTTTCGGTGTGATACTAATTGCTATGGAAATAAGTTTTTTTTTTTTATGTCTCAAGGAAAAGGATGCTGAATATACTACTCACTGTTAATAAGATCTTTGCTTTATGTTTCATCTTCAATAAGAAAAAATCTACATGCTTGTAAGATTATTGATAGAAAAAGATCATTCAGTTAAATAATAAAATTCAACTTGGCAAGCACTAGTTACACTATAATTCTAGCTACTTGGGAGGCTGTATTGGGAGGATTGAGGGTTGAGGTTGGCCCAGGCAATAGTTTGTGAGACTCACATCTCCTAAATAACCAGAGCAAAATGGACTGGAGATGTGGCTCAAGTGGTAGAGTGCCTGCTTGACGCCCTGACTTCAAAACCCCTACCCCCCCCCAAAAAAAAAATATATATATATACACACACACATGCACACATATATAATAAAATTTAAAAGTTCTATTTATATAAAACAAAATGGTATAGATTTGATTGAACAACTGAAACTTGAAAAAAATTAATCTGTTTATAGTGATGAGATTCATATCTCATTGATCAAGAACTTACTAGAATGCAGCTCCGTGTGGTGGTATATATGCCTGTAATCTTAGCACTCTGGAGGCTGAGGCAAGAAGATGGAGAATTCAAGGCCAGGCTAGGGTACAGAGTGAGACTGACTCAGGAAAAAGTAGTTACTGGAATAGGTAGAAACTTTGTAGGTGTCAAATAAATACTCCCATCCCACTCTAATTTTTAAAAATCACCTTACCAAAAAGGCTTCTGTTTGTATCTCAGAATGAATGTGCAAATTCACGATTGTGGAGGTTTATATGTTAGGAATATTTTCTTAGTTTACCTTTAATTTTCCCTAAGGTATTTATCTACTTTTCTTTTCAAATGAATACTTGCATTATTGTAAATCTCTTCTTTTAAAAGGGTAATAAGAATTCCACAATTAGCCATAGATACTAGTTTTAACTTTCTCACCCAGTTCTATTTTTTATGCTGAGACGCTTGCTTTTTATGGCTCATTTTAACTCTTTTTATTTGATGGAACGAATGATCACAGCTTAAGATTTGGAACATTACATACCTGCCACCGGGCTGCCAGTGGACTTGGGAACTAGCCGGTGCAGATTCTATTTCAGTATCTTTGTAATGGGAGTCAGAATGTAAATCTTAGCTTTTCAAAATAAGTGGGGCACATTGCCACTCTGCTACTTACAAGTAAGGGCGGAAAACACGATTCTGTTGTAGGTTGCTCAAGAATCTGTTCAGCTGTCTCCTGCTCACGGCCCAGGGTTTTGGTGCTAAATTACTTTGTGTTGATTGTCTCTTGGGCTGCTCTCTTTTTATAGATTTTTTTTTTTGAGTGGGATGGGATTTGAACTCAGGACTTCACACTTGCAAAGCAGGTGCTTTACCTCTGAGCCACACCTCCAGTCCTTTCAGAGCTTTTAAATAAATTGTTTAATTTGTTTTTGCTTGCAAAGAAGTAGTAGCACTAATATTGAGAGCTTAGCCATTTAACTTTAAAATTTGATTTCCCCCCAGCACTCCTGTTTTTCCTGCTAGCTGTACCTATACTTAATGTAAGACAGTTAGTTGAGCACCATGAATCACATAATCAGGAAGAGATCTAATTTTTAACTTTCTTATCCTCTTTCAATTTTTTTTTGGGGGGGTGGCACTGGGGTTTGAACTCAGGGCCTACACTTTGAGCCACTCCACCGGCCCTTTTTTGGTGATGGGTTTTTTCAAGATAGGGTCTCACAGATTGTTTGCCTAGGCTGGCTTCAAACTATAATCTTCCTGATCTGGAGTAGCTAGGATTACAGGCATGAGCCACCAGCGCCTGGCAATTTGTTTTATTTTTAATTCTTTTTCTTTTTAAATTTTACACATATTTCTCACAACTGTGAAATTTTATTTAAAAAGTAAATTTATATTGTGCATAACCCAAACTTCTTATTTAGAACATAATTCGTCCTAAAACAAATTAACTTCTGCCAGCTTAACAGGCTAGGAGAAGTAAAGGTGCATGTGGCCAAACATTTATCAAAACACTTAAAAATAATTATATACTTTTTTCTTCCTAATCTGCAGTATGGGGGTTATACCAGCACCAAGAGCACAGAATGGGGGGCGGGGAGGAGAGACAAAACAGGGCAGAGGGAAAAATGAAAGCCAACCCTGATCCTATCTGGCACACACTCAATTAAAAATTATTTTATAGTCTATTTGTAATGCAGACATCACCCCCTCCACCCCACACCCCCAGTCTCAATACCCAAACAATATCTGACCTTAAAGGGATTCTATCATTTTACAACTTTGTTAGGTTTACAGAAAGGATTACCCCTATACTTTTTCCTTGTCTGCACCCTTACTCTGTTTCATCCTGAAATTGGGCCATATGCCTCCCTTCTGGACATTTAGGACTGTAGTTGAAGCAAGTGTGTTATTTTTGTAACCAGGACATTGCTTTAGGGAGTACTAAACGGATCTCAATATTGTCCTCTTTTGGGGGCAGGGTGAGCAGATGTGACACACCAGGAATGACGACTTTCCCTTTGGGTTCAAACATGAATACTCTCAAGGAGCTTGTCATGATTGGGCTGCAGCTATAAACATAGCTGGTGGGTGAGAGGACAGATGGGAAGGGTTTGGTTCCTGACATGCTTGGCAGTGCAGTATCTTTTGGATCAGTTCACCCCTTGTGGCACCTCACCCTTGAGTCTTTGTAGGAAATCAAGGTTGACAAGTAGATACCATGCTAATCTTTTCCCTTAACAGTCACCTTGCCCTGTTGGAATACTGAATACGGATTGAGAGTTACATTTGACAAAATACCTGGCACCTAATAGAGGTTTTCCTCTCTTTCTTCCTTCCTTGAAATTCAAATAAGACCTTTGATATAGAATTGATGTAAGTGTAGGAAACAATAAAGGAGATGTGTTGTCATAAGCAGTATTGTGGGGTAAGCAGACAAGGAGGAATTCGGCAGCCATCTTTCTGTCCAAAGTATCATCCTGCCTGGTTTCTTAAAATTACTTTTAGTTCTATTCTATTACAAACTAAGCCAAAACTACTTATCCAGTTCTTTTATATCTAACATTTCCTTTACTAAAAAGCCTTTATAGCATATATTTTACTTTATTAGGTTTGTTTATTCTTATAGAGTTGACTTATTTGGTATATTTTACTTGGGAAAGTTGTCACCAATCTTCACCTTAAAGTACCTTCCATCTTGGGGCTGGGTTTGTGCCTCAGTGGTAGAGTGCTTTCCTGGCTTGCACAAGGCCCTGGGTTTGATCCCCAGCAAGGCAAAACAAAACCCTGCATCTCTTAGACTGTTCTCCTTATCCATAATCTAATCAATTAAATTTCATGTGGAATATCTACTAGTGAACTGCGTAGTGCTTTGTGTGTGTGACTTAGTCATTCATACCTGGGGAGTGGATTTTCTTAAGAAAATCATGTAGCAAGGCTGAGATATATGACCCTTCTAAAATGAATAGTCATCGCTCACTCTATCAGATACTGGTATTTTTCCATATGATATAAAATTCATAGGCAAAGGAATGCTCAGATATCTCACTGGTTGGGACTTGGAGATAAAAGAGTCTCTGTTACTCTGTTAATATCTAATAGCCTACTTGGAAAGACAAGGTTTGACTCACAGTTACGATAACATAGAACTTGGCATGGTGGTAGTATGGTGGTGTTCACCTGTGATCCCAGCTACTTGAAAGGTTGAGGCACGAGGATCACAAGTTCATGGCTAAGCTGGCCAACTTACTGAGATTTTGTCTAAATTAAAAAAAATTTAAGACTTGCCTAGCATGTGTGAGGCCCTGGGTTCAATCCCTGTTTAGCACCCCCCCAATAACCTCCCCCCCCAAAAAAAAAAAAGAAAAGAAAAGATGACTTAGGAACTTCTGATTTTTCAAATGGGTTATACAGGTAATCATTATAACTCATTATTCTTAACTGTGTGTGCCAGAACCTCCTTTTGTGTCTTAGAAACGTGTTATTTCAGGCCAGATTGCCTGTAACAAGAGACCTAAGTGTCTGACTTAAAGAATCAAAGAGGTACTTATGCTTGACTAATGTTACTTCACTTGGCTCTTTCTCAAGGTGTAAAATTTGAAAATCAGTATATAACTGTGAACCACTGATAACTTTGTCACATCATGTTTTAAAATAAGAGAAATCAAATCAAGTCTTGAAGAAAAGCCTTTTTCTGTTGAAAAGTGTGCCCAAGAAGGGATAAAACATGCCACCCATGGGTAATCACTAATGCTTAGTTCATGGGTAAGCTGCCTGAAAAGCCTTGACAGACGGATTCTTCTTATTTCTTGTTCACCTTATTTTTCAGTAGAGTTCTAATTACTATTAGAACAAAAGGTTTATATTACAAAGATTTCTTAGCTCTCAGTGACCTATTATTAGTCAGTATCTGTTAAAAAATTGGCAAGTCACACAAATATTGAAAATTGTTGTACATGTAGAATCTGACTTGCAAATTGAGAAGGGTGAAACAGAATCTAAGTTCTTATGTTTGGAATAATTGCCTGTACTAACAGTCCAGTATATTGGATGGCTAATAAGAAAGAGTGGTTTATCATCATTGGTTAGTTAACACATTTTCCTATTTCCTTATTTTCAGCCTGAGCCTCCAACAACAAACAAATGGCAGCTGGACAACTGGTTGACCAAAGTCAGCCAGCCTGCAGTGCCCCTGGAGGGCCTGGGGAGCACAGAGTCCCCCTGCCAGCGCCAGGAAAGTAAGGGTGGCAGCGATAGCAGCACCACAGGTCAGGAGCATTCTGAATCCAAAGATCCTCCCCCGAAGAGCTCCAGCAAAGCCCCCCGGGTCCCCTCCGAAGGCCCCCACCCTGGGAAGAGGAGCTGTCAGAAGTCCCCTGCACAGCAGGAGCCTCCACCTAGGCAAACTGTTGGAACCAAACAACCCAAAAAGCCCATCAAGACCTCTGCCCAGGTGGATTCGAGGGCCAACCTGCAGGTGGAAAGTGAGCCAGGACTTCTTTCCTATGGCTCAAAAGACCACACTTCCAAAGACAAGCCCAAGGTGAAAACGAAAGGGAGGCCCCGTGCTGGGGGCAGCAGGGAGCCCAAGCCCACCGCACCCACCCCCAGTGAGAAGAAGCAGCACAAGAGCTCCCCACCAGCCCCCTCCAAGGTGCTCTCAGGCCCAGTACCCACGAAAGACAATGTGGGGGCCAGGAGCCCAGAGCACTTTGCTCTCGTCCCCTTGACTCAGAGTCAGGGCCCATCCCATGGTGGTGGCAGTAGCAGTGGCAGCAGGACTAGTGGCTGCCGACAAGCAGTGGTGGTCCAGGAGGATGGCCGCAAAGACAGACTCCCGTTGCCTTTGAGAGACACCAAGTTGCTCTCACCACTCAGGGACACCCCTCCCCCACAAAGCCTGGTGGTGAAGATAACCCTAGACCTGCTCACTCGGATCCCCCAGCAGCCAGGGAAGGGGAGCCGTCCAAAGAAAGCCGAAGATAAACAGTCGCCTGCAGGGAAGAAGCATGAATCTGAGAAGAGAAACTCAGACAGCTCCAACAAGTTGGCTAAAAAGAGAAAGGTGAGTGCTGGAGGCTGGCCTCCTACAGCAGAACAGCTTTGGGTGAGGGATCTGTGACTGGAAATCTTGGCTTTGATGAGATGTACTTCCTGCTTCAGTGAGGGTTCTTCTTTGCCTGCCCATTTTTGCTTTCCATTTTGCAGGCGATCATATATGTCAAGTCTCTTCATAGGTCATTGAAAAGGGTAGCTTCTTTTAGCATCAGGTAGCATTTTAAGGGTGCATTTTTATTCGCATGCACTGATATTTACCACTTGCACTGTTGTCCTAGAAATGGAGATACAACATGAACTGAAATGCTAGTTACTATTCTGAATGACTGAAAGAACTGCTATATACAATTTCTTTTTTTATTTTTATTTATCATCTTATTCTACTGGGAGTACATTGTGACATATACAAAAGTTCTCACAACATATTGTATTTGAATTCACCCCTCCATCATTCTCATTTACCCCTCCCCCAAATTTTAATTACATTCTGAGTTTTTTAATGTCAATATTACATCCATTTTTCAACTCAAGGCCACACAATACCTTTTTTGAGCTATTGAATGTACAGTGAGAATATATTGAGTAATACAAGCTGATGGGTATGTTGTAAAGAACTGCTTATCTGTCATTTATTATGATTTTTGGAAGTCTCATTTAAGGAATGAATGTGTTGGGGGGTATCCTACATTATTTAAGACCTTCTCTTACCTGGACATACTACTGTTTTGGACAATGTCCTTCTTTCCTTTATTCTAAATCATGGAGCTCTGGGTCTATTTTTTTCTTTGAGATAATGAAAGTTTAGTGTTTCCTTCAGAGACATTCCCAAGCCACCTTGCCCAAGATCTCAAGACAAAGGCATGAGAAGGGCCAACTCTCTCTTGCTGAGAGGGAATAAAATTTTTAATGCTGTCCTACGTACATAAAATATGACTTACTCAGCTGTGGAAGTTGAGCTAAGAATAACAGAGGAAAACGATCGTGAAGTCTGCTGTCATGTCTGAGGCCCAGCTGATTAATTCACTAGGTTAAAAATATAACATGACTACCAAACTGCAAAGGGTGACTGTTTTCTCCAGAACCTAGCCAGCTTGTGTTGCTACCACGTCTGTAGCAGGCAGGTTGAATGGGGCGGGTCAGGTGCTCACTGGTGCGGTTGTTCACATGGAGGAAGACAGGTTTTCATATCCCCAAAGGGTGTGTGTCACATACAGAACTTTATGGAGGAAATTTTGGGACCTACTTAAGAAAAATGTGCCTGCCCTTAATGTCTCTGAGAAAACTTCAAGAATTTTCTTATTGTCCCCCTCCAGAGAAGTCTTCTGTCGCCTCTGCCTCTTGTGGTCTTGGATGATCTCCAGTGCTAACTTTCTACATTCACTAGAGAGGGGACAAGTATTTGCTTCCAAAATGCCAACTTACCAGGTGGAAATGTTAGAAATTGGAGGACGCCCCACTCAGAGCCTTTTAGCCTAGCCATGTCCGCCCCCCAAACCTCCTCCCCCTTGCACATTTTGCTTGCAACACCAGAAAGAGAAGCTTGTAGCTGTTCCTCTTGGCTGTAAGACCTGTGCCCTCTGGAAGCCATTCCCAGGCCTTGGCTGAGCTCCTTGAGGGCAGCTCATTTATCTTTCTGTTTAGTGTGCAGAGAAGTAATCTTAATTGGGTGCATGAGTTCTTTAAAATTCTGGCAAGCAGCTAAGAGATCTGGCCCAGAGCAGTCAGCCTCTCAGAGGTACTGACAGGTTGAGATCTGACCCATTGGTTCTAAACCTGATTCCCTTATAGTCACCTGGGGAGACATTAGCCCTGATGGCAGGGTGCCCTCCCCACCCCCACTACCACATTTCTTTCTGAATTCTGAAGATAATCCTAAAGCCAGCAGGGCTGAAACCACTGGAGGAGAGCCTTACTATAGGGACCTAGGCTATGCAAAGCTACTTCTTCAGATGGGGAAATCTTTAGGTGTGCTGAGTGCCACCAGCTCAGGTCTACGTAGCCTGGAATTCCTTGCCTGGACTATGTCGTTAGTTAGCAACTGCCTTAGAAGGGTTTCAGGTAAATAAGTATAAAGATCAGTCTACCGTGTGCTTATTTCTGAGCAAGGAATCATTTGTCCTTAGGAGTTTTTTCCTGCTGGATTCCAGGTGGGAGGTATTACTGTTTACATATTACATATTACTAATTTCCAGTCCTCTGTGTCTGTACCCTGACCGTGCAGGGCTTCCTAACTCCAGCCCTTTGACCAGAGCAGCAGTGAGGAGCATGGAATGTGGGCCTGGCCACTATGGCAGAGGGAGGATCAACCCATTTTTAAGCTTGGGAACTTTCCCCTAGATTCCATTTGTGAAGGCTGTCTTCATTTTCAGTTCAAACAGTGTAGAAAAAGCTCTGAAGATCTCGTCAGAGCCACTGAAGAATGTGCCTGACCCCTCCAGCAGTGGGATACTGTTTCTAATTAAAGGCCCTGTAGTGCCTGTCCCTCTACTGGTATGAAATCTAGCAAATATTTTCAGAGGTTTCACAGGATCTTAAAGCCATTTTAGCCTCAACCATGTGTGAGAACGGCCATAAAGAGTTAGTGGTAGAGCTGCAGTTCAAGTGGTAGAACACTTGCCTAGCCTGCTGGGTGCATCCCCAGCCCTGCAAATTCAACAAACAAAAGCATTAATAGCCGTTGTGATGCCATCCAGTGTGGCATCTACTACTTTGAAGGAAAGAGTAGGCAGGCATTCTACCATTTGATCCCCATTTCCAGCCCCTTGCCCTTGTTCTTACTGTGTGTCTTTTTCTTACTGAACCTCATTAGAGGGAATCGCCTGAATTTCCCAAAGTATTATCTGCTCCTTGCCTTTTCCTGTACTTTATGCACTACAAAGCTCATCTGCTTCCCCTTCCCCTGAGGCTTTTTTGGTGGTTATTTTGGTGGCTCTGGGGTTTGAACTCATGGCCTCACACTTACTAGGCAGGTGCTCTACCACTTGAGCCACGCCTCCAGGTCTTCCTTTGCTTCCCTTTGGGAGACTGTCACAGAGTCTCAGACCTTTAGTGCTAAAAGAGCCTTGGCAGTCCCTGTTCAGCCACCACCTCCTATAGAGGAGAAGGCACTGGCATCATTTAAAGCTGGCCTGGAGTTCGGAATGTACCTCCTCTCAGTCAGTCAGTCCAGTGTTCTTTTTCACACATTTTCTTGCATATGAGTGTCTGCTGGAGCGATTTCTTGAGAGGGTCATAGGTCAGAGTTCAGTATCAATGTAGTGACTCTGATTACAACTAATGGTGCAGTGACAATGTCCTTCCTTCCTCAGTCCCTCTGTCATGCCAACACTGCCACCTTGATGCCCACACATTCCTTCATCTCAGAATCTCTTTCAGGCACTCCTTCCCCATCACAGCCAAGCTTTTGGTATCTTTCCATCAATTAAAAACCTTGTGGCTCCAAGTTAACATCAGTTTTGGAAAAAGCTGCCTTAGTTTTTCCCTGCTACCTACAGGTACCTACATGATGAGCTAGGTGATGTGGCAGGCACCGGGCCACCCTGAAGGCATGGTGACACCAGCATGACCCCATCTCTTCCTTTTATGGTCTTCCTTCTTGCCTTTTTGCTTTGCTCTGTGGAGTGGTTCTTGGCAGATCCCCTAAGGCTCCCAGACCCAGCCCCTTGAGAAAAGCAGACTGGTCCTGTTGGGACCCAGTTGGTAGTAGGTAGCCTCCATTGTCATAGGTGCAGGCAACATCAAGAGCTTTTCCTTGTGGGAAAGGAATTTCTGAGTCCCAAATCTTTGGCTGGATTCTCCAAAATGGCGGTGACTTGGGATTAAACCACAGAGCAAAGGGATTTCTTTTTTTCTTCCTGAAGAGAGTACTTTGCCCTTAATGTGATTTTCATGTGGTTTTTTGACCCAGAGAAACCTAAAGAGCACCTTGCTCCTGTTGTTAGCAAGTCTTGTTCTTGGAACTCAAGTTTCAATTCCATGGACCCCAAGCTATGTTCCTCAGCCAGTAGGCATAATTTCTGTGCCAGCTGACGAACTCTGAGTACTGCTCTGGGGAAGCCTCTGACTATTCCTGACAGAAGAGGACAAGGTTCCAAGAACACAGTGCAGGAAGAAACGCCTCAGGCCTGACAGAATCCAGAAGAGGCTTGACTTTATTTAGTTTAATGTCTTCTTTCTGCTAGTCATAGAGTACTTTCTGCTTCTGATGTGTTAAATAGCAATATACACCTGATGATTCCTGTAGATTGTAAATACTGGCATTGTTAAATGTTCACATTGGCATTGGGGTCTGGTGATTTCTTGTTTGTTGGCTCTTTCCTCAAGTTCATGATTGGCACAAACCAGAGTTCTTACCCGCTGTAGGGATTGCCTCACTTGTAGATCTTATTTTCATACGTGGTTTATAAAGTCTGCTGCTTTGGTTTACGGTTATATAACTAGCATGTCCCAAGCAATATAAAAATATATAAACAAAAATGAACTCTCATTTCACCTGTGGACTTTGGTATTTTCTTGAAGAAGTAATTTCGTTCGTGGTTTATGTTTGGGTCCTGCCTTGGTGACTTCTGGTTGTCTTTAACTGCCTAGAAGTGCCTTCTATTTAAAAATGTGTTCTTCCATCTCATATGCAAGTTAACATCTGTCCAGATATTTTAGTAAATGCTGACTTTTCCTAAAGGTCAGTTTCCCATCTCCTTGCAATGTGTGCTGTGCCAGCTGAGCAGTCTCTAACGCTTAAGAGAATTCCCTGGGTCCTGTAGTGGCAGGGTGCCTGGGCACAGGTAGGTACCTAATTGATAAGCGGTTTCCATGCCTGCACAGGGTTCTGTTTTAACTTTCCACCAGGGTTTACTGTCTCTCAAGTGCTGCCACAATGACTTGTTGAGTAGAGCCTTGTGTCCCAGCTGCTTCTCCTGCTTGTGCCAGTGCCTTTACTTCTGAAGTCCAAGATTCTGTTGTGGCCTGTGCTCCCAAGCCCAGCTCTGTGGCTCTTCCTGGGGCATTTTAATCCTTCCTTACCTCACATACTGTCCATCTCCTGATCAGGCTCTTCAAGGGACATTTCTCTTAGTCATCCCTAGTATTTGGCTCCATCTCTGAGTATCTGACTTGTTTTTGTCTTGTTCATGCTGTGTATATAATTACTTCTTTGCATTGGCTAATTGGAGATTCAGAGCCCAATTTGCAGATCACCTTTAGCGAGTGTCCAGTAGAAATGGGAAATAGTAACAGTTTGAATAACATTTAATCCTTAATATCTCTTAAGCATTTAATCAATAGTAAATCATTACATTCCTCCTTTTTTTGCACTCAGTCTTCAGAGTCACTCCTCATTGCAGATTAGCCATGTTCAAGTTCAGGTGCTCCCTAGACACGCAGCCGTGCCTGCCTAGTGGGAGTGTGCTAGTGCGTGCTGAGAGCCTTCCATGGGCTTTAATTCCTCTTCTCCACTGTTTCCCTTTCCAAATACTCTCTCTCCTGCATGTGCCACAAGATTAAATGCTAGTATCTTTGGGAGCCACCCTGGATGAATCTGTTTTGAAGCAAGATAGTACATAAGTGAACGGTAAGGCTTTTCTAGACTATGTAAGGCTGGGTGGAAGCATGCCCTTAGGCACTTGTGTTTGCAGGGGTCCAGAAGGAGGAAGGGATTGGTTTTTTCCTGTTTCCTATTCTTTTGAACAAGGCAGGCTGTGTGAGCAGTCCTGAGCCTACACATCTTACTTTATTCGTTTTTCTTGGAGAAATTCAGGAAAGAGAAAGATGCAGTGGTTAAACACTGGGACCACCTACTGTCAGTTAATTTGATGAACGTTTTATCTTTTATGTCTTAGGTGAATCTAGGGTTTGTTGGGGATTGTCCTAGATTGACTGGTGTGTCCCAGATTCCTAAGGTGGTAAACTCACAGCTGGAGACTCCATCCTCACTGCACAGGAGAGTGAGTTGAAGGACTCCACTCAGCACTTCATTGCCGCTTACCAGAGAGGATGTGCAGTGCCTTCTTGTGCCAGACCAGGCATGAGGAGGCCACCGTGAAATCTCTGTGTTTGAGTGCCATAAAGAGCCCATGACAGTGACAAGAGAACACAGGAAAGGCTTTTACCATGAAGACTACTTTGTTCTTTTAATGATTAAATATACTTTATTTAGCACTTGAGAAATGGGTGCTTTTGGGTTCCCTAAATCCTATAGTTAGATATGCTTTCACTCTCTCAGAAACAGTATTCCTAAAAACTTACTTCTCCTTGGGGGAAAATATATTTCTCATGGGGGAAGAAAGAAAGACAATATTGGGGGAAAAATTAGACAACGAGGGGAAAAAGCCAGAATCCCAATCTGTTTTTATTTTGTGGTGTATGTTTGCAGTTGTTTCTTTTTCAATGGTACCCTTATTTTCCATTAGAAGTAAGCTTTTAAGTATTCTACTCTGAATGATACATATGAAATAAATTAGTGGCCATAAGTGGATAGTTCTTTTGAAAGAAATTGGGAGAACCGCCTAAAATCATCCCTGTGTTACTTGAGGTGAATATGCATGGTGTTTTGTTTTGCTTTTGTTTTTTGAGACAGGGTCTTGTTCAGGGTGACCTCAAATGTTCTGCCTCAGCTTCCCAAGTATAAGGATTATAGGGATGCACCACCATATCTGGCTAATATAGCATATTTCATTGATTTTGTTCTTTTTTTCCCCCGCCTTTGGTACTAGGGCCTCACACATGCTAACTGTTGACTCTTTAATATTTAGAAAATATAAATGATATGTTGAAGTGTACTATTCTTGTTGTCAGCTATTAATTTACATATGATCCCTTTCCTAGGTATGAGGAATAGTCTTTCATTTTTTGGTTTTTTTGGGGGATACTGGGGTTTGAACTCAGGTCTTTGTGCTTGCTAGGCAGGTGCCTTGCCACTTGAGCCTCTCTACCAGCCTGAGGAATAGTCTATTGTTATACAAAATCTGTCTCAATACAAACCATAAGAAATTTAGACTATCCATCACCTTCCCGCTACACATAAGCTCTAAGTGCTGATTAAGTCACTGTGTGTGCATGCAGGTCTCCAAAAGTTGCATTCTCTCTTTGTCCTGTCTGTAGTTTCATTCCTGTTTTGTCTGTGCGATTGGTTGTAACACTGTGCTTTGCTTTACAACAATAGAGTGAAGTGGAGAGAGATGATAACAAGAAAATCAGATTGGAGAAAGAAGCCAAATCACAGTCATCTTCATCTTCATCCTCCCACAAAGAGTCTTCTAAAACAAAGTGAGTATAGCAGTTGGGAACAGGAAGAAAGGTGAGCAGGTCTTGTTGGGTCTTGCAGTAGGATCAGTGACTTATTGAACTAACTCATCCTGGCTCATGTTGATGACATTCCTGCCTCCTGTGGCTCTCATCCGTGAAGACCTTGTAGGAATTGACATTTCCTTTGGCAGCAAACTTAAATTTGTCAGAAGCATTTTCACAAAGGAAAGTTTTCTAAACATCTGGAGTTACTTCTTTCCAAAGGAAAGTAAGGAAGGTACCATCATTATTCCTTCAGGGCATAATGGGTATCTGAGAGAGAGAACAACTTGCTCAAAGCCACAGGATTCTTACGAGGAGGTGGAGCTGGCACTCAGACTCTGGGAGCTCCTTTTAGAGATGAGCAAGAATCTGTCAGCCCTTTCAGTATCTGTTGCAGGGGAGAGAGATGGCAGATGAAAATGCTAGCACCAAGGTGTGAATATAAAAAATAACTGCTGTTTACTTCCTGGTTTGTCCAAGAAATTGCAATGTGACTTGGCAAAAACAAGAGCAGAGTCTCATGATTTTGGGGCCACACAGGTGTTTGTGCATGGGGGGAGGGTGTGTCATTATGTGGACATGGCAACTGGGTTTGCCTGCTTGTCAGCACACGGTACAAATTATGGAGAAACCTAACAAGAGTTAGAAATGGTTAGGGAAAATTAGATCTTCTGTGGTCTCTCTAGCAAAAACCTGTACAATTTCATTTATTTTTTCATGAATGAGGATAGATTTTTTTCAAAGGCATCCAAAAGTCCCTAAAATCTGACCTTTCTTCAACACAATTTCATGCTCTGTATATCACACTTTCCTGCCAGTGGCCGTCTTGTTCTTTAAACGAAGCTATGTGATTTGTGTCTGCCTTAACTTACTTTTGTATGATGTTTCACTCCAGGACATCCAGACCCTCCGCAGAGCCCTCAAAAAGGGAAATGCTGCCCCCTCCACCTGTGTCATCCTCATCGTCCTCTTCTTGCCAGAAGCCAGCCAAGACTGCACACAAGAGGTCAAGGAGGGAAGCAGACATCTGTAATCAGGACCCTTCCAAAAGTGCCAGTAGTAGTAACAAGAGCGACCATAAAGACCCTTCCGTTTCCAAGCACAGAAAAGTGCAGGGGAGGGGCTCTGGAAGCTCCACCGAACATAAAGTAAGTAGCGAAGCCATAGAGGTCAGTGGAATGTGTTGGCATTTCCCTTCTTAAGCAAGGCGGATGCATCACTGCAGCACTGCAGGGCTGCTTGTCTGTTTCAGTGTGGTGGTGTTGTCTTCTTTAAAGGTGTACTTCTCGAGTAACAGTCAATATTACACAGAAATTTAGGGGTTAATGTATTTCAGAGCTGAAAAAAAATCAGAAAAAGTTTTATTGTGCTGGGTGGGGGTACATTATGGTATTTTTAAAAGTTCTTGCAATTTATCATAGTTGAATTCACCCCCTCCACCATTCTCCTTTATCCCCTCTCCCCCGAGAAAAAATTTAATTTTCCATGAGATGTTTAGTGGTAAGAAAGTTACCTCAAATACTTTCATTTATTGGTTAAAATGGGGAGGCAAAACACTTCTTTCTCGAATAAATCTGATATTCGATCTTCCAGTTAATCTGGGGATTGTGTGTGTTGACTAAGAAAATGTCATACATGACTCTCTCAGACATTCTAGTCTTCATGTGGTTTTTGAGTCCTTGGTATCACCAGAAGTTATAGCTTCACTTCATCAGTAGCTGGAAAGGTGTTTGACCAAGCTAGATTGTGCAGTGCTTGATTTGCTCTTTTTATAGCTGGTATTTTGGCCTTTTAAGAGGGATGTTGATAGATGCTAAGAGGGATATTGCCAGATATGATGACACACACATGTAATCTCAAGCACTGGGGAGGCTGAGGCAGGAGGATTGAGAGTTCAAAGCCAGTTTGAGCTACATAGTTAGACCTCATCTCAAAAAGTTAAAAAAAAAAAAAGTAGGTATATTTCTTTTTGGATCAGAATCTTAAGGGTTAGAGTGTAATATACATATATGGTTTTTTAAAGGGATTTTCTGGAGATACTGCAAATCCTTTTCCAGTGCCTTCTTTGCCAAATGGTAACTCTAAGCCAGGGAAGCCTCAAGTGAAGTGTGACAAGTAAGAACTCAAATGCTTTCTCTTTATCTCCACCACCCCCCCCCTACTTTTCCCTCTGCCCCTTCATTTCCTCTTTTCTCCTTCTTTTCTTTTCTTCTACCTCTCCTCTCATCCTTAGTCTTCTCAGCTTACTTTGCATAGTCTGGTAATTCTGGGTTCATATGATGCATCCCTGCTTTTTTTCTATTTCAGACTACAAGCTGATTTTCACATGAAGGAGGCCAGAAAGTTGAAGTGCAGAGCAGAGTCAATGGTTAGTCTTAGCCTTTTATTGCCTTGGTAGAATGTTTTGTAATTTTTTAAGTGTTGTCTCCATGCTACTGTATTCCATGTCATTAAGCATGTGTGTGTCTGGGGGATCTTGGGATGGGGGCAGGAGGAGAGAGGAGTGTGCGGGTCCACCATTGGCCACAGCATGAACAGGATGATCACATCCTAATGGCTACCAGGTAAAGAGTTTCAGTGGAATTGTTTTCTTTTGCTCCATTGATCCAGTGTGATCATAGGAAATGTGACTAAGCACTTTGTAAATTTGTCTAAGTGACAGCAGATTGACCTACCTGATGGTGATTTCATAGAGGACTGCTTTTTTGTGCCAGTGAGTCAGTTCTTTGGATGTGAAAAATAAGGCCTGCTTTTGAGTCAGTCAGTGCTTACCTAAGACATTTTACCAGGCAGAAAGCCTGTTTGCTTTCCAAGATTATCTCAAGGAATAATTGACGAAAGCCAAAAGATTTAAGACATAGGTACTGATTGTGTTGTTGGTAAACAGGCTCAAAGACTTTAACTCTCTTTACTTGCTGACCTTTGAACTTCTGGAAGGTGGTGGTTTATTGTTAATTGTATACATACTTAAGTATGTTTTTGCATCTCTGTTGTAGTTGAGTAAGATCTTTGTCATTTAAACATCTAACACCCTGGGGTTTTATTTGCTGAGTGTGTTCCCAAACTTAAGCCCCTTCAAATGCACTCCCTCCCTGGAAGCCTTGAGTTACATTCTGGGCCTCAGGACTCAAGCCCATGTGAACCTAGCTGCACTTGGGCCCATGGGAACTGAGTCTGGGTTGCCCATGGTGTCGGTGGAGACATTTGTCTGGTGTCCTTTCACCCTGGGCTACAGATGTGCTTTTGTTCCCAGACTGTAGGGAGGGCACACTGAGTTCCCATAAGCAGGCAAAGTGATTCTTGATCCCTTCCAGTGCCAGGTGCTCTGAGGGAGTCTAGAACATGCCCTTCTGGCCCCATTCCTAACGTACCATACGAGGACAACCAGAACCAGATCCTGGGGGTGCTGAGCAGTGGTTTTCTCTCAGCTGTCTCCCTGCTTTCCAAGAGTGTTACTGGAATCATGTGAATCTATTCTTTTGGGAAAGAATAAATATTTAGCACAATAGCCAGTTATCTAAAAACTTATCTTGAATCGGACATGTTTTGCACCAGGTTCCCTCACTGTTCAAGCAATTCAGGTATCCACTCCAGGGACCTTTGTTTTTAATCTATACATAGGCATGTCTTCTTTCTGTCTTCATAAGGTGACTGGATGTCCCAGTGTGCCAGGATAGTACTGGTTTATGCCAGTTACATTCTGTTGTAGTAATTATACCCCATGTTGCTCTTAATCGGCCAGTGTGGATAATAACCTGTGTGGTCACCCTCTTCACAGTCTTTCTCAAAGATGTGCATTTGGCATTGCAGACAGTTGATTGTGCTCCTGAGCACAGGAGAGTTTGTTTTATGTTGACATCATATTCATTATTGAGTAGGGAAATTAGAGCTCTGCTGCTTACACAGTTGAGATTTTAAGAATTATCACAGGAATATCATCAGTCCTGAGGAGTACTTAAAGCAGTGGATATTGACTAATTGCTAAATAAATACTGCAGCTTCTTCTGCCTTAAGGCCAATAAGAATTTTGGAAATCACATGAGGGCAGTTTGGGATAAGCACATTTTAAGAATTAGGTTACCATCAGTGAGGCGAACCAGCTATGTCCTATGCTGCTAATTAATTAAGGCATACTAATTTGCTTTTTATTCTTTTGTTTTAGAATAATAAGATTGAGTATTCTGAAATTTATGTGTACATACATAAATACACGTGTGTACATGCATGTGCAGGTAGTGACCCAGCTTACTCCACTGCTGCTTCAACATGATAGTGGTGTACCCTGAGTAATGTCACCGCAGCTGCCTGAGGGCAGGTGCTGTTGGTGCTTCTGTGGTGGAGGGCAGCCACAGCCTGTATAAATGTCAGCCCTGTGCACTCTTTGCCTTCTATTCTACTTAGAAATTTTCTATTTTCATTCTTTTTGAATGTATCAAGCATTGGTGAAAACTACAACCTGGCGATGTTCACCAGCTGCTCTCAAGTGTGTAGTGAAAGCCTGTCTCTTTAGTCAAACTGGCTATGTGCCACTCAGTGAGAAAAGGATTAAGTGGCCAAATGTGTACTCAGGTTCAGGGTGAAAACCCGTATCTTATTTCATTATGTCTACAGTTCCTTTATGGAACTTTGAGATTTTGCCCCTCTTGGCCCAAGGGCTGGCTTCATACTTTAAGCCTAGGTATCTCTAGAGATTAATCCATCAGGCTCATTTAAAAAGATGGCTGTTAGATTAACACGTCTGAGATGCTCATACATGACAGTGTTTTCTGCTTATAATAAGATAAACCAGCAGAAAAACTTGTCTGGTTTATTCTAGATGTGTTAGATAATCTGTTTCTCAAGAAAGTTACACAATGAGTGATCACACACAAATAACAGTGTACTTAGAGCCTTAGTTGGGATGTGTACTTCCTTGAGGTTTAGAGAGAGTAGCCTTAATAGAGAATTATTTTCTTTTCCCTAATGAATTTTTGCTAAAAGGGTAGGGTTGACTGGCTTTGGTTATTAATCACTTTTAGTTGGTTCATGCTCACACTTCTCTCTAACTATAAGTAAACTAAGACAGTGCAGGAAAGTTGCACTGAATGTGGGTGAGAATCTAAATAAAAGCCCACCACCTCAGGCCTAATGGTGACTGTGTTCTCTTCCTGCAGACAGACAAGGCTGGAAAGGCCTTTAAGTACTTGGAATCCATCCTGTCCTTTATTGAGTGTGGAATTGCCATGGAGTCGGAATCTCCCACGTCAAAGTCGGCTTACTCTGTGTACTCAGACACCTTAGATCTCATCAAGTGAGTGCTTCTCTCGCCTCGCCTTTACTGCTTTAGTCCATTTGAACTAATAGTGTGAAGGCAGCTCAGTAAAGGGGAGTCTTAAAAAGTAACTGGGGTTACAATGCAGCTCAGGGGTAGAACACTGGGTTCAATCCCCAGCACCACAAGTACTATATATTTATATATAAGTATATAAAATCCTAAAGTGAAATTGTGTCCGTAGAAGTGCTAATACAGAATAACTGAGTACAACTCCATCATTGTGCCAAGTGGGCTGAGAAGCCAAGCCTTCCCAGGAGAGATTCGTTTTTCCAGTTTAGCTTTCTTATCAGACACCTACTCGCTCAGGTGTGCATTTTACCCACATTTAGCAGGGGACACAGTGAGTACATGATGACACCACTTTTAAGAGGTGAACCAGTCACAGGGCCTAGTTTTCTTATTTTTTTACAGTATTGGGGTTTTGAACTCAGGGCCTCATGCTTGCTAGGCAGTGCTCTGCCACTTGAGCCACTCCGTCAGCCAGGGCCTGGTGTTCTAGTGGCTTTGGTGTTCTAAAGCCTCCCTGTTTTCTGTGTTGCAATCATGTCTTCATATGTTCAGGAAAAATGAGTGCAGTGAGCTGAGCATAGGAAGATCTGTTTGAGCCTAGGATTTCCTAACAGATTTGGAAACAAACATAACAGATTTAACCTGTCATGTCTCCTTGTAGATTCACGATGTCATTAAAATCCTTCTCAGATGCCACAACGTCAACACAAGAGAAAATATTTGCTGTTTTATGGTGTGTACTTCTTTTTTTTTTTTTTTAATGTTAAAAAAGATTTTGGAATTTGCTTTCTTAATATGAAAATTACTGTGAGAGACAAGTCACTTCCTTGATAGAGGGGTTAAACCCACTTATGATGGCTGTGAAATGCCATCTGCTCTTCTACTGATGGCTCAGCAAATGCCCTGGTCTTGTGGTATAAATTATGTCCTTGTACATTTTCTGCCAGCATTTGCTTTTGTCGACAGTCCGAGGAGTACAGTCCAATGCACTTCTTCTCACAGGTGAAGGAGACCCAGGGTGGTCCTCGGGGTAACTGGCTGTCTTCTGTGGTGGCGGCGTCTGTCCACGATGTCGAACTCATCACTTTAACTTCTGTTTCTGCTCACAGCATGCGTTGTCAGTCTGCGTTGAACATGGCGATGTTTCGCTGTAAGAAAGACATAGCAATAAAGTATTCTCGTACTCTCAATGAACACTTCAAGAGTTCTTCCAAAGTGGCCCAGGCACCTTCGCCATGCATTGCAAGGTAATTCTAAGTCTAGTTTCCATTGCCTACAAAATTAGTTCGTTTCTTTACTTCTTGCTTTTGTAACTATCTGTGCATATTTCACTTTAGCTTTTCAAAAATTGTATGGTTCATCTTTATGCTCATTTTTTCTTTAAATCATTAGCATATTTCTGCCTTTTTGAGAAATGGGTATGAACCAAGATTTAGGGTGATTGGATGACATGAAATTTAATTTAAAAATTAATGAGAATGATAAAAGAACAATAATAATGATACACTATAATAAAAGTTATGTAGATGTAGTCTTTGTTTTATTTTGTCTTTTGAGATAGGATTTCTCTATTAGCCCACTATAGTCTAGAATTCACTATAGTCCATGCAGGCTTTGAACTCACAATTCTTTTCTCTTAGCCTCCTGAGAGCTAGGATTATAGATATGTATAACCACACCTAGTGTGGTCTCTCTTTTGAGTCAAGACAGATATTAATTTTAGTTCATGGCTGACTGCAGGTCAGCTACAAATAAAACTGCTACAAATAAAATTGTGGCTAAGAGGGGATAATTATAATAGTAAAAAGTACAGAGCTGAAATTTTAGAGCTTTGAGAATCTTTAGATATACCTAAGACCAAAAAAGAGCTATAGGCAGAGCCAACAGAACTAAAGCAAATGTCCCTTCTTCGTTTCTCTGACATATCTCCTTTCATATCTGACACTTTGATAAACAAGAACTTCCCAGAACTGTATACCCTCCACCATTTCCAGGACCCACACCAGTGATGAAATAGATATATTTGGTAAAATTATTTCTCTCATTTTGTGAACTGAAATTGTTCACCTACACTGTAAGGGAGGTTGGCAAACAGAATCCTCATGCTGTTTGTAAGATGAAGATGGAAGGTTAGCATGTTCTTTCCCTTAGTCCTAGTTGGGGTTTTGTTGTTGTTTGTTTTTAAGGCAGGGTCTTGCCATGTCGCCCAGGCTGGCCTCAAACTCCTGATCCTCCTGCCTCAGCCTTCCAAGAGCAAGGATTGCAAGGGTCCTCCACGCCTACCTTAGATTTTTGTTGTTGTTTTTAAATTTGGTCATATTCCTTGGGAAGTATCTAGTTCTGATGGGTTTTGCTGTTTGAAGAGTATCACTTACAAGACTGTCCCCATTTTCAGCAATCCAAAAGAAGAGACTGCCTTATGGCCTCTTTAAAAATCTACTGATTGAGAAGTCCTTTTTAAATCCTGATAATTTCACAACCCTCCACTTCTGAGACATTCTAAGCCCATATGCTGCCCATCTCATTGTTTTAGATAACTCCTTAGCCACTTGCCCAACCAGAGCACCTTCTTCATATCAATTCTTACAGCTCCTGGGAATCCAGCAAGAGCCAAAGCAGGCAGGAGTCATTGTCCTCAGGAAGTTTTCTTTGCAGTCCTAGAAAACATGTGCTTTGCTGGGCATTCTTGAGGATCCCTGCAGCCCCCAGGGCAGAGGCTGCCGCCGCCCCATCTTTCCATCTTATATTCAGCAGTAGAATGCTTGCCACATGTGTAAGGCCCTAGTTTCAATTCCCAGTCACAGTCTTACTAGCACAAGTAGGAAGCGGGAGTAGGAAGAGGGAGGGATTCCTGGCAGAGGAACTAGCCTATGTAAGGGCATGGGAAAGCATATTTAGAATACAGATTAGTCCACTGGGGTGTCTCTTTGACTTTGTAGGAGTGACGCTCGCAGTGATTATCATTTTGGTGGCTGCTGAAACTCTGTGGCTTAGTCCACAGTTCCAGACAGGAAGTCTGATCTTGGAGTCTAAGTGATTAACTCATTCTCTTCCTTCTTTCCAACCCTGCAGAAGCACAGGCACACCATCCCCTCTTTCCCCAATGCCTTCTCCTGCCGGCTCCATAGGGTCTCAGTCAAGTGCTGGCAGTATGGGGAGCAGCGGGGTGACTGCCACCATCAGTACCCCGGTCACCATCCAGAACATGACTTCCTCCTATGTCACCATCACGTCCCATGTCCTTACCGCCTTTGATCTTTGGGAACAGGCAGAGGTCCTCACAAGGAAAAATAAAGGTAAAGGCTATAGCAGTGATTAGTGGGGCATGGAGACTGATGGGGCATGTTGGTGTTGATTTGTTTCCTATTCAGTTTCTTGAGGCGGAAGAAATGTGTAGCTGTATTCTTTTGTTGTCTTCTCCATTCTGCCTCATAACCTAGTTGCAGTTCTTTGAATTCTGTGGCATGGAGCTGAATTCCTCTGGTTAGATCTTAGCAAAACCAAAATAGAAATAGCTTTAGCACCTTGGCTCTTCACAAGTTCTGGTGTTGTCATTTCAGCCTGAAATGAAATGCTGGCAGAAGGACAAAACAAACAAAGAAGGCAAGTCAGGTTCTTCCTAGGTTCAGCACATTTGAGATAGAATCCCAATGCTAAGTTCGCTCGTTTCGGTGTATATTAAGAAAGATTGTTAAAGCTGCAATATACCAAATCCAGCCTAGTAAACATTCTTGAGACTTGTTTAGGGAGGAAGGCAATGGAGAAATCCAGGGTTTTGGAGAAGATGCAGTCAGGGACACTGGTTGGAGCTGGTGCCAGCTCCCACTGGTGAACACTTACACATGAGAGTGACAGGTGAAGGCCATTCTGGTTTTTTTTCCTGGTTGTAGGGAAGAGGGTGGCCAGGTGGCTGTAGCCTCTAAATTTCCCTATAGCCTCTAAGCTCTTATCTGTTAGCAAACTATGCGTATTTAACCTGGTTCTTTTTTTTTTTTAAACCATTGATGCATCAATGGATACAAATGTATAAATTGGGTATTTTAAAAGTGCCAGTCACTGTGGCAGTCAGGTGTTAAAGATTCAATTCTAAAGCAAATCTAACTCCTGCCCTTCTAGTTTACTGGAGGGATGTGAAGGATTAGCAACTACGTTGGATTGTGAGTTTCTGCTGTGATAGATGACCTGTACACTATTGTGGGAATAGCGCTTGTAGAACCTTAACTCTTTCTGTGTTTTCATTTCTTTACATGTGCATGTGTATTTACTTCATTTTCTTTGTTTTGTTTTTGCAGACTTCTTTGCTCAACTCAGCACAAAAGTCTGCACCTTGGCCCTGAACAGCAGTTTGGTGGACCTGGTGCACTATACAAGGCAGGGCTTGCAGCGACTCAGACAAGTAGCCAAAACACCTTAGTGCACGCTCAAGTTGACTCAACACCTTGAGAACTGTTTTTGCACATTGGAAGCCTCAAAAACAGTCTAGACATTTGCCTCATCAGGACACCAAACTCAAGACTGTGAGATGGCCAGATGTTTGTCCACTTCAACTCTGAAGAACTGTGTGGTATTGGTTGGACATTATGACTGTGCAGAAGCAGAGATGGAGGTCGGCCCCAGAGATGATCTTGCCTTTCTAAATAAAGGATGGAAGTGCAATGTAGCCTGATGGGCATATGAGTGGTCTAGAAACATTTCTGGTTTTTTGTCTTTTTCTTTTTTTTTTCATTTTAGTTTTTTGTTGTTGTTTTAAACCAGGAGGATATAAGTTGGAAATCAAATGAGAAGCAGTTTCAGCTCTGAAAGCAAATTCACGTCACCTCACTAGTCACACTAGTCCATTCCCAGAATGAATTTTTTTAAAACAGTGATTTGTGGTGAAGGGTTTTGTGAATGATTTTTTTTTTAAGGGTTCTATTATTTAATGATACTAATGGCCATCAGTAAAACATAAGTTTTGAAGGATCCCACTGAATCCTACTTTCTGCCAGTGAACAGTGGCTTTGACGTACTCAGTGTAGTCTTCATCTGTAAGGTCAGAGGCGACCCCTGCCCTACCTAGAGCACTGCACATTTACCCAGCTCCGGCTTCTCTGACTGTGCTGACAGACGGCCTGCGCAGCGCACTGGACGAACAGCTGACTTCAGGAGCATCTCATGTCTCCACGCTCCTTGCTCCTGTGAGAGGGACTAGCTAACAAGGCACTCACCCAGACTGTTCTGAATTTCCTACATACACCGGGAAGAAGGGAACCAACATTTACCTGACCAGATGGCTAAAGTGCTTTTTAAGTTTGGTGTAAGTAGAGCTGGAACTCGAGGTGGTCAATTGGTGTGCACAGCTGTGTGGTGACTCCTGTGTCTCACCAACTCAGAGTTTTGGTAGTGAACAAAGAAAAATGAAAAAAATCTACTTCTTAGAGAGGCTATATTTTTCTGCTACGAATTATTTTATATTTATAGCAAACTAAATTTCGCAAGCCCTTGATCGTCTAGAAGTTAACTCCCTGAGAGGATGTGGAGACTTGGGGGATGAGACTTAAAAAAAAAAAATCACCACCACATGCCTTCATTCCAGATTGTTCTCTGTCAGGTAGATTTGATTAGGTTGAAGAGGAACTGTGGCCTTCTCATAAGCTGTTGCTGTACTGTCTGCACTAAACCAAGTTCATTTTGAGTGACCCAAAATGAAAGCGCACAGTCAGAATGTTCATATACTCACAAGCACAGATTCTCTTTCTCAATGAAAATTTGAAGGCTATTATTGGAAATATTCTTTCAAGTACAGCGATTTTAAAAGCCATTTCTTTTTATCCCCTTTAGAATTTGCACATGTATTAAAATGAGGAGTGAGCGTTCTGATTGGTTCATTTTTTTCCCTTTTACCCCCATCTGTGCCTGTACTTGTTTCCTACCAGACATGTTTCACATTTTTGTATTTATTAGTGAAGAAAGGAGAAGCCTCTTTATAATGAAGACACCTAAGGTCCTTATGATGAATGTGAGAACAACTTGGGATTTTGGTGGCTGTATGAAGGGATGTGTAGAGGATGGGAGTGATGCTTGTTTTCTAGTGTGAATTGGGTGGTGGTGTCCCTTCTCTTCTCCAACCTGTTCTTCTGTCACTAGCTGGGTTAAAGCCAGCTATAACAACAGTGGTGTTCTATCTGAGCATAAGACCTGATGTGATCTCTGGTGGAGCAATTTGTTGATGGTCTGCAGCAAAGCCATGGTCTTTTTCAACCACCGTTGTTAAATGAGCAATAATTACTTGGTAGTTGTGTGCTGTGGTGGTGTGAGCATCTCTGGTTGTGATTAATTTACACCTTTTCCCTTACTCCCCATTTGCCTCATCACTCCCTGAAACAAGCTGCCTGTCAGTTGTGAAGGGCTCTGCTCTTTGTGCTGGGTTCTGCTCTGTCTGTACTGAGCCAGAGCATGGTGTGTCTGCCAGGCAGCTACAGTGCTCCTTCCCTGAAGAGCTGTCTGTGCAGATTCCCTGCCAATCGGAAAAGAACACATGGCTTATTCAGTGGCCATAGTCTTTGTGGTTTTGTTTTTTTCTTACTGAACTCTCTTCTAAAATTCTATCTGTCCCCTGAAAGAATAACAAATTTGGATAGATCAGTTTATACTACTTAGGTCATTGGATGTTTCAGATTCTTGCTGCAAGACTCATTGTACTCAAAAGAAAACTAGAGTATGGAAAAGATAGTGGCTGATGAATCCTTGCTGTTCATCAGTTCTTTGGATGTTACTGTTGTACATAGAAGTCTGAAGGATTTTTAAACCATCTGCACTTTTTCACTGCATGCTTATAATTCCCAAAGGCAAGATTTGCACTGAAGTAGATAATTTGAGAAGTTAGATTATAAAATTAAGCCTTTGAATATGTGAAGTTCTGTAATAGTAATAGTACACACGTCACAGAGAGATTAAAAAAAATCTTCAGGAGTGAAAATAATATAAATCTTGCCTTGGCCACTACAAAGGGAGAGAGAGAGACGTGTGTGTGTGTGTGTGTGTGTGTGTGTGTGTGTGTGTGTTACCTTCGATAGGAAATAGAACAACAATTTTAAAAGTGTTGATTTTGCCCTTGGAGATAATCAAAATGTGAATCAATGGATTTAAAAGTCCTGCTAAATAATGCAAAACACTTCACTGAAACTTACCAAATCACATTTGGTAAGGGATGGGAGGGTCCAGCAAGCAGTTATCAGGAATAAATTACAACAGGAGAGTAATGTGACTGATTATGATTTGATCCCAAGAAGAGCATCTTTTTTTTTTTATTTTTAGCAAAATGACCTTTATTTTGTACATCTGTTTGGGCAAAAATGTATAGCTATTTCTCTAAATGAGGTCGACCACATTTACCTCCCTTGTTCTAGATCCTCTTAATTATAGATCTCAGGATGTGTAGAAAATAATTTTCCCTCTTTTTGTCTGAAAATTTGCCTTAATTGGCACCTTACATGTTAATGTTAGTGACAGCAGTAGCTTAATCTTATTGTAATTCCTGTTTGATTACTTTTTAAAGCAAAAATAAAACCACTGTTCCCTTCAAAACTTATCTAGGACATACAGAGGATGTATCTATAGGAATGCATACAATAAGAGCTGATTCAATTGGATACATTTGTGCCTTTGTTGACCAAACCTAATTTTGAAATAACTCTGGGTCACCACAGCTTCCAGGGATGTTACATGCATCTTCTTTTACTCTTACGTTTTATGAAGTTGGAAGAATATATGTACATCCTAGGGTAAATTAGTTGGACTTTAAAAAAAAAAGTACTTTAAAATTTTTCCATGCCTCCTACTAGATTTCCTTCTATTTTTTTCCTTAATGACTTGTTTTCCCCAACACTACAAAATATCTTTGAAAACTTACAACTTCAACTGTTACATGCTTTATCACTGACAAGCAGTATTTAAATCTTGCAAGAATATTTTGGGCGCTTTTAGAAACACAAAAGTGTAGCTTTTCTCCCTGAGAAATTGAGAGTTACATGTTACAGCTGTGGAGATTGGACAGGATGAGTTATGGCGGTACTTGTCTCCCCTCTCCCTCCAGTGTGTTGCCTCTTTTGTTTGCTTTTGGTCCCATTTGGGATAATGGATATAAGCAAGGTATTTTTCTGTGCCTGTTTTGGTGGGAAGGATAACAGCAGATCTGGTGTTGGGAATTTCCCTCCAAACATTGTTAGTGCTGTCGTCTATCTCCACCATGTAATCCTAAATAAGCAGTCCAGTCGTGTTGGTTTCTTGGTGCCTGAGAATGCTAATCTCCTATGGCTGGTAGCTCTTATTTATGATGCAATGACAAGCCCCGTCCACCACTTTTCTTTCTGTGGCTGTAAATTTATTGTCCTGGGGAAAATCAGCTATATTCTGTTCCCAGTGTGCATCAGACATCATCAGGTACTGTGGAGGGTAAAAAACACCCAGACTTTTCTACCTAATGAGGACCCTCAGAGGGCAGGAAGGAACCCACAGCAACTTGTGAGTCTGTATATCAAGAGATAGGCCTGGGAGGACAAAGCAGTAGGACCGCCAACAGCAAGGCTGGCTGAGCCATACTGTCAGACCAGGCAGTGGCCACTGAGGAAAATAAAGCTTGCTTTGCTTAAAAGTATATGTTAAAGCAATGCTCAATATAGGCAGTATTAAGTTTGCCTTTTGTTCAGGCCGTGACATGTATTGTTAAGATTTTACTGCACATTCTTCCCTCAGATATCAAGTATACACTGTTCGTGTTGGGGTGGGTGCGTGTCCCAAACCTTCTTGTAATTTTTTTTTTTTTTCTGAATGTGATTATGTTTTGGATGATACCTGAGCAGGGTTGCCTTTTTTTTTTTTTAATTTATTGCCATTATATATTATATTATATATTTTTCGCTTTCTTACAATGTTAGAGGAAAGTCAAACCTTGGTATTATTAAAATTGTTATAAAAAGTAGTAAGTTGTCCAGTTGATAAATGAATGTCACTGGTCTTTCTTTAAAATAATGAGTTTTTCTTTGATTACTGTGGAATGGTGTGCCAGCCATTGTCAATACAGTGATCTTATGCATAGGACAGGGAAGCAGTGACACTGTCAGTGGGAAGATGTGCAACACAGCTAAGGGGACTCCATGTATTGTATCTACTTCAGCAATGGAACTGCAACTTGGAGCTTTTGTGAATAAAATTTAGCTGCCTGTATAGTCCTTTGAATGAGACAGACATCTGTGAGAGAATTATAGTTAGCTTTTTTAGGAGAAAAATTTGCAAAAGATCTTCCCAAAGATAACGTGCCACAGATCTTTTGGTTCTCTGTAATGAAGATTTAAGTGCTGTTTTTAAAAAATGTAATTGACTTGTTCTTCAAATTCTTTCCTTTTCACAAGAGGATCGAGTGTAAAAAAAAAATTTAATAAAAATTTAGAGAAATCATTGGGGTTGAGTCCATGCTTTTAGTGCTTTGAATAATGTAACCCTTAGGATTGCTATATGAAGCTGGATTTGCTGGCACATCCCAGTAATCTCAACATTCCAAAGGCTGAGGCAGGAGGATCTTGAGTTCCAAACCAGCCTGGGCTGTACATGGTGAGACCTTGCCTCAAAAACAAAACAAAGAAAAACCCCTATCTGAAATTGCCAAGGGGAGTTTCATGTGCTGTCCTTCACAGTATGTATTTATTGCTGAAGCAGAGGAAGAAATGTGGCCAGAAGGTACTTGTCCTGCTTGGTTTATTTTCAAGATCATAAGCACACACAAGTTAGCCTATGTCACCAGCAGGGCCTACCCTAACTTCAACTGCCAGGTGTATCAGTGACCACGTTTGCCTATTTTCAACATCTCTGGGGGATGGATGGTTTTGTAGAATGTTGGTATTGGAAGTAATTTAAAGGCCAACTGGTCTTTTCTCCTTTTGCCATCCCTAAGGAAATACCTCAGCAATTTTATGAAATCAGAAAAGACCCAGGGTCTGAAATCTTCCTGGCTTTGAATTTTGGCTACCTGGTTTGCTAGTTATATGGCTTTACACAGGTTATGTAACCTGTCTGGATTTGTCTTTTCATTTACAAGCTGTGTTGATTACCTACCCTTCGATCGCAAGGATCACAATTCCTGGTTTGTAGAGTTGCTTTGCACAGTGCCTGGCATAACACACTGAAACTGCTGGTGCTGGGTATTTTAATTTATTCCCTTCCCTCACTGTGCCACAACATCCCAATCTGCTCAAAACACTACTGAAGAACTTATTTCTGGTCCAGTGGGGTGGCCCATGCCTGTAATCCTAGCTACTTACAAGGTAGAGATCAGGAGCAGCTCAGTTCAAGGTCAACCTGGGCAAAAAGTCTGAGAGACACACCTCCCAACCACATCAACCAATAAAAAGTTGGGTGCAGTAGTGCGTGCCTATCATCCCAGCTGCTCAGGAAGCATGAGGGGGGGATTGTAATCCAGGCTGACCTGGCATAAAAGCAAGACCCTATTCAAAAGCAAAAGTAAAAAGGGCTAGGGGCATGGCTCAAGTTACTAGAGTGCCTGCCTAACAAGTGCAAGACCCTGAGTTCAAACCCCAACACTACCAAAAAAAACCCATACACTTCCTTCCATTTTTTCATCCTTACGTTAGGTCCTGCTCCATTCACATTGGTCCTACCCCCAGCAAGTTCGTGTGAAATTGACAAGGCATGCAGTACCAGGCATGGTAAAAGGGAGTGTGTGAGCTCCAATTAAGAAGCTACGGGGAAGAAGAAGTCTAATTTGAACCAGCCCCTATAAGATGGGCCATCAAGTCTCCTGGGTATATGACATTCTATGTCATGTCTCATGTAACTTGAAGTGTTGGCAGTTGTCCAGGTCTGGTTGTAATCGATTTCACCAACCATCTTGTTAGACACTGAGGGATAGCATAAAGAATGCTCGGACCATTCCTAAGCAAAAATATTTGGACAAATTTCAAACCACTTTCTTGAGATAAATTCCTACCAGTAGATTGCAGAGTGAAAAGATATATTTTCCCCGCACTTTATTTTGAAAAACTTCAAACATGTCGAAAAGCAGAATAGTATAATATCTACCACCTAGATTCAGCAGTTAACATCTTACTATACTTTTAATGAAAATAATCATTTAGATACCTTAAAAGCAACTGAGGCCAATAGGAGAAGGGGACCAGGAACTAGAGAAAAGGTTAGATCAAAAAGAACCTAGAAGGTAACCCACATGCACAGGAAATCAATGTGAGTCAATGCCCTGTATAGCTATCCTCATCTCAACCAGCAAAAACCCTGTTCCTTCCTATTATTGCTTATACTCTCTCTACAACAAAATTAGAGATAAGGGCAAAATAGTTTCTGCTGGGTATTGAGGGGGTGGGGGGGAGAGGGAGGGGGCGGAGTGGGTGGTAAGGGAGGGGGTGGGGGCAGGAGGGAGAAATGACCCAAGCCTTGTATGCACATATGAATAATAAAACAATAAATAATCATTTATGCTGAATAGGAAAGTTGCATACATATTTTTCTGGACACTGTGTAAGCACTGTATCATGACAGCATCTAAGAAAATTCCTCCTTGCTGAGTGTCCATATTCAAACTTTTGCAATTGCTCCCGTCTTGTAGCTTAATTTTTTGAACTTGGCTCCAGCCAATTTTCATACATTTGGTCATTATTTTTAGTCTATTAATAGAGAACAGTCTTCCTCTCCCCCTGTGTAATGTTCCCTCATCCTGGATTTAATTGTCCATTAACTCATTCCTTTATCTCCTATGAACTGAAGTTCGGTCTAGAAGCTCGTTTATCATTGGCAAGAATCCTTCACAGGTGATGCTGTGCCTTATTATATCCTACCCAGAGGTACCTGATGTGATTCTTTTAGTGATGCTATCTTGAGTCTTTTCTGTTTACACAACCCCTCACTGGGTGATTTTAGCAGGCATTTGATGATCCTTGCTTGAAGTACTTCATTGGGAGATGAGAAATGAGAGCAAGTGTATTGCACATCTCTAATGTCCTAGTCCCAGAGGAAATTTGTATCATTTCTTCAAAAGACTTATTTCCTTACTCCTTCACCATTCCTAGGTACTGACTGGAAAATGGGAAAAAGTAACTGACCGAATTTGACAGGTGGGCGATGGTCTCTGATGTGTGCATTTTTTTAGTCTGTGGCACTGTCTTCCCCTTGTGTGCTGTCATTTCACAGCACATGGGTTATGTGACTGCCATTCTAGATGCAGTTCAGAAGCCTGTCTGGGTAGATGTGGGAAATCATGTGAAATGAGTTCACCACAGGAAAAGCTCTGTTAATGGAGGAAGGGGATGCTGAGCAGTGAAAAGGAACAGATAATCTACAGACATTAAAAGGAACATTTTCCTTTTGATTTATATATTCAGGATATTAATCTTTTTTATTAGATTGTGTAATTTCCTCCAAGTTATCTTCTCAATTTTTATATTTTGACAGTTTTAAAATTTTAAGTAGGCACATGTCTGTCAATGTCCTCATGGTTTTTGCTTTCAGTATTGTAATGAGATAAGCAAAGGCTGCTTCCCACCGTGCAGGGCACTTCTACCGCCACTGAAACTGGCAACTCTAAGTGGCAGCCACGATCCTTTGAGTCCTTATCAGTTTTTTTTACTGGCAAGTGTTTAGGCACCTTGGGAGCTTGTGTCACCTGACTAGCCAGCACTGGTGGGAGTGTAAATTGTCACAATCCAAGCTACTTTAACAATCCTCACATCCATTGCAAACAACTTAGAAGCACAGTGGACCTTAATCAAGAGGTTTGTCTGCTGCTTCGTTGGCTGTGATTGGGTGATTGGACCGTCTGGTCTTAGGAACAGGACTCTTTCAGCACTTGTGGTTCCCCAGTGGCCCACACACAGCTCAAAGTAAGACTGTAGTGAGACACCAAGCCTCTGATAATGGAGGCTTTTGCCCTCCTAACAGACTGGAGGATAGGCCTTGAAATACTTTCCAAACAGACAGTTCTATTTTCGCTTTAAAAGACCGTGTGCCTGCTCTAGATAAGTGCTTTAAATCACCCTTTTCTGTTAGTGGGCCCAGTCCTAATATCTCCTTTACTTCATTTCCATGTGTAGTTGGAAGAAACAATTATGGGTTTATATAGCTCTCCTATTAAATATGCCTGTAAATTATCCTCTAAGCAACACCCATTGTAAGCAATACACATCAAAAACAAAAAGCAAAACCAGGTGCACGTTTTTCTACACATGCTCAGTGGATTTGGCAAACCAAATGCACTCTACTGAACAGACTGTGGAAAAGAGCCTTTAGTTTCCCTACCCCTCTGTCTTCGAACTGTAATCCTTGAAAGAGCTTCTTGTACAAATCTGATTGGTATCCAGTGTTGCAATTGAGGTCTTCACAACAATCATAGGGAGGTGATGTGGTAGTGATTCTGCAGGAGTTTCCACAAAAATGCTGTGCTGAATAATCTGATGCACACAGATGTGTGCATTCTTACAAGTATTCTATAGGATAAATTCCTGGAAGGGATCTAGATCAAAATTTAGGCCAAATTTTCAACTTATTTCTGTTGTTGAGACAGGGTCTCACTGTGTATCCCAAGCTGGCCTTGAACTCACTTTGTAGTCCAGACTGGTACTGGAACTCAAGATCATTCTGCCTCAGTGTCAAGTGCCAGGATTCTAGGCATGTCACCACCTTTGCTACCAACTGTGGATGAACTTACTTGCCAGCACTGGGCACAATCTAAAAAGCAATCTTACACTTCAACCAGAATCTCTCTACTGACAAACTGACCATCTTGCCACAAATTTATTGTCCACTTCTTTGATGCTGGAAGTCGAACCCAGGGCCTCTTACATACTAGGCAAGCACTCTATCACTGAGCTAGTCTAGCCTCTGACCATTTATTTCTGAGTCTGTGAGATGCCTGTTCCTGTACTTAGCTCATTTTCTGAGATTAACTTTTTCCTACAATTTCTAGCTTAAGCAGCTTAGAGGAGGCTCCTGATTGCCTGCAACCCACTGTGTGATTCCTCCTGAGCTTGCTCCATTGTCTGTACCTCAGTAGACAGCACCTGTGAGCTGCTTACAACACTTCACCCATCCTACAAGAAGCAGTGATCAACCCTAGTGAGACTTTCATGCATGTCACTGGTCCACTGTCTTTATTTGAAGCTCCTTTACTCTTTTGGTATTTAAAATAGAAAAAAAAACTTGTATTAGCATGTAATAGTTGTACAAAGGGGATACGCTGTGCTATTTACATATGTGCTTAACAGTGTATTTTAATTAGAATCACCCCCTCCATCATTCTCCTTCATTCTCTCCCCTCCCCCAAAGCTCCATTAGTCTTTAAAATGTACTACTTGTCAAGCAAATGACATTTATTCTAGATAGAGTAGAAGTTTTTGTTCTTGTTTTTCCCCTTGGCATACTGAAGTTTGAATTCAAGGCCTCATGCTTGCTAGGTAGGAACTCTAAAAGGAACAGCTGAACACTTGCAATTTTGAAATTCATTGGATGTATGGATGTAAATGAATTTCACCATGGTTATCTCTGACCTAGAGAGCTGAGCTGAAAATCCATTGCCAATATCAGTCCTGAGCTATACTCAACTACAGTCCTATTAACAGATACTTATTTTGATTGAAGATTAAAAGAAAAAAAAGACTGTGTTCTTATCCTTGTGAGATTTACTCACATCTATTTATTTGATAGCTGTTTTCTTTGCATAAAGTGGTGCGGTTCAGAATTTGTAGGCATAAGGCATGGTCAGAGTGCCCAGTGTAACTTCAGCGATCTGAATAGCCAGTATTTCCATTTCCGGCCAGTCCTCTTTAATATAGATGCCACTCTTCCAAAGCTAACGCCTGTGGATCAAGTTATTTCCAGCAGGACAGCATGGTCTAAGCCAGTTTACCTCTTAGGCAAAGGACAGCACTCCTCCTGTGTCTATGAATCTGTCCTGAATTCCCCACAGCACAGCACTGACCTAGAAAGAAAAATGTGGAAAAGAAAAGGAGTGTATGTGTGCACTCTCCATACTTTATATTTTTGAAACCATCTTTCAAATTAGTTGTTTGCATGGTTTACAGATGATGAAATTTGAGCCCAAGATAAGCAATTTGTCCTCGGTCAGTGGCTAATAAAAAGTGAAGCTCAGGTTATGCTACAGATCTGTGTGACTTCAAATTATGAAGGGAGTTTTGCTTGTGAGCACTAGAGGAAATAGGTTTATCAGCTGCTTTAATGGCAGCAACAATTTTTGGATTACTCCAGAAATAATTAGTAGACTGAGGTTAGTAAAGCTGGATTGTGAGTAGACTTAAGAGAGTTTTTATACAATGGAGCTGGAAAAGAAGTCCTGAGAACCTGTAGTCACTGGGAACTCTCCTAATAACTAGCACAATGGGACACTGTCTTGTTCAATGTCACTTTATATGTTGCCCTATGATTTCCTCCTCTTAGCATTAATCAAGATACCAGTACACCTCTAGTTACTGCTTAGGGCTGGTGGAGTGGCTCGAGTGGTAGAGCATCTGCCTAGCAAGGGAGAGTTCCTTAAACCTCTACATGCTCCATTTGGTAAGTGGAGTGGACCATATTCACTATGGAGTCAAAATGTCATCCCAATGGAGGACATAGCCTCTTTCCTTGCCTCATTTGTCTGAAGCAGTAAATCAACCATGGGCAGGCCAATCAGGCCCACTCTACTATTCTGTATTCATGCATATGTGTCCACAACACTGTAAGGCACTCATATATACCTATAGATACATGATTTATAGACATCCAGGACAATACAATGCAGTTAGGTATTTGAAAATCTATGATATAAGAACTTAAGAAAATTTCAGATTATACATTCTTTCCTCCTCCTAGAAACTAAGTGACATCACTTGTGTAATATCCTTTAAAGCAAAAATTTGTAGGGTCTTATCTCAAATCATTAAATGTTTGTTTACTACTCTAGTTTTCTGAGGACAAGTCTTTCTTTACTTACTGAATGTACATTGCTTAAGTAAACCCCACCTCCAGTTCCTTAGTTCAGGCTTTTCACTAGTTTTTTACAAGCCTGGTACATGCGCTTTCAACAGACCCCTTGAAGCCTGGGGGCAGCTGAGACCCATTCTCCTAAAATTTTACAACTCTCCACAGACATATTTATAAAGTGTTACCTGAAAATACCAAGGAGCCACAAGACACTCCATCTGTGTGCAATTCATTACATTCACTCCACTAGTACAAATTTACTCCTGACTGTGGTTTGAAAGGACGTGGTAGATTTGCATCTACAGATGCAAAACTTATTCTGAAAGACCCTGATGCATAAGGTGGATAAAAATCTGAAGCACAAAACCTTGGTTTTGACTTTAATGCATCACCAACCAGCTTAGCTCCTGAGTATTATTCATACTGGTGATGGGGGGTGACATCTTATAAATGGGCTCATGTTGCACTTAGTGTGCTAACAGCGCAACCACACCATGAAATGAATGTCAATTTTAACAAACTAATTTTGAACTTCAGGCCGCTCGTTAATACTTTTCCCAAGTGTAATGTGCAGAATTGGCCACTAGAGGACAACCACTTGCTTAGCAAAAAGATGCTGTTAGGAAGTACATAGTTTTACCCACATTTCACACCCAGTAGAATGGATATAAAGAAAGTGAAAGACAAATGTGGGAGGGGATGAAGAGAATCTGGGAAGTTCATATTTTTCTGGTGGGACTGTAATATAGTACAACCACTTTGGATGATAGTTGAGCAGCGTCTTAAAAACTTCGTTATAAAACCCAGCAATTCCACTTGTATAAGCCCACCCAAGATAAAACGAGAACATCTGTGCACACTAGAATGTTCACGAGCATTCGCAGCCTTGCACGGGAGACCTGCAAACCAGAAACAATGCAAATGACCATCACTGGTGATGGATAAACAAAATGTGGCACATGCATATGACGGAACACCACTCAGTAAGACGTGACAGAACCTCAAAAACACTCTGCTACGTGAAAGAATCCAAATGCAAAAAAACTATAGTCTCTTTCTGTCTGCATGAAATACCCACAAAGGACAAATTTGTCGACAAATCAGCAGTCATCTGGGCTGATTTATGGGGTGAATTGGGGACTGACTGTAAAAGGACTCATGAGAAGTTTGAAGAGATGATGGAAATGTGATGGTGGTGTTGGCAAAGCTCTATAAATTTACTGAATCTCTGGGCCGTACACTTATAAGGGGTGAATTTTATAGCAATTATTTCTCATAGAGCTGACCCCAAAATTCACTGATTTACTACTGCACTAGACTAGGTACTTGGAAATGAGAAGAAACAAGCAAAAGAAAAGTAGAATACAATACAAATACACTGTGTCTTTTATCCTGAGCTCGGGTTTCCAGACAGCAAAAAAGATCACTGTTTGCAAATGGGCAGGGGGAAATCAGGAATTTATGGTCAGAATTTTATTACTTTTGGCAAAAGGCCATTACATTTGTTACATTACCCAGGAAGATTTGCTTTAAAAAGACAAGTTGTAAAGTTGCAGGCATAATGCAGTTATTTTCTGAATCTACATCAGTGCTCCGGAGTCATATTTATGAGGGGATTTATGGCACATTAGTGCTAAGTGATTGGTGTCTAAAATAACTTTTAAATACCTGAAACATCTGGGGAAAAGAGAGACACTTGCAGTGATAGGCATGCCTATACCAAGTAATCATATTTCCTGAATTATCTTTTTATAAACACCTAGATTAAATTTGCTCAAGAAAGTTCAGATATAATACTAAATATATGATCAAAAAGCTCATTTGTTAAGTATTCAACAATAAACTTTACAGAGGAATCCAGTGGCACCTAATATAATTGAATTATCAACTAAGACAAAATTGCATTTTTCTTTGGCCTCTAGAAGAGTAGGGGAACATTCTGCTTGTGATGTGATGAAAGGCAAGACAGTCTGAAAAGACCATGCATTACTCTTAGTTCCTGAATTATAAATAATAAACTTTTAAATGCTTTACTGGCACTCAGGAAAGCAGGGAAACCTCCAAGGGCCAATATATGAGCCAGACCTGAGCAGGAACAGTAAGCAGACAGGAAAGGCAAGGTTGCCCTGAGGACAAATGTTATTATCAGCACTAGGATTACAGGACTAAACTCTGGACCCATATGGCAAAGCAAGGAGAGCCAAGAGAGCTAAAATGTTCCAAGTCAGTTTTGTCCCCTGGCCCAGACAAGCAAATACAAAATTTCTTTGAAGGAGAGAATAGTCCCAATTTAGAACCTCTACATTCCCACAGGTTCAACTGAATGTGTGTTCACAAAATAAAAATCAGCTAGGCACCAGTGGCTCACTCCTATAATCCTAGTTACTCAGGAGGCAGAGATCAGGAGGATTGTGGTTTGAAGCTAGCCCAGGCAAATAGTTTGAGAGACCCTATCTCAAAAATACCTAACACAAAAAGGGCTGGTGGAGTGGCTCAAGGTGTAGGCCCTGATTTCATGCCCTTGTATTGAAAAAAAAAAAAAAATCACCAGACACACAGCAAGAATGGCACGTCAAAAGGAAAAGTTTGGCAGAGACAGATTTAGATACCCCCAGAGACTTAAGATAACTATGTATAAAATGCCTAAAATCATAAAAAGATAGATACCAAAGAGTTAAACGGTAACAACTCATCAAAAATGACAAACACTTCTAAAAATGAAATAAGACTTTTGGAAATGAAAAACATGGTCACTGAGATAAATTAAAAAATAAGCAATGGTTTATCAGATCAAAAGGCAATAGGTTTGTTGTAAATAGATAGCTCAAAGTCCCAGGATAGAGAAAATAAAAGTAATATTCAAATAGTTCACGGCTGAAATTTTTAGAGGAGAAAGACATATCACAAATATAAGAATCAATATATACTAGTGAGACAAATACAAAGAAAGCCACATCTAGACACATAATTGAAGAACTTACACATCACAACAGAATTTTAAGATATTTTAGAAGCAGCAAAGAGAGAAGCAAAGGACATTCCATTGGAAGGAAAGACAATTAGATAGCAGCAGATTTAAAAAGAACAAGGGAAAACAGTTTCCTCAGTATTCTCAGGAATAGGACTGTGCCTAGCAAGACCATCAAGAATGACAGTTAACTATAGTGAGACTACTCTTGAGTAGAACATCCCTAAGGTAACTTCTCCTGGAAATACATCCTTAAGAAAGAAAATTACCTCAGATGGAATGCTGATATACTCTAACAATGCTCAAAGTAAACATCTAAGTAAACCCAAACAAACATTTAATAATGTTTAAATGTGATTTATAAGCAGCCAAAATACTAGACAACAAAGGTTGCAAAAAAAAGGTGACTGAAATGTTCTAAGGTCCTCTTAGTGTTGAGGAAAACACTTAGCAGCCTAACGTTAGATTGCTAAATTAAATATGCAATGAAAATTTCAAGGTTAACTATTAAAGACTTAAAAATAGGTAGAGAGGAAACAAAAAAACCTTCCTTAAAAGACAAGAGTTCTTGCCGGGTGCTGGTGGCTCATGCCTGTAATCCTAGTTATTCAGGAGGATCATGGTTTGAAGCCAGCCCTGGCAAATAGTTTGCAAGACCCCATCTTGCAAAAAATACCCATCACAAAAAGGGCTGGTGGAATGGCTCAAGGTGTAGGCCGTGAGTTCAAACCCCAGTGCTACACACAAAGATAAGAGTTCTAGAATAGCAGAATTGGCAAAATTTTAGAATTCCCTTAGCCCACCACACACACACACACACTCCCCCCAAAAAATGCAGCTAAAGCCAGGATATAAAATCAAAACTGTATACAAGAAACTCTGAACCAAACTAGAGTGTGGTAAGAGTATCTCCAGAACCCCAAATTGAACAAGTATAAAACCTGCATAGTATTAACAACTGAGCAGAGGGAAAGCACTCACTGAGAAATTTACAGACCCACCTTGAGAGCATCGGCTGGAAGTGAATGGGATACTGCCTTCTTCAATAGCAGATGAGAATAAAATGTCTGAGACAAGGTCTAAAAAGACTGCAGATTGTTGGGCCCTGTTAACTCTCAACTAACCAGCAGAAGCTCCTTTCAGGACAAAACTGGTCACAGAACTGAAAAACATGCACACACCTCAAAACAACACTTACTTAAAATGTACAACTTTTTTTTTTCAGTTAGTAGACATTTAGTGAAAACTCATCATACAAACATACATACATACAGATAAAACCATACTATGAAATTTCAACACATTTTACTTTTGGCTGTTGCTCAAACAGCCAAAAGGAAGAATGGCAACTATAGAACACTTCAACAATACAATTTGCTAGTTTGATATAATGTACAAATACAGAAATTGTATTAAGCATTAGGCTTTTCAAGAATACATAAATAATTACAAATTTTACATAACAGACATAAAACAAACTTCAACAAATTTCTAAGAAGTAGAATCACATGGATCATGACTTCAAAGTAAATGCAAAATTTTAAAAATATATTTTGATAATTTTAAAATATAACTAGGTTGAGGAGTGCTTCCCTATCATATGTGAGGCCCTGGGCTCTGTCCCCAGCACCTCTCTCTACACACACACACACACACACACACGAATTTTTATGCATGTATATATACATATTTATGTAAATACACGAATATGCATAAATGTGAAATATATACATGTATATGAAATACATATATATGAATATACATGTATATGAAAATACATGCTTGTATATGTGAATTTGCCAATATTTGCATATTTATAAATTCCTAGGTCAAGGAAAAACATGAGGAACATTTAAAAATATTTAGAAGTGAACATTAATGAAAATATATGTAAAACTTGTGACATTCAGCAAAACTAGTATTTAAAAAAATACTAAAATATTAAAAAATAAATTACCAAAACTGACTCAAGAAGAAATAAAAGTCCCTAAAAGAACCAAAAAGATATTGAATTGGTAGTTAAAACTTTTTCTTCAAAAAAAAAAAAAAAGGTCCAGTGGTTACAAGCAGGTTCTACCAAATATTAAAGCAATTAACTATTTTAATGTTAAATACTAGAAAATAAAGAGTACACTCCATAACCCATTATATGAGGCAAGTAAAACTATGAAAACAGACAAGAACACTATAGGAAAGAAAACTTAGTCTAATCTCACTCATTAGCATATGTAAAAATCCAAAGCATTAGTACAGGAGTATAGTTTTTAAAAATGAGCACTACTCAATAATGAAGTTGGGCTTATCCTAAGAATGTAAAGATACCTCAATATTCAAATATCTTTAAATAAAATTCACTATATCACTAGATTAAAACAGAATATATGCTTACCCTGAGATGAAGTGTTTTATAAAATTCAACACTTATAATAAAAGCTTAGCACACCCAAACTTCCTTAATAAAGACTAGCAAAGCCAAGATTCAATATTGTATTCAATACTGCCTAATTAATCTATAGACTAAATGTTAGAAAGGGAGGAAGGGATGGAGAAAAGGAAGGGAAGGAAGGGAAGGAAATGGAAAGAATATAAATCAATCTCCTTGAGCTGTTTACTTTTTGTCTCTAAGCAAACTGACAAGCTGATTCTCCTATGTAATGGAAAAGCAAAAGTCCATAACTCTTCCTAAGAAAAATTAAAGAGACTGGTCCCATGAGGTATCAAGACATATAAACCAGTTATAGCAATTAAAATAATGTGCTATTTGGTCTTTGGTTAGGTAAAATGGGCAACAGAATAGAAAAGAAATTCTCAAAAGACGTGGAAATTTGCCATGTAGCTTTAGTCTTGGAGGGAAAGATGGATTAGTCAAAAAATGGTTGAGAATACTGGTTGTCTACATAGTAATAAAAAAATACTAACCTCACACACACAAATCAGTTACAGGTGGAATAAGACTTACTTATAAGACTTAAATTTATTTTTTTCAGTGCTAAGAATCAAACCAACCCACAGCCTTAAGCATGCTAGGCAAGCACTAATCACTTAGCTACATCCCCACCCCTAGGAGACATTTTTTTATTTTTATAAGAGACTATAAGCAACTATGACCTTGGCATAGGGAAAATATTCTTAGAATACAAAAAGGACTTGCATTTAGAAATACCAAAAATTAAGTTTTGTTTACAAAAAACCCAAAGTGAAAAGATAAGCCACAAACTGTAAGAAGACAGTGAAATGACAACAGAAAGTGGCAACAAAGATCATTATCATGAATATTATGGAGAATTCTTAAGTAAAAAGAAAAAATAGAATAATGGGTAAAAGAGATGGATAAGTATTTCACAGAAGAAGTAGAAATGACTGAACATGAAAACATATTCAACTTATTAATAATTAGGAAAGTGCAAACTAAAGCCATAACAAGCTCATTTTACACCTATCATACTGGTAAAAATTAGGTCTTAACAACAGCAAGTGAATGACAAAATTATATAATGGTCAAGTTATCATCTACACAATGGTATTTATGTTTTTGGAAAACAACTTGGCATTATGTTATAAAAGGTGTATAAAACTGATCAGGCACACATCTTAAAAAAAAACAACTTTGCTTCTAGGTACAAATTCTGAAGGACTTTTGGAAATGCTCACCAAGAAAATGTCTATGAATGTTTGTTTCAGTATTGTTTGTAAACTCAAAAAAAAGGGAAAACTGCTCCCAACGACATAAATTGTAACAATCAGATTGTTGAATGAAAAAGTCAAATTATAGTAGACCCTTGATATTTGCCAGCAAATGATTCAGGAAAGCCCATCAATGCTCAGGATGCAGTTCAGTGCTGTAAAGTTACTCACTTCCCTACACCACATACAGCCTAAGCATCAGTAACTTGAAACCACATGGAGCGGGCTACATTAATACTGCTCACCAAAAGCTGGACCTTATTTTATGCTCTTTATCTCGAATACTGTGATGCCCGATTCATTTTTCTTACATCACCACCCAACTTTCACTAAAGACATGCTGCCTCTGAAAGAATGTAAAATTTTCATTTATCATTTAAATGAAGCACATTATGCTTCTTCTGGGGCACAATTTGCTTTTTGGGAGGAATATTTTCACAAAATGAAGAGCAGGGAAACACTCAACAGATCACATAATGATTTAAACACAACCGACAATAACAGACTGGTTGAGAGCTTCTCTGCATCCACTGAGCTGCAGAATGTGTGTGGGACATTTTGATTTTTCTAAAATTAAATTTTTGTGCTACACTTAGTCAAAACTGTGGATAAGGTGGGCTTACTACACATATGTTTACACACAGTATGATACTACAAAAAGTAAACAATGTATGACTTAGGGACATTTATGAAAACAAAAAAAAGCAAACAAATGAAAGATTCAAGACAGCAGCTACCTGTGGGGAGGAAGGTAGGCCAGGAGTTGGAATTGAGAAGGAACACAGCAGTAGGGTCAATATTAACAGAACTGGATTAGTTTTTAATTAGCTAGTGGGTATGTAGGTACTTGTATTTTATTATAATTCATAACTTCCATGTTGCACAAATTTTTATGTAAGCATCAAATATTACATATAGAATGATCTGAAATACTTTCATACTGTTAAAGAGACTATGAAAATGTATGTATATTACTTACTAGATGTATGCATATTACCTTGTGAATGTAGGTATTAAGAATTGAGGTTTTTAGTCACAAAGAGTATTGGCAAACCACTGATTAGTTGTGGATCTTGAAAAATCTAAATATCTTTGAACCTACTTTTTTAAGCTAAATGAAGAATTTTCTTTATTTTTATTTCAGGTACTGGGTATTTAACCCAGAGCCTCACATAGGCTAGGCAAGCACTCTACCACTTAAACTATGCCCCAGGTCCTTCTGTTTGTGTCTTCAACACAGGATTGTGCTACCTTTTGCCTGGGCTGGCCTCAAACTCTCGATTCCCCTGCCTCTACCTTCTGAGTAGCTGAGATTACAGGTGTGCAACATCACACCTTGCAAAATGCAGAATTACCGTAAGGACTAAATATATTACTATAAGTTAACTGCTATTTAAGTAATGATAGTTAATATCCCTCAAGACTATTAACGAAATTTCAAAAATTTGTGAGGGTTGGGGATGTAGCTCAGTGGTAGCTACATCAGGAGGTCCTGGGTTGCTCTCCAATACCACAAAAAGAGGGGCGGGGGAACCAACTGTGGTTGAGGATGTAGCTTACTATATACCCTTAGTGCAGGGTTAAAGCTAGTGCTTAGTATGTACAAGGTGTTGAGTTTCATCCGCAGTACAGGCACATACAAACACACACAAACCCAAAACCTCCTTATGTTCTGATTTATTTATTTACTTGTGGTATTCACTTGGCAGCACTGGAGAATGAACTCAGGGCCTTGTGCTTGATAGGCAAGTGCTCTACCACTTGAGTCATGTCCTCAGTCCAAACTCCTTATATTCTAAAGAGTTGTCTTCATGTAGATACAGTTTAGCATCATCCACAATGGAAGTGACCTGTTGATTACATGAAGGCACTGATTTCTTTCCTCACATCTTCTCAAAAGACTTTGAGAACTAAACAATTCCTGGTCAAGAAACAAAAGTAAACAAGGATCTAGGTTCAATCCCCAGCAGAAAAAAAGAAAGAAATTTAGAAAAAAAGAAAGAAAAAGCAAAATTGTACTATGCTCCAATGGTGGATGAAATCTGGTAATACAATCAGATACAATTCCAGTGAGAGAATTGTGCCTTATTGTTGGAAGAGCACCAAGCTATGTCTGTGAGGAGCTGAATGAGTTGACACACATGCTGGATCAAGATCATTATCACATTACCATATCAAGCTGAAAATGTCACCACTGTGTGGACCACTGAACATGTTTCACTAGGAATGATTTTTTTTGTTTCTATGCTCTGCAGTAGTAGGATGGTTCAGCAATATGTGAAACCCAAAAGAAACCCCAAAATTTTGCATTTAAATAAGTTTACTCTCACAGAGTATTTATACATTCTTTCACTTATGGTACTATTGCTTAGAAAGATTTTAAAAATCTTTCATTGGAACTGTTTACTTTTGAAAACATTTTGCCAGTGGAGGAAAAAATTTTAATTCTTTGAGTACATATTTTACCATGGAAATAGCTATGAAATATTTTAAGCTGTGACTGATGAAGGTCCATAATCCAGTAATGATTTTAGTTAAAATTAATATATGGCTATGATGAGACTAACTCTTTTGAGTGACTTACAAATGGCTATTTTGCTCAAAGATAAGTTTCAGAAAAGTTTTTAGCACTCATAACAGTGCTTCGAAAAAAAAAAAAAGAAAAGAAAACTACAACTGTGTAAGGTTACTACTTAGGACAACATTCATCTTAATGCAAGTGTGTATCAATGGCTTTAAGAAAACAGTACAGAGAAATTTTGACACCACTTCTAATTTCACATGAAGTAGAAAAAGATACATAGCCAATGACATCCTAGCAATGATTTCTTTTTTAAGTCTGATATAAGAACCTGCAGAAATATTCTTTTTTTCCCTTGGATATACTGGGGTTTGAATTCAGGAAGTATGGTAGGCAAGTTCTCTACCACTTGAACCATGTCTCCAAACCATTTTTGCTGTAGTTATTTTTCAGATAGGGTCTTGAACTTCTGCCTGACACTGGTCTTGGACTTCAATTCTCCTTACCTATGCCTCCCTCATAGCTGGAATTACAAAAGTGCCTCAACACATCCGTCTTGTTCTTTGAGATAGGGACTTACTAACTTTTTTGTATGGGACTATCTCTACCTCCCAAGTAGCTGGATTACAGGTGTGAGTCCAGTAATACTCTTAACTGAAAAAACATGAATTAGATCCTAAATGCATTTTCACTTTATCAGTAAGTCAGAGAAAAAAACAGCAAAAAATTTTCAATTTTACCATTTATAAAAGTAGTTATGCAACTTCAACAATCTCTTATCTAGGGATTTAACAATATTACAAGTTCAAAGTTTTTAGGAAATTAAAAGAATAACTAATAGTCCTTCAAGGGAATACAAATTTGTTCAAACATTTACAAAATAATCAATTGGTTACATAAGAATAGAGTGAAATTAGTCAAAACCAATGTCAAATAATTTGTTTTAAAAGTGGCAGTGCAATACAGTAAACAGTGGCCTTACTGACTAAATGGGAGAATCACCTAAAAGTATTTTTTGAAGATAATATATGAAGCAGTGGTATGTCTGGAGTCCCAGCTTTAGAGGGAAGCTGAGGATCTCTTGAGCCTAAGAATACAAGGCCAGCCTGGGCAACAGAATCAGAACTGTATCTCAGGAGGAAAAAAAAAGAATACATAAATTTTCACTTTTTTTTCCCATCTATAATGTCAGTATTTTATCACTATTTTACACCACTTTTTGGTAGGTACCATTAGCATCTGAGGTTGAAGTGAGGCCTCACAATAAAGAAGTTGTCTTTAAATATTTCATCTCCTCATTACTATGAGTATACTCATCTTTCAATGGCATCATTCTTCAATCTGATCCTCATTTCACATCTGAATATGTTTTGGTCCAATAAAGAGCCTGCATATTGATTCTGCTACTTATTTTTTCCTGCTGTTGTCAAGTCCTTCAAGACTATAATCTGACTGCTGATACATATGGGACAGACAGCTGTATGTTCCCTTTATTTCACTTTACTTCTTTTACAGTATTTCATATTTAAACCAGGCAGCAAGGGTATTAACTTAATATGTTAGATGACCACTGTATCATAACAATTGTAACTGGAATACACCAAGCTATACACATAACAGAGGCAGAAATATGTTAAGGGAAAAAAAAAATCATAGGAAACAAGATCTTCACCCCTGAAAATAAAATATAACATGCATACCAGTATCAAGCAGTATAATACAAGAACTCCATCAGATATGAGAAACAGACAGTTAAAGCCAGACTTTGAGACTGAATCTCCATATCCAGCCAGTTGTAGCCAGTCCAGAAAATGTTACACAGTTAATGTTTTGGGGGCTACAGTTACACTAGAGGACCCTGGTTCAGATCCAGCAATGGCTTATGAACTTGCCCACAAGCTGATAGTAGAAAAACAGCTTAATTTGGAAACCTTTAAATATGCTGCATGAAAGATGTTTATCTGCTAGCTTTAGCTCTCTTGTTTTTTATCCCTTAGGTTTGGTATGTCCAATAGGCATTACCTTTTGGGATGGGGCATTCTGTCCCATACTGACAAGTCCAGGATCTAATTTAATGAGCCAGTGAACTTCAGGGCTAAATGGATGGGGAAAGTATCTTTCACTGCCACTTTCCTTGTGAATGAGATAACCTATCAGCAGTAAACTACAATAAATTCTAATATATAACTAAAGGAAAATTTAGGAAGGCCTAGAAGGAAGGCTTAAATATAAAGTAGAATGTTTTAATGTTCTTAATAAATATTCATAAAAATACATACATATAATGAATAGTCTATTTTATAATGCTAGTTAAAACAATGAAAAGCTATTATATCAGTAGGTTTATTAATATCCCAGCTTCAAATTAACTTGTAGAAGTATTTTCAATGAAATTTCAATAAACATACTGGAAGGTATTAAATATAATGAGTAAAACTGTAATTTCAATCCCTTCTCTATTTTTACCAACAACCTGTTCTATTGGTTACTGATAGATTTAAACTAATCAATAAACTACTGTCTATAAAGGGTTTTTGTAAAAATGCATTCATTTTCTGATAATAAATAAATCCAGATCCATACAATTAGAAAAACCAGGATGGGGGCAAATAATAAAAAAGGAAAACAATAGGTCCTGGGTTCAAAATCAAACAATTAAGTCAAAGAAGAAAAAGTGTTTTCAGAGTCCCCTCATTAGGGAGCCATATAATCTCCACCATTCCTTAAGGTCTCTCAACTGGTCATTAGAATATTATTACATCTAAAGCCTTCATGAGATTTTCTCTGGCTCACTTTTTGCATGAGATACAAAAACAAAAAACCTGTAGACTTGTTCAGATGGAATTAGTATAGCTGAGTCTTTTGGTGTGCTAGCAGTTGTAACTGAAATTAAGGGCAGATTTTTCTCCTATAAGCATTCACAAATCCAACCAAGTAGCACTCAGAAAGACAAAACCATTTTTTTCTACTTCTGCAAATATCTAAGTAATTGAAAATCAACACCTAGAATCAAAGCAATGCATAAACTCATCAGCACCACATAGAATGATCTTCAAAAGGAGCAGGTCTCTTATGCCTTTATATTGATGAACAGGTTCTAATCTCCCCTCTAGGAAAAAATCCACTTTCTTAAGCAAAAGAAAATGTAAAACTCAACAAATCACATTTTTAGTCATCCAAATAAACAGAGATTTCAAAGTTTGAGCACTACTTTAAAATAATTTTCAGAGTAGGTGTGGTTTTCAAGTTACTGTCTTTCCCTACTCATTTATTTGCTAAGGCAAAAGTGCCAAACTTACCTTTATGACTAAGAACTCTTCAGCTACCATTCCACAAGTTTTATTTACTCACAATATAGCAGTCAACATTTAAATAGGACTCTAGTTATAGTTACAATTCAAAAAAGGTCATATCAAAATGTTTGTTGTCTTTCTTGCCTATCAGATATGACTAAATTATTTGTGGCTGGAACTCAAATCACATACAGTCAACCACATTACTGGATCCATGACCTACGTCTCGAATTTGGCTAGTTAAACAAGCACACACAGCTACACCTGCTCCAGCTCTGCAGTGAGACACAGATCCAACAAGCTCCCATCTGAAAAAAAGCATAGGAGAAAAAAACGTTATCTTAAAACAAAGCATAATTTACTTAAAATATCAATCAATGACAGAAACTCCTAATTATGAGACTGGTTTTAAAAGAAAAGCTTCCAAAGGGAGATAAAAATATTCCAAAGTTTTATATTAACAACTACAAACATTATCTAAGATTTCATTTTTCATAGTTTCATTTACCTGCAGTATACCATAGTCCAAAAATATTAAATAGAAAATTATAGAAACAAACAATTCATAGGTATTAAATTGTACACTATGCTAAGCAGTATGATGAAGTATTACATTCTTCCATTCTGTCCTTCCCTGGGACATGAATCAGACCTCTGTCCAGTATATCCATTCCATACTACTCACCCATTAGTCATTTACTTAGTAGCCATCTCAGTTATCATACTGACTGGTGGTATACCAGGGCTTTTGTTCAAATAACCTTTATTTTACTTAATAATAATCCCAAAGCAGAAGCCTAGTGATAATGGCAATTTTATTACAGTATACTGTTATTATTGTTCTATTTTATTATTATTATTAATCTCTTACTGTGCCTAATTTATAAATTAAATTGTATCATAAATATGTATATACAGGAACAAACACAGTATCTATATGGTTTGTTATTATATGTAGTTTCAGGTATCTGCTGGTGGGCAGCAAGGTGTACTGGGACAGATCCCAAGGGTAATGGAGGATTACTCTGTTCCTGGAAGATACCATTAAGGCATAGAGAAAACGCGCTGCTTACCTGTTCAGCACGGGATCAAATGCTTCCACCGTATTTAAGTATGCATTGCCATTATGACCACCAACTGCAAAGATTTTGCCCATCACTGTTGCGATCCCTACTCCACCCCTGGGAGTGGTGAGTGACGCCACATAATCCCACTTGTTGCTTCGAGGGTCATACCGCTCAACTGAACTCAGAGGAGAATTATCATCAAAACCACCTATATAAAGAAATATTTTAAAAATAGAATTATATGTTATGGGAAACAGATGACTAAATCTCAATTCAATAGCTTCTACCACCTGAACTTTTAAACCTATTTTAGAATGGTTTAGAGAAAATTAGGAAGAAAAATTCATCTAACGCTATCTATCACCACCACCAAGTACTATTAGACATTTGTACAATCCCGCTTAATTTAATTGGTATTTAACCTCCATGCTAGGATTAAAGGGGGGGAGGCGGCTGGCAGAGTAGCTCAAGCAGTGGTGCACCTGCCTAGCAAGCGTGAAACCCTGAGTTCAAACCCCAGTATGGCCAAAAACCCCCAAAACTTAGAGTGGAAAAAAGTGGAGTCCCTATAGCTAAGCAGGTCATTTAGAAAAAAGAAGAAAAAGCAATCATTCACAATTTGTCTTTGGCTTCTCAGGAGTAAGTTAAGGCTGAGATTGCATCTCTGTGTGCTGTACTTTTAATAGTAAGAAGACTTGAGAAGGGAATACACCACACTAAATCAAACGGCTCATCCAGATATAAGTTCAGGTTTCCAATTGTTTCCTTTAATACTATTATTGCTAGCATGATAACAGATAGTGGACAACAACTGAATTCTCACCAATCTTTGCCAAATTCACACTTTTCCTTCCACAGTCTAGGTGGTGACAGTCTTTTTCTGTAGATCATTCTAACAGTTTATTTAATATATTCCTGAGGGATATATACAGAGTTACTTTAACAATGCTGTCTTTTTTATACTCTTCTAAGTCTAAATGAATAACAGGTCTCTTTGGGGATTCAGCCTATTTTCCTGAAAATAGGAAATATTCATACTATGATGTTTCTTTAAAAACAAGGTCAATAAAAAAAAATCAAGTGAAACTTCTCTAATGGGCTTAATTTTATTAAGTCAACTGAAATAAAATTCATCAATTTTATGTGCATAATCTGATCGATTTTGACAAATCACAGATCATTGTATTACAACTATGATAATAGAGAGTTCAAACTAAACATGAAAGAATAAAAAACCATTAATGTCAACCTTAAGGATTTAAAAGTACATCTCAGGACTAATTGTGCAAAAGATTAAATGATATTCATTATTTGTTAAGTTGTTTAATGACATTTGTCACCATCCACTTACCAACAACATACAAACAACCATGAAGCTCGCTAACTCCATTGCCTGCTCTTCGTTGGCCCATTTCTTTAACTTCTATCCACTTATCCAGATGTGGATCATACCTCTCCACACTAGATAAAGAAGCCACTCCATCATTGCCACCTACTGCATAAACATGGCTCTAAATGGAGAAAAATAAGCAAAATAAATGACATTAGATTTTGAGTTGATTTAGATATGGTCCTAATAGTAGGCCAGAATATGAAAGAAGGCAACATTTCATGAAATAATATGATATATATATGTAATATTTCAGACCTTCCCTTATTTGACTATAGATGTGATGCAATGCCATCCAAAGGGCAGATTGCTGTATAACTTACCACTAGAGCCACAGAGCCAACTCCTCCCCGGGGAGTATTCATTGGTGCCACTGTACTCCACTGATTGGATTCTATGTCATATCTCTCCACGTCATTGAAGCAAGTATTGTCATCCAACCCTCCAATTGCATAAATTGGGCCTCCTAAGGAGGCCAAGGCAATTCCTCGCCTGCAAAAACAACAAAAAATACTTTAGCACCTGAGTTTGTTTCCAGGAAAAAAGTAGCAAAGAAAATGATTAAGTCAAGTCATTTATCACGGTAATCTTCAGAGTATGGTTTGTCTCCATTATTTTTAGATTTATCAAAGCCTCTGAACAGATGGCTAAAGTGTTACCAAACTATGCAACGTTAGGTGAAGAATCCCTTTAAAGCAGCCTACACAGGCAACTTAAAACTCAGCTCAAGTTTTTCTTTCTTGTTTTTTTGGGTGGAGGGTGTGGGGAGCTGGTGTTGGTGACTGAACTCAGGGCCTTGTACATGCTCATTACTAACTCAACCACTGAACTATACCTCCAGCCCTAAACTTGGATCAAATAATAAAGCAGAACAACAGAATACGACAAAGAGGTCCAAAATACTCAATTAGCAAACATGCAGTTACATAACTGAGAGATTAACAGGTTGACAGAGAATAGTTCGCTCTGTAGGTCAAAAGCCAATCTCATTTCTGAATTCATGTAATTGCATAGCTCATTTTGTTGTCACCATACAAAAGAATAATCATTTTACAAGCAGTGGCTAATTCCTACTCTATTGCTTTATTTTTCTTTGAAAGGAAGAGACTTAGCCCCAATTAAAAGCTAATTGATTACCATCATGATCAGAAAATAATTATCTCAGTTTCTTGAAGAACATATTATAACAATCAAAAATTAAACCCTTCTAAAACTATTATCTGTCACTAATTTGGATGCCAAGTAATGTACCATATAAATCCCAACTACCTTGTTTCTTCATCTGAGGCAAAGCTGTTATTGAATTAAAATAGGTAAAGTACTTACAACAATGCCTGGCCCCTATTTGGTGCTATGTATTTTTACAGGTTGAATATCCCTTGTTTGAAATGTTCTGAGACCAGAAGTTTATCAGATTTTGGATTTTAGAATATCTGCATTAGAGCATACTCAATTTCAAATTTTCAGAACAGCAATGCCCAATCGGTACTGGAGCATGTGGGTATTCTAGAGATTCTAACTCTATGTTTACTAGAGATTGTCCTAAGAAAGAATTAGGAGTAACATTAACATTCATTTTCAGTCTCCTTAATCTCTTTCCTCTGGGGAATAAAGCTATGACATAGAAAATGTGGTGGTTATAAAAACTTTCAGTTCTGCATGAACATGTGCGTGGGCTCTCTAGGACATGAATGTGTTAGATCAGAGGAGAAGTAAAGAAAGTATGCCTAATAATTCTCCCTCCTCCACAAGCCAAAGGACCAGGTGACATTTCCTACTTGGCAAAACTCTCTTCTCTTGATTTTCCTGACATCACACATTTCCGTTCTTCTATATCTCTGGCTGGTGCTTCTCACTTTCCTTTATCAGTAATTTCTTTACCATTAACTTACAGAGTTCTTAAAGGCTCTGTCCTAAGGCCTCACAGCACTCCATAATCCCTCTCCATAAGCACTGCACTCCTTCCTGAATTTATTTCTCAAATACACATATATTCACTTTCTACCTCCGATCTGGCTTACTGGCTCTTAACTTTAATCTGAAATGAAACCCACTATCCATGTCCATGTGGGAGACAGAATTTTAAGATGCCTCCATGACTGTCATTCCCTGGTGTTACCTCCAAGATAATGCTACATTATATGGCAAAAAAAAAGACTACCTGGGTGGGGATAGTCTAATCACAACCTCTTTAAAGCAGAGAGGTTCCTCCAACATGGAGTCAGCAAGCTGGTTTCAGCATGCTGGTTTTTGTCTGAAGATGACGGGGAACACCTAAAAAGGACCTGAGAGTGTGTTCCCAGCCAACTGCCAATAAAATTGAGAAACTCAGTCCTATAACTGCAGGAACTGAATTCTATCAATAACCTGAATAACCTTGGCAGTGACTTCTTCCCCAAAGCCTCCAGGTCATCTCCTAGCTCAGCCAATACCTCAATTCTTGTCTGGGAAGACCCTAAGTAGAAAACCTAAGCAAGCCTGCAGGACTTCTGAATTCTGAGCTAATAAATGTGTGTTGTTTTAAGATTCCACCTTTGTGGTAATTTGTTGTACAGCAATAGAAAATTAATATGCCCTCACCATAAGACAAAACTTTTATGCTATTCATCTGGTTTTCCTAATTCAGAAAAACAGCACCACTTTCAATTCATTGTTGAAGCCAGAAACTAAAGCAGTCATCTTTACTTCTACCTTCTTGTTCTTCCCACCACCCATATCTGATTATAAAGTCTTATTGATTGTGCATGTCTAAACTACCTCTCTAATATGTCCCTTTATTCTGCATCTCAATTTCTACCATTTTGCTCCAAACCACCATTATTTCTAGAGCAAACTATTTCAGCTCCTCCTATTTTTGGCAGTACTGGGGTTTGAACTCAAGTCCTCAAGCTTGTTAGGCAAGCACTCTACCACTTGAGTACTCCACCAACCCTGTTTTGTGTTGGGTATTTTCAATTTGGGTCTTGTGAACTGTTTGCCCAGGGCTGGCTTTGAACCACGATCCTCCTGATCTGCCTCCCGAGTAGCTAGGATTACAGGCGTGAGCCACTGGCGCCTGGCTAAAAGTCCTTTTTGGTCTGCCACACTGTTTTTACTTCACTTTTTCTTAAATTCCTCCTCCATTTTGTAGGCAGAGAACCTCTAAAGCAGAAATCTAATCTTGTCATTCCCCTTCAATACATATGAAGAAAAACAAACATGCATACATGTATCTACCCCCCCACCAATTCCAGCAGACAAAAATATTCTTGGCAAACCTGGGGTGTTTTTTTTGGGGGGGGGTTGGCAGTACTGGATTTTTTTTTAATTTTTATTTTATTATTCATATGTGCATACAAGGCTTGGTTCATTTCTCCCCCTGCCCCCACCCCCTCCCTTACCACCCACTCCGCCCCCTCCCTCTCCCCCACCAATACCCAGCAGAAACTATTTTGCCCTTATTTCTAATTTTGTTGTAGAGAGAGTATAAGCAATAATAGGAAGGAACAAGGGTTTTTGCTGGTTGAGATAAGGATAGCTATACAGGGCATTGACTCACATTGATTTCCTGTGCATGGGTGTTGCCTTCTAGGTTAATTCTTTTTGATCTAAGCTTTTCTCTAGTACCTGTTCCCCTTTTCCTATTGGCCTCAGTTGCTTTAAGGTATCTGCTTTAGTTTCTCTGCGTTAAGGGCAATAAATGCTAGCTAGTTTTTTAGATGTCTTACCTATCCTCACCCCTTCCTTGTGTGCTCTCGCTTTTATCATGTGCTCATATTCCAATCCCCTTGTTGTGTTTGCCCTTGATCTAATGTCCACATATGAGGGAGAACATACGATTTTTGGTCTTTTGGGCCAGGCTAACCTCACTCAGAATGATGTTCTCCAATTCCATCCATTTACCAGCAAATGATAACATTTCATTCTTCTTCATGGCTGCATAAAATTCCATTATGTATAGATACCACATTTTCTTAATCCATTCGTCAGTGCTGGGGCATCTTGGCTGTTTCCATAACTTGGCTATTGTGAATAGTGCCGCAATAAACATGGGTGTACAGGTGCCTCTGGAGTAACCTGTGTCACAGTCTTTTGGGTATATCCCCAAGAGTGGTATTGCTGGATCAAATGGTAGATCGATGTCCAGCTTTTTAAGTAGCCTCCAAATTTTTTTCCAGAGTGGTTGTACTAGTCTACATTCCCACCAACAGTGTAAGAGGGTTCCTTTTTCCCCACATCCTCGCCAACATCTGTTGTTGGTGGTGTTGCTGATGATGGCTATTCTAACAGGGGTGAGGTGGAATCTTAGAGTGGTTTTAATTTGCATTTCCTTTATTGCTAGAGATGGTGAGCATTTTTTCATGCGTTTTCTGGCCATTTGAATTTCTTCATTTGAGAAAGTTCTGTTTAGTTCACTTGCCCATTTCTTTATTGGTTCATTAGTTTTGGGAGAATTTAGTTTTTTAAGTTCCCTGTATATTCTGGTTATCAGTAATTTGTCTGATGTATAGTTGGCAAATATTTTCTCCCACTCTGTGGGTGTTCTCTTCAGTTTAGAGACCATTTCTTTTGATGAACAGAAGCTTTTTAGTTTTATGAGGTCCCATTTATCTATGCTATCTCTTAGTTGCTGTGCCGCTGGGGTTTCATTGAGAAAGTTCTTACCTATACCTACTAACTCCAGAGTATTTCCTACTCTTTCCTGTATCAACTTTAGAGTTTGGGGTCTGATATTAAGATCCTTGATCCATTTTGAGTTAATATTGGTATAGGGTGATATACATGGATCTAGTTTCAGTTTTTTGCAGACTGCTAACCAGTTTTCCCAGCAGTTTTTGTTGAAGAGGCTGCTATTTCTCCATCGTATATTTTTAGCTCCTTTGTCAAAGATAAGTTGGTTATAGTTGTGTGGCTTCATATCTGGGTCCTCTATTCTGTTCCACTGGTCTTCATGTCTGTTTTTGTGCCAGTACCATGCTGTTTTTATTGTTATTGCTTTGTAATATAGTTTGAAGTCAGGTATTGTGATACCTCCTGCATTGTTCTTTTGACTGAGTATTGCCTTGGCTATTCGTGGCCTCTTGTGTTTCCATATAAATTTAACAGTAGATTTTTCAATCTCTTTAATGACTGTCATTGGAATTTTGATGGGAATTGCATTAAACATGTAGATTACTTTTGGGAGTATCGACATTTTTACTATGTTGATTCTACCAATCCATGAGCATGGGAGATCTCTCCACTTTCTGTAGTCTTCCTCAATCTCTTTCTTCAAAAGTGTATAGTTTTCCTTGTAGAGGTCTTTCACATCTTTTGTTAGGTTTACACCTAGGTATTTGATTTTTTTTGAGGCTATTGTAAATGGAATTGTTTTCATACATTCTTTTTCAGTTTGCTCATTGTTAGTGTATAGAAATGCTAATGATTTTTCTATGTTGATTTTATATCCTGCTACCTTGCTATAGCTATTGATGATGTCTAGAAGCTTCTGAGTAGAGTTTTTTGGGTCTTTAAGGTATAGGATCATGTTGTCTGCAAATAGGGATATTTTGACAGTTTCTTTACCTATTTGTATTCCTTTTATTCCTTCTTCTTGCCTAAAGTACTGGAGTTTTTAATAAGGGCTTCCCACATGCTAGGTTGGTGCTCTACCACTTAAGCTACAACCCCAGCCCTTTTTGCTTTAGTTCATTTTTCTGGTAAAGCATTGCTTTTTTTTTTGCCCAAGGCCGGCATCAGACCATGATTTTCCTACCTATGCCTCCCCATGTAATGGGGATATGCACCACTATACCTGGCTTATTTGTTTTGAGAAAGGGGTCTTACTAACTTTCTGCCCAGGCTGGCTTCAACCACAATACTCCCAATCTACACCTCCCAGGTAGTTGGAATTATAGGTATAAGCCACTGTACCCCGAACTCTTTATTGCCTTTTTGGACAGGGTCTCATTATGTAGCCCAGGCTGACTTTGAACTTTAAGCATCAGCTTCCTGAGTAATAAGATTACAGGTATGTATCCTATACCAGACTACCTCCCCTTTTTTAAAGGCTCATCATCTCTCTCCCCAATCACCACCATTAACCTCACCTACAATCACTTAATCAGGTTAAATTTTCAGATCTGAAGTTAAACAAAGCTTGGTTAAGATCTTCTCCACTTCTCTAGCACCCTTTACTTACCCTGTGCTAAATAACATTATTGCCCTTAAGTATGTCTTTATTAGTCCACTAATCAGGTTTACAGAAGCAGGGACATTGTAGTCATATCTTCACCACTTGCTACGTCTTGCATGGGAATTTAGCTTTTATTGTTGGGCAAGCAAATCAACACACACATGCTTTGTTGGGATGATGGGCTGCAATAAAAACTGCTTCAACAAACAGCAGTATACACTTAAGTGGAAAGGTGAAAGAGGAAGCCAGGTATGTTACATGTGAAAATTATGTTGAAATACATGCCAAAAAGATGATTTGGGGGAATATAAATTATAAGCAAATGATGTGACCAACTGCAGCTCTATTATTTTTATATAGTTGGATGCCTATTGTAAATGCTCAAGATTTCACAAGATTAAAGAAATTCAACTGTTACTTTGATAGAAAAGTTTCACTCAATTCTCTGCTAAAAACTGAATCACAGAGCATGACAAAGAGTCAAGGAAATAAGAGTAAAAACATACTTTGGGTTTTCCTCCCTCATTTTACTCCATACATTCAAATTCAAACTATTTGTAGTTACCACTTAGTATGAAGCAAGCCCTATTAAAGTAGTAGGTTGTGAAAGATAATACCCTTTTTTTAGTACTAGGTTTTTCCCCTAAGATTCTTTCTCATGAGAAAAAAAGGGGAGCAAAAATATCTCTTCAGCACAGCTCTCTTCTGATTTCTATCTAATCCTTCATATTTTAATATGTGAAGAAAACTCAGTTAAAAACACATTGTTAAATTAAGCTGGAATAGGAAATTAGATGGCAATGCACTCCCAATGTACTCCCATGTACAGTTAGCTTTAAAACAACTTTTTTTTTTTTGCAGTGCTAGGGGGATCAAATCCAAGGCCTGTCACTAATGATGTGATGACTGCAGTCCCAGCTATGCAGGAGGCAGAGATGGGAGGACCACTGTTGAAGGCCAACCTATGGAAGAACTTGAGATCCTACCTGAAAAACAAAAAGGACTGAGGGTCGGCTCGTGTGGTAGAGCTCTTGCGTAGCAAGCATGAGGCCCTGAGTTCAATCCCTAGTACTGCCAGAAAAATTATTGACCAAGCTAGAGTACTGACTTACGTAACTAAAAATCTCCCCTTTAGAGAGATCTATTTACCAACATATACTCTGTTATAGATGAGAATTTAAAATATGAATGCTCACATAAAATCAGTAAAGAAAACAGAACATGAGGGTTATTTTCTTAACATGATAAAAAAATAAAACATGTGCTTTCAATCTAAAGTTGCTCTCATATTTAATAGGGAGACATACAGACATTTCCACCAAGAGCAGGAAAAGACAAAATACCAATCAGACAAGAAAAATCCATTACAAGCCTAAGAATATATGACAGAAGGTGACTATGGTCTATAGGTTAATTAATGGTATTGTATCAATGCTAATTTCAATCACTGTGCTATGGCTGTATGTAAGATGTTAACATAGAGGAAGTTGGGTGAAAGCTATAGAGCAAGGTATACTCTCTTACCATGGCACCACAGCATTTGGGGTCAGACAGTTCTTTGCTGTAGGGGCTGTCCTATGCATTGTAAGCTCTCCAGACACTCAATCCCCCCACAAAGGGGGACAAAATCATCTTTACCTAAGAAACACTGGTACACAGAAACTCTACAATTTCTGCAACTTTTCTGAAAAGCCATCTAAAACTGTTTCAAACAGAGACTTACAAAAATGCTCAAATACAAGTGAAAACTGTAACTAACCCAACAGTATGCTAAAATGTGATTCCATGCTTAAAAACACAAAATGTTATACAAAGCATCTTTTTAGATGCCTTAACAAAATGTGCTTGAGAAGGCAGTTTCTAAAAATAGAAAAAACTTAAAAGCAAGACCTTTCAATATTAAGACCATCAATTCAAAAGACATTTCCATGCTGATCTACCTCTTTGTGTTCATTGATGCCCTCATCATCCATTTGTTAGTGAGAGGATCAAACATCTCCATGCTACCTAAGTGTTCATTTCCATCATGGCCACCTACTGCATACACTTTACCTGTCAAATAAAGAAGTATTTCATGTGATTCCAAATAAATGAACTACTAACACTATAATCTATTTATAAATATTAGAATGTCATAACAAATTAATTTGCAATACTGCAACATCGAAATTATCAATGTCACTTCAGTAGTCAAGTAAAGGCCAATGTAAGCTTTCACTAAACATGCTGTTCTGTATGAAAGTATTTAAATGCTTTCAAACACCACTCTCCTGGGTTTCCTAACTTTTTATTACATAGTAGATGAAATCACCAATCATGCTTTCAAAAAAATTATACAACACAGTATGATCAAACTTTTTCTAAATGAAACAAAAAAATACACAGAGAGAATAGGATAACAGCTAAACAAATAATGGTAATAATAATAATATGATTATAGTTAAGCAAATGTTAACTGTGCTTATTTTTAGGTGCTTAGGTTGCAGATGACTTTAAATTTTTATTAAAAATATTTTTATATTTTCCTAAAAAAGCATTTGGTATACTTATATAATCAGGAAAGTGGATTTTAAAAGTTTTCTAATAATCTATCCATGTTTCTGAAATTTACTCATTTTTGGTAATGAGTTAGAAATCTCATTTCAGTAATAATAATAATTTGGTATAGAAAAAAGATCCATACTTGTAATTTGAGTTCAATAAACATCTTTCCTTACTTTGATTTTTTTCAAATATAAACTTAAAAGAGTTATTTTATTTATTTATTTCATTTATTTATTTCTTTATTTTTGCAGGGCTGGGGATCAAACTGAGGGCCTTGGGCATGCTAGGTAAGTGCTCTACTACTGAGTTATAGCCCCAGTTCTTGGTGTTTTGAGACAGGGTCTCTGTGTATACCATGCTGGCTTGAACTCCACAGTTTCTCCTGTCTCTGCCTCCTGGGTGCTGGGATAACAGGCTTGCACCACCAGGTCTGACAAAATTTTAACTCATCATTGCTACTTTAACTTTTCCTTGCTACTTATCTCCATATTTATATACTTATATGAAACAGGTTATACAATTAGCATCTGTGAGCACAAAGTAAGTAAATAATCACAACCTAAATATTTTTATTGATATATTAATTTTTTTACAATTCTGCAATTTTCTTAGATGAACAAAGAAACCTCACAGTTCAAGTATTTAAAAGAGCACTGTGATCATGTGGTATGATTTTAGGCACTAGCAGACCCACCTTCCACAGAGATTACGCCCACATGTCGCCTTCGACTATTCATCTCTGGTCCAAAGAACCAACTGTTTCTGTTGATAGAATAGCATTCGATACTGCGAAAGGGGTCACCAGATCCACCTCGACCACCTACACAAAACAGCACACCTAAAGGTAAAGCCACAAGATAGAGATCAAAATCACAGCTTCTGAAGCTTTTTAAAAAATTAGTATGGAAGAATATTTAGAAGTCAAAATTTTTAGTAATGGTAAAAAAAAAGCATTATTTGAGTAACATTCAATGTGATGTCACTAGAAATCTATTTACTTTTTCTCCCTTTATTTGTGTTTTTCAAAGAATATGATACATCAGCCATCTCTTCTAACATCTCATTCCATGTTTTATATCCTCACTTCCAGAGCAAAATTGCTCTTGCTAAGGACATTCAATCAACTTCTAAATTAACTTATTTCTAATTTTAACACAAATGCAACATCTGCTATGTTGATCTACTTGCATTTTGTTTTGGAAATTCCTTATTCTCTTGATAGCTATCATATCAAAGTTTCCTGTGTCTCCAAACATTGTTTTACCTTCTGCCTTCCATGTTCCATCCTCAGCTTATTTCTCACATACTTTATGCTTTCACAGGAAAAGTTCATCCTTTTCTTTTAAATTCTGTCTGTACCACAGTATTTTCCAACCCACATTTTTAAGTCACATTGCCACTTGATGTCCCACAGGCACCCAGTATGTTCAAAAGGATCTCCCCTCCTCCTCGCCTACCTAAACACCCTCTTCCTTCCCTGCAGTGTCCTAACCCGTCCTTTCTATTGCCTCTGCTGCTGTCTTAGTTCAGGCCCTCATCAGCTATTACTCAATTACAGTACTGCAAGATCTCTCTTTTCTTATCACTTAGATTATCAACAGAATAATCTAATGAAACGGTTCTTTCAATAGCTTTCTACTAGAAAACTTTAGTGAGGGCTAGTGGAGTGGCTCAAGTGGTAAGAGTGCCTGCCTAGCAAGCATGAGACCCTGAATTCAAACCCCAGTGCTGCCAAAATCCCCCCAAAATCATAAGAAGAATTTGTATTTCTAACATGTTCCCAAGTAAATGGTGACGTTCCATCAAAAAAAAGCATTCAGTGCCTTGAAGGTAAAACCTTAGATCTGGGGATGTGGCTCAGTGGCACAGTGCTTGCCTAGCATTCATGAAGCTGTGGGTTTGATCCCCAGCATCATACATACACACAAACACACACACACACACACACACACACACACACACACACACACACACAAAGGAAAGCCTTAGCACAGCATGAAGTCCCTCTGGGGTCTACCTAATCTCCTGCAACATACATACAGCGCTCACAGTGCTCATTCTTGGTATTCCTCCAGCACTTTTGGTAACTATCATTCACTTAACACACTATTGAAATGATCTATTACGTGACAATTGTCACCAGAGTCTAAACAAGGTTAAGACTATTCATTACGCAGTTATGCACTAAGAGGGACTAGCACAGTGCCTAGAATGTATGAGGCATTCAAGGAAAGTGAAATGGACTGAACCTCTTTTCCCCTAAGGAGCATCCAGAAGAACAACTATTTACTATTCAAAACCAAGGCTGCAGTTCTCTAAACCTTTCCTAACCATTTCAAGGCAAAAATAACTTTCAAGGCAAAGTATTTTTGTACTTTGTGGTATCAATGCACGCATAATACTTTATTGTATTTATTTTTTCAAATGTTTATTTCCCTGGAGCAGACTGCAAATTCTCCGCAAACAGGGCTGTCTATGTCTCTCTATAGACATTTCTAATACCTATTCCAGATCTTGCCACATGGTAAGCTCCTAATGTTTGCTGAATGATTGCATAATGAATGAATTTAACTGCTTGTGCTCTTTTCCAACTAATTCAATACTTTAAGTCAGAGAAATTTAAAGTTGGAAAAGACCTTAAAGGTCATGTAGTCAAGCTGGGCATGGTGGTAGATACTTGTAATCCCAACTACTCAGGATCATGAGTTCAAAGTTAGCGAGGCCTTATCTCAAATACAAAATTAGAAATGGGCACACTGGGGACATAGCTCAAGTGGTAAAAGCATTTGCCTAGCATACTCAAGGCCCTGGGTTCAACCACCAGTACATATGTGTACACACACACACACACACACACACACACACACACACACACAAATGTAGTCAAACTGTTCATCAATAAATGAATGGAAAGTATAAATATCAGGATGCAAATCCTTTCTCTGCTATTTTTCTGCGTGGTCTTGGCATACTTTTTAATTTTTGGCCTTCTCATCATAAAACGGGACTCGCATAATGAGGGTTGAAAGCTTTGTTAAAATCTACTACACAAAGTTCATATAATCATGTGAGACCACACGGATGCTGAGATGTTGAACTCAAATCTGGATTTGAAGAGTTCTTGCCTAACACACACAAGTCCTGGGTTTGAAATCCAGCATGAAACAAACAAACAAAAAAGATGGATTTGAATAATTTCATCAAATACCTTGAATTTATGATACATGATTCACAATTAAAAATAAAACTTTAAGGGCTCATAGAGTGCTTGCCTGGCAAGTGTGAAGCTCTGAGTTCAAACCCCAGTATTAACAAAAAAGAAAAAAAAAACCTCTATACCCCACCAAATTGTTTAGATTAACATATAGAAAGGAGAATTGGTAATAGCTCTTTTCATGTTAACCTAACACACAGGCAGGTGTATGACTTTCAGACTTTATATTACCTACATATAATTCTACTCTATTCACAAAAAACTACTGCCTTTTGTTGTTAGCTATTCCACAGAGCTCATTATTTGATAATTGTATACTAGTTAGCAGTAATCATACAAGAAGTCTCCATTCAGAGTTCCTCTTTCAGAATTGGACATTCTGTCATCTCTCAAATATGTTATTACACTTTTGTATATGTGTGTGTGTGTGTTGCTTGAGTTTGAACTCAGGGCTTCACACTTGCTAAGCAGGCGCTAATTTGTTTGTTATAAATATAAAAACTATAAATAAAAAGACTAAAAACTGTGGAAAATCAAGGTAAAGCTCATGCGTCCTGAAACATAAACACTTCAGATTTTAATAGTTTAATATGGTTCATTATAGACATGTTTGCTATGTTTCCTGCCTTTCTTTTGATTTGGTAAGATGCAAACCAAATATCTAAATGTATAGTATGTGTCAAGCCCCATGCTTGGCACTGGGGAAACAAACCTAACTCAGGACATGTCAAATAAATAGATTACACTGCAACATAGAAAAAGTTCAGAGGACTCTAATGGCCCTAACAGAGAAGCTAATTCTGCCTAGAAGAATCAGAGGACACCTCAAAGGAAGAGACTGGTTTCCTAGAGCCAAGAATGGTGGTACATACCTGTAATCCCACTTGGGAGGCTGAGGCAGGTAGATCGTGACTTTGAGGGCAGCCTGGGCTGTATAATGAGACCCTGCCTCAAAACAACAACAACAAAAAAGAAACCCCACCCTGTTGGTAAAATTAAATTGTGTACAGTGAGAATTATGAATATATATAAACTTATTTGTAAATCATTACCTTAAAGCAATCAGATACTAATTATCTTACAGTTAAGTTTGAGCACACATAAACAACCCTCAATAAATGAAAGATCCTCCCAGGGGAGTTGATAAAATGAGTAATTTAATTACCAGCAGTGTGCTTCCTTGGAGTTGTCCGAACGGAGTACTCAAAGTCAGGTACTCTGCTACTCAAATGAAGGTGGTAATTTCTTGCTTCATCCAATAAATCTCTACATTTTAGATTTTGCTTGACAATCTGTTCTTTTGCCACAACACCCATAAGAAAATCAACTGGCAATAATGGCAGACGAACCTAAGATCATGGATAGTTGTGATATCAAATTTAAATAATAATAGTTTGTTCACCATTTTCACTGCAGAATGTTCTCTTTTCCAAACTTATCTAGGGGCTGAAGGTGTAGCTCAATTGGTAGGCACTTGTCTAGCATGTGTAAAGTCCTGGGTTCAATCTCCAAAACCACAAAAACAAAACCTAGCCAGGAGTAGGGGGGTGCATCCCTATAATCCTAGTCACCTGGGAGACAGGCAGGAGGATCATGAGTTCAAGGCTAGCATGATAAAGTTAGCAAGATACTATCTCAAAAACAAAATGCAAAACAAAATGTCTAGAGGCGTGGTTCAAGGGAAAGGAGCACTTTGCCTAGTATGCCCGAGGCCTGAGGTTCAATCTCCAGTACCACAATTGTAATTGTAATTGCACTTTGAAGAGGCTTACTTCCTCTGCCTGTAAACATTTAAAATGAGAGCACCCGTAATTACAAGCAATTTTGTTAATAACAGCTATTAAAATTTTTGATATTAAGAATTTTTTATTAAAAATTTACATAATTGGGGGTAAGAGGGTGAGGGAGAAGGATGGAAGGGGTGAATCTAATAAAAATATACTGTAAACATGTATGTAAATGTCACAATGTATCCTCCATGTACAATAATTATATGCTAATAAAAAACTGGACCTATTGAAATTATGCTAAGACTAGGGAGAAGGGGGATCAAGGACTATGATGGAGGGAGTGAATTTAACTAAGCTTTATTGTAAGCACTTTTGTATGTGTACCAATGTACCCCCAGTACAACAATAATATAATAGAAATGTTTTAATTAGAAATAAAAATTTTAAAATTGGCATAATTATCTGTGCTTTTTATCAATCCCAAAGTTTTAAGAAAACATTTATTTAAAAAACAAGTAAGACTATTTCTCTTGTGAGTAGCATCACTTTACATCTCAGTAATAAATGGAAGGAGGGAGGGAAAATAAGAGACGGGGGTGGGGTGGGGTAGGGGATAGAAAGAGTAGAGAAAAAAAAAGGAGATCAAGAAAATAAAGGAAAAGACAGACATAGACCCTAAAGGGCCCATTTATTACCTCCTTATCCAAGTCATCCCAGTCTATAATTTTTAAAATATTCAGAGTAATAACAAAAATGACACATTTTTGAGGTTGAAAAAAATCAAACTATGGTGAGGGAAGAAAATGGAAAGTGATGTCTTATAGTTATTTGTAGAATAAATCTACGTGCATTAGGAATAACTACTTCCAGTAGCAAAATAATTCACTAAAATTTAGAAATTCAATGTAAAACAACAGAAATATATTATATTACTTTAGAGCTGTTTCCTTAAAACCATTTCCTAATACCATAAATATAATATTCATTACTACTCTTTCAACGAAAATTTTAAATATTCAGGTTAAAAATCATTCACATGTGACAAATTCAGACTTATCCTTAAAACAGTATAGAAAGTGAATGGAAAGTAAGAATTAAAGCTATTTTGTGATTCTGTTACATTAGTGGCTTCTGTACTCCTTCAAATAAGTTATATTTCTGTAAAAATGAAGTGTTGGTTTGCTTCCATATCATTTCAGCCACAAACAATCTTACTTTACTCCTACCTGTGCAAGTGTTTCATCCAACCATTTGGAGTGATGCTGAGGATTGGCAAGAAGCCACTTGATAGCAGCACTGTAGACCTGCTTTTCATTCTCAATATTTAAATCACTGGAGGACAAAAGCTTATGGAGGTGCTGGGGTGACACACTTACAAAGTCTTCACACTCCACTACTTCAGTAAAATGTTCACAGGCATACTGATCTGCCATGTCCATTAAGTCTATTCGATTATGACTTTCTGCAAAGGCTCTCACTGCCAGGCAGTTGGAGGGATGAAAATGTAACTTCATGTATTCACAACAAGCTCTGGCTACCAGTTCAACCTGCAGAATACAGGCTGCATATAAGAGAGGCTGGACGTTGTCAACAGTCAAAGTAAGCCGTGAAGAATAGACAAACTTCACCAAGTCTTCTATTGCATCACCATCAAAATCTCTAATCTCAATCAGTGTTTGCTTGGCTTCAGCCATTTCAGAGAGAAACATGGCTCTGAAGTAGGGAATAACACAAGCCAAAACCAATTTGTGACAAGAGATTAGCTTTGATCCAACCTGTTCAAAACAAATCAAAACAGACAGTTTCCTATCAAAATCTGCTTCAGATCAACACCAAGTATGTGTTGTAACAAAGACAAAAACTCTAGACAATTCATAGTAGTACTAGGATTTTCTGTCATCTCATCTGTGAGGATCATTTTGTGAATTAATGAGAATAACAGCAAACATCTCTTGATACTTACACACTGGGAACTTTTAAGCGCTTTTCACATACTAACTCACTTTTCATTATCCAATAACCCCTACGAGCAGGTACTATTACTATCCATGATTTGTGCTTCAGAAAACTAAAGCACAGAGCAAAGACATCAATATTTATTAGTATTTATTATGAGTGCAACTGAGGTTTTTATAATTTTCTATTTAAATTATTTTGAGATAATATATTTCACATAAAAGTAGTAAAATTAAAACATTAAAATCATACCACCTTAATTGTTGAAAAATTAGATTGCGTCCAACAGTGTGCCATTATAAACAACACAGTAGCAAGCTTACTGATAAGTGAATCTTTATTCACATTCTCTATTTCCCACAGATAAACTATAAATAGAAGCAGTGCTTCAAAGGGTAGGTACACCCAGGCATGGTGCCACACACCCAGCACTCAGGCGGCTGCAGCAGGAGGATCTTAAGTTCCAGGCCAGCCTGGCCTGTGTAATGAGACCCTATCACCTGGGGAAAAAAAAAATAGGTACGATGTGACTATGTACAGTCAAACTATCCATATCTGACCTACTTACAGTATTTGTGCCATGTTTTAGTTGTTAACTTGCTAAGAAATAGTTGCTAATTTGGTGAACAAAAATATTACCCTACTGTTTATGTTTCTTTTATGAAGATTAAATGACTAATACATTTGGTGCTATCTGGTTTTCTTCTATGAACTATGGATTTTTTTTTCTCATTTGTAAAAAGTGATACATTTAGAGTACTGGACAACTGTCATATATATTTGAAATTTACTTTATCTTTTATAGTTGCTATTTTTTCTTTTCATAGTTTGCTATAGCTTCTTTTCTCCCTATAGTTTTGTGTGTGTGTGTGTGTGTGTGTGTGTGTGTGTGTGTGTGTGTGTGTTTTGTTTTGTTTTGTTTTTGTTGTACTGGGGTTTGAATTCAGGGTCTTGGACTTGCTAAGCAAGCACTCTACCATGCCTTCAGATCTTTTTTACTTTAGGTCTTGCTTTTTTTTGCCTGAGGCCAGCTTCAGATCTTGAAGCTACATGCCTCTCATGTAGCTGGGATCACAGACATGAACCACCACACTCAGCTTGTTGAGATGGGTGTGTGTGTGGGGGGGGAGGGTTTCTCCCTAACTTTTTGCCTGGGTTGGCCTTGAACCACAATTCTCCCAATCTCCACCTCCAGCATACCTAGGATTACAGATATGAGCCAGTGTGCCCAGTTCCTAGTTTTTATAAATATATAATCAAATCAGTCTTTTTCTTTATGATTTCTTTCTTAAGTACAATGTTTGAAATGGGAATCATTCCAGTGTTAAATTAGTGTTTTGTGTATTTTTTCTACTGCAGCTACAGTGTAATGTTTTATACTTAAATCTCTATTTTCATCTGAAAGTTTTTGGTACTCAGTGAAGTATCTTCTTTTCTTTTTTCTCCTCTTTCTTTTTTTGAAATGCTAGGGATTGAACTAAGGACCTCAAGCATGCTAGGCAAGTGCTCTACCACTGAAATACACCCATAGTCTAGTAGCAATCCAGTTTTCCAGGTACGTCCTAAGAAATAACGGGTGAAAAAACAGTAATGAGGATAGTAATACTTTACCAAGTCTCCTGTTTTTGTGTATTTTTGACTATATAATAAACTTACAGTGTGTCTCATTATTTCACAATTAATTTTAAAATGAGACCTTCTAAATAAAAAGCCAAGGAGCATTATAATATATAAATAATTTTGCTTATAAATGCCAATTTTTTCTCATTAATAGGATAAAAAACATTTTAACAAGTATCAGATGATTAATTCTCTCTGTTATATAGCATTTAAATTTTTAAGTAGAATACACGAAGTAGAATTTAGATTCTATTGAGACACAAGCTGTAACAGACAACAACATAAAGCCTGGCATATTTTCAAATTTGATTCAGCCCTAAAATGAGATCTGAAATTTGATATTAAACATTTTTGTAGACTAAAAATATTATTTAAAAAATTGTGTGAACGTGCAACCACAGGGATTCAGTTTCTAGGCAAGTATCTGTAAATGTCATATGACAAACTTACTCAATTAAATAACTTGCAAACACTATGACATAATAATACTATAAAATATGGTATGCGATTTCCAAAGAGCCATTACTTTATTTTATTTTTGTGGCACTGTTGTCTGAACTCAAGGCCTTGTGCTTGCTAGGCAGGTGCTCTACCACTTGAGCCATCCCCCTAACTCCACAGAACCATTATTTTAACACTCACTTCCTTATCACAGTTCTGTACACATCAATAGCCAGCAAGTTATTTTCATGTTGATTTTAATATGACTTTGTCTGTCTACAACTCTAATCTCTTGATTCAAATAAACTAAAATGTGGCTATTTCACATACACACACACACACACACACCTTATTATATACTTTTAAAATAAATTATCAATCTAAACTTCAAAAATATCTTTATATATGTGAAATATGAATACCTAAAAATGTGGTCTTTTTAATGCATCAATTTTTCGTTTATATTATATAATTTCACTATCTTCTTTAAAGTTTACTTCTACATTTTCATTCCATGGTTAAAAATAATTGTTAGGGGCTTGTGTGGTGGTGCATGTCTGTAATCCCAGCAGGAGACACAGGTAGGAAAATCATAGTCTGAGGCTGGCCCAGGTCAAAAGAATGAAAGACCCTATCCAAAAAAAAAAAAAGGCTGGAGGAGAGGCTCAGGTGATTAGAACATCTGCCTAGCAAGTACAAGACCTTGAGTTCAAACACCCATACTGAAAAAAAAAAAAAAAAACAAAGGAAAATTATCAATTACCAAAAACATTTCTTTAGAAATCAGAAATTAAAGGAACCAAAGCTGAATGATAAAAAATACACAAACTTGATGTGTATTTAAAGTACAAAATGCTAGATATTACTGGATGATTTAAAATCATATAAATACTATCATACATCTATGTATCCTTGATACCAGTAAATCTTCTAATTCATATCTTTCTTAGATTAGTGAGCATATGAATAATTCTATACTACAAGAAAAATCATGTCAAGTTTAAACAGCAAAATATGTAAAATATCAACATTAATAAAATGAGTCTTTACTTTTTAAAAGAAAAGCTGAAAAACTATTAATCAAAAGTCTTGAATAATTTCTCATAAGTTGGCTAGTATGGATGAAAATACAATGAAACAAAGGCTTTTAGATTAGCAAAGCACTTTACTTTCACCTTGGCAATGTTGTGAAGAGAGGATGAACGTGGAGAAATTGAGTACCCGATACTTGTATTGTTGATTCAACATTTAGGATCAGTCAAAAAATATATATGACAAGCTAAGTAAAACTCTTAAAACAATAAATGATCTGCTGAGTTAAGTGAAATAAATTAAAAGTGCCATAGAAAGAACACTTATTAATAAAGAACATTAAAAATTCTAGTAACTGTTAGTTCTGACTTACAAAATGGACCTATCTACTGGCCCACAGTAAAGGTCATTTACTTTTTCCAAGTTTTTTTTTTCCTTGACTAAAATCTATGTGCAAGATTAAGAAAGCACCGAAAAACACAAAGGAAAAAACATTACTCACAATGCAATTACTGTCAACCTGTCAGTATATTTGCTTCCAACTTTTTTGTATGCATTGGAAATATAACTAAGATTTTCCTGAAATGTATAATTTTTTTTCAAGTTTCTGAAACCTTTTGTGATCCTACCACTTATTAGATGAATGCTATTCTATACAGTGAATATGACAAATTATTTATTTAGCTATTAATTTTAAATCAATATCTAATTAAAATAATCAATGATAATTAATTTTAGTGATATTAGATATTAAACATTTTCATGGCTTTTAATTTTTCTTAATTTTACACACAAACAGTGTCATAGAGAAGAAACATTTTTGGTATTTCAGAGTATTTCTGGTTATTTTGGAGATAGGGTCTCACTTTCTGCCCAAGCTGGTCTGGACTGTGATCCTTCTATTTTACACTTCCTGCTGTAGATGGGATGACTGGTACACACCACCAGGCCCAGCCTTTTCCCATTGAAATGGGGTGTCATGTATTTTTTTTTGCCCAGGCTGTCCTGGAACACAGTCCTCCAGATCTCAGCCTCCCAAGTAGCTAGGATTACAGGCATGAGCCACCAGAGCCCAGCGTCCCCCCTTCCCCCTCAAAAAAAATCAAGATCATTTTTAAATTCAAAAGTTTAAAGCTTATCTGAAAAATTTCAATTTATTAAGAATTAATAATTGTCAACACTAAATTAGTACAATAATTTTATTTTATTCTAAACTTCCTTCATTCACCCTCCCTTATAATACAATAAAAAACAGATTCTTCTTCAATAAAAAAGGATTGAGCAGGACATGGTGGTGCAATCCCAGTTAATCAGCAGACCCAGAAGAAGGATCACAAGTTGAGTGCCAGCCTGGGCTATATAGTGAGACACTGTCTCAAAAAAAAAAAAAAAAAAGGATTAAGATTAACAAATAAGTAAAGCACCAAAACTTTGCCTTGTGTGAGTACAAATCCTCCATTTTTCTTAATACACTGAAGCAGATGAGAAAATCAAGAAAAAAGAAGTCTTACCTTTAGTGTGACATCACAGAGTTCTCCATTTTCATAGAATCGAAGAAGAGAATTATGGAAATCTTTCCAAGCTTCATTTGCTTCAAAGGTAAAGGAATCTTCTCCATCACAATCACTGACTGACGATCTGTTCTTTATATGCTGCTGATGTTGCCTTTTCCCCTTAGTTAAATGATTCCTAGATTGCTTCCCATTTATAGATTCTGAAGCCATTTGCAACAGTATTCTTTCAATAAAGCTCTCTTCTCAAACATCCCATTTATTCTTTTTTAAAGAGAAGACAAAAGGTAGATGCAATCACGGAACTTCATTTTTCAAAATTCCCTCAATTGCCATTGTATAGTTTGCTGAGACTGAGAGAATTCAACAAAACACACGTAAAGACAAACAAAAAAATCTATCATTAGTAACCATAATTTAATACAATGTATGTAAAATAACCTTATAAAGCATTATTGAAAAAACTCAGTAGTTTTTATGACAAGTCACATAGATTTTATGCTAAATGTCTTCACCTATTTTATATCAGTAAAGAATTCCCTTAAAATTTCAAATTAGAACAATAATCCAGCTGGGCGCTGGTGGCTCACACCTGTAATCCTAGCTACTTCAGAGGCAGAGATCAGGAGGATCGTGGTTCAAAGCCAGCCTGAGCAAATAGCTCATGAGACCCTATCTCGAAAATAGCCATCACAAAAAAAGGGCTGGTGGAGTGGCCCAAGATGTAGGCCTTGAGTTCAAACCCAGTATTGCCAGGGAAAAAAGAAAAATAATCTGAAAAGCACAAAACTTTTGAGATATGTGATGCACTGTCTTCAAAATAGAGTCCACAGAGGAGGGAAGATGGTGGCTGAGAGATATCAACCAGCATCTCTCCTCAGGGACACACCTTACTAAACAGCTATTCTCACAACAAACCCCCTTGAAGAACGACTAACAAAGTCAATGCTCCTGGCACAGACTTCAAGAGAGCTAGTGAAGCTGCAAGCTGCAGAGATCTCTTTTCTGCCAGGCTAGCCTGCAACAGAAGCTGAAGAAACCACAGCAACTGCTCACAGAGACCCAAGTGAGACAAAAGATAGAGTCCTAAGGAGCAACACAGTTCCTCCACCAGTCGTAGCTCCATCCAGAAATTCTCCCAATCATTGGACCCAAGTGGTATGTATGACCAAGGGAGAATGCCAGCAAATTCAGAGCACAACACTGCAGCATCTGACCAGGATGCCTGTGTAGAGAACAGGCCACATGTTAGGTGGGGAGTGATTAAGAACTGTAGGGTTGAGAGAAGTCCCTATAATAGCAGTTCAAATCTTCCTTCCTGCTTAGAGGACCAGCCCTGGGCTCAGAGCAGTCATGAAACTGCTGAGCTGACTCTAAGCCAGGCTCCCCTAACTTGGTAGAACCAGTTAAGACTATACCCTCCCCTTCCCTGCCCTATCCTGCCTGCCCCTGAGAGCAGGGAAGACAATGAAGACTGTTTTGGAGTTTTCTCTCTCTCTCTCTCTGTGTGTGTGTGTGTGTGTGTGTATCTTTTTGATTATTTTGTATGCTTGTTTTAGGTACTTTTGTTCTCTTTCTTGCTTTCTTTTTTAGCTCTGTTATTTCTTTGGGTTTTTTGTTTGTTTTTTTACTGTCTTGAGTCACAACACTAACTTTCAATATTCAGTCTTTACTATATTTTCCTCCCTCTCTCTCCTTGCACCCTCCCCCATTTCTATTTTCTTTCCATCTACAATTAGAATAGTACTTTTTTTTTTCTTTTCTGATGAGACTGGGTTTTTGAACCCCAGGGTTTTATACATGCAAGGCAGGCTAAGTCACACCTCCAGTTCATTTTGCTCTGTGTATTTTTTTTTTTTTTTTTGGTGACACTGGGGCTTGAACTCAGGCCCTCATGCTTGCTAAGCAGGTGGTCTACCACTTAGGCCACTCTGCCTATTTTGGAGATAAAGAGGCCTGGGCTGGTCTCAAACTACAATCCTCCCGATCTCATCCTCCCAAGTAGCTAAGATCACAGGCATGAGCCACCATCTAGCAGAATAGTACTCTTGTATATTTTTTCTCTAATTCTATTCTCCTACTCACAGTTCTTTGTTGCCTACAGCTTTAGCTGGTAGTTAAGACTGCTAGCTTGGTTTTGTTTTGTTTGTTTATTTTTCTACATTTTTCTTTCTCCTTTCTTTTTACTAATACACCTTTAGCTAGACTTCTTCCTCCTATCTCATTTCACTTTTTCATTACCCCCTTCCATGAACCATAGTCACTACTCTCCCCAGTCTTTCAACACCATGTACCTTTTATTATTCTCTAGCATTGTCTCCCCCATCTCTTTCCCATTACCATTACTTAGAATTAACTAAGGTCATTCTAATCCACAAAGATTTGTCTTCACTCCTTTACTCCTCTTAAGATACTGGATAAGGGTAGGTGATTGGTCTTTGTTAGGGATTGCTGTACTCACATGGTGGGTGTCTGTCAACTTTGATTGTTTCTGCAACTAAGCTTCCTCTCCCTAAGTAGAATAGGAGGCTGGATTCAGTATCTTGAACACTATAGGTGAATGTTTGACAACTTAACCACACTCCCCAGCCCACTGACAACAAATACAGCAACAACCTAGCTACCACTCAGTCTTAATTAAATATTGTAAAACTCCAGCTGAAAGGACACAGGAGATAAAAACCTCAACCAAAACCTGGGCCACAGATGTGTAAATCCCAACATAGAAACACAAATAATATGAAAAAACAAGGCCACATGTTTCTTGCAAGGGTGAATTGTTCCACAACAAAGGACTTGAATGATACTGAAGCAGATACAATTTCAAACAATGAACTCAAAATAAGAACAATCAATGAAATTTAGGACATATACATATAAGCACCTGAGTGAGTTCAAAGAGGATATAAAATATAGCTAAATGAAACAGGAAGACAATGTAGGACAAGAAGGGGAAATCCAATAAACATATGGAAATTCTGGAAAAAAAATCAAAATGAAAATCCTGGAAATGAAAACCTCAATAACTCAAATAAAAAACTTAGTTGAAAACCTTAGTAATAAAATGGAACAAGTTGAAAATATAGTATTAGGAATTAAAAGATAAGTCAAGGAATTAGATTTAAGACAGAAAAACTACTAAGAAAATACAAACAGAACATGCTAGACCTCTGAGACACCTCGAAAAATCAAACCTATGAATCATGAATATAGAAAAAGGAAGAAGAGATACAAAATGAAGGCATAGAAAACATTCAATGAATGATAGCAGAAAACTTCCTCAATCTTGAGAAGGGGTGGGTCATCTAGGTACACAAAGCTTTCAGAACATCAAACAGAAAAGAAATACTCCTAAACATATTATAGTTCACCCTAAATATACACAACAAAGAAAGAAGACTGACAGCTGAAAGAGAAATAACAAGTCACATTTAAAGGCAAACTGATCAGAATAATAGCAGATTTCGACAGAAATCCTAAAAGCAAGGAGGGAATATAATAATATATTCTAAGTTCTGAAAAAAAGTAACTGTCAACCTAGATTAGTGTAGCTAGCAAGGTTAACTTAATAACTGAAAAAAAATGAAAACCTTCCATGACAAATACAAGCAAAAGGAATTCATGACTACTGAACCAGCACTGCAGAAGATACTCAAAGGAATTCTACATGCAGAAAAGGAAAAAAAAAAAAACCCACAACCTGGAAATACAGGCAAGATAAACCCGACCAGATGAGTAGATTAGCAAATAAGGATTAGGAAAGAAGCAAACATCACAAAACAAAGTGACAGGAAATACTACATATCTTTTAATATTAACACTAAATATTAATGGTCTCAATTCTCCAATCAAAAGATTTAGAATAACAGGTTGGATTAAAAAATGTCCATTTGTTGCCTATGAGAAATGCATCTCATAGACAAAGACAAACATTGGCTTAGAGTGAAAGGATGGAAAACAATTTTCCAAGCAAATGGACACCCAAAGCAGGCAGGAGTAGCTATAGTCATATATGATAAAACAGACTTCAAACAAAAATTAGTCAGAAGAGACAAAGGTCATTTCATAATAATAAATGGAACAATTCATTCAGAGGAGATAAAAATTGTTATTATATATATGTACCAAATGTTAGCACAACCAATTTCATTAAACAAACACTAGTGTACTTACAAACAGACAGACCCTCAACACAATAACAGTGGAAAGCTTCAATACCACTCTCGGTGATAAGATAGGTTATCCATACCAAAAAAAAAAAAAAATCAACAAAGAAACTTCAGAATTAAGTAACACTATAGACCAAAAGGACTTAACAGACATTTACAGACTGTTTCCTCTAGCAGCTGCACAAAATACATTCTTCTTAACATGCCATGGAAGTTTCTCCAAAATAGGTCATATTTTAGGACATAATATAAATCTTAACAAATATAAGAAAAATGAAATAGCCACCTATATTCTATCAGACCACAAAGGAATAAAACTAGAAATCAAAAGAAAAAGAGAAACTACAGGAAATACACAGACACATGGAGACTGAACCAATACATTGTTGGAATGATCAGTAGTCATTGAAGACATGAGGGGGAAAATTTTTTTAAATCCTAGAATCTATTGAAAATGAAAGCATGAAAGACTTCTTCAATGAAAACTATAAAACCTTAAAGAAAGAAATTTAAGAATCCAGAAGATGAAAAGACCTCTCATGTACATGGATTGGCAGAATTATTATAAAAATGACTATTTTACAGAAAGCAGCCTACAGATTCAATGCAATTCCTATCAAAATCCAATGTCATTCTTACAGCAATGGAAAAATCAATGCTAAAATTCATATGGAAACATAAAAGGCTCCAAATAGCAAAAATAATCCTGAGCAAAAAGAGCATTGCTGGATGTATCACAATACTGGACTTCAATGGAGAAAAGACAGCCTCTTCAACAAATGGTGCTGGGAAAACTGATTACCTACATGTAGAAGACTGAACTACATCCCTATATTTTACCCAATTCAAAATTGATCAAACATCTTACATTAGTAAGATCTGAAACTTTGAAACTACTATGGGAAAATACCGGAATATAGGCATAGGCAATTATTTTCTGAATAGGACTCAAATTGCACACAAAATAGGAGCAAGAATTGACATATGGGATTGTGTAAAATTAAAAAACATCTGCACATCACAGGAAACAATTACCAGAATGAAGTGACAACCCACAGAATGAGAGAAATTTCAACTATCTATTCAATGGACAAAGGATTAATATTCAGGATATATAAATATCTCAAAAAAACTAAACAAAAGAACAAATAATTCAATTAATGGATGGATAAATGAACAGTTCTCAGAAGGAGAAATACAAATGGCTAATAAATGCATGAAGAAATGTTCAACATCTTTAGCTATAAAGGAAATGCAAATCAGAACTACAATGAGATTCTATCTAACCCCAGACAGAATGGCAATGATTAAGAAAACAAACAGTAACAAGTGCTGGCAAGGATGTGGGGAAAAATGAACCCTCAAATACTGTTGCTGGGAATATAAAATAGTGTAACCACTATGTAAATTCCTCAAAAAGCTAAAAATAAATCTATCTTATTATCTGGCTCTGTTATATCACTCTTAGGCATCTATCCAAAAGAGTATAAATCAACATACAAGAGGAATACATGCAAAATTCATAATACCAATATTTGCAACATGGCTGATAATTTCATAAACACTTGCAAATCCATTACTGCATTACTGCTATATGTACAGCAATTCCTATCTATCTCTATCTATCTATCTATCTATCTATCTATCTATCTACCTATCTATATTGTATTCTGAATTGGTTCATCCCCTGTTTTTCTCCTTTCTAACTTACTCCCCTTCTTAAGGTGATATCAACAGGTTTAAATATTCTATTTTCATTCTTGAAGAGAAAGTAAATCAACCACATTCACCTCCTTTACTTCCTTCTTTCATCCTCCCTCTCCCAGTAGTACCCTCCCATCAGGGTGACCTGTTTTTCATTCTTGTCTTTTGTTGTTTAAGTAGCTGGTCATTGGTCAGTGGAATTTTTGCTTTGGTATTATACAAGCACATACATTGTGCTTAAGTCAATGTAAACTCCACACCCCCAACGTACTTTCTTGCCCTTTTCCCCTATCCTGTGTTGCTTACAATTTTTGTTATGGTTTGTTCCTACACAAATGTGATGAACTTCATTATTATTCACCATCTTTCTTTCCCTCATTTCCTCCTCCCTTAATCTCCTCTACCAGTTCCACTTTTGGATACATGTTCTGTGTATGTATGTATATATAATATTGCTTATATTTGTATTGGGTCCATATGAGAGAAAACACGTGGACTTTGACTTTCTGAGTCTAGCTAACTTCACTTAAGATGATTTTCTCCAGTTCTATCCATTTACCTGCAAATGACAAAATGTCATCTTCTTTGTGGCTGAACAAAATTCCATTGTATGTAAGTACCACATTTTCTTAATCCATTCATCAGTAGTGGGGCATCTTGGCTGTATCCATAGCTTAGCTATTGTGAATAATGCTGCAATAAACATGGGAGTGCAAGTGTCTTTACTGCAACCTGACTTACATTCCTTCAGGTATATCCCTTGGAGTGGAATTGCTGGATAATATGGCAGTTCTACTTTTACTTTTTTGAGGAGCCTCCATACTGTTTTCCATAGTGGTTGTACTAATTTACATTTTTACCCACAGTGTATGAAGGGTCTTTTTTCCCCACATTCTAGTATTTGTTGTTGTTTGTGTTCCTGAGTAGCCATTCTAACAGGAGTGGGGTGGGTATTTGCTTTATGGCCAGGGATACTGAGCAGTTCCTTATGTTTTTTGGCCATCTGGTCTTCTTCCCTTGAAAAAGCTCTCTTCAGTTCATTTCTTCATTGGGTCATTGATTCTTTAGGAGTTTAGATTTTTGAGGTCCCTGTAAATTCTGATTACTAATCCCTTGTCAGATGTATAGCTGGCAAAGATTTTCTTGTCTTCTCTGGACAGCCTCTTCAATGTGGTGACCATTTCTTTTGCTGTGCAGAAGCTTTTTAGTTTCATGTAGTCCCATTTATCAATCCTTTCTCTTAGGCACTGATAATTGGAATACTATTTAGGAAGTCATTGCCTATACCTACAAGTTCCAGTATATTCCCTATTCTTTCCTGCACTAGTTTCAAAATTTCAAGTTTTATATTAAGATCCTTAATCAACTTTGAGTTGGTATCTGTACAGGTGAAAGACATGGATCTATCGGTATGCAGATATCCAGTTTTCCCAGAAACATTTGTTGAAGAAGCTGTCTTTTCTCTATGGTATGTTTTGGGCGCTTTTGTCAAAAATAAGGTGGGCATAGCTCCATGGATTCATATCTGGGTCTTCTATTCTTTTCCACTGGTCTTCGTGTCTGTTTTTGTGCCAGTACCATGCTGTTTTTATTGCTATGGCTCTGTAGTATAGTTTGATGTTGGGTATTGTGATACCTCCAGCATTGTTCTTTTGACTGAGTATTGCCTTGGCTATTTGAGGTTTTTTGTGCTTCTGTATGAACTTCAGGATTGATTTTTCTACCTCTGTGATTAATGTCATTGGAATTGTGATGGGGATTGCAATGAACATATACATTGCTTTTGGTAATAAAATGCTTATTTTGAATGAACTGGTTCATCCTAATTCTGAAGTCAGATACAGTTCCACTTCTTATAAACTGTATAACCCTGGCCACTGACCACCTCAGTTATCTCTTCTGTGAAATGGAGATAACACTTACATGTATATTTTGAGGATTAATGATATTGTACAGCCACGCACAGGAACTTCAGCATGGCAATATAAAGGCCTCATTTTATTTGCATTTTCATAAAGAATTACATATAAAATCAAACTTATCTCATTATCAAGTTTATCTGATGAATATGCACACTATCAACAAACAGGTCTATGCCACAATCCTAGTTTGGTGACAGAAGCAAAGGCTTTTAAGTTAAACTAGCTGTCCCACCACTTCCTGCCTGTGTGATCTTCCCTGAAGGCTTTACTATCTCCCTTAGCTTCTTTACCTATAAACAGGGATACCAATCCACCCACAACACTATCCTGACAACTATATGAAATTCAGTAATGGGTTTGTAAGTGCAGTAATGGGTTTGTAAGTGCTGATGAAATTATCAGCCATGTTGCAAATACTGGTATTATGAGTTGAAAATTTTGCATACTATGCAGTTTTAGAAAATTTAAATGCTTTAACCAGAACATTAACTTGATTGTTCTTTATTGTTAACCTCATCATTTCCAGCTTTTGATAGTAACCAAAACAAGCAATGTGAGATTACAGATCATAGTGATAGTATCTTCTTTTTTTTTTTTTTTTTTTGCATATCCACATTTTTTTTTTTATTTTAAGACTTAGGGTTTGCTTTTTTTTTTTTTCTTTTATTATTCATATGTGCATACAAGGCTTGGTTCATTTCTCCCCCCTGCCCCCACCCCCTCCCTTACCACCCACTCCGTCCCCTCCCGCTCCCCCTCCTCAATACCCAGCAGAAACTATTTTGCCCTTATCTCTAATTTTGTTGTAGAGAGAGTATAAGCAATAATAGGAAGGAACAAGGGGTTTTGCTAGTTGAGATAAGGATAGCTATACAGGGCATTGACTCACATTGATTTCCTGTGCGTGGGTGTTTGATAGTATCTTCTTAAAGTTTCTGTGAAAACACACATAATGGTGACCCCAATGAGTCACTTCTTTATATAATACCCTTGCTTCTAATCAAGAGAATATGGGAAGGTCATAGGACGTTAATACTCTTGTTTATGTCATATTATATAATAGCTGTGTGAGCAGACTGGAGTGAAAGGTTCTCCTGCAGGCCTTGAAGAGCAAACTACCATGTAGAGGTGGTTTAGCAAGGAATTACAGGCAATCTTCCAGTCCTGACAGAAGCCTCTACTGATAGTCTATAAAAAGCTAGGGCCCTCAGCTATACAGCTAAGAGGAAATAAAATTCTTCCAATGATAGGAATGAGTACAGAAGCAGATTTTTCCATAGCTGAGCCTCCACATGGGAATGCAGACTGTTCAATACCTTCATTGTAGCTCTCTGAAATCCTAAGCATGGGACCCAACTAAGCTATGTGTACACTTTGATCCACAGAAACTGTGAGAAAATAAATGTAAGGCCCACATGTTAAAAGGCTTGGTAACCAGCCTGTGGGACTATTAGGAGGCGGTGGAACATTTAAGAGGTAGGGCTGACTGGGAGGAAGTTAAGTAAGCGGAGATGAGTCCTTGATGGGGATACTGGGGCCCCAGTCCCTTCCTCTCTCTCTTTTTGCTTCCTTGCCCCCATGAGGTAAGTAGTAGCTTCCTCTCTTATGCCCTCACAATGTGATAAGCTGCCTCACTATAGGCCCAAAGGCAACAGGGCCAAGTGACAATGGACTGAAACCTCTGAAACCATGTGCCAGAATATAACTTTCTCTCTTATAAGTTGGTTATCTCAAGTATTTTATTATAGTGACACAGAAAGCTAGCACAGACATCTTCTGCCAAGTCAAAAATTTTGTCTTCAGTAAGTATATATAGATATTCTAATGGGCATCAACCATCATGGCAATTCTTTAAAGTTCATATTTCTGCTTCAGTTCAACAAAGGACAAACTGAGGGGACAAACAGAAAGATAGCATAATCAAGAGTAAGAAACTTTTTCTGTAAAGGGCTGAAGAGTAAATATGTTTTTGGCTTTGTGGGCAATACAGCATCACAAGTACTCAACTCTACCACTGTAGCATAAAAGTCATAAATAAGAGTAAATGAATTAGTACAGCTGTGTTCTGATAAAATTTTATTTATAAAAAATATTTCTTGGGCATAATTTAGTTCCTGAGACAGTTTGCTGACCCATGAGCAAGATGGTTGAACTTAAACCCAACATATCAATAATCATGTTAAATGTAAATGGACTAAATGCCCTCATTAAAGGCAGAGACTCAGGCATTCTACTCAGCAGTACAAAAGACGAAGTTACTAAAACATGTAAGACTTGTTATAAAAGCTATATATGACAAACCTTTAGCCAGCATTATACTTAATGGAGAAAAACTGAAAGCATTCCCTCTAAAATCAGGAACCAGACAAGGATGCCCACTATCTCCACTCCTATTCAACATAGTACTGGAATTCCTAGCCAGAGCAATTAGGCAAGAAGAAGGAATAAAAGGAATACAAATAGGTAAAGAAACTGTCAAAATATCCCTATTTGCAGACAACATGATCCTATACCTTAAAGACCCAAAAAACTCTACTCAGAAGCTTCTAGACATCATCAATAGCTATAGCAAGGTAGCAGGATATAAAATCAACATAGAAAAATCATTAGCATTTCTATACACTAACAATGAGCAAAAGGAAAAAGAATGTATGAAAACAATTCCATTTACAATAGCCTCAAAAAAAATCAAATACCTAGGTGTAAACCTAACAAAAGATGTGAAAGACCTCTACAAGGAAAACTATACACTTCTGAAGAAAGAGACTGAGGAAGACTATAGAAAGTGGAGAGATCTCCCATGCTCATGGGAGCATCAACATAGTAAAAATGTCGATACTCCCAAAAGTAATCTACATGTTTAATGCAATTCCCATCAAAATCCCAATGACATTCATTAAAGAGATTGAAAAATCTACTGTTAAATGTATATGGAAACACAAGAGGCCACAAATAGCCAAGGCAATACTCAGTCAAAAGAACAACGCTGGAGGTATCACAATACCTGACTTCAAACTATATTACAAAGCAATAACAATAAAAACAGCATGGCAGTGGCACAAAAACAGACATGAAGACCAGTGGAACAGAATAGAGGACCCAGATATGAAGCCACACAACTATAACCAACTTATCTTTGACAAAGGAGCTAAAAATATATGATGGAGAAATAGCAGCCTCTTCAACAAAAACTGCTGGGAAAACTGGTTAGCAGTCTGTAAAAAACTGAAACTACATCCATGTATATCACCCTATACCAAGATTAACTCAAAATGGATCAAGGATCTTAATATCAGACCCCAAACTCTTAGGTTGATACAGGAAAGAGTAGGAAATACTCTGGAGTTAGTAGGTATAGGTAAGAACTTTCTCAATGAAACCCCAGCAGCACAGCAACTAAGAGAGAGCATAGATACAACTAAAAAGCTTCTGTTCATCAAAAGAAATGGTCTCTAAACCGAAGAGAACACCCACAGAGTGGGAGAAAATATTTGCCAGCTACACATCAGACAAAGGACTGATAACCAGAATATATAGGGAACTTAAAAACTAAATTCTCCCAAAACTAATGAACCAATAAAGAAATGGGCAAGTGAACTAAACAGAACTTTCTCAAAAGAAGAAATTCAAATGGTCAAAAAACACATGAAAAAATGCTCACCATCTCTAGCAATAAAGGAAATGCAAATTAAAACCACTCTAAGATTCCACCTCACCCCTGTTAGAATAGCCATCATCAGCAACACCACCACCAACAGGTGTTGGCGAGGATGCGGGGAAAAAGGAACCCTCTTACACTGTTGGTGGGAATGTAGACTAGTACAACCACTCTGGAAAAAAATTTGGAGGCTACTTAAAAACTAGACATCGATCTATCATTTGATCCAGCAATACCACTCTTGGGGATATACCCAAAAGACTGTGACACAGGTTACTCCAGAGGCACCTGTACACCCATGTTTATTGCGGCACTATTCACAATAGCCAAGTTATGGAAACAGCCAAGATGCCCCAGCACTGACGAATGGATTAAGAAAATGTGGTATCTATACATAATGGAATTTTATGCAGCCATGAAGAAGAATGAAATGTTATCATTTGCTGGTAAATGGATGGAATTGGAGAACATCATTCTGAGTGAGGTTAGCCTGGCCCAAAAGACCAAAAATCGTATGTTCTCCCTCATATGTGGACATTAGATCAAGGGCAAACACAACAAGGGGATTGGAATATGAGCACATGCTAAAAGCGAGAGCACACAAGGAAGGGGTGAGGATAGGTAAGACACCTAAAAAACTAGCTAGCATTTGTTGCCCTTAATGCAGAGAAACTAAAGCAGATACCTTAAAGCAACTGAGGCCAATAGGAAAAGGGGAACAGGTACTAGAGAAAAGCTTAGATCAAAAAGAATTAACCTAGAAGGTAACACACACTCACAGGAAATCAATGTGAGTCAATGCCCTGTATAGCTATCCTTATCTCAACCAGCAAAAACCCTTGTTCCTTCCTATTATTGCTTTTACTCTCTCTACAACAAAATTAGAAATAAGGGCAAAATAGTTTCTGCTGGGTATTGGGGGGGGGGAAGAGGGAGGGGACGGAGTGGGTGGTAAGGGAGGGGGTGGGGGCAGGGGGGAGAAATGAACCAAGCCTTGTATGCACATATGAATAATAAAAGAAAAAGGAAAAAAAAAACATGTAAGACTTGGACAGAACTCGAAGAAATTATGCTGAATAAAAAGCATACTGTGTGACTCCATTTACACTAGTCCCTATTTGTCATAGTTTCACTTTCCCTGGTTTCAGTTACCTATAATAATCCTTTGTTTGAAAATATTAAATGAAAATTTCAGAAATAAGTAATTTATAAGTTCTAAATTATATACCATGCTAACTCACATGATTAAAAAAATCTTGGGTTTTTTGTTGGTACTGGTGTTTGAACTCAGGGCCTCATACTTTCATACTTGCTAGGCAGGCACTCTACTGCTTGAGCCACTCCACCAGCCCTTGTGTTATAAAATCTTGTATAGTCCTGCTCCTTTCCACCCAGGATTTGAATCATACCTTCGTTCAATATGTCTACTCTGTAGCAGTAAGCCACCCATTAGTCACTTACTTAAGTAGCTGTCTTGGTATTAGATTGTTGTAGTATTGCAGTGCTTGTGTTCCAAGTAACCCTTAAGAAAGGAGTCTAATATTATGTCATAATACCTATGTCATTCACCTCATTATATCTCATTACATAGGCATTGTACTATCTCACATCATCACAAGAGTTAGTACAATAACGTGTTTTGAGAGAAAGGATGAGACAAGTAGCTTTTATTAGAGTAAGTTGTTACAGTTATTTTATGATTCGCTAGTGTTGTTAATTTCATACATGATCTAACTTATAAATTAAATTTTATCATAGGTATGTACATATAGGAAAACATGATATATATAGGGTTTGGTACAATTTGCAGTTTCAGGTACCCACTGGGGGTTTTGAAACATATCGCCCATTGATAATGGGAGACTACTATATATGGTAGTCCCAAAATGACCAAACTATGGAAATGGAGAACAAGTTACTAGTCTCCAGAGGTTAGGGAAAGACGAAGAGAGAAAAGTGGCTATAGCCATAAGTGGTTAGCCCAAGAGATATTTGTGAGGGAACTGTACTTACCTTCACTACAGCAGTACTCTTATGTGATAACACACACACAAACACAAATAAGAACACATAAAACAGGTGAAATGTTCATGAGATACACATAATCTCAATATAAATTTCCTAGTACTAAAGCTATGTAAGATGTTAATCTATGATTTCTAACCACTGCAGATGAAATCTATAATTACCTTACATAAAGAAACTAAAAAAACCCAACTATGAGTTGCATACATGAAAAACCCATTTTAAGTGTAAAAATACAAATAGGTAAAACAGAAAAGAAATATAACCATGATAACAGTAATTTTTAAACTGAAGTAGCTATATTATCAAACAGCACAGACTTTACAGCAAAAAAACAACCATTAGAGCAGGGTGCCAATGGCTCATTCTTGTAACCCTAGCTACTTGGGAGACTGAGATCGGGAGGATCTCAGTTTAAGGTCAGCTAAGACAAATAGTCTGCAAGATCCCATCTCCAAAATAATCAGAGTATAACACACTGGAGGTGTGACTCAAGTGTTAGAGCACCTGCTTTGCAAGCATGAATCCCTGAGTTCAAACCCTAGCCTCACCACAAACAAAAAAAGAAAGAAAATTGCCATTGATAAAAAGACACTGCATAAAACTGGATATCAACTAGGTATGGCGGTGCACATCTGTAATCCCAGCACTTGGAAGGCAGAGAAAGGGGGATCCGGAGTTTGAGGCCAGCCTGGGATACAGAGCTAGGCCAAAAAAAAAAAAAAGAGAAAACTTACTAGAAGAAAACATACTTTAAAAAGCTTCATGACATTTGATTTGGCAATGATTTTTTTTTTATTTTATCACTTTTACATTTACTTACATGTGTATACATTATTTGGGCCACCTCCCCCCGACAATGATTTTTTATGTATGATACCAAAATTACAAGCAACAGAAGCAAAACTAGACACATGAGACATCAAACTTTAAAACTTTAGTATAGCAAAATAAACAAAAAAGTGAAAATGCAATCAACAAGATGGGAGAAAATAGTATTTGCAAACCACGTATCTGGTAAGGGTTAATATCCAGATATGTAAAGAATTTCTAGGAAGAGTGGTTCAAGTGGAGTGGTTCAAGTAGAGTGCCTTCCTAGAAAGCACAATTACTGTCAAATAAAAAAGAAAGAAAAAAGAATTCTTACAACTTGGGGTATAGCTCAGTGGCAGAGAACTTGCCTAACATATGTAAAGCCCTGGGTTAAATCCACAGCAGAACAACAACAACAACAAATCTATGATGGGAGGGATGGGGAGGAAAGGAAAAAGGAAAGGGAAGGGGAAAGGGAAGGAAAGGAAAGGAGAAAGCTACAGATACTCTCTGAAGTCCACAGGTGGAAAAATTCTTAGCAAAATAGTAGCAAACAGAATTCAGCAGCACATCAAAAAGAACATTCATCATGAACAAGTTGGTTTCACTGCAGGGATGTACGTGGTTAATATACACAAATCAACAAACATAATACAGCACAGCAACAGAATGAAGGATAAAAATCATATAATCACCTCAACAGGTGTAGAAAAAGCATGCGATAAAATGCAATACCCCTTCATGATAAAGGGCCTGAGAAGATTAGGTATAGAAGGATAGAACCACAACGTAATTAAAACTACACATGACACACCCACAGCTAACATCATACTGAATAGGAAAAGGCTGAAAGCACTTCCTCTTAAGATCAGGAAGAAGACAAGAGTGCCACTGTAACCACTGAGTATAGCACTAGAAGTTTTAGCCAAAGCAGTTAGGCAAGAGACAGAAATAAAAGGCACAAAATAGAAAAGGAAGAAGTCAAACTATCTCTGTTTGCAGATGACATAATTCTTAGGTAGAAAAACCCAATGACTCCACCACAAGACTACAGAATTGATAAATGAATTCAGTAAAGTAGCAGGATACAAAATCAACATACAAAAATTCGGAGTTTTGAGTAGGGATGTAGCTGATTGCACAAGGCCCTGGATTCAATCTTCAGTACTACCATCATAAAAAAAAAATCAGTGGTTTTTCTATAACACCAATAATGAATTTGCTGAGAAAGAAATCATAAAAGCAATTTCATTCACGATAGCTACAATAAACTTAACCAACTGAAAGACCTCTACAATGAAAATTACAAAACACCAATGAGAGAAACTGAAGACACAAAAAGATGGTAAGACTTTTCATGTTCGTGAATTAAATGAATTAATATTGTTAAAATGCCCATAGTACTCAAAGTGATCTACGGATTCTATGCAATTCCCATTCAAATGTCAATGATATGTTTTAAAGAACTAGAAAAAATATCCCAAAATTTATATGGAAGCACAAAAGACCCCAAATAGCCAAAGCAATCTAAGGCAAAAAAGAGCAAAACTAAAGGAATCACAACACCTGATGACAAGACATGACAAAGCCATGGTAACTAAAATAGCATGGTATTGGCATACTAAAAGACACATATGGCATTGAGTGATGGCTTGTGCCTTTAGTCCCAGCTACTTAGGAGGCAGAGATTGAGAGGATCACCATTAAGGCTAGCCTAGGCAAAAAGTTACGGAGTCCTCATCTCAACACTTAAGCCAGGCTTGATAGTATATGCCTATGATCCTAGCTACATGGCTGGTGTTGGTAGGAGGAACACAGAGACCAACCCTAGTAAAAAGTAAGAGAACCTTATATGAAAAATAACACAAAAAGGGCTACAGGGATAGTTCAAGTGGTATAGCACTTACAAGTGTAAGCCCCTGAGTTGAAAAACTCAGTACCACCACAAAAATAAACACACACACACACACACACACACAGACCAATGGAATAGACCAGAGATCCCAGAAATAAACCCACACATCAATAGCCAACTAATTCTTAACAAAGCTGTCAAAAACACACACTGGAGAAAGGATAGTGCTGGGAAAACTGGATATTCATATACAGAAGACTGAAACTTGACTCCTATCTGCAAAATTCACTCAAAATAGATCAAAGGCCTAATTGTAAGACCTGAAATTCTGAAATTGCTAGAAGAAAACATGGAGTAAACACTTCCAAGACATTGATACAGGCAATGATTTTCTGGGCCCAAGAGCAACTTGACAAATTGGACTATATCAAACTAAAGAGCTTCTATAAAGCAAAGGAAACAACACAGGGAAGAGACAGGCCACAGAATGGGGGAGATATATGCCAACTATTCATATGACAGAGGGCTAATATCCATAACACATAAAGAACTCAAAAAACTTAACCAAAAACAAACGATCCAAAATGTTTTAAAATGGGCAAATGATCTGACTAGACACTTTTCAAAAGAAGAAATAAACCAGGCGCTCATGGCTCATGCCTGCAATCCTAGCTACTCAGGAGACAGATAAGGAGGACTGCAGTTCAAGGACAGTCTGGGCAAAAAGAAAGCAAGGCCCTGTCTCAAAAATACCCAACATACACACCAAAAAAAGGACTGGCGGAGTGACTCAAGTGGTAGAGTGTCTGCCTAGCAAGTGTGAAGCCCTGAGTTCATATCCTGGTACTTAAAAAAAAAAAAAGAAAGAAAGAAAAAAAGAAATATAGGTGACTAATAAATATATGAGAAACTGCTTACTATCATTAGCCATCAGAGAAATGCAAGTTAAAACTATAAGGAGATACCATCTCACCCCATTAGAAGGGCTATTAACAACAACAAAAATAGTAAATGCTGGCAAAGATGTACAGAGAAAAGGAACTCTCACACTGCTGATGGTTATGTAAATTAGTACAGTCATAAGAGAGGCTTCTTAAAACACTAAAAAGAGCTGGGCTCTCACAGCTCACGCCTGTAATTCTAGTTACTCAGGAGACTGAGATTGGGAGGATTGTGGTTCAAGGCCAGTGCAGGCAATAGGTTAGCAAGACCCCACCTCAACCAAAAGCTGGGCATGGTGGTGCATGCCTGTCATTCCAGCTGCAGCAGGAAGCCTAAAATAGGACGACTGGTAGGCCACCTGGGCAGAAAGTGATACCCTGTCTCCAAAATAAGCAAAATAAAAAAGGCTGGAGTTGTGACTCAAGCATTTGAGCTCTTGCATTGAAAGTGTAATGCCTAAGTTCAAACCTCAAAAAAGAGAAAGAACCAGCTGGGCATGGTGGTGCATGCCTGTAATCCCAGAATTTGGGGAGGCTGAGGCAGGAAGATCACAAATTCCAGGCCAGCCTGGGCTACAAAGTAAGACCCTGTGGGAAGGAGAAGAGGGGAAGAGAGGGGAGGAGAAGGAAGAAGGAAGGAGAGGGTAGGAGAGAGGTAGAGAGGGGAGGGAAGGGGAGAGGAGCCAGGTGTGGTGGTACATGTCTGTAGGTCTGTAATTCAAGCTATTCAGGAGGCTGAGGTAGGAAGATTAAAAGTTTAAGCTTGGGCAATTTAGCAATACCCAAAACAAAAAAAAAAAAAGGGGTGAGAGTATAGCTCAACAGCAGAGCACTGAAGAATAAAAAGAACAATAACAACCACACAATCAGTGGAAATTCCCTCCAGTGCAATACAAGATATAAAAAGGCACAGAACAGAAAGAAACTGTCCATTTTAGTGTTACTGGACATGTGAGATCTTCTGACTAAAATGACAGAAGAAATGAAATGGAGCCAAAGCCAGCATGAAGAGTCAGACACAGATTAATTAAAGGGAGGGAACATCACTGATTGAGAAATATCAGGCCGAAACCTGGACAAAGAAGCTAGGTCTTTATTCTTTTTGCACGGCACTAGGGATTGAACTCAGGGCCTTCTGCTTGTTAGGCAGGTGCTCTACCACATCAGCATGCCCGGATCCTTTTACTTTTAGTTTATTTTCAGATAGAATCTTGAGCTTTTCTGGGGCTAGCCTTGAACCATGATGATCCTCCAGAGTAGCTGGAATTACAGGCATGTGCCACTACCAAACCAGTTAAGGTATGCAGTTTGAATAGCTTATCTTCGCACTCAAGGCCCTCCTTGCTCTGGCTCTAGTCTAACTTTAGTCTTCCTCTGTTCATTTTTAACATAAAGTAGGGGGAAGGGAAAGAAGATGGAAATACTACTTAAACCATGCCCTTTGCCAGACATCTTACTTATGCTTTCTCATTTAAGTGTCACAATATTACAGATGGCCTAAACCTCCCTGACTTGCACAGGGTCACACAGCAAGAAAATGGTAGAAGCTAGAGTTTCAATCCAGTGATTAAGCCCATTCCTTTTCTACTATATCACAGCTTTCATTATTCAATTTTCCTCAAATGAATGTGCAAGTGCTCAAGATACTCCTGGTGAAGCAATAATGTCAAGGCCTAGCTTAAAAAATCCTTCTTGTCAGGTGCAGGTGGCTCACTGCAGGTGGCTCATGCCTCTAATCCTAGCTACTCACAAGGCAGAGATTGGGAGGATCGCAGTTCAAACCCAGCCTTGGACAAATAGTTCCCAAAACCCTATCTCAAAAAAAGCCATCATAAAAAAAAAAAAAAAGGACTGACAAGTGATTCAAGCAGCAAGACTGCCTTCCTACTCCTAGCAAGCCTGAGGCCTTAAGTTCAAACCCCAGTGCCACCTAAATAAATAAATACTCCTTCTTTTATGAAGCCTTCTCTAATTCTCCAAAAGACATGTGATCTCTCTGTTTTGTGAACCTCTGGATATCTCTGATTGTAACTTTCTTCCTTATATTTCTGTTTTAGGTTTACCTGATTAATACACTGTAAACGCTTTTAGGAGGCCAGCTAAGCCATGTACTCTACCGCTAAGCTACACAACCAGCCCCAGAAGAGAACAGTTTAACAACCTCTAAGTTTTTGTCTATAATTAGCTAGGGTCATGAGTGATTGGCTTAACATGATTTTTGTGGATAGGTGGTCTTCCCCTTAATATAAAAAACTGGATCAATTCTTCAGTACTGGTTAGTCTATTGAGTCTTCTTTCATCTAGTACTTTTGTTGACCCAAATTTTGTTCTAAGTGTCTAGGAGTCCTGATAGCAGGAACCATAAACCTACCTTTAAACTTTACTAAGTTTAAGTGCATAGAATTCAAAATAATCACATAGTTATCTCCCTTATCTCAAACTACTCCATCTTTGTCCAGTGAAAGACTTCATTTATTAGTGTTGCCCTAAATTTTCTTCTTTTGTCACATATCATTACGTGTTGCATTGCAGGTCCTGGGGATTCAAAAATGAGTATGACCTACTCAGAAGGCAGAGATCAGGAGGGCAGAGGTTCAAAGCCAGCCTGGGCAAAAAAGTTCACAAGACCCTATCTTGAAAATACCCAGCCCCAAAAAGGGCTGGTAGAGTGGCTCAAGCAGTAGAGTGTCTGCCTAGCAAGTGTGAGCCCCTGAGTTCAAACCCCAATACCACCACCACCAAAAAAATAAAAAAAATATGAACAGCAAAAAGCTAGAACTGGGGATGTAGCTCAGTGGTAGAGTGCTTGCCTAGCATAGTCAGGGCCTTTGGTTCAATACTCCCGAACCACAAAAAATGGAAAGAAAAGAAAAAGCCAAGTGCTTAATAGCAGTGCTATTCAAAGTAGATCTGGTTCACAAACTAGTTTTTTTTTAACAGGTCTACAATGAGTTAAATAAAAAGAGTGGAAACTTTAGAAACTTTTATTGTAAATTTATTCTTGAGAGAGTAATTGTATATCTTTTGAATTGAATAATAAAAATTGATTTGTATTACATATGACCTTTTTGATCTCATTTATGATATCTTTTATAAAAGTTTTGGTCCACAAACTGGTCTCTTCCAACAAAGTTTGAGAAATACTACTTTATGGCAGAAACCCATGACAGATAAGAATATGTTATACTTTCCCACTAAGACATGCACAAAGGAATGTGTATCTCACAGCAAGCAAATAAGCAACTGCATCAAAACTTGAAAAATGGTGTCGGGAGATTAAAAGAAAATCACCGAGGTAATGATAAAGCACTCTTAAGAATAGCTGTATCGTTGATCCTGCTGATGGACTAGGAGATTACACATTATGAAAAGACAAATGACTCAGATAAAAACTGCTTCAAGAGTCACATGCTAAAGCCAGGCATGATGGTTCAGGCCTGTAATTCCACTACTTGGGAGGCTGCAGCAGGAGAATCATGAGTTCAAGGACAACCTTGTCCACATAGTGAGAGCCTGGGCTCTTACTAGTGCCTGGCTAATGATAGCATGACTGCCTAACAAGCACAAGGCCTTAAGTTCAAACCCCAGTACCATCAAAAGAAAAAAAAAATAGTAAGACCCTGTCTCAAAAAAAAAAAAAAGTCAGATTCTAAATGTGAAGAAACTTAAGGCATAACTTACTTAATCCCACATACTTTCCTTTTTAAAAGATGTATATACAAAAGTAGTCTTAGTTTTTAAAAAACATACCTAAAATAAATTAAAAAAATTAATAAGACATGGCATAATAAATCCTTATCATGAAGGAGCTTGAGTCATCAAGTGGCTGCAAACAGAATACTGGTAAGTGGTCAAGGCAATGAGAGAGCTACATACAGGATGTTACGAGAACCTAAAATAAATGAACCTGAGTGGTCAAGACAACCAGTAACTAGATAGCTCAGGTTGAATGCCCTTAGTCTCCATTCTGCTATATCCAACTATAATTAAGTTGCATATGTTCCACTTACATTTTTCTCATGTTGTTGGCCTCGCTTCTCTAATCATACCACCTCAGCAACACCCCCTATCATTGGACACCTATTATTATAGCCTCTTCTCCCACTAATATATCCTTCTTACTGCTGCCTGCTATCATTTCCAAATTGAAATCTGATTACACCAACTCACTGCTTCAAAGCCTCCACCAAAATAATGGTAAATAGAAAAAAGCTAGATGCAACTACATAATACCTACATTTAAAATATGTTTATGTGATAGACAGTACAACTGCTGTTTTAGATCAATTCCAAAAACCTTTATTTATTATAGGGAACTCTACAGAGGAAGTTCAAAGTGGGCCACAGAACTTTAAAGTCTGTGTCATCCAAAATACATTTCCAAAGCTCTTCAAATTCTAAGAAGGAAAGAGAAATGACTAAATCTTCACTATTGTTATGGCTGCATTTCTGCTTTAACTAGGTTAAATATTCTTAAATATCATACATTTTAACATACTTTAAAATTGCTTGTCTAATGATCATATAGTACACTGGTTTATAGAATTTAAGGAGAGGTAGCATGGTATAGCAGAAATGACAGTAGTTAAGTGTCATGATAATTGTATTATTATTTCCAGCTGCATTAATGGGAAGTTGCCTAATTTTTTTAAGTCTGTTTCTTCATTCATAAAAGAGCAATCTTTTTCAGTAAAGGGCCAGACAGGCTTTAAGACCATACAGTCTCTGTTAAAACAATACCAGCCTGTTAAAACTACTCAATTATGCCATTATAGTAAGACAGTAGCCATAGATAATACATAAAAAAGGGGCACAGCTGCACTCCCATAAAACTTTATTTACAAAAAAGGTGCAAATCCTTATCTCAACCAGCAAAAACCCTTGTTCCTTCCTATTATTGCTTATACTCTCTCTACAACAAAATTAGAGATAAGGGCAAAATAGTTTCTGCTGGGTATTGGGGGGGGAGGGAGGGGGTGGAGTGGGTGGTAAGGGAGGGGGTGGGGGCAGGGGGGAGAAATGACCCAAGCCTTTTTTTTTTTTTTTTTTTCATTTTTCTTTTATTATTCATGTGTGCATACAAGGCTTGGTTCATTTCTCCCCCCTGCCCCCACCCCCTCCCTTACCACCCACTCCGCCCCCTCCCGCTCCCCCCCTCAATACCCAGCAGAAACTATTTTTGCCCTTATCTCTAATTTTGTTGTAGAGAGAGTAGAAGCAATAATAGGAAGGAACAAGGGGTTTTGCTGGTTGAGATAAGGATAGCTATACAGGGCATTGACTCACATTGATTTCCTGTGTGTGGGTGTTACCTTCTAGGTTAATTCTTTTTGATCTAACCTTTTCTCTAGTTCCTGGTCCCCTTTTCCTATTGGCCTCAGTTGCTTTAAGGTATCTGCTTTAGTTTCTCTGCGTTAAGGGCAACAAATGCTAGCTAGTTTTTTAGGTGTCTTACCTATCCTCACCCCTCCCTTGTGTGCTCTCGCTTTTATCATGTGCTCATAGTCCAATCCCCTTGTTGTGTTTGCCCTTGATCTAATGTCCACATATGAGGGAGAACATACGATTTTTGGTCTTTTGAGCCAGGCTAACCTCACTCAGAATGATGTTCTCCAATTCCATCCATTTACCAGCGAATGATAACATTTCGTTCTTCTTCATGGCTGCATAAAATTCCATTGTGTATAGATACCACATTTTCTTAATCCATTCGTCAGTGCTGGGACATCTTGGCTGTTTCCATAACTTGGCTATTGTGAATAGTGCCGCAATAAACATGGATGTGCAGGTGCCTCTGGAGTAACAGTCTTTTGGGTATATCCCCAAGAGTGGTATTGCTGGATCAAATGGTAGATCGATGTCCATCTTTTTAAGTAGCCTCCAAATTTTTTTCCAGAGTGGTTGTACTAGTCTACATTCCCACCAACAGTGTAAAAGGGTTCCTTTTTCCCCGCATCCTCGCCAACACCTGTTGTTGGTGGTGTTGCTGATGATGGCTATTCTAACAGGGGTGAGGTGGAATCTTAGTGTGGTTTTAATTTGCATTTCCTTTATTGCTAGAGATGGTGAGCATTTTTTCATGTGTTTTCTGGCCATTTGAATTTCTTCTTTTGAGAAAGTTCTGTTTAGTTCACATGCCCATTTCTTTATTGGTTCATTAGTTTTGGGAGAATTTAGTTTTTTAAGTTCCCTGTATATTCTGGTTATCAGTCCTTTGTCTGATGTATAATTGGCAAATATTTTCTCCCACTCTGTGGGTGTTCTCTTCGGTTTAGAGACCATTTCTTTTGATGAACAGAAGCTTTTTAGTTTTATGAGGTCCCATTTATCTATGCTATCTCTTAGTTGCTGTGCTGCTGGGGTTTCATTGAGAAAGTTTTTACCTATACCTACTAACTCCAGAGTATTTCCTACTCTTTCTTGTATCAACTTAAGAGTTTGGGGTCTGATATTAAGATCCTTGATCCATTTTGAGTTAATATTGGTATAGGGTGATATACATGGATCTAGTTTCAGTTTTTTGCAGACTGCTAACCAGTTTTCCCAGCAGTTTTTGTTGAAGAGGCTGCTATTTCTCCATCGTATATTTTTAGCTCCTTTGTCAAAGATAAGTTGCTCATAGTTGTGTGGCTTCATATCTGGATCCTCTATTCTGTTCCACTGGTCTTCATGTCTGTTTTTGTGCCAGTACCATGCTGTTTTTATTGTTATTGCTTTGTAATATAGTTTGAAGTCAGGTATTGTGATACCTCCTGCATTGTTCTTTTGACTGAGTATTGCCTTGGCTATTCGTGGCCTCTTGTGTTTCCATATAAATTTCACAGTAGATTTTTCAATCTCTTTAATGAATGTCATTGGAATTTTGATGGGAATTGCATTAAACATGTAGATTACTTTGGGGAGTATCGACATTTTTACTATGTTGATTCTACCAATCCATGAGCATGGGAGATCTCTCCACTTTCTATAGTCTTCCTCAATCTCTTTCTTCAGAAGTGTATAGTTTTCCTTGTAGAGGTCTTTTACATCTTTTGTTAGGTTTACACCTAGGTATTTGATTTTTTTTGAGGCTATTGTAAATGGAATTGTTTTCATACATTCTTTTTCCTTTTGCTCATTGTTAGTGTATAGAAATGCTAATGATTTTTCTATGTTGATTTTATATCCTGCTACTTTGCTATAGCTATTGATGATGTCTAGAAGCTTCTGAGTAGAGTTTTTTGGGTCTTTAAGGTATAGGATCATGTCGTCTGCAAATAGGGATATTTTGACAGTTTCTTTACCTATTTGTATTCCTTTTATTCCTTCTTCTTGCCTAATTGCTCTGGCTAGGAATTCCAGTACTATGTTGAATAGGAGTGGAGATAGTGGGCATCCTTGTCTGGTTCCTGATTTTAGAGGGAACGGTTTTAATTTTTCTCCGTTAAGTATAATGCTGGCTGTAGGTTTGTCATATATAGCTTTTATAATGTTGAGGAACTTTCCTTCTATTCCTAGTTTTCTTAGAGCTTTTATCATGAAATGATGTTGGATCTTATCAAAGGCTTTTTCTGCGTCTATTGAGATGATCAAGTGGTTTTTGTCTTTGCTTCTGTTAATGTGGTTTATTACGTTTATTGATTTTCGTATGTTGAACCACCCCTGCATCCCTGGGATGAAGCCTACCTGGTCTTGGTGGATAATCTTTTTGATGTGTTGCTGAATTCGGTTTGCCATTATTTTGTTGAGGATTTTTGCATCAATGTTCATTAAGGAGATTGGCCTATAGTTCTCCTTTTTGGAGGTGTCTTTGCCTGGTTTTGGGATAAGTGTAATAGTGGCTTCATAAAATGTGTTTGGCAGTTTTCCTTCCCTTTCTATTTCATGGAACAGTTTAAGGAGGGTTGGTATCAGTTCTTCTTTAAAGGTCTGATAGAATTCAGCAGAGAATCCATCAGGTCCTGGACTTTTCTTTTTGGGGAGACTCTTGATTGCTGCTTCAATTTCATTTTGTGTTATAGGTCTATTCAGGTGATTAATTTCCTCTTGGTTCAGTTTTGGATGATCATATGTATCTAGAAATCTGTCCATTTCTTTTAGATTTTCAAATTTATTTGAATATAGGTTCTCAAAGTAGTCTCTGATGATTTCCTGGACTTCCATGGTGTTTGTTGTTATCTCCCCTTTTGCATTCCTGATTCTACTAATTTGTGACCCAAGCCTTGTATGCACATATGAATAATAAAAGACAAAGGAATAAATAAATAAATAAATAAAAATTAAAAAAAAAAAGGTGCAAGTTGGGTTTTACCTGTAGGCTGAAGTTTGTTGACCCTGGGTATAGGTCATCATTTCCTTCTAGTTCTAAACTATGGGGATACTCTTTTTCCTATTTAAAATTACAAAAGCTGCTCCCCTGTATATTTTTTAGAAAAATGTGTCTAACACAAGGCACGTAAGCTAGTGGTTTATATAGCAGAGATCTTAGAGCAAGACTATTTGTTATTTCCTATTAGCTATAGGTACATCTCTTAAATTACTCCAAACTACAACTTTTTTTTAAAGTTTCTGTGAAGGTTAAGTAATACATGTAATGTTTACTGTATGTAGTATATAGTAAACATTTATAAGTAGATGTTATTATTCTTAAGAATTATCCTGAGTCCTTGAAAAGAAACACAATGCTCCAAGATTTTTTTCCAGCAAAAAAATAAACTATTTTATAATGATCTACATTAGCATGCAAATTATCAGTAACCCTCAAGAGCAGAAGATGAGGACCATCTATATCACTGTCTTCCTTTTTAAAAATTTGACAACAGTCAGCATTACTAATGTGTCTACTATCAATTTACTGATTGTATGACTTTCGTTGTTACATAACTTTTCATTAAATTCAGTTTTGATTCAGTTTCTTCACCTGTAAAGACAAGGAAAATAGCAATACCACATTTATGATAAGGCTTAAATGAGTTAATTGCCTGACACATAAGCTACATACATAAGTAAACTGATATAATGACTTACTTTACATGTATTCATTTCAATCCTGAGGACAACTAAAAAAGTATTAGTCTTATTTTTATTTAATTTTATTTACTATGGTAGGTAAAGAGGCTCAGAGAAGGTAGAAACATACCCAAGGTGTTTTAGCTATAAAGTGGTAATGCCCAGATGTCAACATAGGTCTGCCTGACTCCAAAATCCAAGTCTTACCAGTAGGCCAAAGACCCCAGTAATTTTAACTCTGTGTAGAAGTGCCTATATATAAATGTCTTAGAGAGGACTAAATAGTAGTATTAATAATATTCTCCCTACATAGGAAATGTTTTAGAATTTCTTTTTAAGTTCAAGAGGAAAAGAATACCCATAAAAACCATAATCTTCTGAAAATAATGGTATTCACGTAGGGAAAAATTTTTTTCTGAAATTATTATCCTGTGTTTTCCATGTGCCATCAATTTAATTCAAACTTGCAATATCAAAATAAATTAAGCAACCTCTGCATCAAAATAAAGACAGTATAACAGTACAGTGACTATGCTTTTATACATGAATTATTCTACAAATGCTAGCATTCACCTCTAATTGAACTTTGAGGTCTGTATAAACCCCTATTTTCATAAAAAGCAAGTCTAGAGAGTCACAACTGTACTAAATTATTCTATAAATTCCCAGGTACTGATTTTGAACCTTGAACTTTGAAAAACAGTTAGATTTCAAATGAAAATACTGACCAACATCAAAAGGGAAAAAAGATCTCAAAGAAAAAGGTGACATTGCTGCAATGAGACTCATTCATAAGTTTGTATAGCTTCACTTGATCCACCTCATGCTCCTCTCCAAGCCTTGGGAATGCTACTCGTAACTGATCCAGAAATAGTAATGCCTTCACATTGTAATCGTAAAACCTTATAGCCCAGCAAACGATCACTACACAAGGAAAATAGGGCAGTTAGACACAGCTTACTTGCAAACTCTATTATAAGAATGAATTTAAACGTAGACCTATAGCTTAACTCTGAGTTCCAAAGATACAAATAAGATTCATTTCAAATGTTACGAATTAAAATCACAAATTATAATCTAACAATAGACATACAAATAAATTATAAATTTCTCAAAAACATATATATCTGTATTCTTTCCAAACCAGCAATACTGTAAGTCAAAATAATCATGAGTTAGGACTTAATACATCTTTACACTCTGACATACAAGAAATATTATACAAAGACATGCTACATAAATATCTACTTTGAAAGATAAAATACTTACTTTTCTTTAGCATTTGGTATTTAGTAGAGAAGAAGAATGTCCAAATTTTAGAGTAAACCAAATTATATTTATAATTTTAAATAATTGTCAAACATGCTGGCTTTAATAAAGTACTCTCCCATCTATTCTAGTGCCCATCAAAGCTGTCAGGCAACAGAAAAATAGACAGTATCTGCTCAATGACAATGGACCCATCAGTGATATCACCTCCAGAAGAAGACACTTTATCATAAATATCAACTTGTACTTCTGGAAGAAAAATAGGCACTCTACTTCAAAAATTACTTGTTCTCTTTTCTGTCCTCCAAAAACTAATTTTAAAAATAATCTGCAAAATTTCTAGTAAAGAAACCTGCCTGGGTAACTGAAGCTAGTTTTCTTAGGACCCTTAGGAGGTACGACTGGGGATGTAGCTTAGTGGCAGAGCATTTGCCTAGCATGTGCAAGGGTCTGGGTTCAAAACTCAACACTTTCCCTTTAAAAAAAAAACACTTTGCCAGGAATGGTGATCATACCTGTAATCCCAGCTACTTAAGAAGGCTGAAGAAGGAAGATCTCAAGTTTGAAGCCAGCCTGGGCTACGTAGAGGAAAGAAATAAAAGAAGGAAGGGTGGGAGAAGGGAGGGAGGAGGAAGGCAAGAAGAAAAGGAGAGGAGGGTCACGAACCTCTTTTTTAAATCTGTTGAAGCCAGAAGATACAAAATGCACACAGAATTCATAGACTCTTGGAAGACATTTTGTCACACCAACAAATACAGGTTAAGAATCAGAGAGGCAGTAAATAATTTCCCATGGTCTCTCCAACGCTCTTTCATAAGTCTATCTCTGATTTAGGAACCAACTAAATCATTAATAACCAACCAAATAATATACTTTCCACTTGAAATTAGCCAAAAGGCCGGGGAGCAATCAAATAATACACTGTTTATACAACTAATCCTTTAAAAAGAAAAAAGTTAACAGCATTTGCACCAGGAGTATCCATCAAATTGTACTGGTGGTATCTTAAAATATAGCATGTGACTCATGCTACCTATAAATATTATAGTACATTATGGTATATAACATGCTTCCACATAAGTAAAACTAATCCTTACAACAATTCTAGGAAAACAGAAGCATAATATATTATTTTTATCTCTCTTACATAGCTAAGGAAACAGAGGTTCAGATAACAACTTGCCATGGTCACACAAACATGAATGGAGAGCTAGGATTCTAATCCAGAACTAAGTTGAGTACATTATCAGTCCTTATTATATATTAATACTTCCACCAAAGCACCTCAGAACAGAGAAAACAAACAGACATTAACTATAACAAAAGCCTAGTGGACCATATTTTATTGCAGACTTATCTTGACATCAGTAAACAGAACTTAATGTGTTTAAAATATTCAATTTCCTCTTGCTTCATTTGCTAATATAAAACATTTTTTCAGAAAAGAGTAGGTATGGTTATGCTAATGAGTTTAACACTGAAAAACATGACATTTTGATATTCTATGAAATATTTCTTCTCATTCATCTTTTTAGTTGTTAATATACAAAATTAAATGATTCTTTGCTGAGGATTTGAATATAAGAACTTAAGCATACAATTTAAAACATGAAAGCTATCTGAAACTAATTTTTAGGATGCTCAAAATATTCTTGTGTGTGTGCAGGCATGTCCTTATGTGTATGTGTAGGATGGAGCCCATGGCCTCTGGCTTGCTTTACCACTGGGCTACATCTCCAGCCTCTTTAACCTCTTTTTAAGTGACAACACATTCTGGTTCTCTACTGCTCTCAAAAGTTCTTTGTAAAACAAAGGGGTCATTTGTCAAATCCCAAGAATGTACAATACCTGGAGTGAGCCCTAATGCAAACTATGGATTTTGGGTGATAATGTCACTACCAGTAACAATTTTAACAAATGGATCACTCTGGTGAGGGATCTTGACAGTAGGAAAGTTGTGTTTCTGTGAGGCCAGGATTATATGCGAAATTATTATACCTTCTGCTCAATTTTGTTGTGAACTTACAACTACTCTAAAAATAATATCTATTTTTAAAGAGGGTGGGGCCAAAATTTATCCACTCCACTTTCTTCTTAAAGGGAAAACATTGTTTGTTTTTAAATTACTCTCACTGACTGTGAATTGGGTTTCCTGTGGGGATATAGAATTTGCAATTATTACAGAATATATAATTTTAAAAAGCAATAACAGTAATCTTATTAAATGTTAAAAGAATTAGTGGCTTTATGTAAAAATGAGGGCTGGGGATGTAGTTCAGGGGTAGAGCACTTGCCCAGTATGCACAAAGGCCTGATTTCAATCTCCCAAACTGCTGTGTACATATGCACACACACAGAAAAATAATGATAAAGCTAACTGGATACAATTCAATAGAGTATCTTTAGACATTTATTTTTATATCTATGCTTATACTATTTGGTATATAAAAGGCAATGTATAAAGTCACTAAAAGTTTTAAGTGGGTCAGTCATTTTGACTGAGGAACGAAAGGTGCCAGGAGGAAGTAGGAGGAAAAGCAACAGCCAATGCCAAAGCCATCTCTAAGCAGCTTTCCAGGCGCCAGCAATATTAACACTGGTGCACTGGTTACCCAAGTGCACTCACCCTCTAGTAGGGCCAGGACATGAGGGAGATGGAGGAAGGCGGGTTTTCTCGTGGAGAGATAAGAACAAGAATCCAACAACTGTCAACTTACGTAAGAGAGGGAAAAAAATGCACTCTGCAGATAAAATACTGTCAATCCAGGTTCTGAGACCCTTTCCCAAAGTATCTACTCTCTCCAACTGGTAACAGAAGCCGAACGCAAAAAGCAACAAAGAAAGGTGTGCAATTAAAACAGACGACAAGGAATACTGAAAAACCTTTCTACGAAAACCATGAAACACTGCCAAGAGGGAAAAATACAACAAGGTTTCCCAAACCTGAGCGCCCCAACGCTAGGACTGTGCAAGGCCAGCGAAGGACCAGGCACCGGCTGGAAAGCACAAACTATATGCTGACAACTCGCTCCCCCTAACCCAAGAAACCAGCAAGCCCAGCGGAGAGCTGAGGGAAGGAGCAAAGCGCTGTCACCGCGGCACTAAAACGACTCCACCGAACGATCGACTGCAGCTTCTGGTGTCACACCGGGCGACACTTGCTCACAGTGACTCCGCGCCACAGAAGATACCCCATCTCGGCCAGAGAGCCCCGGTGGCGGGCGGGTGGCGGGTGCGGGCCGGGCGACCGCCCCGGGGCTGTGGAAGCCCCCGCAGGCAGCCGATCCCGGGGGCGTCCGGCAGCCGTTCCTGGCCTCGAACCCACGACATCAACACAGCCGCTGTAGCCTGAGCCCGTGGAGCACCTGCCCGCCCCTCTCTCCCTTAAAGCCTACAAGGAGCGAGCCACCCGCGAGGATGACAGAGCCGGGGCTCGCGTCCCCTCCGAGAACGCACCCGTTCTCCCGCCAACGGGGGCGACCCGGCGACGCCGCGGAGCGAGGGGGCGCGAGCTCCGGCTGCCGGGCCCCAGCGCTCTGAGCTGCGGAGTTTTGGCTGCGACTCGCGGGCTCGAGTTTCGGGGCGGCGTGACGACTCGGACTGGGCTCGGTACGAGCCCACAGCCCGCACAAAGAAAGAGGGGTGTGAGCGGAGCCGAGCGTCGGTTACCTTGATCCTCCACTTGGTTCCTGCCAGCGTCGCCAAGGCTCCGGAGCCCGGACGCCTCCCCGCCGCCCCCAGCGGCGCAACACTAGCTGGCTCCGACACCCGACGGACGCGCGCCCTCGTGCGCGGCCCCGCCGAGACCCGGCCGGCGCCTGGCGTCCTCAGGTCCCGGCCCCTAAAAGCCCCGACCTCGGGGGGCGGGGCCAGGCAAGAAGACCGCGTCGCCACGCACAGCACTCTGGGAATTGTAGTTTTCGACTCCCTCTGTCCCGGGTCCGCCCCCACCCCCACGCGTCCACCGGGGACGACTGCGGTGATCTTCAGGGGTTCCTGCGCGGTTACTGAGCGGAGTAAAGGCCCACCAGCGCCTAGCGAACGTCCCCAGGACAGACGTGCAGACAGGACCCTGTATAAGTACCTCTGAGGTTGTCCATGGCTTCACTTCCGTGCGGCTGCTAAACTGAGTCTCTCTGTAAATCCATCAAATCTCTTGCGCCTTCTGACTCAGTTCTTAGCATTGATGTCCAAAAAAGTGAAAAAGAAAGCCTCGCTATTTCTGTTTCTATCTCACTTTCACCACAGGCTCTACAAGAGATACACAAAAGAGTCTGTGTTTGTAAACACATACCCACAGTTTATAAACCTCAGGAAGCAGTTGATTGAACTAAGTTGTCACAGCTAAAAACCATTACAAGTAACAAGTAAAAATGTTGAAATAAAGCAGCTTTTCAATAAAGTGAAATGCGAGGGGGGGGGGCGTTGATCAAGAGAGCAAAGAAACAATGTTTTAGGATATGTTTTAGGATATTTCCCTGAAAGTATCTTTTACCACAGCCACTTCAAGCTTTCACGGTCCTAAAAACTTTTATAAGAAATTTAATTTTAGGCTGTGCATTGGGTTCAGACCTGTAATCCTAACTACTCGGGAGCGTGAGGCAAGTAAATTGCAAATTGGACACCAGCCTAGGCAATTTAGTTTGACAGTAGCTCAGAGTTTTAACAGGAGGGCTGGTAATGTAGCTCAGTGGTAGAGTGCTTGCCTAGCATGCAGGAGGCCCTGGGTTAAATCCCCAGTACCACCCCCCAACCCCCCCCCCCACAAATTAACCCTATAATATTTAGGAATATTAACACATGAGTTTGTGTTGATTCTTCTAGAAACATATATATGAGTATATCATATATCCACATATACAAACGTGTCTTATTTTTACATAGAAATAAATAATTCTTCTGTTTTCTTTTTATCAGTGTATATGAATCATACAAAGGTTTTCACCGTGGTATTTACATACATGCATACACTGTACTTTGATCAGAATAACCCCCTCTATTACTCTTTCCCCCATTGCTCCCGCCCCTTAATTTTTAAACAGCTTTTAGTTGGGCTCATTCCATTTTTATAAATAGACAAAAAGCACTTCAAAATTATTCATCACCCATTATTCTCTTGCCCTCTGCCCCATTCTGCTCATTCTCCTTAAACAGCCCCATATTTACATTCTTGTTTTATAGAGCAGGTAATGTAGATTCTGTGTGTGAGAGAAAATGTGAAATATTTATATTTCTGAACCTGGCTTATGCTACTTAACACGATAATCACAGTTCCATCCATTTTCTTGCAAATGGCATAATTCCATTCTTTCCTATGGCTGAATAAAACTCCATTGTGTATGTATACCACATTTTCTTTATGCATTCATTAGTTGAAGGGCATCTAGACTCATTCCATAGCTTAGCTACTGTGAACAGAGCTGCAATAAACATGGGTGTGCAAGTGTCTCCATTGTACACTGACTTACATTCCTTTGGATATATGCCCAAGAGCAGAATTGCTGGATCATATGGTAGTTCTATTTTTAGGTTTTTGAGGAACCTTTCATACTGATTTCCATAGTGACTGCACTAATTTGCATTCCCACCAACAATGTGTAAGTGTTCCTTTTTCCCTGTATCCTTGCCAGCATTTGTTGATGATGGCAATTCTAACTAGAGTGAGATGGAGTCTGTGTCATTTGACTTGCATTTCCTTCATGGCTAGGGATGCTGAGCATTTCTTCATGTATTTATTGGCCATTTGTACTTCTTTTGAGAAATGTCTGTTCAGTTCATTTGCCCATTTATGAATTGGGTTATTGGTTCTTTTGCAGCCAGTTCTTTTGTTTTGTTTGCGGTACTGGGGTTTGAACTCAGGACCTACACCTTGAGCCACTTCACCAGCCCTTTGTTTTGATGGGATTTTTCAAGATAGGGTCTCAAAAAATTTGCTGGGACAGGCTTTAAACTGCAATTCCCCAGTCTCTGCCTCCTGAGTAGCTAGGATTACAGGCATGAGCCACCAGGTCCCAGATCGAGCTGAGGGTTTTTTTTAGCTTTTTATATATTCTAGTTATTAATCCCTTGTCAGATGAATAACTGGCAAAAATTTTCTCCCATTCTGTAGGCTGTCTCTTGAGAGCTTGTTTGGAGGTTCTAGTAGGGGAGTACAGCTACTTGTATACCCTTGACCTTAGAATGGTCCTCCTCTATCAGGGATGGTCGTCCTCTTCCACCAAGCACGCAGCTTCGGGAGGGACACACATGGAGTGGTGAGGGAGGAAGGGGACACCCGCCTAGCTAGCCAGATCAGCAGAATCAACCCTGGCGATCAATGGGGTGACAGATGTCACAGCCAGATCGCCCTCACATCCTAGGCTGTATCTTCATTCTAATGACTGTTTCTTTAGCTGTGCCAAAGCATTTTGTTGATGCAATTCCTTTTGTCAATCCTTGCTCTTATTTCCTGAGCTGTTCAAGAAGTTGTTTACCTATGCCTATATCTTCCAGTTTTCCTTTAGTAGTTTAAACGTTTCAGGTCTTACATAAGTTCTTTCACTTTGAATTTATTTTAGTAATAGAGCAAGACACAGGGATTTAGTTTCAGTCTTCTACATGTGGATATCCAGTTTTCCCAACATCATTTGTTGAAGAGGCTATCTTTTCATCAACATATGTTTTGGGCCTTTGTTGAAAATCAGATGACTGTTGCTGTGTGGGTTTATAGCAGGGTCTTCTATTGTATTCCATTGGTCTGTGTGTCTGTTGTTATGATAATGTTTTTCTGTTTTTGCAACTATGGCTTTGTAGTATAGTTTGAAGTCAGGTATTTTGATACTTCCAGCATTGTTCCTTTTTGCTCAGGATTACCTTGGCTATTTGGGGGTCTTTTGTATTCCCATAAGAATTCTAGGATTCATTTTTCTATTTCTTTTTTTTTAAATTATTCATTTATTCACATGTGCATACATTGTTTGGGTCATTTCTCCCCATTTTTCTGTTTCTGTGATTAATGTTATCGAAAACAATCTGTATATTGCTTTTGGTAGTATAGTAATTTTTCACAATATTGATTTTGCCCATCCATGAACATGGGAGGTCTTTCCATCTTCTTGTGTCTTCTTTAATTTCTTTCTTCAGTGTTTCATGATTTTCATTTCTTTCACTTCCTTAGTTAAGTTTATTCCTAGTATTTTTTTTTCTTTGCAGCTATTGTGAGTGGAATTGTTTTCCTGATTTCTTTCTTGGCCTGTTCATTGTTGGTGTATAGAAAAACTATTGATTTTTGTATGTTGATTTGATATCCTGATATTTGCTGAAAGTGTTTATGAGAGCTATGAGTTATTGATAGAATCTTTTTTTCCTGCACTTCTGTGTGTGTGTTTGGGTGTGGGTGTGGTACTATGGTGTGAACTTAGGACTTTGTGCTTGCTAGGCAGGCTCTCTACTGCTTGAGCCATACTTCCAGCCCTTATGAAATCTTTAAGGTTTTAGATACAAGATCATATCACCTGCTAAAAAGAATAATTTCACTTTTTCCTTTCCTATTTGTATTCCTTTTATTTCTTTCTCTTGCCTTATTTCTCTAGCTAAGAATTCAAGTACTATATGGAATAAGAGTGGAAGAGTGGATACCCATGTCTTATTTCTGACTTTAGAGGAAATGGTTTCAGTTTCTCTGCTTAGCATGATGTTGGCCATAGGTTTGTCATATACAACCTTTGTTATGTTGACGTACATTCCTACTATTCCTAGTTTTTCAGAGTTTTTATCATGAAAGGATGTGATTTTTCTCATTGACCCTGTTTATGTGAGGTATTACATTTATTGATTTGCATATATTTGAATCATCCTTGCATCCCTGGAATGAAACTAACTTGATCATGATGTATGATCTTTTTAATATGTTGTTGAATTTGGTGTGCAAGTATTTTATTGGGGATTTTTGTGTCTATGTTCATCAAGAAATTGGTCTATAACCTTCTTTTGTTCCATCCTTACCCAGTTTTGATATTAGAGTAATACTGGCTTTGTAAAATGAATTTGGTAACATTCTTTCCTTTTCTGTCTTATGGAATAGTTTGAGGTTGATTGGCATTAGTTTTTTAAAGGTCTGGTAGAATTCAGCAGTGAATCTGTCTGGTCATGGGCTCTTCTTTGTTGGGAGTTTCTTTATTATTATTTCAGTCTTATCACTTGCTATAGATCTGTTTAAGTTATTTATATCTTCTTGGTTCAATTTGGATAGGTCATATGTGTCTAGAAATTTAACCATTTCTTCTACATTTTTCAGTTTGTTGGAAGAAAAGTTTTCAAAATATTCCCTAGTGATCTTCTGAATTTCATTGTGTCTTTTGTAATAAGCCCTTTTTCTTCTCTAATTTTATTAATTTGGGTCTTCTTCCTTTTTCTTTTGGTTAGGTTGGCCTAAAACTTGTCAATCTTGTGTATCTTTTTAGAGAACTAAGATTTTGTTTCATTGATTCAGTGTATTCTTCTTTTAGTCTCTATCTCATTAATTTCTGCCCTAATTTTTATTACTTCTTTAAATCTACTTATTTGGGATATGGCTTGCTTTTGTTTTTCTAAGAGCTTGATGTATATCATTAGGTTTTTTATTTGAAATTTCTCTGATTTTCTAGTATAGGCACTCATGGCTAAAGCCATCCTTTTAGCACTTTCTTTGCTGTATACTGCAGGTTCTGGTAGGTTGTGTTTTCATTTTTACTTGAATCTAGGAGTTTTCAGATTTCTTTCCTACTTTCTTCAATGACTCACTGATCATTCAAAAGTGTGTTGTACAATCTCCATAGATTTGAAGAGTTTTTGGAGTTTTCCTTGCTGTTGATTCTAATTTTATTCCTTATCATCTATTAGGATGCAGGAAATTATTTCAGTTTTTAACATGAAGACATTCTTTATGGCCTAAGATGTGATACATTTTGGAGAAAGTTCCATAGGCTGCAGAGAAGAATACATAATCTGCTGCTGTAGGATGCTATATAGATGTCTGTGATGTCCATTTTGTCAGAAGTGTTGTTTAGTTCTGAGAAAACTTTGTTGATTTTTTTTTTGTCTGGGTGCTCTATCTATTGATGAGGTCTCAGACTACTATTGTATCAGAACCTATCTTTCCCTTTATGTTCAGTCATTTTTTAAGGAAATTTTGGGCACCCATGTTAAGTGCATATATATTTAGAATCATTATATCTTCTTGACCTTCTTTATCTCTTCTGACTAATTTTTTCTTAAAATTTGCTTTGTCCAATATGAGAATAACTACTCTTGCTTGCTTTTGACTTCAGCTTGCTTGGTATTATATATTTTTCTATGCTTTCAGTTTTAGTCTGTGTGTCTTTGCCTGTGTGGTATGTTTCCTGTAGACAACAAACAGTTGGATTCTGTATTTTAATCCAATCACTCAGTCTCTGTCTTTTGATTGGAGAGTTAAGACCACTTATACTTAAGGTTATGATTGAGAGGAATTTACTGTTTCTTGTGATGTATTGTGTTTTTTCTAAGTTGACTAGAGTTTTCCTTATTCTTTTCTTTCACCATTATTCATCTTTGGAGTTTGTTGGTTTGCTGAGTTGAACATGTGTTCATCTATTCCCCTTTTGAATTTTATTCTTTCCTAGGCTCTCCTTGTGATTATCTTTCTACCTTTTCCATGTATAGCATTCCCTTAAGTATTTTCTGCAGTGCAGGCCTGGTAGAAGGGAGGATTTTATTTCTCCATCAAAACTGAAAACTAACTTTGCTGGATATAGTAGTTTGAGTTGGCAGTTATTTTCTTTCAGAGCTTGAAATATATTATTCTGTGCTTTTCTGGGTTTTAGGGTTTGTCGCTAAGAGGTCTGAGGTGACTATGTATTTATCCTTTTATGTAAATTTGCATTTTTCTATTGCAGCTTTCAGTATCCTTTCTTTGTTCTCTAGTTTTGGCATTTTAATTGTGATGTGGTGTGGTGATGTTCTTCTCCAGTTATGTCTGTTTGGTATTCAAAATGCCTCCTATACGTGGTTTCTATATCTTCCCCAAGAACTGGAAATTTTTGGTTGTAATTCCATTGGATAGGCTTTGTACGCCTTTAGTTTTTATCTCAGTTCCTTCTTATGCTCCACAGATTCTTTTTTTTTTTTTGGGGGGGTGGTTTGAACTCAGAGCCTCATGCTTGCTAGGCAGGTGCTCAGTGCTCTTAACTATTTGCCTGGGGCTGGCTTTGAACCAGGATCCTCCTGATCTCTGTCTCCTGAGTAGCTAGGATTACAGGCATAAGCCACTGGCATCCAGCGATGGTGGTGTCTGTTACTGCTTTTGCTTCTCCTTCTTCTTCCTTCTCCTCCTCCTCCTTCTTCTCCTTCTTCTTCCTTCTCCTTCTCTTTCTCCTTCTCCTTCCTCCTCCTCCTTCTTGTCAGAAGACGAAAAAGGAGGAGGAAGACTGGAGTTTGAACTTAGGGCCTCTCTATCACTTGAGCCACTCCACCAGCACATTTTTGTGATGGGTCTTTTTTTTTTTTTTTAGATAGTCTCACAAAACATTTGCCTGGGGCTGGCTTTGAACTATGATCCTCCTGATCTCTGCCTCCTTAGTAGCTAGTATTACAGGTGTGAGTCACGAGTCACTGGTGCCCAGCTCATAACAGTACTTTCACCTATTTTATATATATATATATATATGTGTGTGTGTGTGTGTGTGTGTGTGTGTGTGTGTGTATGTATATGTATGTATGTATGTATCTTACAAAACAAGATTTACCTTAACTGAAACAAAACACTCCTTTCTAAATCTGACAGAAAGTATCTTTTTACTTTTTATTCTTTCCTTTCCTCCCTGGCTTCATTTGAGGATACACAAGACTAATATGAAAGGATCTGAGAGATTCCTTCCCCTCCTAAAGTCCCATAAATAAAAAGTGGAAAGAACATGTTGACATCTGTTGGCTCATTGATTGCACTTTAGTCAGAATAAATTGCAATGCTTAAACCTCAATCAACATTTGCATTTTACATTTTAAGCCTTTATCTCTAATCCTGCAATAAAAGGCTTTATAACCTAAAAAAACTTTCTGATACTGCCTTCAAAGGGATTTGGAAAGATTAATCAAGAGGACAAATTTAGCCTCATTTGCTGTGGAGGGAAAGCTTGTGGACAGAGGTTAAGAGCTACTGAGAGTCTTTGTCTACAGATCCTGAATCACCAGCAAAGTCACCACCACCTTGTTCAAGTCAAGTCACCAGATAACAGTTAGTTACTCCATCCACCCCTGGACTCTATCTTATCAAGCTCAGGGCCTTGCCCTTGCTAGACATGCACTGTACCATTTGAGCAATCCCACTAGCTTCTTTTGTGTTGGTTGTTTTTGAGACACAGTCTTGCTTTATGCCTGGGATGGCCTGCACTACAATCCTTCTATTTGTGCTTCCTTGTGTAGGTGTGATGACAGGTGTACACCATTGTGCTCTGCCATTGGTTGAAATGGCATCTTGTAAACTATTTGCCAAGGCTGGCCTTGTACCATGATCCTCCCAATCTCTGCCTCTTGCGTAGCTAGGATTACAGGCAGCCACCATGCTGGACCACCACAACCAACCTTTACTGTGGTGCTCAAGCTTCCCATAACAATTATTTCCTGCCTTGTGCTCCAAGACACACTGTCTAGCTACCTTTTCTGGCCTTGGTCCAGTGGGGCATTTTATGTTATTTTAATAAGCTAATAACAGTTTTTCCATCTGTTTACCCATGCAATCAATCTGACAAAGATAGCTCTAAACCTCTACTGACCTTTTTCACTGTTACCTCTGAAATATGTGACGTTCCCTCATTTCTCACTGGCCTTTTATAATTGCTGCTCCTCCTGCCACTTTGCCTGGCTAACTTCTAACCACCATCCAGTATCATCTTGGACACTGTTTTAATCAGAAAGACTTTCGTCTTTGCAGTTCCTCTCCCATGCACATTGCAACCTATTTTGCCCCAAAGTAACACCAGCAAGCATTTAAATGATCTATCTCTTTCATTTGTCTGAAAACACCTTACACAGAAAATAGAAGCACAGTACTTGACGTATGGTAGATTCTCAAGAAATACTTGGGCAATAAATGAATGCTTATCAACTTTGTATGATAAAGGGTTCAATGTATATTTTTCTGCCAAGAACCAGATAGTAAATATTTTAGGGCTTCAGGACCATAAAGTCTTTGTCATAGCTACTCAACTCTGCTTCTTAGAGGACCATAGCTAGTTCTCACTGGTACTCTAGAATGGTACTCTAAGAAAAAAATTAAGTTAAAAGTCTGAATGAAAGGCATGAGGGTACTGCTTTGAGCTAGAGGACATTACATAAAGATAGATTTACATAGCAGGCACACTGTTCTTGTTTCCTCTGAATATTTATTTTGGGGAGTTTGTGGTGGTCTGTGAGTGGAGCTAAAACAGAAGGCATCCTTGGTATGGCTACTGCTAGTTCAGTTTGTGCTCTTTTGAAAACTCCCGGTGTTGGTAAGTTTTTAAACTTGTTATTAATCTGTTGGGTTTTTTTTTTTTTCATTTTTAGCACTTCACTTTGGCTTACTCTATCATGCCCAAGTCAAATCACTTTCCATTTCCCATCAACCTGCCCAGATATGTTTCAGTTCTCAGGATGCATATATGGGGAACTGGAATTCTCTCTAGAGGAATAGGTGAAATGGCAGGATAATTTGCCTTCATCCCTACCACACTCAAAAAGAATTGTGACTTAGCCTAGGGATATAGCTCAGTGACAGGGTGTTTGCTTACCATATATATGCAAGGACCTGAGTTTGATCCCCAGCTTGAGAGAAAAGAAAAGAAAATGAAAGAGAATTGTGTTTTTAGTTATCAGAAAAACATATTCAGACTGTTTTCCCACTAACTTTTTATTGGTGGTGGTGGTGTTGGGTCTGTGGTTTGAACTCAGGGCTTTATGCTTGCAAAGCAGGCACTCTATCACTTGGGCCACACCACCATTCCATTTTTCTCTGGTTATTTTAGAGATAGGATCTAGGGAACTATTTTCCCTGGACTATCCTTGAACCACAGTCCTCCCAATCTCAGCCTCCCAAGTAGCAAGGATTAACAGGTATGAGCCATTTGTGCCCATGCAATAACTATTTTTGAAATTTATGCAATTTATTTGAAAACAAAATTGTATTTATATGTATGGTTGGAACTGGTATGCGAGACAAATATAACTTTCACTTCTATTATGTATCCTAAATGTGTGATCTTCATGAAAAGTACCTTTTCATTAAGCTATAGCTCCATGTTATATTAGCTTTCAGATATTATCTTCACATTTTCATAATAGAATTGTTGTTTTGTTTTGTCTTTTTGAGATAGGGTCACACCGTGTGGTCCAGGCTGGTCTTAAACTCACTATCTTCCTGACTCAAGTGCTGGTATTACAGGTGTGCATCACCACGCCCAGCTTCACCACAGAGTTTTATCTCTGAAAACATTTTAACTAAAATAAATGCAATATGGAAGACCTTGTTAGTCACTTAAGCAACATCTTGTGCTTTCTTCCTTAGTAAAGGAGCTCCTGTATATGTGTCTTTAGCTAAAAGGTTGTTTTTCAGCCTTTTTTATAGTCGGTCTAAGTTCTAGCCATGAAATACAAGTGTCACACAGGGATTTGTTGATGACTTCTTAAAAGGAATTGACCTAGCTGAGGGTGCAAGTATCTGTCTTCTTCTTTCTTCCTGGAAGTGATGGCTTGCATTTTAGGAGCTATCTTGGAATATAAAGCTGTTTGAGGGTGGAAGTCATGTATAGGATGGTGGAAGTTAGAATAATAGGATTGTGAGTCCCTGATGACCATTAAGCTATCAGTTCAGCCCCAGATTGCCATGCAATGAAAATAACTCTGATATTGTTTAAGCCATTGTGTTTAGGGATTTTTGTTTTTCATAGACATACTTAGCTCTGATTTAAGAGCATGTTACTACACATGCATCTCTATATGTAATATATATGTGTGTGTGTGTTTATGTAATACATTTATATGTATATATGTATTTAATATATATGTATATATGTTTACATATACGTAATGGAGCATCTATCTGTTGAGTGTTAAGTTATGGTATATTATGCAACCTTCCATATTCTCTGCCATGTGACATCATCCTGACCTCTGGGAAGGGAAGAGGAGGAGACTGCACTTTGAGTTTAGTCACATGACCAATAGTTCAAACATTCCTACATAATGAAATCCCAATACAACCTGTGGACACCAAAGCTCAGTGGAGCTTCCTGGTTGGGGAACACACTAATGTGCCAGAGGGCACATATCCTAACTCCATAAGGAAAGGGCATGGAAGTTCTGCATTTGGAACCCTCCAACACCTCACCCTATGTGTTTCCTCATTTGGTTAGTACTGATTTGTATCCTTTATAATAAAACATAAAGACAGTGCTTTCCTGACTTTTGTAAGTCATTCTAACAAGTTATTGAACATTAGGGAGCCATGGGATCCTCTGGATTTGGTTGCAAGTTACCCAGAAGTGCCGGTGGTCTAAGGATCCCTAAACTTGCTGCTTGCAAGTTAAGGACTGTGCCCTTAATCTGTAGGTTTTGCACTGACTTGCAGTAGTTGTGTCAGATTGCATTGCAGAATTGTGTCTTAATGGTAGCTTCCACAAACATAGTCTTACTAAAGGTCTTGAGGTCCTGGAAGTTCCAGTTGCAAAAAGAATAATATTGCATCTGGTTAAAAAAAAAAAACAAAAAAATGGCATCCAAATTGCCAAGTGGACTGCCAGGCTTTCAAGCTTTCTTTCCTTTTTAATTTGAAATTTAGGATTGCTGATTTTTTTTAAGGGTCAGTGGAGAAAGAAGCTATAGCACACAGGAACCATGAGATCAACTGTTGGAAACCACTGATTGAGAGATAAACCAGGACTGAGTAATCAGACAGGGCATGTGAATTTACCTCACTAGACCTCGACCGTTTTACATAGAAACTTCTAGACATTACTTTGAGGTTCTAATGTTGCAACATGTTGTAAATGAGGTAATTCTTTCCCCTAAATGGTTGCTGGTGGTCACAAAGCCACAATCTAGAAGTCATGCACCCATAATCCTTGCATGAGCAGATAGCAGCTTGCATTCTCATATTCTCTCATCTTCTAAGTGATTTCTGTGGGGAGTTTATAAGCCAATATTGAAAAAGAAAGAAAGAAAGAAAGAAATTGTTATAATTGTTTTTCTTTTTCAAGGAAGCAGAATCAGAAGAAAGCCTTTCAGCCTATTTCCTCAGAGGCAAAACCTGACTATTAGAAGAAAGTAGCTTCTTGTTCAGCCTATCTGGAAGGTTCCAATTGCTCCTTTTACCATCAGCTAAGACTTGAACTATAGAAGGTCACAGAGTAATTGGATATATGCCTATAAATGTAGAGGTCCAACATGACTCTTCCTTTATGCTAACAGCTGTCCAGTAGAGAACAGATGAGGCCAAGAAGAGCTCTGGACAGAAGACATGTGATCACCCTTGCTGCATGCCTATGGGCAAGCAGTCATTTACACATCACTCAGGACTTCTGTGTGTGTGCTGGGGCTTGAACCCATGGCTTTGTGCATACTAGGCACGTACCCTACCAGTGAGCTACAACACCAACCCTCATCAGTCAGGACTTTAAAAATTCTCTCAGTATATCATCCTCCAATCTGGAATGCCATTTTTCTTTACAGCTAAAAAGAAGTGTCTAGTTTAACCCCTCTACTTCTCAACTGTCTGTTCTGTCATACAGTTCCCTGTTCTCTCATCCAGTTCATTCTCACTGTCACAGACTGGCTGCTGGCAGGAAGCTCCTGGTGCACTCAGGCAATGTGGGCGGAATTTAATAAAGGTGTCAACAGATCCTATGGAAAGCTATAATGAATAGTTTGGTGCCCTTGAGTCAGCAAGAGAGCAGTTTCCAGAATCTGAAGAAGAAAACTGTGTCTAGAGGGCCTCCTGGCCAAAACCTTCATAAGGAACACCAGCTAGCTGAGGCAACCCTTGTGCAAGAAGGAAGTTGTTATAGAACACTCTAGTCTTCTCCTCTCCCTCTTGACCTCCTCCAATGACATCCCCATCTTCATATATGGCTACCAGAAGCCAGAGGACTTACTTTTCTACATAAAGTCCAGCTTTTCTGACACAAAGCAGGATGGGGAAGGATTTAAAATTAACACCTGCTATTACGTTTTGCTCAGGCTGGGCTTATCACCTTCATTTCCAACAGTCAGGTGATCCTCTAGTGTAGGCCAGGATTCAGTTTATGACCTTCTTTAAATATGGAAGTGCCTCCCTCCTCAGTTAACATTTTCATCTGTCTCACTGACACTGACACTTCACTATATGGAGTCAACCTTCAGTGTTAGCAGAGGATTGGTTCCAGGAACTCCTTGGACACCAAAATTCATGATGCCCAATTGCCACACATAAAATGGTCACAGTTATATTTGCATGTAACTTCTGCACATCCTTCTTTATATTTTAAATCATCTCTACATTTCTCATAAAATCTAATACAAGGTAAATGCTATGTAAATAGTTGCCATATTGTTATATTGTTTAAGGAATAGTGGCAAGAAAAATGTCTACATATTCAGTACTGACTTGAATGAGATGTGAAACAAAGTTGCCAGTGTTGGAGAGGACAAAGGGTCTCTGGAACAGCAGAGAGCTATAGCTGGGTGTGTCAACACACACCCTTGTTCATGTGGATTCAGCAGGGTGCTTAGCATGTATCAAATTCAAGTTCTGCTTTTTGAAACTTTCTGGGATTTTTTTCCTGAATATTTTCCATCTGTGGTTTTGGTTGAATTTGCGGATATGGGATCCTCACATAGGAAGAGTATTGCTACTTAAAATATTTAAGTAGCAAGTAGGGCTGGAAGTGTGGTTCAAGTGGTCCTGCTTAGCAAAAGAAAAGCCCTAAGTTCAAACCCCAGTACTGCCAAACAACAACAATAATAAATAAATAAATAAATAAATAAACCAAATGTTTCAAGTGTATGTATATTGGTAAGACAAATTTTCTGAGATGTCCTAAATGTAATTACAAGGACCAGGAATAGTCTAGGAGGTTAATCAGAAATATGCTATAGGCTGAAGAGAAGAAAAGATCATTTTCCTTTCTTGAATGTATGTTAAAACCTGAACTCAAATCCTATCACGACCTCTTAAGTATCATCATTCTGCTTGCAGTCACAACCAATCCAGAGGTAGCACTTGCTTTGGCTTCTGCCTCCCCCACCCCAAAACTTCCCCACTGTGAGCAGTCCTGCCCTCTAGTCTATCACCAATGCAGCTTCATCATAAACCACTTCTGCCTGTGCTTCCAATGCCTGTATTTCTCCCTCAAAGTACCATGTAGGAAAGGATGCCGGATGAAAGAATAATGTAATACTCAACTCCCTGTGGCAAGAATGTACAGGGATGTACTCTGTTTGAGCTGATTACTGTGCCCCGATATTTTCCTCATTTGTTTCCATGATACCTAAACATAATTTTTCCTTTTTTCTTTTCTTTCTGTCTCTCTGTGTCTTTTTTTCTCTCTCTCTTCCCCCCCCCCCCCACCTCTCTCTCAAAATTGAACAAATGACAATTATAAAATACTTTGGTTCTTTAGAGCTGTGGACATTTCCCACCGCTACCTATGCCTTTCTGCTGGGGGCTACGGGAACTTGTCCCAGGCTTGTCCTTTCTTTCTGACTCGCATCTGTAATGGCTCAATAAACCTTTTTATCTCAGCGATCTCTTGGTTTCTAGAGTCTGGTCAAACAAAGTATTCCATTATATTTAAGCTCTGGGGACCCCAGTTTAAGTGTTGGGTATCTTTCCTATTTCAGCACATCTTGCCAGTTAAGCACAAAGCAGTTGAACTAAATTACAATCTTCTCAATTCCCTCCCTCTTCTTATCCCCACCCCCTAACATTTCAGGGGAGGCTTAGCCCTTCATAGCATCATGGAAACAATCATTCAAAATCAGTAGTAGAAAGAACAAGAGGCCTAGAGGTTAAGATTCTTTATGTAAATGCTGGTGTGGATGAAGTTGGGGCTGCAGAGCACACAGGTGGAGCCTCAGCTCCCATCAGCAGGCACCTGCAGCTTGACCTGAGATTTTTTTTATCTGCCTGGGGCCATAGCAAATCAGGGAAGTGAGTTGTACACCTTGGAACTCTGGGAAACAACACAGAAAGTACTTTGGAGTTGACCCCACTAGGTGAATGAAGTTTCTGTGAATTTCCTGAGGGTACCCCTGAGCTTGCTTTTATTACTGGCTCTCTTCCCTTTCTCACTTCCCCTCTCCTCTACCATTGCCTCTTGGGATGGCTTCCCCAATGAAATACCCTACTTGTGTTTCTGGGGCAACCCAATCTGAGACAGGTTGTTGCTGTGTGCCAGATGTCTACTGTAAAGTACCGCATAGGAAAGGATGCTGGATAGAAGAATAATGTAATACTCAACTCCCTCTGGCCAGAATGTACAGGGATGTACTCTGTTTGAGCTGATTCCTGTGCCCCGATATTTTCCTCATTTGTTTTCATGATATCTAAACATAATTTTTCCTTTTTCTTGTCTCTCTCCCCCTCCCTCACTCTCCCTCCTTCCTCTCTCACTCACTCTCCTTCCCTACCCCCACCCCTGCTGGGGATTGAACCCAGAGCTTCATGCATGCTCGCCCAAGTGTTCTATCACTGAATTACATCCCTGTAAACAAATTTTTGATATAACTAGGAAAGCTACATAGACATTTTTCAGAACCGAAAGTAAAAGTTAGTAACGTTTTATCTCTTTATAGAAGTATCATGCTATACTCTCAGCTACTCAAGAAGCTGAGGTAGGAGGATGGTGAGTTTGAGGCCAGCCTGGGCTGCATAATAAGACCCTGTCCCAAAAAGCAACAAACATAAAACTCAGCAACTATTCTTATCTTGTTGTGTACCTTTTAGATAATTTCTTTACATACATTATTTTCCATATATATGCATGTTAGAAATAACACCAGTGGTGTCCATTTTCAAGGCAAGGCATTTAACCCTAGCCACTTGCTTGTCTATCTGCTTATGCATGTTGGGGGAAGGGGCAACTGAAATGGGAACTTAAGCTGGGAGGGGTAAATCACAATAAAATGAGAAAATAGGTAAAAACTGAATACATGCCAGAAGGCACATATCACAGGAAGACCTTCCTGCCACAGGAAGAGGCAGATCTCACTTCTAAAATATGACCAATCCCAAGACAGGCATATTTTAAAATAACACAATAGGAATTAGGTGTCATCCAGGAAAAGAATATAAACTCAGCCAAAGAGGAACAGGGTTAGGGTCCTGAGTGCTAGCAATAAAGTGCTTATTCTAACTGCTCTAAGTGTACCTGGCTTACTCACTCTTGTTCAGATTGCCATTAAAGTCTCGCTTCTGCTGCACTTCATGTGTCTCTGAATCAATTCTTTGAGTTTGAACAAGTGACCATATTTCTCACAATACATATATATCCATATATACCTTGGAGGGAATTCTGGGCATCAAACCCAGCATACTAGGCTTGCTCTGCCACTGAGCCACAAGGATTTTTAAAAATTGCTTTTTTCCCCTCTTTAGAATTTATGCTGAATAGCTTGCCAACTCCAAACTAGAGTATTTATATCTAACAACATTGAAGAATGCTTGCAAAGTATTTTACTGTATGGACTTAACAACTACCCATTTTGTGAAGCATTCATTTTTAGATGCTTGTTGTTTTGAGTTTTTCAGTTATCACACAAAATGTACTGGGTTATATAGCTTGTAGTTAAAACATCAAGATGTTACTGGAAAAAATAGCACTGATAAATACATCAGTTCTTGCATCTGTTGGAATTAAAGACTCTCTGGTGCTAAAAACAGACACACAAAAGACAGAGAAAATCTTGACAAGATTTCTTTTGATCAAAAGGGTGCAAGCATGTACTCACTCCAGCGGAGCAGACACGCAAGCACAAAACGGCTGACAGTGGCTCCTCCTTATATCCCTGACACAGTTGTACCTGTCCCTCACCTGGGATTTGTCCAGGCCAAAGGTTCACAATCTTTCCTGATTGGCTAAAAAGGTTTAGGGGATGGGTTAGAGCACATAATTTGGTGGGCAATTTTCACAGGCAATGAGGCTGTACAAGAATCTGGAAGAAGAAACAGGAACCCTTTAAACAATGCAAGTCAACTAAGATGGCAACCTGAGGAATTTTAAAGTAATCTAAGAGGGTGACATATATTTTGACAGAAAAGATCATTTTTCCTACACATCTGGCAGGAAAAGAAGCAAGACACAAATGTAGTAAAAATTGTTAGGAAAGAAATTTAGTATAACAGGATAAAAGTGGGAAGAAATGGGGCGGGGGGGGGGGAGGGGCGAATATTTCCTGTCCCTATGCAGGAAATTGGAGTAGAGACTCAAAACGTTGCTTTCCATTTCTTAGTCTTATACTGGAGCTGGGAAAATACACGCGGTCAAAGGTAATGGATCTGGGTAGCTGAGGTGCTTATTAAAACGGGGGCGGGGGGGTGGTCATCCTGGCCAACTCCAAGTGCAGAGATAATAGGGGCGCCTATTATTAGAACTTCTCCCTACCAGATACAGTATTTTTCACCCTTCTAAGGAACCTGGGAGCTTGTTAACATCTCAAAGAGGAAAGCAGAAGCAGATAGCTCTTGTATGTTCTGAAAGGAGATGGGAGGGAACTAGCTGCTCTATCTTTTCAGTTTTTACTTTCTCATTCCAATGCCTGAGTCTGGCCTTTTAAATATTTATTAAAATAATATAATTTCCCTGTCTCCTCATCTATCTGTCCTGCCTCAAAGATACTTCCTAAGAAGTAGAATTACTGTATCAAAAGGCACATAAAATTCAATTCTTTTTTCTTTTGGTAGAGCTGGTTATGAGCCCAGCGCATGGACCATGCTAGGCTATACCCCCTGCCCCACTAAGGAGATTTTTGACATCTTAAGTGACCCCTTTCTAGGTTTAGACTGACACTAATATATGAGATTGTTTATTTTTTGACACCTCTACCAATTCTTTTTTTTTTTATAGTTGCCAATATTTAACTTTCTTTCTTTGATTAATAAGGATGAATGTATTTATTTATTTAGGCAGTACTGGGTTTTAAACTCATCTCTCTCTCTCTCTCTCTTTCTCTCTTTCTCTCCCCCCCCCCCACCCCGTGAACTGGCTTCTTCCTGTATGTAGGCACAGTTTGCTGCTGGTCTGTTAGCAGATGATGCTGTTATTGTTCTTTGTTACCCGGCTGGTTACTTCCTCCCTAAGTAAACGTAAGAGTGGTCTCTGATCGCTTCCTGCTTCAAGAATCCAATTCTCACTGAAGTCTCACCTTGGTTTCAGCACCACTGACCTCTCTGTCCAGTTGCCAGTGCTCCACTGTCTCACCTATCAATAGTGAATTTCAGCAAACTCTGACTTATAATCAGTAACTTACTCCTTTCAACTTCCTCAGCAACACCTGAATTCTCATCTCTTCCAAATTTTCAAATAGTGGAACTTTTTATTTGTTCGTTTGTGTTTTGAGACAAGGTCTTGCTGATACTAGATTGCTGATCCCAAGTTTGTGGCTGGGTGAAGTCGATGACTGAAGATGCCAGGTTTATTGCAAAGATAGCAGAGCTCCCATGTGGGAGGAGGTAAGGAAGTTAAGCCATAGTATAGCCAGAGTCTAGGATTGATACAGGGCTCTGCTTGGCTTAGGTCCAACTATTCTACCTTGAAACTACATTTGTGATTGGTTGGCACCTGATCAACTTCTCACTGAATCCGGTCACCTGCCTGACCACATCCTTATCAAACAGAACATTCCGAGAAGGTCTTGTCAGCTCCTCCTGGTCCTGGGGCCTTCCACCCACATCTTGCAGCTGCATTCTGTTATCTTGATGAGAGGCCTGTTGTTTCTCATGCCCCTTCAGATGTCTGCTTCTAAAATATCTCCTTTATCCAAAATGGAGTCACCACTGTCATTTATTCCCCTCACATTGCTATGTAGTCCAATGATGACTTGGAACTCGCCATGCAGCCCAGGCTGGCTTCTAACTCGTGACCCTCCTGCCTCAGCCTCCCAGATCCGGGGATTGCAAACATGACTGCCACTCTAGGTGAAACATCTTTTTACAGCTTTTTGTTCCCCTCAAATCCAATCCAGTGTGATTTTGTAGTTTCTTTGTTCATAGTACTCATAGGTTTTCCCTGAATGCTTTGTCTACAACCAGGACTCTAATTTAAACCTGTCACATTCTTTCAGAGTGACATCTTCCCAGTCAGAGCTAGGAGAGCTCTACACTTACAATTTTATTATTTAAAACTAACTACATAATAAATCAGACTCAGAAACACAAATATTGCATGCTTTCTCTCATATGCAGAATCTAAATTAAAAAAAAAAAGATGTAGAAATAGAAGGGGGACTATTTTGGAGGAGGAAAGTGACCAATGGGAGCAGGGAGGGGGTGAATGTGGTCAAACTACATCAAATACATGTATGAACATATGATACATAATGAAATTCATTCTGAGGAATTAGCATATGCTAATAAAAAGGAAAAATTATATATGCCTCATGGCACTTAACAGTATATGTGTATGTATAAGGTGAATTATCCTTTTATACACAAACACATGTGTAATTATACACACGTATAAAGGATTATGAAATAAGACGGTACTTACCTCTGAACATCCTTTCCAAACACATCCCTGTCTGTTTCCCACAGAGATAAACAGTACCCTGAACGTAATGGTGTTTGAATATCATTCTCACATATTTCTTTGTAGTTTTACCCTATTTGCATTTGCTTTGCATGTTTCTGAAATGTAAATAAATGGTATCATACTCTACATATTTTCTGCAACTTGCTTCTCTTGCTCACATGGTGCTTGTGAGATCTGTCCCTGCTGATTTACATGAACGCTCTTTATTCATTCTTCACTGGTGTGTAGTGTTGCCCTGGGCACATATACTACCACACCATAAGCGCTCATCTGTCCTGCCGATCTGTCCTATCTTCCAGCTCTTCACTTCTACAGACATTGTTGCCACGCACGGCACGCGCTTTATGAGCGGAACTGCTAGTCTTACCCTATGCCTGACTTTGAACTCACTGGATAATGCCGAATTATCCATGACTTCTATGATGGTTGTATCAATTTATATTTTTATGAAAAATCTCTGAGGGGGGGTTGGAGGTGTGGTTCAAGGTGTAGAGTGCCTGCCTTAGCAAGTACAAGTCCTGAGTTCAAACTCCAGTACACAGAGAGAGACAGCGAGAATGAGACAGGGAAAATGAAAGTCAGGATTTCAGTTGCCCTCCATTCTGGCCAACACTTGGTGGGTTTTTGCTAGATTTCTTAATTTATGACAACCTGGCATATATATAAAATAGTATCTTGTCAAGAAAGAGTAGGAAATACTCTGGAGTAAGTAGGTATAGGTAGGAACTTTCTCAATGAAACCCCAGCAGCACAGCAACTAAGAGATACCATAGATAAATGGGACCTCATAAAGCTAAAAAGCTTCTGTTCATCAAAAGAAATGGTCTCTAAACTGAAGAGAACACCCACAGAGTGGGAGAAAATATTTGCCAACTATACATCAGACAAAGGACTGATAACCAGAATATACAGGGAACTTAAAAAAACTAAATTCTCCCAAAACTAATGAACCAATAAAGAAATGGGCACGTGAACTAAACAGAACTTTCTCAAAAGAAGAAATTCAAATGGCCAGAAAACACATGAAAAAATGCTCACCATCTCTAGCAATAAAGGAAATGCAAATTAAAACCACGCTAAGATTCCACCTCACCCCTGTTAGAATAGCCATCATCAGCAACACCACCAACAACAGGTGTTGGTGAGGATGCAGGGAAAAAGGAACCCTCTTACACTGTTGGTGGGAATGTAGACTAGTACAACCACTCTGGAAAAAAATTTGGAGGCTACTTAAAAAGCTGGACATCGATCTACCATTTGATCCAGCAATACCACTCTTGGGGATATACCCAAAAGACTGTTACTCCAGAGGCACCTGCACATCCATGTTTATTGCGGCACTATTCACAATAGCCAAGTAATGGAAACAGCCAAGATGCCCCAGCACTGACGAATGGATTAAGAAAATGTGGTATCTATACACAATGGAATTTTATGCAGCCATGAAGAAGAACGAAATGTTATCATTCACTGGTAAATGGATGGAATTGGAGAACATCATTCTGAGTGAGGTTAGCCTGGTCCAAAAGATCAAAAATCATATGTTCTCCCTCATATGTGGACATTAGATCAAGGGCAAACACAACAATGGGATTGGACTATGAGCACATGATAAAAGAGAGAGCACACAAGGAAGGGGTGAGGATAGGTAAGACACCTAAAAAACTAGCTAGCATTTTTTGCCCTCAATGCAGAGAAACTAAAGCAGATACTTTAAAGCAACTGAGGCCAATAGGAAAAGGGGAACAAGTACTAGAGAAAAGGTTAGATCAAAAAGAATTAACCTAGAAGGTAACACCCATGCACAGGAAATCAATGTGAGTCAATGCCCTGTATAGCTATCCTTATCTCAACCAGCAAAAACCCTTGTTCCTTCCTATTATTGCTTATACTCTCTACAACAAAATTAGAAAGAAGGGCAAAATAGTTTCTGCTGGGTATTGAGGAGGGGGGAGAGGGAGGGGGCAGAGTGGGTGGTAAGGGAGGGGGTGGGGGCAGGGGGGAGAAATGAACCAAGCCTTGTATGCACATATGAATAATAAAAGAAAAATGAAAAAATAAAATAAAATAGTATCTTGTAGTTTTAATTTGCATTTATCAAGCTACGAATGATATTTTAATATGTTTAATATGTTTATTACGAATTTGGATTTTTTTTCTACAGAATCTTAAATTTCAGGGCTCATTTTGCTATTGGATTTTTGTTCCTTTTCTGATTTTTTTTTTGGAGGTGCTGGGGATGAATCCAGAGTTTTGCATATGCTAAGCATATACTCCACCACTGAGCTACACCCATAGCCCTCTAATTTTCTTTTTAGAAGTAAAATTTTAATATCCTGAATAATATTCAAAGGATCCTTTTCAAATTATGTTAGTATGAAATCTCCTTTCCCAACTTGTCATTTGTCTTATTTTTAAATGATTTTTTAAATAATCTTACTCTCTAATGGTGTCTTTTGATTAGAATGTAATCAAAGTGATCAGTCTTTACCAAGTGAGCTGACAAGTTCATATCTTTTTTAAGAAACTCTGTTCTACCAGGCACACTGCAAAGGACTGCAGCCCCAGTGCTTGGGAGCAGCATCATCTGAACCCCTGAGCTTGCCGTCCACCTTGGCAACATGGTGAGACTCCATCTCAAAGTTAGAGAGAGAGAGAGAGAGAGAGAGAGAGAGAGAGAGCGAGAGAAGAAATAAAGAAATAAACAGTATCTTATTCTTGGACTAAAAAGATATTTTCAAGCTGGGCATCGGTGGCTTACTCCTGTATTCCTAACTGAGGAGACAGAGATCAAGAGGATCGTGGTTTGAAGTCAGCCCAGGCAAATAGTTTGTAAGACCCTATCTTGAAAAAAACCCTTTACAAAAAAGGGTTGGTGAAGTGGCTTAAGGTGTAGGCCCTGAGTTCAAACCCCAGTACTGAAGAAATAAAAAAAATGTTTTCTTCTAAAAGTTTTAGTTTTACATTTTATATGTAAATCTTTAGTTTACCTGAAATAATTTTTTTTGAGACAGTATCTCTTTTTGTAGCCCAGGCTGTCTCCAAACTTGATTCTTCTGTTCTGCCTCCCTAGTGCTGAGGTTATGGGCACACACCACCACACTCAACTTAAAAATAGGTTTTTTGTAAGTGAAATTTTTATCATGTTACCATTTCTGCCTGCATGACAGCCAGACCATAGAAGATATTCAATAAATATTTTTAACTAAAAATAGAACTGCCATACGATCCAGTGGTACCATTCCTGGGCATATACCCAAAGGAATGTAAGTAAGGATACACTAGAGACTGCACACCAATGTTTATTGCAGCACTGTTCAGAATAGCCAAGCTATGGAAACAACCCATATGCCCTACCACTGATGATGAATGGATTAAGAAACTGTGATAATATAATGGAGTTTTACTGAGCCATAAAGAATAATGACATGTGGTTTGAAGGTAAATGGATGCATTTGAAGGACATTATGTGAAGTTAGCCAGGGTCAGAAAGACAAAGGCCGCATGTTTTCTCTCATATTGGAAGATAGATCCAAAAGATAAACATGTACACAGAAACAAACATGATGATATATACATTTATATGAAGAACATGTTTGTAATAGTGGAACTACTGTGTGGAACTCAGGAGGAGGGAAAGGAAAAGAAAATGATAGTCAACAATATCACAATGCATTACATCTGTGCAGGAAGAAGATGTAATGTGTATTGAAAAGCTTTTGAATAAAGGGGAGTGGGAGGTAAAGGGGTAAGGGAGAGTAATGGAAAGGGCTGAACTGAGCAAAGTAAAGCACACTCACAGCAGGGGTACATCAAGAAACCCATTTGAACATTGACTTTGCAATTAATAATGAAAGACAGGACTGTAAAATAGGTACAGTGTGTGGAGGGTATTTGTGGGAGAGGGAGCGTGAATGGAGGAGATGAAGGTGAGGGAATATGGTTGATGGGCTTCATATATATATATGAAATAGAATAATGAAACCTCTTGCAATTGCTTTAAGTAGGGCAGGGAGGGAGAAGGAGGGATATGGCGGGGGCTATCTAACCAATGTACTATGTAAGTCTATTTGAAATTGGACCAATAAATCCCCCTGTGCAACAAATATATCCTAATAAAAATGAGAAAAGAAATAAATATTTTTAACTTTTTTTTTTGGCAGTACTTGGGTTTGAATCCAGGGCTTCACACCTGCTAGGCAGGTGCTCTACCACTTGAGCCACCTGACAGCCCTTTTTTGTTTTGGATTTTTTGAAATGAGGTCTCTGTTTGCCCAGGTTGGCCTTGAACCACCATCCTCTTGATCTTTGCTTCCTGAGTAGCTAGGATTACAGGCATGAGCCACTGGCACCTGGTGGAACTGCATCTTTTAGAAGCACTGAATAATGTTTTCTTTACCATTGTTTAGAGATTGCATGAACCACCAGTAAAACACAAACAAGCCAACAATTTGCCACAATCAGAATTGATTCTCTGCAATGAGTTCTGGGTCCATACTGCAGATGTAAAGATATTTTGAAGTATTTCAACTGCCAGATGAAGAATGTCTAAAAATATCTTCGTGTTACCATGTGACATGAACTGGGTAAGCTATGTGTTGAAGGGAGGCACACTGTTATCATTGAATCATCCTGTGTTGGTCTGTATGGAAAATCAACATTGAAAATTATGCTCTAAGACTGGGGGAGCAACCAGGACAAAAAGGAGGTGGGGGGGGGCAAGGAAAGGGGAGAGGTGGGAAAGGAAATCTATTTCACATTGTATTTTTAAGTATAACCAACTTAATTAAGCATGGAGAGATGTAATTAAATGCAGAGACTCTCTCCTCAAGATGTTCAAAGTCTACCAGCTCCTAATGTACCCCCAGGGAGAAACAGGACCATTCAATTAATTGGCCTAAGAAGAATTGGGCTAAAACTTAATGTCTTTGGAGTAGGTTGAAGCAGGAGGAATGGAAGGCACCACAGAAACGCCTGGAGCGCCCTCTGCTGGAATAGGAGCGGGACTAGGAACAGGAGCAGCAGTACGGCAAGCCCACCCTCCAAGGGGTGGGACTAGAAGCGAACTGCTCTAAGTTAGGCTCCGCAGGGAAAGTCTAAAATGACAATTGTCTTTCTTACAGGGTTTTTTTTTTCTTTTATTAATTGATTGGTGTATTATAGTTGTACCGGCGGTACATTGTGACATTTACAAAAGTGCTTACAATGTAACTTAGATTCACCCCCTCCATCATTTTCCTTTATCCTCCAACCCCCGCGTCTTAGAACAGTTTCAATAGGTCTCATTCTTCCATTTTCATACATGAATACAGAGTACTTCCACCATATCTTACAGGGTGTTATGTAAGACTTGTCACGTTTCCTTCTAACTTGGGAATATTTGCCTTATACTAGGAATAAAACGTGATTTTGATTCCTTAATAGACACCTTCCAGGAATGGCGTCAGGGGTGAGCATAACATTATTTTAGAATGCTGATGGCTGACAATTTAGTTAGAACCCAGAGTTTTATTCATTGTGCCATGCTTGGAAAGTCATTTAGCTTCTCTGAACTGCTCCTAATTTTAAACTAAAGATGACAGCATCATCCCCAAACCCTTTAATAGCGTAAATGAGAAGACACAGAACGAAACATACTCCCAAAGTGCTTTGCCCAGCTAAAATCCCACACCTTGGCAGACAACCATGTTCCCAGAACACAGGACTGAGTCCCAGACACTGTGTCAGGCCTGGTGACACGTTTTGTATAAAATGTACTCCCTTGCCCCCTCCAACTCACAGTCCAACAGCCACTGGGGAAGACACAAATAATAAGACCAAAATGTGGCAAGTTCTATAAAAGAAGAATGTGTTGGAAGGTTACGAGGACACCTAAGTTTCTGGACGATCAGGAAAGGATTCAGAGAAGAACTTTATCTGAACTGAGTCTAAAAGAATGAGTACTTACCAGGACATGTTTCTTTTATATTTATTTATTTATTTATTTATTTATTTATTTACTTACTTATTTATTTATTTAGTGGTACTGGGGTTTGAACTCATGGCTTTCACCTTGAGCCATTCCACCAGCCCCTATTTTTTGTGATGGGATTTTTTGAGATAGAGTTTTGGGAACTATTTGCCTGGGCTGGCTTCAAACCTCGATCCTCCTTAATCTCTGTCTCCTGCGTGACTAGGATTACAGGTGTGAGCCACCAGTGCCAGGCTCAGGACATATCTCTTTCTTAAAATTACTTGTCAAACTATAATCAGCAGGACCTTTCTTACAAAAAGATTTTTTCAAAAATATAATCATTCAGAGAACAGAAAATTGCCTAGTTCTAGTTTATTCCATTGGAAGACTTAACAAATAATGCAGTGATGCCAAAGATCGCTATTATCTCTTTTGGGGGGGGCAGTACTGGGGTTTGAACCTAGCACTTCATTCTTGCTAGGCAGGCATTCTACTGCTTCAGTCATGCTGCCAGCCCTTTTTGCACTGTTTATTTTGGAGATGGGGGGCTCACTTTTGCCCAGCATGGACTGCAATCTTCCTATTTTAGGCTTCCCACTATAGCTGAGATGACAGGTGCATGACATGGACCATGCACAGCTTTTTTCGGTTGAGATGGGGTCTCTTGAACTTGTTTCCCTGGCTGACCTAGAACTGTGATCCTATCCATTTCAGCCTCTCAGGTAGCTAGGATTACATGCATGAGCCACCAGTACCTGGCTCATTGATCGTTTCTTCTACAGAGTCTTGCTAAGTTGCCAAGGGTGGCCTCAAACACCTGGGCTTAGGTTATTTTCCTGCCTCAGCCTACTGAGTAGCTGGGACTACAGAGCCATCGCACGTGTCAAAATTTTTAGATTGTACAGATGAGTGAGATCATTCTTTTTATGGCCAAATAGTAACCGCATTCTGAATTTTCTTCATCTATCAGTTGATGGACACTTAGTTTGATTCTGTAACCTACCAATTGTGAATAATTCAGTAGGCTTGTTCTTACAGTAGGAAAACAAAAGCGAGAGAACGATTTTTGAAAATATTTGTTATATATTTTTATAGAGCATAACTCAGCACTGTCTAATAGGACATTTTTGTGTGAATGGAAATGTTCCTTTTTTTTTCTTGTGGGACTGGGGTTTGAATCCAGGGCCTCATGCTTGCTAGGCAGGTGCTCTACTACTTGAGACACTCCACCAGCCTGGAAATGTTCTTTTTGTGTTCTTTTTAATAGTCACTTGGACTGATAGAGTGATGCCAGTGGTAAAGCACCTGCCTAGCAAGTGCAGGATGCCCTGAGTTCAAATCCCAGTACCACCAACAAAATTGAAAAATTAAAAAATAAGATAGTCACTGGCCACAACTGTGCACTTGAAATGGGGCTAGTGCAACACTGAGAAATGAAGTTATTAATCTTATTTAATTTTAATTTAAATTGCTTTGGGTGACTAGTAGCTACCCTAAAGGACAACACAGAAACAAAGTTATCACTGAAAAAATCAGAAATGTGTTAGACTTTTTATATTTATTATAGTGATGTTTATTATTATTTTTACTTGGAAATGCATGTGAGAGGAGGAATCATGGCATGATAGTACACAGGCCTCTAAATTTTAGTCTGACCCCGTGTATGGGAGGATGTAATTTTCTATGCTATCTGCCCATCTTTTATCATTAAATCAGGGTGAACTGTGACAATCAACTTGATTATCATGTTAATGGATGCTATTTAAATATCATTATAAAACATCTATTTCAAGTTCAATGCATTCTAGTATGTAACAAAATGGCTCTCATTTCTATTAGATCAGGGAATTTACAAGTGTTCTAGCTCAGTACTTGCCTTGCCTGTACTCATCCCCAGCACTACAAAAATGAAAAATACAAGTGTTTTGTCCATAAAAAGCTGCCAGGTGCCAGTGGCACCTGTAATCCTAGCTACTCGGGAGGCAGAGATCAGGAGGACCATGGTTTGAAGCCAGCTCAGGCAAACAGCTCAAGAGATCCTATCTTAAAGATACTCAATACAAAAAGGGGCTGGTAGAGTGGCTCAAGTGGTAGAGTGCCTGCCTACCAAGCATGAAGCCCTGAGTTCAAACCCCAGTATGGCCTCCCCCTCCAAATAAATAAAAAGCAAAGAAAACACCCCTCCCCCCACACATACTATTTTGAATATATTTTATTCTGTGATTTTTTTTTTTTTTCCTTGGGTGCTGGGGATTTAGCCCAGAGCCTCATGGTTGCTATGAAAGTGCTCTACCACTGAGTTATTCCTCCAGCCTAAAAATATTCTTTAAATCTTGTCCAACATTCTTCCTTTTCACTCTTCCCATTTTGTTTCTTCTGTTCACTGATTTCTTATGAGTCAATTTTTTTTCTTCTTTTTTTTTTGGTGGTACTGGGATTTGAACTCAGGACTTCACACTTGCTAGGCAGGCACTATACCACTTGAGCCAAGCCTCGAGTCCATTTTTTTCCCCACTTTGTTGGGAGAGAGATGCTGGGAACTGAACCCAGAGCCTTGAGCATACTAAATATATGCTTTACCACTGAGCCCCCAAGAACATGCTTTCTAAAATCCATCCCTTGATAGCTTCCTTTGGTCACACATCATTTTCCAGATTGATTTGGATACTCATGTGTTTTCATTTACTTATTTCTGTGCTGGGAGCAAACCCAGGGCCTCACGTATGTTGCCAAGTGCGTAACTTGTGAGCTCCTTTCCTAGCCCTTGATGATCATTTTAATGTGACTTTGCATTTGTAAGAATCCTATAAAATTCGAGTATATAAGCCTTAATCCTGCCTTCCTTCCATTTTCCACATTGAAGCCAGAAGAATGTGTCATCAACACAAATAGGACTCTTTCTTCACCTATTTAAATCTTTAGTAGTTTCCTATCATTCACAAGATAAAGCCTAAAGTACTCAATTTGACTCATGATTAGCCCTTTATTAATCTCCTTAGTCTTCTATTCTGAGACAGGATCTCATTTTGTTGCTCAAGGTGTCCTCGAAGTTCTGGACTCAAATGATCCTCCTGCCTCAGCCTCCCAAATAGCTAGGCCTACAGGTACATGCCATTGCATCTAGCCTAGTTACTTTTTCATACCCCCTTGATTCTCTAAGTCCAGCATTCTGAACTTTCAGTTGGTTCTCAGAGATCCACACTTCTGCCTTCATGAAACAGACACAACTTTCTCACCCAATAAAGTTCTTCTCTTTATATTCTCCTCTTTCTCTGCTGTTATGATTTGGATCTTAAATGTCCACCAAAGGCCTATTTGGTAAAGGCCTGGGGCCCAGTGTGGTGCTACTGTGAGGTGGTAGAATCTTCAGTAGGTGGCTCCTAGTGGCAAGTTTTGGGTCACAGGGAATTGTGGGCCCTAGTCTTGTCTTTGTCCTCTTTAATTTGGGGGTGTGAGGTAAACAGTTTGGTCTGCCATGGGCTCCCAGCATGACGTCCACCTCCCCCTAGAAAGAGGCCCAAAGGGAATGTGTCGAACCAACTAATCACAGACTGAAACCTCCCCAACTGTGAGCCAACATAACCCTTCTTATTAGCTGTCTGTTATTTGTTACAGTAAAGCTGGCTAACACACCCACCTTCACTTTTTTTCTTGACTAACTCTTATTCATCTTAGAAGTGTCAGCCCTTTTTGTTTTACTATTTTTCAAATAGAGTCACGTGGCTATGCCTGGGCAGGCCTGAAAAGCAATCCTGTTTATGCTCCCCGCATAGCTGATATGACAAGTGTGCTTCACCATGCCCAACTTTTATTGGGTGAGATGGGGTCTTGCAAACTTTTTGCCCAGACTGGCCTCAAACTGGGATCCTCCAAATCTCAGCCTCTCTGGTAGCTAGGATTACAGGAGTGAGCTACAGTGCCTGGCAGGATAAGGTACATCTTGCCTGTAAAAGCCACATCGAGGAAATATGTCTTCTAATGCTGTAGACTAAATAAATAAGTTCCAGGGACTGGAGATGTAGCTTAGTGGTAAAGCGTTTGCCTAGCACACGAGTCCTGGGTTATAGTCCCCAGTACTGCCGAAGCAAAAATATCACAAAGGTTTTATCTTTGACTTCACAGTTTTATTTCAGCGGTAGACTAAGGATTTTTTTCTTTTTTTTCATTTTGGTAGTACTGGAGTTTGAACTCAGAGCTTCATGCTCACTAGGCAGGTGCTCCACTGCTTGAGACGCTCCACCAGCTCTTTTTTTCTGTTGGGTTTTTTTTTTTGAGATAGGGTCTCTAAAACTGTTTGCCCAGGCTGGCTTCAAACTGGGATCCTCCTGATCTCTGCCTCCTGAATAGCTAGGATTACAGGTGTGAGCCACTGGCACCTGGCTGTACATTAAGTAATTGTTAGATAATCAAATTAAGACAAAATAACTCCTGAGAATTTTAGGTTGTACTATTTTTGGCAGGGGGCTGGAGATGGAATCCAGGGTCTTGTGCATGCTAAGCATAAGCACCAGCCACTGATTCATTTACATAAGCTTCTCATCAAAGTGACAGCATCCAAAACAAAACAAAACAAAACAGTGGGGTAGCCCTGTCCCCTGAACACCACTTTGTACCTGGGAGATGCCTTTTGCATTTGTTGCTCCTTTGAGTCCTGTGTCTTTAATTGCTTGTCTCATCATTGGCTCTTTTGTACTGTCAACTGTGCAGCTCACAAGGTCCCGCTTACAGGATGAGTTATCTTTCTGTTTACTCCGTCTTCTTTTTCTGTTGGGAATAAATGAGCTGAAACATAATTATCCAGGAAACATACACCCTGGATCTTGTGTCCCTGACAATAACATCCTCTGTCTCTTTGGGGTGCTCTAAAGCTAAATTGTTTAAGGGTTTCTAACATAATTGAATAAAAAGTGATTTAATGGCAAAAATTCATATCCATTGGTTTTTTTTCCCCTTATTTCCTTTCATGGCCTGAAATAGCCCATAAGCAGGAAGTCTTATGTAAGACACATAGATATGAACTATGGCTGTTCAAAAAAGAAAAGCTATTTCTTGTTTAAAAATGGTTAATCTTCCTTAATATACTCCTAGAAAGTTCCCTGGAAACTTAAAAAACTAAATTCTCCCAAAACTAATGAACCAATAAAGAAATGGGCATGTGAACTAAACAGAACTTTCTCAAAAGAAGAAATTCAAATGGCCAGAAAACACATGAAAAAATGCTCACCATCTCTAGCAATAAAGGAAATGCAAATTAAAACCACACTAAGATTCCACCTCACCCCTGTTAGAATAGCCATCATCAGCAACACCACCAACAACAGGTGTTGGCGAGGATGCGGGGAAAAAGGAACCCTCTTACACTGTTGGTGGGAATGTAGACTAGTACAACCACTCTGGAAAAAAATTTGGAGGCTACTTAAAAAGCTGGACATCGATCTACCATTTGATCCAGCAATACCACTCTTGGGGATATACCCAAAAGACTGTTACTCCAGAGGCACCTGCACATCCATGTTTATTACGGCACTATTCACAATAGCCAAGTTATAGAAACAGCCAAGATGCCCCAGCACAGACGAATGGATTAAGAAAATGTGGTATCTATACACAATGGAATTCTATGCAGCCATGAAGAAGAACGAAATGTTATCATTTGCTGGTAAATGGATGGAACTGGAGAACATCATTCTGAGTGAGGTTAGCCTGGCCCAAAAGACCAAAAATCGTATGTTCTCCCTCATATGTGGACATTAGATCAAGGGCAAACACAACAAGGGGATTGGACTATGAGCACATGCTAAAAGCGAGAGCACACAAGGGAGGGATGAGGATAGGTAAGACACCTAAAAAACTAGCTAGCATTTGTTGCCCTTAACGCAGAGAAACTAAAGCAGATACCTTAAAGGAACTGAGGCCAATAGGAAAAGGGGAACAGGTACTAGAGAAAAGGTTAGATCAAAAAGAATTAACCTAGAAGGTAACACCCATGCACAGGAAATCAATGTGAGTCAATGCCCTGTATAGCTATCCTTATCTCAACCAGCAAAACCCCTTGTTCCTTCCTATTATTGCTTATACTCTCTCTACAACAAAATTAGAGATAAGGGCAAAATAGTTTCTGCTGGGTATTGAGGGGGGGGAGCGGGAGGGGGTGGAGTGGGTGGTAAGGGAGGGGGTGGGGGCAGGGGGGAGAAATGAACCAAGCCTTGTATGCACATATGAATAATAAAAGAAAAATGAAAAAAAAAAAAGTTCCCTGGATTCATTAATCAAAGCAATAACAGTATACATGCTTACTTGTTATAGCTTCACATTTTTCTTCCTTTTCCTCTGCAAAAACCAATGTGCTAAGATTTTAGGTAAACTGCGTGACTCTGAAGGGTAACCTTTTACTTGAGAGAGGCTCAGTAACCACTCATGAGAAAGCCAATCATATTAGTCATTTCCAAATGGTAGAGTGAACACCCCCTTTATAAAAACAGTGAGAAGACGGATGAGACATGGTCAAAATCAATGCTTCCAGAACTCTGGAAATTAACCAAAGGCTTGCAATAATCAAAGAAGTACTTGATTCGAGGAAATAGAAGACTAAGTATTGTTAGCAATATGTGCCATATTCCATTTCACTCTCTCCAGGTCCCCAGAGGCCACGAAAACCAACAACCTTTCAATCATCATCATAGTCATAAAAAACCAGCAGTTGAACAGTCTCTGGAGACAGGCAGGCTGGGTTTGGAGCTCCTCAGGGGCCCTCTCCCCCCAGAGATTATCATTATTTCCCAGTCTGGCAATTTCCTTGAAACTTCATTCACAAGGCCAGTATTTGATTAGGCTCAGAGCTCACTGACTGAATAGCCTTTTCCCTCAGGGCAATTAGTGAAAACAACTGGCTGGAAACAGTTTAATATTGTAGCTGCCTGAGGCAATAACAGTTGGGCCCAGGTGAATCTAGACAAAAAACTTAAAGGAGTACCTGTAGCTGGTGGCTCATGCCTGTAGTTTTGGCTACTTGGGAGGCTAAGATAGGAAGGATCGTGGTTCAAGACCAGCCCAGGCAGGGAGTTTGTGAGACCCCCCCCCCATCTTAACCAATAGCTGAGCACAGTGACACACTGTCAACCAAAGCTACATGGGAGGCTGAGATTGGGAAGAAAGTGGCTCTGGGCCAATCTGGGGAAAAAAGTTTGCAAGATCCCATCTCAATGGAATGAAGCTGGGCATGGTAGTACATGCCTGTAATCCTAGCTACAGGAAAAACAGAAAATGAGAGGCTCATGGTCCAGGCCTGCCTGGGCAAAAAGTGAGACCCTATCTCCAAAATAACCAGAGCAAAAAGGGCTGGGGGCATGTCTTAACCAGTAAAGTGCCTGCCTAGTAATCACAAATCCCTGAGTTCAAACCTCAGTACTACCAAACAAATAAACAAAAAATTTAAAGGAGAAGCTGGGAAGTGAGATGTCCACATTGACTAGGGAGGGTGGGAAAAGGGGAGAGGTGAATGCTTTAACATGTAACCAGGATTCAGAAGGCCAGAAACATATATGGTGCAGTAGGCACAATGACCAGGAAAGACATGAGAGGCTCTAATCTCATTCTAGCTGTCTGTAAATCTCTGCACAAGCAGAAAGTGGCAGGTAAGGCAGAATTGCAAACGTCTTTGAAAGCATTGAACTCTCAGATTCCCCTGGCAAAGATGGGGACTATTATAAAAATGTTGAAAGAACTAAAGGAAGACAATGTCTCACCAAAAAGGGAATATCAATAAAGAGACTGAAATGATAAAAATGAGTAGACGTTTTGGAGCTAAAAGGTATAATAACTAAAATGAAAAATTCACTAGAAGCGTTAATCAGTAAATTTGAGAAGGCAGAAAAAAAGAATTAACAAACTCAAAGATCATCTTTGAGATTATCCAGCCTGAGGGAAAAAGAGAAAAAAGAAAGAAGAAAAATGAACAGATCCTCGGAGACTTGTGAAACATCGTCAAATGGACCAATGTTTACATAATGGGAAAGAAAAGAGAAAAGGGAGAAGAATATTTGAAGAAGCAATGGCTAAACATGTCTCAAATTTGATTTAAAAATTAATATAAGCATTCAAGTAACTCATTAATTTTTTTGGCAAAAAAAAAGGAATAAATTTAAGGCAACCCACATAGAAACACATTACAATTAAACTATCAAAAGGCAAAGAGAATCTTGAAAGCAACAAGGAAGAAGCAAGTCACTACATACAAGTTTTTTTTTGAGACTGGATCTCATATGCTACCCAGGCTGGTCTTGAACTCATGGGCTCAAGCAGATTTCCTTCCTCAGCCTCCTAGGTAGCTGGGACTACAGGCACAGGCCACTGTGCCTGTCTCTTCAGTAAGTTTAATAGCTAATTTCTCATGCCATCATGAAGGTCAAAGGGCAGTAGAATGGTACAGCCACACTGCTGAAGAAAAGACATCCACCAAGAACTCTTTACCAGCAGAAAGAAGGTGACGGGGGTGTAGCTCAGCTCAGTGATATCATGCTTGCGGCCCTAGATCTAGATGAGCTACACATTGAAGTCAAGGCCATTCAACATACTGAGATCCTATCTCCAAAAAAAAAGAAAGAAAGAAAAGAAAAAGAAGAGAACTTATTTATAAAGTAACAATAGATATGTTTGTTTTTACTTGTAACTTGTTTTGTTCTTGTTTGTTTGTTTGTATGTTTTTTGAGACAGGATCTTGCAATGTAACCCAGGCTTACCTTGAACTCTTGATCCTCCTGCTTCTGCCTCCAAGTGCTGGGATTATGGCTATGCCGTCATGCCTGGTCTACTTGTTTTAATCTTATGCAGTTTAAAAGACAACTACATCAAGCGATAATTATAAAGCTGTGTTGATAGGCTTACAATACATAAAAATGTAAATTCTTTGACAATAATACCATAAAGGATGGGACAGAACAAAGCTATATAGGAACAAAGTTTTCTTTGTGATTGAAATTAAGTTGTTGCTGGGTACTGGTGTTCACACCTGTAATCCTAGCTACTCAGGAGACAGAGATCAGGAGGATCAAAGCCAGCCCAGGGCAAATAGTTAATGAGGCCCTATCTCAAAAAACCCTTCACAAAAAAGGGCTGGTGGAGTGGCTCAACATGTAGGCCCTGAGTTCAAACCCCAGTACCACAAACACAAAAAAAGAAATTAAGTCGTTATTAATTTGAACTCAATTTTTATGAATTAGGATGCTAGTTGCAATCCTGAGGACTCCCTTTACCATGATATTTGACCTTGCCTCAGGCCCAAAGCAATGAATCCAGCAGACAGAACCCTCTAAAACTGTGAGCTAAAGTCAGTCCTTCCTTCCTTAAGTTGTATCTGTCACAGTGAAAAGCTAACATGTGCCAACCCAAACTAAACTAAAAGAACATAAAGAAGTCATAACCTCGCCAACATTTTAAAAGTTTGGAGGTAGCTAATAACACTTTCTAACACCGTGTGCCAAGCTGGGTTCAAAATCCATTATAAATTCTCACTCATCTGGTCCTCAGTGCAAGCCTAGGACATATTCCTGCTACTATTCCTGCCTTTTTTTTTTTTTTTGGTAGTACTGGGGTTTGAACTCAGGGTTTCATGCTTGCTAGGTAAGCACTCTATGACTTGAGCCACTCTGCCATCTGTTTTGTGTTGGGTAATTTTGAGATAGGGTCTCGCAAACTATTTGCCCAGGCTGGTTTCAAACTGTGATCCTCCTGATCTGTGTCTCCTGAGTAGCTAAGATTACAGACATGAGCCACCGGTGCCTAGCTCCCTTCCTGCTTTTTAGAGGGGGGAAACCTGGACAGAGATTTTAAATAAGTCGCTTACGATTACACAAGTAAGAAAGGGGCAGTGTTGGGACTCTGGTGGCCCCAACATAACCATCCATTCAATCAGTACATTAGGGCAACAAAGGCCAAGAGAAATGTAAAAAGGAAATAATTTTTTAAAAAGAATGCAGGTGACATAAATTGTTGTCCTTTCTAGAGGAAATTAGAAAATCTCTTTTTTTGTTTTTTTTCTTTTCTTGTGGTGCTTCTGCTCAAGGCCTTGCACTTGCCAAACACTCTACCACTGTTTGTATTTTTAGGTTATTTTGCAGATAGGGTCTCACTTTTTCCCCAGGATGGGTCTTGGACCCTGATCATCTTACCTATGGCCTCCTGTGTAGATGGCATGGCAGGTTTGCAACACTGTGCCAGCTAGTGGTTGAGATGAGAGTCTCTTTAACTTTTTTCCTGGAGTGGTCTCAAACCATAGTCTTCTTTCTCTCAGCCTCCCAAGTAGCTAGGATTATAGGCATGAGTCACTGTACCTGGCAAAAATCTGATCTTTTTAAACAGCAGAACAAAAACAATTTATTATCTGGGCTAAAAAAGGCCCTTAGCTAGCACCGAACATTTTATCAAACCCCAAACCTTTGTTATCAATTCTCTTTGAGCAGCATGTTTTATTAAATCTTTGGGTCCTATTTGCAGTGCTCAATAGAGTCAGAAATAATTTATTTTGAAGTGGAAACTGAAAAAAAAAAAACAACAGGATGGGGACTTGGCTCTGATTACTAATAAGGACTGAGTTTCTTTTAAAGCTGCCAAATCAAGCAGACCCAATGTGGCTTCTCCTGCAACTGCTATAAACAGTGGGGGTTCAGTTCATCCTGGCGCCTGACCAGGGTTGCTTTGTCTATACAGAGGGGAGCACTTCAGAGCAAGAACTCTGCCATGCTGAGATTAATCTGCTGCAAACTCATTCATGTTCATATTTAGAATACTGAAGCAAGGTTGTTTCTTGTCCCAAAGAGAACTGTTTAGCAGAAAATGTCTATGTCCAATGTCGGTATTGATTATTTTGAGAATAGAAAATCTTTGTGTGAAGTCATAACTGAAGGACAAGGCTGAGGGCTGGTTGCTGGAGACAGCAATGACTCTGCCTGTTTCCACTCTTGCCCACTGTGATCCATTGTCCACACTGCAGCCAGAATGAGAATGAGGCTGAAAAAAACCTGAGATCATGATGATCTGCTTTTTTAATGGTGGCTTTCCATTGCACTTAAAATCCAGAGTCCTTACAATACCTTACAAAGCCCTACAAAATCTGGCTCCTGGCTACATATTTAACCTCATCTTTCATTTCTACTTTTTTCAACAACAAATTGCAAAGAAAGAAAGAATTCAAGAGAAATGTAAATGTAAAGAAATTTAAGAGTTCAATACACCAATGCAATGTGTGATTCTGTTTGACTTCTGAATTGATCAAAACAATTATAAGAAAACTGTGAGACAATTGGAATAATTTGCACTTGGATCAAATATTTGTGTTAAGAATTATTTTGAATTTTTAGATATAATAATGGTATTTGAGGGTTTTTATTTTCAGAGAGTTCTTATCTATATATCTATATGTATATATATGTGTGCATATACATAAATTCATCATATATATTTATATATCATATATGCCATATATATGATATACATATCTATATATGATACATATATATGATATATATGTATAGATAGATAGATATAAAAGTATGAGAAAGCAGTCTTTTCTATCAAAGTGTATGTTGCCATTTTAATTACCTTCATTGTCTATAGTTCAGGTTCTTCTTCCAGATTCTTGCTGAGCCCCTTTGCCCGTGAAAATTGCCCACCATGCTGTATATCTTAACCCCTCCCCCAAGTTAGTGTAGAATTTCAGCCAATCGAGAAGATTGTGAACTCGTGATTTGGATCAATCCAGGTCAAGAGGCAGGGTCAAATCATGTCAGGGATGTAAGGAGGGACAGACTGCCTGTCCCTTTTGTGTTTGCCCTGCGTGCATGCATACTCTCACCCTTCTGATCAGAAGTAAAGTTCTGTGTTGCTGAGATAATTCATCATCTCTGTGTCTTCAGTTGGAACTTTCATTTCTTACAATTTGATGCATTGGTCATGAAACCTTGACTTCCATCTGGGAGGGGTGCTCGGAAGCCTTTTTCTTTGGGGGACACGCACCCCTCTGTCTCATTGCAGGGGCCATGGACTATCAGGTGACCAGCATTCCTGGACTAGGGACTCCTTCCTGGGTCTGGATTCTCTCTATAGGGAGAAAGGGCCCTGGCATGCACAGTACACTGTGGTGGCCAGGCAACTCTGTGCACAGGCCAAGGTAAGAAACACCATTAGATGGCAAAGTATTCCTTGGTGTCCGGGAAGGTTTTGGAGGTTGTGTGAGAGTGAATGAGATGTGTCTGAGGCACAAGTGAGTGAGGAGTTCTGATTCACAGTTCTGTAGGTGTCCAGGCAGTTTTCCAGGTGATCACCTGGTCCTAGTTGGGGGTTCATATGGACTGGCCTATCACTAAGAAGCAACACCTGCTGGATATTGTCCCACAAGGGAATTGGTCAAAGAGGAATGAGGAATGTGTGGTAGTGTGCGAGACACCTCCAGGAAATCAGGGAGGTATAACACCTACCAAGTATTCTCACCAGCCAGATAGACCAGGATGGGAAACAACGCAAATAAAAAGAGCTCTAGGGAAGATGAATCCACAAACAAAATCCCTCCAGACAACTCCTTAGAACAGATGCTAAAATACTGGTCTGACTTCCTCAATAGAACCCCAGCAGCTCAGCAGCTAAGAGAAAGGATGGACAAATGGGACTCCATAAAACTAAAAAGCTTCTGCACAACAACAGAAATGGTCTCTAAACTGAAGAGACCAAAAAAAAAAAAAAAAAAAACAAAAAACTTATTTCCTTCTCCTCAAAAAATAAATAAATAAATAAATAAACTGAAAAGACCACCCACAGGGTGGGAAAAAATATTTGCCAGCTATACATCAGACAAAGGACTGGTAACCAGAATATACAGGGAACTCAAAAAACTAAACTCTCCCAAAATCAATGAACCAATAAAGAAATGGGCAACTGAACTAAGCAGAACTTTCTCAAAGGAAGAAATTGAAATGGCCAAAAAACACATGAAAAAATGCTCACCATCTCTAGCCATAAAGGAAATGCAAATCAAAACCACACTAAGATTCCACTTCACCCCTGTTAGAATAGCCATCATTAAAAACACCACTAACAACAGGTGTTGGCGAGGATGTGGGGAAAAAAGAACCCTTGTACACTGCTGGTGGGAATGCAAGCTGGTGCAACCACTCTGGAAAAAAAATCTGGAGGGTTCTTAAAAATCTAAACATAGATCTGCCATATGATCCAGCAATCCCACTCCTGGGGATGTACCCAAAGGAACGCGACACAGGTTACTCCAGAGGCACCTGCACACCCATGTTTATTGCAGTGCTATTCACAATGGCCAAGTTATGGAAACAGCCAAGATGCCCTACTACTGATGAATGGATTAAGAAAATGTGGTATTTATACACAAAGGAATTTTACTCAGCCATGAAGAAGAATGAAATCTTATCATTCGCAAGTAAATGGATAGAACTGGAGAACATCATTCTGAGAAAGGTTAGCAAGGCTCAGAAGACCAAAAATCGTATATTCTCCCTCATATGCAGACTTTAGATCTAGAGCAAATACAGCAATGTGGTTGACTTGGGTCACGTGACAAGGGGAGAGGACACATGGGAGGTATGGGGATAGGTAGAAAATCCAAAACATGATAGCATTTGATGTCCCCACTGCAGAGGAACTAATACAGAAACCTTAAAGTGACAGAGGTCAATATGGGAAGGAGATCAGGAACTAGTGAAAAGGTCAGGTAGAGTTGAATCAACTTGGGATGTAACACATTTGTACATGCAAGCAATGCTAGGAATCTCTCTGTATAGCTATCCCTATCTCAACTAGCAAAAACACTTTTTCTTATTGTGCTTATGTCTTCTCTTCAACAAAATTAGAGATAAAGGCAGAACAGATTCTGCCTGGAAGCGAGGAGGGTGGGGGGAGAGTGAGGGGGTGGAGGGATGGGGGGAGAAATGGCCCAAACAATGTATGCACGTATGAATAAATGAATAAAAAAAAAGCAGATAAAGAAGTTATACCATTATACTTTTGCTGGGTTTGTTAGTGTTTCCAAACTTAATCTACCTTAGACTCTGAATTACTTCTTCCTATATGTTTTCACGTAATTTTCTTGATAATCTTTACTACACATTAGTGATTAGAAATGAGGTATAATTCCCCAATCCCTGCCCATCAAGATCCTACTAGTGTCTTAATGTACATTGAAAGTTCTTTTGCTCTTATCTGAGTTTCTATAATGAACTACTGCTGATTTGACTGACTGTAGTTGGACTGAGGTATGATGTATTTGAAGGCTAGTGTATGCAGTTTGCAATGTTTAAGAAAATTATTTGTTCTTAAAACATTAAAAAAAACCCAAGGATTTAAATTTACTTGTATGTTGAATCCTCAGCATTGCAAAATAAATAAACTTTCTTGTACTGTAAAAAAAAAAATACTGGTACAATAACCGGAGGACCAAAGGCAAAAGGAAGCAACAAATGATTAAATACTGCTGTTTCATCTGGACCCAGGGACCCATCTTTAAACTGGCAGTCTTTTGGCCAAAATTTGGGTCAGATGAAGACTAGGTCTGTCAATTACTGATTGAACATGTTAATGATAAAAATCCAGGGAGCCAAGAAGAAATTGACTATGATCTCTGTTGGAAGCAGGGACCTGTAGTCCTATTCCCTCTAAAATAGGGGAAAGATAACAGAGCAGAGGACAAAACAGAGCCAAAGGAAAAGTCCTCCAGATGGGAACCTCTTTCCTGTTCCCCGTCTTTATAATATGGGGGTTCCTCAGGCAGAATCCCAAAATCGGGACAAAAACCCTATGGAACAGATTCACTAATCCCTTTAAAGATCAGGTTCCTTAAGTCCCCCATTTCTCCCACCATCAGAATCATTGTTAGGGAAGCTGTTCCATGGTCCCAAAACATTGCTGAAGCCTTTGATGTGCAACAGGGAAAAGATGAAGGACCTGTTGACTTCCTTCATAGACTGAAGGACCAAATGAGAAAGTATTCAGGATTAAATATAGATGATCTTGGGGACAGGGAATACTTAAACTCCATTTTGTGACTAATAGTTGGCCAAACATTGCTAAAAAATTACAGAAGATAGAAAACTGGAAAGATAAAAACTCAGATGGTTTATTGAGGGAGGCCCAAAAGTTTTCTGTGAGGAGGGATGAAGAAAAACAAAAGCAAAAGGATAAAATTATGTCATCCACTCTTGGGCAGGCCACTTAGGGGAAAAACACTTCTCAAAAAGCTGGGTACAAACCCACCCAAAAATCTCGAAGAGGAAGGCAGGATTCAGACCCCAGGGGGAAAGAAAGAAAACAGATGTTATCAGTGTGGGAAACCAGGACATTTCAAGTGGGAATGCTCTGAGGGGAAGAAGAAGAGAAGAGAATTCCCCTTATGACCTTTGAGGAAGAATAGGGGGGCCAGGGGTTCTTTTATATGGATGGGTCCTATGGAGAACCCTTGATAAATTTAAAAGTAGGACCCAAAGAAAAAGAGATCACCTTTTTGGTCGATTCTGGAGCAGCCAGATCATCCCTCATTATGGCCTCCCCCTCACCCCCCAGGTCTATCCCTCTTTTCAGAATGGCTTCCAATTTCCAGGGTAAAGGAAGAGGAAGTCAATGTTCCCTTTTTTTTTTTTTTTGCTTGCAATCAGGCGGAATTTCAAGATAGGGCAATATGAGTCATTTTCTTTTTTGTACCTGAGACTGGAGCCAACCTTTTGGGGAGAGACTTACTGTCTGAATTAGGCATAGAAATAAAAGTAGTTAAAATTTTTTAAAAGATTTCTTTAAATTTGATGACTGCAAAAATTGAGAGCCAAGTCCTCCCCCGAGGATCTGGACTGAGGATGGAAATAGAGTGAGGTTACAAATCCCCCCAATTCATATTGACCTAAACACCCCCCTGTATAAAAATACAAAGTAGACAATATCCCATTCCCCTAGAAGGGAGATTGGATCTAAAACCCATAATTGAAGGACTGTTAAAGGATAACCTTTTGGAATCTTGCATATCTCCTTTTAACACTCCCATCCTACCAGTGAAAAAATCAGATGGATCTTGTCAGCTGGTACAGGATCTCAGGGCTATCAACCAAATAGTTTGCAGCAGACACCCTATAGTCCCAAACCCCTATATCCTCCTTAACAGAATCCCTCCCAATCACTGGTGGTTTAGTGTGGTAGATTTGAAAGATGCACTCTGGGCCTTTCCTCTAGTGGAGGATAGGGACATTTTTGCCTTCTAATGGGAGGACCCAAACTGTCAGGAAACAACAATATCAATGGACAGTTCTTCCACAAGGTTTCACTGATTCTCCCAACTTGTTTGGCCAAATTTTAGAATGAGTACTGGAAGAATTTGCCCTTCCCCCTTAGACACATTTTTTCCAATATGTATATGATCTTCTGTTGTCCAGATTTACTGAAAAAGAGGTGACTGATGCTACAGTCAGTCTTAAATTTCCTGGGCCACCAAGGACTAAGAGTCTTGAAACCAAACTGCAGTTTATAGAGGAAGAGGTAAGATATTTGGGACACCTAGTCAGTAAAGGAAAATGTAGACTGAGCCCTGAAAGGATACAAGGGATTACTGGCATGCTTCTGCCTCTGACCAAGAGGAGGGAGCTTCGAAAATTCTTGGGACTGATTGGATATTGTAGGCTTTGGGTAGAATTCTTAGAACCAAAACGTTATACTACAAACTACTAGAAGAGGAGCCTGATCCCTTAATTTGGAAGCCAGAGGAAATTCTGATAACAGACTATCTTAAACAATCTCTGGTCAGCACCCCTGAGTTGGTTGGCCCTACCTTCCCTGGAGAAGCCCTTCCACCTATTGTTAATGTAGATAAAGGAACAGCCTGGGAGTCCTCACCCAGGAACGTGGAGAGAAGAAACAGCCTATAGCTTATTTAGCCAAATCTTGATCCTGTCACATGAGGATGGCCAGAATGTGTCCAGGCAGTAGAGGCCACAGCCCTATTGACTGCAGCTGACTTTTGGGAGATCTCTAATAGTCATCATATCTCACCAGGTTAGGGTCACTCTCCAACAAAAAGTGGAGAGATGGTTAACTGACTCTAGGATTTTAAAATACAAGGCTATCCCATTGGAAAGGGATGATCTGACTGTGACTACTGGAATTATCCAAATTCGGCTGAGTTCCTATTGGGAGGGGAAACACAAGATCCCATGGAACATTGTTGCTTGGATATCATTGAATATCAGACCAAAGTTAGGCCAGATCTTAGAGACTCCCTTTCTGGATGAATTCAAATTGTTTCTAGATGGTTCCTCTAAAATGATTCAAGGGAAAAGACACAATGGGTATTCAGTGGTGGACGGAGAAAAACTTAAAAGTTATTGAGTCAGGAAGATTACCTAACAGATGGCTAGCTCAGACCTATGAGTTGTTTCCACTCAATCAGGCCCTAAAGTTTCCAAAAGACAAGGAAGGAACCATCTATACAGATTCTATGCATGCATTTGGGGCAGCACATACCTTTGGGAAGATATGAGTGGAAAGAGGATTAATTAACAGTAAGGGACAGGATCTGATACACAAGGAATTGATTATTAAACTGTTAGAGAGCCTTATGCTTTCTGAGGAAATTGCAGTAGTTGAAGTTCCAGGACATTAACGAGGTAACTCCTGGAAGACTCAGGGAAACAATTTACCTGATAAGGCTGCAAAGGAGGCTGCTCTTCATTCAGAACTCCAAATGTTACAGCTCATTCCTGTTGTCCAAGCACCATCCTTGAACCCCATTTTCACTCCCTTGGAGAAGATTCAACTAGAAAAGCTGGGCATCTCCCAAACCCCAGAAGGGCAATGGCTACTTCCAGATGGGAGAAAAATACTTTCTAAACCCCTTAGGAGAGAAGTAAAGACCCAATTATACCGGGGAAGTAACTGGGGAACCCAAGCCATGTGTGATGCTATTCTCAGGGCTTATGTATGTCCAGGAATTTATACCTTGGTAAAACAGGTTACTGAGAGCTGTTTAACTTGCAGAAAAGTTAGCAAGCAGGCTCTGAGAGGACAACTTACAGGGGGGAGAAATCCAGGATTTCAGAGCATTCAGGTGGATTATACAGAGTTACCCCAGTGGTCGCTTAAAATGTTGACTATTTACAGTAGATCATCTAACCAACTGGGTCGAGGCTATGCCTCTATCAAGTGCCACTGCAAATGGAGTAGTCACAGTACTTTTGGATAATGTAACCTCTCAATTTGGACTTGTTTAAAATATAGATTCAGATAATAGGAGCCACTTCACAGCCAGCATAATCAAGGAATTAACGAAGGCATCAGGCCTCAAATGGGCATCCCTCTTCCTCAGGAAGCGCTGAAAGGATGAACTAGACCTTAGAAGACAGTTAACCAAATTAGTTCTTGAGACCAGGCTACCCTTGACTAAGTGCCTACCCCTTGCCCTGCTCAGGATCGGAACAGCTCCCTGGAAAGATATAGGAGCTTCTCTTTATGAGATGTTATATGGGTTACCTTACTTAGGCTGGCCCTCTGGCCTTCCCTCTGTTGAAACCAGAGACCAGTTTCATCAAAACTATATACTTGGTCTCTCTTCATTCTTGTCATCCCTTGGGCATCAAGGATTGCTGACTTAAGCCCCACCACTCGAGTTCCCAGCACACCCTCACCAGTCTGGAGATTACATCTTGGTCAGAACCAGGAGTGGAGAGTGGCTTGAGTCATCCTGGGAGACAAATACCAGGTACTACTTACTACTGAGACAGCAGCATGCACCACTGGAAGAGGATGGACCCACTACACTCGAGTAAAGTGAGCACCCCAGGAAGAACACTGGACCATGTCCTCAAAACCTGATGACACAAAAATAACTTTTAAAAAGCCCTAGCAGGACTGTTTCTTCTTCATTTAGGGAATTGCATAACTACTATTAGTGTTCCCCAGGGTTCCTCTCCTATAATTGTCAAGTTTGATGCATGTCTTGCAATCCCTTATGGTAATCTTAAAGACCAATGTTATATCCAGGACTGGGAAATATATATGTGTATATGGCCCTTTCCCCCCAATTCCCATTGAGGTAATCACACTAGCTAACATGACAATCCTCCATGCGCTAGTAGGGGTAATGTGGGGTGGACAACAGACCTGGAAGGGAGTGCTATACAGGTGGCTTCATGGTTTCTAGCTATATGGGTCATCCTTATTGGAAATAAATACTGTCAAAAATGCAAAATCATAGTGCCATGTTCCCTCCCAACTGTCAGCATCTTCAATGCAACCCCCTTATGTTGATTATCAATGATCCCTCCTCTATGTCCACTGAACCACATCTATCTTCAGAAAATATGAGCTAGGAACTCATAATACATGTAAAAACCCAATAGGTTTGTTTCTTTTAGAATTGCTTCAAGAACCTGTTACCACAACACCCTCTAATGTTCTGCTTCCAATGCCATCTCCCAAGCTTCACCATAATCAGATAGGAATAACTTAAGAAATAGAAGTTAAGGACTTGAGGAAAACTATAGCTATTGAGATGGGTTATAGGGAGACAAATGCCTGGTTGGAATGGATCAAGTATTCCCTCTACACTTTAAACAAGAACGATTGGTACACATGTGCCGAAGGGAGACAAGAACCCCCAAGTCATCTCTTTCCCCTTTGGATGGGTCACAGACCCTGCTGTAATGGCATGTATGATTTCCCTCTTCCAAGAAAGGACAGCCTGGGGCAATAAGTCTTTCAGGACATTGTCACTACTGTTCCCTTCCATTAATGACCCAAAAAGGCTAATGTCACATCAGTTGGTCAGACCCCCACTTCAGAACTCTAACTACAACTCATGCCTCTCCAGGTGCGTGTGTGTTGGGGGAGGAACTAGGCTTTCTGGGGAATGTATCCAGGTGCAGTGAACGCCGATCCTTTGAAGATTTAACCAATAAAACTGCTCTAACTGTTGCCAGGGTAGACATTTTGTGATGTTAGCTTTCTGGGGAATGTATCCAGGTGCAGTGAACGCCGATCCTTTGAAGATTTAACCAATAAAACTGCTCTAACTGTTGCCAGGGTAGACATTTTGTGATGTTATGGTGAGCCCTTACTTGAGGTTTTTCTGGTCATATGGAGTGGGACTTGTACTTTAGTCCAATTGGCTATCCCTTTCCCTTTGGCATTTCAAAATCCTAAATCTTCCCTGGCTGAGAGGAAACAAAAGTGAGATCTTACTTCCCCTGGAGGGTCATTCCACTCTCACGTTTACATACATGCCATTGGGATCCCACAAGGAGCTCCTGATGAATTCAAAGCAAGAAAGCAAATAGCTGCAGGATTTGAATTGGCGTTGTTTTGGTGGTCTACCATCAATAAAAATGTGGACTGGATTAATTACATCTATAATAATCAGCAGAGGCTCATTAACTGTACCAGAGACACAGTAAAGGGAATTGCAGAACAATTAGGCCCCACTAATAAAATGGCATGGGAAAACTGAATGGCTCTGGACATGATCCTAGCAGAGAAGGGGGGGTATGTGTCCTGACTGGAGTTGAATACAGTACATACGTCCTTAATAATACAGCCTCAGATGGAATTATAAGCAAGGCTCTCCAAGGCTTGACAGCCCTGTCAAACAAACTAACAAAAAAATCAGGAATAAATGACCCTTTTTACTAGCTGGCTGGAACAATGGTTTGGGAAATGGAAAGGAGTAATGGCCTCAATTCTAACATCCCTCATTGTTGTATTTGGGGCCATGATCTTAACTGGGTGCTGTATTATACCCTGTGTGCAAGGATTAACTGTTTGGCTCACAGAAACCACTCTAACTAAACAAAATCCTGTGTCACGCCAGCTGTTGTTAAGCACAGCTGAAATAGTCAATTAATGTTAAATGAGTTTGAAGAAAAGAATCTAAGTTAAAGAGGGGGGAATTATGAAAAAGTAGTCCTTTCCGTCGACGTGTGTGTTGCCATTTCAATTACCTGCATTGTCTGTAGTTCCGGCTTCTTCTTCCAGATTCTTGCTAAGCCCCTTTGCCCACAAAAATTGCCCTCCATGCTGTGTATTTTAACCCTCCCCCCCTCCGAGTTAGTATAGAATTTTGGCCAATCGAGAAGATTATGAACCAGATTATGACCAATCCAGGTCAAGAGGAAGGGTCAAATCGTGTCAGGGATGTAAGGAGGGACAGACAGACTGCCTGTCCCTTTTGTGCTTGCCCTGCGTGCATGCATACTCTCACCCTCTGATCAGAAGTAAAGTTCTGTGTTGCTGAGACAATTCCCCATCTCTCTCTGTGTCTTCAACTGGAACTTTCATTTCTAACATAAGGGCTCTCATATATATATATATATATATATGAAAACGCATATAAAATATATAAATAACAAGATATATGGTTGAAAAAATCTGATATCTTGGATTTGATTCAAAATAATGTAGTGAACAGAAGGAGCAAATAGGATTGCTTTTGAGGAGAGGATTTTTGAAGCTGGGTTGCAAGCCTGTCACACTATTTATACCTGGGAGTTTACTATACTACTCTATTCTTTTTTCCCTTGGGCCCTTGAAAGGACTCTCTCAAAAGAAAAAAAAAGTGAGGTAATTGTATCTGGAAAAACTTAATAAGAGAAGAAAATCAGTTTGTACAACGGGGAAGAATCTTTGAATTTAAGCTTTATTGGTAGTTTGTTTCCATACTGATTCAATTTTTGGTTTAGCAATCCTGCTTTCATTCAAGTTAGGTATTTTTATTTGGTTTTTTGTTTTTGTTTTTGTTTTGGTGGTACTGGGATTTGAACTCAGGCTCTCGCTTGCTAGCTAGGCACTCTTGCCACTTGAGCGACTCCACTAGCCCGAGTTAGGTATTTTTAAATTTCTGTAAATATCTAAGACAACTCTTCTTTCTCTACTGAAAGAAGAAAGAAGTAAGGCAGTAACTTTTCTCATGTTCACCAGTGCTTAGCATATAGTAAGTACAAGGTCAAAAAGTATTAGCTGAATTAATATGTGACCAAATAAAGTATTTACTGCCTTCTTCCTTTATTCACCTGAAATACTTATAAACATTCTGCAATGTTGGAAAGACTTTGTCATATGACCTCCTAGAGGACATATTGGAATATAGGAAAGTACGTTGAACAGGGTGGTGGTGTGGAGAATCTTGGTTGGGAAAGAAGAAGGCGATTCTGGCTGGCTTGTGGTGGCAGTGCACGAGAAGATGGAGAGGGGTCGGATATATGCATCCAGGTGCTGGAACCTCCGGGCCTGCAAAGCCATTTTAAGGAATTTTGAGTTTGAAGTGCAATGGAAAGTCACTCGGAAAGCAAAGCATGATTTTATTTCTCCCCAGCCTCATTCTCATTCTCAATACCACATAGACAATGGACTGCGTTAGGGCAAGGGTAGAGACAGAGTTGATACTCTCTCCAGACTGAGGCCCTGTGCTAGATCTGTGGTCTTCTGTTACGACTTCACATGGTGATTTTCCTGCTCTCAAGATACACTTGAGCAATATTATTACAGAGGAGCATTAACAATGCTTAAACCAATATAAATCAAAAGACACACACTTTTCTCATAGCCAATGAGAATGTAAACCGATATACTCTTAGGAAGTGCTTCAACTTCATCTGTCAGATGCTTAATGTGCTGTCCTTTATCGTTCCATATCTAGGACTTGATCTGTAGAAGCACTCCTAAGGATGTTCAAAGAAACATACACAAAGATGTTCTTTGCAGCATTTTTTGTAACAGAAACATTTTGAAATAAATTAAGTTACTTTCAAAGAAAGTTTGGTTAGATAGATAATGGTGCAACAATGTAATGGAGTACAGTGCAGTGACTAAAAAGAATGTAGATCCATATAGAAAGATGTGGAATTATGGCCATGTCATCTTATTTTTGAACTGAAAAAGCAGTATCACAATATGATCTTATGTCTGTAAAAATAATGATGAATAAGAATATATTTGAATTTGCATAAACAATGCTACTTCTTGGTAAAACCTAACCTGGTTTCCCTCAACTGTTTTTTTTTTTTTATTCATATGTGCATACAAGGCTTGGGTCATTTTTTCCCCCCTCCCTTACCACCCACTGCACCCCCTCCCTCTCCCCCCCACTCCCTCAATACCCAGCAGAAACTATTTTGCCCTTATCTCTAATTTTGTTGAAGAGAGAGTATAAGCAATAATAGGAAGGAACAAGGGTTTTTGCTAGTTGAGATAAGGATAGCTATACAGGGAGTTGACTCGCATTGATTTCCTGTGCATGTGTGTTACCTTCTAGGTCAACTCTTCTTGATCTAACCTTTTCTCTAGTTCCTGGTCCCCTTCTCCTATTGGCCTCAGTTGCTTTTAAGGTATCTGCTTTAGTTTCTCTGTGTTGAGGGCACCAACTTTTTTTTTTGAGACAGGATCTTGCTATGTGACCCAGGCTGGTCTTGGGCCAGTGCTGGGATTACAGGTGTGTACCATCACACTCAGCTAAATTCCATTTAAAAAACTGTGTCCCGCCCTCCCTTGTTCTGCTTTACTTGCTTTTTTCCCAAAGCTCATAGCATCTTTTAATATACCATACAATATATGGCTATCACCTTTCTCCTGGTAGAATGAAAACTCTAATAAAAGATCTTTGTCTATTTTATTCATGGATTGTCAGAGTCTAGATGGGGCATTGTATGGCACATAGTAGGTACTTGATAAGTGTTTTCTGCATAATGAGCAGATGGAAGGATTCTAGGAGATTAGAATTAAAGGAGGGGCTCTCCCATTATGCCTTAAACATTTTTTTATTGCTAGAATTTTTTTTCAATTTTGTTTTCTCTTTTATGTAAAATGACATATAACAATTACAAACTCTGTATTTGGTTTTGAAAAGATGTTCACAAATGTGTAGTGTTGTTGGTCCAGCTGATAGAAACCTAGTTTTCACTTTGTTGGAAAATAGAAAATGTGTTCAATCTGAGTGATAGCCATCACTTGCTGGAGCCAGGTGTGGTTCTGCATTCCTGTAATGCCAGACCTTGGGAGGCTGAGTCAGGATGATGGAGAGTTTGAAACCAGCCTGGGCTACAGAGTTAGAACTTGTCACAAAAACAAAAACAAAAAAAGCAAGGAAGCAAACAACTGAAAAAAAAATCTTGAAGGAGGCCAAATATGTGTACTTACAGCTGTGTAGAATACGTATTTTAGTAGTGTAAAGGAAAAATTAGTTAAAGTCGAATGTCTTTATCCTGTATAAGTGTTTGCTGGGTCAGGGCTTCCCCCTTTGCCAGTCCATTACCTTCCTGAGGGTAGGCGTTGAATTATTTAATTTTAGGTTTCTCTGGGCCAAGTTCAAATCTTTTCCTTTCGTGAAGCTTTCTTAAAGAGAGCAAAGCAGTGTGGTCATTCCTCTTATAAAGCCACCAGGATGCAATCGTGGGACCTCCATTAATTACTTTATCTAATTCTAGGCACTTTCCAAAGGCCTCACCTCTAAATACTTTTCACTCTCTCAATATGATTAACATCTGACTTTGGGGATTAAACTCCTGCCTGAGTTCATGGGGGCAAACCACATACAAATCATCTTAATTTTCATGCCCTGAGAAGGGGAAACAGATGCATTCAGATTTCCACGCAGGAGATGCTGCTCCAAGCTTCTTGGAAAGAATGTCATCTTTGATGTCAGACCTCTGGGATTCTAACTCTGACCTTTATTAATGGCATCATGTTGGACAATCTCTCAGCATATAAGCCAATTTGAAGCAAAGTTGTGTGAACAAAATGATACAATGCACATAAATCCTTCACTTCAGTGCCAGGCACACAGCAGATGCTCATAAATGGCATCTTTTTTGTCTTTTTCTTTTTTTGGGGGCGACTGGGAATTGAACTCAGGGCTTCACACTTGCAAAGCAGGCACTGTACCTCCTGAGTTGTACCTCCAGTCCATTTTTCTCTGGTTATTTTGGAGAGGGGGGTGTCAGGAGCTGTTTGCCCAGACTGGCCTTCGATCCTTCTGATCTCTGCCTCCCAAATAATTAGGATTACAGGTGAGCTACCAGTGCCTAGACTTTTTTTATTTTTGAAACAGGGTCTTGCTATGTGGCCCAAGCTGGTCTTGAACTTGGCATCCTATTGCCTCAGCCTCCCAAGTGCTGGAATTATAGGCACATACAACTATACTCAGCTTAAATGGCATCATTTGTTACTTATAAAAAATAGTAATACAGACATCATAAAAATGTGGAGTATATATAAAAATACAATATTTTTCAGCTATAAAACAAGATGAAATTCTGTCATTTGCAGCAACATGGATGAAAGTAAAGGTGTTATGCTAAATAAAATAAGACAGGTGCAGAAAGACAAATACCACATGTTCTAGCTTATAAAAGCTGATCACATGTAAGTAGAGAGTAGACTAGAGGTCACTAGAAGATAGGAAGGTAGGGCAGAGGTGACTTAGAGAGAGTCACGGGTACCAAAGTACAGCAGGCTCCCACACATAGAAATACTAGTACCTGAGGAGATGGAAGTGCTAATTACCCCAATTTGATAATTTTACATTATATCCACATATAAAATTATAACATTGTACCTCTTAAATAAGTACAAATTCATCAATTTAAAAATTAAAATTTTGAAAAATTTTTACAGCTGAAAAAAATAAATTAGGCCTGGCATCAGTGGCTCAGGCCTATAATTCTAGCTGCTCAGAAGGCAGAGATCAGGAGGATAGTGGTTCAAAGCCAGCCTGGGAAAATAGTTTGTAAGACCCTATCTTGAAAAAAGAGTTGGTTGAATGGCTCAAGTTGCCTGGTGAGTGTGAGACCCTGAGTTCAAAGTCCAGTGCCACAAAAAAAAAAAAAAAAAGCTTTTGCATATGGTGACCACAACATACAACAAAAAATTTAAAGTTTCCCTGTTGTCATTCAGTTCTTATTTCTCTGTATTTTGAGTTAATTTTTCATATCTGTGCATTTTTATTATAGGTCAGAATGTAAACTGCACAAGAAAGCTTTTTAGAAAGTCTTGTTTCTTATGCCCAGAACAATAATGGGCATAATACATAATTATTGATTGAGTTGAGCCAAAGAAGATGTTTGACCTCTGAATTAACACATAGAGAACTAACATTGAGCTGGGTGTGGTGGTGCATACCTGCTGTCCCTGGAGGATCATGAATTCAAGGTCAATCTGACTAAAAAAAGCCAAAAGAAGGAAAGATAAGACATTAACGTCCATGAAACACTGATGGGTAAATGACTTTTTTATAGGAGTTATTAAACACATTTCTTGGGTGTCCAGTATGTGGCAAGCCCTGTTGTAGGTACAGAAAGGAATACAAATTGAAAAGGAGAAGAATTTCAAAAGCAGGTTAACACTGTGAGATTAATGTGTGTATATATGCATTTCCTATTATTTTTGTTAGTATAAATAGTGGCACTCATATCCATTTCCTGCAGTTCTGTCATGTTTTGTAGTGAGACCAATTCATTTGACATTGTATGTGCTTGACATTGAAAACAGGCTAAAAACTCTGTTTTCAAAAGGGGCATAGTTGTTAGGCTCTGCCAAAGCCATTTTCCCTTAAACATTCCCAGGAGACAATTGGTGACATTATCAGCAGATGCTCGCTCAGAGAGTGGGCAGCAGGCCGTGGGCAGCCTGCTAGTTTAATTTTAAGCAAGATCTTTGTGCTTTTTATTATATTAATTAGTGTCTTGGCAAGGTCGAATGGGATTTTGAAACCAGCAAGGGTTTTGTTGATTTCCTAATTTGCAGTTTGTGATGGCTCTTTTGTTTTTGTTTAATTCTTCCACTCATTAAACATTTGAATTTAGCATTAGCCGTAACTCCCTAGATCTTTAGGAGGCTATGGTGAGGAGGGCAAAATGCACTTTCTCTCTGCTGCTGGCCTGTGGTGGGTTACAACCCTTACTGTGTTTCTGCCTGTAGACAGACAGACATCCAGCCATAGGAATGAACTCTGAGAGAGACTACACCGGCAGCTGGTGCTTTTTACTGATGTATAGAAAAACTCTTTGGTTTCTTCACTCAGGCTTTAGTTTATGCAAGTAAAACCCATGTGGTTTACACAATTTGGAGAGGTTAGGAGAAGATTGGAGGAAGTGCATTGAGAAGAACTTTTCCTGTGTAATTGAATGTTGAAGGAGGTTTTCCTGTTGCCTGTGAATTGACTCCTAGTTTTCTCAGCTCTGCTGGGGCAGAGATGCTCCATTTGTTAAGACATTTGTTCCTTGGCATAGCTATCTTAGTTAATAATATCCAGACTAGTCCACTTAATGCTTCTTTCTGAGCTACATCCCCAGCCCCTGGCACAAATCTTGTGCTTTCTCTACCCCAGAATAGGCCATGGCTTTGGAAGCAAAATTATGTTGACAGCTCTTATATCCATCTGTCCAACTCCTACAAAAATAAATTGTTCAATACTTAAAAATGGATTTTCCTGAATAATCAAAAAAAATTAAAAACATGGAAGGAGAGGTGGAAGTTGCAAAAAGGTTCTTACTGAGGAAAATCTGAGAATTAAGGGCTGATGAGATGGTAAATAGATGCTTTGTGACTAATTTAGTAGTGTAATAAAACAACCCATTCTAAAAGTTGTTTTATTGTTTATATGTTTTCTTTATAATTGCTAAGAAAAGAAAAAAAATGGATTGTGCAATCCTACTCCTCTTCCTTCATCATGAAACTACATTAGCGACTTAGAACCATTAGAATTCAAATAAATAAACAAACAAAATGTATGAGTCAAGAATTCTTTAGAGCCAGGCATAGTGATGGGGGTGGTGGTATAAGTGAGGTCCCATCTCAACCAGTAGCTGGGCATGGTGCGCCTGACATCCCAGTTACACAGGAAGCATAAGTAGTTGTCTATGCCTGCCCAAGCATAAAGTGAGACCATATCTCAAAAATAACCAAAGTGAAAAAGGAATGAGGGCATGGCTCAAGCAGTAGAGCACCCATCTAGTAAGTATAAGGCCTGAGTTCAAACCCCAGTACCATCAAATGAAAAGAAGAAAGATGAATCTGGTGAGTCATTAATCTAATCATTTACTACAAAATAGCCAAGTTATAAACAAGCATGTACAATGACCTCCACATTCAAACTTTTTTTAAAAATCAGGCATTATGCTTAAAATTAATTTAACATATACTCTTTTTTTTCCAAAGCAAATGATGCTTAAAGCATTAGATTTATATAGTTTTTGGAGTGTTCTTTTCATCCAAAGATAATGAGACATAGTAGAGGAAAACAGAGATCATGCCAAATGTAGTATGAGAAACCATGACCAGACGGCTGAACAGTGGAGATCTGAAAAGTATATTTATCCTGGAAAATGCAGAAACTTAAGCATTTTGAGGGAGATTCATGTGAGTGTTTGTCAGGTGTCTGAATATGTTTTTCCTCAGAAATGACCTGAAGTAGGTAAGAAATATTAATGAGAATTTATACCTTAGTGGGGTATTATGATAAGGTTTGCTTTGAAATTTTCTATTTAAATTTTATTATGTAGTATTTTTATCCTATGTGGCCACCCTTCAATGACTCACTGATTCTAGCATTGGGTATCATATGGCCTATTATCTTTCATGGGAGAACAGTTTTTGTGGTTCTCCAAATTCTTCCTTTGTGAGAAAATAACCCATGTTGGGAGACGATATACCATGGCGCAGAATCATGGACAAGAGAGATGTCTACAGGGTCAGATGAGCCTGGCTTGGGCACCAGGCTCCATATCCTATGATCTGTGCCATTTTAAACTTTAGCTTTCTTAAAAATGAACAAACAATAAAAACAAAAACCAGAACAATAAAGACACAAAAAACCCGAAAGGAATTACTTACATCTTGGAGTTGTGCTGTAGACAGGAGAAATGTTACATTAAGAGTGCTTAGCTCAGGGCCAGAGGGAACCTCGGATCGCCAGCAGTTTTGCAGAGCACTGATCTTTGTGGACTCTAACATGGACTTCATATAAAGAAATCCACGGAGCATTAATGGACAAAAACATGAATCAATTTGTATTATGGCATTCAAATCCTAGCACTTTGAGAGAGGAAAAACCACCAAGAAGAGGCAAAACATTGACTCCTCCACACCTCCAGCCTGCGCTTAGCATCTTCACTTCACGTTAAAGGGAGAAACCAGGAGGGCTCCTGCGCCACCGCCAAACAGCAGCACCCAGATGGCTTGGAAAGACATGGACCACAAGGTGAGCTAAGCAGAACGCAGTACTCCCACAGACAACCCTGGACCAGAGCAGCATAGCCCCCTGGACAGACCAACACCCACCCAGGAAAAAAAAGAGAAACTGAATAATAAGCAATAAGAACAATAAAGACATGTAGCAAAGAGGGTGGGGCGCACTGAGTGCTGAAGTGGGGGGAGGGGAAATCCCTCACAACAAGCCGGCTGGAGAAGGCAGGAGCAGCAGCACCGACCAGCAATCAGGGGCGGGAAAGCTTGTAAAAGCGGCAGTGGGAGGAAAACTCCACAGGAGAGAGGGGAAGACCCAATTCCCACATGAGCTGTAAATAAACAAGCTGGCTGGAGAAAGTGGGTGAAGTGTCACTTCCCCCAGTGTGCTTGGAAAGGGGAAAGCTTGTAGCAGAGGCTCGCACACAGGAGAGCTCTAAGTTAACAAAGCCTGCAGGGCCAGGTGAGTGCTAAGCTCACTCCTGAGATCTGCATAAATAACCACCAGCAACAGCAGGCTGACAGCAGCTGGCAGGCAAGCCACAGTGGCAGATAGTCATTCACAGACCTGTCTCCAGACTCCTTTTTTTCTCTCCTACCTTTGATGAGACAACAACCGAACTACACCTGCATGCTGAAAAACTTAATGAAACAGTATTGCATTTGAACTTGGAACACTTTGCAGGGTTTTTTTGTTTTGTTTTGTGTTGTTTTGTTTTGTTTAGTTTTTTTCCCATTTCATGAGACAACAACAGAACTACTTCTGAGACAATCTCCAGGATTGGAGGCTGAGGGATGAACACCAAAATTATTAAGACTGCAAATTTATTGCATTTGAACTTGGAGATATTTATATGTGTATATATATATATATAGTATGTATATATATATATATTTCTTTCATTTACTTATTTTTTTATTTTTATTCTTATCTTTATTCTTTTTATTTTTTATTTTCAATACTCTCTCTGTCTCTCTAATGCCTGTTCAGCTTACTGTTGATTAGTACACTATCTCTCCCTGTTTATAACTTTGAAACTTTTTTTTGTTGTTTGTTTTGTTTTTTCTTCTTGTTTGTTTGTTTTTCCTTTTTCTTTAACTTCTTTGCTTTCCAGCTCCTCTCACCCTTCCATTCTAAATATCACCATTGTTCTTATTACAAGCTAGAAAATACTTAATTGCACACAGTACAGGGATAATAACAACACCAAGGGCAATGATAGGAAGACAGAAAACATAGGGAAACAAGTTTCCCCACAGCAAAAACTTAGTACAGGAACCAGAGGGAAATGAAGAAGACAGATACTCAGATCCAGACTCCAACAAAATGAAGATAAACTATGCCAAAGAACCCAATGAAGCCCACAGGAACAATCTAAAAGAAGAAATACTACAGGTAATTGATGAGAATTTTATAGGGATGATACTGGATATCGTCAACCAAAATGTACAGGAGACACACAAGAAATTCCAAGATAACAAAACTAGGGAATTTGAAAAAGCACAAGAAGAAATGAAAGAAACCATAGAAGCACTGTATAAACACCAAAGTGAAACAAAGAACATGATTAATAAAGAGATAAATGAACTCAGGACAAAAATAGACAACATTAAAGAGGAAATGACTCAGGATATGGAAAATCTCAGAAAAAAGAACGAAACAGAACTGCAAAACAAAATGGAAGGCCAATCCACCAGAATAGAACAAACAGAAGACAGAATCTCAGAACTCAAAGATGAAATGGTAATTAAAGGAAAAACTGAAGAACTATTAGTTAAACAACTCAATATCTGTGAAAAGAAAACGCAAGAACTCACCGACTCCATCAAAAGACCAAACCTGAGAACCAAGGGCATTGAAGAAGGAGAAGAGGTGCAAGCAAAGGGAATGCATAATATATTCAACAAAATAATAACAGAAAATTTCCCAAATCTAGAGAAAGATATTCCCATACAGATGCAAGAGGCCTTCAGGACACCAAACAGACCAGATCAAAATGGAACTACCCCACAGCATATTATCATTAAAACAAGTACAGAAACTAGGGAAAGAATATTGAAGGCTTTAAGAGAGAAAAAAAACAAATAACATACAAAGGTAAACCCATCAAAATCACAGCAGACTTCTCAACAGAAACATTAAAAGCAAGAAGAGCTTGGGGTGAGATCTTCCAGGCACTGAATGAAAATAAGTTCAACCCCAGGATACTCTACCCAACAAAGCTATCATTCAAAATAGATGGAGAATAAAAGTCTTCCATGATAAGCAGAAACTAAAACAATATGTGACCACAGAGCCACCACTACAAAAGATTCTTCAAGGGATTCTGCACAAAGTGAAACCCAACATAACCATTAAAGGGCAGGCAGCACCAAACTACAGGAAAAGAAAAAGCAAGAAAGTAGAGAGTAACCTCAACTTAGGTACACACAATCAAACCTTCAAACAACTAAGACAACTAAATGACAGGAATCACCACATACCTATCAGTATTAACACTTAATGTTAATGGACTTAATTCCCCCATCAAAAGGCACCATTTGACAAAATGGATTAAAAAGGAAGATCCAACAATTTGTTGCTTACAGGAAACCCATTTCATTGATAGAAATAAGCATAGGCTTAGGATGAAAGTCTGGAAGAAGATTTACCAAGCCAATGGCACCCAAAAACAGGCAGGAGTAGCAATACTTATCTCTGACAAAGTAGACTTCAAACCTACATTGATCAAACGAGATCAAGAAGGACATTCCATACTAATAAAAGGAGGAAATGGACCAAAAGGAAATAACAATTACCAACCTATATGCACCCAATGTCAACACACCCAATTTCATCAAACATACCCTGAAGGACATAAAAGCATATATTAACTCCAATACAGTGGTTGTGGGAGACTTTAACACCCCATTATCATCAATAGATAGGTTATCCAAACAAAAAATCAATAAAGAAATCCTAGATCTAAAATGTACAATAGATCAAATTGACCTACTTGATGTCTATAGAACCTCTACACAATATACATTCTTCTCAGCATCCCATGGAACCATCTCTAAAATAGATCATATCTAGGGCACAAAGCAAGCCTCAGCAAATATAAGAAAATAGAAATTATACCATGCATTCTATCTGATCACAATGCAATAAAACTAGAACTCAACAACAAAAGTAAAGACAAAAAACATGCAAATAGCTGGAAACTGAATAACTCATTACTTAATGAACCATGGGTAATTGATGAAATAAAAGAGGAAATTGAAAAGTTCCTGGAAGTCAATGAAAATGAAAACACAACCTATGGGGACCTATGCAAAGGCAGTCCTGAGAGGAAAGTTTATAGCCAGGAGTGCATATATTAAAAAGACTGAAAGATCCCAAATCAATGACCTAATGATACATCTCAAACTCCTAGAAAAACAAGAACAAGTGAACCCCAAAACAAATAGAAGGAGAGAAATAATAAAAATAAGAGCTGAAATCAATGAAATAGAAATTAAAAAAAATCATACAAAGAATTAATGAAACAAAAAGTTGGTTCTTTGAAAAAATAAACAAGATCGAATGACCCCTGGCAAACCTGACTAAAATGAGGAGAGAAAAAACCCAAATTAGTAGAGTCTTGAACGCAAAAGGGGAGATAACAACAAACACCATGGAAGTCCAGGAAATCATCAGAGACTACCTTGAGAACTTATATTCAAATAAATTTGAAAATCTTAAAGAAATGGACAGATTTCTAGATACACATGATATCCAAAACTGAACCAAGAGAATATTAATCACCTGAATATATCTATAACACAAAATGAAATTGAAGCAGCAATCAAGAGTCTCCCCAAAAAGAAAAGTCCAGGACCTGATGGATTCTCTGCTGAATTCTATCAGACCTTTAAAAAAGAACGGATACCAATCCTCCTTAAACTGTTCCAGGAAGTAAAAAAGGAAGAAAAACTGCCTAACACATTTTATGAAGCCAGTATTACACTTATTCCAAAACCAGGCAAAGACACCTCCAAAAAGGAGAACTATAGGCCAATCTCCTTAATGAACATTGATTCAAAAATCCTCCATAAAATAATGGCAAACCAAATTCAACAACACATCAAAAAGATCATTCACCACGACCAAGTAGGCTTCATCCCAGGGATGCAGGGGTGGTTTAACATGTGAAAATCAATAAGTGTAATAAACCACATTAACAGAAGCAAAGACAAAAACCACTTGATCATCTCAATAGATGCAGAAAAACCTTTGATAAGATCCAACACCATTTCATGATAAAAGCTCTAAGAAAACTAGGAATAGAAGGAAAGTACCTCAACATTATAAAAGATATATATGACAAACCTACAGCCAACATTATATTTGATGGAGAAAAACTGAAACCATTCCCTCTAAAATCAGGAGCTAGACAAAGATGCCCACTATCTCCACTCCTATTCAACATAGTACTGGAATTCCTAGCCAGAGCAATTAGGCAAGAAGAAGGATTAAAAGGAATACAAATAGGTAAAGAAACTGTCAAAATATCTTTATCTGCAGACGACATGATCCTATACCTTAAAGACCCAAAAAACTCTACTCAAAAGCTCCTAGCCACCATCAATAGCTATAGCAAGGTAGCAGGATATAAAATCAACATAGAAAAATCATTAGCATTTCTATACACTAATAATGAACAAACTAGGAAAGAATATATGAAAACAATTCCATTTACAATAGCCTCATAAAAAAAATCAAATACCTAGGTGTAAACCTAAAAAAGGATGTGAACGACCTCTACAAGGAAAACTATAAACTTCTGAAGAAAGAGATTGAGGAAGACTATAGAAAGTAGAGAGATCTCTCATGCTCTTGGATTGGTAGGATCAACATAGTAAAAATATCTATACTCCCAAAAGTAATCTACATGTTTAATGCAATTCCCATCAAAATTCCAATGACATTCATTAAAAAGATTGAAAAATCCACCGTTAAATTTATACAGGAACATAAGAGGCCACGAATAGCCAAGGCAATACTCAGTCAAAAGAACAATGCTGGAGGTATCACAAAACCCGACTTCAAACTATATCACAAAGCAGTGATGATAAAAACAGCATGGTACTGGCACAAAAACAGACATGAAGACCAGTGGAACAGAATAGAGGACCCAGATATAAAGCCACACAACTATAACCAACTTGTCTTTGACAAAGACGCTAAAAATATGTGATGGAGAAAAGACAGCCTCTTCAACAAAAACTGCTGGGAAAACTGGTTAGCAGTCTGCAAAAAACTGAAACTAGATCTGTGTATATCACCCTATACCAATATTAACTCCAAACGGATCAAGGATCTTAATATCAGACCACAAACTCTAAAGTTGATACAAGAAAGAGTAGGAAATACTCTGGAACTAATAGGTATAAGCAAGAACTTTCTCAATGGAACCCCAGCAGCACAGCAACTAAGAGATAGCATAGATAAATGGGACTTCATAAAACTAAAAAGCTTTTGCTCAACAAAAGAAATGGTCTCTAAACTGAAGAGAACACCCACAGAGTGGGAGAAAATATTTGCCAGTTACACATCAGACAAAGGACTGATAACCAGAATATATAGGGAACCTAAAAAACTAAATTCTCCCAAAATTAATGAACCCATAAAGAAATGGGCAAGTGAACTAAACAGAACTTTCTCAAAAGAAGAAATTCAAATGGCCAAAAAGCACATGAAAAAATCCTCACCATCTCTACCAATAAAGGAAATGCAAATTAAAACCACACTAAGATTCCACCTCACCCCTGTTAGAATAGCCATCATTAGCAACACCACCAACAACAGGTGTTGGTGAGGATGCGGGGGAAAAAAGGAACCCTCTTACACTGTTGGTGGGAATGTAAACTAGTACAACCACTCTGGAAAAATATTTGGAGGCTACTTAAAAAGCTAAACATTGATCTACCATTTGATCCAGCAATACCACTCTTGGGGATATACCCAAAAGACTGTGACATGGCTTACTCCAGAGGCACCTGCACACCCATGTTTATTGTGGCACTATTCACAATAGCCAAGTTATGGAAACAGCCAAGATGCCCCACCACTGACAAATGGATTAAGAAAATATGGTATCTATACACAATGGAATTTTATGCAGCCATGAAGAAGAATGAAATGTTATCATTCGCTGGTAAATGGATGGAATTGGAGAACATCATTCTAAGTGAGGTTAGCCTGGCCCAAAAGACCAAAAATCGTATGTTCTCCCTCATATGTGGACATTAGATCAAGGGCAAACACAACAATGGGATTGGACTTTGAGCACATGATAAAAGCGAGAGCACACAAGGGAGGGGTGAGGATAGGTAAGACACCTAAAAAATTAGCTAGCATTTGTTGCCCTTAACGCAGAGAAACTAAAGCAGATACCTTAAAGCAACTGAGGCCAATAGGAAAAGGGGAACAAGTACTAGAGAAAAGGTTAGATCAAAAAGAATTAACCTAGAAGGTAACACCCACGCACAGGAAATCAATGTGAGTCAATGTCCTGTATAGCTATCCTTATCTTAACCAGCAAAAACCCTTGTTCCTTCCTATTATTGCTTATACTCTCTCTACAACAAAATTAGAGATAAGGGCAAAATAGTTTCTGCTGGGTATTGAGTGGGGGGGAGAGGGAGGGGGTGGAGTGGGTGGTAAGGGAGGGGGTGGGGGCAGGGGGGAGAAATGAACCAAGCCTTGTGTATGCACATATGAATAATAAAAGAAAAATGAAAAAAAAAATAAATAAATTTTGGAAGGTTAAAAAAAAAATCTTGGAATTTATATAGTTAAAGAAATGATCTTCGCATGTTTCATTGTGCCATAAATGCAATCTGGAATTAAATTCTCTCTTACAATACATGGGTCTATTAACAGATGAGCTTTCTATAAATTGTTTTTATATAAAAATAATTTCAAGGTTGCTTTCTTGTTTTTCATGCAAATGTAAGTCTCTAAGTTAAAAGACTTTATGAGTTATTTTCAATAAATAACAAAAATATGTAAAAGGTGTGAAGGATATGTTTTTTAAAAAATAAAAGGTAAAAAAAATAATACTTTTAGATAAAAGAAGGGCAATGACAAGCTCCCCCAGAGGGCACATATTAAGTTGTCACAAAGATGTAGATGCTTATGTAAGTGATTAAGTTAACTAAAATCTAAGAGTTACATTAAAGGTTTTGTAAGGTCAAAATTTAATGTACTGATGTTAAACTAAAACTTAATTCTCTAAGTGCATAACAACAAGGCTATCTTTAAAATATTGTATTGTTCTTAATAACATTTACAAAAAATGTCTTAAAAATGGTTTTTGTTTTGTCAAGATAACTGTCAAAAGTTTTTGGTGCTAGAGGTTAATCCACAAATTTGTCAAGACAACAAGAGTTTATTAAAACACAAAAAAGATAAGAGGCAGCTGAGCACTGGGAGTGCTGCTGCACTAATATAAAGATTGGGACAGATTTACTTATGTAAAACAAAGTCAAAGTACACCCTCCAGATAGGATAAAAAATAAATAAATAACTCAAAAAGGAGCACTGCACTGGAAGTCAAGACCTCCAATTTTTGTTGGACTCAACAGAGTGGAGATGTTGATCCTACTCCTTCCACATGTTGGATGGAGGGAATTTTTTCCTTGGGATGTCCAGATTGGGCCTGTTATTTTAGGGGACTCCATTGACTACAGATTGGTGGGATCCTGCTGTATGTCATGAGACATTCGTTAATGTCAACAATCTGGGCTGTGATCCCTTATCAACATCTGAGCCATGATTCTTGGTCATTAGGTTTCCTAACTCCACTCTTAGTCCCTATAAATACTTACCTGTGTTCTCTGGTGATTTTTGTTGGGGTTTTAACTACTAAGGTAACTGAGTCATGTTCATTTAGGAGTTGGTTTATGTTGGGGTTAACAATGAAGACAGCCATGTTAGGACTAGACCCCCTGCCCCTTGCGGGGGCTTCCTTTTATCTCCTTGGATAGATGCCAAGGACAGTTGGGCAGACAGTGACCTAACTACAACTTATCTTTCTTGGTTGCCCAGCAACAATATCCTTTAGTGACCTTCCCAGTACTTTTCCACTAGCCCCCTATATCTAGCCCAAGCCTATGGGCTCTAGCTCTCTTGCTGGGGTTTCCCCTCCACAGGCCTCCTGCCTAAACAATAAACACTGTACTGGTGTTTGAGCCATCTCTCTGCCTCTTCCATGCCTCTTATTTTCTAACAGTTTATATAAAACTTTCTAGATGACCTCATAGTTAAACAACTGTTGTCTTGGGTGATTCTAATACAGTTGGTATCCTATATGTGTCTGTGAGTGGGCTATTTGGGGTCACTGACCCTGTTCTCCTCCCCCAACTGATAAAAATGTAAGGTTTTACTTCAAGAACAATTAAACTAATATGTGTATATATCCTCTATAAAGTTGTGATGCTGTTGCTGGTTCCTATATTTATGTTTTTCAAGTATATCAAGACTTCTAAAATACAAAATTTAGATAAACACCGTAACAAAAAGTTAATAGTACTGATATGCTGTTCTATTAGTTGCTAAATTGTCCATCAAAATTTTAACTATGGCTCTTTTAAGTTTTTGTCATTACAGTTCTGATCCTTCTGGGGTATTTGCAATCAAGTCCATAAAAAATGACTCTAATAACTACTTATTTGTCAACTAGGTTAGCTTTTTAGACCTCTGCTTTTATTAGATTTTGTTTTGTATTGTCCTTGTCTAGAAGCCCACTGCCTAAGAGCCACTTCTTCTAAGCCTCTTTGTTGCTTAAATTTGGCCAAAAGGGTCTGGTTGGCACTGACTCCCACCTGATCTGTTTGTTATTTCCCCCCTGAAGTGCGACCAAAACCAGCCCACCAAACAAAATCCAGGAAAGAAAGACCAATCAAGAAAGGTCTTCAGCCTAAGGCCATACCATCCAGAACATGCCCTATCTTATCTGATCTTGGAAGCTAAGCAGGGTCAGGCTTGGTTAGTATTTGGATGGGAGACAGAGCTTCAGAAGAGACTGCTCAGAGACAAGCAGTTTGCAGACAAAGGGGGAATGCCATCAAAGTTCAAATGGAGTCAATTGTGCCAGACCTCTCAAAAATAACCAAGGCCGAGAGGATTGAAGAAATGGTTCTTATGCATTTGTGGCTATCTGGCATTAAAGCCCTTCCAGACACAAACTCATATTTTTAGAAAGGGTCTTCTACTAAAATAGAGACAAAATAACTATTTTTACTGGCTCTAAACATGTCCTTTGATACTTAAACATGGTGGTTTTAACTTTTTTTTAAAACAACACATTTTCTTAGACATATATACTGATAATATATTGTTGCCATGGTAATTCAACTCAGTTAAAAAATATTGTCTAGATTAAAAAAATATATAAAATGTCCACCCATTAAAACCCCACTGGAGGGGCCCTTTTGTTGTTATTTTATCTACTCTCACCACAGCGAAAGTAGCAGAGATTGCTCCTTGGATCCACCACAGCTGAGTCAAGCCAACTTCTCTCGATGGGAGTGCATCCCTGATCAAGCTTCACCATATAGGATCACCCTCTGGAACCTGAGTAACTCCCTCAGCAGGACTCCACTTCCCAGGAAGCAACAGGGGACCAAGAACAGTGGATGACAGCCCTGCTGTAGTTGACTAGTCTGCATATAACAGAAGGTTGAGGAATTGATTCTCCATTGGGACAACTGGTGTTTTTACACCAGTTATCTCACTGTGATGCATTGTCACCCCTTGTTTGTATCTGCTGCTGTAATTCTCACCATAATCTTTGCCATAAGTCTGTCAGAAACCGCCGCCACTGATTGGACTCATGGTGAAAGGTTTTTATTTGCTCTCTTCTATCTCTTTTGGGAAGGATGCATAATTACCGTTTATTGTTACTGATGTGGTTTCCCTTTATGGCCTCAGAGCTCTCTCTTGTGACTATGTATGCATACTACTCAGCCAGGAAATGTTGTCACTAGGACTTTGCTATTCCATACTTACTATTCTTGTGCAGGCACTGTCATCGGTCATGCACTCACAACCGTACCATCTATTCAGTGTGTTCCCATGGTAATCAGCATATCTGCTTCAACCCCACTTATTGTCCCCAGGAGCAATGGTTAGAGATCAGGAGTGTCCTCAATCCCGGGAACCTTATCAGCAGCACCCAGGTGTTTAGTCCAGATAAACCAGTGTCAAGGTTCTTTGATGCATGTGCAGCTATAGACAAGGGTGGATGTGGACGTACAGGCTATGGCTGTGGGAATCTAGCTTAGGAAAGAGCCTATACGTCAAATGAGAAGTATATGTGCTGGGGAGACAACTCTTGGCCATGTGGTGATGTGGGTTCTTATTATTGTCCTTACTGGAGTTGTGTTTCATGGGCCACATGGCAGAGGGCTAAGCCTGCAGCCCTCCTTCACAAAGGGAAAGCTGCCCCTGACTGCACCCGTGGCACCTGTAACCCTGTAAATTTCACTGTACTTAGGCCATCGGATTGGACATGGGGACATGCAATTGGCATAAGGATAGATGGAAAGGGCCTTGACACTGGAAGTCTGATGCACCTCAAATTAGTAACTGTTACCCGTGAAAGTTCCTCTTACCAAGTTTTTCACTCCTTTTATGAGGAGATGAGGAATGAATTTTCCATCTCTGCCAAAGCTAAAAACTTTTTCCTCTCACTGGCTGAGTCTATAGCCCAGACACTGAATGTCACTTCATGCTATGTTTGTGGGGGGGACCAACATGGGAGACCATTGGCCTTGGGAAGGAAGGGAGTTAAACCCATGGGAACCTTTTAATGAGACTGCTTTTCCAAAGCACAGGAAAGGTATCTGGCTCCTAAAAACTTCCATCATCAGAAATTATTGTATCTCCCACCCAGAAGGCCAATTCTCCACCTCAGTGGGGAATTTAACTTGTTTAGGACAGAAGTTTTACAATGACACTGCCCAAGAGACCCAATGGTGGGGAACTCCAAACCACACAGAACCCCAGCCCCACCCACTGGCCAATTTTTCTAATCTCCAGAGAGCATGGAACAATCTTACTGCAAACAGATTGGCAGGCACCCAGGGGACTGTACTGGATCTGTGGGAAGCAAGCTTATACAGTGCTACCTAGCAGCTGGTTTGAATCTTGTATGCTAGGCTAAATCCAAACCATTTTTCTTCTTGCTTCTCCTCAGACAAGGTGAAAAACTGGGAGTCCCTATATATAAAAAAAGATTAAGTAGACAAAAACAGGATGCCTTACAAATTGGCAATTAAAAAGATAACAAATGGCCTCCTGAGTGAATCATCCAGTACTGTGGTCTTGCCACTTGGGCAGGAGACGGGTCCTGGGGCTATTGCACCCCTATATATATGCTCAACTGCATCATCAGGCTGCAGGCTGTTGTTGAAATTATAACTTATGAAACTACAAGCGCCCTCAACTTGCTGGCAAAACAAAGCAGTGCCATCTATCAGAACTGCTTGGCTTTGGACTATTTGCTGGCTTCTGAGGGAAGAGTTTGTGGAAAAATTAACATGAGCAACTGCTGCTCAAGGAAAGATCATAAAAGAGATCACAGACAAGATGAAAAAACTTGTCCATATCCCAGTCCAGACTTGGAGAGGATAGTTCTCTGCCTTAGGTGGATTCAAAACCCTGATAGGGGCAATGGGCCTAATCCTGGGAGCATCCTGTGTACTGCCCTGTCTCCCTGGTGCTACGGTCTATCAAGACTATTATGGAGGCCGTTATAGAAAGGAAAACGGCTGCACATGTAATGATGCTATGAAAATACAAACCCCTAGATCAAGGTGATGCTCTTTGACCCCAGGTGGGTCCGAGCATCAAAGTTGGGAATAATGTAGCAGGAAAAGGAAGGCCAGAAAAGAACCTGTCTGGTGTTCTGACGAGACAGGGGGAGGGGATGGCAAAGCAGAGAGATAAAACTTAAGGAATTAAAACATGAAGATCACATAGCACTAGGGAGATGAAATAGCCAATGAAGTCACTTGCAGCCACATGTGGGCTGAGTTTTGCTTTTTGCTTCTGCAACCTGCTTGCAAGGGTATATAAGGGGAGACCCCTTTGCTCTTGGGGCTCTGCCTTTGGACGAGAGTCCGCTGGGTCTGTGCAGGCACAATAAACATTGCTTCCTGCTAATTGTCTCAAAGACTCTTATCTCAGCTCGTCATTTCCTGCAACAGTACCATCACACTTGGCTACCACAACTTTTATTTTTTTTCTAAAATTTTTTTTAATTGTTGGGCTGGGCGGGGGTACATTGTGGCATTTATAAAATTATTACAATGTATCAAATATATCATGCTTGAATTCACTCCCTCCATGATTCTCTTTTATCTTCCCCTCCCCCTATTCCTGGAATAGTTTCAACAGGCATCTTTTGTCCATTTACACACATGTGTACACAGTATTTGCACCATATTCACCCTCCTTCACCACAACTTTTACTCTTGATGAAGATCCACTTGTTGCTTATTACACATCAGCCTCACTGGCTCTGAAGTCATATCCAGAGCAAAGCAGGTGCTCAGCTTTCTTTCTGGGAGCAGGTCTTAAATCCTGAAGCAGTTTACATATATATATATATACACACTATGGGATTACCTCTAAATAGAAAATACACCTACATATTAAAACCCATTTTTTGTAATGTCTAATTCTTTTCTTTGTTTTTGAAATAAAGTTACAAAGCTAAAACAATTTTAAACTTAGTAACTATAAAAAAATCTCATTGATAAGGAAATAACTTACACAAGGAATTCTTGCTTTGCATAATATTTTAGGGCTACAAAAGTGACTGTGCAAGCTTTAACATGCAAAGCAATATTAATATTCAAAGAGAAAAAATTATTCTATGATCCTCTGTCAGAACATTAAAAGTTGTCTTACTGTTATGAATATTAAGATAATAAAATAGATATTCTTTCCCTTCTTAAATAGACAGGGTACAACAGGGATTGTTTTCCTTTCTGTCTTTTCTTTTTCTTTCTCTTTTTTTCCTTCTTTCTTTCTTCTTTTTTTCTTCCTTCCTTCCTTCCTTCCTTCCTTCCTTCCTTTCTCTCTCCTTCTTTCTCCCTTTTCTCCTCTTCTCTCATCCTCCTCCCCCTTCTCTTCCTCCTCTCCCTCTCTTTTCTTTGTGGTACTGGGGATCAAACCCATAACCTCATGCATGCTTGCCAGGTGCTCTAACCCTAAGCTACACTCCGATCCCACCCTCTTATCTACTTTCCTACATTTGGACTAGCTGATATTTTATCCTTTATGCTTTCAGTGTTGTGAACTATCTCTTTGAGTCACTTTAATGTAAAGCATTTTGCCATTGTTTCCTCACTTAGGCTGAAAAGCCTGCCTTAAAGTTGTTATATCTTTGGCTACTATTGTATATTTTTGAAAGTCATTTTTTTACAATGACTGAAATCTATTTTCCTCAAGTTCAAATTCACTGGGTTGTGTTTTACTTTTTGGGAATAAATAAAACAGTTGAAAGCTCACTTGCACACGGATGCTCTTCAAATACTCAGAGATTGCAATGTGTGTGCTTCAAGTCCTGGCTTCCTCCTGCTACACACTTCTGGTTCTCATGACAGCATTTCCCAAGGTGCTTGTAGCCTAACTGTCATTTCCGCTGCACCAGTAGATCCTTCCCACTGGGCAGTTTGCCATAGAGACTTTCCCCCAGTCACATCTTCTAAATAATAAGACTGCCAGGCAAGTTTGGAAATGTTCAGAGCACTCATTGCTTTTTAGCTGTTTCTTTTTTTTTTAAATTATTTTATTATTCATATGTGCATACAAGGCTTGGGTCATTTCTCCCCCCTGCCCCCACCCCCTCCCTTACCACCCACTCTGCCCCTCCCTCTCCCCCCCACCCCCTCAATACCCAGCAGAAACTATTTTGCCCTTATTTCTAATTTTGTTGTAAAGAGAGTATAAGCAATAATAGGAAGGAACAAGGGGTTTTGCTGGTTGAGATAAGGATAGCTATACAGGACATTGACTCACATTGATTTCCTGTGCGTGGGTGTTACCTTCTAGGTTAATTCTTTTTGATCTAACCTTTTCCCTAGTTCCTGGTCCCCTTTTCCTATTGGCCTCAGTTGCTTTTAAGGTATCTTCTTTAGTTTCTCTGCGTTAAGGGCAACAAATGCTAGCTAATTTTTTAGGTGTCTTACCTATTTTAGCTGATTCAAGTAGAGCAATTTTATGATTTGCTTATGAAGATAGCTTCAATTTTTCCCTCCATTTGGTCGGCCATATAGGGACCCTTTGGAAATATCCCTGAAACTGTTTCAAGGAGAGGAAAAAAAAAAAAAGAAGCTAGAATTCAAATAATTACACTGCCAGGCACAACCCAAGAATATTCTATAATGTTTTGTATCCAGTGTTCTTGTTTCAGATAAACTTCTCTGACTTAATTCTTTAAGATGTTGGGACCTTGCTGAAAGATCTGCTATACCTTGCATATTGCTCATCTTAATTTAATGTTGCTATTTTAGCCTCTAAGACCATAATTTATCCTCTGTCTTTACATCTGCACAAGGGTGCAGAGACCACACCTAAGGCGGTAGGAGCTGCTTCTGCCAGAGAACTGTGCAAATAAACAGTGTCCTGGAGGGACCAGTATAAGATATGTGGAATGAGCCAACAATCAAAATTGGGAAGATGTGAGGTTTCTTAGATGAAATGACCTGTTTGTTAGACCACTATGTAGAATTCCAGACATTTGTTGATTAGAAAGGCACTAATGCATGAATGGGTAATGAGCCACTAGGGTACAGGGTAGATGGAGAGATGAAGGAGAGTATGCAACCTCTACCTTTGTCACTTTTCAGTATGAGACAGAAGGACAGGGTGGTGGGGAAGCATTGAATTTGACTGTTCACAGGAACTTTTTGCTTTGATTGCTATCAGAGCAATGTCCTTCAATTGGTTCAGCTTCTAAATTGCATTCCTCTTTATCTGTTTCAACTCTCATGGTCAAAGTCCTTTGATTAAATAATCAAATACACATGTGGAAGGCTTTTCACATTTTCATTTGGGCATAGCGAAGACATTGGCATATGAGTTGTGCCAATTTTCTTTTGAACTCTAGAAAGCATTTTACATCAAAAGAACATCATTGATGCCAGGGAGGCCATGCCAGTTCTCAGTGCTGGACCTTGCACATTTTATATTAACTGCTATCCTTTCTCAGTGGCCATGGGATATTTTACTCACATCTCCAAATCTTCTCCCATCCCTACTCTCTTCTAATGTATCTGTAGCATCACAATGAATTTAACAGAGTTTATTTCAGCATAAATTAATTCAGATTTAACCAGGAGAAATTCGGAGAACTCCACCCAGCAAAGTGGGCAGGCCCTATTTAGAGATGGAAAAAGAAGTGACATGCACAATTTCCTTCTATATATGTGGTCTTCAGAGCTGGCAACATGTGATTGGCTGAGGCTCAGTCATTAGTTGTAAAAATATACTTGGTTGGATTAGTTTGCCACATAGGAACATCATTGAAGCACAGGGGTACAAAGACAGGCTCAGGCCCAACTTACTTTAATTTAGCACTAGTCTTTTAAGAATCATTATTTTATTTATTTATTTATTTATTTGCAGTGCTGGGGATTGGACCAAGGGCCTGTGTCTGCAAGGCCAGCACTCTACCACTAACATTTATACCCAGTCCTGGGTATAAATTTTTGATGGGAAAAGTAGGAAAAGGCCTGGGGTGATTGTTCATATCTGAAATGCTAGATCATCAGGAGTTCTTGGACTTTTGCACTATGGGAAGTTCCGATGGCATTAGGAATACCTGGCTCTCTGTTTAAGACAGTCTCTGTTAAATTTCACCTCCCTTAACTCTCACTCCCCCACCTCATTCTGTAACCACTGTCGCAATAGCTTCCCTATGACATTGAGTTGAATTCCAAAGGCCTTTACAGGTCACCATGTGCTAGTGTCAGTTTCTCTTCCTTTATCAGGGTCTAGTAGTTTGGTAGTCACAGTAAGGGACCTACCTGGCTCTAGAACGAGACCAGAATTTTCTACCTTAGTTCCAAGCAGCCTGGGTAAGTTCAAAACAAAATTATACAATAAAACAACAGCAATAAAAAATGTGTCAGATATGTCATTTGGGCACCTGGCTCAAAACCCTAATACCAGGTCTGTAAAAGTCTGGCATCCTCTTAATTCTTCACACTTCTTTCCACCTTCATCATCCTTCTTTTTTTCACCTGATCTCTGGTTAACACCATGATATACTGGAGATGAAAGCTATAGTTCATTTTTTTCTACTCCTTCTCATCAAGCCTTTGGTGACTCTTTCCCATGGGTCATTGTAAAATGTGGGGCTGGTTGTCTCAGATGTCACACTGTCATTCTGCTTCCCTATCCCACTACCTTCTTTTTCTCTTCTCTCATCTGAAACTCCCAGGAATCCATCTTGTCTACATAAAGGACATTCTACTCTCAGTTTCTCAGCTTCCAACCATGCAGGCTTGACAGGGCATTTATTGCCTCTGAGCAAATGCAGCGTTCTCCCTGAAGGGAATTTTGGAGAGCTCTATTTTCCCACTTCATTACACTAGAAAAAAACAGATTATGAAAGGTCCTGCTAGAGCAGGGACAACTTAGTGTCATATTTTTGTCAGAACTAATATTTCATCTTTACTTTACAGTCCATTTCATTTTTAGTTGATTTTGCCAAATAGCTTCAAATAACACAAGCTGGAATAGTTGTTACAGGCTCCTGACACAAAGAAATCCTTCACCTTTAACCCAAAATACTGTTGATTTGGTAATGCTTTCTATGTGTATCTCCTCTCTTTAATTTTACAAAGGGTCTCAGCTAGGGTAATTAACTTATTTTTCTTTATCGCAATGTAAACCTAAGCTGGTATACACCCAGTCCTCCTTCCTTGCCATTGTTTGAAAGAAGGTGAAAGAAGAAGAAAAGGAAGGAAAAGAGGAGGAAGAGAAGGAGGAGGGAGAACAAAAGGAGGAGGAACAGGAAAAAGGAGAGGAGAAAAGAGAAGAAGAAAATTCACTAAAGTACTGTCGCCTGTTTGTGTGTGTGTGTGTGTGTGTGTGTGTGTGTGTGGTGTACTGAGGTTTGAACTCTGGACTCTGTGCTTGCTAGTCAGGCACTCCACCACTCACACCACACCTCTTGCACTGTTGTTTTTTCTTTGTTACAAAAGGTCTAAATCCCTGGAGATCTAATCTGGTCCAGTAGAGGACTTTGCATATCTCTGAAAGAAAATTTCCATTTGATGCACACTATTAAGCATGAAGAAAGACAAACCATTAATGCGGTAGAAGTCAAAAATGGATTATAAAGAATTTTTTCATCTTTGTTGTTTCAATAATCTTTGAGGAGCCGAAGGGGGTTCTGTGCTTTATTCCACTATTTCTCTTGCTTGGAGAATCATTTGTTTTACTTATTTTGTCAAAATTTAAAGAATACTTTTTCCTTGGTATGCTTGAGAATTTGCTGAGACATTTTCCTAGTCTGGTATTAAATTCATCCCAGATGATACTTCAAAGTGTCATTGGCCCAAGGGTAATATAATCATATAACAAAAATTACCATGTCAAAAACATTTTGTTGATCTTTCTCTTTTCAAATATTTAAATTGCTTCCTTTTACTGCCTTTGATGCTGTGAATTTTGTACTGGTTCCCTTTTAGGAAGAGAGGAGAATATACAAATCTTGCTACAAAATAACTCAGCAGTGTCTTATAAATACCACTTCTGTGAAAAGAGAAATGGTCAACAGAAGGCTGGTCAGGCTTCGGCCTGTTTAATGATTTACTGTAGACCTACTGTCTAAATTGCTTAAGGCCCTTCCTGACTCTTTTTGTTCCAGGGTCATGGAACAGTACATCTTTTCCCTGACGACTTATTCCTTTATTCTTGCTTGAGATTAACAAGAGTGCCTTAACTGGCCAGAATAATCCTCTCTTCCTCCTTTTCTTTTTCTTCCTTCTCTTCCTCCTTTTTATCCTAGTTCTCCTACTAAATAAAAATAGATATGACAAGCAATTGTTTTTGTTTTATTATATTTATTTTATTTTATTATATATTTTGACAAACACATCAATTTCTAACCATTTGCCTTTTTATAACATAAAGTTTTTAATTTTATCAGAGAAATACATGTTTATTACAAAAATTTGTGATAAAAATAGTAAACCTGTCTCATTCACCCATGCCATCTTATCTCTAGAAGAAACATTATTTTTTATTTATTTATTTTTTTTACAATAAAAATCTTTATTTAGGTTTGGTCAGTACAGGTAAGGTATACTGGAGTCACAGAGCAATATGCACTAACAGGATACAACAGTTCATAAAAACTGAGTAACTATGCACACAAATTCTTAAACATTCAGTCACCTAAAGATAAATGCAGAGATGTATGGTGGAAAAAACTGTATCTAACATTGAAACTACTATAGGACTCCATCAACAAGTCCAACTTTTAGTGATAAAAACTACTGTACTGGGCAAACCTGGCAGTCATAAACCCACATCTACTCTAACAAGTCTGAATGGTGTGTTATGTATATAACAGCATGGATAAGAATGTCCTCACACAGCACAGGTTCTACATAGACACAGATATATACAGATATCATTGTTATACTTTATGGAAAGATTCCCATTTACAACTTCACATTAACTCATATTAAAATAACTTGACCCTACACAAAATGTCCTTTTAGCAACATTCAAAGTAATTAACTGTTACAATTTTCAAAGTGGCAGAGGTATTGAAGCAGGGGGGGTGGGGAAGGGAAAAAAAAAAGAACCAAACAAAACAAAAACACACCCACGAAAAGGCAAATTGTGACAAAATTATGCATTAATTTTCTGGACAGTATCCTCTCCCAAATTAAAGACACTGTATAAAATTTGTTGGAAAAATATTACAAAACTGAACCCTATACATTTACACTTGAGTCCAAGCCATTCTGAACGTGGCGGGAACCCACAGTTCGGTTACCTTTCCCACTCACTGCTTTCTCCTCTTGAGGGTCAGGATTGGAGTCTGTGTCATTCACCCATGCCATCTTATCTCTGGAAGAAACATTATTTTTTGCTCCAAATTTCTAAATATGTTCGTACTATTGATTCTTGTTTTTTAGACTTTATGTATTCTAAATTTCTTAGTATAATGTAGCCATTGTACACCTCCAATGTCTTTTTCCAAACTCAGAGTTTTTACCCACTCCCCTCCAATGCAGTTATGTGACCCCTTTGACACTCTCTTCAGAGTGCATATTATTCTGGCTATAGAATGGATAGGTCGCAGTTAGACATAGGTGGTGGCCATAAGAGAGACAGGGAAGTTATATTATTTTAATAAATATTTAAAGGGCCCGACTCTGACACTGGAACAAGGAGAGTCAGAGCAGCTAGCCTCCTCCTATCTTTTAGATGCTAAAATTACAGGAACTGGGAGACAAAGATGAGCTACCTGTTTCTGCTTTCCTATTTGAGATGTCAACAAGCTACCAGGATGCTTGGATGAGTAGAGTAATGAAAGGAAGTTCTACAGCACACCTATTGTTTCTGGGTGTGATTGGGTGTGATTTGGGAGGGTGACTTCTCCTTATTTTGTCAGCCATCTCAGCCACACGGACCCATTATCTTTGACCACATGTATTTCCCCAGCTCTCCAATACAAAACTAGGAGTTGGGGACCACCATTTTGAGTCTTTGCTCCCATTTCCTATGTGGGGAACAGGAAGTGCTTCCCCTCTCTCTTCCCCCCCTCCATTCCTCTCCTAATAAACTTTACTGTTTACTTTTACTAAATCTTTGCTTGCATTCTTCTCTTGCTGGACATAGAACCCATGTAACTTCCAGGGTCATTTTTTTTTTTTTTGGTAACAGAGCCATTATTCCCAAAGGAACTCTATGTTGTACTATGGTCACATATTCTTTCCGGTACAATTTCCCTTAAGAGTTACTTACTGCCTTTTTTTTTTAGCTTATTTTTTTTTCTATATATCATCCTTTATTTGTTCATTACTCTTAGAACAGCATGAATATCATCTTGTGATATTTATCAGGTAAGCGATCAGCACTCTCTCCCTGCTTGCTCTTTCTGCAAAACACACTCCCAGCAGCCCTGACCTTTGGCTCCCTTTGGGATTGGTTGCTTTCTACATCTCACATCCTGGCATTTCCTTTATCTCTCTTGTGTCAGTTCCCTCCACCCATCTTTTTTTTTTTGTTTTGTTTTGTTTTGTTTTTCTAGATTCTGCGTCTTTATTAATCAGTTTTCATTGTGTGTAGAAAATCTTATAGTAGCTTCCTGAGAAAGGACTTATGAAAGGTAAAGTTCTTAAAAACTTGGACTGTCTGCAAATGACTATATTACATCCTCACATTAATTGCTTAGCTGGAAATTCCTTTCTAGTTAGAAAACAATTCCCCATGGGACTGTGAAGACATTGTTTTGTTGTTTCCTAGCTTCCAGTGTGAATGTTGATTCTGTGTTTTGTACTGTTGTTTTTACAATCTTTTGTATATGAACTACTTTCTCATTTGGAAGATTCAAGGAGCTTTTCATCATTCATGGTGTTCTGAAAATTCATGATGATATACTTTCCTGTCAACTATTTTCATTTATCACACATGACACACAATAGGCCTTTTCTGTCTGTAAAGTTACGGCTTTCGTTTCAGATTCAGCTGCATGAGATCAGGAAGTCTTGTTGATGTTGAATTCTCATTACCTAGAACAGGTTCTGGCACATAGTCAGAATGCAATAAAAGGTGGACAAAGGCACTCACAATGGGCAAATTGGGAGGTTTTGGTGGTAGTTCTTTGCTAGTTTTCTTTCCTTATTCTACTTCCTAGGACTCCAATTTTCTTGTTTAAACTTCTAATACATCTGTTTGCTTTCTGTATATTCCCTTTATAAAATAGCACATACTGATAGAGTGATAATGTCTCCATTTTGTGAATTGGTGGCCATTTTGTCCTCAGGCCTCTCTTCTTGAGAAATGGAACCCACTCCAGGCAACCTCAACCCCAATGGCAGCTCCACCCCTAACAGAAACTCCCACGCAAGCTAACTTCCTCAAGCTCCCTCTTCTATAAAAGCCACACCTAGCCCAGAGTCAGTGCTGTGCCATCTTTCCCCGGCCAGCCTAGCAGCTCAAGTCTGTCATTAAACCTTGCTCTTGGACGTGAGACTTTTCTTGTGAGCTTTCTTTGTGAGCAGCGTTTTTCCTAATACATAAGACATTTCTTATTTCAAGGACATCATATATCTTTGAGGATACTCTTATATTTATTTTCTTGTTTTACTTTCATTTCCTCAAAAGTTAGGAGCAAGGCATATCAGTTTCATAATTTTTGGTTTGGCCCCTGGAAATTTAGATTTTAGCATTCTCTGTTCAGCTAAGTTGCTGACTGTGCAACTATCTGCCTTCTGTATTCTCTTCTCTGCTGCTTGACTTTCATCCTCTGACTTTATGCCACTGAAGGAGTTGCCACATCAGAGGAGTTGTGCGAGGGAATATTGGTTATGCTTCAGTTTGTCAAACTAATAACAATTTCCTACTAGATTTTAAGGGAAAAACTTGAAAGAATTAGATAGCTTTTTCATAAAGATTTTAACACATCATGGGAAAATACTCTTCAACTCTTTGCTTTAGATGATTATGTATAATGTCTCAGTAAACAGGTCTAGTGCATAAAACGTTTGTCACAAGTGTCAAAACTTATATCCTGGATATTGTTAATAAATTCTAGTGATGTTTTTCTTGTTTTTGGTTTTGAACTCAGGACTTTCTGTTTACTAGGCAAGCATTCTACCACTTCCAGTACATGGGTTGACACTGTGTTTTTACTTATTTGTTTTTACTTTATTTTATTTATTTATTTTTGGTGGTATTGGAATTTGAACTCAGAGCTTCTCACTTGCTAGGAAGGCATTCTACCACTTGAGAACACAGTGGCTCGTTCTACTGTTGAGCCACTCTGCCAACTCTAGTGACGTTTTTTGAGGATTTAGAACACTTTCGATTTTGTAGCATTTACAAACATCTTCCAGGCAAGGTAAATAGTAAGGACTTTTCTAACTGAAATGATAGGAGAAGGAAAAATTATATCTCTGAACTGATTCCTCCATAAATATTAAGCATAGAAACAACTCCAACACTATCCGCAAGCTTTCATCCAGGTTGGACATTTACTTGGCAAACCATTTTGCTCTCTCTGGGAGGAGCTGTCTGACAGGAGTTCAATGAATTAGTCTGCCACCAAACAGAAAATGACCGGAGCCCGTTGTATAGACTAATTATTAGAGGTATAGATGAAAAGCTTAGATAAAACTTGGTTTCATCAATGATTGAAAGCAGCCAATATCTAAGGCAGTGTTTTTTCACTTCAAACAACTTACTTTAAAATAGTCAATATATGCACACAGTATATTAAAAAGTAAAGTAGTTCTAAAGACTTTATCTGTCTATCTATCTATCTATCTATCTATCTATCTATCTATCTATCTACTATCTTTCTACCTATCTACTGTTTATACAGTACTGGACCTATGACCTTGAATATGCTAGGCAAGTACTCTGCTACTTGAGATACATTCCTAGTCCTTTCGTTTTTGAGACAGGGTCTCTCTGCTACCTTTGCCTGGGCTGGCTTTGAACTTGCAACCCTCCTACCTCTGCCTCCCAAGGAGCTTGGATTACAAGTGTGCCCCACCATGCTCAGCTTGAAAGACTAAAATATATGTGCTCCTCCTCTACCACTTTGACCTCTCTGAGTCATGTCTTCTGATATTTACATGCATATTTCAAGAAAAAAGACATATACAGCAGTCCTTTGATCCATCAATTTTAGATATTATTAACTTCTGTGTCAGCCAGATACTCCAAGGCACGAAGAAATGGAAAGGGAACCAGAAAAGGCTGTGAGACTGTCGGACTGCCAGGCAGGTTTTACCAAGGGCAGGAGAGGGAAGGAGAGGTTGTGTGGAATCACCTTGGACTACAGTGCAGTTCTCAGGCAAGGTAGCAAGGCCCATGGGATGTCTGTGAGCCACAGCACCCATCAGAGTATCCCCTACCTTCTGGGAATGGGAACTGCCTACCTTAACATCCTTTCCCCTCTTGTCACAGGCTGGGAGAAGCTGTGGAAGCTCACTGCTTGCATGTGATGGTTTTTAGAGTGCAGCAACTAGGCCTGGTAGTCACTTATGCTCTCTGCAGCAAAAAACCCAAAGGAGATGGGGGTGGGCTCATTCTCAGGCCTGTTACCACTTCCAACACGACGGATGAGAATTTTTATCTCCTTAACAGACTCCTTCTCTTGCTTTTTCTTCCAACATAATTATACCCAAATTTGAATTGTATTTATACTTGTCACTTTCGGTATTGATATATAAATTTTGCTCATAGCCGAGTCATATATTGCATTATAATTATAGTTTGTGGTAAAATTTTTGTTCTTCCTAGCAATAAGGTAATCAATCACAATGGGTTCACCCCTTAGTGAATGCAAAGCCAAAAATCATAATCAGGAGATAAAAGAGTAAAGAAACATTTATTCCTTGTACTAGTGAGGAGAACATGGGGACAGATCCCAAAGAACAAAGAAAGCAAGGTGCTTTCATTGAGAAACTTGAACATATAGGAAAGATTTGTCCCACATGATGAGGTGAACACTTTCCTGAGTGTGCTCAGTTGGAGATCATGCTTCTTCATACACGACATGTTCAAAAAAATGGCCCCCTAAACTGGGCACTGGTGGCTCACACCTGTAATCTTAGCTACTTGTGAGGTTGCAATTGATTGAGGTTTGAGGCCAGTCCAGACAAATAGATCTCCTGACTCCATCTCCAAAATAACCAGAGCAAAATGGACTGGCCTTGTGGCTCAAAGCTCCTGCTTTACAAGAGTGAGACTCCTGAGTTCAAATTCTAGTCTCCCCCACTCCACCTCCCCCCACCCCAAAAAAGAGTGAATCAGAGTGACTCAATAAGTTTGGCTGGTTCCTGGAGGATTTTGCTGTAGAGCCTTATTTGCACAGGCTGGCACTGGCATATCACTGGGTAAGTAAGTCTCCATCCTGGCACATGACTGGCATAGATAGCCCTCCTGGAACCCTCTTCCCAGTCTCAATTGTCATTCTCCAGGCCTTTATAGCCTTGCCTCTGTCCTCTATTTCTCTGTTTTTTCTTTGACTCTTGTGACCAGAATTGTCTTTGTTTACTTCCTCATCTTGATGAAGAATGTTGTCCAGTTACTTCCTTTGTGGGAGGTCTAGAAGCTTCCATTTCTAACTGCATGAAGAAAGCAGGCTGTGATCTGCTCCAAGTTCTTTCCATATTATGTAGAACAGCTGCTTTCAGGCTGTGCTTTCCCCTGAGTGACTCATTTTATTTATTTATTTATTTTGGTGATACTGGGGTTTGAACTCTGGGGCTCATGCTTGCTAGACAGGTGCCCTATTGCTTGAGCCACTCTGCCAGCCCTTTTTAGTGTTGAGTGTTTTCTAGATAGGGTCTTGCAACCCGCCCAGGCTGGCTTGAACCATGATCCTTCTGATTTCTGCCTCCTGAGTAGCTAGGATTACAGGCACGAGCCACTGACACCTGGTGTGACTCTGTTTCATAAAACAGCATTTGCTCCATTTTGAATGCCAAGGCTAAGGCAGAATGACTCTGCATCTTGTTAGAGTAAGTAATCAATCACCATGTCCAGCACAAACCACGAGGCACAGACAGATACATCATCTAATAGGCAAATAAAGCTTATCGCCTATGAACTTGTAAAATTAAATTGGGAGCACAAGGGCACACCGGCATACCAAAACCCTATCAGAAAAATGAGGCATGTGAGCTTATCAAACAGACCAGACCAACAAATGGGACAACCCATGGCTGAATCATATAGAAGGAGGGGCACCTAATGTTAGGATATGGCAGACAGAGCTCCCACAGACCCATCATCACGCCTCACATTGTATGTTTCACAGCACTCTCGGGTGATGATTCCCAATTGTTCCCAGACTCAGCTCAGCTTCCTGCTGCCCACTTGAACCTGCTTTTAGTGTGGGCTCTTGCCTTGGTAGCCCTGTGCCTGAACAGCTCTGTGACTGGGTTTGTATCTGACCACCTTCAGTGACTCTGCATCATATCAGCTCTCCACCTTTGTCTTCAGTAAGGCCTTTAGAACCCTGTAGCCACTTTTACCATTTTCTTAGATGTGCTGGCCATCCTAGGGTATGAACTCAGGGACTCGCGCTTGCTAGGTAGGTGCTGTATCACTTGAACCATGGCCCCAGTCCTCTTAACTGTTCTGTCACACTTATATGTTATTTTGTCAAGTACAATGTATGATCTGAGGGTTAGTAATGATTAAGATTAGAATGGAATAAAGAACCTATGATGGCTGTGGTTATGACAATCAAGTGAAATCAAGAGTACATTGAGAGTGCTGGGTGCCTGTGGCTCACAGGCCTGTAATCCTAGCTACTTGGGAGGCAGAGATCAGGAGAATTGTGGTTTGAAGCCAGCTCAAGCAAATAGTTTGTGAGACTCTATCTCAAAAATACCTGACCAAAAAATAAAATAAAATAAAACAGAAAGGGTTGGAGGAATGGTAGAGTGCTTGCTTACTAGCAAGTGTTCAAACCCTGAGTTCAAACTCCAGTGCTGCCAAAAAAAAAAATTAAAAATGAACTAAAAGCAAAAAGGGCGGGAGGCATGGCTCAAGTGGTAGAGTACCTGCTTAGCAAGCACAAGGGCCTGAGTTCAAACCCCAACACTGTGAAAAGAAAATAAAAAGAGTACTTGGTGAATTAAAGCCAACAAACCTTATGTAGTTTGCAAATTTAATGTTGCTCATTAATGTTGCTCAATAAATTCTGCATTGTGGAATTTCTAATGACATAGCTCATTTATGACATTGCACTTAAAATTGTGAGCTTATATCTCTGAAACATCTTCCTCTATTGCTGTATTTCTTTGAACTCTAGTTTCAAAGTTATGTCTCCTCAGAGTTTTGTAGGCCTTGCCCCCTAGTCTTCAACTTCCCAGTGTTGCTCTTGAGACGTTTGATACCACTGTCCCTCAAATCCTTTGAATGTAACATTTTTTCTTCTAGGAAGCTTTTAGGATCATATTTATCCTTGGTGGTCTGCAATTTCAAGATGATTCACTTAGGTGTAAATCTTCTTTCATTTATTGTTAGCAGCAATCTTTCCATCGGAACAGTCATGTATAAATACATGCAGCTCTTTCAATCTAGATATCAATTCTACATATCTTCTACAATTTTATACGCACTGTTCCTCTTTTTCTTTTTATATTTACTTTTTTTTTTTCAGTACTGGGGTTTGAGCCATTCTGCCAGCCCTGTTTTGTGTTGGATTTTTTTCAAGACAGGGTCTTGTGAACTATTTGCTGGGCTGGCTTCGAACTGCGATCCTCCTGATCTCTGCCTCCTGAGTAGCTAGGATGACAGGCGTGAGCCCCTGGAGCCAGACTTATATTTGTATGTTTTTGACCCTCTCACGTATTGAACATTTTAGAAGGATTTTTCTTTTCTTTTCTTCTCTTTTATGTGGTGCTGGGATGCAAGGCATGGTACATGCCAAGTAGGTGCACAACCACTGATCTATACTGACTCAAGATGGATGGCTCAAAAGGCTTTTCTTCTTTATTTCTTCTCTTTTCTTCTTTGTTCCTTTTTCTGTATATTTCCTCAACTTCAGCTGCCAAAGTTTTTACAGAAGTTTTTATTTTTATAATCTAGTTTTTGATTGTACTCTATTTTATTTGCTAATTGTTCCCTTTTGACAGTATTCTTTTTTCTTTTTGGTTGTTTTGTAGGTACGGTATTTTTTCTTATCTCTGAGATATCAATTATAGCTTCATTGAAGTATTCTTTTCCTTTTTTTTAAAAAAAATTTTCAATAGTTAAAAATTGTGATTTTTCTCTCTCCCATGTGGGAGATAAAAACATAGTTTTCAAATATTTGAGAATCCTAGCATGTCCAGTGTGTTAGCCAGCTTTCTGCCATGTAGCAAATATCTGATGCAATCAACTTATAAAGAGAAGAGGTACAGAGCACATGGCAGAGTAACACTACTCACCTGGGCCTTTTGGATATAAAATCAGAGCTCTTTCCACTGCCAAGATATGCTTACATATTTCTGCAGTCTTTCCCACATTATCTGTGTCCTAGACTTTTTCCGTGTTGCTTGCTCTGTAAATTCTTTTGAATAACTGTCGTCCCTGGTACTCTGTTACTGTGGATGGTTTGATGATTAAGCACGTGATCATTCTGTGATGCCCATGCATGGCGTAGCTTCTAATATCAAATCTCCTTCCAGTTGCAAGTGTGTACATGGCTGCCTAGCCAGACAGTGCATTCCCAGGTCCCCTCACAGATAGGTGTGATTGTGTGACTAGGTTATGGCTGAGCTACATAAATAGAAGGTGGGTATGCAGTTTCCATGTCATGAGCTTACCCTGTATGTCCTCTTTCTCGCTTCCTTTGGGCTGGAACAAGGGTGTGCTGGTGGGTAAGAATATTTCCCTGGAGAAGTTCAGATTTATAAATGATCCTATAAGGCAGAGCTGGCCTTTTCTCCTGGGCCACCTAATTGCTTAGACTAAATGAGAGGGAAATACACCTTTTATGTAAGCTGGAGCACTGTCTTAGCCAAAGTTATTAGGAGTTAGTCAAAATGCAGTACAGCTTCCCAGAAAGCAGTATTACATAATGGTTAAACCTGCGGGCTTCAGAATCAAACACTGGATTATTGTAAGTCACCCTCAGGCTGTAGCATCCAACAGGTTATGTCCTGATCTAGTTACATAATTTCTCTGTGCCCCAGATCCCTTACCTTACAAATAGGGACAATAAGAATATCTCCTTCTTAAGGGTTTACACATGGATTAATGATATGTGTAGAGCATTTATAGCAGTGGCTGGGCTAAGGTAAGGTAAGGGCTGCATGTATCATATTCAAAGAGGTAAGGGTAGATTATTAATACTGAGAGCAAACATTGACTCATGAGACATTTTATTTGAGTAAGGATCACAAGGATCCCTACTTAGGCTTCCTCCTCTTCCTTCCCAGTTGTGGAGGAAAGGCTAGATGTTACTAACATTTGTACTCCCTCTTCTACAGGGGGACATTACCACTGGGAAGCCACTGTTTAGACAAGGACTGTATATTCTTACATTCCCTTGACTAGTTCTGGATTGAATGCCTTTTTTTCTTTCTTCTTCTTAATTTTGTGGTAAAATACACAAAACACAAAATTTACCATTTTAAAGTATACAGTCAAGGGCATCTAAATACCTTCACATTGTTGTGCAACCATCACCACTACCTTCCTCCAGAACTTTGTCAGTATCCTAAACTGAAATGCTATATCCATTAAACAGTAACTCCCCACTTCATCCTCCCCACAGGCCCCTCTTCCCGTATGTCCCCAGGCATTTGACTATTTCAGGTACTTCATATAAACAGAATCACATATACAGTATTTTCTTTCTGTGTTTGGTTTCTTTCATTAGAAGAATGTCTTCAAGGTTATCTAGGTTGCAGCAGGTGTCATTATTTCCTTTATTTTTTAAGGCTGGATAATATTCTGTTGTATAGATAGACCACACTTTGCTTATGCGTTCATCCATTCATGGACATCTGGGTGGGCCTGATAGTTTTTAAGAGATGGGTGAAGTTTCTCTCTTCTCTTCGCAACTCACTTCAGAGACCATTCAGAAGCTGCACAGTGACAAGAAGAAAGGACCTTATCCTGGAGTAGACATGGTAGCTGCTGACTGACCAGACACACCTGTATTGATCCTTTATTTGACTAAGAATCAAATTTTCATTGTGCTAATTAGTTACTGGAAATTTGGCATCTATTACTTATAACAGCTTGGGCTCCCCTCACAAATATATCAGGCTACTCGTGCTTCTTTACATACTTGACAAAAGTATGTAATTATTTTTGTTGGTCACCTGACCCAACAAAATAATTATTCTATCCCCACCACAATTTCTATGGTTCTAGGAAAGTATGTCCCCTAAAAAAAAATCAAGAAATCAAGCAATATTGAAAGACTTCTTTCTACTATTTCCTTCATGAAAAGTAAGAATTATGATTTTTTTCCAGAACCTATTATAGACTAGCTCATATTGCACCCTGACTGAACTAAGATAAGATATTCCTTTCTGTAAACCCAGACCACATCTCAGTCTAAACGGTTTCCTGAAACTGAGCAAAGTTCTTCACACTAAAATCACCAGATCTCTGTGTGGACAGGAGCCTTGGAAAGTCAAGAACAATGGTAGTTGTTTGTTTTAGCTCCATGCCACCATGGGCTTTGTTTTTGTTTGAGCCTTGCCAGCCAAGTTGTATAATGATTACCTTCCTCCCATTTAGCAAGGTTCTGAAAAAAGAGGGCAGCACCTCTGTGAAGAGCATGGAGACCAATGAGGAAAGGAACCCAGCTGGATGTTTGGCACCTTCTGAGCAAAACACTTCATTGAATTTTCCTCAGGCCAATTATTTGCCTTGGTTTGCATAGATTCAACTCTGTCTTTTCTTTCATACCTGGCTTCTATGGCCAATAGTTTTATTTTTGAAAATAAGGCCTGTGCTTGATTATTGGATAATACCTACTGTGCAATTTATAGCCATGCTTAGTTTTCAATAATCTCAAAGATGATATTAATTGCCTAATAAAAGATCAGGTATTCTTGTCACCAATTGGCTGAGGGTTCTTTTGCTCTATTTAGATAGAAATCATCAGTAGGCAAAGTGCAGTTCTCTTGGTGTTAGTAGCTCTGAACCTTGACTTCCCGTGGCCCTCAGCTTATACTGTCCCAGCTCTGAGCTTTGAGTGTCTGACGCGCTCAGTCCTTAGTGCTACATTACCCTGACTGTCAGTAGTTTAGCTCCAAGCTGCCCCTGGTGGCTCCTCAGTAGCCAGAGGTAATGGTTCTCAGCAGCAATGGCCTGGGCCTGCAGCTCTTCCATGGTCCTTTGGTTCTGTGCAGTCTCAGCTTTCCATGGCCCCTCACTCTCCCTTGTCTCAGCTTCTGGTTGCTCTCAGAAACTCTTAAGTCACTCTCTAGCTTTTAGGTAGACTTAGGGACTAGTAGGCCCTGGTGTTATCTGCTCTTTGTGCAACCAGCTTAGCCTACTCTACCTGACGTAAAGGATCATGACAAGGCAACAAAATTACCAAAGGAGGCTTTATGGTGGGCCTATCCTGCAGCACTGCTGGGGGGCAGAACGCAGAAGGAGGTTTCCTGAGGTGCTCCTCCTTAACTGGAGTGGGGACCTCTGCAAGGGAGACAGAGACATCTGGATCAGCTATGGGGTGGAGTCATTTGAAGGTGACATGGCCATAGCTTTGGCAGGGTGCCTGGAGCAGTTGTGACTGAAGCAGAGTCCCTCCAGGAGGAGGTGGTTTTTAACATAGTGGCCTCCAAAACAGAAGTGGCAGATTCTGTGCCAGTCATGACAACTGCAGTGGTTTCTGCGGTCTGAGAGAAGTCTCCTCATGGCACCTGTGGCTGAAGTGAAGTGTCCCTGAGTGGTAACTGGGGCTATCATGATGACAGCTCACAGAATCGTCCAAGAGGCAGATGCTTACTTGATAACTCCAGTGGCTTTAGCGAAGAAAGTGATGGGGTTGAAGTCACAGTTGTCACCACTTCTCATGGAACTGCAGAAGCTGTGACAATGTCATTCACAGCCCAGCCAGACTTGGAGACCATGAAAATGACAGCAATGGCCCAAGATCTGGCCTCAGTTTCTTTATGATCTGGGGCAGTGGTCTATATAGCAGGGCAGTGGGGAAGGGTTTGACACATGTCAATCAAGCAGCTGAGCTGCCTGCTCTTAACAACCCATGACCACTTGAGTTGTTCAAAGGAATCAAAAACATTAAGAAGAGCTCGCAACCAAGATCTAATGTAAAATGAATACTTTTTCCCCTTAACTCTGGAAAGATGATTTATTATGGGCTAAATGCTTGTGTGCCCCCCAGAATCCAGACGTTGAAACCCTAACTCCTGATGTGATGTTATTAGACAGTGGAGCCATTAGCAGGTAATTAGGTTATGAGGGTGGAGCCTACATGAATGGGATTAGTGCCCTTATAAGAAGAGATGTGAGGGAGCTGAGTCACTTTTTTTCCTGCCATGCAAGGATACAAAGAGAAAATAACCATCTGCAAATCAAAAATGGGCTCTCACCAGACACTGATCTGCTGGTGCCATGATCTTGGAGCTCTCAGTTCCAGATTGGTGAGAAATCAATGTTTGTTGTTTAAGCTACTCTGTCCATGTCATTTTTGTAACAGCAGACTGAGTTGACTAACAATGGGTTTCTGTAATGGTGAAACAAATCCCTAGATTAAAAAATATGAATATTTTGCTGATTGATAAGCCTTCTCACCTCTTCGATTATTTCCCCTGCCTAATTATATGTCATGTAACATCATGATTCACACACATACACACACACACACACACACACACACACACACACACACACACAATATATGTATATAATTTTATTAGGATCTTAGCTTAGTCTATATGAAATGGTCTGACTTGGTCCTCTCCAAAGCTGATGTTAAAATTTAACTGCCACTGTGACAGTATTGGGAGGTGGGACCTGTTAGACCTGATTAGGTTGAGGGGTCCAACCTCATGAATGAATTAATGCCATTATTGTGGGAGTGGGTTAGTGGTTAATGCCATTATTGTGGGAGTGGGTTAGTGTAATAAATCAGGGAGTGACTTGTTATAAAAACAAATTCTTCCTCTAGTTCTCTGTCTCTCTTGCAGGCTTTCTGGCCATTTGATACTCTACCATCTTAAGATGCAGCAAGACGTACTCTCTACCATTTTAAGATGCAGCAAGAGAGCCCTAGCCAAATGTTGGCAACCTGAACTTGGACTTTTAAGCCTCCAGAACTATAAGAAATAAATTTTTCTTTATAAGTCTCAGTTATTGTGTTGCAGCAGCAGAAAACAGACTAAGAAATTTGTTATCAAGAAGTGGGTTTTTTTCCATAATAAAACCCAGAAAATGTAGATGTAGCTTTGGAATTAAGTAATGGCTTTAGGTGGAAGAATTTGGACAAATATGCTAGAAAAAAGCCCTTATTGCCATGAATGGTGAGTCTAGTGAAAACTCAGAAGAGAACTGTGGGATAGTCTGATGCTTCCTAGAGGTCATTCAGTGGTTATCAGCAGAATGCTGGTGGACGTGTGGATGGTGAAGATCAGGCTTGTATTAGGGACCTAACAGCTGCTTTTGCTGAAAAGCACTGACTCTTTACTTGGGCTCATGAATCAACTGAAAGCAGGATAATAACTAGGCATTCTGGATTCCATTTTGTATCTGTGTCCTTTGCTCTAAACCAATTCTCTCCTGTAGTCAGTTTGCAGCCATCTTGGAAACCAGGAAGGACCAGACAGGAAACAAAGACACCCATAAGGCAGCAATGACTCTTACTGTAATAAAATCTCCTGGCTGGACTGATCCTGAGACAATGAGTGACCAACGGCCTGTCACCACCGTGACGACCAGAACACACTGTGACTGTGACTGCCTAATTATTATGCATACCTATCCCACTGCCCCCCCCAATTTTATTCTAGTTAAGTGAAAAGCAAATGTTTGCGTGGGGAGATGGGTTGGACTGCTACCTTTCCTCTTCCTGCAGTGTGCCCATGTTGCTACGTAAAGTCTCCTTTCTCTCTTTATTTGGAGCATTGGGATGAGTGGCTGGACATGAAGTATGGAACTCCAGGAGTCTGGGCCTGGGGACTAAAACTCCAGTTTTATTCTGATGAGGTCTTAGATGGAAATGGGGTACAAGGCATTGGAAACTAGAATAAAAACTTGACTGACTTGTGTCCATTCCCAAAGGCTATCTCTCTCTCTCTCTCTCTCTCTCTCTCTCTCTCTCTCGACAGGTTTTATATAGCCCAGACTGCTCTTGAATTCACCATCCTCCTGCCTCCACCTACTGAGAGCTGGTATTACAGACCCATGCCACTATACCCAGGTGGTGGAAGAGATTTCTAGGCAAGATTTTGAAGGAGCTGCATGGACACTTTTAAACATATATAGTAAAATGTGAGAGGAGAGAGGTTATTTAAAGGCAAAAAATTATAGCTAAAGGGAAGAAGAATGAAAAAATTGGGAAAATTCACAGCCTGGCCATGTAAAGAGTACAAGGGATCTTTAGGTATCAAAGCAAGTACGTGGTCAAGTGACAATTTTCTAAAGAGACTCATATGGACAGAAGGTTGCCAGGTGCTATTCATCAAAACAGTGGGAGAATAACCCTGAAGGTAGGTTGGAAATCTTCAAAGCAATCTAGGACCTTGAGGGCAAGGTTTCAGAGGGGCACCTATGGGACCTCAGCATTTCCTGCCCTACACTGCTTCGTCTCTGCTCGCTGATTCAGCCTTGACTCAGAAGGACACAGGCATATCTCATGTAGCCTTTCCAGAGGGTACAAGCAGTAAACCTTGATGATATATATCCATGTGGTCCCAAATGCACAGGAGCAGAGTGCAGGAGCTTTGGAGACGTAGTGGCCTCCACCTAGATTTCCCAGGGTGCTGCAGCCTGGACACTCAAGCAGAGATTTGTTTCAGAGGTGGAGTCAAGTGAAGATGTGGGGTCAGAGTCACCTTAGAGAGTCTCGGTCAGGTTAATGCCGGGAAGAGCGTGGGAGTGGGGAAGCCCCTGTTCTATAGTTTTGCTGGGCTCAGTCTACCCAGTAGCTCTCACAGGTTGGAGTCTTGTGCCTGCAGCTCTCCCAGGCTGGTGCTGCATGCTGGTGGCCCTATAATTCTAGGCTCATGAGGGCTGCCTACTTTATATATACTATTTTATATGTTCTATGTGATATGTAATAGATTATACCATTTTACATTTCATAATTCTCTATAAAAAGCAAAAAAGTGCCTAGTTACTAGATAATATTTTCTGAGCATCATTAATAATTATATAGAATGAGATGAAAATAGTTTTTCTCTTATGAAAATTTTTGGGCTAGAGGCATGACTCAAGCTGTAGAGTACCTGTCTAGCAAATGTGAAACCCTGAGTTCAAACTTGAGTACTGCCAAAAAATTATATTTTAAATCTTGACTGCCAAACTAAAAGAAAAACTAATTTCCACCAGAAAAAAAAAAATTCTGGAATGAACCAGACAAGAGGTCACAGTAAAAAAAAAAATTAAAAATCACATCAAATCCTACTATCCACTGGAAACATTTTGTTACGTTTCGTAGACATTTTTAAATGAACTTTAAAAAAAGTTAACTTGTTATTGTCAGATAAAAATAACCAATATTTACAGCACATGGTAAACAAATCCTCGTTTATCAAGAATGCCATTCAAAATAAATTTATAAATTAGCAATTACACATTGTATATGGAAAATTATGGTTTATATAAAATTTTTTTTCTGGAGAAAGGCAACAGTTTCATTAAGATTCAAAGGAAACAGTTTCTTTTTTTATTCATTTATTTTATTAGTGTATATTACTTATGTAAAACAAAGTTTCATAATGTACTTTGACCATATTCATCGCCCCCATTACCCTCTATTATCACCTCCTTTCCTGTCCCTCTGCCCACTGGTCCCTTTCCTCTTCCTAAATAGTTCTCTTCCAACCTTTGTGTCTTGTTTTAAAACTCAGATTTTGTATATTTATATAGAAAAGAAAACTTGTGATATTTGGATGATCTCCAGTTCCATTCATTTTCCTAAAAATGACATACTTAGCTTTGCTTTAATAAATACTTCCTACTTACTTAATTAATATTTCCTATCTTTAAAACTCCTTACAATTTTCATTCTGACTAAGAGAGGAGGAGGGACTGGGGAAGAGAGATGGCTTGTTTTGTGGTAAGGATACTATATTGCTTTTTTTTTTTTGGAGAACTTGGGGGTTGAATTCGGGGTTTGTGTCTTGCTAAGCAGATGTTCTACCATTTGAGCCATGCCCCTAGCCCTAGCAGAAGATTTCGAAAAGGCAATATTTACTTTTGAAATCATTAAGTGGGAAAATAACAATTGTTTTTACTTAATCAGATAATGAAAATGCTTGTAGGCCAAGACCAGAAAATTCTGATCATGAAACTATATGACATTATTTTCAATACATTCAGAATTTACATTACTGTTTAAGTTTTTTCTCTTGAGTCTGGGCTCACAGTTTGGTAGAGATACTTTAAAGAACAAAGAGGACCCAAAGTGGTAGCAAAGAGAAAAAACATTTGTGTATAGCAGCACCTGGGAAAATGGGCAACATCTGTTACTGCATCTCAGTTAACATTTATCATCCCCCTGAGAGTTGCAAAGGTAGTAGAAGGATACCTGAACCTCACTCTTGGTTTTCTGCTGTTATAATAACATGTCAGATTGAGTACATGATAAAGAAGAAATTAATGTTTCCCGGTTCTGGAGGCTGGGAAGTCAAGTATGAAGGCCGGGAAGGCCTCTGGGAGAGAAAGAGAAGCCAGGTAGAGACCTCTACCCAGTTTCAGGTTCTCATCATCAGAGAAAGAATTCTGAGATGGGACAAAGCAAGGAGATGAAAGGTAGTTTCATTATAAGGTGAAAGCACACACTCAAGGGGTGAGTACAGGCATTCTCAGAGTGAGTTTTCTTCAAGGGTTTTTCTTGGCAGGCTTTATACTACATCTGGGAATGCAGTTCAAGGTTTCAAATTTGCTCTGTAGATTATTTTTGACCAGCGCAATGTGACAAAGTATATTTAATTTCTTTGTCATGTCAGGATGTGGGTTAGAAGGTTAGACATGATATCTGCAGTTTAAGTTGGTTTTCTTGCCACACAAAGCCCAATTTGCTGGTTATTGATCCCATGTCTAGACACTTTATGGTTTGTTTATGGGTTATAAGTTTCTGTTTTTTACATTCCTTCTTGTTTTTCTTTAAGTTCTTCTCATTGACCCCTTCCTGCTCCCTATTGGTCCCCTTTCTCAGCAGCATCTAGTGAGGACCTTTGAGCTGTGTCATCCCATGGCAGCAGGTGGAAGAAGTGAGTTCATGCAACAGAAATAGGGTGGGGGATGAACTGAATTTATCCTTTTATCAGGAGTTCACTCCATGATAACTAACTCACTCCTGAGCTAACAGCAACAATTCATTCCTGAGAGCAGGATCTTCAGAATTAACCCACCTCAAGAACTTCCAGTACCTCCTACCCGCCCCTGCCAGGCTGAGCTGTCTGTTGGCTCTTTCAAGTTTAGTGCACTGTCTCATGCACAGTCAGAAAAGGTTACCTTGACCCTGTGTCTCTTACAGCATCATAGCCAGAAAAGTGACTGGGGCTTGACCAACCCAGGCAAAACCAGCAGTTGGCCTCCTTTCCAGTGCATTAAGTTGTTAGACTTAGGGAACAAAGGAGACTCACATTTAGGAGGCAGAGTTCATGAACTTGGTAAAAGGAATGGATCCCTTTGGGTTAGCTGCCAATGTGACTGCATAAGAACTAGTGACTTTTAAATGAGTGCACTTTCAGGTTTCTATTTTTTCCAGCACTGATGACCCTTCATACCCTTCAAGCCTTCAAGGGGGAAAAGAAGGGACAGCAAGGTCAGTAAGCCCCAGAGTGTGGAGACCCCTGTTTCAACACTGCCACCCAGAGTCTGGCAGCTGCCTTCCCAGACCTTGTTTCTGAGGATGCCAGCAGAGAATCTTGGGCTGTAAGGATGTGCTGCCTGACTTCTCTTTCCACACCTCACTTGCTCTTCCTGCCTGCAAAGAAAAGAGGGATTTAAATTATTTATTTTCTGGCATCACCTGGGTTTGAACTCAGGGCCTCATGCTTGCTAAGCAAGTGCTCTACCAATTGAGCCACCCTGCCAGTCAAAGGAGATTTTAGACAATTTCATATCACTGTGTCAAGTGCAAAACAAAACCGAACATAACCATACCCCAGGTCATCGGGAAGCTTATCTGCTAAATTTCAGCCTCCTTTAGGATCAGTCGAAAGTCAGAACATTTTCCTACTGAGAAACATATCTGCAGATATGCATATTTCCCTAAGCAATAAAATGTTGATAAATGCAGGAAACAGGAAGAGGACACAGTTTTTTTCTTATACTTTATGTTTACAAAAGAAAAATATGCTTTTATTTTTTAAATATTTCATATACTTTGGAAAGAGGGCATGAAAGATTCATGGTGTTTATTTAGTCAAGAAAAATAGACTCTATCACTGTGACATCCTGTAACAGTGCTTAATTGCTGTATAACAAATACCACAAATTTAATGGCTTAAAGCAACAGTATTATTAGCTCCTAGTTCTGTGGAGTAAGTTCAAGCATTGATTTCTGCTTAGCATGGCAGAGCAGAAATTAAGGTGTCAGCCAGGGCTGGGCTCCCAATCCTATTTGAGCTCCCTGAAGAATGGCAAAATTAATTTTCCTTACAGTTGTAGGACTGGTAGCTCTGTTTTCCTTGTGGTCCAAAGACATTTCAACCCCTTCTCTACCTGCAGTTCACAAAGTGAATGAATGGTCACTTTCTTCCAGACCAAACAAGTCATTTCTATGGCTTCCTCTTTGGGGACCAGCCTGAGAAAAATTCTTTACATTCAGAAATCTCATGGGATTTGACTCCAGGGATAATCTTTTCTTGAAGTGAACTGAGTCACATGACATGACCTCGTTACAGGGTAGAACCCTTCATACTGACAGTCTCCAGGATTATGCAGGGCACCAACAGCAGGGAGGGAAGTCCTGGCACCAATGTGGAATTCTGGGGCCATGTGTTCTTTTGCTATAACCAGTCATAGAAGACATGAAAGGAAATGGCCCCAATAAAGAAACTGGATGATGCGCCAGAGAAGTGGGAAAAGTGGAAGAAAGTGAAAAAAAAAATCCTGCCACATGACAGGCCAGGTGGATTGATGATTCAGAGCATGGATGGAGCTGAGCTGGTGACTCTGTTGTCCACTCTTTTGCTGTGTGGCCTTGAAGAAGGTAGTGGACTTATGTATTTGCTTGCATGTAACTCGCTGTGAAGAATAGACAACTGCACGCTGTTAAGGCTGCAGAACAGCGTCTCAGGGAACAGTAAGCCCGTACATATGTTTGCCCACGTTAGAAAGGATGAAGTAGCCTTTATGTCATGCTGGCCCACAGAAGAAATGATTTCTATTCTCACTGGAAACTTAAAAATTCTACCTTGCACAGCCCTGGAGACATAGTAAGTGCTTAATAAAGGTTTGTAGAAATGAGTCAATTATGTAATCATAAACCATAATAATGAATATATAGAGCCAATGAGATGGAGAATAATTAAAAATTTAATTATCTTTTAAAAATTTAAATCTTCAAAAATTATGGTAAGATATAATAATAAAGATCACTATTTTAACCATTTTTTTTTCTTTTGGTGGCATTCAAGTTTGAATTCAGACCTTGTGCTTACTAGACCAACACTCTATCATTTGAGCCAACCCCCCACAGCCCTTTTTTGTTTTAGTCATTTTTTGGACAGGGTATCGTGTTTTTTCCCCAGGGCTGGTCTCAGGCCTCATTCCTCCTACCTATACCTACCAGTTGCTGGGGTTACAGACTGGAGCTTGTTACCTGGCTTGTTGGTTGAGATGGCGGTCCTGCTGATTTTTCTGCCTGGGCTAGCCTTCAAACCACAATCTTCCCAATCTCTGTTTCTTAAGTAGCTGGGATTACAGGTATGAGCCACCATGCCCAGCCTTACCCATTTTTAAGTATGTGATTCAGTGGAGTGAAGGCCATTCACATTGTATAACTGTCACCATTAACCCTCTCCAGAACTTTCATTTTCCTAAACTGTATCTCTATATATTAAACCACCCCGCATTCACTGCTCCTCATCCCCTGGCAACCACCATTGTACTTTCTGTCTCTGTATTCGATGATTCTAGGTACCTCATAGAAGTGGAATCATACAATAATTATCTTTTTATGACCGTCTTATTTCACTTTCCGTGAAATCCTCAAGGACATTCACTGGGGAGAAATGGCCCAAACAATGTATGCACATATGAATGAATGAATAAAAAAATTTAAAAAAGAAAGAAATCAGAAAAAAAAGAAAGTGGAATCATATTCCATCGTAAGCATGGATCCCAGTGTGTTTATCCTTTTATCTATCGATGGACCCTTGGACTGTCCCCACCTTTGGGCTACTGTGAACAGTGCTGCTATGAATACAGGTTGAAGGCAGGACTAACTCCCTGCCTTCAATGCTTATGCACATGGCAGGATCCTAGGGTAACTGTGCTCGGGTACTATGGTTATTGTGAGCTTGTTTCTTGCTTCCCTTCTATTTAGTTCTCAATCTGAAAAGGCATGACTGCTGCACTTTCATTGCCTTAAGACTTGTGTACTTTATAATTTTAGATATTTGTGTCAGCTGTGGAAATTCTTCTAGGAATAAAGCCGGATAGGAAATTCTGCATGCAGTACAAACCAGCTCTTATATATCACTTCATGTTTCAAGGATTAATAATGCATAATCTGTATATCACAGAAGCAAAGACAAAAACCACTTGATCATCTCAATAGATGCAGAAAAAGCCTTTGATAAGATCCAACACCATTTCATGATAAAAGCTCTAAGAAAACTAGGAATAGAAGGAAAGTACCCCAACATTATAAAAGCTATATATGACAAACCTACAGCCAGCATTATACTTAATGGAGAAAAACTAAAACCATTCCCTCTAAAATCAGGAACCAGACAAGGATGCCCACTATCTCCACTCCTATTCAACATAATACTGGAATTCCTAGCCAGAGCAATTAGGCAAGAAGAAGGAATAAAAGGAATACAAATAGGTAAAGAAATTGTTAAAATATCCCTATTTGCAGACGACATGATCCTATACCTTAAAGACCCAAAAAACTCTACTCAGAAGCTTCTAGACATCATCAATAGCTACAGCAAGGTAGCAGTGTACAAAATCAACATAGAAAAATCATTAGCATTTCTATACACTAACAATGAGCAAACGGAAAAAGAATGTATGAAAACAATTCCATTTACAATAGCCTCAAAAAAACTCAAATACCTAGATGTAAACCAAACAAAAAATGTGAATGACCTCTACAAGGAAAACTATAAACTGCTGAAGAAAGAGATTGAGGAAGACTATAGAAAGTGGAGAGATCTCCCATGCTCATGGATTGGTAGAATCAACATAGTAAAAATGTCGATACTCCCAAAAGTAATCTACATGTTTAATGCAATTCCCATGAAAATTCCAATGACATTCATTAAAGAGATTGAAAAATCTACCATTAAATTTATATGGAAACACAAGAGGCCATGAATAGCCAAGGCAATACTCAGTCAAAAGAACAATGCTGGAGGTATCACAATACCTGACTTCAAACTATATTACAAAGCAATAACAATAAAAACAGCATGGTACTGGCACAAAAACAGACATGAAGACCAGTGGAACAGAATAGAAGCCACACAACTATAACCAACTTGTCTTTGACAAAAGAGCTAAAAATATATGATGGAGAAATAGCAACCTCTTCAACAAAAACTGCTGGGAAAACTGGTTAGCAGTCTGCAAAAAACTGAAACTAGATCCATGTATATCACCCTATACCAGTATTAACTCAAAATGGATCAAGGATCTTAATATCAGACCACAAACTCTAAAGTTGATACAGGAAAGAGTAGGAAATACTCTGGAGTTAGTAGGTATAGGTAAGAACTTTCTCAACGAAATCCCAGCAGCACAGCAACTAAGAGATAGCATAGATAAATGGGACCTCATAAAGCTAAAAAGCTTCTGTTCATCAAAAGAAATGGTCTCTAAACTGAAGAGAACACCCATAGAGTGGGAGAAAATATTTGCCAGCTACACATCAGACAAAGGACTGATAACCAGAATATATAGGGAACTTAAAAAACTAAATTCTCCCAAAACTAATGAACCAATAAAGAAATGGGCAAGTGAACTAAACAGAACTTTCTCAAAAGAAGAAATTCAAATGGCCAAAAAACACATGAAAAAATGCTCACGATCTCTAGCAATAAAGGAAATGCAAATTAAAACCACACTAAGATTCCACCTCACCCCTGTTAGAATAGCCATCATTAGCAACACCACCACCAACAAGCGTTGGCGAGGATGTGGGGAAAAAAGGAACCCTCTTACACTGTTGGTGGGAATGTAAACTAGTACAACCACTCTGGAAAAAAATTTGGAGGCTACTTAAACAGCTAAACATTGATCTACCATTTGATCCAGCAATACCACTCTTGGGGATATACCCAAAAGACTGTGACACAGGTTACTCCAGAGGCACCTGCACACCCATGTTTATTGTGGCACTATTCACAATAGCCAAGTTATGGAAACAGCCAAGATGTCCCACTACTTACGAATGGATTAAGAAAATGTGGTACTTATACACAATGGAATTTTATGCAGCCATGAAGAAGAACGAAATGTTATCATTCTCTGGTAAATGGATGGAATTGGAGAACATCATTCTGAGTGAGGTTAGCCTGGCCCAAAAGACCAAAAATCATATGTTCTCCCTCATATGTAGACATTAGATCAAGGGCAAACACAACAAGGGGCTGGACTTTGAGCACATGATAAAAGCGAGAGCACACAAGGGAGGGATGAGGATAGGTAAGACACCTAAAAAACTAGCTAGCATTTGTTGCCCTTAACGCAGAGAAACTAAAGGAGATACCTTAAAAGCAACTGAGGCCAATAGGAAAAGGGGACCAGGAACTAGAGAAAAGATTAGATCAAAAAGAATTAACCTAGAAGGTAACACACACGCACAGGAAATCAATGTGAGTCAACTCCCTGTATAGCTATCCTTATCTCAACCAGCAAAAACCCTTGTTCCTTCCTATTATTGCTTATACTCTCTCTTCAACAAAATTAGAAATAAGGGCAAAATAGTTTCTGCTGGGTATTGAGGGGGTGGGGGGAGGGAGGGGGTGGAGTGGGTGGTAAGGGAGGGGGTGGGGGCAGGGGGGAGAAATGACCCAAGCCTTGTATGCATATATCAATAATAAAACAATAAAAAAAATCTGTATATCACTATATGGCTCAAAGAAATATACTGGTAACAATTTGCTATTTTGGATAGTTTTATCTTGTAACCATATATGCTATGAAATTTAATAATATATATACATTTACAGTATTTTTATTTATAATTTATATTTTACAATTTACTATTTTTTGTCCACTTCAATATCACTTTTGTTGTCCTCAAGCACAGATCTCCACATCATGGTGCTATGTATGCCCCCTTTTTGTTGATTGCATCAAAGTTCAAATAACTTAGTATGTTTTTCAAGGCTTTGCTTTACCAGGTTCCAAATGTCTTTTCCAAGTCTTTACTCCCCCAAGGCCATAGCTGTGATCCCTGTTTGCCCTGGATAACTTACCAGGCTGTATTCTCGAACTCACTCTCTGCAGCACACTTCATGTACAACATACTCTTCAAGCTACTGTGCTCTTCTCTTGTGGGAGGGTCGCTCTCGTAGCAAGGAGAATCTTTAATAACTTAAATCGCAGCTCCTCAGCAAAAGAAGGATTGTTCCTCAATGTTACTCCTGTTCTTTGTACACAGAGCACTTTGTCAGCAGCTTTTCAAAGGTGCTATTCCCGCTTTTCCTTGAGCGAGTTGTTATTTACAAATGTGCTGGGTCCCCTATCTCCTGTAAAATTCTTTAAAGCAAGGGTCACGTCTTCATCACTGATTTTCCTATAGCTTAGGGTCATATGTTTCTAATCAGAGTTTTTCAATGAAATTTATGCTGAGTATTTTTTCTTGAGTGAATTATAAAAAAGTTTTGTTTGATCTGAAAAAACTTATGAGTTGAATCATCTGTTTATCTTGGATATTGTCTGTATTGAGTTCTCTAAGGTAGAAAGGAACACTTGCAAATTCATGATATTATTAAAATAATAAGGTAGACCAAAACTATAGTAGTGTTTGAAATATCTGAATGACATCATTCCAAAATGGCTTCAACTTCAATAGGTCTTCTTTTACTTCTGTATAGGTCATTGAAGATAATTTCAGTGACTGAAAAATAGCATATGATTCTAGACAAGACTGGGGTACGGGTAGATCCTTAGAAGGGGGAGTCCGAAAAGAGAAAAAAAATGTAGTGAAAGAGGAGTAGAGGAATAAATGCACCAAAATAGTTGGGCAAGGTATTAACTAGTGAGTACAGAGCCAGAAAAAAGGAAGGGATTTTTGAGAAATGAACAAAAAACTTGGTTATTGAAATCGATGTGGGAATAAGCAATTCAGGTTTTGAATTGTTTGGGAATATTTAAGTCTTAATTTATACAAGTTGATCTCATATTAATAAGTTATAAAATGTCTGTTGAGATAATGGATTATTTAAATCCAATAGGTAAATGATTTTGCTTTTCCTAAGTGTCTCGATGTGAATTTATGAACATTCTCTAATTGTGCAGTGTGTGTGAAGCCAGTTGAATGGGACGTGATTGCATCCTAGGCAAGTCAGAATGTGCTTTCTTATAATTTGACTGTGATTACTGTTACTATAAAAAAATTCCCATCAGATATGTGCCACTTAAATTTCCTACACTGTCATACTTGCCACAAGGAGCTGAAAGGCAAATTTAAACAGATGTAATGTAGCCAACCAAATAAAGAAGGGGTTTTGAGCAAAATACCTGGCACAAATGGAAAAATGAGACCTGTTGAAGTTATTCCTGGATGGGGGGAGGGAAGAGATGAAGGAGAATGATGGAGGGGATGAATTCAATGATATATTTGATATATTGTAAGAACTTTTGTAAATGCTAACAATGTACCCCCAGCACAGCAATAAAAGGAAAACACCTGGCACATGTGAAGAAGTGAATTGGAAAAATGTGCTACCTGACAACCCGTATATAAGAGGAAGCAAAAAGTAGAAACTGTGAGAAGATTCTTAGGACTTGGGTTGGAATTCACTCCTTATGATTTCTCACATAATATGTGAAGAAATAAACACAAAGGATTTCATATAACTATCAGCTTTTCAGATCAGTCCCTTTCACACGACGCTGCACTAAATTCAGAGCTAACGTCACAAGAATGCCTCTCAAACTTTACTATGCACATGAATCATACAGGCAACTTAAAAAATGCAGTTCTGAGTTTTGGGGTGAGTCACAGCGTGCTGTCCCGTGATGGCTGCCAGGTAGTGAGCAATCCTGGCATGAATCTTTGAGTGACATGCCTTGTGTCAATGTCTTGAGAACAGCAATGTGAGATGGTAATTTCGTCTTTGGAAACATTATCATATAAAATTTATATCTGAGATTAATGGAACATTTTCTTTTTGGCCATGAATTTACTTTGGCACCCCATTAAGTTGTACCTAACCCTGGAGGTGCTTGGCCTGGCAAGCAGGGACCTCACGGCAGTCTGCACCTCACAGTCCCTGCTCTTTGGCATGCCTTCCTTGCAATTTTCTAAGTCTCTTCTGGCATCTCTTCTGTCTCTTCCCTTTGGGGTTTCTCTCTTTACCCCTACATAGAAGGTTGACCAGAGATACTGGGTTGCTCTGGGACTTTTATCTAAAGGGTTCTCCTGGCTCTAGTTCCAAGCTCCAGTTCCAGGAAGGTGACCTGGTGAGTATATTACTCCTGCTGGCTGCCAAAGTGGTTTTTTTTGCAGGATCACATGAAACTGGGCTGCCAGACTGATGCTGACATTGTTGATTTTGAGTGATTTTTCACTGTCATGGGGCAGAGGTCTAACCGAGACTATCTAAGGCTCACTGCCCAAGCCACACACGTAGGCCCATGCACACATTCTCATTAACTAAGTTCTGAATGTAGTGCCACTCTGGTTTATAACACCCACAGGCTGCAGAGGTGGTATCGGATGTTCTGTGCCCCTTGCCTCCTGTACTCAGGGCAGCCACCCCATGCCATCTAGAAGTTCTCTGCCATGGGTCAGGGAGTCCTTTGGGGGTGACTGCATGTGTCTTTTCTGAGGGCTTTCAAGGTTATTGCTCCTTTGTACCAATGAATGATCCATGTGGCAATGCTGTGTTCTCCCTGGTTGGTCTTAAGCTCTCCCAGAAGAGGGACAGACATTTCTTGTGCAAATGGGGCACCTTGTTTTGTTCTACCTGAAGTCACCCCCTGCTGATGGCTGTATATAAGAGGCAGTGCAGTCAGCGTGAATGAGCTCAATTCTAGGAGTACAATGAGTAAGGCTAAAGAGTTCAAGATAAGACATAGTTGGACGATGTGTTATTCTATGCTATGCTGTAGCATTCGAAATGATAAGATGATCAGAAATCAGATTTATTATCCTTATTTTCCTGTATATTCTGGTAAGTCTTGAAGTTGTGGTTGCTATCAAGCTAGTAATAATCTTTAAGTGATTGGAAGCTAATATTCTACTACAGTGTATGCTCCGATGTCCAAAGTAATGATGTAACCAATATTAAATAAATGGTATTGGGGTATTGAGAGGATGGAAGATTTATATTTTTTCAAAACAAACATGCCACAAATAGCCATGGCATTGTGATAATGGTGCTTCTATCATTTCTTGTGGTTAAAGGTATGAAATTGGCAAGGAATAGCTCTTTAATAATCAAGAAAACAATGATCCCTGGAACAGACTAGAAGAGATATTATGTTATGTGGATCAAGAAGGAGCTTTACCTGCATGGACTGGGCATCAGTCCCATTATTCTAATCCTTTATCAGGAAATCATGATACTGCATGCACACAGACATCTGAATTTCGAGACACATCTTTAATTAATTTTTTTACACTTAATTATGAAATTTAAATTAAAATTACAGAATCCCTGCAAAAAATATTTGCCCATGGATCTGTGACCCAAGTGGTGGCCCTAGAACTGCAATTTCAGTAGTAATGAGGACCACTAAGGAGAATTATGAAATGGAGGTTGTCACTGTAAAACATTTAGAAACTCAGCTGGAACTTACTAGGAAGAGGTGAACAGCAAGAGAAATGGGCAAAAAGGACTCAGTGTTGTGCTCCCAGGCATTTCTTCAAGCTTCACTCATAAAGGATTAAAACTGGAAATGGAATTAAAACAGAAAGTTTTGGGCTGGGAGTGTAGCTCAGTGGTATACCACATGCAAAGCCCTAGGTTTAATCTCCAGCACCAAAAATACAAAAAGCAAGCAAACAAACAAAAAAAGCAGGAACATTTCTTCTTTGCCCTTAACATTGGGATTTATTTGGGGAGGATCACATTGTTGGTATAGGTGAATGACTAAATATTTTTTAGTTGCCTATATTTAGAAATTGCTCAATAGACTAAAAAGAAAACCAAACACATTCAAGGACTTTCTAAAGTAAAGAGCAAGGTGTTGAGATTTCACAATTGCAAATCTGTGTAAATGTTTGGCTCACTAAGTTAGATAAATAAAATGGTTTCATTCTTTACACCAGGATGTGAGAAAAATTGAACACTGAAGAAAAATTAGGAAAAAAAATGTCTTTTAAAACCATAACTCTATAAAACAAGACAGCATTTCATCCTGCCCACAAAGAACAAATTCATAGCCATATCAAAATCCCCCATCAAAATAGAAATCATTTGAATTTTTTTGGAAGACAACTTGACAGTATTTGTTCAAAATTTTAATCATCTTATCATCTAGCCCAGCATTTCTCTATTTAGTAATTTATTTCATAAAATAGTTGCACAAAGTTGAGTCTATGTACTTAAAAGCACATTTACTACTTTTCCACTTGGTAGCCTAACAGACACTGTCTTAGTCTATTCCTGCTGCTATAACAAAAATGTCACAGATGGGTTATTTATAAGCAGTAGAAATTTATTTCTCACAGTTCTCCATTCTTGGAAAATAGAAAGATAGGCAATTAGTTTTATTCATTCAATTGCTGCTAGAGCCAACCAAAGTTTTTAAATATTAGCAGCATTGAAAATATGAAAGAAAGTTTAGAAGCACTGACTCTAAACTTAGATTCACATTACAAATGTGCACGTGTCTCCAGCATACATCATTTCTTCTTGGTTTTGTGACTAACCAGTGCTTCAAATTGAACATTCTGTACACGACTTATAGCAGTCAAGGCACGTTCAGGAAGAAACCTACATTTAGAAGAAAGATGGAAAAAATATTTCAGTTTAAAGATCTTTGACACCAGAGTCCTTTTTTTTTTTCTTGGCATTACTGGAGGTTGAACTCAGGGTCTTGGACTTGCTGGGCAGGTGCTTTGCCATTTGAGTCATGCCCTCGGTCACTTTTGCATTGGTTAGTTTGAGATAGAATCTTGCATTATGCCCAGATTGGCCTGGATCTATGATCCTCCTGATATCTGCCTCACAAGTAGCTAGGATTACAGGTGTGAGCTACCATGTCCTATTGTGAGTCCTTTTTTGTTGTTGTCATCAGTTAAAGTACCTTGAAAATCATCTGGCTTACATTTAGTTTTCCTTTATTCTTCTTTCTTCTCTAGTCTCTCTTTCTGTCTTTTACTCTTAGTAGCATACAAAGATAAAGAAAGTACTGATATATACCACTCTTAATAATCTCATATTAGTAAAATCATACGAGCTTTTATATTAATAATGATCCAAAACTGATGATCTGAGGTCACTGCTGAAACTGTCAATTAATTTTAATACTAAGAGCTCTGAGAGACACCACTGAATCCACTTCAGTCATCCCTTCACCTCCCCTTGAGTATGCACTGAATATCTATTACTTACTTTATAGCAAGGCAAACTAAAGAACTAAAAAAGAAAGTGATTGCCTTCAAGGAACTTATTGTTTAGCTGAGAGGCCATGATGACTGACTTGAAGCAATTGCTGAAAAACACCGGCAATTGATAATTAAGGGTTGGAACATGAGGAGGTGTAACCTGGGCTGGAATAGTGGAGATAATTTCAAAAGGACAATTGAATGTTCAAGGATGGGTAAGACAGATGAAAGAAGAGAGCAAGAGTGCACGTAAGGAGACAGAAACAACAGGATTGGAAGGCAAAGTCCTATTTGAAATCATCTTGGTATTGTTTACTAGTGCTGGATTTTTTTCCCTGTCTTGGGAGGTGATGGAAGGTGGGGGAATGAGCAAAGGGCAGGGAAGATGTGGCAGGGAGGAGGACAAGGATAACTTTTAAGCACTCATACAAAGAAAGAGATTGTGTATGCTCATAAAATTGTCTCTGTAAAAGGAGCTAAGTGCAAAGCACATTAACAAGATGCCCCTTATTGCTGAATAACAAACTACCACGAGAGCTGCACTATCATAACAAAGACGTTGACACTCCTCTTTACTGCACAGGGGTACTGTTCTCTGTGTCTGGCAGAAGAAGTATATTTATTATCTTGGTCATATGCATGTCTGCTCTGATTTTTGAATCTTTCAACAATAATTGACCTGTTTTGAACCCCACAGGAAATTACTTTCATGGGTCTTCTTACTGTCTTGGGGCTTAAGAGCATGGGAGCAGAGAAATGGAATTATAGTATTGCAAGCTTCTTAGACAATACATGGAGAGGCATGAAATCATTGAAAACGGACTGTGATAAGTTAATGATGCATAGTATTAACTCTAAAATAACAACCCAAACAACAAAAGTATAACTGAGAAGCCAACAAAAGAAATAACATGGAAACAAGTTATTTAGTGTCAGTTAATCCAAAGGAAGACAGAAAGGAACAAAGAATAAAATAGAACAAATAGAGAACAAGTAGCAAGATGATGGCTTTAAATCTAACTACATCATAATCACATTAAATGTACTTGATCCAACTATGTCAATTATAAAGCAGAGACTGTTAAATTAGGTTTTTAAAAAAACCCACAAGACTCAACAATGTACTGCCTATAAGAAACACATTATAAATAAGGCATAAGGGAACAAAGGTTAAAAGTAAAAGAATGGAATGAAATATACTAACATAATATTAACTTGAAGAAGATGGAGTGTCTATGTTAATATCAGACAAAATAGATTTGAAAGCAGAGAATGTTACTAGGGGTAAAAAAAGTCATTTCAAAGTGACAGAGTAGTCAATCTAGAATAATTTAAATTATTCAAGTTATACAATGGAATTAAATTAGAAATGAATAACAGAAAGAGCTCTAGAAAATTCCCAAGTATTTAGAAACTAAAAAAACAGGAGTTTTTTTTTTGAGGGGGTGTGGTTTGAGCCAGGGCATTGCTAAGTAGCTGAAGCTGGTCTGGAACCCACTATGCAGCCCAAGCTGGCCTCAAACTTGAAACTCTCTGCTTCAGCCTCCCAAGTGCTGGGATTACAGATATGCACCACCACATCAACAGGAATGAAAACTCCAAATTCATAAAGAAAATAAGGGATGATATGTACAAATTTATGCCAATATATTTGACAGCTTTGATGAAATGGAAAATTTTCTTGAAAGACCCATTACCAAGACTTAATAAGTAACTTGAATATCTCTTTTAAAGAAATTAAATTTGTAATTAAAAACTTTCCCAATAAGAAAATTACAGATCACTAGAGAGGTGCAGGCGGGAAGACCATGAATTTGAGGCCACTTGAGCTACACGGGGAGACTCTATGTCAAAAAAACAAAATGAAACAAAAGCAGAAATTAAAAATGAAATAAAAGAAAAAAAAAGGAAATTACAGGGCTAGTGGATCAGTGGCTTCCCTGTGAATTCTATCAAATGGTTAAGGAGGAAACAGTACCAATCCCATAGAAGCTACTCCAGAAAATAGAAGAGGAGGGACAACTCTTCAATTCAGTCTATGAAGTCAGTATTACTCTGATACAAACATCAGACAAAGACATTTTAATTCAGGGTTGGTTTATCCTTTAAAATGAATCAATGTAGGACTGGAGGTGTGGCTCAAGTGGTAGAGCACCTGCTTAGCAAGCACAAGGCCCTGAGTTAAAATCCCAGTACTGCCAAAAAGAAAGAAAGAAAAAAGCATCTATGTAATTTACAATATTAAACTAAAATGGAAAGATTTCAATATATTTAGAGGATGCATTTGACAAAAATTGATGTCTACATTTTTTCATAAAAGCTCTCATGAAGGTAGCAATAGAAGGGAAATTCCTTAACCTGACAAAGGGCATCGGTGGCCAACTTTGTACTCAATGGTGGAACACTTCGTACAAAACAACTTTGTACTCAGGGGCAAAACCCTTCCACCTGATGGCCAGGAAGAATTGGATTCCTGTTCCTTCCCATCCTGCTCAGTACTGGATTGGAAGGTCTGGCCCATGTAGTAGGCAAGAAAAAACAAAACCCTGCAGATTCTAAAGGGAAAAGTGAAAGTGTCTTCTTTCACAAGTAGTATGATTGTTTATGTACAGAATCTGTTGGTGGAATCTCCAAAACAGCTTAGCAAGCTTAATAAATAATAAGTTTCACAAGTTTAACAAAGTTGAAGAATGTAAGAGCAAAATATTAAAATGAAATATATATAACAGGGAGGAGAAAAAAATTTTTTATATGCAATTATAATACAATCAAAACCATGAAATACTTTGTAATAAATCTCTTGAAAGATGTGCAAGGTTTGAATTCCAGAAGCTACAAAATAGTGCCTACAGATTTTGAAGAATATTTTTCAAAAAGGGAAAGGTATATTGTGTTCTTGGATTAAATGACTCAATAGTGTTAATATGTCAGTTCTTCTCTGATTGGTCTATAGATTTAGTGCAGTTCCAATCAAAATTTCAGCAGGTTTTACAAAAATAGAGCCTTTATTAACTAGGTCACTATATTATATTCTTTTTAAACTGTCTTTCCTTCGGTTTCAACAGTCCAGCAAAATTGGGCCGAGATGATAAACATGGCTGAGAAAAGGAATCATTCCCTTTTTTGAAGAGAATGGCTAAGACAATAACAGGACATGTACACCACAGGGATGGATCATTTCCATAGCAACTTCCACAACTAAAAGACTGTATGTACAATAATTTTATTTGTCTTTTAATATTTTAGATGTTCTGGACTGTACTTACTTCTCCAGTAGCAGAGAAAAACCGATATATGATGGAACAAAAATCATTTTCTTGTTGGCAAGTATTCCATCTATCAGACTTCTTGCAACTTCATTTGTCTCTAAAACAGGCCATAATCTGTGATTCAAAAGAAAAAAAAGTTTATTTCTATTAAATTTTTTTTATCCATTTGTTTATTTTCTTGCTGGGGATTGGATCCAGGGCTTCCACATGCAAAGTATGCACTCTACACTGAGTTAAACCTCAGCGCCATGCCCCCTCCCCAACGTTTTAATTTTTCAATTAATGAAAGCAGGAAAATAAAGCAATCTTTTCACCAATTTGGTGAAAAATGTTTCAGGATTCCCTGTAGAAGTGCCACTTCCCTCCTGGCTCCACAGTCCTTGTGGATGTTTTGTCACAATCTTATAATTGTATGCTTGTGAAGTGAAATAAAATGAACAAAACACCTTATTCTTGGAGCTATTAAATCAGAACCTCTAAGGAAGAGTCAATGAACATTAGTTTTATTTTACACCGAAGCAGTGATTTTGAGTGTCAGGCAAGTTCAGGGAATGTTAGAGGGTGTCACAATAGCAGTACAGCTTGTGCTGTGGAAGAGACAGAGTGGTGTTCTGTACCCTTACCTTGCTACCCACTGAGGAGGGTGAACCACCAGGGAATGTTAGGATGTTAGGTCAGCACAGAGGACTCTCATTCCCTTCCCCAAACCCCTTTAGTTCCCAGCCCCCTTCTTGCTCACTCTTGGCACCTGAGTCTGTCAACATTTTCCTGGACACAAAAAGCTATCAGTTGCCTACACTCACTCCTCTAGTCCCTAATTTAATTTCAAGGTAAAACTTAAAGCTAGTACAACACTACTAGTAAGAAAAACAAGTTTTCCTTTTTTTTTTTTTTTGTTTCCTCCGTCAGCCCATTTAAATTTTCTCCTATAGTTTTCTGATGAATGTTTCATGTCATGTTTTCATTCTAACTTGATTTTGGCCTCACCTTGTGTTTGGGTTTTTGGTGAACCCAGTATTCACAAACACTGGGCAGAGACATGAGGTTTTGATGCCAGTTTTCCCCAAGGCTTCCAATTCTGCCGTCAGACGTCGGTGGAAGCCAACAGCAGCAAATTTGCTGGAACTGGAAGAGAATCATCAGCACCGGTGACTCACAGGCCACAGCTTTGTGACAAGACACTGCTATCTGCTTTGAGAACACAACACGAAGAATCTGAGACATTCTGCTTTGAGATTTTTCTGAGAGGACAAAGTGACCTGTCATTTTCACTCACATTTTCTTATACCGCTAGAGAGAATTCTGAGTGCACCCAGCTTCTTTTTTCTTTTTGTGTGGGGATTGAAGCCAGGGCCCTGCCCATGTTGAGTCCACTGCCCCACTGTGCTACACCCCCAGCCTCTACCCTTCATTAACCAGCGATGATAGCAAAAGAGCAGGGATAACTTTACAGAGTGGCTTACGTCATGCTCATTTCCTATCCTACATGGAAGGTTTTCCACTCAATTTCTTCCATCCTCAAAGTGTTTTAATCAGTTTCTCTTGTGAAAGATATGAATTAGAGAAAACATATTTAGAAATCCTGCAAAGCTAATGTCTGTATTGACAAACTTCTGAGAGACTACCTATTCCCCCGCCTGTGACAACTGTGTTCATAGTTTCTCTCTTGACACTGGAGCCACAATGGCTTCTTAATTTCATTCTGAGAAGTTGGAGTTAAAAGAAGGTATGGAGAGCTGGGCACTGGTGGCTCAGGCTTGTAATCCTGGCTACTTGGGAGGCAAAGATCAGGAGGATTGTGATTTGAAGCCATTCTGAGCAAATAGTTCAAGAGACCCTATCTCAAAAACACTTCACAAAAAAGGGCTGGTGGAGTGGCTTAAAGTGTAGGCCCTGAGTTCAAACCATAGCACTGCCAAAAATGAAATAAAAAAGAGGGTGTGAAGATAGGTATGTTTGTGTGTGCAACCATCAGCACATGACCTTACTGTACTTTTTTGTTTTTCAGATTTTTCAATTATAGATAATAAAATTTAGGGTTGTCTTAGGATTCAATGAAATAGCATGTGCATAAGAGTGAAGAATCGATGATACAAGTGTTACCCATGGCTGGCCTTGGACTGTGATCCTCCTACTTAGCCTCATGCATAGCTGGGATTACAGACATGTACCATCATGCCTGGCTTATTATTGAGACTTGGTCTCATTAACATATTGCCTGAGCTGGCTTGTAACCAGGATCCTCCCCATCTCAGCCTCCTGAGTAGCTGGAATTATAGGCATGAGATACCATGCCCAGTCAGATTTCTAAATTTCTAAACAATGAAACAATAGCAAAGATTTAATCTGTGAAATTCTTATTTGTGTTTTAAGATGTTAAACAGAGTTTGGAACATAGTTTTCAAGAGAAGGATATTTTGCAAATAGTATATCTTTGGAGACTCTAGCCTCCTCCTTCCCTTTATGTACTTAGTAAGGTATGGGTGTGGTATCACACTGTTTACTCAGGTAGAAGTGCTCTCCCTCTCTCTCTCTCTGTCTCTCTCTCTCTCACACACACAAACACACACATACACACATACTTTCACTTCGCAAGCTTATCATGGCACCTTGGCTAGGATATAGATTTGTGTTCATTTTAACTTCTGCATGTCTTACTCCTTAGTCTGTGTTTCCTGTTCCTTTATCAGTGTTTGCTAGTGCTCTTTTTATTTATTTATGTACTTATTATTTGTTTGTTTACTTTGGCAACACTGGGGTTTGAACTCAGGACCTTGCACTTGCTTGGCAGGTGCTCTACCATTTGAGCCATGCCCTCTGCCTTTTCTCAATGTCTATTCATTCCAGGATACAATGGAAAGATTCTGGCTTTACTGCTTTCTTATACTGTTCTATAGAAGAGTTCCCAGAAATCAAAGAATATTTTAAATAAAATTACACCCAGTTTCATAGTTTTAGAAGCCCACTTAGAATTAACCTACTATGTAAATGCTGTAAATCCAAATTACAGCACTGTGAGCACTTAGCTATCTGTGGCGCTCCCGGCTAGCAATACCCACCAGTATGGGATGAGATATGGAATCACTCCGTGGCCACACACTGAAGCTACTGTGACAATGTGGCCATGATTTCTCCTCATCATCGATGGAAGAAGTGCTTTTGTGCTCTAAGGTCAATGCAGAGAGAAGATGAACAATGACACAGGTATCAGTTTCAAATCAGGTTGCTTTAGTTTTGTTAAGACAGAATAACATTTGAGAGAAACAAAATAGTTGCCAAGATTCTGTGGTCACTTCTATACCCATGATAGAAATAAAAAGGACAAGCATCCATTGGTTTGAGCCAGCACTGAGTGCTGGGCCAGTATGTGGCATGCCAAAGACCCACCTTAAAAATTCCCCCTTCTTCCCTTCAGAAAGAGTCAAATGCTCCTTTCTGTTTATGTCAAACAAATAATCTTATTATTATCATTATTTCGGTTACTAAGGCTGAAATATAGCCCTTACGATAGGCAAGCACTGTATCACAGAGCTATACTCCCAGCCCCAAACAATATCATTGAGGGAGAAATTCAGAGTTTTAAGAATTGAAGGAATTCCTCGTGATAATCTGGCGTTATATAAGATTTTGTCATTCCAGTGAGAAGAGCTGAAATTTTGCGGGTCTGCATCCAGACAATTGAGTGAAATAAGCCCAGGGCTCCAGGCTCATCCAAGCAATTATGTACGTCCCTCTTTGTAATACTGTGTTACAGGAAACAGCAGTTTTTTTCTCCAAAAAATTAAAAAATATCTTAAGAGAATTTGATGGATCCACCTTGTATATCTTGTGCAAATTCTTAGAGCCAGAACTGCCCAAAGGAAGCCACCTACAAATTCCTGACCCACAGAAACTGTGAGGCGACAAAGAATGTGTCTTGTTGCTTTAAACTTCTAAGTTTCGTAGAATATGTTATGAGCTACAGAAAACTCTGATGAGTCCTCCATGCAGTCTGGTAGCATGATAACCAACATTAGCACGTGTGAAGGTCTGGGGAGGATTTCTCTCCAAGAATCCAGCTTGATCCTCTCCTCAAGTTGTACACTAATTTTGAGGTCCTGCTCTCTACAAAGGCTGTTGAAGTTCACACATCAGTCTCCCACAAAATGAACCAATTGTAAGAACTCTCTGTCTCTGTCTGTTTCTCTGTCTCTGTCTCTCTTCCTTTCCTCTGGCAGTGCTGGGGTTTGAGCTCCAGCCCTTGCACTTGCTAGGCAAGCAACCTACCACTTGAGCCAAGCACCCAGCCCTTTACTTATCTTTCAGATGGGGTCTCCAGCTATTTGTCCTGGCTGGCTTCAGACCATGATCCTTTTAAGTATGTGTCTTGTGTAGCTGGAATTCACAGGTGTGTACCAGCACACCTGGCATGTTTGTTAAGATGGAGTCTTGCTAATTTTTTTTTTGCTCTGGCTGGCCTCAAGCTGTGATTTTCCCAATTTCTACCTTCTGAGTGGCTGGGATTATAGGTGTGAAGCACCGCACCTGGCTGTAAGCAATCTCTTGAGTCCTGTTTCTAAGTTCCAGCATTCCATGATCCAGAACTTATCTCAGAGTCCACCCTGAAGTGTTCTGATCTTACATACATCTAAGTAGTTCCTTCTGATGTCTTCATTACTAAAATCCTGTATAAGTGAATGGACTCTGCATATATTTCCTGTAAAGCACAGAAAAGATATGGCAAGGACAACCCTTCACACACCTCCATGAATACGTGTGTGAAAACCTGGCCCCTGTCAAGTTTTGTGGTAGATACTTGTAAACAAGACAGACCAACTGGCTTCTATTCTGGGCTGTTGCATCCTCTTGACCTCTGTGCCCATTAGTCAGAGACTCTGGAGTCTCTTCTATTCAAGTAAGTTTGATGATTCTTGATTTAAGAAAAGAGATCTGGCCAGTCCCCCACCAAATATGTGAACTCAATTATGAGGTTCACATATCTTCAGAGAAGGCATCAGACACACACAAACAGAAAATATTTCTGACTCACACTCACCCAAAAATGTGTGAGGATGTTGACTCCAAACGTTTTGGTAATCTCTTCATCCTTGGTACTAAGGAGGTCAGCTGGATATACTGCTCCAGCATTATTCACCACGATGGTTACATCACCCACTTCTTTTTTTACCTTTAAATTAGAAAGAACACATTATAGGGTTTGTTATCAAACTCAAAGTTGTGGATTAGATCTAATCCAGGGAATAGATTTTTTTGTATTCTACTGGGTGAGGTGTCTCAGAGTTTAGCGATGAAAAGAGCTTCAAGTTCAAAGAGTAGATGCAAAGGGAACAGTCATAAAGATGGTTAGATTTTTAAAATGTGCATTTTGGTACCCATGATACCATGTGTTCTTTAAAATCTTATGAATAAAGCGAAATTAATGTTTGTGTTGGTAAATTGATACATAAATTCTGACCAAAATACAGTAGTGGGATTTGAACTCAGGGCTTCAACACTTGCTAGGCAGGTTCTCTACCACTTGGGCCATACCTCCACAGCCCATTTTCCTCTGGTTATTTTAGTCTTGCTTTTAGATAGAGTCTTGCTTTTCGCCCAGGAAAGTCTGGAACATGATCCTTCTATTTTAGGCTTTCCACCATTGCTGGGATGACAGACCCCTCTCCCTCTACTGGTTAAGATGGAGTCCCACAACTTTTTTTTTTTTTGTGGTACTAGGGTTTGAACTCAGGGCCTACACCTAGAGCAACTCCACCAGCCCTTTTTTTGTGCTGGGTTTTTTCAAGGTAGGGTCTCTCAAACTATTTGCCCAGGCTGGCTTCGAACCACAGTCCTCCTGATCTTTGCCTCTTGATAGCAGGGATTATAGGTGTGAGCCACCAGTGCCCAGCCCACAAACTTTTGCCTGGACTGGGCTCAAATCAGAATCCTCCCAATCTCAGACTCCCCAAGCAGCTAGGATTACAGCCACGGGTGTCCAGCTCTGACCAAGTATTTTTAAAGTGCTGACTGAATAACCCTGGTTATTCTGGTTCTACCACCTATCAGGTACATGACCTTTGTCTGGCTTAATCTTTCTGACCCTTAAGTTGCTCATCTATAAACTGAGGGTTCTAGAATCATTTAATTAAATTAAATTAAAAAAGAATGCAATAGTTCATTGGAGAGTTTTGTTTATTGTGAGCACTTGATATTTAAAAAGTGTTATAATGATTATTGATTGCACATTTACCCTAGAAAACCAGATGAGCATCAAAACAAAGAAAATCTCACAGAGGAAATGATTAAAGGGGGAAAATGCTGCAAAATATAGGACCAGAAACTAGAAAGGAATCAATTTCCTGCTGGTAAATCTTTAATAGTTACTGTGGGCCACTGCTTAAACTTCTGACCAGCTCCAAATTGACTGAAATACGAAACAATTACAATGGCCAGAGCCCATCGCACAGCTACTTCATTGTGCGGCTCATCTGATTTCGATCAGGCCCACGTCAAGCGCCCCTTCATTCTGCACGCCAGTGGAGCGAGCCCGAAGCCCGGGGACGGCGTGGGCGCCCACCTGCTCCACGCAGTTGTAAACCTCGTCCCTGTCCCCGCAGTCCACGGCGAACGCGTGCGCGCGGGCCCCGAGCTGCCTGCACTCGACGCTGTGCTGCAAGACCAAAGAGCGAGTCCGGGAAAGAGCGGCAGGAGAAAGCCTTTTCAGGATTAAAGTCCATGCCCCAAATGTCTCATTATTTTATAAGAATTTCTTGAGAGTGGCTGCTTGCCTAATTTGCAATTAGAGTACACCTGGCTTTTCTGCTAGAAATACACAGATTAGCATCCTAAGCAAACCCCCAAGCCACACCCCCCAAACAAATAAACAACAAAAACCCAACCTAAACCAAAAACCCAAAACAAATAAAAAGCAAGCAAAACAATTCTTTTCTGTTTTTGTTTTCCCAGTTTCTCTTGGCCTCTGGAGAGTCTCCAGTAGACTTTTCTCCAAAGAAGGTCACTTCTGTGGCTTGGAAGACATTCTTGGAGATGTGGCACTTTGTGGTGTCACAGGAGGAGATGTTTTAGTATGGAGAAGGAAAAAAGTCTCAATTTATCATTCATTTGTGCTGCGTAGTTACAGTGATTCTAAACTCTGCGCTTCTGCATGTTTTTCTTGACAATTTTGATTTATCCCTCTGGGAGTGGAAAGGAAAGATGGTTACTAATTTGAGAAAGACTTTAATAGGGAGACCTTAGGAGATAATTCTACAACATTCTTCAGGGCCACCTAATGGATTGTCATTTCAATAACAACTTTGCTTATAACTCTAGGACATGCAAACAGACCAACTTACTTTCATCCTATATTCAAAGACCTCTTTCTGTGTTTCTTGACCTGCATTTCTGGAAAATTAGAATTTGTTTCCAGTTTTGACATCTGTTGGTGTTTATAGCGAAGATTATGAGGCCTTTACCTCTTACATTTGTGAACTCTTTCCTGTGATGCAGAGAAGCCACTTGAAAAGTCACCACTACCATCCCAGGCACTGTGATTCCAGGTTATCCCAGAATGAAAGTTCAAGTAATTTTCCTTAGTCTCCTTGCCTCCCTTGGGTCCTTTCTGTTTCTCTACTTTGGGCTAAACCCTGCAGCAGCAGCCTGAAATCTCAAAGAACAGACTTTAAAAAGATCCATGCCCTTTGCTATTATAGTAGCAAAGCCAGTGGCCCTTCAAATAGCCTTTTAGGGGATGGCAAAGAAGTTAAGGGGGAAGTGGGGGGCAGAAATCTTTCACTGACTTGGACTTTAGCTGGAAGCTTGTTTACTGCCAGATTGTACCACCCACTATACTCTCTCCATTTCGTCTCAAGATTCAAGATCCATAGAGAGCATTAGTAACTTGAGCTTTCATTAGATGCTTTGATTAAAGAATTAAAAGGTCTTTTGTCTTACAATTGGCCCAGAGCACTGCAAAATGTGTACCTTGTCTTTCTGCAAGTGAGTCACGTGCTTTAGTATCAACTCCGGCCTGTGCTGGTTGCTTCACTAGTCACTTTGTTCCTAAAACAGCAATTTAGGTAGAACCAGGGTCATACTGTTGATGTGCCTTTCGTCTTGTAAGGCAAAAAGAGCCAGGTGTGACAAAAAGTCAAAGGAAATCAGAGTTATGACCTTAGAGTATAAATCATGGATTTTAAGAGAATTTACAAGGTTTGGGTTACTCATCCTTCAGGCCAAGTGAATCTTAAGTCATTGTGAGTATGACTGCTTGCTAATTTTACTTTTCTCCTAGAAATTCTAAAATTAAAAAAAAATGTAATAAGTATCCTCTCTTCAAACGGCACAGGTGAAAAGAGATCCGAAGGTTAGATTTCATCAAGCTTTCTTCATGGATTTATTCTTATTTAGACTTTTTGATAAACGCCCAAGAACAGCAGAAAATAATTTTCTCAATTTGTAAATTCTTATCCTCTCCTGCAAGTTTCATTGGCTCTCTTCAAAGACTAAACCCATGGTAAATAATTTTCATATCCCATATATCAACTTATCTTTTACATAAGCGCCTGTGTCAGTTAAGTAAAGATGAATCAACTTTTGCTTGATGGTATTTTTCACCACAGCCAGGGGAAAATTAATTCCTTAAGTTCAAGAGCCATTTTAAAGTCCCTAAAAAAATAAGTGGCAACTAGACATGGCGGCAAAAAATCTCACTATGATTTATGGAAAAATCTCCTCAAAAAAAAAAAAAAAGAAAACTCATAATTTTTTCAATCTTGAAATCTTATAAATATTTTTTGGCATATATTTTCATGATTTTACTGAAATTTACAAGCTTAGAGAAAACTGTACAAGATTTCAGCTACTTTATGTTGATAGTTAATATTTACAATAAGGCATAAGAAAAAAAAAGAATGCTCAAGAGAAAGCCTGACTCTCTACATAGTTTTTAACACAACTAATGTTCACATATGTTGGACATACTTTTAAGCACTTAAAATATTCATTTATTTTTTCTTCTTCCCTAGGACTTGGCATCATTTTCCTGCAAAAAGCTAAATACTAAATATTTTAAGATTATGTGTGCAAGAGGAGGCACCAAAGGATTTGTCCTATGTTCTTTCTTTGGTTTTGAGAACTCTTTAAAAGTTTAAAAATCACTCTTAGCTTAATTGGCTGTCTACTGGCTGAATTTGACCCTTAGTAGTAATTTGCTGTAGTTCTGGACTCCTTCTGAACATTATCCTCATTGCAGATAAAGAATTCCACGCTGAGAGAAATGTCTGCAGCTTGGAAGTTCCTGGCTTCTGTGTCTTTTGTTGTCAACTTGCGTACCATGGTATAAAAATCACTGCTTTGATTCTCAGGTATGTTCCCTTCATTTAACCAACCTGAAGCATTTGCATAATAACATCAAACTTTGAAAAAGAAAAACACTAAGATAGGCAGGTATCAAATCAAGTAATTCCCATACCATGCACCTGACTTTGTGACTTTCAAGGATTGACATTCCCATTATCCATTATCCATTACCTTACTGATATCCCACAGAACCAGTCTGCTTTTCCGTTTTGCAAACTCGTAGGTGGTTAGCCTGCCTATTCCATGCCCAGCTCCCGTAATGAGAACAATCTCCCCTGCCACAGACTTTTTCTTTTGGGGAAGGAAAAACTTCACCAGTGACTCTAGGTAGGAGTAGACGACGATGAACAGAAGCAGGAGGAGATCCAGGACAAGGTTCATGGTTCTGCTCTGTATTCTCCCTCAGGCTCGGTCCTTGTGTGGGTCTAGGAAAGGGACACCTTGTTTGTGGAGGTCCAGGGAAGAGCAGACATCAATGGACTGTCTGAGAGGAGGCAGGCTTCCCCTAGATCTTCTAACGGGTCACATACACCTTGAGTTCTTGAAGCAAGGCCAATTGCTAGTAAAAGCTCAATACAGGTCAAAGTAACCCAACAGAAGGTGCTCTTTGGGCTTGCTTATCTGAGAAGCAGTTGTGTACCATGTTTCAACATGGAATTTCACCTTTTGAAGCAATTCTAGAGTTATTGCATCAGCATATGATCCTGTTGACATTTTTCTGTAAATTGTGTGTGTGTATGTGCTTCTTTTTCTAAGAAACTTAAAATATGTGACAATGAAGCTTAGTTATTTGATTCATTCTTTCACAAAAGTGCAGCATTAATACTGTATTTCAGTGGGCTAATCATCTTACATGTGATTCTTAATTTCTTTGAGAACCTCCTGAGTTTGAGGGAAATTTTAGGTTATATAAAATAATCACTTCTCTTTGTGATAATATTGAAACCAGCGTTAGACCAAGAGTCAGAAGTTTCAACTTAAAAGTGCTATGACTTCTGTCTTAATTCAGGATGCTGTATGGCATCAAGTCATCATATTCTCTAGGTGCCTTATAAACACTTAAAGGCATGGTTCTAGAGGCTGTGAAGTCCAAGATCAAGGTGCAGGTAGATTACATGTTTGGTGAGGGCTGGTTTCCTGGTTTATAGACAGCTAGCTGTCTTTTCACTGTAACTACACATGGCAGAAGGAGAAAAGGAACTCTCTATTGTGACTTTTATAAGGGCATTATCCTATGGCAGAGTCTTCATGACCTTATCACCTCCCAAATGCTCTAACACCACCAGATGCTAATATTCTCTCACCGGGGGTTAGGATTTTGACATATAAAAATTTGGGAAACACATTCAAATGGTGAAAATACCCCCAGTCCATCAATGGATGAGTGGAAAATTATGATATATACATATGATAGTGTATTACTCTATATTTCAAAGGAAGGAAATTCTGACACATGCTATGACATGGATGAACTCCAAAGATATTATGCTATGTGAAATAAAGCCAGACACAAAAGTACAAATATTGTATGATTCCATTTATATGAGGTACCTACAGTAGTCAAATATATAGGGCAGAATGATGACTGCTAGGGGTTGAGGGTAAGGAGCGGGGTGTTCAGACAACGATGAACATTTTAGAGATGGACAGTGGACACTGTGGTACAACAGTGGGAATGCCCTTAATGCAACTTAACTGTATATTTAAAAATGAATAAAATGGTAAACTTTGTTATGTATGTGTGACTTCAGGCAACCCTATTTATTTATATTATGTTACAATTTCTTTATTTGGAAAATAGAGATAAGAATAAAACATGCTGTACCCAATACAGACCTTCACCACACATCACAACCTCAATCATCCTCACACACCCACACACAAGGTGGTTATAAGAATCACATGGTGGTTCACACCTGTAATCCCAGCGCTGAGGAGGTGGAGGCAGGAAGATCGTGAGTTCTAGATCAGCAGGACTACAGTGAGACCCTGTCTCAAAACCACAAAAACAAAAAACAAAACAAAAAGAGTGAATCAGGTGAGAGAGCATGTATATATATAATTGAAAAGGCTTTGCAAATAGTAAATGATTATAAAAATCAATAATGGTAATAGCAATAGTTTGAATGTATTAAACATTTACCACATTTCATTGAGTGATTTGAGGGCCTTCCTTATCAATTTATTTGATCCTTAGAAGATATGTTTGGGGTAGATACTACTGAAATCTGCATTGTACCAATGAGAAACTGAGGCATAGGGAAAGTAAGCAACTTGCTGAAGGTCACACAACTTGCAAGAGGTGGAGTGAGTATTTATGCACACAAAGTCTGCTTCTGGAGACCCAACTCATAACATGTAAGAACACTGTTTCTGAATTAGAGTTACCTTTGTTCCACAGGGTGTGTCTGGAGACACTTTTGGTTGTCACAAATCAGGCAAACTACTAGCATCTAGAGGACGGAGGCCAGAGATGTTGCAAAACATCTTATAATGCATGGGGCGGTGCTCATGAAGAAGAGTTACTCACTTCAAAATGTCAGTAGTGCTGAGTTTGAGATGCTCTGACCAATGCTATGCCTGCCATATTGCATTGGAGAGATAGGAACTGGTTCTTTGAGTTTGAACCTTGAATATATTTATAAAAAAGAGTATTTGACTCTATCATTCTGCATGCAGATTTGCAGAGATGTTTATGTGACATTTATTTATATGTATTAAATATAATACAGGTAGTTTAGATTGGACCTCATGCTGGGCAATGCAGCAATCTGTTTTTTAGGTTGAATGTCTTCAACTGCAATATTGCACTTTCATAGGGGACCAGACCAGAGGACTAACACCACCCAAGTTCATGCACTACTGACATACTGCTGAAAAGCAGTGTTAAATTTTATAGTAGGCTGTACATTACTTTACTTTTGTGATATTTGTATTATTGAAGAATTGAGAAACACCAAGAAAATGAAAAATATAGTTTGGATGCTGGAAACATTCAGCCTATGAGATAATCTGGTGAACTATCTACTTGTTATTTTTTTTTTCTTGTTTTCTAAGAGCCAGAATATTCATGTCCCTTGATCACAGGGTCCTACTTGACTCAGTGCTAGAAACACACAATCTGGCCCCTGATTTTTTCCCTTTAATTTTTGGAGACTTTTTGTTTATATATCTTCATGACATCATTGACTTCACTTCAACATACTTTCATAACAACTAAAAATGTTAGTTTCTTGTGATCATGTTTTAGATTAGTTGTTTTCTTCTGACATGAAGAATAAAGGTAATTTGAATTTCTCATTAGTTTTCTTCATATCACATTTTAGGATGAGTTACTTTCAGCAAAAATTTCTCAACTAAGGTCATCTATAATATTTAGTATTTAGAAACTTTAAAAAAATTATTGTTGAACTGGGGGTACATTGTGACATTTACCAAAATTCTTCCAATATATCATACTTGAATTCACCCCCTTCATCATTCTCCTTTATCTCCCTCCCCCATTCCTGGAATACTTTCAACAGATCTCATTTTTCCATTTTCATACACGAGTACATAATATTCTCACCCTATTCACCCTCCTACAACCCTTTCCTTATACTCTCCCCCTCCCACTGGAGCCAACCCCATTCCTTGACATTTTTTGTCATATAAGAAAGCTGTACAAGGAGCTTCACTGTGACATTTCCATGGATACATGTACTATAAACTAAATTGGTTCATCCCCCTCTATTTTTTTTCCTTTCTACCTTAGTCTCCTTCTTATTGTGATTTCAACAGATTAAAAAAATCTATGTTCATTCTTGTATAGAAAGAACATCAGTCATATTCACTTCTTAACTTCCTTCTTTTACCCTGCCTCTTCCGTTAATGACCTCGTCTTACTGTGATGGTTTTCATAATGTTGCTTGTTTTTGTATTAGGTCTACATTCCCCATGTGAGAGAAAACATGTGACCTTTGCCTTTCTGAACCTGGCTAACTTTATTTAAGATGATGTTCTCCAGTTTCATTCACTTACCTGCAAATGACAAAATTTCATTCTTCTTTATGGTTGAATAAAATTCCATTGTATATAAATTCCACATTTTCTTAATCCACTCAGCACTAGTTGTGGGGCATCTTGGCTGTTTCCATATCTTGGAACCTTATTGTGAATAATGCTGCAATAAACATGGGATGGGAATGCATGTGCCTTTATTGTAACCTGACTTGCATTCCTTCAGGTAGATCTCTAGAAGTGGAATTGCTGGATCACATGGCAGTTCTATTTTTAATTTAGTTTTCTTTTTTTTATTTATTTTTATTTTTTTTTTATACTTACTGAAGATTTTATTTTATTTTTTATTTTTTTTTCATTTTTCTTTTATTATTCATATGTGCATACAAGGCTTGGTTTATTTCTCCCCCCTGCCCCCACCCCCTCCCTTACCACCCACTCCACCCCCTCCCGCTCCCCCCCTCAATACCCAGCAGAAACTATTTTGCCCTTATCTCTAATTTTGTTGTAGAGAGAGTATAAGCAATAATAGGAAGGAACAAGGGGTTTTGCTGGTTGGGATAAGGATAGCTATACAGAGCATTGACTCACATTGATTTTCTGTGCGTGGGTGTTACCTTCTAGGTTAATTCTTTTTGATCTAACCTTTTCTCTAGTACCTGTTCCCCTATTCCTATTGGCCTCAGTTGCTTTAAGGTATCTGCTTTAGTTTCTCTGCGTTAAGGGCAACAAATGCTAGCTAGCTTTTTAGGTGTCTTACCTATCCTTACCCCTCCCTTGTGTGCTCTCGCTTTTATCATGTGCTCAAAGTCCAATCCCCTTGTTGTGTTTGCCCTTGATCTAATGTCCACATATGAGGGAGAACATACAATTTTTGGTTTTTTGAGCCAGGTTAACCTCACTCAGAATGATGTTCTCCAATTCCATCCATTTACCAGCGAATGATAACATTTCATTCTTCTTCATGGCTGCGTAGAATTCCATTGTGTATAGATACCACATTTTCTTAATCCATTCGTCAGTGCTGGGGGATCTTGGCTGTTTCCATAACTTGGCTATTGTGAATAGTGCCGCAATAAACATGGATATGTAGGTGCCTCTGGAGTAACAGTCTTTTGGGTATATCCCCAAGAGTGGTATTGCTGGATCAAGTGGTAGATTGATGTCCAGCTCTTTAAGTATCCTCCAAATTTTTTTCGAGAGTGGTTGTACTAGTCTACATTCCCACCAATAGTGTAAGAGGGTTCCTTTTTCCCCGCATCCTCGCCAACACCTGTTGTTGGTGGTGTTGCTGATGATGGCTATTCTAACAGGGGTGAGGTGGAATCTTAGTGTGGTTTTAATTTGCATTTCCTTTATTGCTAGAGATGGTGAGCATTTTTTCATGTGTTTTCTGGCCATTTGAATTTCTTCTTTTGAGAAAGTTCTGTTTAGTTCATGTGCCCATTTCTTTATTGGTTCATTAGTTTTGGGAGAATTTAGTTTTTTAAGTTCCCTGTATATTCTGGTTATCAGTCCTTTGTCTGATGTATAGTTGGCAAATGTTTTCTCCCACTCTGTGGGTGTTCTCTTCAGTTTAGAGACCATTTCTTTTGATGAACAGAAGCTTTTTAGTTTTATGAGGTCCCATTTATCTATGCTATCTCTTAGCTGCTGTGCTGCTGGGGTTTCATTGAGAAAGTTCTTACCTATACCTACTAACTCCAGAGTATTTCCTACTCTTTCTTGTATCAACTTAAGAGTTTGTGGTCTGATATTAAGATCCTTGATCCATTTTGAGTTAATACTGGTATAGGGTGATATACATGGATCTAGTTTCAGTTTTTTGCAGACTGCTAACCAGTTTTCCCAGCAGTTTTTGTTGAAGAGGCTGCTATTTCTCCATTGTATATTTTTAGCTCCATTGTCAAAGATAAGTTGCTTATAGTTGTGTGGCTTCATATCTGGGTCCTCTATTCTTTTCCACTGGTCTTCATGTCTGTTTTTGTGCCAGTACCATGCTGTTTTTATTGTTATTGCTTTGTAATATAGTTTGAAGTCAGGTATTGTGATACCTCCTGCATTGTTCTTTTGACTGAGTATTGCCTTGGCTATTTGTGGCCTCTTGTGTTTCCATATAAATTTAACAGTAGATTTTTCAATCTCTTTAATGACTGTCATTGGAATTTTGATGGGAATTGCATTAAACATGTAGATTACTTTTGGGAGTATCGACATTTTTACTATGTTGATTCTACCAATCCATGAGCATGGGAGATCTCTCCACTTTCTATAGTCTTCCTCAATCTCTTTCTTCAGAAGTGTATAGTTTTCCTTGTAGAGGTCTTTCACATCTTTTGTTAGGTTTACACCTAGGTATTTGATTTTGTTTGAGGCTATTGTAAATGGAATTGTTTTCATACATTCTTTTTCCGTTTGCTCATTGTTAGTGTATAGAAATGCTAATGATTTTTCTATGTTGATTTTATATCCTGCTACCTTGCTGTAGCTATTGATGATGTCTAGAAGCTTCTGAGTAGAGTTTTTTGGGTCTTTAAGGTATAGGATCATATCATCTGCAAATAGGGATATTTTGACAGTTTCTTTACCTATTTGTATTCCTTTTATTGCTTCTTCTTGCCTAATTGCTCTGGCTAGGAATTCCAGTACTATGTTGAATAGGAGTGGAGATAGTGGGCATCCTTGTCTGGTTCCTGATTTTAGAGGGAATGGTTTTAATTTTTCTCTGTTAAGTATAATGCTGGCTGTAGGTTTGTCATATATAGCTTTTATAATGTTGAGGAACTTTCCTTCTATTCCTAGTTTTCTTAGAGCTTTTATCATGAAATGGTGTTGGGTCTTATCAAAGGCTTTTTCTGCATCTATTGAGATGATCAAGTGGTTTTTGTCTTTGCTTCTGTTAATGTGGTTTATTACGTTTATTGATTTTCGTATTTTGAACTACCCCTGCATCCCTGGGATGAAGCCTACTTGGTTGTGGTGAATAATCTTTTTGATGTGTTGCTGAATTCGGTTTGCCATTATTTTGTTGAGGATTTTTGCATCAATGTTCATTAAGGAGATTGGCCTATAGTTCTCCTTTTTGGAGGTGTCTTTGCCTGGTTTTGGGATAAGTGTAATACTGGCTTCATAAAATGTGTTTGGCAGTTTTCCTTCCCTTTCTATTTCGTGGAACAGTTTAAGGAGGGTTGGTATCAGTTCTTCTTTAAAGGTCTGATAGAATTCAGCAGAGAATGCATCAGGTCCTGAACTTTTCTTTTTGGGGAGACTCTTGATTGCTGCTTCAATTTCATTTTGTGTTATAGGTCTATTCAGGTGATTAATTTCCTCTTGGTTCAGTTTTGGATGATCATATGTATCTAGAAATCTGTCCATTTCTTTTAGATTTTCAAATTTATTTGAATATAGGTTCTCAAAGTAGTCTCTGATCATTTCCTGGACTTCCATGGTGTTTGTTGTTATCTCCCCTTTTGCATTCCTAATTCTACTAATTTGGGTTTTTTCTCTCCTCATTTTAGTCAGGTTTGCCAGGGGTCTATCGATCTTGTTTATTTTTTCAAAGAACCAACTTTTTGTTTCATTAATTCTTTGTATGGTTTTTTTGGTTTCTATTTCATTGATTTCAGCTCTTATTTTTATTATTTCTCTCCTTCTATTTGTTTTGGGATTTGCTTGTTCTTGTTTTTCTAGGAGTTTGAGATGTATCATTAGGTCATTGATTTGGGATCTTTCAATCTTTTTAATATATGCACTCATGGCTATAAACTTTCCTCTCAAGACTGCCTTAGCTGTGTCCCATAGGTTCCGGTAGGTTGTGTTTTCATTTTCATTGACTTCCAGGAACTTTTTAATTTCCTCTTTTATTGCATCGATGATCCACTCTTCATTAAGTAATGAGTTATTTAGTTTCCAGCTGTTTGCATGTTTTTTGTCTTTACTTTGTTGTTGAGTTCTACTTTTACTGCATTGTGGTCAGATAGTATGCACGGTATTATTTCTATTTTCTTATATTTGCTGAGGCTTGCTTTGTGCCCTAAGATATGATCTATTTTGGAGAAGGTTCCATGGGCTGCTGAGAAGAATGTATATTGTGTAGAGGTTGGATGAAATGTTCTGTAGACATCTACTAGGTCCACTTGATCTATTGCATATTTTAGATCTTGGATTTCTTTATTGAGTTTTTGTTTGGATGACCTATCTATTGATGATAATGGAGTGTTAAAGTCTCCCACAACCACTGTGTTGGCGTTTATATATGCTTTTAGGTCGTTCAGGGTATGTTTGATGAAATTGGGTGTGTTGACATTGGGTGTGTACAGATTGATGATTATTATTTCCTTTTGGTCTATTTCCCCTTTTATTAGTATGGAATGTCCTTCTTTATCTCGTTTGATCAATGTAGGTTTGAAGTCTACTTTGTCAGAGATAAGTATTGCTACTCCTGCTTGTTTTCGGGGGCCATTGGCTTGGTAAATCGTCTTCCAGCCTTTCATCCTAAGCATATGCTTATTTCTGTCGGTGAGATGAGTCTCCTGTAAGCAACAAATTGTTGGATCTTCTTTTTTAATCCATTTTGTCAAACGGTGTCTTTTGATGGGTGAATTGAGTCCATTAACATTAAGTGTTAGTACTGATAGGTATGTGGTGATTCCTGCCATTTAGTTGTCTTAGTTGTTTGAAGGTTTGATTGTGTGTACCTAACTTGATGTTACTCTCTACTGTCTTGCTTTTTCATATCCTGTGGTTTGGTGCTGCCTGCCTTTTCATGGTTATGTTGGGTGTCACTTTCTGTGTGCAGGATCCCTTGCAGAATCTTTTGTAATGGTGGCTTTGTGGTCACATATTGTTTTAGTTTCTGCTTATCATGGAAGACTTTTATTGCTCCATCTATTTTGAATGATAGCTTTGCTGGGTAGAGTATCCTGGGGTTGAAGTTATTTTCATTCAGTGCCCGGAAGATCTCACCCCACGCTCTTCTTGCTTTTAATGTTTCTGTTGAGAAGTCTGCTGTGATTTTGATGGGTTTACCTTTGTATGTTACTTGTTTTTTCTCTCTTGCAGCCTTCAATATTCTTTCCTTAGTTTCTGAACTTGTTGTTTTAATGATGATATGTCGTGGAGTAGTTCTATTTTGATCTGGTCTGTTTGGTGTCCTGGAGGCCTCTTGCATTTGTATGGGAATATCTTTCTCTAGATTTGGGAAATTTTCCGTTATTATTTTGTTGAATATATTACGCATTCCCTTCGCTTGCACCTCTTCTCCTTCTTCGATGCCCATGATTCTCAAGTTTGGTCTTTTGATGGAGTCAGTGAGTTCTTGCATTTTCTTTTCACAGGTCTTGAGTTGTTTAATTAGTAGTTCTTCAGTTTTTCCTTTAATTACCATTTCATCTTCAAGTTCTGAGATTCTGTCTTCTGTTTGTTCTATTCTGCTGGATTGGCCTTCCGTTTTGTTTTGCAGTTCTGTTTCGTTCTTTTTTCTGAGGTTTTCCATATCCTGGCAGTTTTCTTCTTTATTGTTGTCTATTTTTGTCCTGAGTTCATTTATCTGTTTATTCATTGTGTTCTCTCTTTCACTTTGGTGTTTATACAGTGCTTCTATGGTTTCCTTTATTTCTTCTTTTGCTTTTTCAAATTCTCTATTTTTATTGTCTTGGAATTTCTTGAGTGTCTCCTGTACATTTTGGTTGACCCTATCCAGTATCATCTCTATAAAATTCTCATTGAGTACTTGTAGTATGTCTTCTTTTAAATTATTCTTGTGGGCTTCATTGGGTCCTTTGGCATAGTTTATCTTCATTTTGTTGGAGTCTGGATCTGAGTTTCTGTTCTCTTCATTCCCCTCTGGTTCCTGTACTAATTTTTTGCTGTGGGGAAACTGGTTTCCCTGTTTTTTCTGTCTTCCCGTCATTGTCCTTGGTGTTGTTACTGTCCCTGTACTGTATGTAATTAAGTATTTTCTAGCTTGTAATAATAACAATGGTAATATTTAGAATGGAAGAGTGAGCTGAGATGGAAAGCAAGAAGTTAAAGAAAAGGGGAAAACAAATATACAGACAAGAGGGAGAAAGCAGAACAAGGTATCAGACAAGAGAGTTTCAAAGGTATAAACAGGGAGTGTTAGTGTACTAATCAACAGTAAGCTGAACAGACATTAGAGAGACAGAGAGAGGATTGAAAATCAAAGATTAAAAAAATAAGTAAATGAAAGTAATATCTATATATAAAAATGAATTAAAATAAAATGGAAAATAGAAAATTAAAAAAAAAAACCAAAAAACTTCCAAGTTTATGCAGTTTCGGTCTTAATAATTTGGGTGTCCGTCTCAATCTCCAGTCCTGGAGTTGGTGCCTCAGATGTTATTCTGTAGTTGTCTCATCAAAGGGGATGCATAAAGTAGAACAAAACTACACACACACACACACACACACACACACACACACACACACACACACACAGAAAAAAAGCCCCACCAAGTGTCCCCAGTTCAAATGCAATACAGTTTCAGTAAGTTTTTCGGCTTGCAGGTGTAATTCGGTTGTTCTCTCATCAAAGGTAGGGAGAAAAAGAAAAAAAAGCGTCTGGAGACAGTTCTGAGAGTGGTATCTGCAACTGTGGCTTGCCTGCCTGCTGCTCTCAGCCTGTAGCTGGCGGCATTATTTATGCAGATGTCTGGGGTGAGCTAGCACTCACCTGGTCCCACAGGCTTTGTTTGCTCAGAGTTCTCCTGTGCGAGAGCCTCTGCTACAGGCTTTCCCCTTTCCAAGCACTGGGAAAGGTGACACTGCCCCCGCGTTGTCAGGCCTGCGTGTTTATCTACAGTTCATGTGGGAGGTGGGTCTTCCCCCCTCTCCTCTGAAGTTTTCCTCCCACTGCCACTTTCAGAAGCTTTCCTGCTCCTGCTTACTGGGCGGTGCTGCTGCTCCTGCAGGCCACCATGTTTGTTTACAGTTCATGTGGGAAGTGGGTCTTCCCTCCTCTCACAAGCTTCCCTTCTCCTGGTTGCTGGGCGCGCGCCCCGCTCCCGCCAGAGGCTCTCCGGCCCGCTCGGCTTGTTTATTTACAGTCCCGGGAAGGATTCCCTTCCCCCAATCTTCAGCGCTCAGGGCGCCCCACCCTCTTTCCAGCGTGTCTTAACTGTTCTTTTTGCTTATTACTCAGTTTCTCTTTTTTTTTTTTCCCGGGTGGAGGTCAGTCTGTCCAGGGGGCTATGCTGCTCTGGCCCAGGCTTGTCTGTGGGGCTACCGTGGTACCGCGAAGCTCACCTGGTCCACGTCTTCCCAAGCCATATGGGCGCCGGCCACTGGCGGCCCCGGGGGCCCCCCTCGTTTCTCCATTTAACGTGAAGTGGAGATTCTCTGCACCGGCTCTAGCCGCCATCTTGGAATCCTCTGTTTCTCTTCTTCACAATAAAATTTCTTTAGCCATTTACTCACTAGCCAGATTGGTGTTGAAGATGAACTGAGGGTCAGTTTTAATCCTTTTCTTTGGCCTGATTCCCCACTCTTTCTAATCCTTGTTTCCAGTAAAAGATTAGATTTCTGGCAAGTGACCTGGGGATAAGAGTGGGAAAGAATGCTTCTGAGGCAAGCCTGGGGATGTTTTCAAAGGAAATAGGAAACAGGCCAGTGAGTCCCAGTAAGTCTCATGGCATAGGCCTGGGATGATAGCGAGGAAGACTTTGGGGCTTTTCCAGAAAGGCTGGGTTCCCTGCCATAGTAAGGAATTCTGTACCCTTTAAAGAGAGAGCCATTTGCCATCTGTTTTATTTAGACTTTTCTTTGCTGTGACAAGATACCAGAAAAACTTTTTCTTTTATTCATACGTGCATACAATGTTTGGGTCATTTCTCTCCCATTCCCCCTGTGCTCCCCTTTCCCTCCACCCTCTTCCTCTCCCCCCAACCCCATCGCTACTAGGCAGAAACTATTTTGCCCTTATCTCTAATTTTGTTGAAGAGACAGTATAAGCAATAATAGGAAGGACCAAGGGTTTTTGCTAGTTGAGATAAGGATAGCTATACAGGGCATTGACTCACATTGATTTCCTGTGCGTGGGTGTTACCTTCTAGGTTAATTCTTTTTGATCTAACCTTTTCTCTAGTACCTGTTCCCCTTTTCCTATTGGCCTCAGTTGCTTTTAAGGTATCTGCTTTAGTTTCTCTGCGTTAAGGGCAACAAATGCCACTTGTTAGTGGTGGTGTTGCTAATGATGGCTAATCATGAGCCTGTCTTTTCTCCATCAAATATTTTTAGCACCTTTGTCAAAGACAAGTTCATTATAGTTGTGTGGCTTCATATCCAGGCCCTCTATTCTATTCCACTGGACTTCATGTCTGTTTTTGTGCCGTACCATGATGTTTTTGTTGCTATTGCTTTGTAATATAGTTTGAAGTCGGGTATTGTGATACCTGCAGCGTTGTTCTTTTTACTGAGTATTGCCTTGGCTACTCATGGTCTCTTGTGTTTCCAAATAAATTTAACGGTAGATTTTTCAATCTCTTTGATGAATGTCATTGGGATTTTGATGGGAATTGAATTAAACGTGTAAATTGCTTTTGGAAGTATAGACGTTTTTACTATGTTGATTCTACCAATCCATGAGCATGGGAGATCTCTCCACTTTCTGTAGTCTTCTTCAATCTCTTTCTTTACGAGTTTGTAGTTTTCCTTATATAGGTCATTCACATCCTTTGTTAAGTTTACTCCTAGGTATTTGATTTTTTTTGAGGCTATTGTAAATGGAATTGTTTTCATACATTCTTTTTCCGTTTGCTCATTATTAGTGTATAGAAATGCTAATGATTTTTCTATGTTGATTTTATATCCTGCTACCTTGCTATAGCTGTTGATGATGTCTAGGAGCTTTTGAGTAAAGTTTTTTGGGTCTTTAAGGTATAGGATCATATCACCTGCAAATAGGGATATTTTGACAGTTTCTTTACCTATTTGTATTCCTTTTATTCCTTCTTCTTGCCTAATTGCTCTGGCTAGGAATTCCAGTACTATGTTGAATAGGAGTGGAGATAGTGGGCATCCTTGTCTAGTTCCAGATTTTAGAGGGAATGGTTTCAGTTTTTCACCAATAAGTATAATGCTGGCTGTAGGTTTGTCATATATAGCTTTTTTAATGTTGAGGTACTTCCTTCTATTCCTAGTTACCAGAAAACAACTTAAGGAGGAAGTATTCAGAGGTTATAGTCCATGGTTGTGTGGCTACATTGTTTCTGGCTTGTGGTTTTCATCATGGTAGAAGGCTGTGATGGATCAGATCTATTTACCTCATGGAAGCCAGGAAGTAGCAAGATAGATAGACAGAGAGAGAGAGAGAGAGAGAGAGAGAGAGATGGAGAGAGAGAAATATGCCTGTTCTAGTGGAACTTCCTTTTCTTCCCCTTTTAATCTGTCCTCCAGGCACTGGATGGTGCCACTCATATTCAGGGTTTGTCTTCCCTCCCTTAATGTCTCTGGAAACACTTTCAGAACACCCAAAAGTATGTTTTACTAATCCCCTAGGCATGTCTTAATCTAGTCAGGTTGACATCAAGACAAATCATCACACCATCAAAGGATGCAGTATGCAGGACAGCAATATGGCAGATAACTGACAATCAGCAATCTTTCTCCACTTACCAGACAATATAAGCCTCTTTGGTTTAATGTGACCTTTGGAAGTAGCCTTACTGATGATGGCAGATGGATTTTCTCATCAAACTGTTGAGAGGTAGCTTTCAAGTTAGGATTAACTTCATTCCAACCACACTTAAAAGTTTTAAGAATCTGAGTCACTGATAGTGGTAAATGACGCAAGCTTTTTTAAAACTAGAGAATGAAATTCAGAATGTGTGCAGTATTCATTGGCCTTTCCTGCAGAATAGGGCTCAATGGGAAGGTTCCTCTTGTGGGTTCCTGCTCCCCCTGCTGTGTTCATGGCTACTTCAAGTCCTTCCAACACTCTTACTGTGCAGGACTGCCGTGAGATTAAATGGTAAACTGCCTGGTATGTGGCTGACATCCAATACATTCCAAAGAAATAATGCTTATTCCTCGCCATGGTTAATGCTAATGTTCGCCCAAGTGCTAATTTCTGACAAGTGTTTTAGGAGCCAAACCTTGTTTACTGGGAAAAGGGCAAAGTTATCAGTACACTATGGTGCATACTAACTGTCTTACTGAAGGTTCCTAAAGCTTTCCTTCTAGTCTACTTCACTGCCTGGTGGTCAGCAAGCCAATATAGGTATAGCTTAATTAAATGAATAAGCAAATGTATTTCTAAGTTTCCTGCATTAGGCTATTCACCTTCAAGTGTATTTGTCTGGTTAGTAGGATTTGTGTTTAAGTAAATCTGTAAATTTATAAAGATTCAATCTTAGAGAACTAGGGTATGGCTAGTGTATGGAGAGGAATCTAAGATACATTATTCAAACATGTTTTGGGAAGCAAGAATTTTTCACATATATGTACATATATGATTGATACATATATATGAATTAAATGCTGAATGTAGTCCAATAGCATTTGCTTTTTGACTCTGTGTATTATAATAGGGTAATTGGTGGGAAGAGGGGGAAGTTAATGTGGAATAATGCCTTCTAAGAAATCTTTCAGAATCAGTAGCATAACTTGCTTTAAGTAGATTACCAGGATTCTTACAATTTGCAGGGACACTGATGCGATTACTTCTTGGAAAACTAAGGCAAGTGTTTAATACTTGTTGGTACATGTTAAATAAATATTAGTTTCTACTTAGAATCTAGATAAAAATCTATAACCTTGAACTTTCTGAACCCATCTGTAGCTCATTTCACAGGGATCAATGATTCTGTCTTTTTATGCTTTCTGAGTAGGCTATCTTTTCCCCTTCTCTCTCTTTCTTGCCAGGGTCTTGCTATTTAGTCCAGGCTGGCCTTGAACTCATGATTCTCCTGCCTCAGTCTCTCAAGTAGTTGAGATTCTAGGTGTGCATCACTGTACCAGCTAAAGATCAAAGATCTTAACTTCATGTGTAAGTGTCTAAAGTAATCTTGAAGGTATTTTCCTTTAGTTGAAACTCAACAAACTTACTTATTTTTTCATTTCATGGTCTGATCATATTATCTTGTATCACTGAAGCTCATATCCAAGAAATTTCTAGACACTTAAAAAAGACCCTTTATTACATAATTGATTTTCCTTCAATTTGAAGGTGAAGTTAGTTCTTTTTAAGACACAATTATGGCAACACAAAAAGTTTAAGTTTGGCCCATTTATTATTGTTGCCATTTGTAATAAGTACATTCTCCCAGTTCTCAATCTCCCATTGAGATTCTGAAATCTTAATTATGCTTTCATACCTGCAAGTTGTATCCATTTCTAGTTTCCTTGGGCTGAAACATTTGGCCCTGGAATGAGAGTTACCTCTCAGGAAACCTAGCACTAATGTGCAGGACAAAATCCTTGAGAGACTGTGAAAGTCACCGATAAATGCTAACTAGGTATTGTCTAGAGAGCTATTTATCTAGAAAAACATATCTTAGAGTTTCTGATTTTGTATTGAATAGAAAAAGCAACAGGAATTACACGAAATGAGAGTATAATTAAAAATAACATCTCTTAAATAAGCAAATCTTTAGTTGAGGCACACAATCTGGGCAATTATTGTCATAAAATTGTTTTGGTTCTTTTCCCTCATTTTCCATATGGTCAGTTCTTAAGGTATTTGGTTATATTACATGAAATTAGCTTTTAGGCAAAGAACAAGAGGTAATAATTGAGTAAGCGTCAGTGCCTCGAGATAGGGTCTCATAAACTAGTTGTCTTGGCTGGGTTCACACTGTGATCCCCATGATACCGAAGAAAAGAAGGATAACTAGGAAAAACAAGTTAAAATATTAAAATCTGCATGAATATTAAATGAAATTGACTTCGACCTGATCAGTCAGTTTTCAACAAAACCAGGCCCTTTTTATTCTTTAACTTTATATCCAATAACTGCATCAAACTTAATGTTGATCTTTTGCTTCAAAATTGCCAGGAAGCGCTCAGGAAGGATCCTGGAAGAAAGACAGGGAAAATAATTAGTACTGGGTTCGAACTGCGATCCTCCTGCTCTCTTCCTCGAGTAGCTAGGATTATAGGTGCGAGCCACGGGAGCCCAGCTGAAAGCATTCATATTTAGCTTACCCTGTATCATGTCAGGTTCATCTTAGACATGATTATGAACTGTTACTTTGAATTTCAACTATGTATTCTTTTCTATTAAATTCATTTCCTTTTAAAGTGAAAAGAAAGGAGGCTTACCTTTATTCTCTCTCTAGATATAAATATTTTATATATATGTGTACAGACACATACATATATATTTGAGATAAATATTCTCCATATTTTTTAAAAGATCTAAGAGAAGAGACATACGGAATTGAATATTGAGGTATTAAAGGGTTAAAAAAAAGGAATGTGAAACTGGAAAGAAGTGAAAGTCTGAGCTCACTCCATACCTCATAATTTGGAATATTATCTGCATGTTCCACTAAAAGACTGGGGAAGCAGAACTGCTAAATAAAAATGCAGACAGCATGCTTAGTTTTGAGCGTAATGCTGGACAGATGAATTGGCCTTCGGGTTAAATTCCTCTCAGGGAAATTGGAAAGTTAATGCTTCTCCCAGCAGTGTTCTCATGAGGAACTGACGTGTTAATATGAAAAAGGCCTTGAACAGTGACAGACACGTGGTATCAGACACGTAGTGGGTCTTATAATTTTTCTCCCAGCCTATATTGAAGAGTATTTAGGAGTTTGTCACATTCCAGTGGGTTTGAGGAAAAGGAAACGGAATATGCAAATCAGTGTAATGATATACAGAGATCTACCAGATAGCATTAAAATAGGGTTTGGAAACTAAACACCCAACAATGATGACAATAATCCCCAGTGTAGTGAGTATTTAAGTGCATTTGAACTCAGGGCATTGCACTTGCCAGTTCTTCTGCCTTAGATATTTTTTCAGATAGGATCTCATGCTTTTTGCCCAGGTCTACATTGGACTTTGATCCTCTACCTCTGCCTCCTATGTAGCTGGGATAACAGGTGTGCCATCACACCGGCTTGTTCTTTGAAGTAGCGTCTTGCTAACTTTTTCACTGGGCTGGCCTTCAACTGTTACCCTCCTATTTCTGCCTCCTATCATTATTTCCTTTAATCCTCTCCACCCTATCAAGGCTTGCTATTGTCTCCATTTTACAGATAAAGCAACTGAGCTTCAGTGAAGTTAAGTAACTCATCTGTGTTCCTGCTATAGACAAGTCATACAGACAGCTATATCAACTCAGGAGCACACTGTATGAATAGTCTAGGGGTTAGAATTAATTTATTCTTGGTGCCTTCTGGGTCAATCCTTCTTCAACATGCAGGGATCCAGTGGTGAAAGACTGGCAGCATTCTTTCTCTCAGAGGATTACAGTCTATAACTCCTGAGTGCTCACTTACATAGTGGGTCTGGACTACTCTTTTACCCGGGCTGGCTTGGAACCTTGATCCTCCTGATCTCTGCCTCCAGAGTAGCTAGGATTACAGACGTGAGTCCCTGTGCCCATCTAGCAAGAGATTTCTTTGCCCCAGCCAACCTGAGACACCTCTATACCCTCTTATTACTTGTCAGCTTCACTGCCACACAGCTTTAGCAGGTGAGTAACAAGGGAGGGTCATGTCTCTAACTGGCGGTTTCTAATCTTAGCTGTACATTAGAACCACCCACAGTGAATATGGTCAAAGTACTTTATACCCATGATGAAAACAGAACTGTGAAACAGGTTGAAATTGTTTTAAGAAGGGGAGAGAAGGGATAAGGGGGAGGGAAAGGAGGGGTGAATTTGATTGAGGTACAAGGTGTGCATGTGTGGAAGTATCACAATGAAACCCCTTTGTATAAGTAATATATGCCAATAAAAACAAAAAGCAACATATCCATTACATCCCATAAACAAAACAAAAAAAAGAACCACCCGCAGAGTTCCCCTATCTCTTATAGCCTGGGCCATGCCTCACGTCAGTTACATCAGAACCTTGGGGAGCAAAGCCATGGCATAAGTGGTTTTTAAACCTCTCAGGGGAATTCCAACATGCACCAAAGTTAAGAGCAACTGCTCTGAAGAAGTGCATCTGAGATATCCCAGGCACAAGTCCCCCGGAAGCTGCTGGCCCATGCACCACTGGAAGAAAAGAGGCCCAAGGATCTCTAGAAGTATAACAGCTTATTTAGCTTTTAGTCTCTGCTTCAGGATGATATTACACAAAATGAAAGCAAAGTGATGTCTGTGAATGGTATCTAAAATCTAACTAGGGTCTCCTTTAATCATTTTCCTATGATTCCACTCTATAAAAATGCCTGAAGACTGTCTTCTTCATAATCCTTCACTCACAAGGCTAACATGTCCAGAAACGCACAAGTTTTTTTTTAAATAACAAGTTAACACCGTTGAGTTGATTTACGATTCAGGTTGTATGCCAGTCTTGCTAGACTTGCTTCAGTGATTAACACATGTGTTTTTAAAAATGGTTGGCATCCTTGGGCCTGTTATTTTTATTAATTCCATTTAATTGCATTCTATCAACTGTTGTTATTAAATCTGAGTAGAAACATGTAATAGATGTTTACTTCTAATGCTGACAAACCCAGTATCACTTACCTCTCCAACATCATTAAAAAGTGTATAGAAGAAGGAACAAAAATCATTTTCTGCTCGGTCAGGATCCCTTTCATGAGCTTGCTCACGACTTCCTCAGGCTCCAGGGAAGGTCCCAAACTGAAATCAGAAGCCATGCTCAGACGAGGTGTCTCACGAAGGCTGCAGCCTGAATTAGTGCCACACAGCTGACCTGTGGCAGCTGGCTCCTTGCAGGAGCTCGGAACAGAGGCTACTTTACCAGGAACAACACCTTAATGCTTATCTCACACTACACACTGCTAATCTGTCTCTGAACGTTATCCTACTGAAGCTTTACAACCTAATGACGGTGGTGCTATGATCCTTATTTTACAAATGAGGATCAAAAAACTAGGACTTGAAAATGATTTAGCTAGATTTGAGCTAATTCCTTTTTTTTTACTTTTGGCAGTATTGTGGTTTTGAATTCAGGGCCTCACATCTGCTCGGTGGGTGCTCTGCCACTTGAGTCAAGCTCCCAGACCTTTTTGCTTTAGTTATCTTTCAGATAGGCCCTTGTGCTTTTTGCCCAAGCTGGCCTTACACTGTGATCATCCTGCCTATGCCTCCTGGGTAGCTGGAACTGCAGATGTATACCACCATACCCAGCTTGTTTGCCGAGATGGATTTTTTTCTAACTTATTACCAAGCTAACCTCCTACTATAATCCTTCCCGTTTCTACCTCCCAAGTGGGATTACCCTACAGTGTCCAGCATGACGTGAGGTGAGGAAGCAAATTCACTTTTGAACTTTCAGTCATCTTAGGCAAGAACACAGACACCATCATACAAGCTTTATGACACACGAAATCTCTCCATTGAACAATGCCTTAAGTGTCAGAGGAACTAACATACATTAGACATGTGTCTGGCTCTTAGAGTCTTGGTCTACATATTGGTTAGATCTCGAGTCACTGGTCAGCCTTGTTACCCATTCCACATCACAGCCACTTCAGGTCATCACCTAGGTGTATGTGCCACACACTCGCAGGTAACCCCTAGACAGCGGCTTTAAAAATCTGGGTGTTAGAGTTAAGTGCAACCAGGGAAGAGATGCAGAGACGTTGGTCTCAGTTTTCAACATTTTATTAATTGCTTTAAAAAAGGAGATCTATAAATTCATTCACTAAATTTGCCACTGCTACCAAACTGTTTGGATGGCTAACATTTGGGGAAGGCCGATTTTAAATGTGTGTAATTGGTTAAAATTACACACAAAGTACTGGGTGAAGTTCTTTAGAAGTAAATACAGGATGGTTTATTAAAAAAAGGATACAAATACTTAAAAATGGGCCAACTGAAAAGTGTAGTATTGTATTTAAAAGTGAGCAAGCTAACATGAAGGAGAGGACAGATGAAAACATGCAGGACACAACCTTTCACTGTCTTCAAAAGTCAGTCACTTGTTAGAATACTGCTCACCAGGGGACTCCTAGACAACAGTATCATATATGAAATGGGGAGGAAATTAATAATGAAATTGATGGCTTTGGTCCAATGGAGGCAAAAATCAAAGTCTGGGAGACTCTTTTAATTAAAAATTACTTGTTTAAGGAAAGGGGGAAGGAGGGTAAATATGGTGGATTATTTTGTATTCATATATGAAGATAGAAGAATGAAACCTGCTGAAATTGTTCTAAGAAAGGGAGGTGGGGGAGAAGAGGTAGAATGACAGAGGGGATAAGTCTAACTAAGATATATTGCAAGCACATATGTAAATATCACAATGTATCCTCCTGTATAACTATTACATGATAATAAAAATTTAAAAAAATTGCTTGTTAAAGATATCATATGCAGCAAAAACTGTCTGAAGAGAAAAGGGGGTAATAGATTCAATAATAACAGCTGTAGACTTTAACCTCCACTTCCAACAGTATATGGAACAATTAGATATTCACAGGAAATCTAAGACTTCAATAATACTATAAATCACCTGTATGAACCGCTCCACCTAACAAGAGAATACATATTCTCATGAGCAGGTAGAAAACCCTCTCCAGGATAGACTACATATTAGGACACAAAATAAATCTCAGTAAGGTTAAAAAAGATTGAAATTATATAAAGTATGCTGTTTGGCCACAACAGGATGAAATTAGAGATCCTAACAAGAGGAAAACTGACAAGTTCACAAATATGTGGACAGTAGACACTGTGTCCCTAAATAACCAAAGGGATAGCGAAGAGACTGCAGAAAGTTAGAAAATTCTTTGAGATGAACAGAAATGAGACCTAACATAGCAAAATTTATGAGATTCAGTGCTCAGGGGGAAATTCAAAGCTGGAAGTGCCTAAATTAAAAAAGAAAAACACCAAACCAACAATATGAATTTCTACCTTAAGAAACTACAAAGCTAAAATTAACCCAAATCCCAAGCAAGCAAAAGAAAGGAATAATAGCAATTTCATCATAAATACAGAAACAGAACAGAAGAACAACAGAAAGAATCAATCAAACTGGAAGTTGGTTCTTTGAAAGGCCAATCTTCTGCTGGAAAGGCTACGGAAAAGAGAGAGAAGACTCGAACTACTAAAACTAGGAATGAAAGCAGAACCATTACCATGACCTCACAGAAATGAAAAACACTTCAAGAGGGTAAACAAGGAGCAACACAAATTAGAATTAATCTGTGGATGAATGTGTAAATTCCTAGGAATACACAAATCTGAGTATCTTTAATATGAGAGTCAATCAGTATTCCAAACACTTCCAGTAAAGAATATCCCAGGGCTAGAGGACTTTGTGATGAATTCTACTTGATATTTAAAGAAGGGTTAACACCAATCCTTCTTAAATTCTTCAGAAAATAGAAGAGAAGGAAACTCTCCTCTTTATCCTGATATTATAGTCAAAATAAGTCATCACAAGAAAAATACCTCTTTTGAATATAGATGAAAAAATCTTCAACAAAACACTAGCAAATTAAATGTAGCATTATATTAAAATGACTTTACACACGTCCAAGAAAGAGTTAGCCCAAGAGCAAAAGGTGGCTCGCTATACAAAAAACAGTCAACACAATACATTGTTTAAATAAAATGAAGGAAGAAATGTATGTGAACATCACAGTAGTCATGCATCAAGCACTTGACAAACCCGACATTTCTTCATGATAAAAATACTCAACAAACTAGGAATGGAAGAGAGCTGCCTCAGTCTGATTTGTATAGCTTGTATAATGCAGGCAGTTCAATAAGCAGAGTGGAAGTGAAGATAGTCAAAAATGTCATTAACATAACATAGACGTTCTGCTGTCCCCTTGTATTGGCAAACATTAAAAGTGTGCTAATATCCAAAGCTGACAAAGGATTAAGGGGGAATAAGCACTTCATACCATGCTGGTGTGAAAATAAATTAGGACAATCACTTTGTCTAATTTATAGAGTGCCTTTTTATAGGGTACTCTATAGACCAATCAAAAAGTAAAATTGGCATAGGTCATAACTTTCTGAATAGGACTCTAATTGCTCAGGATACAAGAGCAAAAATTGATAAATGGGATTGGATCGAATTAAAAAGATTCTGATCCAGGCTCCAATGGCTCATGCCTGCAATCCTAGCTACTTGGGAGGCTGAGATTGAAAGGATCAAGGCTCAAGGCCATCCCAGGCAAATGGTTCATAAGACCCCATCTTCAAAATAACCAGGGCAAAAATGGACTGGAGGTGTGCCTCAAGTGGTAGAGTGCCACATGAAGCCCTGAGTTCAAACCCCAGTCCCACCAAAAACAAACAAACAAACAAAACAAAACTGCTGCACATCAAAGGAAACAATTACCAGAATCAAGAGACACCCCACAAAATGGGAGAAACTCTTTGCAAGTATTCAATGGACAAAGGATTAATATCCAGAATGTATAAAGAACTCAAAAAAATTGAACACCAAAAGAACAAATGATCCAGTTAATAAATGGGCAAATGAACTGAACACTCTTCAAAAGAAGTACAAATGGTTAATACACACATGAAGAAATGCTCAACATCCTCAGACATAAAGGATCCCTCTCACCCCAGTTAAAATGGCTACCATTAAGAACACAAACAACACAAATGCTGGCGAGGGTGCAATGAAAAAGGAACCCTCACACACTGCTGGTGGGAGTGTAAATTAGTACAACCACTATGGAAATCAGTATGGAGATCCTTCAAGAAGCTAAAAATAGAACTGCCATATGATCCAGCTTCCACTCCTGGGCTTATACTCAAAAGAGAGTAAATCAACATACAAGAGAGACACTTGCTCACCCATGTCTATCGCAGCACCATTCACAATAGCCAAGCTGTGGAACCAGCCTAGATGTCCAATAACTGATAAAGAACGTGGTATATATACACAAGGGAGTAATATTGAGTCTTAAAGAGGAATGAAATTATGCTCTTGCAGGAAAACAAATAAAACTGGAGACATCATGTTGAGTGAGATAAGCCAAGCTCAGAAAGACAGATATAGGTATTGCGTGCTTAAGCTCATATGCAGAATATAAACCTAAAAATAAAAATATGACATGATTGTAAAAGGGGAACTGTTTGGGAGGGGACTAGAGGGATGGAGAAGGGGACAGGACAGGGTAATGGAAGTGAATATGATAGAAGTACATTATACATATGTATGAAAATAGCATAATGGAACCCACTAAAACTGTTTAAAAAGGAGGGCAGAGGAGCAAGGGAGGTAAAAAAAAGAAAGAGTAATATAGAGGGGTGAATTTGATCAAAGTACATCGTATGCTTGTACGAAGTATCGAGATGAAATCCCTTTGTATGATTAATTGATGCTAATAATTTTTTTAAAAAGGTAAATGTTCCTAGCTTTTGATCCAGCATTTTCATTACAAAACTCAACAAAATAGTTGAGAAAGCGAGCAAAGATATATATTATATATGTTATATATAAGTAAATAAGAATGCATAAACACATAATACACCTGTGCAAACACATACATGGATATAAACGTATCGCAATAATAAGGATTAGAGACACCAATGTTCCACAGTAGAAAATATATACACCCAAGGACGGCCATGCCAACCTCGTAAAGAATTAAGCAAGGTAACTGCATTGACACAGAAGGCTGACAACAGCACACTGTTAGGTCAAAGAGAAAGCTTGCAGAATAATATTATGTTTCTACATACAGGAAAAAAGAAAGCATTAAAATAAGAAAGTAGGGAGTATTAAATTGGAAAACTGTAAATGCAGATCAAACCAGCTCTGTGTGTGTGTTGTGTGTGTATATATATGTATATATATATATATATATATATATTTATTTTTTTTGGTACTGGGGTTTGAACTCGGTCCTAATGCTTGCTAGACAGACACTCTACCACTTGAGCCACACACCCAGCCCTTTTGCTTTAGTTATTTTTGAGATAGGGTTCTGCTTTATGAATGGTCTGGTCTGGAACGCAATCTTCCTATTTTTGCTTTCCGAGTAGCAGGGATGGTGTGCATGAACTACCACACCCAGCTTTTATTGGTTGAAATGGGGTCTCTCAAACTTTTTTCCTGACTGGCCTTGAACACTGATCCTCATGATCTCGCCTCTCAAGTAGCTAGGATTACAGGTGTGAGCCACTGGGCCTAGTTAGTTATTTTCCATATAGGGCCTTCTGTTTTTTGGCAGGACAACCTCAGATGACAATCTGCTACCTCCATTTCCTTGTAGCTGTGATGCCAGGTGTGCGTCATCAAGTCTGGCTTGTTTGTTGATATGGGATTTTATGAATTTTTACCCCTGTTGGCCTCAAATTGTGATCCTCCTGATCTCCACTTCCCTAGTAGCTGGGATTATAGGTGTGCACCACTATGCTCAGCTAGAAATCTAACTTTTTAATGAGACGGTTATCTCTGGAAGAGTGGCATTTATGAGAGGCTTTTCCTTACAGTGCTTAAATTTTGCTCATAACCATGCACTAATAGGAAGGCAAAATAATTTCCAGTCAAACTTCTACTGTACATATTAAAGATGATGAGTCTCAGGGAAAAATTTCCATTAAAAATTCACGTTAAAAAATAAAAACTTGCTGGGTAAAGTAGTTCGTGCCTGCAATCCCACTTCTTGGGAGGCTGGGGTGGGAGGATTGCGTTTGAGGGCAGTCTGGGCTGTACAGTGAGATCTTGCCTCAGAAAAACAAAGTAAATAAAACAAAACATAAATAAAATAAAATAAAACTGCTAAGAGTGGGGCACTTGGAATCACAGAGTTCTTAGGCAGGAATTCCAGTCTGCCACTTTGGGGGCTGTGAGACATTGAGCAATTTTCCCAGATTTCCTAAGTTTCAATTTCTTTGTCTGTGAAATGAAGGTTGTAAAAATGCCGTAGCTGGGATCTCGAGGGTTTCTCAAGGCCCACATGTCAAGGCTGGGTCCCCAGCTTGGTGCTACTGGAGGTGATAGAACCTTTTAAGAGGTGGGGCTGAGGAGGCCCCTAGGGCCTTGGGGATGTGCCAGTGATAGGGACAGTGGACCCAGCCCTTCCTCTTTTACTCTTTTGCTTCCTGGCTATGAAGTGAGCAGCTTTGCTCCACCATGGGCTCCCACCATGTTGTGCTGATTTGTTACAGGCCCCAAAGCAATGAGGCCAACTGATCACAGCCTGGAACCTCCAAACTCATGAACCAAAATAAACCTTCCCTCTTTGTAAGTTTATTGTCTCAGGTATTCCATCACAGTGACCGACAGTTGGCTTTTCTTGTCAAGTCATAGGAAATAGAGAAGGAGTGGGTAAACAGGGGACCAAATCTAGCTTTCCAGGATTAGAGGTTAGAGGTAATTGATGTGAGATGTCTTCAATAAATGGCTTTATATAAAACTACTGATATCCAAGTTTATTTAACAAAAATAATTCTTAGCTTTCAAAACATTAATCGGAACATCTGATTATATTTAATTCCCACGAACTCACTTGTGCTGCATTGCAACCTTTCTGGTACGCCGGTTTCTCTGTAGTGTGTTAGATGTGCAAATGTAAAGATGGACAGATTACATCTGTGTGTCCTTTAGTGCAAACTTAAGTTCCAGCATCAACAGGAAACAGTGTTGTTTAAATTCAGCCATGTAGGTTTGGTTCAACTTTCCCTACTCAGGAATCAGTTTGGTCTGAATCTTGGCTCTGCTGTTCAAGGCAAGTTACTTAATCTTTCTAAACTTCAGACAACTCTTGCCTATCATGGAGGAAAATGACAGATCCCCCAAAGTACTGTCGTGAGGTCTAGGACAGATTCTACTTAGTGCTCCAAATATGAAGGTGTTCCATCAGAGTACACACGCTGTCCTCTACTTAGAAGTACAAACTTCTCGATTAAAACCAAGTTCATCTTTAGGATATACTCTACTGCCAGATTAGCCTGGGGCAGGACGAAACCCCAGGCCCTTCCTAGCCAGGTCTGGATTCCTGTGATTAAGCTAGAAACCTGGGCTTCTAGTCATAACTGCTATAGTTTGGTTAATTATTTCTAATTGTACCAGCAGACTTCTGCCACGCGAGGGCACTGTTGCCCCATGCAGCCTGGCCCTTATTTTTTTGTAATTTTCAATTATAACTTAAAACATGATGTCTGTTTTTTAACCACCGAAAGACAGTCTGAGTTTCAAAATGGACTCAAATATGTTGTTTTAGCATCTGAATCCTGAAAATAACAGAGGAAACTGGCCAGCTTTATCTTTGAAATCTGCTTTTTCTATGCCTTCTCTTCAAATTCACTCCCCAGCCCCCAAAGCTGATTTGTTTCTCTTCTTCTCTCTTCAGGGTTCAATTAAGGATTTCTTGACTAATATAGATGAATTTACGAACTGGCTTCTTGAAGTGTATACTCTTACTTCTGTTTGCTTTTGTCTTTTTGAGACAAAAAGCTGATCTCTAACTACTGAGCTTGAGTGATTCTCCTGTCTCAACCTCCTGATTGCTAGGACTTCAGGGGTGGACTAGCATGCCCACCTTACAAAATTGTGTCTTAAAAACAGATTTTAAATGCTACAGGTAGACTTAGGATGGCAAATGGTTCGACATAGGATTTTCCGACTTTACAATAGATACAAGTTTAGTACAAACCATACTTTAGGGCGTGATCTTTCCTGGGTTAGCTTTTTAGCAAGCAGCATGCCATGGGATCCTCCCTCCTCCCTTGTATAATAAGCTGCAGCCACCATCACAGGGGAAACAGCGGGCACTCCCCAGTGTACAGTGTTGCTAAGCAGTGATGTTTTTTAGGTTAAGTGGATTATATGAGTTTTTGCCTTTTCAATTTATAGAGGTTTATTGGGACACAATCCTATAAATTGGAGAGCATCTGTATTTGATAGATTTTTTTGTGTCTTGAGAGGTCTCCCAATTTTCAGCCTAACGATGGCTTTCTACTTCACTTCGCTGTGGGGTGACTTAGACTAAGGTGTATTTAAAATAGAACCTGTTCCCAAGTGGCCACACAAAATAGTTCTCATTAATTTCAAGTGCATTTCACCAAGAACAGCTAAGCTGGAGGAAAGAGGGACACTGTTTGAAGGGCAGAATAAAGGTTAACAAGTGAATCTCATCTGCAGTAGAGCAGAGGATTGGCAAGCCTATCTAAGTAAGCGTGTGAACTTACAATAGAAATTTTAAGTCAGTGAGGGAAATGATGTATTATTGAAAAATAGTGTAGAGTTCATTAACTATTCAGGAAAAGCAATTAAGCTGTTCCATAACTTCTTAAATAAAAAAAAATCTGGGTAGAACAAAAATTTCAATGTGAAAAGTGCAACCCTAAAATATCTACTAGAAGGGCTGGGGTGTGGGTAGCTCAGAGGTTGAGTGCTTGCCTCACACGTGCAAGGTACTGGGTCCAACCCTTCTAGCACTCCTCTCCTACACACACACACACACACACACAATTTACTAGAGAATAATGTGGGTAGATATTTTCTTAGATGTGGCATGAGAAAGACATTTTTGAATACCTCACAGAAACTAAAGGTCATGGAGGGGGAAAAAAACCCTTGGAAGCAGACATACACAACAGATGCATTTTACACAGGAGTATCACAGATGTGGAAAGAGGTCTTACATATTCATGTTATTTATTTATTTAGGCAGTACTGGGGTTTGAACTCAGGGCCTCACACTTGCTAGGCAGGGGCTCCACCACTTGAGCCATTTTGCCAGTTAGTCCTTACATATCCATTTTAAAACTTTGCAGCTCCACAGAAAAAAGTGAGTGGAGACCATGAAACAGGCAATTCACAAAAGCAGTGAAAATATCAAAAAATCATATGCAAACACTTCAGTTAGTTATTAGGACAAAAATAAAGATGATGCTTATGTATTGAATTGGCAATGATTAAAAGGTGAACAGGAGACTGATGAAGAAATAGGAAGGTGCTGTCTCTGACCTGTGGTGCAACATGTTAAGTGGTGCAACATTTTCTAGAGGAGAGTTTGGCACATGTACAAATATTTCTAACTGGTGCAGTAATGCCTCTTCCTGGAGCTACCTGAAGGAAAGAATTACCCAAATGTGAAAATATCTGTGCACAAAGATACTCATCACTGCATTGCTATATTAATAATCTGAAAAGCTGAAAACAGCCCTAAAATGATCACCAGGAAACACTACTGTCCCCAATAATTGATACAGTTTATGGTAAAAATCTGTGTTCTACAAGCATGAAAAAATGCCCATCATAGAATGCATAGTCAATTGTTTTATCAACCTCCAGGTTTATGATGTGAACAGATGTCCATGACAAAGCTGAAGGAAAAAAGCAGCTTACCCCTTCCAGAACCTCACCTGCAATATATGCTAGCTTTTTCAAAATTAGACTTTTATATATGCAGAGATGTCTAGAAAGGTATATATCAAAATTTTAAAGAGTGATTTCCATTGGATTAAGGAAATTTGAAAAGACATTTTCTGATTTGTATTTTTCTGCAGTGCTGGAATTTTTAAAAAGCATGTGTTATGAACAGTAAAACATTAAAGCTAGTCCCAAAGAAAGAAAACCTCAACAACTATCCTCACAGCTGATCCTGTATAGTTTTATTTATTTATTTTTGGTGGTGGTGGGATTTGAACTCAGGGCCTCATGCTTGCTAGACAGGTGCTCTTCCTCTGGAGCCACTCTGTCAGCCCTGTTTTTACTTTTTAAGCAAGGAAAGAGTTTGGTTTGGAACTCATTTTGGAGGATTATCTCTAGGCATGTATTCTGCCACTGAGACATACTCCCAGCCCTGGAGGATAATCTCAAAATTACCAAAGGGAATAAATTTTCATGTCGTAGTTCTGGCTATTTCTCTCAGAATCATCCATGATGCTTTTTATATACAGAATCCCGGGCCCCCCATTTCTTTACCACTACCTTATCTCTCCCAGAACCATTAAGTCATCATCTTTGGGGGTGGGGGCCCTACACAAGTCCCCAGCACTCCTGGTGACATGAATGGATATTTGAATTTATGAGCCACTGCTTAGGGGAAGAAAAAGGAAGGGTGAACAAGTTCATCTGCTCCATGTATATCTGCATTCAGTCATTCTTTCCTTCTCTTTCTCTATTTTTCCACCTGTGTTCCCACAATCTACAGAAGATGAAAGCAAGATGAATGAAAGGCATTGGCTGTCAGGTGTTTTGTGGATTAAAATATTTAGGAAAACCTACAGAATGATACTCTTAGCTACCACTGGTCCTTCTGTCTCAATTGCAGTCTCCATTTACCTGGTACTTGGATTCCTGATGAAGCCAGTGTTTATGAAATTAGGACAGAGACATGTGGTTTTGATGCCAGGTCTTCCTAAGGCAGCCAGTTCATCAGTCAAAGCTCTATGAAATCCGACAGCAGCAAACTTGCTTGAACTGCAAATAAACAGAATTTATAAGCGAATTCAGGAATACTGACAGGTGTGCTCCCTGACCAGCGGTGTGGGCATCTCAGGCCCTGGGCAGACTCCCTTCATCAAAGCTGTATTTGAGAATATCCTTAAGTAAATTTCTAGGCATATTAAAGCTTATGATGTCCTGACATAGAACACTCACTACACGGTACCATCACTGGGTGGAATCAGAATTCAGGGTGTCAAGTGTGTTGACAGGAAAACTGGTAGAGTGTTTTTGTTGTTGCTGTTTCCATAAAATCCAATGTCACGATTAGTGGTTCATTATTTATTAGAAAATGTTCATGGAATTCACTAGAAAATTCTCCTGGGTAAATCCTATCCTTTCTTTAAGCCTCAGCTTAGCTTCCTCAGAGGCCTTTCCTGACCGGTATTCTAAATTATTTTCTTTTTAGATAGTAGTCTTCTGTTTTCCATGAGAACACATCTCCTATTTGTAATAAACGTTCACTTGAGGTGCTTTGTTTTAAATATCTGTCCCTACACCTTTACTGTAAGCTCCATGAATTCGTTGCCAACGAATCTCCAGGGCCCAGCACAGGGCATGACTCTTAATAAGTGCTCAGTAAACATTTGCCAAATAAATGAACCACAGTACAAAGCGGTCCTTTTTTTTCTTATTTCCTTCATTAGTCTCAAAGCAATTCTTAGAGTAGCACTTGCGTTTGGAAATGGCAGTGAAAAAAATCATAGTGAAATTACTCTGAACGGACATTATTTGTCCAGGTAGTTTTTAAAAAACAGCTTAATTGAAATATAAATGCCACAAACGTCACCCACTGAAGGTGTACAATTCAATGGTGATGGGCGTATAACATTACTAATTTAAACAATTGTCATTATATAGATAGGACACAAAATGTGACACAAATTGTGTCAATATCATGTGTCCAATGATATTGTCATGTAGTTTTTAAACTTTAAGTCTGTATGAATTAGTAATTATACAAAGTAGCCATAAATGCTTGCCAATTAACTTGTTTTGGCAAATAGAAAGCTGTGGACGGTCTTCTCTTACTTTCTTTTTAAAGTGTAGAAATATATTGAAGCCTTAAAAGAAAGACTGCTGGACTCTATAAGGCAGAAAATGTCTGTACGTTGAAAAACAACACAAAAATAATGATATCTAAAATCAGTTACTGAGTGCCAGATGCTGGCCTCAGATGTTTTATCTTATTTAATCCTCTCAGCAATGCTCTGAATAAATACTATTATGATCTCAATTTACTAACACAGAAATTGAGGCTCGAGGGGGTTAGAAAACTTGCCCAAAGATATAAAGCAAAGAGCAGTGTGAAACTTTAAATGTGAGCAATAAACCAGACCTGGATATGATATACTCTAAAGTTTATTTGACTCCCAACCAAGTTAAGGTGCAAATGTTAAACTGGTAAAGCATTTGCTACATGTATGACGACGATCAAGGTTAAAGAATAGCAACTTGGGCTGGCAGTGCTCCCCAGTGGTACAGCAGTTTGTGAGGCCCTGGTTTCCATTCCCAGCACCGAAAAAAACAAACAAATAAAACAGCAACAACAAAAACAAATAAAAAAGGCAGCTTTTAAAAATGAGTAAGACAATTCTCTCCATAGATAAATGTCTAAAGAAAGTCGTAGAATAAAAATAAGCAACAGATATGGGTATATAAACACATTTTAGTTCATGAGTAACTCATGTAAATATAGCAAATAACTTAATGGCATTTTTCTCTAGCAGTAGTGAAAGTTTTTATTTGCTTGGCTTGTTTTTCAGTTTATAGATTTTCATTTTGCATAAACCTTTAGTCTAAGCTAAAAAAAAAAAAAAAACAGTGAGAGAACTTCCATAGCTTTCCCTTTTCCAAAGCACAGGCTAACCAGCATCCCTTTCTGGATGGCAGTTTACAAAGGGTGTCCGGATTTGGATGACAGATTGATTAAAATCGTGCCATGCTCTCAGATCCAGCACTATCTCTAAGTGTTGATTCCCGGGGAATAGTCAAGCTTGTTTCCAAACACTTAGGTTCAGTGATAGTCCCTGGGTATAGCTCATGAAAGCAAATAGTTAGAAACAGCTTTAAATGTGTGGGCTGGGTAGCACCCATATCCCTTGATCTGGTGACATCACTATTACCAAACAATCCACTGCATACCATGACTGCATCCAAGTTGGTCTACACTGAACTTTGGAACCAGAATGCTTGTTTGAAGGCACTTTTGGGAAATGATGGGTTTTTTTCCTCACTTTCCTGCTAAACTCTAAATTTAAAAGATTTAACTTGAACTTCTGCTAGCTATCTTGCCAATACTGGGGCAAGCCAGAGCCTTTAATTATGGAGCCCAAAAGTTCATCTTTTGGTCTGGAGCAGGGTAAGTTTTGTGTTCCTTCTAAGTGAAAGAATGCTGGCAAATAAAGTCCCAACACGAATGGAGTAAATAATGACACACTGTAGCATACCAGGGATTGAAAATAATGTTGATGTGTATCTTTATTAACATGCAGAACTTCATTTTAAATTAAAATTGAAAAATAAATGCATTTTTTTGAGCTAGAGGTCTTACTTTGTAGCCCAGGATGCCCTGAATTCATGAGCCTCAATGCCAACTGTGTGGAGATAGGCTTGCTTGCTTCCTTCCTTCCTCTCTCTCTCTCTCTCTCTTTCTTTTCTTTGTCACTCTTTCCTCCCTCTCTCTTTTCTCTTCTTTTTCAGATTTGGGGATAAAACCTAGGGCCTTGCACATATTATACAAGTGCTCTACCACTGAGGTACATCTCCTGCTTTTGTTTGTTTGAGACAGGGTTCTCACTGTGTAGACCAGGCTGGTCTTGAACTCGAAAGCTTCCTGCCTCCTCCTCCTGAATGCTGGGATGGTAGGGCCTAAATGCAGTTTTTTTTTTTTTTTTTTTGGTGGTGCTGAGGTTTGAACTCAGGGTTTGTTTCAGGCTTGCAAGGTAGGCACTCTACTGCTTGAGCCATGCCTACAGCCTTTTTTCTTTAGTTATTTTTGTGAATTGATTGCTTTTTTCCTGGGTTGGTCTGGAAGATGAGCCTCTTAGTCTACACTATGCACCGTAGCTGGGATGACAGGTGCTGCCACAGTGCCCAGTTATTGTTTGAGATAGAGTCTTGAAAACTCCTGATCACAGCTTTCATGTAGCTAAGACCACAGCTGTGAGCTGCTGGTGGGTAGTGTTTTTTTAATGTGTGACTATATACCTTAATTTAAAATATCCTAAAAAGTCCTAATAAGTGCTTAGCATGACTAGTTCTTCAGGGTGGCATTATCAGTAAACTTTTTAAAAACTAATTATATTTCCTGATTTTTAAGAGAACCAAAAGTACAGAAACATCTCAGATTTAATGATCTTGAGTATGTTAAAGGAATAGTATATTTTAGTGTATGAATATATGTATGCATATATGTGTGTGAAAGGTAGAAGAGAACAGATTTCTCCTTGTCCTTTGTACATTTCTAATTTTTTATTATATTTCTCTCTCTCTCTCTTTTTTTTTTTTTTTAGTGGCACTAGGGTTTGAACTCAGGGCCTCACATTTGCCAGGCAGGCATTCTACTACTTGAGCCACTCCACCAGTCCTTCCTTCTCGTTATAAATAGTCTGAAATATTATTTCTTATTCCAAATTCTTCTTCTTCTTTTTTTTGGTGGCATGGGGTTGGAACTCAGGGACTCAGGCTTGAGTCACTCCACCAGCCCTTTTGTGTTGGGTATTTTCAAGATAGGGTCTCTAGAACTATTTGCCAGAGGCTGACTTTGAACTTCCATTCTCCATTATTTCTGCCTCCTGAGTACCTAAGGTTACAGGCATGAGCCACCAGTACCTGGCTTCCAAATTTTCTTTTTTGTTTTTTTTTCAGTTCATATAATTTATTGCAGTTAGCACACAGTTTAAAAATTCACCAACACACCAACAGTATAAAACTAAACAGCATTATAAGTTATTCTCCCTTCAGGAAAATAAAACATATTGTGATTGTCAAAGCTTGATGTCAGTCTAAGTTTTAGAACAAAGGAAGAATGTGAAACTTAAGTAAAGGAAAAAGCAATCACTCACAATGACCACAAAAATGTTAAAAATAAAGTCAGTAGTGTTCCATTTTCAAGGCATTTAAATCTAGCTGCTTACTTGAGTATCAGCTTGGGGATGTTGGGGGAGGAGCAACTGATAAGGGAACTTAACTGGGTGGGGTAAATCACAATAGAGTAAGCAACTGGGTTACAAGCCAGAAAGCATGTATCATATAGAGACCTTCCCCTAACAAAAGCAGCTAACCACCTAAAGCCCACCTCTAAATTTTGACCAATCCCAAGAGGAATATTTTAAATAACCCAATGGAAATTAGGCAAGTCTGGGAAAAGAACGGAAAGCCCATGGTATTCAGCCAATGAGGAACAGGAGGAGGGACTTGCTCACTAGACAATAGAATGCTTGTGCAACAGCTTCCGGGCTCTCTGCTCCTCTGGCCCCCAACCTTGCAAAGTTGTCATTAAAGCGTCACTTTCACTGTACTCCACATGTCTGAGTCCCTTCCTTGGTTTGGACAGGTGAGCGTATTTCTCACCAAAAGAAAATCCAAAAGAAAGTCCATTTTCTCATATTGATTGTCTTCTCTAAGTTAATAAAAATTATTTTTAACATAAATCGTATTAAAAAAAGCTAGAAACTCTTCAAGTAACGAAAGATAATGCTCCAAGGTCATTTTCGCAGCTTGTTTGTTTGTTTGTTTGAAATGCCATTACAGCCAAATTAACACACATTAGACCAAGTACTTCCAAAATAGTCCAGCAGCACACAATGGAGTTTCCCATTCCGTATCTTAAGCACAAAAATAGGCTATGTTTATGGTAATTACGGTGTTCAAATTTTAAACAAAAGCATTAAATAGAAAGAACAGCAAATGTTCTCCATGCTACTCGAATAGGCCTTATTTGTAAGGGCAAGACAAGAAAACAAACACTGCAAAACGCTTTTGCCCCGTGTGCAGGTCATTAAGCCCACAGCTGGGCTGCAGATACAAGTGGTCTCCTACTGCCTACCCCTGTCAATCAAGGCAGACCAGTCCTGAACTGGGGCCTTTTCAGTCCATGGAATCTTTTCATGAGTGTGTATGGGGGGCGGGGCAGGAAAGGGAGGGTAAGGAAGAAGGGGAGAAAAAGACAGGAAGTGCAGAAAAAAAAAAAAGAGAATGACTTATTTTGTCAATTTGTGCAGTTATTCTAAAGACGCTCAACTGAGTAAATGTGTATCCCTAAACTCTGAGCTGGCATGGGTTCTGTGCGATTAGAAGTTTGTTAGAAATGCACACTGCATGTGCAAATCTTTAAGGCGTTTGTAAACATTTATATGTTCCTTGATATATAGCAAAGTTTTTCAGTTTGCGGCTTAAGTTTTTATTTAGCTTAGAAGTTTCAACGTAAAGACAGTGGAAAGTCAATTTAAATTATATAAAATAAAAATAAAAACAGTGCATTTGTGTTCTTCCTAACACCGGAATTTTCTTCCAAATTCTATTTTTCTAAGAAATTAAATAAACTCACTCATTAAAGGTATACAATGCAAACAAACACAAAAATATACTGAAATTCATGCATTTCCATAGCATTAATAATTATTTTTCAAGACTCAACTAAGAGAATCAACACAACCTGTCAAGTTCTTTGACCCCCCCAGCCTGTGTAATCAGTTACAGTATACAAGAACAGTAATTCTCCAAATTATTCTTTTAAATACATTTCATCATAAGCCAACGCTCTGGACTCAGTTTCGTTGAGTCTTTCTACACTGCTAATTTTCAAACTGTTAAGCTGGTTATTTGGGTTGACAAAATATATTAGCCAGGTATTGTTTTTCTTTTAAAAATCAACATAGTGGTAAAAAAAAAATACTTAGCAAACAAAAACCATGTCAGAATAGAATCAGAAGCTTCACCCTTTCCAGCATGGGTGCTGCTCTTTCAGCTTGAACTTTTCACATTGTTCATTAAAACTGCGGAACTCTAACTCCTAAAAGGAATGGATTGTTTTCAAAGACAGGTGATTAGAATTGTAATAGATTCTATTGAGCAAAAACTCAAGCAGTGACAGGTGAGGTGTGGGTTACAGGGAAAAGATCAAGTAATTCTATGCCCCTCATTTCATTTCAACAAAGAAGATCCGAAGCATTTATGGTCAGTTCCATGGGGGCCAACTACTCTGGAAGCTAAGGTGATCCTGGGATGGTTTTGTGTGAATACAGCATGTGGAATTGAAACATAATACCAACAGCCACCTTCCTGTTACGGCACACCTGCATGATTTCAGACTCTGTGCTAAGGACATCACATCATAGGATTTAAATCTTACAGCAAACATGAACCCAGTTTACGGGTTAGGAAAACGAAGCACAACAAAGTTAAGTTTCGTAAGGTGACATATCTCTTGATTGAGTTAAGCTTCATAATGTTATTTATTCATAACAATCCTATCCAAATGTTTGTAAACAACAGAATGGAAAAGTAAGCTACTGTCTAGTCACAGAATGCAAGACTAGCCAGGAAAATGATCAAACAACTATCCAAATGATTGATTTGACCTCTTCTCATATTTGTTGACTGAAATCTATGTGGATAGTTTATAAAATAAACTTGCCAAACTACATAAAAAAAAACTAAGATAATGTGAGTAAATGTCACAAATGCAGTGTGATTCCATGCATATAATGATCAAAAATTGGCAAAATTAGTCTGTGGTGTTACAAGTTGGTATTGTGGTTTTCTTATAGAGGCAAGGAGGGGTTGGTGACAGGGAAGGCTCCAAGGGGGCCTTTGGGACCTGGTAAGTTTCTATTTTTTGACCTGCGTGGTAGTTACATGGATGTATTCACTTTGTAGTAACTCTGAGCTGTATACTTAGGATTTCTTCATTTTTATAAATGTATAGCATGTTTCAAAAGAAAAGATTTTCATTTAAAATGCAGTGTGTCAGCTTAATCGCTCAGTTGTTAATTACAGTATCTGATGAACACTGCTTGCTGCTGCAGAAGTCTTTAGTGCATGTCTTCCAAAGTTCTATCTTTGTCTGTTCAGTTGCTTATCAAAACCCGGTCAAATGAAATGGAGAAAATAGTGGTAGGTAAGGCTCACAGCGTACAGCAGCCCTGGCCAGTGATAACTAGGTCTCAAAAGGGGAGTTCTGCAAAGGCTAAAAACCACTGATCTGTCACTAAGTTGGAAACTTGCAAACTGCCTGGGTGGTTTCAGCCCTGCCTACTACCTCGGATGACACCCTGTGTGAACTTAAAAAGCCATTCCTCTTCTCAGGCTATTTTCCTGCCATCTCATGCAAAACCCATTCAAGTCTAAAAGGACCAGACTGAATACAGTTGTCTGAACAGCTGTCCAAGAGCACCAAGTCACCATGAGGCGTATTTCTCACACAAAACATTTTCTGTTTGTTATCATTAAGAAACACTCAGTGGCACAGAAGCCAAAGACCTACAGTGTTCACTGTGGCAAAGGGAACAGGAAGCACAACAGTCAGAGTCCCGCAGCTCTGGTCTTCTGCTTAACTCAGAACCTGCCAACTAAAATAAGGGACAGTGCCGTGTGTGCAATGTCCCTGCGGCAGCACCCATAACCACCTTTCATTGAGGAAGTGAAACGAATGCCAGTTATATTAGCTCTTGAAGGCTAGGGCTAACTCCCTAACTTAAGCTAGCTCTGAGAGACGGTATAAAATGTGGACACTACAGTCTGTTCTGGGATCAACTCATCAGTTTTGTCATTGCTGAAAATTCAAGTCTATATTTATTTGAAAAACTATTAGAAAACAAATATATGTTTGGAAAAAAAGGAAAAAGAAAATGTAGCTGAACAGAAAGCACAAAAAAGCATAGGTTGAGTTGGGGTGCAGCTCAGACAAAGAAAAGAAAGTGGTTATTCTAGCTAATGGGAAGAGAAGAGATTGACTGACTTATTATTTATGTATTTATTGACAGTACTGGGATCAAACCCAGGGTCTTGTTCATGCTAGGCAACTGGTTTGCCACTGACTGACATCCCAAGCCCATATATATCTATATCTGTATCTATATCTATCTGTATCTATATGCATTATCTCATATCTTATATAAAAACTAATTATCCAGCTATGCTTATATCTATTTTTTTTTTTTTTGGTGGCACTGGGGTTTGAACTCAGGGCCTCATATTGCTAGGTAGGTGTTCTACTGCTTCAGCTATTCTATCAGCCCTTATTTGTGATAGTTTTTTTTTTTTTGAGATAGGGTCTCTTGAACTATTTGCCATGGCTGGCCTTGAGTGCTAGGATTATAGATGTGAAGCACTGGTGTCTGGCTCTATGTGTACATATTTATATACGCATGTATAGCTACCTGTACATGTATGCTGGTGTGGTTTTTAGAATTCAGACAGTTAATTTTATTTATTTATTTTTATTCGCTTATTCATACGTGCATATATTGTTTGTGCCATTTATCCCCCTGCCCCCCTCCTTGCCTCCTCCCTCTCCCTCCCACCCCCCTCACTTCCAGGCAGAACCTGTTCTGCCCTCTTCTCTAATTTTGTTGAAGAGAAGATATAAGCAATAATAAGAAAGACATAGCATTTTTGCTAGTTGAGATAAGGACAGCTATACAGAGAGATTCTAGCATTGCTTCCATGCACAAGTGTGTTACAACACGAATTGATTCATCTCTACCTGACCTCTTCACTACTTCCTGGTCACCTTCCCATATTGACCTCTGTTGCTTTAAGGTTACTGTATTAGCTCCTCTGCAGTGGGGACATCACTTTCAAATTTTGGGTTTTCTACTTATCCCTATTCCTCCCGTATGTGCTCTCTCCTTGTCATGTGACCCAAGTCCAACCACATTGCTGCATTTGCCCTAGATCTAAAGTCCGCATATGAGGGAGAGCATATGATTTTTGTAGACAGTTAATTTTGAAAGAGCACAATGGAAGAAACAAACTGCAGCATTGTAGAATGTATAGAACATGCATACACGTACATGTTCACACAATCACAATTTGACATTTGAGAGCCTTTTTTGATGGTGGAACTGAGGTTTGAACTCAGGGCCTCGCGCTTGCTAGGCAGGAGCTCCACCACTTAGCCATGCCTCCAGCCCTTTTGCTTTTACCTTGTTTTTCAGATAGGGTCTTGCTATGTCTGCTTTATGAGTAGATGAAACCACCACCATGCCTTGTCACCATACCTGGTTTTGTTTTCTGAAACAAGGTTTCACTAACTTTGCCTAGGCTGTCCTTGAACTCAAAAACTTGCTGTCTCCACTTCCTGAGAAGCCAGATTACAGGCATGTAGCATACATTTGGCCACAGATCAATTCTTTATAGCTCAGTGGAGCACACCATTACTGTGACCTACTTGCTATGGCAAATTTTTCAGTTATTACAATGGCATAGTTTTTAGAATGGGCAGCCATTAATTTTTTTTTAAAAAAAGAAATTCCTCTGTTTGGGTATTTTTTTAATGTTTAGAGTCCCAGATACACATTCTTTCTCATCTTCTCTCTTCATACAGTGTTTTGTTTGTTTCTGTAAAATTTACCCATTTTATATTATTAAAATTATTGATATTAATTTTTTCATGGTACAAAATACTGTTCTTGTTTTATAATTCCTTGTGGTAAAAGGAATGAGAAATGCTTTAAGTGGTTGACCTCTAAGTAGATCAATTCTCTGCAGCCACCTCTAGAGCTGTATTTTTCTCACTGAAATGTAGAAGGGGATTAAGAGTTGAAAATTTAATACTAGAGACATCTCTTTATAGTTCAGCAAATTCAAGTGTGTTATGGCAAAGGTAGCTCTCACTAGACAGGGAAAGACATTCCACACAAGTTTGGCATAGGAACCAATAAAGGAAACACATACCAATAAGCCAGCAAGAAGGGAACTGTGATATGCCCAGCTGCTGAAGCCACAGTGACAATATGGCCGTGGTTATTCTTCATCATCACTGGGAGAAATGCCTTTGTAGTCTAGAAATAGTTTTTATTAAAAGAGAAAAAATAAAGTATTTATGATCTGCAGACCCATTGGGAATACTCTGAATGAAAAAAAGGTATATATTTAAAACATTGTTCCTAGTATGAATGAAAAAACCTAAATTGCCCAGTGCAGTATAAGGCAACTGGATAGGATGCCCATGTTAGAAAAACTAAGTAAAATCAGAGACTGAGGTTTGAGATTCTATCTCTTTTAAATTGCTGACTTCTTCTATCCCCTAATCCCCACCTCTTGCCATTGATGTCTTCTACCATCTTGTGCATTGATTGGGGGAAAACAGAGTTGCCAAAAGAATTTACGTTTAATGTAAAATTGTTAGCAAAGAGTTTGGTTATACCACGGGAATACCGAAGTGAAGAGCAGTCTTCTAGTGGTCACTACGTGATTCATGTACCAAACATTTACTGAGTACACACCATGTGCTGGGGCTGGTGACATAAATAAATCAGCTTATATCCTACCTATGTCTTAACAAACATAAAAATACATCAGTACTTGGGAACAATAATATCAAATAATACTGCATTTTCACCAACCCAAATATTCTTTTGATATTAATCACCCCAAACTCACACACAAGAAAGCTTTGAGGGACCCTTTATGAAATGGTTATTTGGGAACTATTTGGAGACTTTAGAAATACATGCTATGTATTTGTATATGTATACACACACAATACACATATACACACCTATACATATATAATTTAGGATGAATGGTGAGGTTCATAATAAAGTGAAATTTTTAGGCAAGGAAATAACCTGAGGCTTAAGTCTTATGAGAATCTGAGAGCAAACTGAATTCACCTTTATGGAATCACAGAAAATAACTCAGGTGATCTCTATTTCTTTTCTCTACCTCTAAACGATCACACAGAGATGTGAAACCTAGGTTTGAATAAAAACATACACAACACCTAAAGTTTATAATTTTTCAATTTATTATTTGTATTAATTTGAGGGGGTGAAGATTGGTAGAATTTGGTCCTAGCATGAAAAATGAACTCTTATATAATGTTATCCCTGATACCTACAGAAAACTTTAGGATTGATTTAATACTTTCATATGTCAGAGAAAGCTCCATTTTAAACTTAATTTTTGCGGTTTTCAAAAGAGAATAAAAATATATAAGAAAAAATACTCACCCAAAAATGTGCAAGTATATTGACTTCAAAAGTCTTTTGAATCTGAGGGTCTTGTGTAGCAAACAAATCGGATGTGTAGACTACACCAGCATTGTTTACCAAGATACTAACATCTCCAACATCTGCCTTCACCTTTCAAAATAAAATAAGAAAAACATTCAGCAAGAGCCATGAATGTAGGTTTGCATGCAGTGACTATGATCATGACTACCAGTGACTATAGTCATCTGTGAGCCAACATGGAAAAAAGAAAAACCCTTTTTACTTTAGGTACCTATGTCCAAAGCAGCTCCGGCAACCACTCTATTAGTTAGAAACTTTCTTTTGCAAGTTAGTCTCACTACTTTGCTCTATGGATTATGGCTCAAGAGGCATTTGCCCAAACAGCACTTATTTTTTAAATACTACTTCAAAGGATAAGTGAAAAAACAAAACAAAACAAATTTATTGACATGTTCAAAGACTATTCTGGAGAATTATGCAACACTGACCACACTAGTAGGCTGGCCACATCTTCTATTTATTTTCTTGGTCACTTCGTTCTGTTGCTCACCAATCATTTGCCATTATGTTGCAGGCAGCCTAGGGATGTGGAGTGCTTATCTTTGGTTAGCTTTGAATTCTGGCTCTGTCACTATCTGGACTTGACTAAGTTTTTAATTAATTAATTAATTTTGGGGAGGCACTGGGGTTTGAACTCAGGGCCTCACACTTGCTAAGCACTCTTACCACTTGAACCATTCTGCCAGCCTTTTTTTGAACTTCCCAAAACTTCAATTGCTTCTCTTAAAATAGATGTAGTAATACAGCTTGCTTGTGAGTTACTGTGGGAACAAATGAATCATGTATGTAAAGGTACATATAAAGTCATATGGCTATGACTATAATTATTATTACATGGCATTATTATTATTTGTAGTACTGGGATGGAACCTGGGCCTGGTGCTTGCTAGGTAAGTGCTCTACCACTTGAACTATTCCTTCAGCACTGTTGTGTATCATTATTACCACCATTTACACCTGCGTACAAGGAACATGTTTGAAAGTACTTTTCTTGACCTTCTGCAGTGTCCATGAGGGTACCTGGTATGGGAACATAAATCTGAGGTACATAGCATAAAAACTATGTATGTGTGTTTTTCTAACATATATGTATGGTATCAATGTATGCTTTCTCTTGATAACCAAATCCTTACTTTGGTATTAATTCAGAAAGAAGCACATTTAAGAAATTAAAGTTATCAAGGAGAAGGACATATGTAAGCCTTACAGGCTGAATTTCAAAGGTCATTGCAACTATCACAGGTGAAATTATTTCAGTAGAGGAACTATAAGCAAGAGAATAGGGTTGGCTGCCAGGAGCAACAGAAGGCATCCAGTGAAGACTATTTGTCCACAAGAGGGACTCTAACGTATTCAGCAACAGTAACTTCAAATAAGAAAGCTCATAGACTCTTACTGCTTAAACTTTACTTTGTATAAGATCGGAGTGCAATTCTACTGGCTAGCAATGCAAGGATATCTTATATGACATTTATTTTGGCAGTACTAGGGGTTGAACTTAGGGCTTCACACTTTCTAGGCAGATTCTCTACCACTGGCACAATTCTGCCAGCCCATTTTGCACTGATTATTTTTTAGATCTGGTCTCACTTTATGCCCCTGGTAGCCTGGTCTATGATCCTTCTATTTGTGCTTCCCCATGTAGCTGGGATGTCAGATGCATACCACTGTGCCCAGCCATTGGTAGAGATGGGGTCTTGTGAACTTTTTTGGCTGGGTTGCCTTGAACTGTGATTCTCCTGATCTCCATCTGCCGGTAGCTAGGATTAAAGGCATTCTTACATTTGTTGAGTAATTAAGTTTATTGGTTCAATAGATGATACAGTCATAATACATTTTGTTACACATAATCGAGTTGTGATTATTCAGAGACAGTGCTATGGTATGTTGGAGGACTGAGGAAAAGGTGACAGCCTATTAGAAGTTTTCATTTTGTTATGCATTTAACACGATTTCATTATTTATTGCATTTAATTTTCACAACAATTTGACAAGGCCGTCAATCTTGTACATCCACTTTAGACATGACAAAATATGAAATAACATGGCTACTGGAGAGTAGAGCTACTTGACCTCAAAGCCCATAACAAAGGACCTCAAACAGAAAGGCAGTCAGGGGGCAAAAGTCAACCAGTGCCCCAGTAGGACTTCAGTGTGCCATGGTGAAATCTCTCTCATCAGCCAGGATTGCATCTCACTTGGTTATATTTGAATTAGCAAAGTGTAAAGCTATTTGGCCTTTGATTGATACCATTTGTACCTATACCTATATCTGTAGCAAATATGAAAATTGTTCAGAATAACGCCACAAAATTATCCAGAAAAGTAGAACATTCGGTGTGGTTGACCTGATAAAACTGTATGTTTCAGAATTAATATGATTCTTAAAAAATAAACTGCTCTTTCAGATTACCGAAGAATTTTCCCAGCTAGTTTTGACTGTTTCCTCATCATTAACTATATCTTCCTGGGGTGGGAATATTTGCTTTGCATATTCCTTAATAAAGAGAGCAGGTTGATAGTTTAATTGTTTAGGTGGCATAAAAAGTCCTGATACCAAAATCACCATATCAAAAATATCTGATCACATGTCCTGTGTACACTTTATTTAAGCATATGCCCTGAGAATAATTTCATTAAAAACATTATCTTTAGGCTAGGGCTGTGGTTCAACTGCAGAGCACCTGGTTATCAAGTGTGAGGCCCTGAATTTGAATTCCTGTACTGCCAAAATCAAATCAAAACAACTCCCCTCCTCCAGAAATCTATAGTTAAAATATATGGAATAAGTTAAAAAAATAAAATGATCTTTTCTAAAATAGTCTACTCCCAGATGAATATAGAAGCAAATGTTTTCCAATTAGGTAACTGAGAATGCTGGGCTTGTAGATGCTTAAATAACAAAATTAAATAGATAATATTTGTAGTTCTATTATACTAATAATGCGAGGTACTTAGAAGGCCAGGTAATGTAAGTATTCTAAGTAGTGTACATAATTAATTCATTTAATCCTCATTAATATCCCTGTGAAGTACGCACTGCTGAAATCTTTATTTCATAGTGGAGTAAACTTAGACAAGGAACTTGCCCAATAATATAGCTAGTACTAACTGGAAAAGCAGAATTTGAACTTGGCAACAGACTGTTATCTTTTTTCTTTTTCTTTTTTTTGCAGTACTGGGGATTGAACCCAGGATCTCAAGCATGTAGGCAAGTGCACTACCACTTGACTTAAGTCCCCAGACCTTTTGTTTTTATTTTGTTTTTGAGATAGGGTCTCACTAACTTTCTCCAGCTGGCCTTGAACTCATGTCTGTCCTGTCTCTACCTCCACCTCCTGAGTAGCTGGAATTACATGTGTATACCACCATGCCTAGCTTCAAGTCCATTGTCTTACACAGCAATATGCTCATCTCTATGGAAGATAATCATTGTTAATTTAAGTAAAATAGTTAAATGCAGATGTTTCTTGGCTATAGGTCTTGCTTTTAACTGTACCCCCTCTTAGGAAAGCTATTTCTCACTCATGTTCTAGGTAACTTCTACTTATTCTTTTGACTTTTCTCAGGCCTTACCAAAAACGAGGAGGTATCAGTTGGAAATAAAAAGACTAAAATGTAAAAAAAATTAAGAGAGACTCAAATCTAAAATTCCTTAAAAGAAGACATTCTCAAGTCTGGTTGAATCAGAATATTCATCACTATTGAATCAGAATGTGCAGGAGGTGAGGCCCAGGAATGTGTATTTTAAAAAATTTGCCCACGTAATTCTGATAACCTTCCCTCCATTAAGGTATTTAGTTAACAGGTGCAAGTGTGAATGCAGAAGGAAACACCGTTATATAAAACATGTTTCAGATGTACATAGAAGAGGCAAGTGATGCTTTATAGGAATAGATTTACCTGTGATAAAAACTGATGAAGAATAGGTCTATGCTAACTTTCTTACCCAATGCTTTGTACTTCAGAAGACTCTGTCAGGGATTTTGCAGGTGTCATCCAAGGATATTGAATGAGGTGAGGCCACGTGGGGCTGACCACGTATACCTCTGGGCTCTATGCTACATCTACTGAAAGGAAACTTCTGTGGGTGGCTTCCAAGAGTGTGTAGTTTTTAAAAGCTCCCTGGAAGGCTCTGGAACACACTAACATCTGACAATCTTAGTTCTAGATTCTAATTCTGGATCTGCCACTTGCCAGTTACCTAGCCTTGATACCTAGCCAGTATTTTTCAGTTATTCTTGATCATGAGCAGACTTGATCATCTCCAAAGTATCTCCTCACAGTAATGTAATGTAATTCTAATATACAACTTCACCTTCTTTGCAGAACTGTACACCTCTTCTCGGTTACTGCAGTCTACTACAAAGGCGTGAGCTTGGGCACCCAGTTTCCTGCATTCAGCAGCTGTTTCCTCGATGCCATGCTAGAAAAAAGCAACAAAGAAGGCAAGAGAACAAAGTAAGTGACATAAGCACATCACACCAAAAGCAGAAAATAACTCAAGTGAGGACATATTCTCAAAGTACAAGATGGATTGTTTAAATTAGATTATTTTCACCTAATTAAAAAGCTCACTACATTGTCTAATATTTTTGACCACTTATCAGAACCTCTGCTACTACCAACCTGGTCTTACAAGTCACCATCATATTACCTCTTACTTGGATTATCATAACAGGGTCTTAACTGTTTTCCTACTTTGTTTGCTCCTCCCTTCTCTTCTCCTCATTCTGCTCTCAAACAGATGGTCAGCAGCACTTCTTCAATAGGAATTGACCCAACCGTCCTCCCACTGCCTTCCCTGAGTAAAAACCAAGGTTATATACAATAGTTTCCAGAAAAACGTATGATCTGGAGCTCCTGCCCTTTGGCCTCTAGATCAGCATGGTCTCATAGAAATATAATGCAAGCCACATACTAATTTAAACTTTTTCTAGTAGCACATTACAAAAATAAAATTTAACTTAGTGGTATATTTTCTTTGAATCATTTTGAACAATTTATCTCTTATTTGCATTCAATTGTAGAATCTGTCCCTGGATATTTGTACTAAAACATAGTAATGCAAAAATTCAAAAGGTCATACTAGTTAATGGGAAATTATTTTAATAAATGCAACAAAAGGAAATATCAGTTTAAGTAACAAGAAATTGTTCCGGTACAGACAGTAAGGAGGAATTGAAAATATTATTTACAAATTGATTGTACCACAAAAATTCCACCATATATGAGTTCAACATAGCATGACAAACTCTTCTCATGGCCTTTCACTTTGCTTTACATTGTTCCAACAGGACTTGATTTTTAGGGTCTTTGAAATCACGTGAGTCATTTCCACCTATGACACATCTCAGTTCAGCCTAGCCATATTTCAAATGTTCAAGGTCCCCAAGAGACTAGGAGCCACTCCCTACTATTATATAGGGCAGTTCAGATCTAGATCTTTTATTTCTTTTCATTCTCTCACTCTGTGCCGGGCTTTGGATTTGCTAACCCCTCTCTACTGACAGAGCACAGGTAGGACTCACTGTGTTCTCAGTATCTTCTGATGTTAACTCTTAACTTTTTTTTTTTCTGCCTTTTTGTGGTGCTGGGGATTGAACACCCCGGCCTTGTCCCTACTGGGCAAGTGTTTTACCACTGAGCTACAACCCCGACTTCTTTCTCATGTCTCCATCTTAACAAGGACTTCTCTGGTCACCCTTATGAGATAAATACTCACTACTGCCCTTCCCACTACCTACAGTCCCTACCCCCTTTCATGTTTTGTTTTTTTTCTTTATACTTAACACCATCCAAGAGTTACATATTTTATCATACAATGCTCCTTCTTTATTGCTTTAGCTTGTGTTTTCCTTGCTGTTTTATCCTTAGTTCTGAATTGGAGCACTGTTTGGCAGATAGTACTTTTTTTTTTTCTTTTATTATTCATATGTGCATACAAGGCTTGGTTCATTTCTCCCCCCTGCCCCCACCACCTCCCTTACCACTCACTCTGCCCCCTCCCTCCCCCCGACCCCCTCAATACCCAGCAGAAACTATTTTGCCCTTATTTCTAATTTTGTTGTAGAGAAAGTATAAGTATAAGCAATAATAGGAAGGAACAAGGGGTTTTGCTGGTTGAGATAAGGATAGCTATACAGGGCATTGACTCACATTGATTTCCTGTGCATGGGTGTTACCTTCTAGGTTAATTCTTTTTGATCTAACCTTTTCTCTCTGGTCTAGGGGACCAGTCCCCTTTTCCTATTGGCCTCAGTTGGCAGATAGTACTTGTTTAATAAATATCTGTTGGATGAATGCACTTCACTTCAGATCAGAGAAAACATTGTACAAATCAGCACTAGCACAGGGAGTCTTTAAATTAAGTTCCTCTTTGTTAGTGAGTGGCAACAGCTAACATAGTGGTGTGTTTCCTTCATGCCACATAATGCTAAATTATCTCATGAATTATCTCTTACCATCTTCCTGGCCTTTTGAGGTAGTTACAACTGTAATCCATTTTGTAGGGAATAAAATTAAAATTGAATAAGTTTCCCAGGTAAGAAATGGGAAGCCCGTATATGTCTGACCACACCACCATACCAGACTTCAGCCAGTTGCCCAGACCTGGCCTAGTTTGTATCTTTCACTGCCCCAGTAAGTACTTATAGACTATTTTCTCTGCTAGATTGACAGCATAGAACCTGACCTTAATATCTGGGCAACAGATACTCAGTTAGTATTTATTGATTGCTGTCTCAATTAACCAGTCTTTGGATTAGCTCTTATTTAACTTCATATCCTTTGAATTCTTGTTTGCAGGATTGGATGTTGACTAGTATGCATTGGATGGTTTTTCAGGCCCCCAGGTGCCTTCCAGAAATCCTCATCTACCAAAGGACAAACAAAAGGTTAGATTATTACATCCTCCTCTCTTCCCTAACTAAGCCCACACTTAACACCTGTCCAGGGAAAAACATTACATTAAAATTCTTTTAATTATTTTTACTAAAAAGCAATCTCCAAAAAATACTCTTGGCAGTTAACTAAAGCTGGAGTAACGTTGCTCTCTGTTGGGTATACTCTTTAAAAACATTTATCTCAATAACTGCAAATAGGATTTAATAGTTACAAGCCTCTTACTGTTAATCTACAGCTAGAACTACCACTTTTTGCATAGGATTAAGATAGAGGGTCAGCAAAATCAGGTTTCTCCAGAACCTGATCTTCAGGGAAAGAGTGAGAATGACCATACAATGTTAATGTAGTAATGGGTAGGAAGTGAGAATTTCACCTCCTGTAGATCCATTCAACATGTGATCATAAACATTAGTTAATTCATACCCCCCTCCTCGTAAAATGGCAAGAGTAATTAATTTCTACCTTTTTTACAGAGATGTAGCCGTGTCCATAGGTTAAAGGTACCAGAAAGGAGAACACAGAAAGCGCCGTTACCTTATTGATGTCCCAGAGAACGAGTTTGCATTTAAGTTTGGCAAATTCATAGGCAGTCAGTTTCCCAATGCCATGTCCCGCTCCAGTGACCAGCACGATTTCTCCGGTGACCGATTTTCTCTTCTTAGGAATAAAGAGCTTGACCAAAGCCTCCAGCCAGCAGATGAGCAGTAGGGGCAGGAGCAGGAGGCTGTCCAGAAGGAATTTCATCCTTTCGGTGGCTGCGAGCTTTGGCCGCGTCCGCGGTTGCCAGTCGCTCGGAATGGCTTTGGGAGGGTGTGGGGTCAAACACCGAGTGAGAAGCAGAGAAGGGAAGGCTCCTTTATCGCGGGAAACAAACAACTCTGAACCGCTCCTTCCGCTGGGCTGGGCTTCGTCAAGATTTTTGCAATTGGCTGGGGTTGCAGTGCAGAGCCACCGCTCGCTGGCTCGGAGATCCGGAAGGGACAAAGTCCAGAGCGGGTTTGGCGTCCTAGACCTGTCCTGGTCCTTGCTCTGCCCCGCGGCTACCACAGCCTTCCACCTACTTCCTCCCTCCGTTTTGAGCCAACCTGTTTTCCTAAATTGGAGAAATCCCTGCCCCTTAACTGGGTCGCTAACAGTGAACGTAGCCCAGGGGCTTCTTTGAGAGTCCACGGTTGCCTAGCACTGGACAAGGGATGGAAATGCAGAACCAAATTTTAAAGTCCTGGAACAAAGGCAGAAATTCGGCTGCAGGCTGAGAATTGATCTTACCTCACATTTCAGTTTGAATTCAGCACGATTTCTGGAGGACAGAGGAAATTTTATGCTTTTAAGTCATATTCACAGTTTAGGGAAAAGTCTGATGGGGTTAATTTACTTATTTCCACAAGGAAGAGCTGGATGTTTTGACAACCGGTTTCCCTCTTGACCTTTATTAGAGTTTGGAAAAAACCCACAAGCCAAGCCTGTCTTTCATGGTAGTAATTGTGTCTTTATCCAGGCTAATAAATCACTGTGTCCAGAACGAAAAATAGAATAGAAGTACATTTCATCTAAAGATAATCTAAGTACTTTTTGGTTCCATAACTCGTATATCTGTGTTTTGTTTTTGTTTTTATCTTTGGTGGCCCTGAAGTTTGAACTCAGGGCCTCAGGCTTACTAGGCAGGCAATCTATTGCTTGAGCTAGTCCACCAGCCCTCATAGCTCCTATATCTGGGTAGTCAACACACATGAACAGGTGATTTAAAAAATAAAAATAAAAATTAGTTGGGCGCTGGTGGCTCACGCCTGCCATCCCAACTACTCAGAAGGAGGACATCAGGAGGATTGCGTTCCAAAGCCAGCCTTAGCAAATAGTTGCCAGACCCTCTCTGGAAAAAACCCATCATACACGCAGAAAAAGGACTATTGGAGTGGCTCAAGGTGTAGGCCCTGAGTTCAAGCCCTGGTACTGCCAATAAATAAATAATAGAGATTTACGAGTTGAAAAAAAAATCTAAGTAGGGCTTGCAAGTAGAGCTTAATAATTGTCTGTTATTTGCATATTTTAGCCACTCATCAGGAAGAGGTCTATGTTTGCAGAGATGGCATTGTGGTATACTGTGGAATTCAGAGTGGCAGGCCACCACACTGAGCAGTGACACAGGGCATGAAGAACAGTCACTTCCCTAAGGAACACAGTGAGAACATCCAGAACTGATTTCCATACTGCACTAAAGGATGACCTATCCAGTTTCCTGTCATCCTGAGACTGGTGACTGCACAGTTGGCTCTGAAGTCTGAATTTTAGAGCAAGAGGGAATTAGATGCTAGCTTGTGTACATATTTATTTATTTATTAATAAATAAATAAATAAATATGTGGAGAAATATTTATTTATTTACTTATTTATTTTTGTGATACTTGGGCTCGAATTCAGGGCTTCATGCTTGTAGGGAGGTTCTCTACCTTTTGGGCCTTGTCCCCAGCTGTTGGGTATTTTGGAGCCAGGGTCTTGCTTTCTGCCCAGGCTAGCCTGAATTTCGATCTTCATATTTTATGCTTCCCACAGTAGCTGGGATGACAAGCACACACCACCATGTCCAGCTTTTTTCCATTGAGATAGGGTCTTGCAAACCTTTTTGCTTGGGCTGGCCTAGAACTGCAATCCTCTGGTTCTCAGCTTCCTGTGTAGCTTGGGATGTCAGTTGTGTGCCATTATGCCCAGCTATTGGTTGAGATGGGGGTGGGATCTCATGAGTTTTTGCCTTGACTGGCATGGGACTAGAATTCTCTTTATCTCAGCCTCCCAAGTACCTAGGATTACAAGAATGAACCACCCATGTTTGTTGTTTGTTTTAAGTAATGAATCTATGAATTAAAAGCAATGACTGTATCTCATTTAAAAATGGTTCAGCATGTGATAACTCTACCTTGGCTAGTTCTTCTTTTTCTCTGTCTATTGCAGAGTTGACTTCCATGACTTTTAGAAAGGTTTATAGGAGGGTGAGCCAGGGTGAATATGATAGAGTACTTCATATACATGTATGAAAATAGAATAATGAAACCCATTAAAATTGTTTAAAAAGGGGAGAGGGTGGATAAGAAAGAGTGGCCGAGGGGATGACTTTGATCAAAGACTATATGCATATGTATGGAAACATCACAATGAAACCCCTTTGTACAATTAATATATCCTAATAAGAAATAATAAAAGATTTGCAACAGTGTTAGTTTCATCAATTGTAAACAATATTAATTGATTTTTCTCCTATGACAGCTGAGGGTGTGGTTCATATTTTCATCTTATTCCCTTCTCCCCATTTTCCCAATATAATGATGTCACTCTAGTATTTCTGTTAGCCTTTATTTGCAACTTTAGGGGACATGCACTTTTTATGTCTTGTTCTAGCAACTATAGGCTACCACTGTTGGCTTCCCATTTTGTAAGAGGAGGAGATACCCCATTCTGAGGATACGCTTGGCTGTCCACTTCTACCTCCTAATTTCTATTTTCTGTATGTATACTTTCACCTTATCAGGACTGATATTATTTTTTTTTCTATTTTTGCAGCTATAACAAGCATTTGTTTACCCTATTGTTTGATTCTGAAGGCTGAAAGCCAACAAATAGTGTTTACATCCTGTGCCTAAGTAGTGGTCTTTCTCAGTATGACATTGCTTAATGGACTGCCCAGGCAGAGAAGACCAGAAGAAATTGGTGTCATCTCAAAACTATGAATAACTGGACTTTATGAAGTCTGAAGCAGTATAGTGTTAGAGCAGAACCTCCGAGCTTATGTTAGATTTTTGGCTCTGTCAGTTTCTAGTCGTGTGAATTTGAATAAACTATTTTACTCTTTGTACTTCAGTTTCCTTATCTATAAAATAAGGATATTGGCAGTTATCTTATAGGCATGTTTTTGTTTATTTTGGCAGAACTGGAGTTTGAACTCAGGGCTTCACGCTTGCTAGAAGGGTGTTCTACCACTTGAGCTATACCTACTGCCCATTTTGCTCTGGTTATTTTGGAAACAAGGTCTTGTTTTTTGCCCAGGATGGCCTGGACTGCAATCCTCCTATTTTACACTTCCTACTGTAGCTAGGATGACAGGTGTACACCACCACTCCTGGGTATTGGTTGAAATGGAGTACTGTAAACTTTTTGAGATGGTTGGCCTAGAACCATGTCCTCTGGATTTCAGCTTTCCAAGTGCCCTGGATGACAGGTGTGAACCACGGCACCCGGCTCTGCGTGGCTCATTGTAAGTGATACATAAATTTTGAAAAAAAAAAAAAAGTCTTTCAGTAAAAATGAAGAAATGCTAGAAATATATACATATATTTAGTACTATCATAGACTCATTATGCCTGCTGTCATTCATCATAGGTACATTTATTTGACACTGCCTTCTTAAGAGGATATCATTGATTATTTTAGGATATGAAGGTTTGAGTTTTTCACTCTCAGTAATATCAAACTCACCTTTAGCCTGTGGCTTTGTCATTGTGGAGCTAGGAAACAAACTCAGGCCATTCCTGTGCTAGGCAAGCACACTACCACTGAGCTATACCCCACCCCAGCACTATGACCTTGGCCTTAGTAATTTTCAATATCAAACTCCCTTGGAGAATTGCATAAATATTATAAAATGCTAGGGTAGACTGTTCCCTCTTGTCTATCACCAAGGGTAGCTCTGTAGCAATTATGACTATTGTGAGACTGTTTTGACGGAAAGTAGGCATTAAGGACTCAGAGACTGTGGTGACTGTAGAGACATGCCACCCAGATGTTCCCTCCATCTGCTGTGTTTGCTGTGTGAAGACAGCTTTCAGGTGGTGGCCACTTCCAGGATCGCTTCAGCTGCAGAGACTGCCTCGCCTAGAGTAGTAGGGAAAGTCATCATGTGGATACAGGACAAAGGCATAGATAGTGAGAAAGGAGAAAACACTCCAAAGGCATTTGATGAAAACACAATGTGAAACTCTAAAATGCAGTAGCACAGATTCCTTGTCATATGTTAATGGCTTTAGAAACTCATCTAAGGAAAAATCTAGAGATAGCCAATATGGCAGAGTTACTCTGACATGATTATTTTGTGTCATTGCCCCTTGTTTTCCTTGGATATCTTTTCAGCTGTTAGATTGTGATTTTAGGTTCCTAAATCTAAGTGTTCCCACTTTCTCTATTTAGAATTGAATAAAAGACTCAGCCTTTCTCTACTGTAGTCTTGTCTCATTTTGCAGGCTATGAAATAAAGCAAAAGCTCTTATTACAGACTACAATGCACAAATTGCCCTACTGGAAAATAGATGGAAATCTGTTCAGAAATAGTCCTAAGTAATTAAATTCACTTACCCAATTCAATAACTCATTTATTGAAAAATAGATGTTTATGGAATTCTTGATTTAATTTTTAAATAACTTTCAATTTAAGCATGCAAGTTAAAGCTTCATCCATAAAAAAAGGAGATGAATCCTCCCTGAAATAAAGAATCCAAGAAAATGCCATTCTTATAGTGTGGGAAGGCTGAGCAGGAGTCTTCCTATTTCTCATAACCAAAAAGTTTTAAGGGATTATTGATAATTTTATCTAACCTAATTTAGCAAACATTAATACAAATTCTTCATGCATATCATAAAGTAGAGAAAAAGATTTCTCTTTTGAAGCCTCCAGTCTAAGGAGTTAGGGAAGACCAATAAGTTAGTTACCCTGAAAAAAAGAAAAACCCAAATATTTCAATAAAAATTAAAGCCACAGTAGGGAAGAGATGGATTTCATTGGCTAGTGTTAAGAATGACTTACTGCAGGATTATATTTGAACTATGTCCCGAGGTAGGGTTAAGACTCTAAAAGGCAGCTATGGGACAGAACATATCAATCTTGCTCCTAAATACAATGAGAGAGAGAGAGAGAGAGAGAGAGAGAGAGAGAGAGAGAGAGAGAAAAGAAGGAGGAGGAGGAAAGGGAAGAGACGTTGGTCCATGTAAGTAGAGGTTTCATTTTCATTTTCAAATAGTGTCATTTTGTTGAAGATCACAGAAATCTTAAAACCATTCAATATTATTAAGATTACGTCTTTCATCTACAACTAAGTCAACTAAAGGAACTCCTGCCCAATTCTAACCTTGTACTTAAAAATTGTGTGTCATCACCTATTAGTATGTCTGAGAATCAATTTTATTGTGATACCAATTTAGGGGTTATACTAGCATTTAAAAAAATCAAATATGTGTATAGACTATTTATAGATATATTTATCATAGGGTATTGCTCTTAGTAGGGGCTGGTCCAACTTGTATTTCAGATTTACAGAGGTAGATGGGGCAGAAGAGAGAATGTGTGTACCTTTTTGTAATGTTTACTTAGCAAACAATAGGACAGTGTTGAGAACTGGAACAAGATTACTGAGGTTGAATCTAATCTGTGACCTTGGGCAAGTTATGTAATTATTCAGTTTCAGCTTCCTGATCTATAAAAGGAAGATAATTGTAATATTTGCTTTACTATGATTATCATGATGATTAAATAAGATAGTTATTAAATGCTCAGACTATGGCTTGTTACAAATAAATTGTGCAAAGTCTAAAGCAAAAAAATATTGAAAATCATTGTTGTAGTTAAATCTGAATTAACCACCATACTTCAGAATTTGAGAGCCACCTGATTTATCAGTAAGAACTTTAGGAGGTATGGCTCAAACAGTACAATATTTGCTTTGCAAGCTCAAAACCCTGAGTTCAAACCCCAGTCCCAAAAAAACCAACAAAAAAGAATTTTATACTAAAAGGCATAGCCTGTGGTATAGCCTTGACTTTGTAGTTCCTCTTTGAGAAGGTAATATGTATAGACATTGAATAAATGAGAAAAGAAAAACACTTCTGAGAGAAGAAAAATGAAAGTCTCAATTCCTAAAGAAGGGATAGTTCAGGGTGGATAAGGAACCTGCCCAAGGAGATACTGAGTACAAGTGGGAGGAATGGGATTTAGATCCAAGACATTTTTAAAAGCTTTTCTAAAATATAATTCATGTACCATACAATTGACCTGTGTAGTATACTAGTCAGTGATTTTCAGAAATACTTAGAGTTGTATAATCATTACGAATCAGTATTTGAACATTTTCATCACCTCAAAAAGAAACCTCGTATCCATCAGCAGAGAATCCATCCATTCTCTTCTATCTCCTAAGACAACCACTAGTCTACTTTCTTTTATTATAGACTTGATTATTCTAGACATTTCAAATGAATGCAACACACAGTAAATGTAAAGTATGAACTCTGCTTTAAAGAAATGGGAAAATAGTTTATTATGAGCTAAATATAAGTGATATGGTTTGGTAACATGGATTCAAGTTACCCTGCATGACATGTTCCACCTTGAAAGAGGTTACATGAACTTTTATAGTCACAGAATAAAAAAAAGTTATAAATCAATGCTTCACCAGTTACAATGGTAGGACTGACCTAGCAGTTAACAAGGAGTTAACCTTTTTTTTTTTTATTTTGGCACTGGGGTTTGAACTCAGGGTCTCATGCTTGTTAGGGCAGGCACTATTACCACTTGAGCCATTCCTCCATTGCTAAAAGCTCAAAACCTTAAGACCCTTGAGGCAGCTTCTCATTCTTGAGCCTGCCCACTCTCCTATCTTGACAGTGTACTTTCTTTTTGCTTTTGCTTTGCTTTATATTGGTAAACCTGCTCCCACTAAGTCTCCTATGTGTCCATCCTTGAATTCTTTCTATGATGAGACCAAGAATCTTCTGGCCTGGGAACTGGGGCCCCAGACCCAGTGACAGGGTCATCAAGCAGACAGGCTACAGTAAGACAGGAAAATCTCTTCTATAGGTTTCAGATGTTACAGCATTCTTAGCATTAGGTTTGATGGAGATTAGATGTCTGTCAAGCTCAGCTGTATGGTCCAAGAGTTTTATCTAGTACTCGTGAGGATGTCAGGTCAGATACACAAGTTGATAGGAAACAGCTATTGAAAGGAGCTAAAGATAGCCCAAGGTAACATTAGCTCTTGATCTGCAACATTTCATCTCTCCACAGCATGATGTGCCACATAGCCAAGGTCAAACAGTCTGCAGGTTCTTGAACATAGATGTGGCTTCTTTGAAGAACTTCAGTTCAAAGCAGAGTATGTGTTTTTTTGTGACTGGCTTTTTTCACCTAGCATAATGTTTTCAAGGCTTATTAAGAATGAAACATGTATCAGTACCTCATTTCTTCCTTTCTTAACCCTTCCCTTTCCCCTCCTCCTCTTCCCTGCCCCTTTCCTTTCTCCTCTCCTCTCCTCTCCTTTCCCTCCCTCCCTCCCTCCCTGCCCTCCCTCCCTCCCTCCCTCCCTCCCTCCCTCCCTCCCTCCCTCCCTTCCTTCCTTCCTTCCTTCCTTCCTTCCTTCCTTCCTTCCTTCCTTCCTTCCTTCCTTCCTGTGGCGCTGAGGATCAAACCTGGGGCCTCGTACACACTAGGCAAGTACTGTACCACTGGGCTACACTCCTAGCCCTACTTCATTTCTTTTTTTTAATCACCAAATAATATTCTATTGTTTGGATATACCACATTTTATTTAGCAATTCACTGAGACATGTAGGTGGTTTCTAGTGTTTTGGATATAATGCTGCTATGAACATTTGTGTTCAACTGTGAACATGTGTTTGATTCCCTTGGATATATACCCTAGGAGTGGGATTGCAGGTCATATGTTTAAAGTTTTGAGGAGTTACCAAATTGCTTCCAACCAGCAAAGTATGAATGACACAATTTCTCTATGTCCTTACCAATGCTTGCTACTTTCTGTTTTGTTTTTTTTTCATTTTTATTAAATTCATCCCCTCAGTGGGTATGGATTGGTATCTTGTCTGGCTTTGATTTTTGTTCCCTAATGAATGGCAGATAATGTAGCACCTTCTCGTGTATATATTTGCCATGTGTATGTCTTTAAGAAGTGCTGATTCAAGTTCTTTGTCCATTTTAAGAATGTTGTATTTTAGTTGCTGAGTTGTCAGAATTCTTTACATGTTCTAGATCCCCTTATCAGATATTTGCTCAGTGAATTTTTTTTCTATTCTGTGGGATGACTTAGCAGTCAATGAGGAAGTTCCTGCTGCTTTAACCTTAACATGAAAAGTAACTTTGAAATGACCAATCTTTTTATTATTTTGTTTCTTTTTCCTCAGCTCTTTTTTTCTTTTTGGTGCTGGAGATTGCACTCAGGGACTCATACATGCTAAGCATATACATTGGAAGAGAATGTGCTTAGCATGTATGTGCTGCACCACCAGCTACCTTTGTCCTTATAATCTATAAACCCAACCCTTCTGCTCAGCTTATTGCAACACTCATTCACTCACTCTATTTTATAGAATGAAATGTTGCTCAATTCTAGAATAACAAATAAAACCCAATTAAGGACTGGTGTGGTAGTACATATCTGTAATCCCAGCTACTCAGGAAGCAGAGAAGTGTGGGGGGGATTGTGCTTTGAGCCTAAAAATTAGTGAAACCTCATCTCAACAAATAAACTGGGCAAAGTGGCATGATCCCAGCTCTGCAAGAGGCATTGGTTGGGGGATTATAGTCTGAGGCTGGCCCTGGGTAAAAAAACAAATTAAAAGGCTGGGGATCGGTGACTCACACTTGACTATGCAGGAGGCAGTGATCAGGAGGATCAAGGTTCAAAGCCAGCCCAGGCAAATAATTCATGAAACCCTATCTTGAAAACACCCATCACAAAAAAAAAAGGGCTGGCAGAGTGGATCAAGGTGTAGGCCCTGAGTTCAAGCCCTAGTACTGCAAAAAAAAAAAAAAAAAAAAACTAAGAAAGGGGGCCAGGGTGTGCAACAGCACCTGCTGAGCAAGTGTGAGGTCCTGAGTTCAAACTCCAATACCACCAAAAACCAAACAAACACAAAATAACACACCTGCATACTCACAAAACAACTAAGACCTTTAAATTTGTTGTCATTTTGTCTTTTGACACTACCTTCACTTTGCAGATGAGAAAACCAAAATTCAGATAAGTGAAATGATTTGTCTAATCTCCCATGATTCATAATGCAGGAATTTAGGACTTTCTGATACCAAGGTCATATTCTTGAATATTATGCTCTTTTTAAGATTATATTTGGATCAGTTAAGGAGACCCAACTCAAATGATGTTAGTTGGCTCCCTGAAGCTAAGCACCCCTTTTGTCAGTGTCTTTAGAATCTGAAGGAAATATTAAAAACAAACAACCCCCGCCCCCAAGCAACACAAAACCACTGAGATGACCAGTAGATAAAAACCCAGTCAATGCTGAGGTAAAGGACAGTCTCTTTAGAACTTCTCTTCCCCATCCAACTCTCTCTGCACTCTGAATCATATCCATCCAAACCGGCAAAATCACCCAGCTTTTGTCCACCTGCAGAGTTAGTGTCAATAGCAGTGACTTATATGAGAGAGGGAAGGTAAAAGAAGGACGTTAAGAAGGTGAATTTGGTTAATGTACTCTCTACACAAGAATGAATATACAATTTTTAAACTTGTTGAAATCACCATAAGAAGAAGACTAAGGTAGAAAGGAAAAAAGTGGAGGGAACGAATCAATTCAGGTATACATGGAAATGTCACAAGGAAACCAACAAACAAAAATGTCTTTTTTTTTTTTTTTTTTTTTTACAAAAACAGAGAACAGAAGGGCAGAACAGATCCTGTCTGGGAAGTTGGTACCAGTAGAGGAGGGAGGTTATGGGGAGAGGGCATAGGAGGGTGAATATGGTACAAATACTGTGTATGCATGTATGTAAATGGAAAAATGAGACCTACTGAAACTATTCCAGGAATGGGGAGGATAAAGGAGAATGATGGAGGAGGTGAATTTGACTATAATATATTTTGAGAACTTTGGTAAATGTCACAACGTACCCACAGGACAACAATAAAAAAAAAAGCAGTGACTATTGCCCTGGTAGGTTTCCAGGGAGGCACCTCTCACAGAAGAGGTCTTTTCCCTTAGACTTTTTTGTGCATGTGAGAGTGATGGAGAAAGCCCTTCTTAAAACATTGGCTTGGAATAGAATTTCCAAATTACATAACATATGCTTAAATGATAAGTTGCTGACGGAGTAATAATGTATGATACCACTAAACAATTACAAGCTATGATGAAGAATTGTATTTATCGTAAGTGGTAGCGTGCTCAGAACTCTAATGATGAGATTATCAATTAAAAGTACATCTGCTTACACATCAGTCTCCTCAGAAAGCACAGTTTTAGTGTTATCATCCTAACTTCAACTTTATGCCATTTCAAAGATGCATTATGTACCTTTGTTTAAGCAATATGATTTATAGTACTAAATTATTTTTATTAAAATTAGCTTATATAATAAGATGTATAGTACATTATTAAATTTCTTACTAGCATAGAACATTTGAGAAAAATACTGTGATTTTTTTTTTTTTTTTTGCTGGGGGTGGGGTTTGAAATCAGGGCTTTGTATTTGAGCCACACTTCCAGCCCTTTTGGCTTTGGTTGTTCTGGAGATAAAAGGATCACACTTTTTTTTTGCCCAGGCTGGCCTGGACAATGAGTCTCTTATTTTAAGCTTCCTGCCATCATGGGGATGTCAGGTGTGCAACATCACACCCAGTTTTTTTCTGTTGAGATGGGGGGATCTCTCTCGCTGACCTGGAACTGCCATCTTCCTAAACTCAGTTGGAATGATAGGTGTGAGCTGCTGCTCCCAGCGGGAAAAGTACTTTTTAATAGTATAGGTTGAGAACTACCATTTAATAGATTTAGATGAGTCAGCATCAATAACAGGAGACCAAGTAGCAAAAGATTACTCTCTGGCTCAAAAAGACAATGCTTGATACAAAATGAAAAAAAGAAAAAGAACAAAATAGAAGGAGGCACAAAATAGGCTTGATTTTCTATAGTGTAAAAAAATGTCTTATTTAATTTGTCCTTTTTTCCAATTCAAGACAAAAAATTGCTATTTATTGATGGAAATCAAATGAGGTATAAATGCCACACATTTGAATAAAGGATTATGAGGAAACGATGACTCCAGCTTAGTTTTTTTTTTTTGCATAAGATGTAAAATTTGTAATACTCTGCATAAAGCAACAACAACATACAAGTTATGGTAGCAAATAGACAAACAAGGTCATCTATCTTAATAAACTACTAATTTATTAAAAGATTAATTTCATGATATTAAATTATAGTAAATTAATTTTGTTCCTGAGATGCCTCAAGTAAGATAGAGTGGAAGAGTAGAGACAGCTTGATGTAGGGCAGTGTCTTTCAGATTTTTTATTTTAGAATCCACAGAAATCTGTTTTACACTTAAAACCAGTGCATATCTGCAAATGCAAAGGGCCTGTGCCCACCAGTGCCTGGCATGTCTGAGTGAAATGCATGGAGTTTTAAAATCAGACTGACCTGAGTTTCCTGACCCTGCCCTTACCAGTCATTAAGCCTTGGACAAAGAACTAAATATTTGTTTCTAGGCTTTTAAAGTTTTTGAACCTGGAGGCAACTCTTGATTAAACGCTTTTGTTTAGAGCCAGTGAAATAGCTCAGGGGTAGAGCACTTGCCTAGCATATGCAAGGCCCCAAGTTTGATCCCCCAGCACCACAAGAAACAATACTGAAACATTATGCTTTCCTTTGATATTATTTGAAATGAATGGACAAAAATTAATTTTAATGTTTAAATACATCTTGATGTATTAGGACTAAGAATGATACAGCATACAAATGCAATGCCAGCTACTCAGAAGACAGAGATCAGGAGTATCATGGTTCAAGGCCAGTCTGGGCAAAAAGTTCAAAAGAGCCCATCTCAACCTGTGGACAGGTATGGTGGTGCCCACCTGTCATCCCAGTCACTTGGGGAAGCATAAAAAGAAAATCTCAATCTAGTCCGGCCTGTGCATAAAGTAAGTAGCCAGAACTCTTGGTCTTAAGCATGTGATTTCTGACCTCTCTGTGGGAGTTTCAAGTCAGTTGGCTGTGTGTTAATTATCTACCTGCCAGCGATAACATTTGGGAGTTCACTGCTCTTGATCTAGATTGAAGTTCAGTCCTCTGAGAACTGCCAGCTCTGTTGCTACTGTCCAGTGACAGAAACAGTCACTCATGAGAGATCAACGTGCAGAGAAGAGAGCAGATAATGCCAACGAGATAGCCAACCTGCATTTTACCTAGCTTCCTTTCGTCAGTGACCTCAGTACCCCCCCGGTCTCAGCTTAGAGCCCCTCTTTCTCAGCACTCCTAGCCCTCCTTCTCACCCACTTGAGTGAGACTACTACAGTTATTGCTTGGATTTCCTTCAATTCCTTGACTCTGTTCTTCCCTGCTCTCCTGAACGCAGCTCACGTGACTTTCTGTTGTAACCATTCTGCTGATGCTCACTCTTTTCATTGGGGTTCCCTGGCAAAGTCCAGCTCCAGTTGAACCCCACTTTCTCTACATCGTGTTGCACAAAGAAGCTGGCCGTTCCTGAAACAAACCAACTGCCCAGCCATGCTGATACGTTCATCTCAAGTGGATCTTAAATACTTCCCAGAGCACATTTCTTTTTTTTTTTCAAAGAAATAGTTTATTGGAAAGAAAACAGGAAGATGCTACAAATTAAATCAAGATGTGAAGGTGAATAGACCCATGAAAGCATTGCTTTTCATGTTTTTTTAAATGTTTCATGTTTTTATTTTTTTTTAATTTATTTTTTTTTTATTCATATGTGCATAGAATGTTTGGGTCATTTCTCCCCCCTCCCACCCCCCTCCCTTACCACCCACCCCACCCCCTCCCTCTCCCCCAACCCCTCAATACCCAGCAGAAACTATTTTGCCCTTATCTCTAATTTTGTTGAAGGGAGAGTATAAGCAATAATAGGAAGGACCAAGGGTTTTTGCTGGTTGAGATAAGGATAGCTATACAGGGAGTTGACTCACATTAATTTCCTGTGCGTGTGTGTTACCTTCTAGGTTAATTCTTCATGAGTTAATGTTTTCTTAGTTCCTGGTCCCCTTCTCCTATTGGCCTCAGTTGCATTTAAGGTATCTGCTTTAGTTTCTCTGTGTTGAGGGCAACAAATGTTATCTAGTTTTTTAGGTGTCTTACCTATCCTCACCCCTCCCTTGTGTGCTCTCGCTTTTATGTTGTGATCAAAGTCCAATCCCCTTGTTGTGTTTGCCCTTGATCTAATGTCAGCATATGAGGAAGAACATACGATTTTTGGTCTTTTGGGCCAGGCTAACCTCACTCAGAATGATGTTCTCCAATTCCACCCATTTACCAGAGAATGATAACATTTCGTTCTTCTTCATGGCTGCATAAAATTCCATTGTGTATAGGTACCACATTTTCTTGATCCATTTGTCAGTGGTGGGGCATCTTGGCTGTTTCCATAACTTGGCTATTGTGAATAGTGCTGCAATAAGCATGGGTGTGCAGGTGCCTCTGGAGTAACCTGTGTCACAGTCTTTTGGATATATCCCCAAGAGTGGTATTGCTGGATCATATGGTAGATCAATGTTTAGCTTTTTAAGTAGCCTCCAAATTTTTTTTCCAGAGCGGTTGTACTAGTTTACATTCCCACCAACAGTGTAAGAGGGTTCCTTTTTCCCTGAATCCTCACTAACACCTGTTGTTGCTGGTGTTGCTAATGATGGCTATTCTAACAGGGGTGAGGTGGACTCTTAGTGTGGTTTTAATTTGCATTTCCTTTATTGCTAGAGAGGGTGAGCATTTTTTCATGTGCTTTTTTGGCCATTTGAATTTCTTCTTTTGAGAAAGTTCTGTTTAGTTCACTTGCCCATTTCTTTATTGGTTCATTAATTTTGGGAGAATTTAGTTTTTTAAGTTCCCTATATATTCTGGTTATCAGTCCTTTGTCTGATAAGTAGCTGGCAAATATTTTCTCCCACTCTGTGGGTGTTCTCTTCAGTTTAGAGATCATTTCTTTAGTTGAGCAGAAGCTTTTTAGTTTTATGAGGTCCCATTTATCTATGCTATCTCTTAGTTGCTGTGCTGCTGGGGTTTCATTGAGAAAGTTCTTACCTCTACCTACTAACTCCAGAGTATTTCCTACTCTTTCCTGTATCAACTTTTAGAGTTTGTTGTCTGATATTAAGATCCTTGATCTATTTTGAGTTAATATTAGTATAGGGTGATATACATGGATCTAGTTTCAGGTTTTTGCAGACTGCTAACCAGTTTTCCCAGCAGTTTTTGTTGAAGAGGCTGCTTTTTCTCCATCGTATATTTTTAGCTCCATTGTCAAAGACAAGTTGGTTATAGTTGTGTGGCTTTATATCTGGGTCCTCTATTCTGTTCCACTGGTCTTCATGTCTGTTTTGTGCCAGTGCCATACTGTTTTTATTGTTATTGCTTTGTGATATAGTTTGAAGTCAGGTATTGTGATACCTCCTGCATTGTTCTTTTGACTGAGTATTGCCTTGGCTATTCGTGGCCTCTTGTGTTTCCACATAATTTAACAGTAGATTTTTCAATCTCTTTAATGAATGTCATTGGGATTTTGATGGGAATTGCATTAAACATGTAGATTACTTTTGGTAGTATAGATGTTTTTACTATATTGATTCTTCCAATCCATGAGCATGGGAGATCTCTCCACTTTCTATAGTTTTCCTTAATCTCTTTCTTCAGAAGTGTATAGTTTTCCTTGTAGAGGTCATTCACATCCTTTGTTAGGTTTACACCTAGGTATTTGATTTTTTTTTGAGGCTATTGTAAATGGAATTGTTTTCATATATTCTTTCCCAGTTTGATTGTTATTAGTGTATAGAAATGCTAATGATTTTTCTATGTTGATTTTATATCCTGCTACCTTGCTGTAGTTGTCGATGGTGTCTAGGAGCTTTTGAGTAGAGTTTTTGGGTCTTTAAGGTACAGGATCATATCTACGAGCTTTTTTTTTAATTTTTTTTTTTTATTATTCATATGTGCATACAATGCTTGGGTCATTTCTCCCCCTGCCCCCACTACTTCCCTTACCACCCACTCTGCCCCCTTCTTCCCCCCCACCCTCGATACCCAGCAGAAACTATTTTGCCCTTATCTCTAATTTTGTTGAAGAGAGAGTATAAGCAATAATAGGAAGGAACAAGGGTTTTTGCTAGTTGAGATAAGGATAGCTATACAGGGAGTTGACTCACATTAATTTCCTGTGCATGTGTGTTACCTTCTAGGTTAATTCTTCTTGAGCTAACCTTTTCTCTAGTTCCTGGTCCCCTTCTCCTATTGGCCTCTGTTGCTTTTAAGGTATCTGCTTTGGTTTCTCTGTGTTGAGGGCGACAAATGTTAGCTAATTTTTTAGGTGTCTTACCTATCTTCATATATCCCTTGTGTGCTTTTATCTTGTGATCAAAGTTCAATCCCCTTGTTGTGTTTGCCCTTGATCTAATGTCCACATATGAGGGAGAACATACAATTTTTGGTCTTTTGAGCCAGGCTAACCTCACTCAGAATGATGTTCTATCTAGGAGCTTTTGAGTAGAGTTTTGAGTAGAGTTTTAAGGTATAGGATCATGTCAAATAGGGATATTTTGACAGTTTCTTTACCTATTTGTATTCCTTTTATCGTTCTTCTTGCCTAATTTCTCTGGCTAGGAATTCCAGTACTATGTTGAATAGGAGTGGAGATATGGGCATCCTTGTCTAGTTCCTGATTTTAGAGGGAATGGTTTCAGTTTTTTTTCCGTTAAATATAATGCTGGCTGTAGGTTTGTCATATATAGCTTTTATAATGTTGAGGTACTTTCTTTCTATTCCTAGTTTTCTTAGAGCTTTTATCATGAAATGGTGTTGGATCTTATCAAAGGCTTTTTCTGCAACTATTGTGATGATCAAGTGGTTTTTGTCTTTGTTTCTGTTAATGTGGTTTATTACGTTTATTGATTTTCGTATGTTGAACCACCCCTGCATTCCTGGGATGAAGCCTACTTGGTCATGGTGAACAATCTTTTTGATGTGCTATTGAACTCAGTTTGCCATTATTTTATTGAGGATTTTGCATCAATGTTCATTAAGGGGATTGGCCTATAGTTCTCCTTTTTGGAGGTGTCTTTGCCTGGTTTTGGGATAAGTGTAATAATGGCTTCATAAAATGTGTTTGGCAGTTTTCCTTCCCTTTCTATTTCTTGGAACAGTTTAAGGAGGGTTGGTATCAATTCTTCTTTAAAGGTCTGATAGAATTCAGCAGAGGATCCATCAGGTCCTGGACTTTTCTTTTTGGGGAGACTCTTGATTGCTGCTTCAATTTCATTTTGTGCTACCGATCTATTCAGGTGATTAATTTCCTCTTGGTTCAGTTTTGGATGATCATATGTATCTAGAAATCTGCCCATTTCTTTAAGATTTTTGAATTTATTTGAATATAGGTTCTCGAAGTAGTTTCTGATAATTTCCTGGACTTTGATGGTGTTTGTTGTTATCTCCCCTTTTGCATTCCTGATTCTACTAATTTGGGTTTTTTCTCTCATTTTAGTCAGGTTTGCCAGGGGTCTGTCGATCTTGTTTATTTTTTCAAAGAACCAACTTTTTGTTTCATTAATTCTTTGTATGGTTTTTTTGGTTTCTATTTCATTGATTTCAGCTCTTATTTTTATTATTTCTCTCCTTCTATTTGTTTTGGGATTTGCTTGTTCTTGTTTTTCTAGGAGTTTGAGATGTATCATTAGGTCATTGATTTAGGATCTTTCAGTCTTTTTAATATATGCACTCATGGCTATAAACTTTCCTCTCAGGACTGCCTTTGCTGTGTCCCATAGATTCCAGTAGGTTGTATTTTCATTTTCATTGACTTCCAGGAACTTTTCAATTTTCTCTTTTATTTCATCAATGACCCATTGTTCATTAAGTAGTGAGTTATTCAGTTTCCAGCTGTTTGCAAGTTTTTTGTCTTTACTTTCGTTGTTGAGTTCTAGTTTTATTGCATTGTGATCAGATAGTATGCATGGTATAATTTCTATTTTCTTATATTTGCTGAGGCTCGCTTTGTGCTCTAGGATATGATCTATTTTGGAGAAGGTTCCATGGGCTGTTGAGAAGAATGTATATTGTGTAGAAGTTGGATGAAATGTTCTATAGACATCAATAGGTCCATTTGATCTATTGTATATTTTAGTGCTTAGATTTCTTTATGATTTTTTGTTTGGATGACCTATCTATTGATGATAATGGGATGTTAAAGTCTCCCACAACCACTGTATTGGAATTAATATATGCTTTTAGGTCTTTCAGGTTATGTTTGATGAAATTGGGTGTGTCTACATTGGGTGAACATAGGTTGATAATTGTTATTTCCTTTTGGTCTATTTCTCCTTTTATTAGTATGGAATGTCCTTCTTTATCTTGTTTGATCAATATAGGTTTGAAGTCTACTTTTTCAGAGATAAGTATTGCTACTCCTGCCTGTTTTTGGGGGCCACTGGCTTGGTAAATCTTCTTCCAGCCTTTCATCCTAAGCCTATGCTTATTTCTGTCAGTGAGATGGGTTTCCTGTAAGCAACAAATTGTTGGATCTTCCTTTTTAATCCATTTCGTCAAGCGGTGCCTTTTGATGGGTGAATTAAGTCCGTTAACATTAAGCGTTAGTACTGATAGGTATGTGGTGATTCCTGTCATTTACTTGTCTTAGTTATTTGAAGGTTTGATTGTGTGTACCTAAGTTGAGGTTACTCTCTACTTTCTTGCTTTTTCTTTTCCTGCAGTTTGGTGCTGCCTGCCCTTTCATGGTTATGTTGGGTTTCACTTTCTGTGTGCAGAATCCCTTGAAGAATCTTTTGTAGTGGTGGCTTTGTGGTCACATATTGTTTTAGTTTCTGTTTATTGTGGAAGACTTTTATTGATCCATCTATTTTGAATGGTTTTGCTGGATAGAGTATCCTGGGGTTGAAGTTATTTTCATTCAGTGCCTGGAAGATCTCTTCCCAAGCCGTCTGGACACTGGCATCTGACAGCGACCTGGGAGCCCTCCTGGTTTCTCCATTTAACGTGAGGTGGAGATGCTCTGCGCAGGCTGGAGGTGTGGAGGAGTCAAAGTTTTGCCTCTTCTTGGTGGTTTTTCCTGTAAGGTGTATCTCCAGCATCTCTCCAAGATTTTACTTTGGGAGGCATGCTTTCTGCTTCTTCCCTCTAACCGCCATCTTGGAATTCTCTCTCCAGAGCACATTTCTTATGATATCTACTGTCCTACTATCTGAAAAAAGTTTTCCTCTCCCCTAAGCTGCAATGTGCTCTCTTTCCTTCCCTCACTCTCAGCTGATGACCTTATGTCCACTGACAAAAATCAAAGCCATCAAGGGATGGTCATCTTGATCAAATCCACCACACCCCAAGGCTCTTTGTGTGTCTACTCTTCCCATGGAGGAGGTGTTCCTGTTCCTCCTCAGGGCGGCTCCTAAGAAGCCTCTGGATTCATGATCTCCAGCCTTTTGCAATCATTCCCTCTTCTTCCTGCTGGAACTGATTTTTAAGCAAGGAGTTCTCAGCTCTGGAAGGCAAGTCTCCTTTCAGAGCCCAGGAGATTGGCTCTATAACAGTCTTAAGAAACCATTTCAAACTGTACAGGAGGAAGCACTTTTTCTCTGCCATTTTCTTTTTTTGTGTTATGTTGCTGGGGGAATGAACCCAGACCCTCTTACACACTAGGCAAGCACTCTATCACTGAGGTGCAACCCCAATCCTCCTTTACCCTCTCCAGTTCAGTATTTGTGGCTCTGTGAGGGGCACAAATTAAAATGACAAAACATTACTGAGAGAAAAGACAAATTCTAACTCATGTATGCATGGAATTTCACAGAAAAATGTGACTCAAGGTAGCAGTTAGGATCTGGGGCTTACATACCATTTTAATAAGGGAAGGGGAGGAAGAGAGAGAAGGGGACTTATGGGAAAATAAACGACTTATAGGAAAGGTAAATGGGCCCTCTAGAAAGTGGATGGGAAATAGGATCATTCTGTAACCATTTCTGTTTAGATGTTGTTATAGTTTGAATATGTTCTCCCCAAATTCATGTATTAGAAATTTTATCCCAAAATTTATGTTGGTTGATGATATTTGAAGGTGAGGCCTTTGGGAGGTAATTAGGGTTAAATGAGGTAATGAACTTGGGGCCTCCAAGATGGGACTCATGGCTTTATAAGATGTCCTCCTTCATAGTAGTGAGGCAGGTTAGCAGGGAAGGAAAATAATTTATCAGGGTCTCTCTTAAGCAAACAAAGCTAACAGGTACCCCAGCATGGCCCTGAACCATCTCCCATCTCTAAATTGTAAATACCCTTGTGGTCAGTGGTCAATATCATTGCAAGACAGCATCCAGAAGAGGTGGCTTGGAGTTTGCCTGGCTTGGAAAAAAAGGCCTGCCCCCAATTTGACCTCCCAGGCCAAGATGAGTGATACTGGCAGTCAGGGAAAGAGGCAGATTCCACGTGGCACCAGTGACTCAGGGGCTTCTTCTTCCCAAAATGCCCTGGACAAGGGAGGACTCCTGCACTTCTGTACTTGTGCAGCACCCAGCTCACAGCTGGAGGATCCAATCAGGGACGGGGAAAGACTGTGTGGACAGAGGGTGACAGAAGCCCAGGCAAATTGAAATGGAAGGTATATCCCACACTACCAGGGGGAGGGAGAGAGAGGATCTTAAACAGGGAAATTCCTGAGGATGTCAGCATACTGTTCCTCATCCCTGGAGGAGTTCCCTGTTTTTACTTTCACCTCGTGTTTCCTTAATAAATACCTTTCACTTTCTGTTTCCCTAATAAAACTTTGCTAAACTCTCTCACTTTTCCTGCCTCTTAATTCTTTATGTGGTAGAGAAAAGGAATCCTTACCCCTAGATAGTAACAAAGTCCTCTTACTTTTAGTTGGTCATATCTCATACACATAATTAAAAGCTAAAAATTAGCATAAGTTCAGGTGAAATATACCCCTTGTTATGTGATAAGTAAATCTCCCAGGCACCCTAGCTACTCCCTAAGGACCGCCCAGATTTTTCCTGCCTTTATAACTTATAAACCTTGCAAGGGTTCACCACTTCTTTCTTTTTCTTTTCTTTCAATAAAGGTTTGCTACTCAATGAATCCTTGCCATCAGGCAGGGGCCTGCTGTTTTTGGCAGTCTTTTCTTTTCTTTTTCCTTACTCTTTCTTTTCTTTTTTTCCAATAAAGTTTTGTCCCTGTTTTGCAATTTGTATTTGTCCAGTTCTCTGTTCAGGTGACACAAGGACTCAAAGTATCCTGGACTAGTGTCTTTTTAGACTACTCAGCCTGGTAATAGTAGCACACTGCAAAGTGCATCACCAGGTGTCAGGGACTTGCTCTTGGGCTTCCCAGCCTCCGGAATGGTAGGGAATAAATTTATTTTCTTTATAAATTACCCAGTCTGTGGTATTTTCATATAGCAGTAGAAAACAGACCAACACAGGTATGGTGCTGACTTCTTTCCAGTGGTAAGAGTCAACTTCTCTGGTTGCACAACCAGCTCCCTGGAAGAGGATTTATTTTAGTTGAATTCCTTTGGGAGTCTCTGCATTCAGGCAGATAATAGGCAGAAAAATTTTACTCTGGTTATTTTGGAGATGGGGTCTCATGAACTATTTACCCAGGCTGGACTTGACTTTTGATTCTCTCAATCTCAGCCTCCCAGCTAGTTAGGATTACAGCTGGTTCTTGTCTTAAACAACTACAGACTCTGCCTTTGTCACATTCCTCTTCACATACCATCCCATTTCTCAATTCTCCTTCATAGTAGCCAGGGGTATATTTTAAAAATAGAAATTTGATTCTAGCAATCTCCCACTTAAATCCCTCCAGGATTCTCACTATACATGTAACAAAATCCAAATTTCTTGGCTCATTTGTAAGCTTGTACACGATGTGGTCTCTTGCTTCCTTCTTGCTTGCATTGACTTGACCTCTTATCAGCACAACTGTACCTTCCATAGAAACAGTGTAGAATTCAATTCCTTTGAGATTTATGGATAAGATAAAAACAATAATTCCTTGGTAAAATTGTTTAAGAAGAGATAAGGAACAAACCAAAGAAGGTCACTAATTTTGTAGAATTCAGTAGATTATTTGAAATTTCTTTCTTGAGGATATTAAATGCTATTTTAAATAACATGATAGAGTTAATATAGCTCCTTGGCCCACACGGTTATTTGATTTTTCATAGCCAGGCACTTGGTATTTTCTAGGGCTGGTTTGCAAGCCAGGAGCTGATTTTCAAAGAGTAGCTATTCCTCTGCCATGAGAGACATAATCCTGCTCTAAAGGCCTAGGATTTTGGCTGTTGACTGTCTTCCTGGGGTCCAATAGAGACTACACTTGGCCTTACAACCCAACAGGGCTAATTCTTGCACCAATGATTCGGCAGGGTTATGTGGACCTAACAGGCCACCTTCAGTACATCATGGACTTGACAAGAGCACTCCCATTGCTCTGGGCCCCACTCACAACTGGCAGTATTCTGAGTCAATATATAAGTGTGTTGAAGCAGTCTTCCCAACAGTCATACTTTCCTATGTGTGTCTTTCAAAACCCCAAGAAGCCATGATGCATCCTCATTCTTTCTAGTGGTGAATGATATAAAGTGCACAACTTTTGCTGGCCTCAGAGAGCCTCACAGATGTACAGATTGTTGGATTTCCATGGGGTTTATCTTTACTCTATGGCACTCCAGTTAGGAGTCCCATTAGGGCATCCAGAATGTATGTCCCTTGCTGCCCACGAGGTCCTTTTAGTATTATGTCTTCAACATAATGGAACAGGATAATGCTCTGCAGAATGTCAAGTCTAGTAAGGACCCTGTGGACTGTACTTGTGAAAAAGCTGTGAGGTTAGCAAAACCCTGGAGTGGGACTCTAACTGCCTTTTGGAAAAGGGAACTGCTTTTGATCCTCCTTAAAAATGATAAGGTGCTGTTCTTGCTTCAGTAGCACATATACTAAAATTAGAATGATACAGAGATGATTAGCATGGCTCCTGCACAAGAATGACACACAAATTCAAGAAGCATTCCTTATTTTTGTATGCATACACATGGAGTATTATTCTGTCATAAGAAGAATGAAATTATGTCGTTTGCAGGAAAATGGAGGGAACTGGAAATCATGTTAAGTGAAATAAGCCGTACTGAGAAAGACAAATGTCACATGTTCTCGCTCATATGTGGAATCTAAACCTAAAAGGAAAAATGAGTGACAAGAGTGTAAAATTGGGGTACTATTTGGAGAGGGTAGAAACTAGCAAGAGGAGGGAGGGTGAAGGGGAGGTGAATATGATCAAAGAACTTCATACATATGCATGGAAATAGAACAATGAAATCCATTAAAATTGTTAAAAAGGGGAGCTAACAATGAATAATTGAGGGGATGAATTTGACCAAAGTTCATTATATGCTTGTATAGAAATAGCACAAAGAAATCCCTTTGTACAATTAGTATACATTAATAAAAACAGAGGAAAAAACTTTCAGGATGTTTTTGGCACTTCAAACATCACTTTGTAAATCTTCATGATAATTCTCTAAGTCAGATCTTATCATTTGCATTTATAGAGGTAGGAACTGGCAGTGGGGAGCTTGAATAACCTGGGGAAAGTCATGCACTGTAGTGTACCGTGGAGCTGGGAATTGAACCTATATCAAAGTCAAAACCCCAAACCCAAGCTCTTTTCATTTTCAACATTTTGTTACTCAGTGATCTTCAGTCTTTATTGTCATCCCAGTGAGAGTCATGCTTGATATCTGAAGTTGGATCTCTCTCTCAGTCTCTCTCTCTCTCTCTCTCTTCAATGCACTCTTCACTGAAGGAGTTGGAATTTATAATTTCCCACCAGACAACTTGATGGGATTAGAAGCTTAGAAACTCTTCATTGGAACACAGGATGTTAAGGCACCCTCTTTACATTAAGTCTACCTACTGATTGCTGGTGAAAAATGCAACTGATAAAGAAAAAAATTTAACAAGGAAAATGGCTATGATATGAAAAATAAATCTCCTTCAAATAAACAGCATAAAATAAAAAGTCAGGATGACAAAGATAGGAAATTATAAAATATGTTTAAATTAAAAAATCATAAGTAAATCAAGGAAATATCAAAAGACGAAATCAAAACCACTGATAGACTGGCTTCCCACCTATCAAATAGCACGGGACTGAATGGGTTCCGGTATCCACTGCTGGTTTCTAAGTGAGATTACCCATTATGTGGGAAAATAGAGGCTAGCCTCAGATAATTGGCTCATCTAGTGCATCCTGGTAATTTCTAAAACAAGTTCAAATTCTATGAAGATGAAACTCAGCACATGTATTGAAAATGCTCCTGGAAGAAAACAAAGTAAATGATAAATAGTCCATGCCCTTGCTTGGACCCCAAGGTCCCCTTGGGGTAATTGAGAATTCCCGTCTGGCTTAATGTCTGCTTTAATAATGACAGAGAAGGACTGAATGGTGTTTAATGATGCTTTAAGCAGATCCTAAAGTGTGGCTTATGACCAACATAAAGAAGGGAAAACAAAGGAACCAGGCACCAGTGGCTCACACCTGTAATCCTAGCTATTCAGGAGGCAGAGATCAGGAGGATCGTGGTTCAAAGCCAGCCCGGACAACTAGTTCATGAGACCCTATCTCAAAAAACCCATCACAAAACAGGGCTGGCAAAGTGGCTCAAGGTGTAGGCTCTGAGTTCAAACCCTAGTACCACACACACACACACACACACACACACACACAAAGCCCACCAATGAATGTCAGAAATAAAACAAACACCACAAATCCCCTCCAGCAGCAGCAAGAATTAAACTCAGAAAGCCCATGGAGCCAAGCTGATAAGCGCAAACCAGAAAGTATTTGTTTGCAGGTTCCCAACACTGGTGTTGGCTGGATGTGCATAACCAGGTGGCATATTTGGTTATCTGAGTTTGCAAGACAGGTGCTTAGAAAGCTGGGAAACACATTTAAAAGACTGTATTTTTAATTATAAATAAACAGTTGCTATGAAGGAAAGCATGTATTTTATAGGAAGTCAGAAAGAAGAATAAACAATTATCAGTGGTCTGGCCACCAAACAGAAATCATCTTTCACCTCACTATATACTTACTTCCTATTCTACCCGTGTATAGATTTTATTTTTTTAAAACATAGTTATAGCCAGGTACCAGAGGCCCACACCTATAATCCTAGCTACTTGAAGTCTGAGAGCAGGAGGATTGCTGTTTGAGGCCAGCCTAGGCAAATAATTCGCCAGACCTCATCTCCAAAATAACCACAGCAAAACACACTGGGAGGGGGTGTGGTTCAAGAAGTAGAGTGCCTTTGCAAGTGCAATTGAGTTTAAACCCCAGTCCAACAACAAAACATGGTTGTTGTTATAATGTATATAGAAGTTACAGTTTTTCAGTTATAATTGCTTTACAAATAGTTTCTTTCTTAAACCATCTTCATAATTGTATATTTTAATAGTTTTATAACATTTAAAATCTATATACTATGGTAAACTGTGCCTTCTTGCTTAGATTCACTTCAACTTTTCATTTTCATAAAAAAATTCCACACTGAACATCTTTGTACATAAAACTTATTTCCTTGCTTCTAAAGGGTTTCTTTGGATTAATTTGCAAAAGTGGAGTTTCTGGATCAAAGAACGTAAGATCTTTATAGATGTTGATAATTTGTTTGCCTATAGGACTTATTTCATTGATTGTAATATGTGCACCACTTGTATTAGGTGTTCTCAATTTTTAATTCTCCTAATTTAAATTAAAAAGTGTGTATTTCATTGCATAACATGTTGCTTTGTAAATTCTTTCTAATTTGGTCCTGAGATTTTTCTCTGGAAGTGCCCTGACAGGGATCCAAGGGAGTTGGTTGTGGATGTTTGCAGTTTGCTTTTTTTTTTTTTTGGCAGTACTGGGGTTTGAATTCAGAGCCTCACTCTTGCTAGACAGGCACTATACTGTTTGAGCCACTCTGCCAGCCCTGTAATGGTGTGCTTTTCATGGGATATTCTTTATCTTGGTGGATGACTTAATGCCTAAGTGTCGTACATGTAACCAGGTGTCCCTCTCACAGGAAACTTGTTTATACTAGCAGACATAGTTGTGGATCTTATCTGAACTAATCTAGATTATTCCTATCAAGATAACCTCTTTCTAGGAGAGCTCTAACCAGGAAAGTAGTTAGGTTCGATTTGTCAGTCAGTTGAAACACAGAGGAGGCAGCTAAAGGAAGCACATGAAGTAATAGAAATAGTTCAATTCCTTACAGATCCTAGAAAGAAGAGGGTGGAGTGTTTGTAGGGCTTACAGTAGGATGTGCAATCTAGTACATACACACTGAACCAAGAGGTAAGCAAGACAGAAACAGAAAGACTTGTGGGACTGAAGTCTTTATTGGAGTCCAGGGTATTACCTAAGCAAGTTTCCCAAGCAGAATGCTAATTGACAGATTTAAAGCAAGAAGGCATGAGTTCCATGGGGCATGCTGTGACTGTGAGATGGTAACTGTGGCACATCTGTGCAGTCCACGCAGGGAGTGGGGTTCAGTGGGGAAAGTCAAGAAGCTTGTATCTAGCTGTCCCCCAGGGAGGTGCTCACTAGGAGACAGTTGTCAAAGTCAGATACCTAGAAGAACTGGGCAAAGGTGAAGACCTGGAAACTGTGTGCAGTGTGACTAAGCCCCTGCTTCTGGTATGAGAAAGTCCAACTTATATTCAGACTAGGTGCTGAGAAGATTTCACTGTAGACTTTGTCTTTATCAAATGAACTGAAAGGAAGAAGTTACAGTTCTCATTCTGCTTTCTCCACTCCCCTTGTGTTTCTTAGGATTGCCTCAATTGGACTAACTATACTCAAAATTGTTTTCTCAGAGTGTACTTTTTGGGAGAATCCAAAATTAAATAAGAACCATTTAATTCATTGTAAAAAAAAGTTTGTGTTCGTTTCATGTAAATTTATTGGGTTGCTATTAGAATGGAATATTTCCCTAGTTAGGTATCAAAATAAAGTAAAATAATAAGGGTTGTGCCAGTGAGGTGGCATATGCCTGTAATCCCAGCACTTGGGGTCTGAGGCAGGAGGATTGTTGAGTTTGAGGCCAGCTTGGGGTATACAGAGAGACCCAATCTCAAACTCCTTCCCTCAATTATTAGGAGTAAAACCAAAACATGCACCAGTTCAATAGGTGTATACCAAAGGCCATAAGTTGTGTAAGAGCTGGCTGTGGAAGAGCAGCTAAGATTTGGCCTGGTTAGCTTTATGGGAGTCTCTACTTAACAGCATCTACAACAATCCATCTGCTTGTAACAAGGATCATAGTCGGAGTGAGTTGAGTGAGCCTACCACAAGGACCAGCATGCCTGCATTATAAAATCTTTTGAGAGTGGTGATAATTTTTGCAGTCCCACAAGGGATTGCTTCTGTACACTTGGTCCTTCTTTTCACAGTGTCTCATCTGTAACTCAGTGTGAGGGCTGTGCCAGCAGCAAAGTATACTGACCCCCAAGTTCTCATTAGAGACTGAGAAAATAACTTCCAGGGTAGGCTCAAAGATCCGAAGGATCCCCTGTGAGGTGGACTGGGGTCAAGATCCGTTTATCACCTAGTCTTCATCCGCTTCTAACTGAGGGGCCAGGAGGACTTTTCAGGTTTCCTGGCATCCCTGTAAAATCAAATACTGTATTCAACAACCTTCACAAAGTCTGAGCATCACCTTTTGTCTAGTATACAATCACTCTGTTAAATGGTCATAGGTCCCTTTGGGAAAGAACTGGAGGAATGTGCATTAGTTGTTTTTTTTTTTTTTATGGTGGCAGGGTACACTCCTCTTTGATCAATGACTCAGGGTCAAAGATCTGGCTCATGTTTGTGACTGTGTAAGAGGACACGGTTCTGTACTGTGGCTGCTGATGTCCAGCCTGTGTTCATCACCTCTCTTTTCCCAAGTCACGTTAAGTCCATATATATATATATATCCTAGGACCATAGCCATGGCTCTCTGAGGGTCAACAATGCGTCTGTTTTGGCCGTGTTGCCCAAACGGGTTTATGTATATCTCCCCTATTAGGTTAAGTGCTGCCACCAAGTCGTTGACATTTTGAAATCCTTTAGCTCCTCTGGCAGAAAGAAGCCCATTTCTATGGCAGAATCTCCCTGTCAACTTGACTACTAAACTGAAGATGCTGATGTCACCTTTACTTTTCACTTTCATAAAAGTCCCTGGACTTTCCTAGGGAACACAGTAAATTCTTTGGTTTTATATAATAAATCCATTGTAACATTCCTGAGTTCCTGAACTATCTGATTTTTTTCACTACTCTGCTCTACAGTACCAGGATTTTTAGCTCATTTTCTGTAGGCTATCGTGGCCAAGTTTAAGGAAGGCATTCCAGAAACATAGTAGAACAAACTTCAAGGATCCTGGGAGCCCTGAATCACAAGGGAATGCTCCCACGCCAAGAACATCTTCCTACCACTTTCATATTGCCTCTGTTTCCTTCTCTGCTCATTTCAATACTTTTCAAACTGGCTCCTGACTTATTGATTCTCAACTTCAAAGCCACCCCTCCTCTTTTTTTACCTACTCTATAAAAAAACAAAAAAATAGGTATGGTTCCTCTAAATATTTCTTCCTTGTCATCTGACTCAATGTTAAGCATTGCCAATAGAAAACACAGTCACTTTAACAGGAAGTAAAGAATTCTGTATTCCTCATTCTGGAGTGCGCTCTCTGTTGGCCCCTGTCTCTATATTTGTTTCTTGCAGTAGACAAGAGCCACCAACAGCAGCCAGGAGCTTCCACTGGTACTCCTGGAAAAGACACTATACCCTGAACAGCTTTTCCTGACAGCCTCCAGGGTACATTACCCACCCCAGAGGGTGATTTCCAGCAATTCTGCAGGTGGGCAAAACAGTGACTTGTCTGTCATCCAGTAAGCCATAGCTATGCCGTGAAACAGGGTCTCCATCTCAGCCTGGGATGAAAGAGCTCTTCCTTGGGCATTCTGTCTCATCTCTAGGGTAGTGGCTTCTCCAATGGTCCTCTAGTGCTACTTTCTTTGAGAGTTCTCTATTTATCACTATCCAACCCCTCGTCCTGCCAATTCTCTATTACAGGTAGTACTTCTTTCTGTTAAACTTGCCCTGTTCTCATTACTATGTGGGTTTTCTCTAGTGATTAAACCAGACTGATATAACCTTCGAGATTATTCCTCACCTGCTTTTCTGGCTTTTGTTAGTTTATAAGAGTAGGGCCTGTAAGTGTTGGGTCACACTACTTCTTCCTGGAGCAGGGACTATATTTCCCTGTTCTTTCTGTGCTATAACTTGACTCATGTTTATTGGCTCAGAGGAAATGAAAGGCAGCAGGGCAAGCATAGCTTGTAGGTGAGGTCTTTGTCTTAGAGGAAGCTTATCTACTGTACAATGTGGGAGGAAGGGAAAGGCTTGCTGGTCTAGAGAAATTTGGGGAATGTGGCTGTTCAAGATTTTTGGACTCTTCTACCTAAATATTCCTAGACCAGACTGGCTTTTTTCCTATCAGGGCCCAAACTTTGACTGCAGAAAGCTGGTGAGACTGTGAATGCAGTCTTTGAATTTCTTCTCCCCTTACAATTAAATCTTAGGCTCAACTTTTAGCTCAAACAGCCATATGTTTGCATAATGTAAGGTTTTCTTTAAATAGTGCAAAGAAAAATTTCTGAATTTCATGCCATAGCTTGCATAGATAATTGACTGATCTGACCTTGTAATTTTCTTTTTCTAGTTATCTAAAGTCATTTAAAGCCAACCAACTCTACTCCTTAGCACAATGGCTTCTTGTGTTGTTCAAGATCCACTGCCACCTGCAGAAACCATGCTCTACACTGTGCTGCACCTTAGCCACTGCCGTGAAGTAGTACTGTTCTATTATTGCTGTATTCCTGTCCTTGTCACCACTCAGCTCCACAGTTGCAGTGAGCTCTTACCAAGGTGCATGATCCAGTTCCAGAATCCTATCCTGCAAGTCTCACTCTGAGACTGGAAGGCTCACCACAACTGCATCAGCCTAGGTTACTTCAGGAAAGCGAGTCCAAGGCAGGCTTTCCCCATGGGGAGCTTGTGGAGTGATACCAGGGAGGTGAGTGTGAAGTGTGAACTGCGAAATGTGAAAACTCAGCACAAGGGTGTGATATTGGTACGGTCACTGCCACGAGCAGTGGAGACTCAGGACTCTGAGGAGCCATGTAATATTCAGGATTTTCCACCCAAGAGGTAGAAGAGAAGAGCATTTGTCTATAGCTTCTTGTTCTCCATCGTTCAGTTGGGTGACATTCACTCCCTGTGCCTCCAGGACAGATAGATTGGGTCCCTGTGGGTGTATGTTGCAGTCTGGGCATCAGAAAAGGCCCAGGGCAGAAAGAAAGCTACACTGTACAGCTGCCTTGAGCTGCTGTAAGTTGATATCTGGCAAGACTGATGGTGGCAGCAAGGCTGGAGTAAAAGATGGGATGAGAGAATGTGTATGACACAGTGAACAAGGAGGAAAGTACTGTAAAGTGAAGTTCTCAAGGTAAGCCGAGCCGGACCATGTAAGATCTTGAAAGCTGTGGTTAAACATTTGACTTTTTTCTAAGTGTCTCAGGAAACCATTGAAATGGTTCTAAACAAGGAGTAATGTGATCTGCTTCAGGATTTTAGAAGATCATTCTATGAGTTGCATGGGAAATGAGTACTGGGCACAGAGGACATTTAGGAAGCTGTTATAAGACCTGTGTGGTGGCACGTACTGTAAATCCAGTTACTCTGGAGGTGGAGATCAGGAAATTCACAGTTTGAGGCCAGCCCAGGAAAAAAACGTTAGTGAGACCTCCATCTCAACAAACAAACTGAGCATGGTGGTATGTGCCTGTAATCCCAGCTATTCAGGAGGCGTTGGTAAGATTGTGTCCAAGGCTGGCCCCAAACAAAATGTGCAAAGTCCTATCTGAAAAGTAACTAAAGCAAAAGGGGCTGGGAAAATGGCTCAGGCCCTGGGTTTAAACAACAACAACAAAAAGTAACCCACTAAAACCCTAAAAGCTATTATAGGAGTCCAAGGGAAAAGATGACGGTGAATTGGCATAAGATGATGGTAGTAGACAAAGGGGAAATGTTTGAGTTGGAAAAGTATTTTGGATTTGAATTAGATAAGATTCACTAATTTGATCTAGAAACTAGCAAAAAGTAGGATTCAAGGATGATTCTTGGGTTTTTTACATGGGAAACATTGTGTTCATATGATCCAGTAATTCATTTGAGTGCATACTCAGAAACAATTGAAAGCAGAGACTTACACTATTTGCATATCAAAATTCATAGTAGCATTATTCACGGTAGCCCAATTATGGAAGCACCCTAATCCATTGATGGATTAGTGGATAGACAAAATTTACCTGTACATACAATGGAATATTGTTCAGTAGTGAAAAGAAATAACATTTGGATATGTGCTACAACATGGAGGCACCTCAAGGATATTATACTAAGTTAAATAAGCCAGATGCAGAAAGACAAACATTAACTGTTTCTACTTATATGAGACATCTAGAACAGCCCCACTCAGAGAGACAGAGAGCAGAGTGGTGGTGACTCACAGGAGAGGGGAGGCAGGAGGCCTGAGGAGTTGCTGGTTATGAGAATGGGTACAGAGTGTTAGTTTGGGATAATGATGGTTGGTGGTGATGGTTGCACATGTCAGTGTTAGTGAATTGCAGTTAAAATGGTAAATTTCATTATGTATGTTTTACCAATATAAAAAAAGAAATAGAGTATTGAATTCAATATAGGGGATTCCATATCCAGATTATTAACAAATGAAGAGTGCATATATGCCAGCTGATAGGAGAAGAGGACGGTGGGAGGTGGGGATGGGAACTCTCCATTGAGGAGGTAGGTGCAGCTAGCTCTTGTACAACGTCCTGCAGCACTGTGGTTATATTGTGTAATCCCACAGTTCTTAGTTCTTTCTCCAGCTCTAAATATTGGTGAGAGGTTGCTCATGGAATCTTATGTGACTCACTAAAAAGAACAAAAATTACTGACTCAAAGTATGGAAATTCCCATATTTTGTCTTGCAACTACCTGCTGAGCAAGATATATGTTTCTTCCACATAACAAATGTCAATGGAAACCTTGAAAAGTATTTATTTCCAACTGCAAAATCACATTTTCTTTTTTCCCCCACTGCTAACTCATCTGTATTTGTTACCTCTTAAAGAAGAATGTTCGTGGGCACTTTGTTGAGTAGGGGTCTTACAACCTACCTAGGAAGTTTTGTTTCTCTAAACGGTACTTTTCTTTGGAAAACAAGGCTTGGGGAAGAGTTCCTCCCATCAAGTTGTTTCAGTTTCACATACTAATTTTTCTAGACTAGTACATGCAGAACTATAAAGGATGGTAAATTTACACAGTGTGCCCTACAAGATGAAACTCAAGCTGTATGTTAACAAAAATTTTCTTTTTAAAAGTCGAGGTATCGCAGAACACTTCAGTGACAAAAGCAAAATCATATTTTCTGTAATCTCTTTTATGTAACGCATGGTAATTTTTGTAAAGACTGTCCTTGAATGAGTTTATCTTGCCCAATAACTAATCTGAGATAGAGTCTTCAAGACCTTCTTGCTTTTAATATGAATGATCTGTTAACAGGAAGTTTCTTGGGCTCTTTGAATGTCCTTGTCATGTCTCAGTCCCATCTTAGAACACTGAGTGCTTTGAGGGAATGCTTATCTCTGCACAGTGGGCTATGTTTAATTTTTGGTTTCTGCTTTGCTAGAGTAAGGTCTATTACAAATTTATTAAAATTTCACTGATAACTGATCTTTGAAAATGACATTGCATGGCTTACTGCATGGAGTGTGAGTTAGGAAGACTCTTAGGGACCTCTGGATGGTTCCACAGCTGCACTGTAGTTGTTACTGATGTGTTAGAATAGCCCTGTAGTTGTTCTAGCAGATTTTCTCAAGAAGGGTTGAGGGGGGTAGGGTAAGGAGGGAACTTGATTTTCTGAGCACTTAGATGTGCCAAACCTCTTGCTAGCAGAGCTGCATCAGGATATTGGCTTATTCTCTATTTTATGTCTAGTGATTCTTATTCTTCCTTCAGATCTCATCACCAATGTTGCTTCTTATGTGGAGCTTTCTCAGACTTGACCAAATGTTCCTATCATACATTCTCAGAGCACCATGAACCTCCACCATAATATATATCATGCCTGAAACCTGATATTTGTGTGATAAATTTTACTAATGTCTATCTTCTCAGTTAACGTCTAGGTTTATGAGGGTTGCCCAATCAACCAGAGGTGATGGTTTTGCTTACCATCAGATTCACAGTATCTGCCACAGTGATTGTTTAACAAAGAGTTAGTGAACAAACACATGGTTAGGAGTATGAGAAATTTAAATACCTAAATTTAAATTCTCATGTAATAAACCAAATAAGGACCCAAAAGATGTCAAGTCCAAATCCTTGAAACCCATAAATATTACCTATTTTGGAAATAGTTTCTTTGGAGATATAGTTAAGGGTTTAGAGATGGTGAGAGTATCGTGGATTATCTGGGAAACACTAAATGAAGTAATGTGTCTTTATAAAAGAGAGGCCAAAACAGAAAAACGGAAAGACAAAACAAGAGCCTGGAGTGATGTGATCACAAGCCATGGAAGGCTGGTGGCCACAGAAGCTGGAAGAGGCACAGAATAGTCTCCATCCTTTAGAGCCTCCTAAAGGAGCATGGACCAGCTGGTACCTTGACTTTGGCAATGTGAAATTGATTAGACTTCTGGTCTCCAGTACTATGAGACAATAAATTTTTTTTTAAAAGCTACTAATTTGTGGAGTTTATTACAACAGCCAAAGGAAACAAATACACCTGGCCCTACAAATTATTAGATAGGCTGTATGACCTCAGGCATTTTATTTAACTTTGAACTGTCTGAGTCTGTATCCTCATGTCTTAAGTAGGAAAATCATACCAGATGTCCTGATAAATATGGTAATATATGAAAAGTGCATTGCAAATAGTAAGACCATATTGTAAATGCTTTAAAGAATAATTATTACAGGCAGGGGGTGCTCTCAGGTGGTAGAGCGCCTGCCTAACAATCGCAAGGCCCTGACCCCTGCAAAAAAAGGAATAATTATACCAATTTTTGTTAGATACTTTGCAAATTATCACTTTTAATTCTCATAGAGCTATGATGTTGTGTACCACATTTCCTCATTTTATAGGTAAGGAAACAGACCTAGAGAAGTTAAGCAACCCTCTCAAATTGAATGAAAGATACCATGAGGATGATTTTTAAAATATTTCAGAAGTGCTTTTTTTTTTTTTTTAATATTCCGAGTATCGTATTGCCCAGGGACACCCCATCCATTGAAATAATGGTTTCAGTGTTTCAGAAGGACAGATACGAATTAGAACAAAGACATGACTGTCAAATGGGATTTTCAAGTCTCCAGCACAGGATTAATCTTGAAAGCCAGGCTTTGTTAAGTGAGAAAGGGTTTTAAAAATTCTTTCAGCAAGAAACAGGACTGGGGGTATTTGTCAAGTTTTGTCTGACTGAAAGAACACAGAAGATATGAAGAAAATCCTTGCCATAAGGAAGAGAGAGGGAGAAGAAAGTTACTTCTGACCCAATGGATTGTCTGAAAGAAGGGAGAAATGACAGGAGTGAAAGCAAGTATTAAGAATTTAGTGCTGTAGTTGTAATCCTATCTATTCGCCAGGAGGCAGAAATCAAGAGAATTATGGTTTGAGGCTAGCCAACACAAAAAGGGCTGGCAGACTGGCTCAAGTTGTAGAGCACCTGTCTAGCAAATGCAAGGGCTTGAGTTCAAACTCTGTTACCACTAGTGAGAGAGAGACAGAGACAGAGAGAGAGAGAGAGAGAGAGAGAGAGAGAGAGAGAGAGAGAGAATTTAGTGCTATGCATGGTGATGCACACCTGTAATCTCAGCACTCAGGAGGCTGAGGCAGCAGGTTTGCAAGTTCCAGGCCAGTCTGGGCTACATATTGACACCCTGTCTCAGAAAAAACCCACAAACAAACAAACATAAAAAGGAACTAACCTGACTTCCTATCTTGCTATATTTTGGATCTTGAAAGTCCCCTAAGGCTCATGTGTTAAAGGCTTGGTTTCCAGACTGTGTTGCTACCTCCTGAGGTGGTAGAACCTCTAGGAGGTGAGGCCTAGTGGAATGGAGTTAGTTCATTGAGGAATGCCTTTGAAGGGGTATCAGGATCCCACTTCTCTCCCTTCCTTTGTCTTTTGCATCCTGGCCATAAGGTGAACAACTTGCTCTACAATGTGCTCCACACCATGATGTGCTGCCTTGCAAGAGGCCCAAAAGCAACAGAGCCAAGCAACCATGGACTGAAACCTCCGAAACCATGAGCCCAAATAAACCTTTCCTCCTTATATGGTAACCTCAGGTATTTGAGACATGGAAAGCTGACTAGCACATCTTCTGCCATGATCCTGCACTTGGGATAACTCCTCACATGATCTGTAAGGCCTTATTAAATGTTTGGCTCAAATCAGTCTCTGTAGCCAATGTCTGTAATCCTCATTACTCAGGAGATGGAGATTGGTACCATCTGAGGTTCAAGGCCAATGTGGGCAAAATGTTCACAAGACTTCATCTCAACCAATGGTTGGGTGTGGTGGAACATACCACAATGGCATAAATAAAGCAAAATCCAATCTCAAAAATAACCAATGCAAAAAGGGCTGGTGGCATGGCTCACGTGGTAGAATGCCTGTCTAAGAAGTGTAAGACCTTGAGTTCAACCCCTAGTACTCCCTCCCTAAAAAATGATTGGCTCTAGTTTCTGGACTTACTTTCATCAGTCCAGAAACAAGCTGGCCAGGGATGGTGTAACTACTTGAGAAAACCATTAAAGACTCAGGTTCTTTCTTGCACCTTACTCTGCCACCCACTCTGTAGATCTGTCATTATAGTTGCAAGCTAGCTGCTCCTCTTTTAGGAAATTTGTGACCTAAAAGAATAAAGAGTGGAGGTGAAATGACAAAGGGGTAAATGGTGTTTGTCAAATGAGCCAGCAGTTCCTTTTCACCAGGAAAACGGTACCTTCCCAAAAGACCCACATAGCTGACTTCCACTTTAATCTCTTTGGCCAGAATGACTCCTTTAGCTGAAGAGAGCATAGGGAAGCTAAATTTTAAACTAAGCACTTTTCTACATGAAACAAGGAAGAAAAGGTGTTGGGAAGCAACCAGAGAAAGCTAAGTACTGGTATTTTATTGAGACAGGGTCTCTATGTTGCTCAGGATGGCTTTGAACTACTAGACTTAGGTGATTCTCTTGCCTTAGCCTTCCAAGTAGCTGGGACTACTGGTGGACGCTACAATACCTGTTTGATATTTATTTTTAAAATACACATTTTAGTAAAAGTATTTTGTTACCTGAAAGAACTGTCAAGGATAAACAAAGTTGATACTAAAGTGACTCCAGAAAAGATTTTATTGAATGCTACTAAGGCCATAGGAAGAGAGTCCATTATGAATTTCACTTCCCTGAAACAAAGGCTGACTTTTTAAAGGCAGGGCTGATGTTAAGGGAAAGGAACTGAAGGATTTGAGGCATTTGTATGCTTGTGTGTGTGTTCGTGTGACCAGGTTATCTGGGTTTAACTGGCACTTATCCAGAGAAGAAACCTCTATCTTTATGACAGGAGGCAGTCGTGCAAGTTAAAGCCTGGTACCTAGTTTTCATAGGTATGTTTGCATCTTCAAGGGATGGCTCTCAGGTCCTTTAGGAAACTGTTGGCTGGTAGACTTACATCTCAAAGATTAGAGAAAGATTTATAATTGCAAGCTTTCTAAAGTAACTTCTCTAAGAAGAGTTAAGGGGCCTATCTGCCTATGACCACGTTTTGGTTGGAAAAAAAAGAGAAAATTCTCCAAACTTTATCAGGCAGGCATGTTAAGGAAGTCCGGGGTCACCCCAAAGACAAGGTTTTAAACTTCTGGATGCCATATTAGAGTAGGGTCAAGCCTCTTAGTGCAGAGGTTTCCGAGTCATTATGTACCGGGTTCTGCAATTTTCAGGATATGGTTGTTAAAATTTGATTAATCTGACTTTTAAGATGGTCAATGCTTTACACTGTGTCTGAACCGCACCACTGAAACAGTGGCGTATGTACTTAAAATTCTCAAACCTGCAACACTAATAAGTTAATGAGTAAATAAAAGATTACAAACTGCTTTGGACAACCTGGGTTTCCAACTGAATACTTTTTGCTTTTCGAGTTTATTATCCAGGCTGTGTGCCCATTTCACAGCTTGTCTATCTGCCAAGGGTTCCCTAGGGCCAACCACACCAGGCAAAGCCTCATCCGAATGTCTCGCTCAGAAAGGAAACGTCTCAAGATACATGCATTACAATCTCTTCTACCTCTTCTTCTCGTAATCACGGGTAGTTCAAGAAAGGACCAGGACGCTGGGGGTTCTGTTATATACTCCTGTCATAAAACGCAGGGCAGCAAACTTCTCTAAAACTCTCTTTCGGCCGCTTTCGTCCCGCCGCAGTGCCTGGTTTCTCCCCACTCTCCTTTCCTCTCGCGCTGTCGCGGGACTTTGCTCCGCCTGCTCAGTACGCCTGCGCCGACGGGGAAGCGGGACCGGGAAGGCGTCACCCACTCCGCACGACTTTTGTTTTGCGGCATGGCTGTAAAGCGCTGTCGCGCACGTGGAACGTCATGCGGCCCGAGCCGCTGTTCCCGGCTGCTGGCGCTGGGGCTGTCGGAGTTAATTGTTGGTGTGAATTTCCGCCTCGCACTGGGGAAAACGCCGGGTTGTAATTTTGGGAGAGTTCGTGGTCTGCGTGTGTTTATAGTTAGAGCGTCCTCTTTTCGGGAGCGGGAGGGCGGCCGATCCTAGTGCCCGCCAGATTCCCGCAGCCGCGGCGCGGGCTGTGGGCGGGCGGAGGCCCAAGCCGAGAGCTGAGTAGCTCCGCGAAGCCGCCCGCCGGACGCCGATGGCCGGACGCTCCCTGGGGAAGGCTTTAGCCGCAGTGTCTCTCTCAGTGGCTCTGGCCGCAGTGACTGTCAGGTCCTCAGGCTGCGGCGGCATCCCGGCATACAGGTATCCATTCCCGTCCCATCCCGTGGGGCTGGGGTGGGAAATCCGCTTCCTTCCCCGCGGATTGCTTCCGAATCTGTATAGCCGTATACACGTTTTTAAAAAGGCTCCGAAACGTGTTATCTGTCCTGTGAGGAAACTAGTGACAAGGGCCTTTCTTGACCTCTTATTTTGACGTTTGCCGTCCTCCATCGGTCACCAACATTATGATCACCAGAGAGTTTAAATTGCACTTGTTGGGGACGGTATTCCCCCGTGTCATTTGAACTGGCTTTGTTTCTATCAATATGAGTAATAGATGTTGCTGTCTACACAGGAGGGCTGGTACTAGGTTGCCTAGACTGACGGCGTGTGCTAGGTGCCGTGAGGACAAGTCAGAAGTCCCTCTTTTCCCAAAATTCACAGTAGTGGTGGGCATAGTTTCCCCAGCTTTGTTTCTTAGTGTGACTTATAAAGTTAGTAAGCCCAGATTTCTATTATGTTCTCTAACGCCAGTCTTCGCATACCCTCCTCCTCCCTTTTAAAAACTTTGATTTTATCCTGTGATAAATCTTTGTCAGGTTTTAGTTTTGAGGGTGAGGAGGGAGGAGGATTAATTTTCCTGATTATTGCCCTTGAGCCCACTGGGTCAAGCTTGAACGTCTTCCTGGGCTCTCTTGTAGGAGGGGCATTTCCTCTGCACCCTGTGTGTGTATTTTATTTTTTGCATTCAATATGTTTTATTTTATTTAATTCACATAGTACACCTTAATCAGGAGATATTTCCAAATGAAAAAAATTCAAGTTAAATATTTCAGATAAATGTGTCCAAGGTTACACATGAAGTATTTTTGCAAAATAAGGATATAAACCTAGTTCTGTTGACCCAAGTGCAAATTTTAGTTGATTATTCTACTTAATACCTTCTAGGAAAATTTTTCAAAGCAATTCTTAACTTTCCTGATATTTAACTGGAAGCACATATAGGATGAGTGCCCTGGAGAGATATCAGTCTGCTTTCTTTTCTCACATTTTTCTAATCTGCAATTCTTTTTTTTTTTTAACATAACATTTTATTTTATTTATTTTTTTATTTCTTCCTTCTAACCCCCCCTCCCTTTTTCCTGCCCCCTCCCTCTCCCCCCCTACCCCCTCGCTTCCAGGCAGAAACTGTTTTGCCCTTATCTCTAATTTTGTTGAAGAGCGTATAATCAATAATGACAAGGGGGTTTTGCTAGTTGAGATTGTGTGTGTATTTTAAATCCCAAGGAATCTTATTTCTTTATTATTTATTTACAGTACCACTTGAGCCACTCGACCAGCCCTTTGTATATATTCTTGAACATAATTTGTTCTCTATTTTGTAGCCCAATATGATTCCACCCACTGTCCATCTTTCTGACAGTGGTTAAAACCTCTCACACACTAGTGGCCTACTTCCTCCGCTGCTGTAGATTTAGTTTCTTTATAATTATCTTTGTCTTCTTTCATTGTAATTTGGGGAGGAAATGCTGTGTCTGTTTTCTGGGAGTTACTAGTGCTATTTTTGTTAGTTTCCTCCAGAACAATGTAAAGTTTCATTTTAATAATGCTGAGAACCCTAGGTTAAAGAGGTGTATGCAGAACCGAAGACTTCATACCGGCTTAGAAGAAAAAGCCAGAAGCTAAGCCAACAAATAGGTGTTGGAGTATTTCATATTACAAAGCATCTGTGGAGAGAAAAAAAGAAATGGAGCATCAAGATTTTTATGACTCTTTAACAATTGAGGAAAACCCAGAAAATGATAGTTTTGCAATTAATGCTTGTGTGTGTGTGTTTTGTTTTTTTTTTTTTTAATTCTGGTTTTTTGGTTTTTAAACAGGGTCTTGCTATGTAACCCAGGTTGCCTTGAATTTGTGATGCTCTAGCCTCAGCGTCCAGAGTGCTGGGAGAACAGACATGTAGCACCATGCCTGCTGTGGTGTGTATGTGTTTTGAGTACAATGTTTCAAATGTTTTTCCTAGAAAGAATGATAACATAGGTAGTCCTGTTCCTGGATTTCAAATGGGATCCATTCACACCATAAATCTGTGGAGAAAATTTATATTTTGTTCCTGTTTATACATATATAAATATGTGACTTAAAAATGAAGTCGAGATAATAATAGGGTTGTGGATAGAGCCTGGAGTTCTGAGCCATTTTGCCTGGATTTGGATTCTGATTCCGCAATCAGTTGTATGACCTTGGATAACTTGTTTAGCCTTTCTGGGCCTTAACACATTTATTTCTAAACTCAGAGTGGTGAGGACCAAAAAGTTAGTAATATTGCAGTGCTCAGCACTGTGTTGAACACAGTAAACCCTCGCTATATACATCTTGCTAATTATTAAGACTGTTAGCATTCTTATAGATTTTCCTCATTTCAAAGCACTGTCAGTATTGCATTTAAGTTTGCCAGACCTAGGAACTGGGTTTTACTTTGTAATATCTACTTCATTAGCTATGTAATTTCCAAATAGGCCCAATATATTTCTTGCAACTATGCAATTAAAAAAGCTTTAGGTTTTGTATTTATATATAAGTATTCTTGTTCTGATCCCTTTCAGTGTTGCACATGAAACAGCAGATGAAACAGCATTAGTACTTCTCTGTGTGGTAAGACGAATAGTCTGATTTTTAAACTTTTTCTTACACAATTAAATTTTTTGTTCAAGTAAACAAGTGTGTAAGTTTTCTCTTGTCAGAGTTGGTAGCAGATTTGTGGACTTCTACATGCTGGTTCTTCCTAAATCAGGGGTGAGAGAACCTCAAAATACTTTAAAAACTGATTTTTTTCTTGGATGGGATAGAGTGGAATAAGATCAATTTCCTGTGGGTGTTTTTTTCCTAGCCAACTCCCAACCATGAAGCATGACTCATTTTGTAATAGAATTCAGTTTGATACCAGGGCTCCATGTTAGTTTTGCTTTTAAAATCACATCCTTGGAATCTGTTGCTAATTTTGATGAATACTTGTCTCATATTTATACATTTTTATTTAGCATGTGTTTAGAATGACTGAGGAATATTTTTACTTTTCAGAGTATTCATTCATTAGTTGCCAAAGGTGTGGCAACTAAACCAAGGAAGTCATTCAACTAAACCAAGGAAGTCATTGTAACATGAAAATATGAGTGAATTTCTACACTCGTGCCTCCACCCCTTTTTTTTTTGGTGATAGGGTCTCACTATGTAGCCCAGGCTGGGCTTGAACTGGTAATCTTTTTGCCTCATCTGCCTGAGGATTACAGACATGTGCCACCATGCCTGGTGATTTACCACTTTTAATAAAGTTAGTCACAAATTAAATATCTTTTGCCTTTCACAAGTATTCAGTCTTTCTGGGGATTTTAACTTCTTTATTGGTCACGTTTCCCCTGAATTTTGGGTGTTTGAGAAAACCTTCCCTACACAGAGCTAGTGCAAAATCAAATAGCAGTGTCAAAGTCTGTAAATGGGATAAAAGAGAACAGCTTGGATTGCACATAGCGCTGTAGACACCCCAAAACAGGAAAGAAACCAGTTAAAAATCAAGGGAGAGGAATGGAGGTGTGGCTCAGTGGCAGAGCACGTGTCCAGCAAGCGCAAGGTCCTGAGCCCAACCTCCAAGTGCCACCAAAAAAAAAATGCATATACATATTTATCTATATATGTGTGTGCGTGTGTGTGTGTGCGTATGTAAATATTAAGGGAGAGAAAACAGTTCGGCAGTGTCTCACAAAACTAAATATACTGTTTTTGTATGATTCACCACTCACACTTTTTGGTATTTACCCAAATGATTTGAACACTTCTGTCCACACAAAAACGTGCACACAAATGTTTTTAGAAGCTTTATTCATAATTGCAAAAATTTGGAAGCAGCCAAGATGTTCTTCAGTAGGTGAATGGGTAAATAAACTGGTACTAAAAAGAAGTATCAAGACATGAAAAGACAGAGGAATCTTACATGCTTATTACTAAGTAAAGCCAGTTTGAAGAGGCTGTATGATTCCAACTGTATGACGATTTTTGCTACCAGAAAGAAAATAAAGAATTGGGGGGATGGGTGGATGAATTGAGAGAGAAAGATGATGGTTTTAAAATAGTTACTGTTTAAGGCAATTTAGGTTCACAGCATAACCAAATGGAAAGTACAGAGATTTCCCATGTACCCCCCACCCTTACACAAACATAGCCTCTTCAAATGGAATGTACCTACAGAACATTCCATTCAGTTACATTGGTAACACTTATTGAACCTACACTGACATCATTAACACTCAGTTAGGGGTCACTCTTGATGTACTTTACGGTTTGGACAAATGTGTAATTACATTTCTATTATTCACTATACACACTCTGTTGAAGGGCCAGGTGGAGGTGGGATATGCAGCCTTTGAAGGTCAGTTAAGAATTTTAATTAAAAATTACTAGGCAAGTGTAAATACATGATTTGTCCTAGATGCATAGAATTGGTCATACCTCCCTTTATTTGGTATGTTTGGGTAGTCTTTCTTTTTTTCCCTTGCTTCCTTTTCTCCTTTTTATTGTTGTTTTTCTCATCCCTTCCAAACACCTTCCTTTTTTTTCCCTGTTTCTCAATCCTTTGCTCCTTCCTTTCTTTTCCTTCTTTCCTTCCTATTCTCCTTTTCTACCTCAATCCACATCAGCACTGTGTTTTCTAACCCATATTAAGAACATGATGAGGGCTGGTGGAGTGGCTCAAGTGGTAGAGTGCCTGTCTATTAAGCATGAGGCCTTGAGTTCAAACCCCAGTAGCAAAAAAAAAAAAAAAAAAAATGGTAATATGGGTCTTTTTTAAATTATAGTTTCCCCATATTCATATCATAAATAGTATCGACATTTGTAGTAGTCAAAATAATGCCCTTTCCAAGATGTCCACATCCTAATCCCTGGAACCTTTGAATATGTTGCTTTATATGAGAAAAGAGACTGCAGATATGATTTAGGATAAGGACTTAAGATGGGGAAATGGGTTATCCACCTGATGATTAGCATCCTTAAAAGTGGAGAGGTGTTCCTGGCCTGTGGTTAAAGACAGACGTGACTGCAGAGCAATGGTCAGGGAGGACTCAATGTTGCTGGCTTTGAAGATGATGAAAGGTGGCCGTGAGCCACAATGAATAAAAATAATGAAAGTCAGTAACCTTATTCCTGATCTTAGTGGAAAAGCTTTAATTCTTTCATCACCATAGCATCAACTGAGGGCTTTTATATCTGCCTTTTATTATGTTGAGGTAGTTCCCTTCTGTTCCTAGTTTGTTGAATATTTTTATCATGAAAGGGTGTTGAGTTTTGTCAAAGGATTTTTCTGCGTCAGTTAAGATGACCATGTGATTTTTCCCTTCACTCTCTATGTGGTGGTATCACATCCATTGGTTTTTGTATGTGGGACCATCCTTATATTTCAGGAATAAGTCCTTCTTAGTTATGATGGATAATCCTTTAATGTGCTGTGGAATTCTGTTTGTTAATATTTTGTCTTTTTTTTATATCAGTATTCATCAAGGATATTTGTTTGTACTTTTCTTGTAGTGTCTTTGTGTACTTTTGGCATCAGGATAATATTAACCTCATAAGATGAGTTTGGAATTATGCTCTCCTTTATAATTTTTTGAAAGAGTTTAAGGAGGATTGATTTTAATTGTTCTTAAATGTTTGGTAGAATTTACCAGTGAAGCTGGGTCCTGGACTTTTGTGTTGTTGGGAGTAAATAGATACTTAAAAAAAATCATATTTTAAAATTATGTAGAGCCCCATTCAAACTTTACCACCTATGTCTGTGTTTTCCTTTATGGCTTAGGAGTCAATTCAGAATCAGTGATTACATTTAGTTGTCAGGTTCTTTTTTCTTTTTTTTTTAGGGATAGGGAAAACACAATCTTTACTAATATTTATGCATATCACAGAAAATAGGTTGCTTAGTATTGAACAAGTTAATTGAGTATAGTAGCAATCTCAGCAGGCAGAGAGGGGCCTAGGGCAGAAGAATTAGAGGACAGAATGGACTACATCAGGAGACTGTCTTAAAAAAATTAAATAGCTCATTTAACACTTAAGTTCAAGTTGCAAATTTCTGAAAAATGCATGAAGTATTATCTTGTGTGAAAAACAAGAGCTAGGGCTGGTGGAGTGGCTCAAGTGGTAGGAGTGCCTGCACAGCAAGCATGGGGGCAAGAAAAGAGGAAGGTAGGGTAAGAAAGTAATTGAGGGTGTAATTTGATCAAAGAACTTTATATGTCATGCTCATTTAGTTTTTGTCTATCTGAATGAGTTCTTCCATCTTTATCTTTCCTGCTCTTAACCAATTTCAAGGGTACAGACCTTTATTCTGTAAGATGTCCCTTAACCAGGATGTGTTCTATATTTCTTCCTGCCCAGATTTGGGTCTTCTGTTGTCAGAAATGATTGTTATGCACTTCTCAGAGCATAATGTCACTAATTCCACCATGGTCAAGTTAGTGTTTGCCCCATCAAATTGACTAGTATTGTGAGAGCAGGGGAAAGGAACTGTCATAAGTTTATCATGTTTTCAGAATCCCTGTTCTAATTTAGATGTTCTTATTAAGAGTCACCAGGAATTTTTATTTTTAAGAAAAGTTTTTAGGTTAAGAGGAAACATAACAAAGTTTTGTTATGCTCTGAGGCTAGTGTCAAGATTTGGCTATTATTATTATTTTTTACATATGCTAGCCAGTTATTCCACACTTGTTTATTTAAGTTTTGCTCTAAAGTTTAATAATCACTGTCTACCTTCTAAGAATATTACAGTAATTGCTTTTTATTCATTGTAAGGAATTTATAACAGTATATTTTTATTTTCCCATTCTTTTTTGGGTATTTTTGCTGTATGTTTTATACATGCTTGTTAGACAGCTGGTGGTTTTAAAAGAAACATATTTTTTTACATAGCCTCTTAAGTGTGAAGCCCTGAGTACCATACCCCCAAATAAATAAATTCAGTCAGTAGGTTCCAATGAATAAGATTTAGCTTTTAAAAATTATATTTGAAAACCTGTCACAGATCATCTGTTATGCATCACATTTTCTTATTTTTAAAAAGTTTTTGAAACTTAAAAACCTTTTTTGGGTCTTTGGATTACATTATTTAATTAATATACTTTTGGTATTTCTATAAAATGTTTTCCTTTTTTTCTTCCCCAGCAACTCGTTTTCATCCTGTTGGTTTCATCTTAATGCCAACATCATGTCTGGTTCTAATGGTGCCAAAGATAATTCCCATAACAAGGCCCGGACATCTCCTTATCCAGGTTCAAAAGTTGAACGCAGCCAGGTTCCTAATGAAAAAGTGGGCTGGCTTGTGGAGTGGCAAGACTACAACCCTGTGGAATATACTGCAGTTTCTGTCTTGGCAGGACCCAGGTGGGCGGATCCTCAAATCAGGTAAGCAAATAAGCTGACATTAGGTGTGTGGAAGACTTTCAGAGAAGGTCATGGTTGTATTTGTGAATGATCACTTTTACACTTGAGGAAAATTTTTGTCTATGCTTGGCTTTATTATAACTCACTCTCCACATTTGCTTGATTTTTTTTTTTTTTTTTGCCAAATCTAAACAGTTCACATTTGCTTATTCTTTTTGGGGTTTTAAGAGAATCCTTCCTGATAGGCAAATCTGTTTTGGTTTGAAATAATTGTTATGAAATAATAAAAACTGATAGTTTCTGTACATCTTTTATGGTTATTTCCCAACATAGCTAGATTTATATTACTAAGAATAGGATGATGAGAAGTTAGACCAGTATGAAAAAATTAGGACAGGAATAGTAATGGGGGAGAGAGAGAAGGAGAGAGTAAGAATGTGACTCAAGCAAAATGCTTTGACTAAGTTCATAAGTGCTGCACCGGCTCACATTATTTTTTTTTTCAGTTTTGTCAAGGTGCAATTGGCAAGTAAAAATTGTATATATTTAAGGTGTGCAATTTGGTGTTTTGATACATGTATTCATTGGGAAGTGATCACCACCATAAAACCAATTAACATATCCATTACAGCTCACATACTTTACTATTTTTTTGTGGTAAGAACATTTGAGAGCTCTTGTCAGCAAGTGTCAAGTGTACAATGCCATTATTAACAGCTATGGCTACCAAGCTGTCCCGTAGGTGTCTAAAGCTCACCCACATGCAAAACTGAAACTTTGTATTTTTCACAACATCTCCCCAGTTTACCTACTCGTTTCTTTTAGTAGTAAATATAATGATAGAGGGTTTTTCTTTTTAAAAAAATAGTTCTTATTTATTAAATTTATTTTTATTTAGCTTTATTTTTTGATAAAAACATAAAAACTGCACATATTAATGGGGTGCCATGTGATGTTTCAATCCATCTGTGTATACCTTATGTAATGCTTGAATCAGGTTAAACACATTCATCTCCTCAGACATTTCATTTGTCCCTTCTTTATGGTGAAAACATTCAAAATTCTTTCTTCTAACTTTTTGAAATATATATAATCTGGAAGGCAGACATGGTTATCTCTATAGAAAAAAAATGCAGAAAGACAATACATGTTCTTACTCATATGTGAAAACTAAAAAAAGTTGATTTCATTGCGTAGAGATTAGAATAGTGGAACTGGAGGTTAGAAAGGGCCCTGGGGGTTTGGGGATTTAGCTCAGTGGAAGAGTGCTTGTCTGGCAAGTGCAAGGCCCTGAGTTCGGTCCCCAGCACTGAAAAAAAAAAAAAAATAGAAAGGGCCCTGGGAGGTTGGCCAACCAGTAGATACCAAAAATACACTTAACACTTATACAATAATTGTGTTATTCTATAGCACAGTGTGGAGACTAGAATTGTGAACAATTTACTACATATTTTATAAAGAACTAGAAAAGAGGAGTATGAAGATTTTAAAGAAATGATATGTAAGAAGTTAGAAATGCTAATTACTTTGCTTATTACAATTCTATACATATGTCAGATTATTACATTGTATCCCATGTATATGTACAATGATTATATACGTCCTTTAAAAAACCAACAGTACAAAAAATGGAAGGTCAGAAAGTTTGCTTTTGCCAATGGGTGCAGAGCTGGTAGGTGGTGTAGCTTGTACCTTTCAACTCACCCTTACTCCAGAGTTCATTCTCTTGACCACTTTGTTAAATTGCTACCCTGGTTTTTAAGCAGTTTTAAAAGTTTGATTCATTAGGCAAGTTTGTTATAAATGACAGTCATTTCAAGTCATTATTTAGATAAGTAAAAAAAATTGCTCTTTGGATGGCTCCAGTATTGGTTCTTCTTCTTCTTCTTCTTTTATTTTTTTTCTGAGACACAGCCTTCTCACTATGTAGCCCAGGCTGGCCTAGAACTTGTTATCCTCTTGCCTCACCCTCCCAAGTGTTGATATTATAGGTGTGGTTCATTAGGTTCCTAAGCTTCTCTATGGATTTATTCCTGTGATTTGAATTTTACTCATGGTTTTTTTTTATTCAAAGATGTTTGTGATTTTGTGATAATATTTGGATTATTAATCATGGGGATAACTTGTAGCAAACTTACCAGCTTTAAGTGAGCTCTGCCTCCCCCATTTTAAAGGATGTACATACTTACACATCCATCATATACATAACTAAGATTAATGATATTGGCAGGGTTGCCATATAATGTAAATAGACGAAGGTTAATACATTTTCTTGGTTTTCATTATTTGATTTCTCTTTATTTTTACTTCTTATTTTTTTGTGGTACTGGAGTTTGAACTCAGGGCCTCATGCTAGCTAGGCAGGTTGCTCTGACACTTGAACCACACTCTCAGGCCTTTTTGATTTAATTTTTTTCCAGTAGGATCTTGTGGGTTTTTTTTTTTTTCCCTTTCTGACCTAGACTCAGATACTCCTATTTATACTTTACTTGTAGCCTAAATTACAGGTGTTCCTCATCACACCAAGCCTTTTGTTGAGATGGAAGTCTCACTAACTTTTTGCCTGGGATGGCCTTGAATCTCAGTCCTCCTAATCTCCACCTCCCAAGTAGCTATGTTTACAGGTGTGAGCCATCATGGCTAGCCCTGATATTTTGAGACAGGGACTCACATTGTAGTCCAGGCTGGCTTGAATTCACTGCCTTTTTTTTTTTTTTGGTGTTGATGTGTACTGGGGTTTGAACTTGGGGCCTTGTGCTTGCTAGGCAGGCGCTCTACCACTTGAGCTACATCCCCAGTCCTGAAACTCACTGTCTTCTTGTGTCAGCCTCCTGAGTGCTGGAATTACTGGGGTATACCAGCATGCCCAGCTCAGAAAAATTTTTAAGAGGTGAATTTATCACCAAACAAATCAAGCTTTACTGTGAACCTTAATGCTTCAATTATATCTAGATTCACACTTGTTTTTCTAAGTGATGAATTTCTACAGTCTCAAGAGTATATTGTAACTCTGGCTTTACAATTTCATCATTTTCATTTTATATTTGTGTGTTAGGTGGTGGATTCATTAGAAATCTTGAAAGAATGCTTGGATCATTCCAATTGGGCATTATTCTTCAGACAGATCACAAATATATTCCTGTACTCACTTACTGAAGTTAAAGTAAGAAAGAAAGTGAAACCTATGTCAAAACTGCACAGGAAGTCCGCAGTAGTAAAAACTAATCTTTAAAACTTACTGTTTCTCAGGGATTCTGCTTCATATGAAGAACAGTTTGTTTACATTGTTAAGCTGTTGTAATAGGTAGTCATTATTTCCTGTTTTGCATCGGTTTTTCTCATTACAGTGAAAGCAGCTTTTCTCCCAAGTTTAATGAAAAGGATGGGCATGTCGAGAGAAAGAGCCAGAATGGCCTGTATGAGATTGAAAATGGAAGACCTAGGTAGGTACTGGGAATGGAACATCTAACAATAATGGGTCTTCAGAAGGTAAAAATTATTGTATAATTGTTTGTGCCAAAAATTTTACTTATGTCATCTAGTTAAATCATCATAGAACTCTGTGGGTGGATACTTTGAGTTCCATTTTACAAATAAGGAAAGTGTACAACAAACAGCTAGTAAGTGGCAGAGGCAGAATTGGAATATATCTTTTTGTAATTTTATCTTGAAGGTAGAAATAATTATTTGAATAAATTGAGAGAAAGCATTGAAAGTTGTATTTTCAGTTGTTATTTGTTGAATAATACTTGAAGGTAAGAATTTATCCAAACATGTAAGACTAAAAATAAGGGTAATTCAATATTTTTAACATCAAGGTTCTCTTTATAAACTTTCTTTTTTTTTTGCAGTACTCGGGTTTGAACTCAGGGCCTTCACCTTAAGCCACTCTATCAGCCCTATTTTTGTGAAGGGTTTTTTGAGATAGGGTCTTACAGAATTATGTGCCCAGGCTGGCTTTGAACCACTATCCTCCTGATCTCTGCTTCCTGAGTAGCTAGGATTGCAGGCATGAGCCACCAGCTCCCAGCTCTAAACTTTTAAAAATGATTTTTCTACTGGGCATGGTGGTTCATGCCTGTAATTCCAGCACTTGGGAGACAGAGGCAGGAGGATAGTGAGTTCCAAGCTGACCTGGATGAAATGGTGACTTTCAGGTCACTCTAGGCTACATAGTGAGACCCCAAAAAACATTAAAATGATTTTTCTACACAACTTTCTTTTCCTTAAGAAGACATTATAAAAGTGAGGAAGAAAGGTAGAAAAGATAAAAATGAAAAGATTAGTAATGATAATAAAATAGTAATAGAGTTAATAATAAAGATAAGATTAATAAGCCCGAAATAAAATAAGGGAAGTATCACAATCATGGTATATCTTATAAAGATGCTGCAGTCTGTATTCTCAGTTCCTCTAGGACAAGGAAATGTGAGTGTTTTTCTCACCCTCATTTGAGTCCTTTAGTTTTGCTAAGTTCTTTCTTTGTCATAATTTATTCACCTGTCTATGTTATTAGTCTTTTCAAGTCAAACTTTTGATTTGATTTATTCCCTGGGTACTTTTCTGGGTAAAACATATGAAAGGAGATGTATATATATCTAAAAGGTTAGGCAGCAAAGTCAAGGTAGAGTGTTGTTTTAGTTAAGATTTGACTAACAGAAGCCAGCTCTAACTTGCCTGACAAAAAATCAAATTCATTTTGAGAGTATAGGATTGCCTCAGCAGAATTGCAGCTTGCTTTAGGAAAAGGTGGAATTGGAAATCCACCAGGACCTGCTTTGCCTCATTTCTGCTTTTCTCTATATGTTGGCTTCATTTCTCTCTCTCTGATAACAACCTTCTTTGTTTCTCAGGCTATAGGCAAGTTTATGTGTCTATTCCATAGTTTCTAGTTTACAAGTCACAGACTTCGTCATCTATAAAAACTAACGTCTTCTCTTTTAGTGTTGGCTTTGATCATTGTATTCAGGAGTGTGTGTTTACATGGAATAAAATATGGGTTGTTGGCCATCTGACCCCTCCTTTTGTGAAGGTGAAAAGAATTATTGTCAGCTGGCCAGGCATCTTGTCTTCTTGTTTCTATTTGCAAGTCTTGCTGGAAAATTTCTGAGTCTAATATAAAACAATATAAAATTTATGTGGTTTATTTACAGTCTTAGGGAAGAATGTAATACAGATAGATGACTGAAAGGAATTTTGTCAAGTTATTTACTTTCACATAGTGGGAAGACAAAAAGGGTATTAAATACATAAGATTACAGATGAGGAAATTTTATTGGTGTATAAGGAAAATTGAACATTTAAGAAATGTTGAGTAATAACTTATGGCATGAGTGCTGATACATTTATCTGACAGACTTTTTAACATTAGGTTATGATAGCAGGTTAATGAGTTGGCATTTTTATAAAATTGGATTTTGGTATATTTGAAATCTATGAAATATTAAGCAATATTATCATGTATATGCATATATATATATATACCACTACTAGTAAAAATCCCAAACTCACTGAGGAAAATGGAATTCAAAATGTAACATAAGTTACTTCAATGGGAGTTAATGAGAAGGGTTATAGGAGAGTGGAGTAGAAAAAAAGAATGATAAGAAAATGAAGAGAAGTGTGGGCGTCCTGAAAGATAAACTGTTGTACAGATAAATGAATAGGTACAGAATGTTTAAAGAGTTCAGTAAGGCCGTAGTGTGAATTTAGGAGGATATGTGAAAGCTGAAGTAAATTCCTATATTGTAGAACCACTTTGGAAATCAGATCCTCTTTGTGGATCAAGCTCATAGCTTAAGGCATGTACAAAAGAAAAATTCAGTCACAGTATAGTGGGATTTATGATTTCTTTCCAGTATGTGATAGGGCTGCTGGGTTTGTAAGGAGATATTATACTGTAAGCCATAGCTTATAGTGCATACTTTCGGGCTATAGCCAAGTCACATTTAAAAAGATGAATGCATTTAACTGAAATATTTTCTTTCCCCAGAAATCCTGCAGGGCGGACAGGACTGGTTGGCCGGGGGCTTTTGGGAAGATGGGGTCCAAATCATGCTGCAGATCCAATTATAACCAGGTAAGAACTGTAGCTACATGTGTATGTTTGTAAATTACACACATGTGTATGTGTATATGCCTGTGTGTTTGGATATGCAGTTGTATGTGCAGGTGTATATGTATAAATGTTCATATACATACATATATAGATATGCACATACACAGAAATCTGTATTTTCAAGGGACTTTATTTAAAATTATAATGATATGATGTAAGTGTTGTAGGAGTAAATTAAGCATTATTAAACAAAGTTAATTCACCTGAAATTTATTGGCATCTTTGTTTTCCGTGTTGAGTAGGCAGTTAAGAGGAAATGAAAAAGTATAAGAATTCAAGGTTTTGATTTTCTTTTGTTGAAGATCTGTAACTTCATTTATAAGATAGAAAATTTGAAATAAGAAAACATGTCAAATATTGATAAATATAGTCATACATTGCTTGAGAATAGAAACACATTGTAAGAAATGGGTCATTAGGCAATTTTGTCATTGTGTGAATATCATAGGCAGAACCTAGATGGTGTGGCTCAGTCACTGAGCATGGGCTCTTGATGCAACTGAGAGACGGTATGATGTGAGACCTCTGCTGTAGTAACATAGCATAATGCTTTATAGTAAACTTTTTTAATAAGTAGAGAGAGTACACTATTTACTTCAAGTATAATACTTGTACATAGTTATGTGCTATATTTTATATAACTGGCAGCACAGTAGGTTTGTTCACACCAACATCACTATGAATGTGAATAATGCATTGGGCTACAATATCACTAGGTGATAAGAATTTTCCAGTTCCATTATAATTGTCTGGGACCACCACTATGTATAGGGTCCACCACTGATTGAAATGTCATTATGTGGTACATGACTTTTAATATGGGTGATACAGGATGCTTTAGAAGAGTAGAAGATTGTGTGTGGGCATAACTATAGCAAAGTGGATACACATGAAAGGCCTTACAGGCTGGATGTGGTAGCATATGCCTGTGATCTCAGGTATAGGGAAGCAGAGGCAGGAGGACTGCAAGGCCAGTCTAGGTAAAGATAGTGAGACCCCCATCTCAAAAACTAAAGCAAAACGACTGTGGGTGTAGCTCAAGTAGTAGAGCACTTGCCTAGTAAGACTGAGGTCTGGGTTCAATCCCCAGAACTACCAACAAAACAAAACAAAACATAAAAAAAATAGGTCTTATTAAAGTAGAGCGAAACTTGAGTTTGGAAGATGGGAGAAGACTTAAGAAAAAGGTTCGTAGTAATAGCTACAGGTGGTCTTCCATATCCTTGGGTTCCACATCTACAGATTCAACCAATCTTTGGATGAAAATATTTGGGAAAAAATTGCATCTGAACTGAGTATGTATAGGCTTTTTTCTTGTGTTGTTTCCTAAAAAATTTAGTATAGCAACTACTAGCATTTACATTAGATTGGCATCATAAGTAATCTAGAGATGATTTAAAATATACAGGAGGACATATGCAGGTTATATGCAAATACTGTTCCATTTTATGTAAGAGATGAGTGTTTGCAGATTTGGGGATCCTAGAACCAATTTTCTGTGGGTACCAGGGACGACTGTATTTGAGCATTGAGCAGCAATGAAAAGACCAGCTTGGTTGAAACAGATTGTTATTGTACGATAATGGTGGTGGTAAATGAAACTTAAAATAGTTTTTAATACAATTTTATTGTGGAAGATATTAAATGCCAAAGTTAAGAAGTATGAACTAAAGGCTTCAGAATGTGGGAAATGCAGTCTCTTCCTGAGGTAGGCCTACTTGATAAGCAAAAGCATATTTAGCAGATCCTTTGGTAATTGTGATTCAGAATAAAGAGATGGGTGAATTATTGTTTAGGTAGATTTAGCCATTTCTACAGGAATCAACAGTGCATCTAGAAAATTCTGTCTTACCGATTGTCTTTTTAACATTTTTACTTTTAGGATTTTTTTCACCGACCAACTCACACTATGGAATTGTCACCTTCCTTCTTTAAATAATTGCAAATACACTTATTTCCTTACTTTTAAAATTTTGCTGTTTGGGGATCTTCTTTCAAGTAGGCTTTGTTTTTCTCTGATCTGAACTGTCCTAATGATTTGATAGTTGAGCTCTAGGAAAGCAGTTTATTTCCCTTATTTTCAAGTTATTGGTTGGAAAAGTTACCATCTGATATCTTACTCTCCCTACTCTCCCCAATATTATCCTATTGTACTCTCCTACTTACCCTCTCACTTCCCTGGCAAAAGATCTTTACCCCCTCCTCAACTTTTGTATGTCTGTCTGTCTGTCCATCTGTCTCTGTCCATCTGTGCATCCATCTGCCTACTTATTTACTTATCTACCTACCTCTGTACCTATTTTTCTATCTACAGGTCTCTTAGAATCTATGGCTTAAATGACATGGGAAGAGTGAATATATTCTTATGGTCTTAAGTAAAAAATATTAATGGCAGTATCAGTTTTTCCCATGTTGGTGAAATTGGCCAAAAGTTAAAAGGTATGAAACATTTGAAGTAGAACTGTAATGCTAGTAAGGGGACAAAAAGCAGAAAAGGGAAGACAGAAACTTGTTAGCATTTGTTATTATTTGGATCTTAAATGCTGTCCCCCGCAAGGAGGGTGTTTAAAGGTTTGATTGCCAGCTTGCAGCACTTTATGAGGTGGGGTCTCTTGGAAAGAAGTTAGGTTATGGGGCTGTATCATTGAAGGGGATGTTGGGGCACTGCCTCCTCTGTGCATCTTCCCCTCTCAGCTTCCTAACTTCCATGAGGTGAGATCTTCCTCTGCCACATGCTCCTGTCATGATGTACTGCCTTGCCACAGGCCCAAAGGCAACAGGGCCAAATGACCATATGCTGAAACCTTTGAAACCAGGAGCCCAACTAAATCTTTCTTCCTTATAAGTTGATTTTCTCAAGTATTTTGTCATAATGATAGAAATCTGACTATCAGAAAATTGATACTGAGAAATGGGGTGGTTGTTGTGACCATTACCACAAACCTTTTTAAAAAGTCTGCTCCTGTGGGAGCAGGCAGGGAACCAACAGTATGGTTCAGAAGCCTTTGGAATTGGTTTGTGGGAAGAATTTAGAAGAGTTTGGAGAAGCAGGCTAGAGAATGCCTAGAATGCTATAAACAGAGCTTAGCGGATGATTTTAGGAGGGCTCAGAAGACCAGAAAGCAATAGGGTGGACAGTAAAGACTGCACATGTGAGGTTTCAGGTGAGGATGAGGACTCGACTGGGAACTGATGTTGTGATATTCTGGCAAAGAACTTGGCTGTGTTTTCCTGACCCTGAGACTGTGTGGGGAAGGAATATCAGTAGGGTACAGGGATACCATTTTTATAATGATATATGACAGTAACTACTAATGATGTTTTTAATTAAAATGCCCTACTACTTTGTTGCATAAAGAACTGTTATTTTAATTTTGGTGACTGTAAATACAGTGCTAGTAAACAACATAGCAAGAAACATCTCTTAGCCAGGTGTGCTGGTGCGTGCCTGTAAGCCCAGCACCTGAGAAGCTAAGGCAGGAAGATTAGGAGATTGAGGCCAGCCTGATATGCACAGTGCAACCCTGGCTCATAGAAAAAGAGATAGAACAAGAAAAGAGGGAGGGAGGGAGGAAGGGAGGAGGGAAGAGAGGGAGAGACAGAGAGAGAGAGAGGAGAGAGAGAGAGGAAAGAGAGAGAGAGAGAGAGTGGGAGAGAGAGAGAGAGAGAGAGAGAGAGAGAGAGAGAGAGAGAGAGAGAGAGAAACGGCAGCTCTGTTTAAAATACTTAAACAAGTCCTTTCAAAGTAAAATGTGAACTAAGTGCAGTGGCTCACTTCTATAATCCCAGCTACTTGGGAGATGGAGATCTGGAGGATAGCAGTTTGAGGTCAGCCCAAGCCAAAAGTTAGTGAGACCCCATCTTAATCATAGGCTGAGTATGCTGGTACTTGCCTATCATCCTAGATATGTAGAAAATGTAGGTAGGAAGATTGTGGTCTGAGGCTGGTCCTAGGCAAAAATATGAAGAATAACTAAAGCAAAAAGGGCTGTTGGTGTGGCTAAAGTGGTAGAGCGCTTGCTTAGCAAGCATGAGGCCCTGAGTTCAAACCCTAGTACCACCAAAATTTTTTTTTGAGAACACAAAGATGATATGCACTCTGCTTCTCATCTCTGTGGTCTTGTCTTCTTACCCAGCAGCATCTTTGTCTCTCTATTCTGCTTCTCATACTGCTCTGTCTGACTGTGACTGTCTGACTGCCTGGAGGACCAGAGGCTCTGTGTTCAATTTTTGTTTGCCAGCTCATTGCACATAGTGTGTAGAAGTAATTAAGTGTTCGTGAGTGGACAGAGCCGGCATTTGCCTTCTTACCTCTCTTCTTATCTAAGTGTCATCCTCTAGTGCAGACATTGTACCTTTTTATTTAAGTAGATAGTAGCAGTGATTAAGAGCACAGATTTTGGAACCGCATTGCCTATGTTCAAACCTTAGTTTATATCCTATCAACCTTGCAGTTTTGGTCAAGTTATCCTTTTTTGAGGATAACTTGTTTCCCTCATCTGTAAAATGTAAAATAATACAACTGCTCTATAGCTTTGTTTTGAGGCTTAAATGGGCAAATACATTTAAGAACTTAGAAAGCCTCAGGTATATAATAAGTGCTATATAAATGGCTTTTAAAAAATACAAATAAGCTGGGAGTGGTATTACAAGCCTGTAATCCCAGGTACTCTGGAGGTGGAGTCAGGAGGAATGAATTTGAGGTCAGTCTTAGTAAAGTTAGCTAGACCCCATCTCAGAAACAAAATAAAATCAAAAGGGCTGGGGATATAGTTTAAGTGGTGTAATGCTTGCTTAGCATGCATGAGGCTCTGGATTCAATTCCCAGTAGTGCCAAAAAAATATCAAAGTATAAAATAAAAAATAAATAAAGCAGGGCATCGTAGTACATTTCTGTAATCCCAGCACTCTGAGGCAGGAGGATCTCAGCTTTGAGGCCAGCTTAGATGAGACCCTATTTTTATCAACAAATAAAACAAAAAACGAAACGAAACCACCCCTCGAAAAGCACCAACAAACAAAAACCCTGTTTCTCTCCATTTTCACTGTCTTCACCTTTAGTTCTGTCCTCACCACTTTTTGCCTGGATCATAGTAACAGCATTTTAGCTGGTCTTCTTGGCTCTGTGTATTCTTCCTTCCCTCTAAACCAGCCTTCTTGCTTTTGTCAAAGTGAGTGAACTTTCTAAAATACGAATTGGTTATGCCTTTACCCTGCTTAAAAATATTCTCTAAGACAAATTGATGAATCCGGTTACATAAATACTTTGCTTCCTTCTTCAGCCTCATCCCTCATCTTTTCTGTATCTGATGCCCATGGTATCAGACCACGCATAGATAGATGTTCAGGTTCTTGAACACATTATTTTATTTAATTACTGTTTCTTGTTTATGTTATTCCTTTGTCTGGCAGCTTAAAAACAAATGTGCTAATCTCTCTTTTGTTTCTGTTTACTATGCTCATCAAACTGTTGCCTGGTTTCATAGTTTCCTCACTTACATAGCTAGCCCTACTGCTACACTGTGAGTTCTTCTAGCCAGCTACTACCGCATAAAGACACTTGGAGACTCGGACCTGAGCCTGCAACTGTTTAGTCTCATGCAGAGTGATGAGTAGATCGTAGACTTTCTTTTATGATTTGGTATTAGAAGTTCAAAATCCTTATTTTTGCCTAAGAGACTATTAGAACAGTTGTTAAAATTGGGGGTGGAGGCTGATGTGGTAGAGGTTAGGAAGGGAAGGGAGATTTATCGCCAGCTCAGGGAAAGATGATATGGTTAGAAAATGTATTCTGAGTTAAAATTGCCTTATGCTTTTTATACTTTTATTCAATTCAAAATATAAAATTAAAGATGGATTGAGGTTTTTTTAAATCTAGAGAGCATAAAAGTTAAAAATTACCTTTTAGATACCAGTTGTAACTGTACCATATAATCTGCTTTCTGGTAACACAGGTAATGCAGGTATTACTAGGGTTTTTGTCACTACTTGTAATTTCTAAAAAGGATCCTTGGATTTTTTTTAAACTCTTAATAGCCCTTCTTTTAAATTCTTCCTTTTGAACTTTTTTTGATAGTACTTTAAATAGTAAAAAACTATTTATATATTGAATTTTCATTGTAGAGAGTACAGTATCCTTTATGTAAAATAGAAATAGAATATTTTTGGGTAAAACTAGCTGACTTAAAATTAATATATACCCTATTACAAAGAAAAATATCTATAATTTTGCCTCAGGCTTGAGAAAGAACTTTGGTCTTTGTTCTAAATCAGTTATGATCTTATATTACTGTTTACAGGTGGAAAAGAGATAGCAGTGGAAATAAAATCACCCACCCTGTTTCTGGGAAACACATCTTACAGTTTGTTGCAATAAAAAGGAAAGACTGTGGAGAGTGGGCCATCCCAGGGGTGAGCATTACAACAAAAATCAAATTAATGTTTAAGTTCTTTTAATTGCTTTACTTACTACAGGGTTATTGTGTTTGGATCTTTACCACTCCATTTCTCCCCACTTCCATTGTCTTCACCACATGAAATATCTCTTTCTATAACAAGTTTAGGATAGCACAAGGCTGTTAGAGTCTAATTCTAACATCTTTGGACAAGAACATGGACTTTGGAGTTATAGCTGGGCTTGTGTTCTGGTCTTTCCACTTTCATCTGGGTGTTGCGGAGTTTAGACCCTCATCTTTAAATAGTCATATGTGCCTCACAGTGATAACATATGAACTTATGGTATTTAGTGGGGTCCTATCTCAACTCCCACTCAAAAGTGGTATTTTTAGCACTATAAATTCTGATAACTTTACATGCAAAAAAAAAAAGATAGCTTTTATTAGTTACTGCTTCCTGTATTTTAAAGGTTTTCCACATCATTATCAGGAACGCTGCACTTTTGTTGGCCTAGAGTTTGAATTTATGCCAGTGAGACATTTGAAGTAACCTTTTAAAATATGTATAATGAGGGTGATTGCAGGTTTTGTATTTTATGCCTTGTTATGAAATGTAGATAGTTTGATGTGAGGATGTTTCTTTATAAATACGCTACCATCTGCAAGAATATTTTTGTCTTTGTAGGCTAAAAATGGAATGGCATTAAAAATCTTAGCTGACTCTGATAAAAGCTTAGGCTAATTGGTATAAGCCAAATCTTCAAGCTTTACTCATGCTGAGTGCAATAACATAATCATGATTTCATCATAGGATTTACATTTTTATTGTCATTTTAAACTCAGATCAGTGAGGCACCATTGTCATTGATATAATTTTGAGGGTTACTTATCTACACAATGTAGTTTTGAATATCTATTGTCAGCTAATATTTTAGACATTGAGGGAACACAGAACAACATAAACATCCCTGTCTTTTTGTGCTAACATTTCAGTTGGGACAGACAATAATGTAAGATAAATAGTATAAGATAAATACTTTGGAAGATAAGATAAATAATTTAGAAGGTGGTAAGTATTAAGAAAAAAAAACTAAAGCAAGATAAGAGACTAGAAGCATTTGAGGGTTTGCAATTTTGGATAGTGCAGTTAGAGAAGAGCCTCATCGAGAAGGTGATGTTTGAGAAAAAAATCTAAAGTAAGTGAGTGAGTGACCCATGCAGACATCTCGCGATGAATATCTTGGACAAAGGTAATAGCAGGTGTGCAGGCCCTGGGAACATTGAACATCTTGGCTGGAATGAGATGAATGAACAATGGGGGAAGAACCAATTTGCTATATTCTTTCTTGCCTCCAAACCATTTTCTCTTAGCTTGAATTTGGAAAGTACCAGAAAGTGAATTTGTTTGGCTCAGTTAGCTGTAGGCTAACTTTGGACCAATCACTGTGGCCACACATAGGAGGTACCTTTATTTGCTGTTTCTACTAGAAACAAAAAGCGCTTATCACAGAGGAATGGCGCAGATAGAACAAGAAATGTCTACTGTATCATTCAGGAAATATTTATTGAATGAATCAAAGTTATTATTTTTTTAAAATGTGATTTTAGGGGATGGTAGATCCAGGAGAGAAGATCAGTGCCACACTGAAAAGAGAATTTGGTGAGGAAGCTCTGAACTCCTTACAGAAGTCCAGTGCTGAAAAGCGAGAAATAGAGGAGCAGTTGCACAAGCTTTTCAGTCAAGAACATCTAGTGGTAAGAAATGGTAGTCCCTAGAAGGGATTTAGTTCTGGTGCTTTTTAGGCAGGTACTCTACCATTTGACCCACGCCTCCAGCTGTTTTTTACTTTGGTTATTTTTTAAGTAAGGTCTCGCATTTTTGCCTTTCACCTGCCTTAGACCTCAATGTCCTATTGGAATTATAGGTGTAAGCCACTGTGCCCAGCTCCATTTTAACTTTTTTTTTTTTTGCAGTACTTTGGTTTAAACTCAGGACCTTGTATTTGCTAGGCAGGTGCTCCATCACTTGAGCCACTCCATCAGCCCTTCTTTTGTGTGAGGTAGTTTTGAGATAGGGTTTCATGAAGTATTTTCCTGGGGCAGGCCTTGAACTCCTGATCTCTGCCTCCTGAGTAGCTAGGATTACAGGCAGAAGCCATTGGCACCTGGCCATCTTAACTATCTTTAATTGTACAGTTCTGCAGTGTGAAGTATATTTATATTGTTGTGCAATGGATATTTACATTTCTGAATCTATTGAAGGTAATGAGCTTCTGTTCTACCCATTCCTGTTTCACCCTAGACTTTTTTTTAATCTATCTCCTTTTAAAAATAGATATACAAAGGATATGTTGATGATCCTCGAAACACTGATAATGCATGGATGGAGACAGAAGCTGTGAACTACCATGATGAGACAGGTAATGTACTTATGTTTCTTAAACTGCCTGAAACTGGAGGAAACCCACATGGTCTGCTAGGGCACCACCACATCTGGATCGGTTAACTACTGGCTTTAGGATTGTATTTATATGAAAGCATCATTGTTAGTATTAAGAGAATACATAGAACAGAGCCTGAACAGTAACTAAAATTTCTGTAATCCCATTGGTAGCATATGAAATTAAGGTTGCATATGGACTAAAGTGGTATGCTTTGAAGTTGTCAGTTTCTTGTATACTATGATTCAACTTGTTTAAGACAAAAACAAAAGCAACTGGGAATTTGTGGGGGGAAGTATGGCAATGACGAAGGAAACGGGATTTATATTTATCTTATCACATAATTAGCATGCACTGTTAAAGCACAAGACAGTACCAAGAAGATTCTAAGTACTGAAAAAATTTAAATGAATGCTTTCTGCTGTATGGATTTTAAATTTTATTGGAGGAGACAAATCTGTTATTACAAAAGGAGAGGAAAAATCTATCTTAAAATTAATTCTGATCTTTGCACATTGAATGACTTCTCTTGTAACATATTTTACTACTAATTCAGATGGTGTTTTAAGTACTTGGTATTCATCTGTAGCATAATGAAGTGAGAACATCTTAAAAGAGAATCAAATGCTGCATTCTTGGCTGTTTTCTGAGCTTTGAAACCTTGTACAAGTCACTTGTCCTCTTGGGAGTCAGTTTATTCAGATATAAAATGGGCTGGAATTAGAAGATTTGTCACTTTTGTGCTTTGTGCTTTTGCTTGTTGGATTTGGGAGAAACTCCCAGCACTTTCTATACAACAATTCTAAGATGTTGAAAGAGTTCATCCTTCTAGTATTGAGATCTTATAAGATCTCAATAGATGTAATTTAAAATAGGGTTTATACAGCTTAACTACTGACACATTTGTTAGTTATTTTTGGGGTTAAAACCAGTGATAAGAGATTGATGATGTAGTTTATGGATTGTTCACTATTTTTATCCCACTCCCTTTCTCTCTTTAAATAACAAAGAAAATTCTGTACTTATAATTCCAAAATCTTTGGCCTATCTAAGTTTAGTTCTGATGCTTTCTTTGTCTGTTTAGATTGTAGTTTTTGCCTTTAGAATGCCTTGCAGTATATTTTGGAAGTTGAACATGGTTTATCTAGTAAATGGAATCACAGCAAGCAGGCCTAAATTTAGTGTGAGGTTTTATGTGTATTTGGCTAGGAGTTAGGCTTTTATTGTTCCTGTAGTTAAAGCTTTCAGAAGTTAAAATTTCCTCTGGGGTCCTTGTTTTTATCTCCCCTGTTATCTTTGGGTTTCTCTAGAGACTTCTTAGTAAGTCCAAGAGGTGCCCTTCTTTCTGTTGTATCCCGTCCATCCATTACAGTGGTAAGTTTTAGGAGTAAGGAATCATAGGAGAATTCTGTGATTGGTTCTTAGTCTTTTATTGAGTGAGCACTTCTGCTTCTCAGCTTTTTTTCCTCCTTTGGTTGGCCAGATGGGCCTGGAATTTCGTATTTCACTTCTCCCAGTTTGCCAGGCTGACCTTGGCAAAATAATTTTACATGAGGTCAGTGTACTCTGGCAAGTTTCACCATGATTACTTTTCCCCTCATCCTGCTGGAAGTGAGAGGAGATTTCCTCCAGAGAGGGGGGGCAGTGTGTCCTCTGATCTCAGTTTTCTGATGGGTGTAAGAATTGTTAATTTTCAGCTCAGCTTTTTTCTTGTGAGGATGAATGATGACTCCTAACTCTACATGTCAACTGTCTTTCTTTAAACTTTGTTTTGTATAATTTAAAAGTGATCAGAGAGGTGAGTAAAAGAAATTTTCAGACATTATAAGTTCTGATTAAAAAAAAGATGTTAGAGGAAGGTGTTATTTAGATAATCTGATGCTTCAACTTAACTTTTGGATTCAGTTTTATTTTTCACTTCTCTTTCTCCATTGAAGGTTGGATGTTGTACTTGTAGTGAGCGTAGACATAAAGCTATTATTTTAGCATTGGAATTTAGAAACCTGTGTGCTAAAATATTGGTTATTTTAAGCAGTAGTTTTGTTATCTTATTATAAAGGTAATTATTATATAGGTAAAGGTAATTAACATTTTGATTTATCTTCTATCAGACTTCATGTTGCTTTTGGTTGTTGTTATCAATAAAATGAACTTAAATTGTACATTCTATTTCATTACTTGGTGTTTCATTGAAAACTACATTATGGACATCATTCCATGTTAGTATATATGGCTCACCTTCATTTTTAATGACTGTGTGGGAGTCCATTGTGTATCTGTACCACCATTTATTTAATCCATGCTGTATGGGTGGAAAGTTTGTTTATGTCCATTTTTTAAAAAGTAATGTTTAAGCACATTATTTAAAAATATAGAAATAAGGACTGGAGGTGTGGCTCAAGTGGTAGCACAGCTGGCTAGAAAGCATGAGGCCCTGAGTTCAAACCCCAGTACTACCAAAAAAAAACAAAAAAACCCCAAAAATATAGAAATAATATCTTGAGTACTTTAACAGGTTTGTCTCTTTTTTTCCTGTGGATAAATTCTTCAAAGTATTATTCCTGGACTGTTTCTATGAAGCTTCAGATCTGATAATAAGATGCACTCTGATATTTATTGAGTGAACACTCATCTGGGAGCATTTCTAACACTTAGTAACCATGGCCACTGTTCCCATAGGAGTAATGCTGTTTACGTCCTTAACAGTGATTGACGGCATTTGTTTTTACTTTTTAATAATTATAAATAGAAATATTCTAATAGTATATTTGTGTACATGTATAAATGGATTATTTATTTTTATTATGGTTTCTGGTTTGATGATATGCTTAGAAAAGTCCATGTATCTTAAGGCAATAAAATAAGTCACCAGTTGATGTTTTTCTTTTATCTGTTTTTGCAATTAAGTCTTTAACCCCTCTGGAATTTATTTTGATGTAGGAGCCACTTCACCAGCCCTTTTTTGTGAAGGGTTTTTTTTTTTGAGATAGGGTTTTGCGGAACTGTTTGCCTGGACTGGCCTCAAACCACAGTCCTCCTGATCTCTGCCTTCTGAGTAGCTAGGATCACAGGTGAGAGCCACCAGTGCCTGGCCAGAATAATACTCTTTACTTTTTAAAGAGAAAAGCTTTCTTATTGCTGCTTCCACCTAATATTTATGAACTTAGTTAAAACTCAGGCATTTTTAAATATTCTGGTCACCAATACAATGATGATTTAAGTTCATTTTTAGTAAGAATACTTGAAGATATAGGATTATGCTGCAAAAGCAATGGATAAGTAAATTCCTTTGTTTGGTGATGTTTTTTCTTTGGTAACTAGGTGAGATAATGGATAATCTTACCCTAGAAGCTGGAGATGATGCTGGAAAAGTGAAATGGGTGGACATCAGTGATAAACTGAAGCTTTATGCCAGCCATGCTCACTTCATCAAACTTGTGGCAGAGAAACGAGACGCGCACTGGAGCGAGGCCTCTGAAGCTGACTGACAGAGTGATAGCTTGTCTCCATGTTAGCCAAAGGCCAGCGAGGAGCATGTGCTGAAAGAAGGCGCTATCACAGAACTCATACAATCAAAGGGGCACTTGGAAATGATTTCATTCACTTTCAAAATGTTTGTATTTAGAAGGTTTTGCATCAGTAAAATGAACAAATACAGTGAAGTAGAACCCAGAAGTGTTAGCTTTCTTGTCAAAAGGATTAGAAATAGTTTGTCATATTTTGTAGTATTCTATTTAAGCATGGCTCAAACCAAATTTAAATAACTGATGTTGTTTGAAGAATTATAATTAGAATAAAAATAAATTTCCAGTTGGCTGTGATTTGTGCTTTCCCTCTAGTTCTTGTTTGTTGGCTCTTTCCCCCCGACCCCACAATCTTCTGAGGCCTTGAAGGATGTTCCTGCTACAGCAGCTCCTTTGGAGGAGGACCACAATTGAATGTATAGTTTAATGTCTAACCTGATTTTCCTTTAAACTGTTTGCTGCACATTTTGCTTCATTTGAACTTGTCAAAGCTGATTTTAAAAGCTGAAACTTTTTATATTCTTGACTTTGAGTCATGATTTCATAAGAAGTTTTAGTTATTCTTTTAGCCAAGATCAAATCAATGAGTAAGAGCTTATAATTTTCATTTTTCAGAAATGCTAAATTTAAAAATATGTCCAGATTTTAGTAATTTACGGACTTTTACTCTACTATAACTAATGTATGTTGTAAATCAACTAAAATAGATGCAGAAGGGAATTGAAATCAGGCAGGGACAGAGGGAAGTCTTTGTAAGTTCAAGTGTTTTTTGTTTTTTTGTTAGAAGGCGTATGTTAAGGATTGAAGCAATTTTTTGAAAGACACGTGGTTAATATTACAAATTACAGAGGAAAAGAGAGAGTTGCTGTGTAGGGTCTCTAGGAAGCAGGGAAGAGGAAAAGAAAGTACTATTCTCTATCCCAGTGAACATGTGGATCTCATCTGGACAAAGGATGTCCATTGGGAAGTCCCATGATATTAACTATTGTAAGCCTGAACTAGAGACTTTCATAATTCCTTCATTCCAGTTGAATTACAGGTGGGACATCTGAAATTGGAGGTTTAGTGAAAAGGGACATGGCAGTTTTATTTTCTTAAGCATTTGAAAAGATACCAGGTTTACTCTATAGCTAGGGTTAAGGTAAAACAAAAGGGATGGGTTTTTAATTTATTTTTTATTTTTGTCAATTCAATGCCAACTTTTTTTGTGGTAATACTGAACTGAAGTAATAGGAGGCCTTCCCCCTGCCCCCCCCCGCCTTAGTGTAACTGTAAATTTTGTTGAAAAACATTGGAATTTTTGATTTTAGGATACCTTGAGAGCCCCTCACCCTTATATTTTAAGCCTTTGTGTAGTATTAATTTTTAAAAGTTCATAAAATCGTGGTCCCTAGGACATTTCATAAGGGATTTATACTTGATGAGGATGACCTACAGATTGGGTGAGAGACTGGATGATCTTCTCCCAGTGTGAAAGAGTTAATTGGCTTTTACCTTTACTGATTGGCAAGAAGAAATTGCCTCTTCCTGGTACTAAATAGAATTCTCTAAAATTGAAACTAATTATAAAAGCTTTCGAGAAAGTTTGAGCAGTTTTATGAAAAATGGTATCTACTTATATTTAATATTATTGATACATTTGAGTTGAAATTAATAGACATTAGATTCATTGTGATCTTTTGGAGTTTTTACTGGAACTTCTACTGAGTAGACATAATGATAAAACCACTATTAACCATTGCTAAGATAGAAGCAGAAACTCTTCCGATAACTGTAGATATACAGCACCATCTATAATAGAGAAAAACTCAGATTAAAATGTTAGCATGAGGCCTTCCCATATTACTAGGTAATATTCCATTCATATTTGATTTTCTTACGTCTTATGCATAAGGAATATTTTTTCTTTTAGGGACATTTAATAAAATTAATAGCAATACCATTTGCTGAATATCTATATTACTATACTACTTAACTCTCAGAACAATCCTATCAAGTTAGGCGGTATTACTCCCATTTTACAGGTGGAGAATTTGATATTTTGAAAGATTGTCCAAGGTTTTGTTCAATAAGGGACAGAGCTTGGATTTGAATCCCTGTCTACCTAGTTGCAGAATTTGTTCTGAATCTATTCTATTCCATACTAAGGTTATAAATCCTTTTGTGATTTATTACTTTAAGGATACAGTTTGGAAGACTGTGTTAGTTAAGTAGTACTCACATTAGCCCAAATCATGCTGTTACAGTTTGTGACTTAAAATTTAAGGCTAGCCTGACTTGGCTAGCATTGTTGAAATTGCATAATTTTGGCCCAGAGACAGTTTGATAATTTCTTAATCTAAGGATAATGGCACAATCGGTATTTGTCTTGCCAGCAGGCATTCTTGAGATTTGGAATGCATTTCAAACTCAAAGAGACATATTTGCTACATTTACTTCAGGTCATAATTATCTTTTTTTTTTTTTTTAACCTTTTTTTTTTTCATTTTTCTTTTATTATTCATATGTGCATACAAGGCTTGGTTCATTTCTCCCCCCTGCCCCCACCCCCTCCCTTACCACCCACTCCACCCCCTCCTGCTCCCCCCCTCAATACCCAGCAGAAACTATTTTGCCCTTATCTCTAATTTTGTTGTAGAGAGAGTATAAGCAATAATAGGAAGAAACAAGGGGTTTTGCTGGTTGAGATAAGGATAGCTATACAGGGCATTGACTCACATTGATTTCCTGTGCGTGGGTGTTACCTTCTAGGTTAATTCTTTTTGATCTAACCTTTTCTCTAGTTCCTGGTCCCCTTTTCCTATTGGCCTCAGTTGCTTTAAGGTATCTGCTTTAGTTTCTCTGCATTAAGGGCAACAAATGCTAGCTAGTTTTTTAGGTGTCTTACCTATCCTCACCCCTCCCTTGTGTGCTCTCGCTTTTATCATGTGCTCATAGTCCAATCCCCTTGTTGTGTTTGCCCTTGATCTAATGTCCACATATGAGGGAGAACATACGATTTTTGGTCTTTTGGGCCAGGCTAACCTCACTCAGAATGATGTTCTCCAATTCCATCCATTTACCAGCGAATGATAACATTTCGTTCTTCTTCATGTCTGCATAAAATTCCATTGTGTATAGATACCACATTTTCTTAATCCATTCGTCAGTGCTGGGGCATCTTGGCTGTTTCCATAACTTGGCTATTGTGAATAGTGCCGCAATAAACATGGATGTGCAGGTGCCTCTGGAGTAAAAGTCTTTTGGGTATATCCCTAAGAGTGGTATTGCTGGATCAAATGGTAGATCGATGTCCAGCTTTTTAAGTAGCCTCCAAATTTTTTTCCAGAGTGGTTGTACTAGTCTACATTCCCACCAACAGTGTAAGAGGGTTCCTTTTTCCCCGCATCCTCGCCAACACCTGTTGTTGGTGGTGTTGCTGATGATGGCTATTCTAACAGGGGTGAGGTGGAATCTTAGTGTGGTTTTAATTTGCATTTCCTTTATTGCTAGAGATGGTGAGCATTTTTTCATGTGTTTTCTGGCCATTTGAATTTCTTCTTTTGAGAAAGTTCTGTTTAGTTCACATGCCCATTTCTTTATTGGTTCATTAGTTTTGGGAGAATTTAGTTTTTTAAGTTCCCTGTATATTCTGGTTATCAGTCCTTTGTCTGATGTATAATTGGCAAATATTTTCTCCCACTCTGTGGGTGTTCTCTTCAGTTTAGAGACCATTTCTTTTGATGAACAGAAGCTTTTTAGTTTTATGAGGTCCCATTTATCTATGCGATCTCTTAGTTGCTGTGCTGCTGGGGTTTCATTAAAAGCCAAACACTTGATAGCTAAAGAGGGAACCTGAAAATTCTATCCATTTTTAGAGGTTATTTTTGTTTAAAAATGTATGTTTTCTTATGTTCAGAACTTCTGATTATTGGTATTACTTTCTAAGGTATTTCTGGAATTTTAATAAAAAATTTATTCTTTTTGTGGTACTGGGAATTGAACTAGGACCTTGTGTACACTAGGCGAGTGCTCTACCACTTGAGCTACTACCCCAGCCCGATTTTTAAAGTCATTTATTTTACTTAAAAAAACCTTTATTCATGTTTCTGGGGATTGAATTCAGGGCCTTGAGCATGCTAGACAAGCACTATACCACTGAGCTATGCCACCCGCCTCTTAATAAATAAGTTGATTTAATAATACATCCTTTGAAGAATCCCTTTGTAATTAAGTTAGTCTTATTTGCACTTACTTTCATCATAGTATTGATTTGCAGCATGGACACAATCTGAAATGATAACACTAATGATAAAAATGTTTAAAAATATATAATAGTGCTTGAAAGATACTTGAAGATTTTACTAACCGTATATAACTTCTGGCATAAGTTTTGGGAATTATTTCTGTTGAAATAGTACAGGTTATAGTTATCATATGAAGGTATTTTCTCCTTCATCTCCACCCATCTTCCCACTTTCTGGTTATAGCTGGTGTTTTAATGTTGGTATTTAATATTGGGGATTGGGTTTAGAAAATAACATGGTTCTGTTATACTTAAATGCTGATAAACTGAATCCTCAACTGTGTTGTCTACAACATGGAGCTTAACTTTTCCTGGCCTCTGATGGCCTGATATAAGTATTCCAAGTGGTAAAAAGTAGCAATAAATACTTTTAGGGAAGCGAAACTTAGAAGGAAAAGTGTTGGGTGAAAATTCAGTATTTTTCTCAAAATTAGGATTTAAAATGTTTTGATTCATTGAGTTTATAACTCTTGTGTTCTAATTGAGTAGATCAGTTGAATTGATTCTGCCAATGTTTTTTTAGTTCAGAGAAGTTATTCTTTCCTTCTCTGACATTGAGTGTCACTTACATTTATCAACATAATCAGAAATAAAATCTTACCCTGAGGAAGCCCTAAAAAATAAGAAATATTATTAATATATCATCATCAGCCTATTCAGTAAATTTGTATTTATAATAGCATAAAACTTACCCCCAGCTGGTTCAAAATAGAAGTGATTAACTGAAAGAAGAAAAATCAATTATCAGTATTATCAGTGGGCTTATTTTTGGCATACTTAGTACCTGTGTAAGTTAAAATATTTTATACATGAAAATGTTTTTATTGAAAATTAATTTTAGTATATTATTACATGCTATAAGATTTTTAAATGAAGATGTAATATCTAGACTTAAGTTCTTTTAATTCACAGAAATATTTTCTTCTGTCCTGTAACTATATTCACTATATTTGAAAGTTAGGTAGGAAACTGATTTGAAGAAACACACTGTACATTTCATACAAGTGCTGTTTTTGGTCAATGATGCAAATTCCCTATTGAACGATACTTGAACAAAAATGAATATATACTTTGTTTTGAGGATTTGCTTACACAGCTGTTTTACTGGAAAGGTATTGTTTTGTAGCTTCCATGTGGTCCTTCTATTTTAAAATCTTAGTGGCTTGCTCAAGAAATTGTCCTTTCTGTCTAAATAGTAAATCCCTGTACTTGTAAGGCTGTCAATCTCAGAATGCATGTAAGAATATTTAAGGTAAACACTGCCCAACCTTAGCAGTTCTCAGGGGAGAGAGAGAGAGAGAGAGAGAGAGAGAGAGAGAGAGAGAGAGAGAGAGAGAGAGAAGGAAGGGGAGGGAGGGGGAGGGAGGGAGGGAGGGAGAGAGAAAAGAGAAAGTGAATCCTTTTCCATTAAATATGGCAATTCTGTAAGTTATTCTGGCAAGGTCCTTTTCCTGAATGGGTTGTGGCCAACAGTGCTTTAAAAAAAAAAAAAAAAAAAGCTCTGGTAATTTGAATGAGTCACATGTCTCTGAAGAGTCAATATTTACCTTCCAAGTAGATTCACTGTGGCCACAGCTAATTTAATTAGACAGATGAGATTAGGATCTAGGCCTTTCACCCACATGCCAGTGCTCCTTTAGCTGTGTTTCCTTGTAAAGGTGAACTTGCTAATGGTGTAATCAATAATCATAGAAGGTAGTTCCTAACACATGTTTAGTTTGTGCTAGAAGTTTTATTACTTGTCCAATGAGCTCTAATATTGTTTAAACAGAATGGGTTGTAGGAAGAGCACCAGTTATTTGAACTGAAAAGACTTAGGTTCTTATTTAGTTAGGCTCAGACTCTAAACTTCCTGATACTCTTAAAAATGCTTTATGATGACTTGAATGAGTCTGTATTAAAGAAGTCTGAAAAATTTTTATATTGGGCTCACAAATGATTAAGGCCTAACTTTCTGACCTTTTAAAAAAAATTGAATGTCCATGACTCTTAAGATATCATTAATTATAAAATGCTGTATTTTATTAACAATAGCATTGTGAAAGAAAACAAATCCTAGATTTAAGTACATTTTGTCCATCCTGAGATGTGTCCTGATTTAAAAAATGTTTACATGCAAAAAGTTTGTTTTAGAGAAATGGAATTTTTTAGTGTTGTTTTTATAATTCAAATATTTCTCATATTTTCATAAACTAAGATTCTGAGTAACTTATTGGACTAATAAGGGCCTTATTAAAAAAGTTGACTTATGTGAAGTTCATTTTGGGATTTAGATTAGATAATGTTGAATCTATTAATGTTTTTTGCTAATTCCTCCTTAGTAAAAAAAAAAAAGAACCTATTTTGTCTTTCCTAAAGTACTTTATTTTGTAACCCTGTCTTCTGACTCTTCATTTTCACTTTCATCAATAATAGAAGAAATTGTTTTGTTGATTTATGCATTGAATAAATGAAAATAGGACTCTTTTCATGCATTGAGGTTGTTTTTTGACTGAATTCAAACAGCTGTGCTTTATTCTGTGTCCAAAAGAATTTGACTAATAAATTTCGGAATGAACTGGTTCATCTTTCATAGGCTATTAAATGTAGTAGTTTTATAGCTTTTATAGATTAAGAGGAAAAATATATTTACTGTTATAAAATCATTAGGTGTAAAGGTCTAGAATAAAGGGAAAAAAGACAATCAGAGTTATGTTTCAGCATTTTAACTTTTCGTGTTATAATTTTAGCTTGGTAAATGAAAATATGATTTTTAGAATTCTTAACATTTTTCACATTCTTTCATTAAGATTCATATTCACTAATATTTTAAGTACTCTCCTTGATACCCCTTTTCAAACCTATCTCTGGAAGCATGAAATCTATATTATCTTTTTCTTTTCTTTTTTTGAGACAGAGTCTTCCTGTTTGATTGCCTCTAGCCCAGTAACCAACATTCTTCCACCTCATGAATGTTGGGATTACAGGTGTGAGCCACCATGCCTGGCCTGTAGTACATATTTCTTGTGTGGGTTCCAAACATAGCGGGGATTTCTTGTGAATGTCATTAAGCCTATGGTTACTAGGTTGGAAAAATACTATATTTTGAGATAACTTACTTCTTTATGAGAGGAAACTTCAATAGTGTTATTTCCTGTAATTTTAATAATATCATTTAAGATTTTGAACTTAATATTCCATAATATACACAACTTTGCTTTTTGGTTTGTAACTGAATCAATGTCATCATATGTAATTATCACTAATTCAGTAAAATCCTGTCAAAAGTAACATTTATGCACACCTTTTATACTATAACTATAACCTTAAATCCAGTTCAAAGGCTTCTAGGACAAATTTTATTTCAATAAGGATATATTTTCCCTCCACTAATGACAAGTGTAGGCATAAGATTTTAGAGGTGAGATGGACTTTATAAGTCATCTGTTTTCACTTGTATTGTAGAAGAAAGTAAGGCACAAGGGATTCTGATTAAAGTATTAAAGAGCAGACCTGAATCTCCCTAGACTTTGATTTCAAATTAAATGCTTTTCTACTGGTCTCTGTGCTCACTCCATAGTCACCGAATGTCACAGGGCCTTAGGTAGCTCAGTTTTGAAGGGTGTGTGAGAGTTGTGTATGACATTACTTAAATCACACAGAGTAGCTAATAGTCTGTAAAAGAGAATGTTAATCATTAATTCTTGGTATCCAGTTTCTCTCCAGTTAAAGGATTTTTCAAGTTTTTGTTTTGTAGTCATTTAAATATTTTCTTAGAGAAAGTTTTAAGTATAATTACCTGATTTGTATCATAAAGAAAAGGAAAAGGAATTGGAATCTACAAAAAGAAAAAAAGTGAATTGTGAATGAAACAAGATATGAACATTTCCTTTTGGCTTTTTTCTCATTTATTCATTCCCTTATCCTTCCTTCTATCCACCCATGCATTGTGTATTGAGCAGTTTTTATGTGTCTACCACTAGGAATAGCAGTAAACAAGACACTGTCCTTAGGAAGCTCAGGATTCTATATACTGTCTTTCTTTCAAGAAGTATGGTTATGGTTCTTAATTAGTCAAATGTAAAGCCCAGGAATCAGTCTTATTTATTGGTGTTGATAGTTCTTGCAAATCCACCAGTTTTTCTACAGGATTTCATTCTCTGTCTTCTTTTAAATACTATTGCCATCTAGTGGTCAGGAGAGTTTCCATTTCAAATACTACTGATGCTGTACATTTTCATAATTTTTAAATATAAGATGTTAACGGGCCAAGAATGGATAAGATAATTCTGTTTTTTAACCTCGAACACATGCGTGCACAATGTTAACAAGGATGCCTAAATTCTAATGAGAAACTAACGCTTTAGAGCTTTGTACTTTACTGAATTTTAGAGAGAAAAGGAAAATAAGGCATCTGCTGTGCACCTATCAGCTAATTATAGATGGAAGTACTTAGAAATTAAGTGACTAGGATTTGATTTGTGAAAAAATTTAAAGGGAAAGAAATGTTCAATTAAGGATAACTTTAGTGTCAAATTTTGAAATATAAGGCAAGGGGTTTATTACAATTAGATATAAACCTAAGTTATGTAAAATCATGTTTGTATTTTGGGAATATTTAGGTTATTCAGACAAGAACATGAGCAAGATGCTATTGTAAACTGTGTGAACTTTTCAAAACCTTAATTCGTTTAATATTGTCCAAACCTAACATGGTCCTGACCTGTGTTGCAGCCTGATGTATTAGTCATTTCCCCAAATCACCATGTGCTTTTGTAGATCTATGCCTGCACATTTTCTCTTCTTTGTAGAGTGCTCTCCCTCCCCCCACACTCCTCAACCTTTGTGACATGGCTCAGATTCTGCCTCTACTGTGAAGTCTGGCCCACAGCCTAGCCAGCTTTATATCTGCATCTGGAGCACTTTCCAAACTCATTGTATGTTCACTTAGGAAGCTGTCTTCCTCATCAGATGAACTTACCTTTCATATTTTATATTTATACCACTCACCATCGACCCTTTTGTGTAGGAGACAGCAAATACTAGCTGAATGAATCTCCTCTTACAGAAGTGTTAGATATACAGCAAAGGAAACTGTCATGTATTTAGTGTTATTCTGGCTCTTATTGAAAATTTGTTATCAAAATCCAGATGTTAGGAGAGACTGGACAGAGTTTGGCAAGTAAAGCAAAATAATTATATTGTTTGCCCTTTGAGAGAAAGTTAGAGAAAGCATGGAAAAAGTTTCTAGAGAAAGGAAAATAGCAAGGTGATTTGGTAAAAGCAAAACAATGGCTGCCATGGAAAAAGGTCAGTGTTCATGAAGAAGAAAGGCTTATCATAGTCAGTAATCAATTCAGGATCAACACCTGTTGATGAGACCTGGAAAAGGTCACTGATGTTTTGGGGGAAAATTTGCCAGTCCCTCATCACACTCTACCACAAGCTATGCAGTTTGAAAAATGTGAATAGCTGAAGGCTTTCCCTGTGAAACCTCATGTTTCTGTATCAGAATTGGAAAATTTCATAGCCATAACCCAACCAATAAATTTGAGACTCTCCAAACCCTACTTACCAGCTGTGGAGACAGGGAAAATGGGAACTGAGAAAAAAATGATGGTATTTGTGGGTAAAAGTGAAATCTCTATAAAAAGAAACACAATGTCAGTCATTGTAGACAATTGTAAACTTTTAAAATGACAAATATGTCACTTGAAAATATAATAGAAGCTTACCTGTTCACTGGAACTTCCTCCAGATTGCTCAAACTTGTAAAACAATAAAAGCAACAAAGTAAAGTGGAATATGGCAATACATTATCCAATAAGAAGAGATTTTGTTTAAAATGAGACTAGATAACAAGCCACATTTGAGTGCTGTATCTGTGTGAGGTATACCTTCACCTCTGAAATAAAAAGCAGTTGAGTATCTAATAGGGAAAAGTATTGATTCTGTTCAATGATTTAGAACACCAAGTACTTTCTGCCTTTAAGGTTATATCCAAAGAATGCTTTTATTTACACTTATTAAGATTAATTTTGTATTACACACTTTAAAAATATTTGAAATCAGTAGTATTCTCGATTTAGTTTTCAATATTTGTAAATTCAAAATGAAGGGAGTGTGGCAGTGTAAACTTAAATTTTGTATCCCGAAACACAAAATTTGAAAAGTCCTTAGTTATAAAATGTGTAGGAGAGAGGGTTTCTTACTTAATTGGTGCCCTATATATTGAGATTGGCTACAGATTACAGATGCCATTTATGCAGATGTGGAATGCATGGCTATAATTAGTTCCTGGGAAAAAGTCTGTAAAGGTGAAGATAATGGTGTTCTGGGATTACTGTATTGTGCATATTTTAAGGCGCTGTTCTTTAAAAGGTACAATCACTTCATATACAGCCAAAATGCTATTAAACTGACATTTTACCATATGGTTGAAAGATGCATCTCTACTTCAGAGATGCTAAAATATGAAGAAAGTACTTACTGGAATTAAAGAAATATGTATATTAGATTTTCAGGAGTATAATAATCTTAAAGAAACAGGCAATACAAATTGTTTGGAATTTTAGACAATTAACAATACTTGTTAGGGTTGTGGATGTAGCTCAGTGGTAGAGTGCTTCCCTAGCATGTGAAAGCCCTGGGTTTGGTCCCCATCACCCCAAACAAACAAACAAATCAGCAATACTTGTCAACTTTGACAAAAAAAACATTATGGTCTAAAGAAACAAATTAGATTTGCTATCCAGGAACATTGTATATGAAGAGAACTTTCAATCCAAATTGGATTTTTAAAAGGTTTATCCATATGTAATCCTTTTAGAACTTATCCATGTACTGGACTGTATAATTCAGGTGTAAGTTTTTATGTGCATCACTTACTAACCAGTGTAGGTAGTCTCAAGTATTTCTTCCTGTAAAATCAAATCTAAAGACAGCTGATACGCTTTTGGTGTCAGAGCGTTTCTGCAAAAGAAACTTAAGAAAATCTGAGATGATTTAGGGCAAAGGTGTTGGAAACAAAGCTCAATTCAATTCCTTAATTGAGACCTGGGCCATGCGGGATGTTTGTTCTAAATTGCTAAGTTTGATAAGAGCTTGCTACATTTTACTTAGGGCTTTAAAGGGCTTTATATTCATTTTTATCATCTCCACACCACTTTGAAGTTTTAACTCATTTTATAGGCAGGGAAACCATGGATTAGTTCCTTGCCCAAGGTCACTCAGTTTGCAAATGGCACACAGAGCTGGGATTTGTACAGGAAGAGTCTGGGACTGATGAAGTGTGAATTCTTGACCCGATAGTTTTCCTGGACTCGACCTTCCTTTTTTGTGAAGTGAAAAGCTAGAGCAGATGCTTTCTAGCCAGAAATACAAAGACTTCGCATCAGAAATTGAGTCAAGATTTGAGAAGGTGGTACTACTCACAGGGATGGGTAGAGCAGTGGCAGTGCTCAAAAGGCCGGCCAAGATGAGCAATTTCATTCTGAAGGTAGAACCTGGAATTAATTGAGGGGTGAGGAGATCACGTTCAGTTTTCTTCTAAGTCCTATTTCCACTGTAGATTGTTGAGGTAGAGGTGCTGAAATAGAGGCCAGGCTAAATCCTGCCCCCAGAGTCAGGTTTTATAAGCCTAGAGGAGCACTTTAAAAACTTCAAATGCCTTTAGATAAGACACAGACAGTTTAGCTCAAAACATTGCTCACTACCTCCCACTCTTCTGTCTACCTCACAGTTTAGCCTATACCTGAACTGGCCCCAGAAATTATTTGAGTTTGTAATCTTCATGCACTAATCTTTAGTCTTTTGTTTCATAATGCTTACTATTGGGAGTGGATCATCACTGTTTAAAAAGGGAGGACAATTTTTATATAACACATATACACATCCACCTGGAGCTTGTACCTCCATGAGGCATATCAGTCCTTCATATGATCTGGATGCTGTTGTGGAAAATTACAGCTTCTTAAGAAAAGTATATGGGGAAAGTTCATGAGGTATAATGGGTTGGTAGAGAATAAACACAGTACTAGTGAATTCAATAAAGCAAGCACAGTGGTCTTTACTGGCTTATTGGTTCTGAAGCTAAATCATTCTATGTTTTAAAATCACACTTAATTTAAATTAACACCCTGTGAATTTCAAAACAAATCACTGTACTCTGGACTTTGATTCTGGGAAAAAACAACTTTATTATATTCTTATTAAGACTTGTTGCCAGCATTTGAGGCAATTATATCTATTTACATATAAGTCATTCTTCCACTATTTTGTATATATTTAAAACTTAACTCTGATTTATCTTGGTTCTGTATGACTTTGCCTGATTTATAGGCTATTATCTCCCTTCTCTTTCCTTTTTATAATATTACTTTGTATTTTTCTTCCTTCTGGATTCAAACTCTTGAAGTTCTTTCTTTCTTTGATAAGTGGACCTGTTAAAAATCATTGAACTACCCAACACAAGAATATCTAGTGCAATAGAATCAGTATAAATGATCTCTTTATTTACCTTTGCTTCAAATGGTCCTCAGAGCAACAAATTCAGAAAGCAGTGTGATCTCCAAGAATCCCTGTGCCCATCTAGTATTTAAACTGTATTACTAATACCTTCATGGTCATGAGTAATATGAGTCACAAAATTCAAAGCTAAACTGAGCAATTATTTTCAGTCCAGGAATTCTGACTTCTAAAATCTCTCAATTATACAGAGATAGGCTTAAAGACTGATTACTGAGAAAACAACTTCATCTCCTCACTTGGGGTCAAAATAACTCTTGATCACAACCAACCAATAATTAAAAATTGCAACCACCAAGAACCTTCAAATGCTTCAATAATATTATCCAGCCATGCACATAGGAATCTTGACTGATAGAGAAACTTAAAGTTTGAAAGTTTCTATTGTTACATAATATTTTCATTTCAAAATGGAAATTATCTTCAAATGAAAAGAATTTTTGGTAAATATTTGGGTGGTATCCTTAGCATTAAAGTCACTTTTCCTTATTCTAAACATTTTAAAAATTGCCTGAGAGTAAAAGATAATTTAGGTATAATTGATACCTCCACGTACAACTTCTGATTATAAAACTTGGTTTCTAGTTTAGTTTATAGTTTTAGTTATAAGTATGAACATTCTGAAATCTAAACAAATGCTGGTGAAGATGCAGGGAAACAGGAACCCTCATACACTGCTGGTGGGAATGCAAGCTAGTACAACCACTTTGGAAAACAATATGGAGGCCTCTTAAGAAACTAAACATAGATCTGCCATATGATCCAGCAATACCATTTCTAGGGATATACCTGAAGGAATGTGAGTCAGGTTATTCCAAAGTCACCTGCGTACCCATGTTTATTGCAGCACTATTCACAGTAGCCAAGCTATGGAAACAGTCAAGATGCCCCACTACCGATGAATGGATTAAGAAAATGTGATATTTATACACAATGGAATTTTACTCAGCCACAAAGAAGCATGAACTTTTGTCATTCACAAGTAAATGGATGGAACTGGAGAACATCATCTTAAGTTAGCCAGGCTCAGAAGGCCAAAACTTGCCTGTTCTCCCTCATGTGCAGATTATAGACCCAAAATAAATGCAGTAATATTATGGGACATGGGTCACACACTAAGAGGAGACCATGCACAAGAGGGAAGGAAACCTAAAACTTGAATGTGATTGATGTGCTCACTGTACAGGAGCGAATAAAGTAATCAAACTGGCCGAGGCCACTATGGGAAGGGCCTAGGAAGTAGTGAAGAGGTCTGGTAGAGATGAACCAATGTGGGTTGCAGTACACAAGTGCATGCATGGAAGCAATGCTAGGAATCTCTCTGTATAGCTATCTTTATCTTAAACTAGCAAAAACTCTATGTCTTTCTTATGATCTTTTATGTTTTCTTTTCAACAAAATCAGAGAACAAGAGGGCCGGTGGAATTGGCCCAAACAATGTATACACATGTGAGTAAATGTAAAAATGATAAAATAAAAAAATAAAAAGCAAAAAAAAGAAAAAAATCATGTCCCTAGTTGGAAAAAATAACAATTAGATTTTTATTAATCAAATTAAACATAATTATTCAGAAAGGACATAGTTTAATGTGGTTCTGGTTAAGAACAAGTGACTTACTGAGTTTAGAAAAAAGAAAAATACTTGAAAATAATTGTATTATTATTTTCTATTTCAGATAGGAAATTATGTAAATTTTTTTCTTTTAAATATTAATATTATAAATGTTTAAATATTACAACTATATTATATAAATATACTATAATATTTTCTTTTAAATTATTATAAATATTATAAATGGTGACAGTTTCTTTTATTGCCTTCAGACCTTGGGAAACTGTATGGTGACATTTATATTTTTGTGTTCTAGCTTTTTTAAATATGAAGCATTTCTCACATGCAGAGAAAGTGTATTGAACATTAAAGATCCAAAGTATGCTGCAAATAGGTTTCCAAAGGTTTGTCAGATAACTTAATTTATAAATAATCCTGCAAATAATTTTACAATAGAAAATTAAGCTTGGCAGTTACATAACTTGGCTAAGATCACAAAGCAAGTAGGCAAATCAAATTAGAATTCAAGTTCAGGTCTTCACTCAATAAATTCTACCTCTTTTTCATCACCACAATACATATCACACCACAAATAAGAAACTACGAGTTGTGTAATAACTGTGTTATGTATAGCTGCTTATAGTTAGAAAGTAACAATTCATCCATAAAAATAAATCACAAAAGTTATAATAGGAAATGTCCCTTAAAGATAGGACATTTGAATCTAAACAAGGTTTTTCTTCCTTTTGTTAATGTATAAAACCATCATACCAAGTCAGTTATTGCTGTTATGGTCCCAGAGAAACACTGCTGTGTTTAAGAATATTCCTTGTACCTCTTTATCGATACTCCTTTAGTTTTGTCCAAATGTCCTTAAAGTCATTAAATATATCTGCAGAACTGGGGCTTCCACAGTTGCTTCCAAAGAAAGCAATTGATTAATAGGTTCCACACTTCTATTTGCTTACTATTTTCTGATATTTCCTGTTACATTATGTAAGTGTGAAGTTGTCTTTGGACAGGTGAAATACAGCTTCCAAGACTGCCTTGAGACTCCCAAAACTCCAGGAGGGAAGTGGGCGCCCTGGGGGGCAGCAAAGGGATGTCACCTTGCTGTTTTCTTTTGTCCCATTCACTCATCAAACTGCCAAGCCCTGGCCTGCTGCTTTCCAGGGGTGAGGGAAGGCTGGAGGGCTGCCTGGGAATCCTCTGTGCTCTAGCATTTACCATAGTAGTCACCAAAGGAGAACTCAAATAGGAGCATGAATTTTCTGTGACACATTTTGGGATGTCAACTTACTGTAGTAATGCCTGACTTTCATTACATTGGCCATCATGACACTCCATGACTCCCCATCTGTCTGTTTTACCTTAACATTACCTTTGTTTTAAGAAAATAAAATTGTAGAAATTTTACAGAGCCTCTTTTTTCCCAACACACATGAACAACTTCACAAAAGCTAGAAGTAGTTGGATCAAGCAATGTATAATCATCCACATTATAAACTGAATTTGGCTAAAAATCACTTGAATTCATGCCCCCCCACCCCTGTTTAAACTCATATAATGACAAAGGACATTCATAAGCAACTATTTTACAACTATTTTTCCCACAGAAAATGTCTCAGACTTTTTCTCCAATCACATTTTTTTTTTAAGTAGTAAGGTTAGGAAGCACAATTATAATTTGGTATGTAGTGCAATCCCTGGGTTGGCCTTTCACATTTGATTGTTTAAATAAATGACTGGAAATAAACTTCAACAGGCATTTGGAATTTTATGGGCTTTTTATTAGGATATTAAGGTACTGAAAATGAAACATGTTAATCACAAAAGAGCAACATTCTATTTTCTTGAGGTGCATACAATGCTAAGAACAATATAAACACATTATTTTTTCAAGTTTTGTAATTAGTAATTATCTTAAAAGTTGATGCAGAAAGTGAAATTACTATGAGTTTTACCATTCATAAACAGCATGCAGTTCTTTTGTATATATTGACTTAATTTTAAGGTCTTATTACCTAAGTTAATGTGAAATGCTTGATATACATATATTGTTATTGAGCAATTTCTCTCATTGTCTTCAATTACATGCAAACATTTTGCTAAATATAAATCTACTGGTATCATAGCTGCATAAATTTCAGAAGTGGTTAGACAGAGGAGGTTGCAGGGAAGTTTGGGTTCTTTCAAATCTTCATTCAAAAGAGGAGGTTTTCATCTATGTCTTCTGTAAAAAACAAAAACAAAACAATAACTTTCAGAAAGTTGCCAAAGAAGTAGCAAAAATAAGCAATGGGAGACTAGCAAAACCATCTAAAAAGGCTGTACAGTGCGATTCTCAACCTGGGTATGACATCAACATCATTCATGAACTCTAAAAAATATGTATTTTTTGTCCATGGTCTTTTTTATTAGTATATATTAATTGTACAAAATAATGGGTTTCATTATGACATTTTCATACATATATATAATTGCATATATGGATATAATGTGGTCATTTTCATATCCTCATTACCCTCTCTTGTTCCTCTCCCTCCATTACTACCCTGCCTCTTCCCAAATAGTCCCCCTACTTCTTTCATGTCTTTTTCTAAAATCTAGATTCTACATGTGAGAAAAAATGTGATATGTCTTTTTCCAGGTATGGCTTATTTCACTTAATATGATGATCTCCAGTTCTATCCATTTTCCTGAAAATGATCTAATGAATTCACCTTTGAATTCTACCAGACCTTTAAAGAATAACTAATACCCACACTCCTCAAACTTTCCCACAAAAATAAAAAGGAAAGGAACATTGCCAAACTCATTCTATGAAGTTAGTATTATACTCTTCCCCAAAACAGACAAGGACATAACAAAAAAGAATTACAAGCCAATCTCTTTAATGAACATAGATGCAAAAATCCTCAATAAAATATTTGCAAACAGAGTTCAGCAACATATCAAAAAGATCATACACCATGATCAAGTTGGTTTCATCCCAGGGATGCAGAGATGGTTTAACATACACAGATCATTAAATGTAATTCAGCCTATTAACAGAAGCAAAGACAAAAACCACATGATCATCTCAATAGATGCAGAAAAGTCTTTGATTAAACTTCAACATCCTTTAATGATAAAAGCTCTGATGAAACTAAGAATAGAAGGAATGTACCACAACATAATAAAGAGTACATATGCCAACATCATACTGAATGGGGAAAAACTGAAACCATCTCCTGTAAAGTAAGGAATGAGACAAGGATGTCCACTCTCTCCATTCTTATTCAACATAGTCTTGGAATTCCTAGCCAGAGCAATAAAACAGGAAGAAGAAATAAAAGGAATACAAATTGGAAAGGAAGTAGTCAAACTATCCCTATTTGCAGATGACATAATCTTATACCTGAAAAACTCCACCAAAAAGTTCCTAGACACCATAAGTAGCTTCAGCAAAATGGCAGGATACAAAATCAATTTTACAAAAATCAGTAGCCTTTCTACATACTAAAAATGAACATATTGAGAAAGAATATAGGAAAATAATTCCATTTACAATTAGCCTCAAAAAAAATACCTAGGAATAAACTTAACAAAGGATATGAAATTTCTCTATAACACTACAAACCATTGAAGAGAGAATTCAAAGAAGACTATCAAAAGATGGACTGGTAGAATCAACATAGTGAAAATGGCTAAATTACCAAAAGTAATCTACATGTTCAATGCAATTCCCATCAAAATTCCAACGTCATTCATCACAGAGATTGAAAAATCAACCGTTAAAATTCATTGAAAGCATAAAAGACCATGAATAGCCAAGGCAATACAGAGCAAAGAGTGACGCTGGAGGTATCACAATACCTGACTTCATAATGTACTACAGAGCCATAGCAATAAAAACAGCATGGTACTGGCACAAAAAACAGGAAGACTAGTGGAACAGAATAGAAGGCCTAGATTTGAGTCCATGTAGCTACACCCACTTGAATTTTGACAAAGGTGCCAAAAACATCTGATAGAGAAAAGGCAGCCTCTTCAATAAATGTTGCTGAGAAAACTGGATATCTGCCTTCAAAAAACTGAAACTAGATGCATATCTTTCACCCTGTACAAGTATCAACTCAAAGTGGATTAAGGACCTTAATACAAGACCTGAAACTTTGAAGCTAGTGCAGGAAACAGCAGGGAACACACTAGGATTAATAGGCATAGGCAAGGACTTCCTCAATAGAACGCAAATGGCTGAGCAAGTAAGAGAAAGGACTGACAAATTGGACTACATGTTGTGGTTCTTCACAACAAAAGAAATGGTCTCTGAATTGAAGAGGTTACCCACAGAATTGGAGAAAATCTTTGCCAGCTATATATCTGATAAGGGATTGATAACCAGAATATACAGGGAGCTCAAAAAACTAACACCCCCCCCAAATAAACAAAACAATGAAGAAATGGACAAAAGAACTAAACAGATTTTGCAAAGGATGAAGTCCAAATGGCTAAAAAACACATAAAGAAATGCTCAAGATTCCTGGCCATAAAGGAAATACAAATCAAAGCCACGTTAAGATTCCACCTCACTTCTGTTAGAATAGCTACCATCAAGAACACAAATGACAACAATGTTGGTGAGAATGTGGGAAAAAAGGAACCCTCATACACTGTTGGTGGGAATATAAATTAATACAACTACTTTGGAAAACAGTATGGAGGCTCCTCAAAAAACTAAAAATAGAATTGCCATGTGATCCAGCAATTCCACTTCTGGGAATATAGCTGAAGGAAATGTGAGTCAAATTCAGCCACAAAGAAGAATAGCATTTTGTTGTTTGCAGGTAAATGTATGGAATTGGAAAACATCATCTTAAGCTAAGTTAACCTGGTTGAGAAGGCCAAAAGCCACATGTTTTCTCTCATATGTGAAATATAAACCTAATATAAATACTATGGAATATGGTCCTAATATAAATATTACAAAAACAGGTCACGCTAAGGGGAGGTCACATACAAGAGGGGGAGGATAAAAGAAGGAAGAAAGAAGTTAAGAAGGTAAATGTGGTTGATGTACTCCCTATGTAAGAATGAATGCAGAATTTTTTTTCCTTTATTATTCATATGTGCATACAAGGCTTGGGTCATTTCTCCCCCCTGCCTCCACCCCCTCCCTTACCACCCACTCCACCCCTTCCCTCTCCCCCCGACCCCCTCAATACCCAGCAGAAACTATTTTGCCCTTATTTCTAATTTTGCTGTAGAGAGAGTATAAGCAATAATAGGAAGGAACAAGGGTTTTTGCTGGTTGAGATAAGGATAGCTGTACAGGGAATTGACTCACATTAATTTCCTGTGCGTGTCTGTTACCTTCTAGGTTAATTCTTTTTGATCTCACCTTTTCTCTAGTTCCTGGTCCCCTTTTCCTATTGGCCTCAGTTGCTTTTAAGGTATCTGCTTTAGTTTCTCTGCGTTAAGGGCAACAAATGCTAGCTAATTTTTTAGATGTCTTACCTATCCTCACCCCTCCCTTGTATGCTCTCGCTTTTATCATGTGCTCAAAGTCCAATCCCATTGTTGTGTTTGCCCTTGATCTAATGTCCTCATATGAGGGAGAACATATGATTTTTGGTCTTTTGGGCCAGGCTAACCTCACTCAGAATGATGTTCTCCAATTCCATCCATTTACCAGCGAATGATAACATTTCATTCTTCTTCATGGCTGCATAAAATTCCATTGTGTATAGATACCACATTTTCTTAATCCATTCGTTGGTGGTGGGATATCTTGGCTGTTTCCATAACTTGGCTATTGTGAATAGTGCCGCAATAAACATGGATGTGCAGGTGCCTCTGGAGTAAAAGTCTTTTGGGTATATCCCCAAGAGTGGTATTGCTGGATCAAATGGTAGATCGATGTCCAGCTTTTTAAGTAGCCTCCAAATTTTTTTCCAGAGTGGTTGTACTAGTCTACATTCCCACCAACAGTGTAAGAGGGTTCCTTTTTCCCCGCATCCTCGCCAACACCTGTTGTTGGTGGTGTTGCTGATGATGGCTATTCTAACAGGGGTGAGGTGGAATCTTAGTGTGGTTTTTATTTGCATTTCCTTTATTGCTAGAGATGGTGAGCATTTTTTCATGTGTTTTCTGGCCATTTGAATTTCTTCTTTTGAGAAAGTTCTGTTTAGTTCACGTGCCCATTTCTTTATTGGTTCATTAGTTTTGGGAGAATTTAGTTTTTTAAGTTCCCTGTATATTCTGGTTATCAGTCCTTTGTCTGATGTATAATTGGCAAATATTTTCTCCCACTCTGTGGGTGTTCTCTTCAGTTTAGAGACCATTTCTTTTGATGAACAGAAGCTTTTTAGTTTTATGAGGTCCCATTTATCTATGCTATCTCTTAGTTGCTGTGCTGCTGGGGTTTCATTGAGAAAGTTCTTACCTATACCTACTAACTCCAGAGTATTTCCTACTCTTGTATTAACTTAAGAGTTTGTGGTCTGATATTAAGATCCTTGATCCATTTTGAGTTAATCTTGGTATAGGGTGATATACATGGATCTAGTTTCAGTTTTTTGCAGACTGCTAATCAGTTTTCCCAGCAGTTTTTGTTGAAGAGGCTGCTATTTCTCCATCGTATATTTTTAGCTCCTTTGTCAAAGATAAGTTGCTTATAGTTGTGTGGCTTCATATCTGGGTCCTCTATTCTGTTCCACTGGTCTTCATGTCTGTTTTTGTGCCAGTACCATGCTGTTTTTATTGTTATTGCTTTGTAATATAGTTTGAAGTCAAGTATCGTGATACCTCCTGCATTGTTCTTTTTACTGAGTATTGCCTTGGCTATTCGTGGCCTCTTGTGTTTCCACATAATTTAACAGTAGATTTTTCAATCTCTTTAATGAATGTCATTGGAATTTTGATGGGAATTGCATTAAATTATGTAGATTACTTTTGGTAGTATCGACATTTTTACTATGTTGATTCTACCAATCCATGAGGATGGGAGATCTCTCCACTTTCTATAGTCTTCCTCAATCTCTTTCTTCAGAAGTGTATAGTTTTCCTTGTAGAGGTCTTTCACATCTTTTGTTAGGTTTACACCTAGGTATTTGATTTTTTTTGAGGCTATTGTAAATGGAATTGTTTTCATACATTCTTTTTCAGTTTGCTCATTGTTAGTGTATAGAAATGCTAATGATTTTTCTATGTTGATTTTATATCCTGCTACCTTGCTATAGCTATTGATGATGTCTAGAAGCTTCTGAGTAGAGTTTTTTGGGTCTTTAAGGTATAGGATCATGACGTCTGCAAACAGGGATATTTTGACAGTTTCTTTACCTATTTGTATTCCTTTTATTGCTTCTTCTTGCCTAATTGCTCTGGCTAGGAATTCCAGTACTATGTTGAATAGGAGTGGAGATAGTGGGCATCCTTGTCTGGTTCCTGATTTTAGAGGGAATGGTTTCAGTTTTTCTCCATTAAGTATAATGCTGGCTGTGAATACAGAATTTTTAAACCTGTTGAAACCACCATAAGAAAGGGACTAAGGAAGACAGAAGAAAAATAGAGGGGATGAACCTATTTGTGTTATAATCATATATACATGGAAGTGCCACAGGGAAACTCACTGCGTAGGTATCAAAATGTCATTTTTTTCTTTTACAAAATCAGAGAATAGGAGAGCAGAACATGTACTGCCTGGGGTGATGGAGGGAGGTTGGTACCAGTGGGAGGGTGATGTGGGGAAACAGTGTAGGAGGGTGAATATGGTGCAAATACTGTGTACATGTGTATGTAAATAAAAAATAAAACTTGTTGGAACTGTTCCAGAAATGGGAGAGGGAAATAAAAGAGAATGGTGGAGGGGGTGAGTTCAAGTATGATATGTTTGATATATTATAAGAACTTTTGTAAATGCCACAATGTACCCCCACCCAGCACAACAATAAAAAATAACAAATACAAGCAGAAACTTGAATGGCACACCCTCCAAAAAGGAATGTCATTGGTTGTTTTCTTTAATGTAGCACTAAAGCCATAAACATCCCTCTTTTAGAACTCCCTTGACTGTATTCCAAAGGTTCTTGTAGGTTAGGTTCCATTTATTCATTTGATTTCAGAAATGTTTAGGTTGGTTATATACTCTTGGTTCTATTTTGCTAGGTCATATGTGTCTAGAAATTTATCCATTTCTTGTAGATTTTCTAACTTACTGGAATTATAGTTTTCAAAATATTCCCTGTTTATCCTCTGGATTTCAGTAGTATTTCTTGCAATATCCCCCTTTTTATCTTTAATTTTATGAACTTGGGTCTTTTCTCTCTTTTAGTTAGTTTGGCTAAGAATTTGTCTATCTTGCTTATCTTTTTGAAGAATGAACTTTGTGTTTCAATAATCCTTTATAGTTCTTTTAGTCTCCATTTCATCAGTTTATGCTCTGATTTTTTATTATTTCTTTCCATGTACTAATTTGGGATTTGGCTTGTTCTTGTTTTTCTAAGACCTTGAGGTGTACCATTGGGTTGTTTATTTGAGATCCTTCTGGTTGTTTTCTTTAATGTAGCACTAAAGCCATAAACATCCCTCTTTTAGAACTCCCTTGACTGTATTCCAAAGGTTCTTGTAGGTTAGGTTTCCATTTATTCATTTGATTTCAGAAATGTTTAAATTTGCCTTCTAATTTCTTTAATGGTCTATTGATCATTCAAAAATATTTTGTTCAATCTCCTTGTGCTTATATAAGTTCTGTAGTTTTTCTTGTTATGGATTTCTAATTTTATTCCAATAAGATACAAGTTATTCCCATTTTTCTTGTATTTTTCAAACTTGCTTTATGACCCAAAATGTTACATATTTTAGAGAACATTCCATGACCTGCTGAGAATAATGTATATTCTGCAGCAGTTGGATGAAATATTCTGTAGATGACTGTTAGGTACATTTGGTTTTTAGTGAAATTTAATTCTGATTTTTTTTTGGTTCAAATTATCTGTCTATTGAAGAGAATGGGGTATTGAAATCATCTACTATTATTATATCTGTCCCTTTATGTTCAGTAATGTTTATGAAATTAGGTACACCACCATTTGGTGCATATATATTTATAATTGTAAATATCTTCCTGATGGATTGTTCCCTTTATTATTAAGATGTAGTGACTTTCTTTATCCCTTCTGACTAACTTTGGCTTGAGTCTGCTTTGTCAGATATAAGTACAGCTACTTCTTGTTTTCATATTCTGTTTGCTTGGAACATAATTTTCCACCCTTTCATTTTAAATCTGTGTATTTTTGCCAGTGAGGTGACTTATTTGTAGATAGCAAAATAGTTGAGTCTTTTTTTTTTTATATCCATTCAGCCAGTCTGCATCTTTTAGCTGGAGAATTAAGATTGTTTACATTTAGGGTTATGTACTAACTTAGAGGTATGTACTAACTTCTCTCTTCTTCATCATACAGGTTTCTGGTTTACTGAGTTAATATTGTTTGATTATTTCCTACTTCTCATTTGGTTTTCTATTTTTGCAGTGAGGTTTTTTTCTTTCCCAAGTTTTCATGCTTATGTATATCTTTCTTCCTCTTCTGTGAGTAGTACTCCTCTAAGTATCTTCTGCAATGCTGGTTTAGGGGTCATGAATTGTTTTAGTCTATGCTTATTATGGAAGGCCTTTGTTTCTCCTTTGATTTTTTAAATTAGAAATGCATTTTATTTTATTTTATTTATTATTGTTGTACTGGGAGTACATGTGACATTTACCAAAGTTCTTACAATATATCATAGTTGAATTTACCCTACCATCATTCTTTTTTATTCCTTTTCCCCCCATTCCTGGAATAGTTTCAACAGGTCTCAGTTTTTCCACTTTCATACATGAGTACGTAGTATTTCCACCATTTTCGCCCTCCTACACCCTTCCGTTACATCCCTCCCCCTTCCTACTGGTGCCAACCCTTAGACAGGATCTGTTTGCCTTCCTATTCTCTGTTATTGAAAAAAAAGATATTTCTGTTTGTATAAGATAGCTATACAGGAAGTTTCATTGTGACATTTCCATGTATATATGTATTATAACCTAAATTGGTTCATCCTCTCTATTTTTCTCCTTTCTACCCTACTCCCCTTCTTATGGTGATTTTAACAGGTTTAAAAATTCTGGATATAGTAGTCTTTTTTGGTCATTATTTTCTTTCTGGGCTTAAAATACTTCAGTCCATGCTTTCCTGGTACTTAGTGTTTCTGCTGAGAAGTGTGCTCTTCTTGTTACAGGTTTGCCTTGGTAACTAACTTAGCACTTCTTTCCTGTAGCTTTCAGTATTCTTTCTTTGTTCTCTATCCTTGGCATTTTAACTATAATATGTAAAGATATGCTTTCCTGGTTATGTCTGCTTGGGGTTCTAAATGCCTCATATTTTTGGGTAATCTAATATTGGAACTGCCTATGTGTGGGGAGTAGTGAGTTGTAGCTGGAGTCTCCTGTAGTTTCTACTCCTCAGGCTGCTGTATGCGGGCTGAGGGTGGGGCAGCCACAGGTCAGTTGTCAGCTTTAGGGTTGTCTTCACCATAGAAGCTTCCCTTCTTGTGTACTGGGGGCCACTGCTGGCCACAATGAGCTTTGCAGCCTGTGGGCCAGGCTGGTTTCTATTCACTCCAGAAGGCCTGCAGTTTGTATACCAAGAGGTGGCAAACTTTCAAGCCATGGAAAGTCCTCCAAATGCACTGGAGAGTGTGGGGAGTAAACAGAGCACTGATATCAATATTGGGGAGGAAATCTGAGGGACCCAGCATTCTGTCTGCTGGTCTCATGCTTTAAGATCCCATCCAGCAGTAAGCACCCCCTGTGGTAGGGAGGAGACTGGGGAAAGTGATCTGCTGAACCTGGACTCAGAGCTCTCAGTTCTGCCCCACAGCAAACCACATGCAGCAGAGAGGGAGCACTACAAGCAAAGCAGTCCCCTGGCCATGGGTTCTGGCTTGCAGCTCTCAATGTCCCCAGTAATCCTTATGAGATGGGGTTTGCTCCTGCCACAGAGGGCCCATGTCTAGCCCCTAGCAGTTGCCGTGATTGCTATCTTGTGGCCATCTCCCATCCAGACACTGTGGCAGGGTGTCCCTAGGCTTTTTGACTTGTTTTCAGGTCAATCTCAAACAATAGATCTCTCTAAGATGGCTCCTGATTATAGCTCTCCAGGTTATGGGGAGAGATGCATTGGACTTCTTCTCCAATGCTGTACTGCCACACAAAGGGAGTCACCAGCCCACCAAATCCCCACACTGAACTTTAGGCTTGTGAGGACTGTAGGCTTATTCCATGGCTGCCTGGCTTACATCATGGCTGCACTTTGTCATCCCTCCCCACCCCCATAGTCATGGCTGGAGCAGTGGGCTGTTTTCTACTTCTCTCTGTGTACCCTTTTTATTTCTGCATGCTTTTTGCTGTCACCTCTTTCATTATTACCAATGCTCTTCCTCTCTGTCTTTGGAATATAGTCTGTCCTTTGTTTCCCTGACTCCTCTTTTCTTGTTCATTTACTTGCACAGAGGGAGCTTCTAAACCATCTCACACTGGAAGTCCCTTCCCTCTAAAAAAAATACATTCTTAGGCTTCACCCTTGGCCTCTGGTACCCCATTCCCTAGGAGTAAACTACATGTGGCATGTAGACACATGGTCAGCTCTACAGGTAGTTCTAATGCAGTTGGGAACCACTGGTAAAGGAAAGGAAGATCAAGGGGAAGCCCAGCTAAGAAGTGTCACATATACATCTATAAGAGCAGCTAAAATATAACAGAAATCAGCAGAAGAATAGTGGCAGTTCAATCAAGCTTCCAGTTTAGTAACTTGAAGAATATTGCCACGTAAATGGAAGAGGACAGTGTCCTCTAGTGATGAGACCACTCCTGAGCAGCATGGCCCAACCAGCTATACTTGGGTATGTTTTGTCCATAACTGTTAAATATTTACAGCAAGTTAATTTGAAGCATACTGAACTACTACCTAGTCTTCAGTACCAGGTAATTTTCCTGTTCAATATGTCTTTATGCAGCCCAGAAAGTGGAAATTTTATAGATTTCAATGTATTTCTACGGAATACAGGCTTCACTTGTAAAATGGAAGATGCTGATTTCATTACTTATACATTTATACTTGCAAACATCCTTTTTGTCTTTTTTTTCCTGATGTCCAGATGAGAGAGGTCATTTCTGTTGACTCTGAGGTGAATTTCTTTACCAGTGCTCAGGTTTTCTTTCTATCCTCTCAGGATACTGTGTCTATTTTTTCACTTTTTCTTATATTATAAACTATCTTTTTAAAAAAACTAGACTCTTTCCACTTGCATTTAAGTATATTGCATATCCAGCCCATAGAATGGTGCCTGGTACTGTGTAGACTGTCAGTGAAGTAAATGTTGAATGAATGAATGAACTAATGAATGAATGGCTCAAGCCTTTTTATTCTAAGAAGTACTTCCCTCAACTCTATCCCCCCTTGCGGCACTATCCTGCCTTTACATACTCACTCTTCACCCCTTCTTATTTCCCATTCTTTCTCAACCTATAGATTCTGGTCTCTTTCCTACCATTTCACCAAAATTGCTCTTAACAAGATCACCAGTTCTATGTCAATGAACATCCTCAGTCTTTTATCCTCCTTGCATTTGGCATAGTTAGTCTTCCCTCTTTGAAGTACCTCCTTTGAATGGCACTCTCTTGGTTTCCTTCCTAAATTTTAGGAGCTACTATCTGCTCCTTTAGCGAACTCCTCCCTTCTCTGTTACTCCTCGGTATTCAGCCCTAAACCCTTTTTCATGTAACTTAAATTTTCCTTGAGATAATTGATTCCTTTCCTTGGTGTTGATTACACTCTGCATGCTTATAATCCCCCAATATTTATTTTAATTCTGAAACTCTGCCTTGAAATGCAGACTCAGATAAAGGTAGAATACGTGAACATATGTGGTCACAGGCAGTCAAAATTCAGTAAAACACTGCCTAAAATTTATCTTCTGTGAATTCCTTTGCCTTGAGAAAAGGAACAGTCTATTTATAAACTGATTTTTTTCTTTCTTTAGCTATGTCCCAAAGCTATAACTTGTTTACTTATTCAGAAAGAATAATACCTGTTTTATTGGTTATTATGTGATAAATTTTTCCCTTCTTCAAAATAAGGTTATGACAGGCAAACCACAGTGCACAAACAAGATCATTAGGAGCTTTGCAAGTCACTGAACTTTAAGCCTTTTCTGCTCCTCCTAGACAACTGCCCAGGGCAGAGCCTGGGCGGGCTACATGTTCAAAGCTGCCAGGATTTTTGCAAATGGAACAGCGAAGCACAACACAACTGTTTTCCTTAAATCATTGGTCTCTGTTCAAATTTTCCTTTTTATCAGGCTTTTATAATCTCTTTTCCTATGAAAGGGCACACATAAAAATGTCCTAGCTCAGCCGAGTTCTCCTCTCTTGATAATGGTGGGGTGGGCCTGGATGGGGGCAACTGTACCTGGGTACATTTTGTCTTTTGAATGGGGGAATTGGAAAAGACAGTTTTAAACATTTTTTAGGAATCTATTTGAATTTGTGTAAGTACTTTGCTTGTAGAATAGATGTTAGAAAGGAAATTGACATTTTTGTATTGGTCTGGGTCTTAATAGCTTATTAATTTCCTGTCAATGCTAACAGGGTCCAGCCTCTACCCAATGTGGTCTTCCTCCACATTGTAGCAGTGTTATACAGTGCTATCAACAGAGTTCGGCAGAAGCAATGTATGACCTTGGGCTTTCTCTCTCCCCACCCCACCCCCCGTCACTCACTCTGGAGGAAACCAGACCTTGTGTTGTAAGTAGCACTATGGGGAGGCCCACATGTGAAGTGAGGTACTGGAGGCTCCCACAGGCGGCCTGGTGAGTGAGCTTAGAAGCCAACTCCTCATCCCTTGCTGAGCTGTTAGGTATCTGCCACTGCATCCTAAGAGATCCTAAACCAGAACCATTGCTACCTGCAGATTCCTGACTCTTGAAAACTGTGAGTCAGATTGTAAACTAAGTTTGGGGTGATGTGTTATGCATCATACACAGCAAGTACACAAAGCTAGGTGTTTACCACAATAAATGTTGTTTGTTCATAAGAGTTGTGATTATTTCACATAATAATATTATAGAGGAAAAGGACCAACCTTTTCCGCTGACCTGAGAATCTACGTGCTCTCAGATCTTTCTCTCTAATTTCAAGCCATTAGACATAGGCATGAAGAATACTTTTAAAGTGAAGGTTGTGAAGGTTACCTTTTTTGGGAAATCCTGACCTGCGATGAATTTGCTTTTTTTTTTGTGGTGGTCCTGGAGTTTGATGTCAGGGCCTTGCACTTTGCAGGGCAGGTGCTCTACCACTTGAGCCACACCCAGATCCCTTTTTGTTTTGGTATTTTAGAGACAGAGTATCACTTTTTGCCCAGGCCAGCCTAGACTACAATCCCCCTACTTCAGACTTTTTGCTGTTTCTGGGGTGACAGGTACACACTACCATGCTCAACTATTAGTTGAGTTGGAATCTTGCAAACTATTTGCTTGGGCTGGCCTTGAACTATGATCCTCTAGATTTTAGCCTCCTAAGTAGCTAGGATTACAGGCATGAGCCACTGGAGTTGAGCTTGAACTTGCATTTCTTGTCAGCTTGGCTGCCTATTCATTCTACATGTATGTCATAAATACATTTATAAAGTGTCTGTTTTAAGATTTTGATATTCACTGTGGTAACTGTGAACAGCTTCACAACTTGATTACTGAAAACACATTTGCTCATAAAAGTCAACTCTTAACTTAGGAAAAGGAAGTAACTGAAGACATAACCCAGCTTAACACTGTCTAAATTTAAATTCTACTGATTGCTCCCCTTACCCCAGTTCCTGAAGGTACAGTCATAGCTCAGTTTTGGATTAGAGGAATGATATCTGGGCACAATTTGGGATGTAAGGTTCAGTCTTCACTGGGCTGATAATGAATTCTAAGGTGTCTTCTGACACTCTCACTGTCAGAAGCAAGCTTGCTGTTGTACTCTTCGCATATGATTTTTTTGGGGTGGGGCTGGGTTTTAAACTCAGGGCAGAGCTCTGTAACTTGAGCCCTACCCCCAGCCCTTTTTGTTTTGGTTATTTTTGAGACAGAGTCTCACATTTTTTTTCTTGCTTGGTCTGGACCAGGCTTTTCCTACTTATACTTCCTGCATAGCTGGAATGATTGGCACATACCACCATGCCCAGAATTTTTCATTGAGATGGGGTCTCATCATCTTTTTGCCTAGGTGGGCCTTGAACTGTGATTCTCCTGACTTTGGCCTCCTTAGTAACTGGAATTACAGTAGTGAATCACTGCACCTGGCCCACATATGATTTTTAAAATCTTGACCCATGCTTAGGTGGAGGAAGGATGTACAGCAAGGAAGGGTCTGAAGCCTCCAAGCTTTGGCACAGCTCACTGACTTAACATTGCTTCCTTAGGCCTAGTGCTAAGACCTGGAGACCTCAGTGTTACCCTCCAAGAGAAAAGCGTCCTAAAGGTAGTGAGAAATGACCTTGAAACAACAGCCTGCACACAAGGCAGTCCTAATTGGGATACAACCACCTATCCACTGTCAGTTTCGATACCGTGGGATGTGTGGCCCTCAGGACTTAGGGTTTACTTGGGGAAGAGGACAGCCCTCTCCTTTGGCTAGTGGTGAATTTACCTTCCTTAATTTCAAAGCAGTGGCCCCATTCCTTCAAGGTGATGTACTTATCCTTGTTGGGGTCACACTCTTCAAAGAAGCGAGTTATGCAGTGCTCCATGGGCACCAGGGATGCTCGCAGTGGGGCGAGCTCTGAATGGGTCAAGACCCTGCAACAAGATAAGAGCAGCCTGTTAGCAGAGCAGCTTGCACGTGGAGACCTAAGTCTTAGAATCATCAAGAACGTTTTCCTTCCCCAAGGTTGTTGTACATGCCACATAAATAGGACACAGATGAAAATCTGCAAGACAAATAAACAATTTGTGAGTGAGGCTAACAGCTTTGGAGGTATCGATCGCCAAGGTTTCTCTCCTCACTGGCAACTGCCTTCCTTCCAGCAGATAGGTGTGTATAGACATGCAACCTCGTTCTTACCCCTTGGCTGGACTTGATTGTTCCAGATGTAGGCACCTGTGTCAAGTCGGGGCAATCAGATTATCTCTGGAAATTTAGGATCAAGAATGAGAGGACAGTCTCTGTGGGAAGCTGGAACTTAATATGTAAACTTGGGGGTTATGGTGTACTTGTACTGTGTAATTTTCTTTGACTGTGCCGGGGTTTGAACTCAGGACGTCATGCTTGCTAGGAAGTGAGCTACCACTTGAGTCACTCCACAACCCTTTTTGCTTTAGTTATTTTTCAGATGAAGTCTCATGCTTTTGCCTGGGCTGGTCTTGGACCATGGTCCTTCTACCTAGTTAGCTATTGCATAGCTGGGATATAGATATCTGCCACCACGCACAGCTTGTTTGTTAAGATGAGGTAGGGCTAGGCTGCCCTTGAACCCCAATCTTCCTAATATTCACCTCCTGAGTAGCTGGAATTACAGGCATGCACACCCTGGCTTTGCTTTAGTTACTTTTCAGGTAGGGTCTCGTGCTTTTGCCTGGGTCACCTTTCAACTGCAATTCTCCTACCTCTGCCTCCTGAGTAGCTGGGATTACAGGCATGAACTAGCATACCTAGCTTCTTTTTTGAGATAGGATCTCATTAATTTTTTGCCTGGGCTGGCTTCAAACCATGATCCTCCCAATCACCACTTCCTGTGTAGTGGGGATTACAGATGTATGCCACCACATTCAGCCTCCGAAAATAATTTTGTGTTTAGACTCCTAACTATGAATGTTATTTCATTGTTCTAAAATGGAACTGGGAAATTTCCCAATTCTGTTTTGCTTTCCATTTTGCATAGATATTATTATATCCGAGAGACCCAGTGAAGTGGGGACAAACATTTTTTACCTGTCCTTGGGATGTAGGTCAAGTTCATTGAACTGCCAGTGCACAGGGTACACATACATATGGTAGTTTTTCTTAAAGTCCCTTAAGAGAAGTTCAATGGGATGATCCCCAGCCAAGAGTCTCTTTTCATCCAGGTAAATTTTCTTGACCTGTGATTAAGAAGGGAGATGTCAGAGCATCAGACAAGTGTAATGGAACCGTCACTTGTTAGCTTTACTGGAAGAGAAACGATAACATGTCAGAGAAAAACTTCTCAGCACATCATGCCCAGCACAAATTAAATGCCTCCTAATCAATACCATAGCTTTTCTTTTGTCTACAGAGAATAACAGCTGATGTAAGAAACGGGTGGTTTTTCAAAAGAAATTGAAGTCTTTTTTGATCTTTTTGTTTAACCAAGAAAATCTTGACTGCATTCCTTAAAACAGTGAGAACGTTTTAATTAAATGGGCTTGAACTGACTTAGGCAAAAGTTTTGATTAGTTGGTGAAAGTCTTGCTCCTTTCCCAGCTGGCATATTCCATCCTAAACCCTCTCTGTGTTCCCACTTGGTGCCTTCTCAGGCTCAGCTTAACCCTGCTCTGTTGCTGGTTGATCCACCGCTGCTGCAACCCTACTGTACTCCAGGCTGTCTGTCCTGTGGCAATGAAGTAAGGATGGAAGATAGAAATTACATAATGAGCCATGCTTATGAAACTCTCAGCTCGTGATGTTGCCTAGCAATCAGATAGAATGACCCTGCACCCTGTTCCCATGACCACATCCACTAACTTCCCTCTCCTTTACCAGCAATGAACTTTCCATAATGCTGATCTCAGCCCTCTATCATCTGGCTGGAGCACTTACTGAAGAGCGTCCTCTAACTGTTGAGCACATTCTCTGTTCTCCACTAATGCTTCCTTCTTCACTGGGTCTTCTGCAGAAACATATGAATGTCTTCTACCATCTTCCATTGGTAGATGGCCTCCTGAACTCACTTTCCTTCCAGTTTCTACTCCATTTCTCTTCAGCCCCTTACACCAACACTCCTCAAAAGTGTTGGCTATCCTTGCTGTTTCCACTTCCTTTCTCCCTTAGGGTCTCCCTATGTAGCTGGGGCTGGCCTTGAAATCATGATCTTCCTGCTTTCTGAGTGACCCACCACACGTGTATCCTATTCTTTCTTGAGCCCTGTCTACTTAGGCTTTCCTCTCACAGATTCAACCCCATAGAAACAGTTCCTGTCAAGGTCAGGTATGATAAATCATATAGTTGTTTGATAAATCATTTAGCAATGCTATAGCATGTTTTATGGTACCTGACATATCTTATGCAAATATTTTCTGATGTGATTATATTTGCGTATTTGCATTCATGTTTGTATTTGTATATATTTTTATACAAATATATATACATATATATACACACACACACATGCTTATTTCTTTAGAGTCTGTCTTTTTTACCTAAATGTAAGCTTGTGAAGGCAGAGCATTTGGCTCATTGCTGTATCTCCAGTACTTACATCAATTCCTGGCACCTAAGATACACTCAGTAACTACCTGATGAATGAATTTTCTCTGGAAACTTCTGGGATCAGTATTTATTCTGTACTTTTAAGTTTTATTATATTACTGACATTGGGAGTAATGGGCTTCCTTTTATCAAGCATCTATGTTTGGCTTATAAAGGCAAAAACAAAAAACTAGATTGAAGAAATACATTTGGGCCTGCTGTAGTTTGGATAAATGTCCTCCAAAGACCTATGAGTTTAGGCTTGGTCCCCAACTCAAAGCAGTATTGGCAGGTAGTAAAACCTTTAAGAGGCATGCCTTGCTGGAAGTCCCCTAGTCATATGGGGGCATACCCTCAGAGGAGATATTGGGACCCTGGCTCCTCCTTGGTCTTTCTTTGTTTCCTAGCAACTTGCTCTGCCTGTGCTCCCTGCCATGAAGTGTTGCCTCACTGCAGGTCCAAAAGCAACAGGGCACATCAGCATGAACTGGAACCTCCAAAACTGTGAGCCAAAATAAATCTTCCCTCATTTTAAGTTGCTTTATCTCAGGCATTTCATATAGTAATGGAAAGTTGACTGACACAGGGTCTCACTATGTAAATATTGAATTTATGTTAACTTTGCTCAATCACAAAGAATGAGTTAAAGAGCAGCTTTCAGGTCACTGCCCCTTTGGTAGGGTGGGGTAGTTTGGTAGTATCCCAAACTGGCACAAATAGTGATCACTACTAAAATGTTAACCCAAGCAGGCGAATCAGGTGTGGGGATGAAGAGGGGGCTTCTGCCACTGTGCAGAGGTATGTAGCACCCCTATAACACCTTTTGTCCCTCAGGCCCTATCAACAGACAGATAGCAACCCATGGATGGCATACTTTACTTCTCTGCTTCTCGTTTAGATATCCAGCGTGTTTAGGGTTTGGTTCATAAAGCTGCATGAGGATATTCTTGAGCCAGTCTCTCATCCGTAGAGGAAACTGAGCCACTTCGAAGTCTGTACAAATAGGAATAGCTGGAATAAACAGAAAAATATTGTGATCTTTGGGCTTATATCTTCCTTATGGCAAATCCTCACAAAAGGAGCTTAACAACTTCTGGAGGCTGACAGAAGTTCACTGCCCCAGGATCACAACAGTGGTCTTTAACTCTGGTGGCCCAGCAGAACTGCTCAGGATGTTTTAAAAATGCCAGGTCCCATTCAAGGAAATTCTGACTGGATTGGTCTAGATTGGGTAGATTCTGGGCAGCAAGATGTTTTAAAAGTTCCAAAAGTAATTTTGGTGTTCAGCTAGGGCTGAGAACCAGGAAGCTGGAATGTAGAAGTGGAGGGCGCTGTGACCAGAGGAAAAGGTAGGGCTTAGCTTACACCATGGTAGCAAGTAATGCTAAATCTCTGTGGCTGAAGAAACAAAAACGTGTTCTGACCTGCTATAAGCCCGCTGCATGTTGGCAGGAGGGCTCTGCTCATCACAGTGACCCTGGGCTCATCTGTTGCATCTACCATCACAACACAAGGCCTCAGGGTGTGCAGTGGCAAGGGAAGAGGGCGTGGGGTTCTGGACACTAGTTCTTATGTGCTTCTTCCCAGAGCACACATGGGGCCATTTTGCTCATTTCAGTGGGCAAAGAAAGTCATATGACCACATCTAACATCAAGAGGACTGACAGGTTTAATCCTCTTGTGTCTGGGAGTAGAGGAGAACTGGAAACACAAGTGGGTGCTGTGAATGTGGAGAATCACTTATCAGCAAGGAGAGTCAAACACAATTGAGAGCATCCTGGGAAAGGAAGACAACTTTGAGAAACTTCTGGAATAATATGTTGTTATAAAACTTGGCAAAGACTTAAATTGCAAGGGCCAAAAATTCAGCAAAATTCCAGTATTTCATCTCGACTTTTGTGTGGATAACATTACTATAGTGTTTCTGAGCCCTGACTGTGTATTAGAATTGCTTGTCTAAGTTATGAAAAAACAAAGCTAGGGTTCCAACCAAGTCCGATTAAATCACAGTCTCCTATGATAAGGCCTGGGAATTGTTCTTATTGCTTATCTTTCCAGTTGATTTAAATGTGCAGCATGAGTTCATGATTACATTAGCTTCCTCTTGTTTGCTTATAAAGGAGTCAGGCATGTACAGATTCACCCCAAACCCTCCCAGAAATGGTAGGTGTCAGGCATGATGGCATCTTACATTTGCAGGCTCCAAAATAATCCAGCTGCAGTTGGTGCCCCTTTTTTGTGCCCTCTAGTCTGCACTTAGTAGCAAACAGATGACAGGAGCTTGCATAGGTCTGGTTGTCAGTGCCACAAGTCTAGAAAGGACAAAGAAAGAGTAAAAATAGAGGAGATGAACCTATTAGGCTATAATACATATATACATGGAAATGTCACAAGGAAACTCTCTGTGTAGCTATCTTAAGCAAATAAAAACATCATTTTTCTTCTTTTTGTAAAATTAGAAAACAGGAGGGCAGAACAGTGCTGTCTTTGGGGGGGGGGTTGGCACTAGTAGAAGGGTGAAGGATGTGGGGAAGGGGTGTAGGAGGGTGAATATGATACAAATACTGTGTACACATGTATGTAAATGGAAAAATGAGACCTGTTGAAACTATTCCAGGAATGGGGGGGAGGGAGGATAAAGGAGAATGATGGAGGGGGTAAATTCAAGTATGATATAGTTGCTGTATTGTAAGAACTTTTATAAGTATCACAATATACCCCCAGCACAACAATAATAAAAAATAAAAGACAAATGAGATAAAACACTGATAGAGCCAAATGCTCACTGAAAAACACCCTGCTCCTGAAAGCTTGTGGGATTTTTGAGAAACAGTGCTGTGCTAAAGATGTGGTCAGATAGGTGAGACTATTAATATTGTAATCTTCTGATTTGGAACCAAAAGATTAAACTACATCAATGGCAGTGACAATTTAACTCCAGGTAAGTTCAGTAAAATGAAAACTGCAGATGTTTCAAGGACAGAATGAGCTTTGAAATGAGTTCCACAGCCCAGATGGCGTTACTGCGTTTTAATAGCAGAGTTGAAATTCTTTGGTTGGGCTGGCATTTGCTCCTGCTCAATATTACTTCAAATATTAGATAAACTGTGGATCTGCTTTTTAAAAAATTTCAATTGTAAACTATTTTCATTCAAATTATGTGCTTTTTGGGGCATCTTGGGAACTACTTTGTCGAACACTTACTTGGTCAAGGAGTTTTGCTGGAGGACAAGTCACTGGATCTTGACAAACACAGTGGGGTTTTCCCTGTGGCTCTGTCTTGCAGATGTGTCCTCTTTTACACTGGAAGTTCATGCAAGAATCTAACAGAGAAGATTGGAAAGGGAACATGGACAAAGTGAAACTGAATATGTTTCATTTTCATTAAAAAGGCAGAAAATTTGAAACCTTGGAAATTTGAAAAATTCAAAGTAGGAAGCTACTAGAAACTGCTTTGATTGATGTGCTAATTTCCAGATGGAACCTTCTGGCATCAGATTTTGCATGAGAATTTAGATTTCTCCTTGGAAGGGCTTGTATTAGAGATACAAACAGAGAAACTTTCTCTTCTTGGCCTGCCTGAGATGGTGCAATGCTGTGCAAATTGGTCAGAAGTTAAATAAGCCATGAGAATTTTGCTGGGTTGAAATTAAAAATGCCTATGATTGATTAAAAATGCCCTCAATTAAGTATGGGATCGAAATTCATTAGTAACTTATAGATTTGAGAATGAATAAGGTAAATTAATTCTACCTTAAGACTCCCAGCTTTGCACTAATATCTCAACAGGACTCAGTTTATAAACACACTGACCTATGGTTTATTAAATATGCACTAGAAAGATCAACAATTTATGGGAACATTTCCTTGAGGAGGCCTGGGGAGAGAGAAATTTCTGTCACAAAGGAAGGGAGGGACAACCCCAAAGAGGCAGAGTCCATCTCTGCAAACAGTCACAGACAGCTTGGTTAGGGCATACTCACCAGCACTGTGCAGCCTTGTGCTGTCTTCATTTGAAGTGTCATTGTCATTTGATGAGCTCTCGGCCTTCTTAGCCTTTCAAATAAAAAGAACAGAAGTTAGGAAAGCCATTACTTGGTATATATTCACACAGTGTATGCCTTCACAGAGTTTTTCATGCACAAATAATGTCAGATCTCAACAAGAGAGGTTTACAGTAACCTTTGGAGAACATCAACCTTTTCTGTCTTCACCAACTGAGTTCGCTGCTGTATCCCAGGGATTTCTTACTGTGAGTTAGGATTTCCCTCTTGGGTTTGGGAAAGCACAGCAGTATGGTATCATCTTGTGATTCTATAGTGAAGACAAGGCTGTATCAGTAATCTCTTGTAAGTTGTTAAAACTTTCTTAGAATTTTAAAGTGTAAGAAAACACCTGGCAGCAGAATTCTCAGTATCTGAGATTACTGACTCACCTAAAGTCATGCCAATTTCCCCTGGTAGGTGGCTGCTGGGGTTTTGCATAAAAGCTCTAAGTGATTAAACAGCCAAGTAAAAATACACTTCCCTTGCCCTCCACTGCAGCTTCTGGGTTCCAGTTGTGTTATGTGTTTGCTTGATGAAGTAATACCTTAATCTTTGTATCCAACTCAATAAACATTGTTGGCTTCCTTAGTATGTCAGAGGCATTTGTCACACGTTGATGATTTAACTGCAATTGAACATGGCACTTGCTTCAAGACACTTGAGCTGCAGTTTTCAGTGTCCCCCACTTTTCAGATCTGTTATAATTTATTCCCACTAGTCCCAGGGCCTTTTGACTACTACTCTCTTCATTTCCTGGCCTGGAAAACCATGGAAATCTAGTTGGTTTGCTGAAAGGACAGACCCAAAGAGCTGGGGAATTAATACCCTTTAGGAACTCCCAGTCAAAATGACCACCCAGTTCCTTCATTCCCCAAATGGAATCATTCTTAGGAATTTTCTTTAGATGGTTTAATTATGTTCTTTTTATTAAAGCTTTCTTTCCATGCTTACAGTGTTTCTCCACTCTTCTATCATTGCCCACTGCACTTCTCAAAAAACTGTCACTTGAACCCAAGTTTCCCTAGAAAGGAACTCAAATAAAGCAGGTGTTTTCAATCTAATAATGGATATGGACAGAAAAATAAATAATTATACAGGTTGAACATCACTAATCTGAAAATTTGAAGTCCTAAATGGTCCAAAATCCAAAGTATTTTGGTGGTGACATGGCACCACAGGTGGAAAATTCCATACTCAATCTGATGTCTTGGGTCATAGTCAAAATGCAGACACACTAAAACTATTGTGTAGAATTACCTTTGGGCTATGTGTATAAAGTGTATAGGAAACATAAATGAATTTGATGTTTAGACCTGGGTTCCATTTCTAAGATATCTCATTATGTGTAAACACATATCCCAAAATGTGAAAAAATATGAAATCTGAAGCACTTCTGGTCTTAACCACTTCAGATAAAGGGATACTCAGCCTATAATATGTTTTAGCAATGTACTGATAGAAATACACACAGGAGACTGTGAATGTGCACAGAGAAAGTCCATTATTGTAAATAATCTTACCTCTTGCTCCTCTCCAGCCTCGCTGGTACCTCCATTGTCATGCTCATGAGCTCTTTCTTGCTCAGATTTGAGGTAATAGGCAGTAGATTGACTTCTTTCAGCCTCTAAAAAGTCCTCTCTTGGGATGAAATAGTCATCACTTTCAATGTGCCTAGGGTCATCATTATCCCTGTCACTGTTGGCCCCATGATGTCTAGGTGTGATGTCACCATCATTAGTAGGTTCTGTGGGAACAGTCTTTTTATCCATGTTCTTGTAGTTGCCAATAACTTCAAGGTCACTTTTTCCTTCTTGGTTCTGCCGTTTGGTGTCTTGAATGTGCTTATTGCTATTTGATGCATGGTCCTCTTCCATTTCTGGATTGGTGTTATCTGCTTGCTCTTGGTTACCCTGCTCAAGTTCATCCTTCTGCATCTTGCTTATTTGAGTTGGTTGGTTGGAGTCTTCCAAAATATCATCATATTGGTTACTATCTCCCTCCTGCTTGCTGTTAGAATGCTCCCTGGAAAATTCCTTTTCCCTTTCTTGGTTATTAATGGGAGTACCAACTTCCCCTGGCTTTTTTTCCTCTTCCTCTTCTCCATTGGGAATATTTGAATCCTGCTCTTGGTTTCCTTCATTAGTTAGATCTTGGCTATGTGAACTGTTCTTGTTCAACTCATGATGTGAATCATTTATAGGTTGTTCCTGGTTTTCCTCTTCCTTTGTGATATTTTCTTGTTGGTTAGAATCCACAAAGGAACTTAAAGCAACAGCAGGGACATCAGTGCTTTCTGGGAATATTTTCTTTTGAGGTTCAGTCATATCTTCTTTTAGGTCCAAGGTACCTTCACTTGGTGTATACTCCAGATTAACACTTAGATCACCATCACCATCCTCCTGATCCTTCACTCCCAGCTCTTGGCTGTAAGTCTTGTCCTGTTCTGCTGACTCTTCATGATTTTCCTCTTCTGACCTTTGTATTGAAGATTTTTCATCCTTAAAAGGACAAAAGTTTGTTCTTGAAACAAATGTTACCATATTTACAATGCCTAAGCTAACATTAAATAGTCATCATTTTCTTTATATATTTTCACGTAAGTGTATTTATGTTCTTTACATTCTGTAGCCACAGGTTTAATCTGAATTTTATAAAATTGAACAATCATATAGCACCTCAGCCCAAGGAGTAAACTCATTAGTCTTCATACTTTTAGTGATTAGAGGCAAATGATGGGATCATCATGTTTAAAAATATTAAGCTATGAAATGAATAGAATAATGTCTTTGACCATGCCCTGATACTGAGTTCTTTGTTAAAATAAAAAATTATATTGATATTGTGATGTTACTTTTACCTTATGGTCAGAATGGGTTTCTGTGTATTCTGCAACTTCCTTTTCATTTTCTGCAGCTTCCTCCCTCACCATGGGGATGGCAGTATTGTCGGGAGTCACCAGTGTTTCATCAGTTGGTTTGGAATGGTCAGATAAAAACCTGGCACTTGTCTGAAAGAATTAAAAACTTGTTAATGTTATATCTAAATGCTAATTTTTAAAATTGTTAGTCACTCTTTTGTTATCCTCATTATTGGTAGCAATATACTTCATTTATAACCTCAACGAAGAGGTATTAACTAGAATTTTTGAGGACACAGGCAAATATCCTGAATATAATGTTAGGTGAAAGCAGAACTCCAATTATGTTTAAGAAAAAGTAACATAAGTAGATACTGGGTGAAAACAAAACAAGAAATGATTTCAATAATGATTATCTTTGAACTTTGGAGTTATTTTCATTTTCTGTTTTTCAAACTTTTACAAAGCATTATTACTTTGTATTTTTGAAAAATGCTTTTTAGTAAAAAGTTAAAGTCAAATAAAATTAACTATAAGATGTAATATTATATAATGCCTTAGTTTAACATTTAAATATTCACTAATAATTCACAGAAAAGGTTATAAAATTTTTGACTACCTAGTTTAACATCTATCATGAACTGTTTTATAAAACCAATTTAATATAGAACTAATTCAAAGATTGTGTGGAATAGGGCACCAAGCTAGTAGGAAAAGGCAGTTATGAAGTATTTCAAGAAGAGCAATGGCTGTGTCTATTTCTGGCAAGACTGGTGATGTAGATGAAGAGTTGGGCAATGATGCATGATGAGTAAGTTGGATAACTGGACTTGGAGGTAAGGGGGCTAAGTCTTGACTCTGTTATTTACTTTCTATTGTGGTTTGACGAGTTGTTAATCTCTACCTTGCTATCTATTTCACAATGTGAAGTGAGCAGAAATAGTTAGATAAAGTTATGTACATAAACTGTTTTGTAAATTTTGAGGAGTTATCCAAGTGAAAATTATTATTCTGAATAGTAATTCATATGGTGGTAGTAATATGAACTGCCTAATATCTGGGGCAGGTGTTCACATTGGACCTTTATCATGAGGTGCTGCGGAGCACCAGATTGCAGACATGTCCAGGTGTAAGGATAAAACTCAGGTTCTATTTGGATGGACTCATTTTTATTCCATCAGCAAGTCCAGTAGTACTGACCATGTACTATAAGGAAAGCCATACAGTACAGGACCTAGTTCGGACTAGGTCTGCTCTTTTGCTTTTTATCCCTTTTTCAGTTAAGAGGATTAATAGTCTTTGAAAAAGTTTCAAAGCAGTGTAAAGGAAGGGGAAAGGAGAAAGAAAACTGTTAGCATGGTGACTGTTTTGGTGAATTGCTGACAGGGGTATCATGGAAGGCAATTGAGGGTGTGTGTGTGTGTGTGTGTGTGTGTGTGTGTATTAGGCTTGTTAGTGGGTGACCCCTCTCTCTGTTTGCTCCCCTCATCCATTTTATGCCCCCCATAGGAAGAAATGCAAAAAGTGATAGCATCTCATCTTCCTCCCTCCCTCCCTCCCTCCCTCTCTCCTTCCCTCCCTCCCTTCCTCATTTCCTTCCTTTCTTCCTTGGTATGGGGGTTGAACTTAGGGCTTTGTGCTTGCTAGGCAGGTGCTATACCACTTAAGCCATCTCGCCAGCTCTTTTTTCTCTGGTTATTTTCCCCCCTCCCCTCTGGTTATTTTTGACATAGAGTTGCATTCTTGTTTTTTGCCCAGGTGAGCCTGAACTTGGACCCTCCTATTATGCTTCCTGCCACCACTGAGATGACAGGCACATGCAATAATGCCCAGAACCATTGAAATGGGGTCTTGGAACTTTTCTGTGGAGTTGGCCTGGAAGTATAATCCTCCTGATCTCAATTTCCCACATAGCTGGCCTTGAACCAAGATCTTCCTGATTTCAGCCTCCCAAGTAACTAGAATTACAGGTGTGTTTTTTTCATAATTATCTGTTAATTAAAATTGTATTTTATCTGTATGCCCACATTCATATTTATTTCATGTGACCCCCTGGGAATCCATTTGGAATTTCCCAACCACTCAGAATTCACTTACTTCTGGAGAGTTCAAGCAGATAAGAAAGATGATAGAAGGTAGACCATAGAAGCTTTTTAATAGGTTAATCCTGTGGAAGATATTTAGCTTTGCAGCATTTGACTTGGTCTGCAAAGAACAAACTGCCCCAGAAAGGAAACATCTGGCATGTGTCTATATGTGGGCATGCTGTTCAAACATTTGGTTCAAAGAGACTTTTGATGCCTATTTATAAAACCACAACCATTGCAAAGGCAAGGCACATTTTCAGGAGAAAACAATGGTTCTGTGGGAACTCCTTTCTGTGTTAGTTTGTCCCACTTTTGTAATTTCAGAATACAATGTGTAATTTCAGCTGGATTAGCTCCACACTACTTAAGCATGATTCTTAGAGGTGATCATACATTCTCTTTTCTAAGAACTGCCTGATCAGGGTGGCATGGAATTTGTTTTTCTTAATACAAATGTTAACCAGAAGCAGCCACCAGTTATCCAAAAAGCAAGGACAGACTCTGATATTAGAGAGGAAGGGACACTAGAGAAGTTTCTTTATCTAATTAAAGGAGGTTGATTCTTACATTTGGTTAAAAAAAAAAACAATAGCAGAGATCTTTTGGCTTAATTAAATATGACATGGATCATTTGGAGGACATTTGAAGTTATCATCCAAGCCATGGTCCCAAAAACCCTTTCAGGTTGTTTTGAGGTGGCTGACATGGTCTTGAGTGATCTGATTTGCATGTAACAATTTTATTGTTTGTGACTGGTGGGGCTGGTTATTTGATCATAAGGTAGAGATGTTCCAGTCCTGTTTATTTTCAGCATGCTTGCTTGGACAGCCCCCCAAACATGAGTTGGAAGCCAATTTATGATTGGCGTAGCATTTCTGGTCCTTAACTCATTGATTCTTGTTTTTATTACATACTCTCCAAATTTCTCAGTCAGCATGTATTTCATTTTGAGAAAATGCAGGTGAGGATACATTGTTTGTGCCACCTTCTCCTCTACCCCCCCCAACACCCTGCTTCTAGGCAGAACATGTTCTGCCCTCTTCTTCTCTGATTTTGTAGAAGAGAAAACATAAGAGATAGTAAGAAAGACATATCATTTTTGCTAGTTTGGGATAAAGATAACTATACAGAGAGCTATCTTCCATGCTCTTGTGTATTGCAACCTACATTGGTTCATCTCTACCAGACTTCTTCACTACTTTCTAGTCCCCTTCCCATAGTTGCCTCTGCCAGTTTAAGATTACTACATTCACTTCTCTACAGTGAACACATCAACCACATTCAAGTTTTAGGTTTCCTTCCCTTTCCCTATTCCTCCAGTGTGCATTCTCCCCTTAGTGTGTGGCCCATGTCCAATAATATTACTGCATTTGTTTTGGGTATATAATCCTCATATGAGGTAGAACATGCAATTTTTGGCCTCCTGAGATTGGCTAAATTTACTTAAGATGATGTTCTCTAGTTCCATCCATTTATTTCTGAAAAAATATTTTTAAATACTATCATCTTTTGATTTTTTTTTAGTCATGCATTCACTGCTTGGGAAATAAAGAACAAAATTGAAATAAAAAAAAATCTCAAGCTACTGTATAAGAAATTTTTGTTTGCTTGTTTCAGACAGGGTCTTGCTATGTAGACCAGGCTGGCCTCATACTCACTATCCTCTTGTCTCAGCCTCACAAGCACTGGGATTATAGGCCTGAGCCACCATGTTCTGTTCAAGTATATTTTCTTCAGAATGGAAACTTTCTAAACTAAATGTCAAGAGGAAGAAAGGAAATTTACCGGGATTGCAGCTGCAGTTCCCAATATGTAGAGGAAAAAGAGCACTGTCTTCATGCTTTTAGACCTGTGAACCAAGAAGATAATTTCAGTGAAGGGTGATTTTCTTAGCAGATACTGACCTTGATATTGTCTGAGTGGATTGACACAGCTGACAAGGCAGATTAGTTGTTTTTTCCTTGTGAAAACTGTTCCTTGATATTTTGGCCCAGGAGACCTGCATTCAACTCCAGCACTGTTCCTAACTGTCCGAGTGACCTTGAGCAAGTCATTTATCCTTTCTTAGTCATGCTCGTGCAATGAGCAATGAAGAGGTAATTTAGATGATCCTCTTAGTCTGAAGTTTTAGGATTATCAACTGAAAAGAATCTATGAATTTTGTGAACCACCACAAAATGCTACCATATTTCCCTTTAAATTATTAAGCCCTCTAAAATATATTCTATGATTATTGTATTAAAAACAGAATATTTTATGCACAGGATTTAATGTTTTGAGTAAATATTCAAGCTTTCCTTTCTATTTCTATTATGATGATAACTTAAAGTATTTTATCTCTAGACAATGCTAACTGAAAGAATCATTGAAAAATATAGTTTCTTTCCTCTGTATTCCACAATTGAACATTTAAAATGATGTGAGGAGAGGTGATACAGTCTCCATAAGTGCTTGATAAATATTTGCTTGTGTAATGTTTAAGAATAGGCAGAAGGGGATTCCAAGATGGCGGCTAGAGGGAGGAAGCAGAAAGCGTGCCTCCTAAAGTAAAATCTTGAAGAGATGCTGGAGATACACCTTACAGACAAAACCACCAAGAAGAGGCAAAACTTCGACTCCTCCATACCACCAGCCTGTGCATACCATCTCCACTTCACGTTAAACAGAGAAACCAGGAGGGTTTCCACACCGCCACCAGATGGCAGTGCCCAGATGGCTTGGGAAAATGTGGACCACAAGGTGAGCTAAGTGATACATGGTATTCCCACAGACAATCCTGGGCCAGAACAGCATAGTCCCCTAGACAGATCAACCTCCACCCAGGGAAAAAAAGAGAAACTGAATAATAAGCAATAACAAAAAAAAAAAGACATATAGCAAAGAATGTAGGGTGCCCTGAGCCCTGAAGAGTGGGGGAGCAGCAGCACACACCCAGCAACCAGGAGCTAGAAAGCTTGTAAAAGTGTTGGTGGGAGGAAAACTCCACAGGAGAAGGGGGAAGACCCTCTTCCCACATGAGCTGTAAATAAACAAGCTGGCCTGAGAAAACAGGTGCAGTGTCACCTCCCCCAGTGTGCTTGAAAAGGGGAAGGCTTGTAGTAGAGGCTCGCACACAGGAGAACTCTGAGTAAACAAAGCCAGGTGAGTGATAAGCTCATCTCAGTCAGCAACAGCAGACTGACAGCAGTGGGCAGGCAAGCCACAGCCACAGATAGCCATTCACAGAACTGTCTCCAGACTCTTTTTTTTCTCTCTCCCTACCTTTGAAGAGAAAACAACCAAACTACACCTGCATGCTGAAAAACTTACTGAAACTGTATTGCATTTGAACTTGGGACACTTTGTGGGTTTTTTTGTTTTGTACTGTTTTAGTTTTTTTCCCCTTTGAGGAGACAATGACAGAACTACTTCTGACTCCATCTCCAGGATTGGAGGCTGAAGGACGAATAACAAAATTATTAAGACTGAAACTTTATTGCATTTGAATGTGGATTTTTAAAAATATATATTTTATTTATTTATTTATTCATTTATTTATTTTTTATTTTTATTTTATTTTATTTTCACTCCTCTCTCTGTCTCTCTAATGCCTGTTCAGATTACTGTGGAGTAGTACACTGTCTCTCCCTGTTTATATCTTTGAACCTTTTTTTGTTTGCTTCTTTCTTTTGTTTTTTTCTACTTGTTTATTTGTTTTTCCCTTTTTCTTTAACTTCTTTGCTTTCCATCTCCTTTCACCCTTGCATTCTAAATATCACCAGTGTTATTATTACAAGCTAGAAAATATTTTTTTTATTGTCTTATTATTCATATGTGCATACAATGCTTGGGTCATTTCTCCCCCCTGCGCCCACCCTGTCCCTTACCACCCACTCCACCCCCTCCTTCCCCCCTCTACCCCCTCAATACCCGGCAGAAACTATTTTGCTCTTATCTCTAATTTTGTTGAAGAGAGAGTATAAGCAATAATAGGAAGGAACAAGGGTTTTGCTACTTGAGATAAGGGTAGCAATACAGGGAGTTGACTCACATTAATTTCCTGTGTGTGTGTGTTACCTTCTAGGTTAATTCTTTTTGATCGAAGCTTTTCTCTAGTTCCTGGTCCCCTTTTCCTATTGGCCTCAGTTGCTTTTAAGGTATCTGCTTTAGTTTCTCCACGTTAAGGGCAACAAATGCTAGCTAATTTTTTAGATGTCTTACCTATCCTCACACCTCCCTTGTGTGCTCTCGCCAAGCTAGAAAATACTTAATTGCACACAGTACAGGGACAATAACAACACCAAGGGCAATGATGGGAAGACAGAAAAAACAGGGAAACCAGTTTCCCCACAGCAAAAAATTAGTACAGGAACCAGAGGGAAATGAAGAAAACAGATACTCGGATCCAGACTCCAACAAAATGAAGATAAACTATGCCAAACAACCCAATGAAGCCCACAAGAATAATCTAAAAGAAGAAATACTACAGGTACTCAATGAGAATTTTATAGAGATGATACTGGATATGGTCAACCAAAATGTGTAGGAGACACTCAAGAAATTCCAAGACAACAAAAATAGAGAATTTGAAAAAGCAAAATAAGAAATAAAGGAAATCATAGAGCACTGTATAAACACCAAAGTGAAACAAAGAACATGATTAATAAAGAGATAAATGAACTCAGGACAAAAATAGACAATATTAAAGATGAAATGACCCAGGATATGGAAAACCTCAGAAAAAAGAATGAAACAGAATTGCAAAGCAAAATGGAAGGCCAATCCAGCAGAATACAACAAACAGAAAATGCAAGAGGCCTCCAGAATACCAAACAGACCAGATCAAAATAGAACTGCCCCACAACATATCACCATTAAAACAACAAGTTCAGAAGATAGAGAAAGAATATTGAAGGTTATAAGAGAGAAAAACAAATAACATACAAAGGTAAAACCATCAAAATCACAGCAGACTTCTCAACTGAAACATTAAAAGCAAAAAAAGCTTGGGGTGAGATCTTCTGGGAACAGAATGAAAATAACTTCAACTCCAGGATACTCTACCCAGCAAAACTATCATTCAAAATAGATGGAGCAATAAAAGTCTTCCATGATAAGCAGAAATTAGAACAATATGTGACCACAAAGCCACAACTACAAAAGATTCTTCAAGAGATTCTGCACACAGAAAGTGAAATCCAACATAACCATGAAAGGGCAGGCAGCACCAAACTACAGGAAAAGAAAAAGCAAGAAAGTAGAGAGTAACCTCAACTTAGGTACACAAAATCAAACCTTCAATCAACTAAGACAACTAAATGACCGGAAACACCACATACCTATCAGTACTAACACTTAATGTTAACGGACTTAATTCACCCATCAAAAGGCACCGTTTGATGAAATGGATTAAAAAGGAAGATCCAACAATTTGTTGCTTATAAGAGACCCATCTCACTGACAGAAATAAGCATAGGCTTAGGATGAAAGGCTGGAAGAAGATTTACCAAGCCAATGGCCCCTGAAAACAGGCAGGAGTAGCAGTACTTATCTCTGACAAAGTAGACTTCAAACCTACATTGATCAAATGAGATCAAGAAGGACATTCCATACTAATAAAAGGGGAAATAGACCAAATGGAAATAGCAATTATCAACCTATATACACCCAATGTCAATGCACCCAATTTCATCAAATATACCCTGAAAGACCTAAAAGCATATATTAACTCCAACACAGTGGTTGTGGGAGACTTTAACACCCCATTATCATCAATAGATAGGTCATCCAAACAAAAAAATCAATAAAGAAATCCTAGATCTAAAATATACAATAGATCAAATAGACCTACTTGATGTCTACAGAACATTTCATCCAACTTCTACACAATATACTTTCTTCTCAGCAGCCCATGGAACCTTCTCCAAAATAGATCATATCCTAGGGCACAAAGCAAGCCTCAGCAAGTATAAGAAAATAGAAATTATACTATGCATTCTATCTGATCACAATGCAATAAAACTGGAACTCAAGAACAAAAGTAAAGACAAAAAACATGCAAACAACTGGAAACTGAATAACTCATTACTTAATGAATAATGGGTCATGAATGAAATAAAAGAGGAAATTAAAAAGTTCCTGGAAGTCAATGAAAATGAAAACACAACCTACCGGAACCTATGGGACATAGCAAAGGCAGTCCTGAGAGGAAAGTTTATAGCCATGAGTGCATATATTAAAAAGACTAAAAGATCCCAAATCAATGACCTAATGATAAATCTCAAACTCCTAGGAAAACAAGAACAAGCAAATCCCAAAACAAATAGGAGAGAAATAATAAAAATAAGAGCTGTAATCAATGAAATAGAAACCAAAAAACTATACAAAAAATTAATGAAACAAAAAGTTGGTTTTTTGAAAAAATAAACAAGATTGACAGACCCCTGGCAAACCTGACTAAAATGAGGAGACAAAAAACCCAAATTAGTAGAATCAGGAATGCAAAAGGGGAGATAACAACAAACACCATCAAAGTCCAGGAAATCATCAGAGACTACTTTGAGAACCTATATTCAAATAAATGAGAAAACCTTAAAGAAATGGACAGATTTCTAGATACATATGATCATCCAAAACTGAACCAAGAGGATATTAATCACCTGAATAGATCTATAACACAAAATGAAATTGAGGCAATAATCAAGAGTCTCCCAAAGAAGAAAAGTCCAGGACCTGATGGTTTCTCTGCTGAATTCTATCAAACCTTTAAAGAAGAACTGATACCAATCCTCCTTAAACTGTTCCAAGAAATAGAAAGGGAACAAAAACTGCATAACACATTTTATGGAGCCAGTATTACACTTATTCCAAAACCAGGCAACAACACCTCCAAAAAGGAGAACTATAGGCCAATCTCCCTAATAACATTGATGCAAAAATCCTCAATAAAATAATGGCAAACCAAATTCAACAACACATCAAAAAGATCATTCACCATGACCAAGTAGGCTTCATCCCAGGAATGCAGGGGTGGTTCAAAATACGAAAATCAATAAACGTAATAAACCACCTTACCAGAAGCAAAGACAAAAACCACTTGATCACCTCAATAGATGCAAAAAAAGCCTTTGATAAGATCCAACACCATTTCATGATAAAAGCTCTAAGAAAGCTAGGAATAGAAGGAAAGTACCTAAAACATTATAAAAGCTATATATGACAAACCTACAGCCAGCATTATACTTAACAGAGAAAAACTGAAACCATTCCCTCTAAAATCAGGAACTAGACAAGGATGTCCACTATCTCCACTCCTATTCAACATAGTACTAGAATTCCTAGCCAGAGCAATTAGAAGAATAAAAGGAATACAAGAAGAAGGAATAAAAGGAATACAAATAGGTAAGAAACTGTCAAAATATCCCTATTTGCAGATGACATGATCCTATACCTTAAAGACCCAAAAAACTCTACTCAAAAGCCCCTAGACACCATCAATAGCTATAGCAAGGTAGCAGGATATAAAATCAACATAGAAAAATCATTAGCATTTCTATACACCAACAATGAACAAACTGAAAAAGAATATATGAAAGCAATTCCATTTACAATAGCCTCAAAAAAAAATCAAATACCTAGATGTAAACCTAACAAAGGATGTGAACGACCTCTACAAGGAAAGCTATACACTTCTGAAGAAAGAGATTGAGGAAGACTATAGAAAGTGGAGAGATCTCCCATGCTCATGGATTGGTAGAATCAACATAGTAAAAATGTCTATACTCCCAAAGTATCTACATGTTTAATGCAATTCCCATCAAAATTCCAATGACATTCATTAAAGAGATTGAAAAATCTACCGTTAAATTTATATGGAAACACAAGAGGCCACGAATAGCCAAGACAATACTCAGTCAAAAGAACAATGCTGGAGGTATCACAATACCCAACTTCAAACTATATTACAAAGCAATAGCAATAAAAACAGCATGGTACTGGCACAAAAACAGACATGAAGACCAGTGGAACAGAATAGAGGACCCAGATATGAAGCCACACAACTATAACCAACTTGTCTTTGACAAAAGAGCTAAAAATATACGATGGAGAAAAGACAGCCTCTTCAACAAAAACTGCTGGGAAAACTGGTTATCAGTCTGCAAAAAACTGAAACTAAATCCATGTATATCACCCTATACAAGTATTAACTCAAAATGGATGAAGGATCTTAATATCAGACCACAAACTCTAAAGTTGGTATAGGAAAGAGTAGGAAATATTCTGGAGTTAGTAGGTATAGGTAAGAACTTTCTCAATGGAACCCCAGCAGCACAGCAACTAAGAGATAGCATAGATAAATGGGACTTCATAAAACTAAAAAGCTTCTGCTCAACAAAAGAAATGGTCTCTAAACTGAAGAGACCACCCACAGAGTGGGAGAAAATATTTGCCAGTTACACATCAGACAAAGGACTGATAACCAGAATATATAGGGAACTTAAAAAACTAAATTCTCCCAAAATTAATGAACCAATAAAGAAATGGGCAAGTGAACTAAACAGAACTTTCTCAAAAGAAGAAATTTAAATGGCCAAAAAAGCACATGAAAAAATGCTCACCATCTCTAGCAATAAACGAAATGCAAATTAAAACCACACTAAGATTCCACCTCACCCTTGTTAGAATAGCCATCATCAGCAACACCATCACCAACAGGTGTTGGCGAGGATGCGGGAAAAAGGAACCCTCTTACACTGTTGGTGGGAATGTAAACTAGAACAACCACTCTGGAAAAAAATCTGGAGGCTACTTAAAAAGCTAAACATTGATCTACCATAAGATCCAGCAATATCACTCTTGTGGATATATCCAAAAACTTTGACACAGGTTACTCCAGAGGCACCTGCACACCCATGTTTATTGCAGCACTGTTCACAATAGCCAAGTTATGGAAACAGCCAAGATGCCCCACCACTGATGAATGGATTAAGAAAATGTGGTATTCATACACAGTGGAATTTTATGCAGCCATGAAGAAAAGCGAAATTTTATCATTCGCTGGTAAATAGATGAAATTGGAGAACATCATTCTGAGTGAGGTTAGCCTGGCCCAAAAGACCAAACATCATATGTTCTTTCTCAGATGTGGACATTAGATCAAGGGCAAACACAACATGGTGACTGGACTTTAATCACAAGATAAAAGTGAGAGCACACAAGGGAGATATGAGGATAGGTAAGACACCTGAAAAACTAGATAACATTTGTTGCCCTCAACACAGAGAAACTAAAGCAGATACTTTAAAGCAACTGAGGTCAGTAGGAGAAGGGGACCAGGAACTAGAGAAAAGGTTAGATCAAGAAGAATTAGCCTAGAAGGTAACACCCACGCACAGGAAATCAATGTGAGTCAAGTCCCTGTATAGCTATCCTTATCTCAACCAGCAAAAACCCCTGTTCCTTCCTAGTATTGCTTATACTCTCTCTTCAACAAAATTAGAGATAAGAGCAAAATAGTTTCTGCCGGGTATTGAGGGAGTGGGGGTGATAGGGAGGGGGCAGGGGGAGGGGGGAGAAATGACCCAAATATTGTGTGCACATATGAAAAAAAGAATAGGCAGAAGGTTTTGCTTTGGAGAGAAAGAAGGATTCTTCATCCTTTAAGACAAAAAGAAAGTTTAAGTTTGAGGATGCGTTGGTTGAATTTTATTATGCCTTCTTTACATTTGTGCAGTATTTCACAGCGCTCTGCCAAGTACTAAGTGCAAGTCCTAAGCACTTGAGCATAGTATGTGAGTTCTTCACACTTCATCTGCAGAATGGGAGCAACAATTTCTGCAGTGAAGAGAGCCATTGATGTGAGTGGCATTTTGTATGTTCTTTAGTACCATGCATATGTGACTATTACTTCCTTTGTGCTGCCTGCTACCTTCAACATTATTACCAATGTAACACTTACGTTTTGTATTAAGTTTGGGATATGGTCAATGAATATGTTAAATGTGATATAAGGGGAAAGAACTTTAGTTTTTTCCTCCTCTAGGTGATTTTAAGCTCCCTAAGAGTTCTAGTTCCAAAGCATCTCATTCACTCACTAAGACTACCTGTCTTATATTCTATACATTTAAGTCCTACTTTTTTAGTTCATCTAATCCATACTTAGGAAATAAGGATATTTCTGCGTTAGCGTCTTTCTATTTTCAGGTGAAAGGAATTTTCCCATTGCCTTTAACCCAAAGGAACTACTAGAAAGCAGTCTGGCAACCCTTCCATAGCTGCAGGAAGACATAGTACATAGAACAGTATAGTGCACAGAACAAACACAGAATTTGTCATATAACTTAGGTAGCTGGTTGTACACACTTTTTGAGAGCCCATTGTTTTTGCATGGGCCCTGGTTTTTAAAATTTTTTCTATCCTGAAATTGAAGATTTAAGCAAGAAACTGTCTCAAGTTTCAATTATAAATAAGATGCCTGCGTTGAATTTCTAATGGCAAGATGTCATGAGACAATCTAATATCTACAATTTAGAAGAAGCTGAGTAGTTCTGTTGTGCTCTGTTTGTCCTTTAGATAAGTCACTGGGCATTTTGTTTCATCAGGCTAACAGTATTTGCCACGTAATGATGAAAATAATTTCATGGCATTTAGATTCTCACTTGAAGAACTGAACAAATGTGTTGATTTGTATGAATAAGACAGAGTGGAGAACTTTCTTGAGAAATGAGAGCTATTTTGAAAACAACAGTCATACTGAAGACTCAGGGAGGCTTAATCTGCTGATGCTAGCAGAGTACTTTAAAAAGGAAAACCATGATGTCTTTGCTCATGTGATGAATACCATTTATTCTTGGATAAGTAAAAAGTCATTTATTTTGAGACATTCACACTTGGTGTGCTGTCTTTACAAAATGCAGATTGTTATTTTGCAGAAAGGGAAAATAAAACTCTGAAAAATGTACAAAGGAGACAAAGCTTTAAATATGCAGAATTATTATTCTTAAAGACTTAAATATGCAGCATATTTTAATAAAAGTTACTTCTCCAAAGTTGAAGTTTATTCAAAGCAGCATATTTGAAAGAACACTTTGTGTGGGTTTAGAAGATCTAAAATCTATACTTGAACTACTTTCTTTCAGCCAAGAGACTTTGGTCAAGTCACAGCTTTCTTCATCTCCAAAATAGGAAAAATAATAATCTCTTTCCAATGTATTTTCTAGAGTCATGTTGAGACGAAAATGAGATCATCTAGTCATTTGGTCATTTCATCAACTACAAAAATGAAGTGAATGATATTAGCATTTCTTGAAACACTCCTTTTTTTTAATCTTCATTTTTTTTCCTTTTATTCATATGTGCATACAATGTTTGGGTCATTTCTCCCCCTTCCCCGAGCCCCTTCCCTTTCCCCCACCTGCTTCCTCTCCCCTCCATCCCCTCACTACCAGGCAGATACTATTTTGCCCTTATCTCTAATTTTGTTGAACAGAGAGTATAAGCAATAATAGGAAAGACCAAGGGTTTTTGCTAGTTCAGATAAGGAGAGCTATACAGGGAGTTGACTCACATTGCTTTCCTGTACATATGTGTTACATTCTAAATTAATTCTTCTCTAACTAACCTTTTCTCTAGTTCCTGTTCCCCTTCTCTTATTGGCCTCTGTTGCTTTAAAGTTTCTGCATTAGTTCCTTTGCACTGAGGACATCAAATGCTACCTTTTTTTTTTTTTTTGGGTTTCTCGCCTATCCTCATACCTCCCTTGTGTGCTCTCGCCTCATCATGTGATCAAAGTCCAATCCTCTTGTTGAAACACTCTTAAGTCCGAAAGTGGCTTATTAACTACTAACATTAGTAACTCACAAATATTTTAAGTCATCTTGTTACTTATTGTCTTTAAGTTCTTTCTTTCCTTCATTCCAGTGTTTATTTTCATGAATCTAGATAGGCTGAAGATGAAGGGTCGGGGAGGACTTCGTGAAAGAACTTTTCCTTCTCTTATAACAGGGTGTCTCATTCAAACTTCCAGAACTTCAGCTGAAAGTTTAACAGATGCCAGTTACAGTGCATTTTATAGGTAAAGCCTTTCTAGGGAAACCCAGCAAGTTTTAATGCTTCAAATGCCTACAGTTCTATTGGTTGGCCATTGTGCCATAAAAAATAAATATCCAGGTGAAACATTTAGCATGGAAGAAATAGGTCTCCCACTCAGAACCAAACATTCAACAAGTATCAACTCTCTTCCAACTCACACTGGATAGCTGTTTTGAGACTTTTTTTTACATTTCTTATTTCATATGTATAAATATTGTGGTAGAGATACCTGTAAATTCTTTGCTATTCCTCGAATTGAGAGATGGAGTCTAATTCTCCTTCCTTTGAATCTAAAAGTCCTTGGTGCCTTACTTGACCAAGTGATTGAGGTAGAAGTGATGACCGGGGCTTCTGAGGCCAGGTCATAGAAACCTTGGATCTCTTGGAATACTTGTTTTCGGAGTCCTGGGTCACTTTAAAGAGACTGTCATGCCATAGAAAATAACATTTTACAATCCCTGATGATTCCAGCTTTCCACATGTCCTTGAAAAGTCATAGGACATGTGAGTATATCCACAAAAGACACTCCAGGCAAGCTCATCAGCCAGCTGCCTACTCTCCCGTGACCTGCTCCAAACCTGACTCACATCTTGTGGCATTATCAAACGATTGTTGCTTTAAGTCACTAAATTTGTACACAGAGACAGATAATTGGAATAAATATTAACTATTTTATGTGGAATAGCACTCATGTATACTAAGAGTAGAATCACTTATGTTCACCAAAGTATTATTTTATTGAAAAATATATTTTTATCATTGTCTTTAATAGTAGCTAACACTCTGCCAGGTACTATAGAAAGCACTTCTAAGTGCTACTCATGCATTACTACCTGTGACTTCACCCAGCTTTCTTAGCAGTATCTGTCCAAAGGCAACTTCCGAATCTTGCACTTGGCCACTGTACCCATTCCACTCATAGAAATCAAAGGACACCCCCAAGGGGTGGCTTTTTAGGGACATTCTCAGAGATCTATCTCTGTCAGAAGAAATTAGCACATTCTCCATCTTCTATGATATATAATTGAGGGATTACTGTAATTATATTTGGAGAATCCCACAGGCTTCTTACAGGCAAGATTGAGCAGTAACCACCTTTCCACACCTCTTCATCATTCCTTTCAGCACTCCTCATCTTATTCCATCTTATTTGCTAATCTCACTGTATCTCATTTCAGGATGCTATCAGGCATGGATCTAGGCAGACCATTTTCTGTCAAGGCCTCCTTACTCCCTCACACATAGTGTAGTAGGGGAAATTATTTTGGCCATATTTATTATTCTTTCTGAAGTCCCATAATAGGATTTGTCCTTCTACTTCCTCTTTCTCTGCAAATGCTGGGTTTTCTCATGTTTACAATTATTGTTCTCCCTGCACTGTTTTTGTGCATTCTTTAGGGTACAGATATTTGAATATGGCCCAGGTGGATTTACCACAAAATGAAGAAGCTCGAGTTTCGGGGCCCTTGCTTGCATAGGCTACATACAAAGTCCTATACCTGATTTTTGATTATTCTATGTTTTTAAAAGAAGGCCTTGCATATTGTATAAACTTCTGGCTTCACAAATCATATGTCCACACTTCAGTACCAAATGATTTGCTCTGGGTTGGTAATAGTGATTCCCCTTCTGAAATCTAGCCTGTGAAATGATCAGAGAGATTAATTCTGTCCTTTTCTACCTTTCTTCCCCATCCCCAAATTTCTTTTCCCAGAATGCCTGGTTCTTGGCTTTCCCCTCTGCTTGCTTTTATTTGACTTCCCCTTATTAGTTAAACTCTACCAATATAAAGTTCTTCAGATCCAGTGGAAATTGTCTCTTCTTTGTTAACAGAGTAAGTCAGTTGTTAAGTTCTGTTAGCTGGGAGAGGAATTTCAAGTGCTTTCAGCTCTGTGAACAGACTAAGAATTATTCATTGGGGGGAGATCTCTTCCAGGATTAAGGAAAAAGTAGCAATTAATACCTAAAAACAGTTCCAAGTAGCCTCATTCTCATGGTATTGGGGCTCTCTGGGGGGATAATGGTGTGCTTTGAGGAGCTTTTAGTTCTGTGTGAACGGTGAATAAAAAGCACTCTCTCCAAGCAGAAGTCTCTTTTGGAATTGGCACGTGGTCAAAGCTTCTCATATACCTTGGTTAGGGCCAGCACTTTCAATAGGGGAAACAACTGCTTGCCAAATGGTGAAACATTAGTTATTTACCTGTCTTCTCTGAAAGAAACAGATACAATAAATTCTTTTGGATTTTCGGGCTGGGTTTAGAAGAGTTGTTTGAAAATAGGGTTAAAAGCTGTAGCTTATTTATGGCTTCAGAGAGAAGGCTCTAAGGAGACTCCCTTCAGCAAGGAAAAGACACAGCTGGTCCACAGCTGGCCATGGCTGTTCATTCTTCCTCTCCCATCCTGGGAAGAGATTTCTTTCTCTGGATATCTAGACATCTTCTGTTTGCTCCTCCACCCTAAGCTGTCTGGGGCCCTTCTGAGTAGTATTAACAGGTTCCCTTGCTCAGCAGTTTCTGCTGGGTTCAGCAAATGGGGAGTCCTGACTGGAGGGACTTGATGGAAAGCTGAGAATGGGGCTGGTGTATATATTTTTCATCTTCCTTCTCATGACTGTGTTCCTCTCCTGTAGGTCAGAGCCTGTTGATGGTTCTCTCATACAGCATTTCTTATCTGGGTTTAGAAAAAATGTTCCTCCCCTTTTATGTACAAGCTTAGCTCCCATTACCCTGTCTCCATGTGGCTTCTGCCTATCCTGCTCACACTTCAGTAAATAACCCCCTAATTACACTCTTCTCAAATTCGACTTTCCTGTCTTGATTCATCATTTCCTTACTGGGTTCTTGACCCATACAATCCTTGATTCAAAATTTAGGATTCATGGGTCTGCCAATGGAGCTCCTACTGCCAGGGATGGCCTGTTTTAAGTCTTTTTAGAGTTGTCTTCACTAGTACACTTTGCTTAATCCTTCTAGTCTTTCCCCTTCCATCCTAGTCTCTTTCCACACCAAAGCAAACCCAACTCATTAGCTCAGTCTGACTGAACATTTTAAACACTGCTCTAAAACACTGTTTTTAGTTGGTTAGTCCTAGAACTTATAAAATTCAGCTAATTGAGTAGGCCAATTAGCTGAATTAAAGCAAAGTTGTATTTGTGAATTTTTTTAAATGACTATTTTTGACTGCCTAGCACAAAAGTGTACATACCACAAATAAGAACTAGAAGATGGATACCTAGAGCTATTAGCCTTGTTGTCAAGATGCTAGGAAGCCAGGAGGTGACTCATCCCCAACCATACCTACAACCTCAGATCTTGCCATCACCATGATGATGATTTGAGGAAAAGAAAACAGCAAAGAATCAAGCATAGTGTAAGCATAGGCTGGCTTTTAGTGTGTCCCTTTGTGGGAAAAAAGAAGTTAATAATATCCAGATTCAGACTATAGTAACCTTACACATTCCTATCCAGAATATTTTTCAAATTATCAGAAAATATTTGCTTTTGAAATCAATCACTTTAAATTATTTTCAGATCACAAGAAGACATCAATCAACTATTTTTGATCAGTGAGCTATGCTGGTGTTCTTCGTCTTCCTCCTTTTATATATCCAAGAAACCACTGAATACAAGAGAGCTGGGAATATCAAGGCTTAAGCCAAATGTTTTCCTATTTAAAATAAGTTTCCAGGATTTTCCTATGGGGTGACCCATAGTTTAGGAAATTATTGAAATTTTTATTTTTTTCTAGAAAGAGGTTAACTTTCTAGAAAAAAGGATTCCACTATGAGGTCCTTAAAGTTTACTGTTCTGTGCTGGAGTTGGGAGTGAGGAGGGAAAAAGAGGAAAAACAGTCACTTAGGGATCAGCATTTTGTTTTACTTCTGAATTCTAGCAGAATGCTCCACTGATGTAGAGAGAGTTAGCTCAAAGTTGTCTGGTTCCCAATAAAAAGTTGAGATAATCCATTGGACAAATGGCTTGAGAGTTAAAATGATTCCAGTGTGGTAAGAGAGTATAAACATCCAATCAACATGGTGTCTTGAAACCAGTTACAGGTTTTCACAGACTTAAATCAATAAGGCAAATTCTGATTTTTGTAGACCCAGGGCTCCTTCCCACTGAATCCCTATTATATCAGTAGTTATGTTAACTCAAGTTGAATCAAATGTAATAAAAATGCTTTGCTTTCAGAGCTATTTGAGGGTCTCAGAATGGTGGATTCATTAACTCTGTGGGCATAGCACTTTTATTTGAACCTACGGTAAAGTTTATCTTATTAAAGGGCCAAGAATATAACTCAGTGATAGAGTGCATGCGTAACATGCATGAGACCCTGGGTTTATCGAACCCAGCTTATCAACTCACACTCCATTTATCTTCAATTAAAACCCAATAGTTGGCTAGATGCTCATTCCAAAAATTCGCCTGTTTTTATTAATAAGTTGCAAATCTGGATGTTATACATATTCAGTGGGGTGTAGTGAGTGTGTCATAGTGACAGAGGTTTGAAGAGGATGTGTAACTTTATTGTTTCAGCAATTATAGACATGTGCCAGGTATTTATAAAATTCGTTTCTCCATAAATTACTATTGTGAGAACTGCTCCATTTATTTCAGTTAGATTTCAGGAATTTACAGTGACTCTTCTCCAGGCAACACTGCTATTTCTGTCCTTGGGTGAAGAGCCTGACTGAAGGGGTAGTGTCAGAAACAGAGCCTAGGGAAAAACTGGCCTAAGTAGCACACTCTTTTTTTTTTTAATTTTACATGGCATTTCAACACCAATAAGAAACATCATGCTGCTAAATAAAGCAGATGTTGGCTTGAAATTTGCTTTGTCTAACTAAGGGATCATAGAGAAATCTTCCAAACTCTTGGCATCAGATACAAAAATAACTTATTTTATATGAGAAAGGAGGTAGTAATAGATTATGACCATTGTTCCTAAGCAAGGTAAGCCAAGGTCATGGCAACCTTTCTGAATAGTTGTCTCAGAGAGAAAAATACAGGCACATCCAATTTGAAGCCCCCTTTGCTTAGCTTCTTTTTGTATTAAAAGGGTTGGATTTAACCATGGGAGAGGTTGTAATTCAATTTCACCATGAAAAGAAACAGTAATTAGATTTCTCAGCAGCTCTGCAAGCTCTGTTCTAGAAAAGCAAGGCAAGGGGCCAGGATTTCCTTTCCTTTAGCTGGAACTGTGGCCTGGCCACACCTGCAGACATGGGCCTGACAGGCACAGTGGAATGAGCCATGCGTGCGTCAGCTACTCTGAGTCCTCTGACGGAGCAATTCCAGCTTTGGCCTCTCAGAATAAGTGTGTGAACCTCTGGGTTGAGGGTGGGAAGCTGTGATTGTAAAAGCTAAATATCGCTTAGATATTGTACTTCGTAGGGAATATAGGGCTTTCCTCCCAATGAAACCCTCTAATTCATCTCTATCCCTTTGTCTGAAATTTCTGTCTTCTGGAGAAGGGGCAGGTATCTAAAATTTGGCACACACCCTAAGACATGGGTATAGACTGAGCAGTGAACTTAGGCAACCAACCACTGTGGGCAACTGCAGTCCATTTTGTGCTCTTTTCTGTAGTTGTTTCCATTTCCATTTCTACAATATTTTCTAGAAACTGAAGGACTAAGGTGAGGGGAGAATAGATTTTGTATTGGATTTCTTTTCCTATAGCCTTTAGAACACTAATTAAACTTACCAATTTAGAACATAAATATAAGTTAAGATAAATTTTATTTTTGAAGTTCTACATTTTGCCTTGCCACTTAAACCTACTTTGCAGAACCATCTGTCTCCACTGGGCACTTTTTGCCCCACTGTTTCTCTTCTCTTTTTATCTCCCCTTCTTTCCTTTTCTCCTGAGCATTCGCAGGCAGCACGAAAGCCAAATTGGGGTGCCAAGCTAGTCATCCACACCTCTGAAAGAATTCCTCCTTCCTATTGGCCATGTCAACGTTTCCATGGACATTTTAGTGCCGGTGGTTTTGCTTTAAATCTTTCTAATTAAATTTTCTGTGTGTTGTCTTGTGTTCCCAGGTAGCTGAACCCTCCAGTTGTTGACTGCTTCACTAGCAGCCGCATCAGAGCTCCTGGGCCCCTTTGCCTTGCTTTGGTGTTTTCAGTTTTCAAGGGGGATGATGACTACTTGATCTGTTCATGTCTTTTTGTCTAGCAACCTGAGAAAGATGTACCTGATGCCCCAGGAAAACAAGAGGTTGTTTTGACTATTCTTTCAGTTATTTTCTTTTTCTCCTTACTGGCATTTCACTTCCCAGAGTATGTACATCCATGTTTCCAAATAAGGTCAGGTATCTTCTGCTGAATTTATTTCTATTAGAGGAAGCCTGCAGGTTGCTATTTTTAGTAGTTATTGTAACTATGGGAAAATTTCCTTTCTGGGAAAGGTAGTAAACAAAATGATTGCTCTAGGTACTTTATAGTCAGACTCAAATAGAACATTCTCCTGTCTTTACATGAGAGTTGAAGGCCTTATCAGAGAGCAAATCCCTTGGTCATGTTTTGGCCACTGAATGCATGCTGTTACCTGATCTGGTTTTAACACTAATACTTTAGGGCTTTTAAAGTATTAATGAGTCTCTAAGGTGAGTTCTATGGCTTGATTTTAAAGTCATCTGAAGGATGAAAACAAAACTCTTCTATTTTGAGTTTTTTGCTGAGTCACCATCTGACATCAAGGTGTCCCTGAACCCAAAGTGTGTATAATACACTCAGACTCAGTGACACCCGACGTTCACTTGCCCATCATCTTTCCTAACTGAACCACCGTGTGGGTCTTAGCTAGGGGTAGGCATAGTTGATGCCCATTAGAGTTTTGAGTCTAACTAGAACTCCAGAGAGCTGTTAAAGATGGACATTTAACCCGAATCAAGCAGAGTACATATATTTAGTGCTTGGTAAACAGAGTTTTATGGGTGGCTCCCTTGTTCTTGTTCTCAGAGGAATTACTTATCTATCAGTTTGTCAAATAGGCTATGATCCTTCCTGCTCCAGGGTCTTTGCACAAAGTGTTCATGCTCTTGGAGGTCTCTTTCCAGGAACACCTACTCCCCACAACCCAGCTCCACAGAGTTAGTCTTCAGATCAGGGGAAGCCATCATTGATTTTGAGTGGAGGTCAGCCTCTATAGCATGATCTTAGAACAAAGAGCTTTGCCTACATAACACTTATTTCAGCATATAACTATATACAGTGTGTTCAAATATACTGCAAGTTTTTTCACCCCTAAACTCATGCTGTAAAAAAGGGATTCGTTGTATATGCTAATGCCTTCTGCAGTCTCCTACATTAAAGGCCACTGTCTCAATTACTTCATTTTGGTCAATAAAGCACCATTCAGGGAACAACCTGAAATGATCTCAAGCAATGCTTGTTTTTGTTCTTAGGAAGGTCACCTTGAGAATGGAAAATAAAGGAGAATAAGACATTTAGTCATCATTTTTGAGGTATGACTTCATTATTGAAGTGTTAGATTTATACAATTTTAGAAAACTATACTTACAGATTCAAGTGGTTTTATATAAGTCTTTAAAGAGCACTGGAAGTAGCAATATAGTAAGTAATTAAAATGTGGCAAGCATTACCATAAAATGAGGATTTATGCCTGAGGATTAAATTCGCAGCATCAGCAGATTTTTAAAGGTGAGTTATAAACAACCTGGAGAAGGATTGATGATGCACTCAGTGTTGGAGAATCACAGAGAGAACCCAGTGCACACAGATGCTGATATTAGAGATGCATGTGAAGGGGTTAGCAAAATTGTTTCATGAAATTCAAGAATGGAAAATAATTTTTATAAATATAAAATATTTAAAATGAAACAAGATTTTAAAGTGCATGTGAAACAGCAGACTAAATATCTTACCTATACATCAGATTATATTCTCCATTTGTGCCTTTATGTTGGTCAAAATCTTTTCATTAGAAAGATGAAGATGACTTTGTATTCAAGGTCACTTTATGTGGGGTCACACGTGGTTTTCACCAATGTGATAAGTTGATTAATGATCCCCTCCCCAAGGACACTCCCCAGCAAGAACAAAGCCCCTCTCTAGTTTGGTTCCTTGTTTTATCTCTGGCACTTCACAAAATGAAGAACATCAGTCACTTGAAACATCAGATAAATATATTGCTTATTTACATAATTGTATGACCTAGCAAACTCTGAAGAAACTAAAATAGAAGTTTTCATTAAAAAGCATTTTCATGAAAGAAAAGTTTTCATACCTTTTGCTCTAGTGTTAGTCAAGATGAGAACAGTCTTAACTCTAAAAATGTAAAAGAAATCCTGATTTTTTTCTCTTGACAAATTCAGTGGTTCATATTTATGCAAGGGTATTTCTGAGGCCTGAGTTTTATAATTTACTCAATGGGAAATTCCACATTAAAAAAAAGGCCATTCTTATCAGAGTTATACCTCACCATGAAAAGAGGTATAACAACTACTACTTACTAACATATCATTTCAGTTAATACTAAAAAATGATCTTATGAATTAGCTGTTATCCCCACTTAACAAGTAGGGGAGACTGAGGCTCTTGATCTTAGTAACCAGTCTTTACCACAGGTTAGGTACTGTGAGAAAGGCCTTATGTGCACTAACTTATTCAATTCCCATGACTATTTTATGACTGTTATTATCTCTATTTTAAAGATGAAAAGACAGAGGTGCAGAGTTGATAAGATTAATAAAAACTAGCATTTCTGAGATAGAGCCCGATGGATCTCGAGTTTAAGTCCAGTCTAGGTTAGTGAGATCCTGTTTCTAAAGGGGAAAAGATTGAATAAAACTATAGAGAATGTGTGCCAGGCTTTCCCAGAACTTCCCTGAAGAGCACATAATGCAGGTGGGAGGAGGCAGTGGGAGCTTGGAAGCTGGTGTGGGGTATGCAGTATGTGTTATCAAGTGAAGTCATTTCTATTTCTCCTCTTTTGCTTCCCAGTTGTTCTTTCCTTGCACCCCACAGCAGACTGGTCAGTTTTAGTAGCTTTCTTGTTCATTTTCTCAATACCTCCTATTCAGTGAATTTTTAAAGGAAACATTTAGCTATTGCAACTGCTGTACATAAGTTAGTTACATAATAGGAAAGAAATGTGCCAGGACTGGCGTCTTTATTTCCAAAGAAGGGTTTTGAAGTGACTGAGAGCTATTTTACTGAGTGGGTCATGACTTGGGAGTCTCTCTATACCCTTTCATTGCCATGACGACACACTGCTCCTGCTTCACCAAGCCAGAAAAAGCAGCTGACATCTCAATGCTAGGAACATAGGGGAAAGGTTTACAAAAAACAACAAAACAAAACAAAACAGAAAAAAACCTCTCTTTTATTTGAATGTCAGCAAGAGAAGAAAAAACATCCCTAGAGCAAGTCAAAAACCCTATTCTTGCTTTCAGAAAAGATCTGAAAGGAAAAATGTTGGGGGCCTTATCCCCTGTCCAAGTAGGCCAATAAAGCAGAGTTGACTATAAAACAGCCTGTCTCCTCACTGCCTAAGGCAGGCGACAGCAGAAATGGCTCCTTGGTTTCATTTGACTTGGCCATTAAGAAGCTGCCAATTATGAAGCAGTAAGTTGCACAGTAACAAATGCCTTATGTCCTGGTCCCACAGGAGGAGGTCAGATTTCTTTTCACATTTCTTTGAATTAAAAAAAAAAAAGACAACTCAAAGAATATTTTTTTCTTGTGATCCAATTTTATTAGTAGAAACACCATTCCAAGTGCATATCAAATAACTCACTGATCTATGAGATTTCTTATAAGCAACCAGTAAAATTCCCACATTTCTAGAGTTCTGCCCAGTGCTATGCCTGGTATTTTGTAACTATCGAATTGATCCTAACATCGACTCCACCTGTGGGTACTAATATTGTCCTTTCGTTTAACAGATGGGTAAACTGAGCCCTGGAAGCATAAAGTGACTGCCCTCGTTCACATAGCTTGTAAGAGGCAGAGTAAGGGTTCCAGACCAGGTGTATTAGACTCTGGAGTCCATGCTCTGTCACTCTGTTTTGCTGACTCAGGGGTTTAGACATGGCATTGTCATGGTATGACATGACATAGTATGATATAGTATGTATGACAGTACATAGAGCAGAATGTATAGTACTAGGAAGAAACCCTGAGAGAAAGAGTAGATCCACTCCTTTTCTAGAGTTTCAACAGGAATCTATAGCTATGACAATACTTCATATTTGCTATGGTGATCGATCACTTAATATAAACCAAGCATTGCTACTTTTCTCACTTATTTCTTACATCAAATATCTGTAGTATCTGCTAATTTTATGAAGCCTATTCCACAAATGAGGGGACAAAGGCACAAAGAGATGAAGTCATTTGCCTAAAGCCCCAAAGCTATGTAGTGGCCAAGTCCAGATATAAATCAGGCCTTAAATAAACCAGATCTATATGGTCATATATAAGCCAGAGCCCATGGTCTTACTCAAGTTACTAGATTGGCTCTCTACTAGTCTTACTTAAGTTATTAGAGCCATCAGTCAAGAGCACATACTCTGGTTTCCAAAGCTCAGTCCATTTTCTCCTGCCTCTGACCAAAGTCATGCTGGATCTAGGTGGTAATTACCATTGCAAGCACAGCCTTTGGCAGAAGATGAACTCGGGGACCTGTAAGAACCAGGCTCTGGATGGCTGGACATCTATCAGGCATACAGACCTATCAGGGAAGTTCTTCTGGATCTATGGGGGTCTCTTTTTCTCCCACTGAAGAATAATAAGAGAAATAAGAGAGTATAGTGTACCTCAAGTCTTTTAAAAAGTTGTTTATGTTCTTCTTGTTGGAAAAATGTTCCCAACATGCTCTGGCCACTGTGCTAAACTCAACTAAAATGGCAGTGTTCATGGACTGTTACAAGTCAACTAAATAAAAATGACAGTCCAGAGGAAATGAAATGAATAATGTTTTGGAGTTGTCCAGGTATATCATATACACTCCATTTCTGTCATCACTAGCTATTATTTTTACTTATTGATATATGAATCTGTGCCATGAAAGGCTATTGGGGATCAAATCCCAGAAGTAGAAAGAAAAGAATCCCTAGTATCCTAATTGTTCAATGGCTGTACAAAAATTCTCTGAAAGAAAAAAACAACATTTCATGAATAACACATAAATATTCTCTTCCAAAAATGTGGAAAACAACATCAGTTAATTGAATGATAAAGCAGATGAAATAGATTGCTCTGCTTTGCTAGATCTTGTTGGATGACCAGAAATATAAATTGAAATCTTTCCTAAGAAGTATGCTTTTTAAAAATATAGTCAGAACCATCAAAATTTAACTGAGTAAGCTGAGAACTAATAAAAGCTTGTATCCATGAGAAAGGAAGAGAATTGAAAAAAAAAAAAAGATTTCGCTGAGTTGGACTACGTGAACATTTCTATTCAGCGTGTTGGGGCTCCAGGCCAGAGAAGAGGCAGCTACAATGCCAAGGAGACATATTTAACCTCTGCAGATTAGACAGTGCAGTAGTGCAGTACCTCGTGTACTGTTTCAGCAGTATTGATCTGCAATGGAAAAGCATGGTTTTCTGCAGGGTGACCTTTACTACCTGGAGTTGTGAGTAGGCACCCCTTGCATTTCTGCTGGATCTTAGGAAACAGAAGCAGAAACGACAGTATCTTATAATACAAGGGCTATCAAAATTTCTTTAGCTTTATATTTCTCCTCCCCCTTTTGTTTTTCTAAATGAGACATCATCAGAAATCAGAGAAATTTTATGTCCATGTGTGCACATCTTAACACATGATAGTAAGAGGTAAGAAACAACTCATTGTAAAGCAATAAAAATGGGATCACAAAGGGATCATTTAAAGTAACTTAAAAATGACCAAATAAGAATATACCATTGTAGGGATTTTCCTGCCTCCTAGGAAAGCAAAACGCTCTAATCCTGCATTGCTGTTAGATACAGACTGGAACTATGATGGTGATTGAGTAACTTTAGAAAATTTGAACATAGAAAACATGCAAGTAATTTCATTTTGAAAATTATTCTTTCTTTTTGTAGAAAACTTTTCTTACGGTTTATTTCATATATTTAATAAAGTAGTTCTACAAATCATATTTCAGGATTCAGGCTTCAGTCTGAATGCTACTCAGGGTAAGAATGATTCTACATTTTTGTTCTTAGTCTTTATAAAACTATCATTTATTAGTACTTGGTATTTAATCTTGAGGAGAAAATGAAACATGAATACAATTGCTGAAATTCCCTATTAAGTAGCTTTTCTGTAAGTAACACAAAAGGCATTTTTTTATAAATAAATGACTTTGTATTATTTAGGAAACAATGTTAACCAGCTTTACAAGATCACACAAATTAGTTTAACAGATGCAGTTAGATGATAGAGCAAATTAATTAAGATTTACCTTCCGATTGGTGGCTGGACCTAGATCCTCGGTAGAAGATTGATGGTGAAGTTGAATCCCCTCTTTTGCTCACGGTCAGGAAATAAAGTTTGACAAATACCCAAGAGAAACTCTTTAAATCCCTCTCCTCGTTAGCTCTGCTTCTTTGCCCTGAAGCACATTCAAATCTAGTGGAGTTGAAATTCTGCTGCTCTGTCAACTAGTCAGGGTCTGAAGTGACAGATGAGAGTGTGGAGGTTGGCACCAGGGAGTGTTTCAGACTGTCATCATTTGTGTTGCAGATTCTGGATTCTCTAGCAGACTGGCCTCTCTCTCTCTCTGAGAGCATAGTGAGCTTTGCAGGCCCTGCAAACCCACAGGGAAAGCGCTAACTCTGCTGGTGAGCACGGAGTTAACCGTCCCCCTCCTCCCCAAGCTCCTGTTCTCACAGGCTCATAACTTGGCCAGAATATGAGCTCTTGGCTCTTTATGCGTTTTTTTCCCTTTCTCAAAGAACTCAGGGATTTTATAGGCACGATTCTTTTGGAGGGATTTTCTAACTTTAAGTCTTTGAAAAGAAACTTGATGCTGGTGTTTCTTCCTAAGGGCAATTGAAGAGTAGGGGTTAAAGAAGGAGAGGATAATTACACAGATGCATTTTTACATCGGTCGATTGGAAATGGTTCTCATGAATGTGTTCTGAATGTCAATAGCAGGACACTTCAGCTCCTTTCACATCTCTTTGAGTGAGCTTGGACATTTAGGTTTACATAAACCTAAATATGATAGGTTCTTTATATGATAGCTCACTAATATGCCAGTTCAGATGTTGCCCCTCCACCCAGCTCTCTAGCCTTGCACTTGTGTGGTTTGGTCAAGGTAAATCTTAATTAATTTGCTCTATCATCTAACTGCATCTGTAAAACTAATTTCCTATGAAATCAACTGGAGGTGTGTGCTGATTTTTGATCAGGCATTCTGGTTCTTTATGCCTGGGTCTCATCTCTTCTTCTGCTGTTTTCTACATTTATTGCACATTAATTATGTGTCAGACACTGTGCTAACAGCTTTTTAGGCATTGTATCAGTTGATCCTCACAAGTCTGTTGGTGTAAGTTCACTTTGCTCTCATTGGAGACTTGGTTAAGTCTGCAGAATTGGAGACCAGGCAATTTGGATTTGCATCTTGTTTTCCCTACTAACCGTATGACATGGAGTAAGTTTTATAAACTAAGCTTCCTTGACCTTATCTATAAGATGGAGCTACAAATATGGAAATGATAATAGTATCTATCTCAGGCAATTTTTCTGAGTTTTAAGTAATTTAATACAAGTAAACTGCACAGAACACTGCCTGCCATCTTTTAGGCACTCAATAAATGTTCACTATTATGGTTTATGTAAGAGGAAACTAACGCTTGGTAAAGCTAAGTGGTTTTTCTAGGATCTCTACTTATAACTTGTAGAGTGGAATTCCAAACAGCTACCTTGCTGGTGGTCACACTTGTGTTCGCCAACTATAACACCTCTTTCCCAGCTGATAAGTTCCTTGAAGTAGGGGGCTGTGCCTCTTCTCTGTTCTTATTGTGCTTAACATGAGTGCTTTCTTTGCCTACAGTAAATGCTCTGTTAATATGAGGTAAATAGCTGCTATTTAATTAGATAAATTTTTCTAAATGTATACTAAAGTCCAGCAAAAATCAAAGCAAGCAAAACAAAACTGATAAAAACAAAATGAAATAAAAATAGACAAAAGTCCCAGCTATAATGCTAGAGAAATATGCCGTCAGTCAAATCTTTTAAAGCACTTTAGAAACATCTGCTTTATTTATTGTTAGAACACTGCAAGAGAAAGGTAACACGAATTGTCTTTACTTTGCAGTTGGGAAAATTTGGGAGCAGAGGAAACTGGGCAATTTGCCTAGGAACCGAAAACAAGTCACAGTGCAGCTGGGAACCTTCTCACATCTTTGGGAATCAGGATTACTTGCTCTAAACTGCCTTTCCATGGACAGGATGAAAGGACATGACGTCTTTGTGCCTCAGACAATGGGATGTTTTTCCTTAGCCAGTTCTAAGGGGTGAGCAGTCTCCTCAAAGGAAGACAAAAGGGTGGGGTGTGCTGGTCTTTGCTTCTCCTGGACCTCTGTGCACATCTAGTTTTAGAAGTGTGAAGCACTTCTCCAGTGGTCTCTAGAGGGACCTGGGAGTGGTGAGACCATTGCAGGGTATATAGGAAAGCATTTCTGAGGATTGGGCCCTCATTGAAAGATTTTTCTCAGACACCAAAAATAATAACTTCTTATTTTAATTAGTATTTATTTGAGATGGCTTTATGGATTGATTTCAGACAATGACATTAATTCAATGAGAATGTAGAGAAATTTTTAGCTGGAGAGCTATGGAAAAGACTTTGACCAAATAAAATATTTTTTCTAATATTGTAAGTGACACCTTTCTATGAAGTGATCAGAGTAAAATTTCTTATTGAAATCTGTATTAACACAAAATGATTTGGTTAAAGCAAACTATATTTGTGTCTTAAATGTAAATATGTACATAGGTAATTCATTTGTAGGTTTCAAAGCTTGACTCAGTTTAACAGAATATTTTACTAATCTATAACATAATTAAAAAAATCTACTGTTTAGTTATAAGATATTGCACTGTTCTGAATTTCTTAAAAGTTCAAACTCATAACTAGATGAGAGAAAAAACTGAATAAAAATAAATAAAGAGGCTTTGAATTCACAATGTCTTTTAAGTATGGCTTTATTTTGGGAATGTTCATTGGCAAATATCCAAACTCTTATTGTTTGTAAAGTTGTCATTTCTAAAATAGTTTATAGCTCATAAAGCGGAGGACAATAAACCTACAACAATGCCCACCTACCAGATGGAGCTGTAAATCCGTTTAGAGAATTTATGCAATCTCTCAATGTGAAGGGGAGATTTGACCAAGAGTTTCTTGCGTGACTGTGTATGAACTGACCCACATAACAATGACATTGGCCAGAGGATCTGACAAATGACAACATCTAAGTTGGAGTCTTCTTTTTAAACTTTAGTGTTGAGAGTTCCTTTGAGACTCTGATGAGAGCTATAGCCTCTGAAGCCATCTGTACCCCACCCCAGGTCTCCGGCCGCACTCAGGGAGTCCATGAAGCTAAGAACCTTGCTTCAGGGGAAAGACCAGAGAATACAGTTCAGTCACCGCTCCACATCCATAGTTTCTTCATCTGTGGAATCAACCAACCAATTACCAATTTAAAATATTTTAAAAAATTGCATTGGTACTGAACATGTATAAATGTTTTTCTGGTCATTAGTCCCTAAACAATACAGAATAACATTTATCTTGCATTTACATTTTATTAAATATTATAAATAATCTAGAGATGACTGAAAGTATGTGGTAAGATGTGTGTAGGTTATATACAAATACTACACCATTTTGTATAAGGGAACTGAGCATCACCATTTAGTATTCGTGGAGTCCTGCAACAAATCCCTTGTGGCTACAGAGGGCCGGCTGCAATCAATCCTCCAGCATATAATGAGCCTCTTCGCTGTGGAGAGCATGAGTATCTGAGCAACAGGAGAGACATGTCATAGATCTTGCCCAGTATAAGCCTGATCATTGCTACCTTGGAGTAGTGGAGTGTTGCAGGTAGAAGTGAGTAGGGGAGATGGAGAGATATAAGGGAAAACAGAATGACTGTAACAACCTTGGCTGGGATCTGCCCTGTAGGACCCTCTTCCTTGCTTACCCATAACAGTTATTGCAAACTGTGCAGCTTAAACTACAGTTCTGGAGGCTGGAGGTCTCAGATCAAGTTTTTGCCATGTTCGGTTTCTCCTGAGGCCTCTCTCGGCTTACAGATGGCCACCTTCTTGCTGTGTCCTCATGTGGCCATTCCCCTGTGCATGTGTGCTTCTGGCATCCCTTTCTCTTCTAATAAGGACACCAGTTCTACTGGATTAGGGTCCCAACCATATGGTCTCATTTAACCTTAATTATCTCTTTAAAGTACGTGCTTCCAACTATAGCAGCAGTGGGGAGTAAGGCTCCAGCATATGAATTTTTGGGAGAGAAACAATTCATTTCATAGTACCCCATTGTGACATTTAGACCTTTGTATTTAGCTGTCTGGGGGTCTCGATTTCACTCAGGTCTTAATTCTGACCTCGTCACTGACCTCTGAACTCACCACCATCATATTCTGATACTGAACCAATTCAGATTTCTCAGATTGGTTCTGGTTAGCAACCTCTGGGTCAATTTCTGAATACGGACTGTTATCATTTACTCCAGCCATTCTCTCTTAGCCCAGCCCTGACATGAGATTAGTTATATACTTGCTTAGACCTTAGGCAGAGCTGTAACACTCAGGAGACAATTAACAAACAGAAGAGTAGCAAAATGGGTACAGCATTTTAGCAGATACAATATGGCTGTTGCAGTTTCTAGTAATAACCTTGAAAGCTAAGAAAAAATAATCAAAGGAGAAAGACAGGTGGTTAGTCTGACATCTGAAATGTCAGGCTAATTAGTTTGCCTTTTGTAGATTAGGTAAAGGGAACTCTGAAAGGGTTCCCATTGATAGTTGGGAAGTATCTATGAGGATACATTATGCTGAAGTAACAAACAATCCCCAAACATCTGGGACTACCAGAAAAAAGGGTTCTGATGTTGTTTTGTTTTCCTCATGCTTCCTGTTCAGTGCAGATCTGCTGTAATTCTGTTACACATCTTCAACTCTGGCATCCAGGCTGATGGAACAGTTCCCTTGGCAGAAAAAAAGGAGATCTGGTAAACTCTGCCTGTGTGTGTTGCAGTTCTGCTTCTTCCAGCACTTTGTTGACCACACCTCATGTTAGTGAGGTATGGAGCATGTTCCTCCTACAGAGGCGGAGCCAGAACAAGGAAATAAAATAAAAACAGCTTTTAATAAGAAATGGAAGTATAGAAAACCCCGTTAAAAAAAAAGCATCAGGAGCTGGGAGTTGGTGGCTCACACCTGTCATTCCTAGCTACTCAGGAGACAGAGATAAGGAGGATAGCAGTTCAAAGCCAGCACAGGCAAATAGTTTGGGAGACCTATCTCGAAAATCCCTGGCACAAAAAAGGGCTGGTGGAATGGCTCAAGTGGTGAAGTACCTGCCTATCAAGTGTGCGGCTCTGAGTTCAAACCCCAGTACCATCAAAAAAAAAAATACAAGAGACAGAAGGAAAGTTTTACAAAGTAGGAGACAAAGAGATAGAGGTGTAAGGGAGAAGAAAATAAGGAAAACATAAGAGTCAAGTCTATAGAAGACACAAATAATTGAGAGAACTGGGACCACAGAAATGCAATGGATTAATATCCATAATATAAGAAATTCAACAGCAAATCAAAAACAAATAACCCAATCAAAATGGGCAAAAGACTTGAATAGACATTTTCCAATAGAAGATGTATAAGCTCCCAAAATATATATGAAAAAAATGTTCAACATGACTATTCATCAGAGCAATGCAAATCAAAACCACAATGAAATATCACCTCACTCCAGATAGAATAGTGTCAGGCAGCTTTCAGATGCTGGGACAAAATATTTGAGAAAATCAACTTAAAAGGAGGAAAGATTTATTTTAGCTTACAGTTTTAGAGTTTCTGTCTATGATCATGTGACTGTGTCACTTTGGGCCTGTGGTGAGGCAGAACATCATGGCTGAAGTGCATGGTGGAGAGAAGCTGCTTACCTCACAGCAGCTGGGAAGCAGAGAGAGTGGGGAAGGGTCTGGGGTTCCAGTGCACACCCATCAAGGGTATGTCCCCCAAAAACTAACTTCCTTCCACTGGGCTCCACTCCCAAAACTTCCACAATCTCCCAACAGTGTCAACATCTTAGGACCAAGCCTTCAATAAATGGGGTATGTGTGTATGGGGTGGTCGTTTAAAATACAAACCATAACTAATGGCTGTTGTCAAAAAGACAAAAGATAACCAAAAGATAATATGCTCTGCTGGGAATGCAGAGAAAAGGAAATCCTGTCACAATGATGGTGGGAATGTAAATTAGCAGAGCCTTTCTTGAAAATAATATGGAGGTTCCTAAAAAACTTAAAAATAGAACTAACATCTGATCCATCAGTCCCACGACTGGGCATATATCCAAAGGAACTGAAATCAGTATGTTGAAGAGACATCTGCCCCCCCCATGTTTATCACAACACTATTCATATTAGCTAAAATATGGAATCAGCCTAGGTATCTATCAATGGATGAATGGATAGAAAAAAATATGCTCTGTGCGTGTGTGTGTGTGTGTGTGTGTTTGCATGCACCGAGGCATGTGATGGGACAGTTTTTCCTGTAAAGCAAAACGAAATCCTACCATTTGCTATACCATGGGTAAACCCAGAGAACATTATGTTAAATGAAATAAGCCAAGAGCACAAATACAAATGCTGCATGATCTCATTCATCTGTAGAATCCAAGATAATTCATTTCACAAAAAATAGAGAGCAGATTGGTGGTTATGTGAGGCTGAAGTAGTTGGGAAGATGAGATGTTAGTTAAATGAGACATAATTAGTTAAATAGGAAGAATAAGTTTTGAGAGGCCTATCACAGCAAAGTTATTGTACTTAATAATAATATATTATATATATATATATTTTTTTTGATGGTACTGGGTTTGAAGTCAGGGCCTTGTGCTTCATGACAAATGCTCTACCACTTGAGCCATGCCCTCAGTCCTTTTTGCTTTTAGTTATTTTTCAGATAAGGTCTCACATTTCTGCCCAGTGCAGGACTCTGGCCACAATCCTACCTACACCTTCCATGTAGCTAGGATTAGAGATGTGCACCACCACATCCAGCTTGTTGGTTGAGATGAGATCTTGATAACTTTTTGAGTGGGCTGGCTTTAAACTGCAATCCTCCTGATCTCTGCCTCCCCAGGAGCTGGGATTACAGATGTGAGCCACTGTACCCGGCCTGCTGTATTCTTAAAAAATATAAGGAACACAAGATGAAAATAGTGTGTGGCAATGAATTTGCTAATTAGCTCAATTTAACCATTCTGCAATGAATATGTACAGTCTTGGACTGAATAGCATTCATTCCGCAATGGATTTTATATCTAGTGGAGGTCTCATGAAGAGCAAGTGATACTATAGCCATCGTAGTCTGTGTAAGTTCTCCCTGTGATCTGCAGAGATGACATCAGCTAGTGACACACTCCTTAGAATGTGTTCCCATCATTAAGCAACACATGATGGTACTTCAAAATACCACACTGTATGCAATATGAGCACAGGATGCTATTTGTCAATTAAATTTAAAAATAAATATGAAGGGTTAGACCAGCTTAGAGCAGTCCTAACTATGTACGTCTATATAGTTTTTTTTTTAATAGGGAAACTACTCAGACAACATCCTCACCCTTTTGCTCCTCCAAAGGAGAAGAAGAATGGTCATCAATGGCAAATGGCAGCTACAACACAGCAGCACCAAGAGCTGGTTTCAACCTCAGGTGAGAGCATTATGTAGCCTCCTTATGGTTTCTGGTACTCCACACGATCATAGAAACTTCTCTAGTAACAAAGTGTAGAAATGATCCTTGAAAATACAGTCTTTCTGTATTGTTTTAAGAGGAATGCAATATCCTAGGGCCATCATAACAAGTTGCCATAAACTGGGAACTCTAAAGTAAACGAAATGTATTTTCTTGACATTCTGAAGACTAAAAGCTTGAAATAAAGGTGTTAGCAGCACATCTTTCCTCCAAATGCTCTGGGAATAATACTTCCCTGAGTCTTCCTGGCTTCTGATGGCTTCCAGAGCCCCGTGGTATTCATTTTACTGGAGCTGGGATCTCTGCCTCCATCTTTACATGGCTTTCTTTCTTTGGGTGCCTTCTCTTAATCTCTCTGTGTACTCTTCTCTCCTTACATGGACAGTGGTCATTGAATTCAAAGGTCACCATAAGTCACTATGACCTCATCTTACCTCGATTCTATCTGGAAAGACCCATTTTCAAATAAGTTCATATGCACAGGTGTCAAAAGTGGAGACTTGAACATAGCTTTTTTGGGTCACAATTCACCTACAGTCCATTCCCTGACCACCAAAATTCATGCCTTTCTCACATTCACTGTACGTTCATTCATGCCATCTCAACATTCTTGACCATTCCAAATATCTTGGCCCCATCCAGCTTCCATCTTATGTCCCAAATTGCATCTAAAAATTATCAACTGAAAAAGTTTCAGATTTCATCATCAAAAATACTTATGTATGTAGAAGATTTATCGTGGGAAAATTTTCTCTCCATCTGTGAAACTAGAAAACAAACAATCTGTTCTCAAAATATAATGGCACAGGCGAGACCTTTTCATTCTGAGAGGGAGAAAAATGGAAGGAATAAAGGGGACTTGTTTCAAACACAGTCAAACTCAGCAGGGCAGATACTATCCCAATTCCTACCTGGCTCAATGCTCTGCCCTCTGTCTCACAGAGGCTCTGCCTGCCAGGCTTGCACAGGTCTCACCAATCCGAGAGCCACATATGGAGTTGCTAGGGCTTTGCCAGGGCTGCCACAACAAAATACCACAGACTTGGGTGGTTTAACCAACAGAAGTTCATTTCCTCACAGTTGTGGAGGTTAGAGTGGTAGAGGTCAAGGTGTTTGGATGGTTGATTTCTTCTGAGGCCTCTCCCTTTGGTTTGCTCTTCACGTGTCTTCATGTGGTCCTAATCTCCTCTTACTATAAGGACATCAGTTATTTTGGATTAGGTCATGCCAATATAATTTATTTTTACCTTAATCACTTTAAAGGCCCTATCTCCAAATGCAGTTACATTCTGAGGTATTTCATCATATGAATTTTTGGGAGACACAAATCTAGCCCATAATAGGTGTTATTCTTCTGAAGAGAATAACGATCCAGTCATGAAGAATTTTGGAAATCTGATAGCCTTCCTTTTGGCTTGTCTCTGTCCCTTTCAGCCCACGCTGCCAAGGTTTCTGCAAATATGACAGTCTTAAAATGTATCTTCGTTCATCAACCATGCAATTCACAGGGTGCCAAGATGTCACACAAGAGGATCCTACACAAATCTGTCCTGGATAAACCTTTCTGTGTTTCTGGCTTCTGTTGAGACAACTGATTGGATTTTGGAGTGACACTAATGAGTGTCACTTTTTTGAGTGTCACTCATCTCTATTGAAAAGGTTGTCCAGCCATACTTGTGTTCTCTTGTATTTTGCTGAGAATTTTCAAATGAGTAATGGTTCTTTTTTGCTTAATGATTTCTTGCTCCATTTATAGCTTTCTCCTTATACCTTGCTGTAACCAGCAAAGGGAAATCAGGCCACATTTCTCACAACTTGTTTGGAAATCTCAGTTAAATAAAGTCCATCACTTACAAGTTATGATTTCCATCCAACAGTAGGACATATTTTAGCCAAGTTCCTGACAGTTTATGGCAAGGGTTGCCTTTTCTCCAAGGTCAAATAAACATGCCATTTATTTCCTTTTTAGTGTTTACCAGAAGCTCCTTTAACATCTATGTTTCTATTAACTTTCTTTTTTATTTTTTTGGCTGCACTAAGGCTGAAACTCAGGGTCCTGTTAAACAGGTGCTCTACCACTTCAGCCGTGCTCCCATCCCTTTTGCTTTAGCTATTTTTTGGATAAGGTCTTGCACTCTTGCCCAGGGTCAGCTTCAAAATATGATCCTCCTACTTCTGCCTCCCACATAGCTCGAATTACAGGATTGTAACACAATACCTGGGGACCTGGCTTATTTTTTGAGATAGGGTCTTGATAACTATTTTCGTTTTTTTGCCTGGGCTAGATTGAACAGCAATCCTCCTGTCTACACCTCCCATGTTTCTGTTAGCATTTTCATCACAATAATTTATATATTCTCTAAGATTATAAAAGATTTATTTGTAGTTTTCCTCCATCTTCACGTAGCCTTTGTCTTCCTCTGAATCTATGTGTCCCAACCTCTCCTTCCTTCCTTCCTTTCTTCTTTCCTTCCTTCCTCCTCACAGTCCTTCTGCGTCAGCCTCCTGAGCACTGGGATTATGGGTATCTACTTTCACTCCAGGCTCTTCTTAATTTCCTGAGTCATTGGCTTTAGGGTCCACCCTGATCTAGTGTGACCTCTTCTTAGCTTGACCAAACCTGCAAAGACACTGTTTGCAAACAAGGTCACAATCACAGGCAGCTGGACTTGAGACTCAAACATGTTTTTGAGGGACTAGATTTAACTTGCTACACGACGGGTTGCAGATTTGACTCTAAACTTGTTTGGTGAAAAGAGTGAGGAAAATGCAATTGGTGGCAGAAATCCTAATGTCCCATAACACAAACAAATTTCAGGAAGCACATATGAAGGCACTATGGAAAGCAGCAGACTTACAGACCCTTACCGTATTAATAATCACTTTGCTTTTTCCTACCAGAATCTTTACCACAATCCCAGTGGATAGGTAATGAAAGAAGCTGAAGTCCAATTCAGGGAAAGAACCTGGACAGTTTCATTTTTATTCTTCAATTTGACATTAGTAAAACTCCAGATGTTATTTCTGTTTGCAATTAGATTCTGATCTCTGTTCTTTGGGTTTGGTTTGAGCCTAGTTTAATTCATTACTGCATAAATTTGGACTGGTCCGAAGGTTGAATGGGGTAGGCCCTTTACAAAGGAGCCAAAGACTTCTTGGGAAAGACGCATCTTAAGTGAACAGGAAGTTAGGCAGACAAGCTCTGTAACTAATGTACTGGAGTTGTTTATTTCTCTTAGATATGACTCCAGCCCAGCTCTCAACTGACAAAACTGCATCCTTGAAAGAAGGGCACTTGATTTCAACAGAACAAAACACTGAAATTGAATCTCATGAAAACCCTAGAGGATGTGCAGCTTTACCCTCCATACCATGTGACTCAGTGTAACAAAAACACAGCAGGCTCAAGTGTATGGATGTCCCAGAGCACACAGTGTCACTTTGGAGCATCTCAGTCACGCTGCATGCTTTCACATGCTCCAGCCACAGCCATGGTGCACAATGGACACTTCAGGATGCAGGTGATTGAGGTGTTTATTGGCGGCAGGGATTAGTAGCACCCAGGGCAGAGGAAATCTCCAAAGGGATGACAGCAAGTGATTGTGGTAATTGGGAATCTGGGGACCTGTGACAAACCCCTGGGGTTGTCTAGAAAATAATGATTGAGTATAACTTTAAGGTGGAGAACTGAATTTTTGTTTTGTTTTTGGTGGTTGAACTCAGGACCTCCTGCTTGCTAGGCAGGTGCTCTACCACTTGAGCCACTCCACTAGCCTGAAGAGGGCTGAATTTTTAAAGTTGAAATTCAAAGAACTAAGGTTCTAGAGAATGAAGAATGAAACAAGAAATTTTAAAAAGATTTCTCCCTTGAAGAATGACTTAAGATTATTCTTACTTTAATCAAAGTCTAGAGCTGCTTTTATGTGACCCAGTTCGTGATGATATTTCGCATCAGTGCATAAGTAGATTCTCACTAGGTGTTCTGTTACTGTTTTGTCTTCTTGAAATCCATCACAATAGCAAGAAACCTTGGGCCTTTTGCTATTGTTACTGTGTTTTGGTCCTCTGAGAAGTTTTAACCACTCTTAAAGGTTTCCAAAAGAAACTAGCTGAGGGCATTTGGCCACAATTATGGACTGTCAAACCCAATGGCAAGGTACAAGCTACCTGTGCCTCAATCCCAGCTCAGAGAGCTACATGAAAGTACACAATCTTAGCACTTTGATTCAGAACTGGAGCATTCTAAATTGAAGGACATTTGGAGATGCCTGATGCTTTCTTGCCTTTCAGTCTTTCTGCATTGCCACCCTGTCAGGGTCAGACCATCAAAGGACATTGAAAAGGCCTGATGGGATCTTGCTAGTCACCAAGGCTGTTGAATACTGCCAGAAAAAAATTCTGCCATCTTCTAGCTAAATTCTACCCAACAACTTCTCTGATGGAAGACATGTTCAAAATCCTTGTTGTCTCTGGAGGAAGTACAGCAGAAAATTGATGAGCCAGAACTGAATTCAAGTTCCATCTCTGAGACTTCTTAGCTGTGTGACCTTAGGCAAGTTACCTTACCTCTCGATGCCTTCGTCTATCAAAACAGGATGACAGTAACACCACCTCATAGGATAATTGTGAGGAATAGCGTTTTGCCCAATGCATGATGGGAGGAGAGCTTACTCAATGATGATAATGATAATGGCTGCCAGTAAGAAGAGTGTGGCTAGAGATTGTGTCATGGCACCTTCTGTAACGCCTCTTTCCCCATGTACTGCTACAGGCAGAGGGATAAAATACACCCTTTCATTCTAGCTCTGCAAATCCAGCAGCTTCTCACAATGATCCCTGGAGCCCAATGTGGTGTCTTTTCTCAGACAGAACCTCATTAAGTTGGGGGGAATTTGAGTTGGCTGTATACTAGCAACATAAGCTACATAGCTACTCTTCTGTTCTCACCTTACCTTGGGATAGACAGAACCTGATTTTTCAAAACACCTGGTGTTTGGATCTCTTGTCTAAGTGAGATGTGGTGAACCTCTGTATTTCTGTACATTTGACTCACAGGATGTGTCTTGTTCACTGAGACAGAAGTTTATCTGGGGCCTTCTCGTGGTGAGGTCACTTCTATACTAATAACCAAAAACTGCCCTCCTCCAAATCCTTCTGATGTTTATTGAGTTGAGTTCCCAGAGTGAGATTTTCAGACTATGAAGGGCTGCTTGTGTGATGCAGTAGTCCTATTTGGTGGGTGGGTGTTCTTCTTGATTTTGAGCAATGGTTTTTGTACTTTTTTGATATTTCAGTTATGAAAGAGCAATGAGTTTGTGGAGATTTTGCATGGTCTGGGTCACACTTCAGTCTATAGCTGAAGCTGGGTCTCTAGTAAAGCCAACCTAAGGCTGTTTGCATCTATACTGGCACTAACATATTGGCAACTTGAAAGAAGACAAACAAATCATTTGGATACTGCCTTCCCTTGCTAGTCTAATATTTTTCAAAAAAGTTGTCATTATTATTTTCCTAAGGTGCTTTTTGAACAGTTTTCCTAAGTGTCCCTTCCCCCCACCATGAAATTTTAACACTACCAGGAGACTGCATATCTTTTTAAGTAGTATATGTGTGTGTGTGTGTGTGGGTGGGTGTGTTTTATATGTAAAAGGATAGGATTCCAGACATCTCTTCCCCTAATCAGTTGTCCCCCTTGACTAATAAGTTTCACTGATGGCTTGAAGCATCCCTCATACTCAAAAACGCACAATTTGTTGTGGTAAAATCAATTGGCAATTATAGTTTATGTCAGGAGAAACAGAGTCATATGTGTTTTCTTGCTGGAATTCTATATAATATTTAAAACTGCCTTCATTACTCTTATTTATGAAAGAGCAAGGCAGAATAAGGTTTTGAAAACATTACAGTTGCTTTTCTGTGGGAAGGCAGTTGAAATTTTCATTATTAAAACTTTTGCCCATCTTGTTAGTACTTCTTGTGTTGTATGCAAAAGTTGGTTGAGCTTTGGCAAAAACACAGGGCAAATGCTTCCTGCACAATTCCATCTTCATTCCTGGGATCGTATTCTTGACTAGAGCCCCAGTCATCTCTCCATGAATGTTTTCCTTGCTCTGCATTCACATTTACACATGCAAGGACCTGGCCTGCAAGGGCCAGGAAGGTTATGTGAGTTAAGTTATGTGAGTCAGAAGTAAGGAAACAGCATACACACGTGCATGTATACATAAGCACAGATGCATGTACACTTGGGCAATGATAACTGGTGTCCAACACCTGGTCTTTGTGTCAGGAGCATAGGAGAGCAAGGGACTTGGGAACTAGGAAGTCTGGAGTCCCCTGAGGTGGCAGTAGCTTCTCAACTACTGTAGTCCTACTGTCATGAAGAAATCACACCCTGATGCTGCCAGATAATTTTACTGTTTTAAAAAGAAGCCAGAATCTAAAAGTTGATGTGGTTATTGGATACTCACCAACCCTCTTTGGAACAAATAAGACAGGTCTCTGAGCTGGGTTAGGCCTCTGATCAATTTTTGACCACAGTTCCAGATATTGTCCCCAGTCCCAAATCCAACTCATCTTAAACACAATTTTTCCTCTCTCACATCATGTCACTCTGCTGCTTAAGATGCTTCCTCTTGCCTTCCAGGTCAAATTTAAAGTCAGGAGCTGGGCATTTAGAGCCCTCTGCCTCTTTGTGTAACCTTTTCTTCCCTTGTCTGAACACCAGCCATTTCTCTTTGCTTTTCTCTGTCACTTTTTGCCTTTGTGAATTCACTTAGCATTAAGTAATACTAAAACATTGGCCAACACGTTCTCTGTCTGAAACCTTCATGTTTAAATCCTACTACTGTTTCAGGGTCTAACGAAGAAGCCTCCTTTCCAAGAAGTCTTCCTTGCTATGTCTGATAGGAAGTTGTTCTTTCTCTGAATGCCAAAAGCTTACCATCATCACCACCATCATTATTACTATCATCATGGTGCCAGAGATCAAACCTAGGGCCTCACACATGCTAGGCAAGTGCTCTACAACCAAGCTACACCCCACCAACATACTACTTTTGATAAAGTGGCTGGGACACCTGGCACAGTGTAAGGCTACTTCTGTATTTGTCCTGCAATGGTTGGGATGGCTCAGAAAAAAGCAGGACATCCAGTGTTCCCCTTCACTTTCGACCTCTGGCTTTGTCATGTGTCACAGAGGAAGGGCACCTTAGTTCAATTTTTCTTTGTTTTTCACTTTTTGCCAAGTAACATAGTTATTTGTATGTAATTACATTCCCTGTATCAGCAAGCATTTAATAAATATTTGTAAAATGAGCATTTGCAACTCTGTTGATTGCTTTGTCCACCAGATCATTCCTCTCCACACTCTAAAAGTTCCAAAAGTACTATCCTGTTACTTGAAGGAGACCGAATGGAAAGAAGGTAAACTGAGGCAATGTGGTCAACACGGAGCAGCAAACCACTTGGTTTGGCTCAATTGTTAAGCTTTTAAAACGTTTTAAAACATTGATCAATGGAAATTGAATACAAAACCAACAGGTGTTTGTTTTAACATGCTATTAAACATCTACTAGGGTTTTTTGTTTTTAAGGCTTGAAATTGTAGAAGGATTAAATGAACATTGCATTTGCCTTATGTGCTCCTGCATGCTTGGAAGTGGCCACAAGAGGGGAGTGTGAACCATGGTCATCTTTAACAAATGAATGAGACAAAGGAGTCATTCTTTTGTCTGAGTGGGAAAAACGCCAACCTGAGCAGAGGTCGATGGAATGACCATTCCATTCCAGCTGGTAGTCAGGTTATGGAAGTGGATCTGCGCCTTCTGTGTTTGCAGAGAATGAAACTTTCTCTGTCCTTAACTGTCCAGCCATTGTAAACCTGACTGGGAAAAATGTCTATAGAGAAGAGCCTGAAGGACAGGCTGCTACTGTCCTTGCTAGTGTTACTTTGCCCTTGCACTAACCAGAACCGTGAGAGAACTATGTGCATGGGTCACCTTGTTTTGGCTCCTTCAGAATTATTTATATTGAATCGTAACTTGGCATCTCTCCATCCTGTACTGAGGGATGCCTTAAGAAGCAGTGGTTTACAAAAATCGTATGTTCTCCCTCATATGTGGACATTAGATCAAGGGCAAACACAACAAGGGGATTGGACTATGAGCACAGGATAAAAGCGAGAGCACACAAGGGAGGGGTGAGGATAGGTAAGACACCTAAAAAACTAGCTAGCATTTGTTGCCCTTAATGCAGAGAAACTAAAGCAGATACCTTAAAGCAACTGAGGCCAATAGGAAAAGGGGACCAGGAACTAGAGAAAAGGTTAGATTAAAAAGAATTAACCTAGAAGGTAACACCCACGCACAGGAAATCAATGTGAGTCAATGCCCTGTATAGCTATCCTTATCTCAACCAGCAAAACCCCTTGTTCCTTCCTATTATTGCCTATACTCTCTCTACAACAAAATTAGAAATAAGGGCAAAATAGTTTCTGCTGGGTATTGAGGGAGGGGAGCGGGAGGGGGTGGAGTGGGTGGTAAGGGAGGGGGTGGGGGCAGGGGGGAGAAATGAACCAAGCCTTGTATGCACATATGAATAATAAAAGAAAAGTGAAAAAAAAAAAAAAAGAAGCAGTGGTTTAAAATGTATTATTATACCAACTTAAGGATGTTGTCTATAATTTCACAAAATGTTCTCTGCTTGAAACTTCACTGAAAACTCAGAGTGTGTTTGTTTTTACTGATCGACTTTGCATATGTTAACTTGTCATGTTTTTCTCTTTCCTTTCACAGCTGGGAAGCTTCATTTATTCAACTAATATGTCTGGAGTGTCAGTCTATGTCAGGCACTGCTGCCTTGTGAAGAGGGAGAGGGATTTCTGTTCTCATGAAGCTTCCAGTTTGGTGGAAGGAATAGACACTCATTTACCATTCAGAGGAATGTATAAGCTGAAAACTGAAAAGTGCTAGGTCAGGAGCCTTATTCTAAGAGTATAACATGAGGCTGGACCTTCATTTGAGGAGGACCCTTTGAACCCAAAGATTTGAGAGTCACCTTAGGGGAAGAGAATGGGGCCTGCACTCCTGGGCTGGGGGAACCACTTGTGGGGAAGAGACAACATGGATTGTGGCAACTGGAAGAAGCAGCCCAGGTGGGCTAACGTGCACTTTATGTGAATGGGAAGAAGGGGAATGAGGTCTTGGTGTCCTCTACATGTGTTTCTGCTTGCTGATCTCACCCTTGTCTATATAATCTCTTCATCAGAAACATTCCAGAGGGTCAAGATGGGGTATAAATGAAACTTTATCATTCCGAGTTGCATTAGGAGCAGACTCCATCTGGTGTGAAGTGAAAACTAATTCACACACTACCACAACTACCAAGACTCCATCACATCCACAGTTGTCACTCATGGGTGCAGTAGTGTTGTCCCAGCCTGCTGGGCCTGTAGACCCCAGAACTGTGGCCTGGCTCTGCTCTGATGGGATGTGGGTCCCCAGTCATTCTTCCTTCCCAGCACATCAAGGTCCCAAATGCGTCTTAGAAGATGGATTCATTGGCATTTGGAAACAAGAGCCCTGTTGTCTGGTCCTTTGAAATGTTCCAGTTACCAATTTTCTAAAAAACACCCCACAATGAACAGACCAAGTGGATAATAAGGCAGAATTTCATAGTTGCTTTTTTGAACATAAACCTTCATGCTGTGAGCCCTGGAGAAGATTAGGATGTGTTGGTTAAAAAGCTACTGTCATAGGTGTTCTTAGCCTCATCTGTACTCTCTGTATTGAGTTGAACCTAAGCTATATATATATCAATGACTTACCTTTCCTAGGTCAGAAAAAACCCCTTTGAGCCCTTACTCACTGTAGTAGCACATATTTCATTTAACAAAAGTGGGGGAGAGGAAGAAAGAGGAAAATGAACTGGAGAAACCATTTGAGAGTGGTTACAAACAAGGTTACTCACTCATTCTGCTTCAGCTAACAGGGAAGCTTCATGAGCTTCAAAATACACAGACACATTACAGCCACAGGACTTTTCTACTGGCTTCTCTCTCTACCTGGAATGGTCTACCTGTATATAACAATAAATCCAACTTGTTCACCTTCTTTTGCATTTTGACTGAATATTGTTTTATCAATGAGTCTTGAACTTCTGATTCCTTTTACCTCATCTCAGGGGTTTTCAAATTATTACTTTGGACTACGTGTTTTTGTAAGTAAGGTTTTATTGAAACACAACCACACTCATTTAAAAAATATCTTGAATGTCGCTGCTATTGTCCAATAGTGGCAGAGTTGAGAGACAATATGGCCCATAAAGTCTAACATGTTTCATAGCTGGTTCTTTACAGATAATTTGCCAATGCTGCCCTGTTCAATTTTTTCTTTTTTCATTTATAGTTTTCTATGGTATGGATATCTATATATCTCTATCTACCTATCTACTTATCTATATTTTATTTTAAAAAATTTCCACAAGGACAGAGTTTTTTTTGCATCAATACTTTCAAAGAATCAATAGTGCCTGGCAGGTCTTCACTATTTGTTGAATGAACAAATAATGAATGAATGAATATAAAGTGTGCCACAAATATTAGAAGTCAGTTTTAGTCACAGGTATTATTTCAGTATAGGCACAACTTTTCAAATGGAGATGTGCGTGACACAACACATCTTCTTGACTTAACATGTAGGAAGTTGGGAATGTTACTAGCTCTCTCAGCAGGAAGCATGATCTTACAGGTTTGTCTTTGAGCCTTATATACCTGCTTACCTCTACTCAAACACCTACACGATCCCAAAATAAACCCTAGAGGAAAAGGCCTTTTCACAAAAGTAAACATCTTTTGCAGCTCTAAGACGTTTGGCTTCTGTTAGGAAAGTGCTATTTTCATGTTCAGACAGAGGAATACCTATTTTTATACTACAGCCAGACAAGACTTAATTATTGAGCCAAATGGGCAGGTGTGTTTTCAAACTGTCTTTACTTCACTGAGAAGACGAGAAAGGACCTTTTGACCAAGGAAAAGAAGGTTTGGCCTTCAAGTCCCTTTCATTCATTGATAAAATTGTTTCATCTGGGTTACATTTCTTGATCACCTCAACAAACCCCACTTTATGTAAAATGGTCACTTGTCTGTGTGAAATGGTCACATAGTCACCACCTAGGCAATCCAGGTGGAAAGAATCCAACTAGAATTCTGAAACTTACTTTTTATTTCTGTTTACTTTTTGATCACCACCTCAGTTGTAGTTTACAAAGCACAGATATGTCAGCCTCCATTTTATTTTTGGCTAGTTTTTGAGGTTGTGCATGAATGAATAGTTGTATATGGTAGAATCTGGTCACCTTATGGTTGTTGGCCTCTACTAGGGTGACTTGGCATTGAGCAGTCTGGAGACATTTTTGGTTGTCCCGACTGGGAAGGTGGTGCTGGTGTCTCAGTGGGCCGAGGCCAGGGATGCGGTTAAGCATCCTATAGTGTGCAGGATAGGTCTCCATGCACAGCTCACCCCAACCACTCAATTAAGAACTATGCTGTCAAAGAATTGGCAGTGCTGGGGTTGGGAAACTGCCCTATCATGCAGCCAACATTTCCCTTTCTAAGCCATTTGCTCTCTTCCTGCCTTGGGGAAGCCATCACTTGACACCTAGGTTCACCTAGGGGTTCACTGCCTCCTTTGCTGGAGGAGACAATGACCATAAAGCACTCATCAGACCTATGGACAAGTATCATTACTATTTATTACAGAGACTTGAGTGTCCCCAGATTGCACAGCCCTATTTCTTCAAGGCTGATTTCTAAAGTTTAAATAACATCAGGAATTTCAGAATCTGTGTGTCAGCTGTCTCCTTGTGGGTTTATAGAGAGAGGGTCACAGAACACAGGGTGCAGGAATCTACTTTAAAACCCACTGTTGGCATGATTTCACTTCTTGGTTTTCTTCTCGGTCATTCTAGCCTTGAATGACTGCTACTCTTCCCCATACCTATCCCTTTGGACATCACCTGGCCTTTGTGTCTTCTTCCTTTTTCTGAAGGATGTCTCTGTTCCACCCTCTAATTTCTTTCCCCTTAACTCAGTGTTTTATAAACTACCTTTTATTAATCAAGCATTCCTTTGGGGTCTCCCACTTCACTAAGCTGCTTTCCAACAGTTTTCTGAGCAAAGACAGTGCCCTTACATGATGAATTTTGATGAATAAAATGTTCTTTGTATAAATATCTTTCCTCAAATTTTTAATGATTTTATTCCATCTGGTCCATTTCAATTAATTAATGACTAATAATTAATATAAAAGTGAGAATCAAAGAACATAATTACTATACCTAAATGTTAATTTGGGGCAGAAAAGATAATTTTCTGGATTTAAGCTAGATTTCTCATGTCTTAGATACCTAAATCCCCATTTTGTTTGGAATAAACTATGCTTGTTTTTAATTTCTTGGGGGTCTTGGGCTATTGGGGATATAAGGCTGGCATAGTGCTACGTAACTGAAGGATGCAACTAGCAACCCTGAAGGGTGTAAAGTTACTACTTTTAACATACAGAGAATCAGCTCAATAAAAGACTATATATTTTTTCCATGGTTTATAAAGATAACCTCAAATTTCTTAATTTATTTTTAGTAAAAAAAAAAAAATCATACAGGCTGGAGGTATGGCTCAAGTGGTAGAGTGCCTGTCTAGCAAGGGTGACACCCTGAGTTCAAACTCTAATACTTAGTATTTCAATCACCAATAGTGATCTTATGATGTAGAAATAAACAAAACAATGAGAAAATTTATCATTAACTTCACCCTGGTTTTCTAGCTTAGTAGAACAAACTAGAAGGAAAGCAGTAATCATTACAGAAAGAACTTAATGACAAACTAGCTGTGGGACTATTCACAATAGCCAAGATATGGAAACAGCCAAGATGCCCCACTACCGATGAACGGATCAAGAAAATGTGGTATCTACACACAATGGAATTTTATCCAGCCACAAAGAAGAATGAAATTTTGTCATTCACAAGTAAATGGATGGAACTGGAGAACATCATCTTAAGCAAAGTTAGCCAGCTCAGAAGGCCAAAAATCCCACGCTGCCTGTCATATATGGACTATAGACCTAAATCAAATGCAGTAATATTATTGGACATGGGTCATACACTAAGGGGAGACCGTGCACAGGAGGGATAGGGAAAGGGAAGGAAACCTAAAACTTGAATGTGGTTGATGTGCTCACTGTAGAGGAGTGAATATAGTAATCTTAAACTGGCAGAGGTCACTATGGGAAGGTGACCGGGAAGTAGTGAAGAGGTCTGGTAGAGATGAATCAATTCAGGTTGTAATACACATGTGCATGGAAGCAATGCTAGGAATCTCTCTGTGTAGCTATCCTTATCTCAACTAGCAAAAATGCTGTCTTTCTTATTATCTGTTATGTTTTTTCTTCAACAAAATCAGGGAACAAGAGAATGGAACAGGTTCTGCCCAGAAGCATGGTGGGGTTGGAGGGGGAGGTGGCCCAAACAATGTATACACATGTGAGTAAATGTAAAAATGATAAAATAAACAAATAAAAACAATCCAGAAAATTGGGAAAAGAAAGATTCTCTGAATTTACCACCTTAAAAAAACAAAAACAAAAACAAAAAAACTCCTCAAGACAAAACAAAAAAAAAGTGGCTGCAGGAGAGCACTTGGGATTGAGGGAGATTCCAGAGAAGACTCTCCCACTTTAGAGGTAGAAGATTGAGTTGGATAGGCCATTGGTCCTCTCCAGTATGGTATTTCTTAGATTTTTAATTGCTTTCTTAAAAAAAAGGAGAAATACACTATCTATATTCTTTCAATTCAAGGAGTAAGGGGATTCTTTCATGTGTACCCTGATTTAGCTGAGTAACATCTAAAGCCCTTACTTTGGCCAGCTTACTTGCAGATCCTGGAACCGTTCAGACATTCCGGCCTGGGGCCTTTGTAGTAGCTTAACCTTGTCCTGGAACATTCTTCCCTAGTTTTCCACATGTCTCATTCTCTCATCAACCTCACGTCAGCTCTAGTTTCTCCTCAATGACACCGCTTCTGACCATACTACTTAACATTGCAAATCACACCTCTTCCTTCTCTCATCCCTCTTTTAATCCTTTTTTCCATGTCCACCCTGTCTTTTACACTATTAGTGATCTCCTAAGGCTACATAATTTACTCACTTACAATGCATTATGTTTATTTCCTGCCTGGCCCTGCTAGAATGGAAATTTCTCAAGGGGAGGGATTTTAGTCTGTTGGATTACTAATGAACCTAAAAAACCTAAAAAAACCTAAAGAACCTAAAAAAGTAGTGGCTGGGTCATTGTAACCACTCCATACACAATTGTTGAATAAGTGAACTGGCTGGCTGAGCATAAGCAGTAACAGAGACGTATAGCTAATGTACAGGATTTTATGAGGTCTGTGTTGTAAAGAGATGAGCTTAAAGACACCACAAAGCTAGAAGGAAAACACAGTGGAGACCTGAACAAACATATATTGCACTTTACAATTTTTTCTTGGATTTACTTTGCTGAGAGGTACCTGAGGTGTAAGCAATGGCTTGCTGTAGGTTCTCAGAGGCAGCTATTTCCAATGGGTTTTAGAGGTATGTGTGTCCAACAGACACAGGAAGAGGGAAAGACCTTGCAATAGTATGGCTAAGAAACTTCCTGTCATCATCTAACTTCTTATACCATCCACCTCCATGTGCTCAACCTGTGTGCTTGTACCTGCAGTATGCCATTTGGATTTATTTTTATAGTCAGACAGAGATGACCAACTCAAGATATCTCTGGATCTAACCTTAAATACCTCTCAGGGCCACAGTGAGACAAAACAACTTCATTTTTACCAGACACAAGACAAAGATGACTCATCAGACAAAACAAATCAAGTTTTTCAAACCTCTGAGTTCAGCCTTGTGGAGCTGCTTTAACTCAATCCTCCTGTGTGCTCCGGCTGAATCAGAAGGCGGAATGGAAAGTTATGAGAATATGAAAAAATTTATACTGGTTTATGCTTTTATCTAGGTTGCAGATGCTGTCTAGATAAGCTATACACCTTGCGTGTATAGCTCTGAACCTGAGGTCTGTGTTAGTGTGGGGATAGGAATCAGACTGCCTGAGCTCAGATCTTGTCTCCATCACTGCTGGCTGTGTGACTAAAGGAAAGGTTATCCAACTTTTTATATCCCATTTCCAATCTATAAATGTGCCACGAGATTATTGTGAGGACGAAGTGAACTAACAAAAACGTAAAGCGTCTAGCACAGGGCTGGGATAAAGGGCTAGCTAGTAGGTGAGCTCTTTAATACAGGCAGTAGATTGCCTTTGTTAAAATTCTGCTTTTACTATTTGCTCTCTGGGCAACTCGGTCAGATGCTTCATTTCATTTTGCTTCAACTTCCTTGTTTTGAAAAAGGTGAATTACTTATCACAAGGGAATTTTATGAGGATCTAATGAAATAGTTTAAATGAAAGAAGAAAGACTTGGCACATAGCAAGTGCACAATAAAAGGCAACCCTATTTCTCTTTTTCCTCTACTTTTTATGGTGGTAAAAATGTACACAACATAAAATTCAGCATTGTAACCATTTTTTAGGTGTATAGTTTAGTGTTGTTAAATGCATTGATAGTGTTCAACCATTACCAACATCCATTTCCAGAACTTGTTTTTGCTGGTCCTTTATTTGTACTGAGGGCCTTATGTTTGCTAAACAGGTGCTCTAGTACTTCAGAACTTCAGCCATGCTGCCAGCCCCAGAACTCTTTTTATTTTATGAAACTGAGACTCTATAACACTAAACAGTAACATGTCACTCACTCCCTAGCCTGGAAACCACCATTCTGCTTTCCATCTCTATGATTTTGACTGCTTTAAATATCTTCTGTTAGTAGAAATATACAGAATTTGGTGAGGTGTGTGTGTGTGTGTGTGTGTGTGTGTGTGTGTGTGTTTGATTGGCTTACCTCATTTAGCATAATGTCCTCAAGGTTTATCCATGATATAGCATGTGTCAGAATTCCCTTTCCTTTCGAAGCTGAGTTATATTCCATTGTTTACATATCCCACATTTTGCTTGTCTGTTCCTCTGTTGATGAAGACTTGGGCTATTTCCAAATTTTAGCCATTGTGAATAATGTTATTATGAACATGGCATATAATATGTCCTTAAAAACCTATTTTAAATAGTTTAAAGAGAAGTGGAATTGCTGCTTCAAGTAGTAATTCTATTTTTAATTTTTTGAGGAACCACCATACCATTTGGCACAGTGACTGTACCGCTCTACGCTCACACCAATTATGCACAGAGATCCATCACTCCCATCCTCTCCAACACTTCCTATTTTCTGTTTTTTTATATAGTAGCCACCCTAAAGGATATGAAGTGGGATCTTCCATTATTCTTGTCTACAACTAAAATTACTGCTATTACTGATACTATAACCACTGCTGCTATTCTTCTACATTTTCTAGGTAATGTGAGAAGGTTGAAAAGTTTTTTAAAAAGCCATGAATTTTATTCTGAAAGAGACTTTCTTTTTATGGTTTTTAATAAGCAATTTCTTTTACCTTCCTATCCATATTTCTTTTTTTTTTTAAATCCCTGAAGTACAGTTATTTAGCCACAGAAATTGGTGAGTGTTATCAAGGAGCTATCATAAAGGGAGGAACATGCTTCAGGTTCTTGTCTAAGGAGAAGCCTTGGAGCTCCCTATGCAAATGCCCCTGTTTTCCAGTTTATTCTGATCGTACTTGGAATTGGTCTCATGCTGAAAATCAAGGAAGGGACGAGAAGCTGGCTGTGCTTTAAGAGACAACTGGTCATGTGGAAGAGGCTGTGAGTTGTCTACTGATACCTGCTTTTCCTTCTTTCTTCAATATTAAAACTTGTGGTTCACACCTGGGCATCTGCTTTCCAGCTGGAGACGGTATCTCCCAGTCACTTGCAGCGAGCTGTGACCTTATGAACAAGTTATTGGCAACAGAATAGCAGCTGAAGTTTTGCCTTTATCTACTTCTCTCTCTGGGAAGATTTCTTACAAAGAAAAAATTCCTGGGGCAAAGTTTGAAAACTTCTTCTACAAAAGTTGTAGAAATTTCATGAAATGATAAAAATCAAATAAATAAATACTTTAGTTTTTAATTAAGAAAAGTAGCTGTGTATTTCAACACTGCTGTGAAGAAGAGTAACTAAATATTTACGTCAACAATGGATAATATCTGCCAAAGAAAGTGATTACAAATAGTCACATATTGCAGATGTGGTATGGGAATTGGTTTATTATGAAATTACAGGTGCTGATCTAACCACAGCTAATATATTGGTTATAATACTTGGTTGATTCCATTTCAGGGAAGTAAAATTGCTTGTGAGCTTCTCCTACCATTATTTAAAAATAGCAATTAGCTGTTAGAGCAGTGATTGCTTATTTGCTTGTTTTTTTATTTTTTATTATTAGCATATTGTAGTTGTATAAGAGATACATTGTGACATTTATATATGTGCTTACAATATATCTTAGTTAGAGTCACTTCCCTCCATCATTTTCCTTCACCCTGTCCTCCTCTTCTTAGAACAATCTCAGCAGGTTTCATTGTTCTATTTTCATACAAGTATACAAAGTACATCCACCATATTCATTTTCCTTTACTCTCTCCTTATGCTCTCCCCAATTCCCACTGGTACTCACCCCTGGACAGGACCATTTTTACCTTCCTGTTTTGTTAAAAAAAGATCTTTTTGGTTAGTTTACGATAGTTACACAGAGGGCTTCTTTGTGATATTTCCATATATATATATTATATATATAAATAAATTGTATATTACATACATAATTTAAAAGTGGCAGTAAGCTGGTATAGAAGTGATTGCTTATTTATTTGTTTATTTATTTTTTGTGGTGCTAGGGATTGAACTAGGGCCTTGTTCATGCTAGGCAAGTGCTTTACTGCTGAGAATCCGCCTTAGCCCAAGGAGTATTTTTTTCTCTTTTTATTAGCATATATTAATTATACAGAGCAGTTTCATTGTGATATTTCCATATGTGCATATAATGTGCTTTGATTAAATTCACCACATCACGGACTCTTTCCAAATAGTGATTTTTTTTGACTTGCAATCTTGATAGGCATGAAATAACTACCAAACTATTTAGCTTAGACTAACACAGGATTGGTAGCCAATATAAACCACATCTGTAAATGTTCAAGAAGTCTTTACTTGCTTCCATGAAATTTCTGATATTTTGAACTGCAAAATGGTCACCAAATGCTGATAGGATCTGTTTACTCGCACAAGTGCAGTGTGGCCTGCTCCCTCTCCACGTCCAGCCTGTCTCTCCAGAGCCCCAGATCCTCTCTCCATCCGGTGACTGAGGCCTGATTACTGCTGTAAACTAGGCAGGGCCTCCAAGTAATGACAGAGTCAGCCCTGTGGTCATCTTCCAGGAAATGGCAAGTACCACTTGCCCTAGTGTGTCCGCAGACTTCACTCCAGGACAACAGGAAACAGATGCCATATAAGGACATCCTGCAGCAGCTGCTGTGGTCCAGGAACAACTGGAAAGTTGTTCCCTTTTCACTTCAGACCTCCATTGATAACTTACCATTGAGAAAGATTTGTTGAGGGATGAAGAGGATCTCTCTCTCTTGAAATGGAAATAGGAATGTAATAAAAGGGTGAATGTGTACATATGCAATTATCACAGTGAAATCCCCTGATATTATCAATGTTTGCTAATTTAAAAATAAAATGAAAAAAGAAAGTTTTGTGCATACATGGCTATCTCCCAAAGGACCTAAATAAACTTTCACATGAGATTTTTGGGTATTGCTTTTGACCTTTCTTTGACTTACAGTGACTCTGAGAATGTTTCTGTAGCTCTTTCAACATTATTATCTTACTGCCAAGTCTCCTGGAAAGTTCTTCAAAGACCTTCTCTGCTTTTATCATTTATTTAAGAGAACAGGAGCTTTATTAGCTTATAGCCAGAAACAGATTTTAAAAACTGTAACTCCATTTCCAGCACTAAACTTACCGATCACAGAAGTTTGGCTCTTCTCTGAAGTGTTAAATTTCGACATGTGATGTGAACTGAGAGCAGGAAGAGAGGAAGTGGGTTGTCTGTGGGGAGACAAGCCAGACAGTCTTCTCAGGTGTCCTCATGGTCTATTGCTGTTGGCAATATGTCCAATTTTCCAACCAAAAGAAGGATTTTATATGATGTTGCACTGTGAAAGGAAGCCATAGCAGGAAAAGCTTTGAAACGATGTGATGGAATATTATGTAGGCATTAAAAATAACACTTTGAAGAAATTTCCACAAATTAATACTAAGTGAGGGAAGCAAGTGGAAGAAGGATATGATGCTACACAGAGCAGTCAGTAATGATCTTTTTTGGCTTGCAGGTTGAATCTCTTGCAGGACCAGCAACTAAATCAGGCTCAGTGAATGGAAGCCTAGGTTGGACACAAGAACAATTTCTCTCCCACCCGAGTGGCTACTTTATCCTCTTGACCTAGTGCTAGCAATGGCTTGCTGATGGCAGAGGCTGACGTCATCTTGTCTGGCTGAGTCATTTTGTTTGCTTGGTGTTGGGGGTCCCTGCCACGTTGGCTCTTCTTGCTGGGTGTTAACCTGTGTGGTGAAACACTTCCTGTTTCATGTATGCTGTCTAGTATCCAACTACACACCGATTTCCAAGATATCTTTTGTCCTGTTGCTCCAATCTTTTCCCTTTGAGGCCCCTGTAGGTGCTTATACTGGGGCCCCTCCCAAATTCCTATGTACCTGGAACCTCAGAACATGGTCTTACTTGGAGACGGTCTCTTTGTAGGTATATTCAGTTAAGTATCTTGAGATGCAATTGTCCTGGATTTACAGCAACCCTGAAATCCAACGACTGGTGCTCTTATAAGAAGAGGAGAGGACACAGAGAGAAGATGCTGTAACCACAGGGATGGAGTATGGATGCTGAGTCTACAAGTCTACAGTGGCAGGGATATCTGGGAAGCACTGGAAACTAGGAGCGGGCCACAGGATGCTTTCTTCTTCAGCTCCAGAAAACCAGCCCTGTCATCCCCTTTGTTTCAGACTTCCAGACCCCTGAACTCCAAGTGCAGGGGAAACTGAAGCTTCTCCACTTGTGGCAATCTGAATGGCAGCTCTAGGAAACAAGTCCAGGCCTTGACCAGCTGGTCAATCATTTGCCCCTGTCCATAAGTCAGTGTGCATTCTAGCTGTGGTCCACTTCCCTTGCCACACAGGGTGGATAAGCAGGCACACAGCCTGAAACTTTACCTGTGGGAGAGGTTTCCCTTCTTAGCATCCTTTATCCTGGAGCTTCTATAACAGCAGATGACTCTCATACAATATGTTTGATATATTAAAATTAAAAATTTCTGCATATTAAGAGATATCCTTAAAAAATTTGTAGCAGGACTATATAAAGGACATATGTAAGCTAATAAATGATTATATAGATCAGGCATAGTGATCATATCTATAATCTCAGCTATCTAGGATGTAGAGATTGGGAGGATCACAGTTTGGGACCAGCTAGGGCAAAAAGCAACAAAGTCGGCATGGGGGCTCACACCCGTGGTCCAAACTACGAGGGAAGCTGTAGGTGGGAGGGTGTGGTCTGAGGCTGGCCCTGGGCAAAAACATGAGGTACGACCTGAAAGTAACTAAAAATCAAAAGAAGGATGGGGACGTGACTCAAGTGGTAGAGCATCTGCCTAGCAAGTGCAAGGCCTTGAGTTCAAATCCTAGTACTGCCAGAAAAGAAATCATTGTACAAACAAATTAAGAAATGGTCAACAGCAGGAACAGATATTTCATAGAAGAGGTAGATAAAATAGTCAATAAATATAAGGAGAGATGTTGAATTTCATTAGTGACAAGGGAAATGAATCCACAATGATCAAGACCATAAAGAGATACTATTGAAAACCCAATTAATTCTAATACCTCCAAATATTGGAGAGGATGTGGATCAACATATTAGCTGATGCATTGCTGGTGGGAGTATAAATTGGTACAACCGTTTTGGAAAACAATATGGCATTGTGTCTTGAAGTTGTAGATTGATAACGCTCAATGATGAGTAATTCTAGTCTTAGGCATGTCTGTACTCAATAAAACCCTTATGCACGTATACTAGAGACATATACAAGAGTTTCTACAGAAGTACTCTTACTAGAAATAGAAACACCTTAGAAAAAAATACAAATTTTTCCTAAAAATCAGTAAGATCAGAACAGATAAATTATAGTAGATTCATAGAATTAAATATCTTACTGAAAATAAAAGAAACAAATATAAAAGAATTCTAGAAATATAATTTAAGTAAAACGTAAGACCTCAAAGATTACATATAGCATAATACCCTGTTTAAAAAGTTACAAATAACTGAAACTTCCAAATACGCTCTCTGAAATATTTGTATTGTGGTAAAACTGTAGATCTAAAAAGCAAAGGGAAGAATAAAAGCAATTGCAAGGTAGTGGTTACTTGCTGTGGAGGGAGGCAGGGTCAGGACAGTGAGGATAAATGCAGGTAGATGTTAGAAACTGTGGCTGTTCTCATTTTCATGGTGGTCAGTGTATACACAGGTATTTATTATTTAAAGAATAAGTAAAAAGTTAATAAATAAAAGCTAAGAGAAGGCCATGGCTGAAGATGAGACTGGGTCATCAAGCATTATGACTTATCAAATTTTAGGCACTTGGCAGGAGATACACAACTACTGGGTTTTTGATTATGCAAAGAAGTTTCTAGTTGAATCAACATTGGGAGAAGGAAAAGGCATAGGCCTGAGACAGAAGAAAGATAGGATGGGGTCTGAAAGAGAAAGAGAAAGAAATCCCAGGAAAATCACAAGAGTGGCCTAAGGAGAAAAGTTCGTGAAAAATTCCCTGTAGGAGACATTCCAGGAGGTTGGAAAACAGAGACGCCTAAGGATGCCTGAATGACAGTCATTTTAAGTAGTTTATTATTTTGAGCTCTGGTTTAAGTAACCTCCACTATCCAAATCCCACAGTAGAACTCTGTTACATAGATAAAATAAATTTTAAAAAGGCTTTTTATTTGATCATTCAGCCATTGAACACTTAATTATGGAGTTCCTCTTACATGAGATAGCACTAAGGACAGAGAGCAAAGAAAACTGGCTGAGTCTCTGTCCTCACAGAACTAATATAACATTTTTTTAGATGATGCTAACTGTTACGACAAAATATGAAGTGGAGAGATGATGACAAGGACAGCCAGCAGTGAAGTGAGTTATGTTAATGGACGGCCCCCAAATTTACAATGGGAGGAATGTAATATACATTCAGTAGAAATCACATTTCCCAGTTTTGATTGTAATTCTTTCCTGGGATAGTGGAATATGGTACAGTTCTTTTTATTGATTTTGGGCTGTGGCAGTAAGCATATCCCATGGTCAGCCACATATGACAAGGGCAAACGACCAATTCACTACAATGCACTGTGTACCCAGTGTGTGTGTGTGTGTATGTGTATGTGTGTTTAATCTAAGTATTTAATAAATTACATGGGATATTCAACACTTATTAACAAAAACAGTCTGTGTGTTGGATGATTCTGCCTTGCTGAAGGCTAATGAAAGTGTTCTGAGCACATTTAAGTTGGGTAGCCCAGGCTATGGTGTTCAGTAGGCTAGGTATACTAAATGCAATTTTGACTTATGCTGTTTTCAATTTATGATGGGTTTACTCATTAGTATCTTCACAGACAAAATGGGGAAGTAAGGTACAGGTTCACACAGCTGATAAATCCAGTGCTGGACTTTTACCCAGGCCGTCTGACTTCTGAGTCTATGGCTTTACTCCATTCTTAATAAATAGAACAATGTTCTAACCTCACTCAACAGTAATGGAATTAGAACTGTCTCTCAGAAAAGGATAGAAGTTTTTACTGGCCTATCATTTTAATGCTCTTGTTAAAAATGCTTTGGAAAATTTGTCTCTTTAAATTATCAGCTCATGAGTTCTAGAAGAAAAGATGATTCATTGCTGCCCAAATGAAGGTGCAGCAGGTTCTACATGAAAACATTCCAGGGTTAGTTGAGGACAAAATCTGAATGTCACATGCAATCTGTTCTTTTATTTTTAGACACTTCGGGAAACAAAGACATCCAGGTAGAAGTGCATTACCCTTTCAGTACACTTCCCAGACAGCATAACTTAAGCATTTATTTTGAGAAGAAAGAACTCAGGCTTTTCCCTGTACATGGTTACACTGTTTGCTTTTATAGTGTTTTTTTTTTTTTTCCCTCTGTGGCTATTACTTCCTTCTAAAATACACAGATAGAAACTCTTGCCTGCATGAAGGAAACTTATCCAATTTCCATTCCCCACCATATTCCATAGCAAAACTGTATATATATATATATATATACACAGTTGTCTTTCCTTTACAACAATTCTAGTATTTCTAGAATTTGAAACACACACACACACACATGCATGCACGCACTCATAAAACACTGTCTCTCCCCCAAAATGTTTGTAAGCTCATGACTTCTCTATTCAGAACTTTCCAAGTCTCATAACAAAGTTATCCTTTAGGGTATAAGTAAGGTAAGCTGCTTCCTCTGAAACACCAGGTCATTCTTTTTTGACTTAACATGGTTCCAGGGAATCTGGTCTTGACATTAAGGCGTGGAAACTGTGACCACGGAATTAACCTGTGATGCATGCTAACCTAGCCTGTTCTAATAGGAAAATGCTGACTGGGGCCCCTGACGTGACTTCATAACTCTACATGAGTGATGGCCCAGCCTTTGATAAGCAGGTGACCCCAAGAGTAGCACCTCTGGCATCACAGAATGGAGGCTTTTCACTTGGGCTGAACATGAGACTTACTTGTAGAACTTTTCAATAGTACAGATGCTCTGGTCTCACATAGGACCTATTAAGTCAGAATATCCAGGGAGCTGCAGGCAAGCTTCTGAAACTCACTCGACAGATCTGCGACAACAGTTGGATTGGGGGAGTGACAAGAACAGCAGGTTCATTTGTCACTGAGAAGTGAGATAAGTGAATGCTGGGGTGGATCTAGGTTTTGTGGGGCCCAAAACTTTTAAAATTTTGTGTTTTAAAGAAAAAAATACACAAGTAGATAAATTAAGTATTTTTGTAAAATGAGGAACTCAACCCCAACAAATCATTAATCTAAAAAACTGACAAATTTCACAAATATAATAACATAATATTTTACTAATTAACTCCTTTCACAGCTTTTTAACACTTGCTGTTTTATATTTGTTAGACTGATACTCTTTGATTTATATTTGGAGCAAATAGAACAATTGTTGAGTCTTTGGTTTAGCATGGTTGATTGAAGTTTAGTTTTTACTAATAATAATTGAGATATTTCTTCCAGCTTCATTGCTCATTATTCTAAATGTTGTGTCAATTCTTTGGATTGTCGATGAACTATTTTTCTAGGGTTTCCATAACAATATATTATAGACTGGATGACTCAAACAATGGAAACTTATCTTTTCTCAATTCTGGAATCCAGAAATCCAAGATCAAGGAGTCAGCAGGTTTGGTGTTTAAGACTCCTCTCCTTCATTCACAGGTGATCCCTCTAGGAGTCCTTACAAGGTCATCCTTCTGTCCCTGTTGTTTGTGTTTGAATCTACTCTTCTTATAAGGACGCGGGTCATACTGAATTAGGATCTTCCCTAATGATTCCATTTTAACTTAATTACCCCTTTTAAAGGCCTTATCTCCAAATACAGTCCCTGGGAGTTAGGTACTGGGGGTAGGACGTTGACACATTAATTTTGGAGGGAGACAATTCAGTCCACAACAATGTCAGATTTGGAAAACCACCTCCCATGTCTCTTTTATCTGAAGATAAAATCTTTCAGTGAGCTGCAAGATTTCAGTATGCTATAAATTTCTCTGTATAGTGACTGATCTTAAAGAGACATTTATATCTTAACTGAATTTAATGTCACTGGTTTCATTATATTGGTTTGCACTACAAAGAAGGAAAACTGGAAACATTTTTCTGATGATTCACTCCTCATTGGATTTTCAAGCAATCCATGTCTATAATAGCTACTTTTATTTAAAACTTGTCATTTTCTGACCTCCCATGTTCATGGATAGGAAGAATTAATATCATGAAAATGGCTATACTACCAAAAGCAATTTACAGATTCAATACAATGCCCATCAAAGTCCCAATGACATTCTTTGCAGAAATAGAAAAATCAATCCTAAAATTCACAAAGAAGCACAAAAGACTTCAAAAAGCAAAAGTAATCTTGAGCAAAAAGAACAAAGCTGGAAGTATCACACTACTATAGAGCCATAATAACAAAACAGTATGGTACTGGCACAAAAATAGACGTGAAGAACGATAGAACAGAATATAAGACCCAGAAATAAACTCGCACAGCTATAGCCATCTGATTTTTGAGAAAGGAGCCAAAAACATACCCTGGAGAAAAGGCAGCCTCTTCAACATGGTGCTGGGAAAACTGGTTATCTATTTGCAGAAGACTGGAACTAAGCCTCTATCTCTCACCTTGTACAAAAATAAATTCCAAATGGATCAAATATCTTAATGTAAGACCTCAACTTTGAAACCTGAACAGGAATAAATAGGGAGAACTCTGGAAGATATAGACATAGGTAATTATTTTATGAATAGGACTCCAGTTGCCCAGAGAATAAGAGCAAGAGTTGACAAACAGAACTGCATCAAATTCAAGTTTCTGCAAATCAAAGGAAACAATTACCAGAATCAAGAGACAACCCACAGAGTGGGAGAAAAACCTCACCAGCCATTCAATGGATAAAAGATTAATATCCAGAACATACAAAGTATTCAAAATAATAAACAGCAAAAAAAAATTCAATTGATGAATGGTCAAGTTAATTGAACAGTTCTCTGCGGAAGTTCAAAAGGCTAATAAATATATGAAGAAATTTACAACATCCTTAGTGTAGTGTAAGAACTACACTAAGATTCCATCTCACCCCACTTAGAACAGCAATCATTAAGAAACCAAAGAACAGGGGAAAAGGATTCAGGGAAAAAGGAACTCTTAGGCAGTGTTGGTGAGAAAGTAAACTGGTGCAACCATTATGGAAATCAGTATGGAAGTTCCTCAAGAAACTAAAACAAGACCTACCTATGACCCCACCTTACCACTCTTGGGCATGTGTCCCAAGGAGCACAAATCAATATACAAGAAAGATACCTGTATACCCATGCTTATTGCAGCTCTGTTCATAGTAGCCCAGCAATGGAATCAGCTGAGATATCCAACAATCAATAGACGGATAAAGAAAATATGGCATGTATACTATATATGTTAGTATTAGCCATAAAGATAAATGAAATCACATCATTTCCAGAAAAATGGACGGAACTGGAGACCATCATGTTGAGCAAGATAAACTAAGCTCAAAAACACAAAAAAACTCACCAAACACTGTTTGAGAAAGAGGAGAGAAGTGGGGGGAGTTAAATTAATATAATAGAGGGGTGAATTTGCTCAAACTACATTATATGCATTTATGCAATTATCATCATAAAACCTCCTATACTATTAATATATGTTAATTAAAATTTTTAAAAATAAATTGAGAGTTTTTTTCTCTTAATGAATTATTGATTTTGGTATGATCGAAAATGGTTTCACATTTCCCTTTACAACAGTAGCTTAATTTTAATTTATTTTGTTCCCATATTTATTTCTTTTGTTTTCATATTCAATTAATTTTTATTTAAACTTGTTCTCAGGTATCTAATAAAGAAATCTGAATTACAAAGGAGCTTTGCTTCACACAAGACCAAATTAGACATTTGTAATTTCTCAACATTAAAAAAAATTCCTAAACATCTTGTCAAATTGTAGTGGGTTTTATTAAGTATGCCATTTTTATGAAAAAAAAAATGTCCGGAGTCTTTAAAATTGTGCTGCATCACTGATTATATAATTGACAGGAGAGAACACAGGATTTGTTTAATTTCACTTTGTTTTGCAGTTTTGGGGATGGAACTCAGGGCTTGCAATACTCTCCAAGTGCTTTCCCATTGAGCTGCAACCCTAGCCTGAGAACTTCAGTTTTGACAAGGCACAGATGGGAACTGAATGGCCCATGACTATTTCTGAAGTTGGGAGCATTTTTATGATGAACTTATGTCCCCACGCATTTCTTACCTTGTTTCTCCTTGGCCATCCACCTGTTCCCAGTGCTGATTGCTATATGAAGTGATCATTTCTTGAGCTGCTTGTGATGGCAGGTGAGTTGGTGCAGGTAGTAAGGATATTCCTGGAAGCAGTTTTTACCCTGGTACAGCTAAAGTGGAAGTGACCATAAGCCATTTCACTTTGCACATATGCCCAGTTCCAAAAGTGCCAGTGGTCACTACATCATCAAGGTGTATAAGAGGAAGTCAGAATGGAGAGAGAGATAGCCACTATGATTGTGATCAAATTATCTTACTTTTGCAGATTTCACAAAACAACATAAAAAAACACCACCTGAATGTGGTGCCAGGGCCCCTCCCTGAGTTCTGGAAGGGGACAATACTGGTGGAAACTATGCCTTAGACTTATTTATCTTCATAGAGATTTGACAAATGTCCAAGAGCTCTGTCCTCAGAAGTGGTCATTTGAGGTGTCTACCTCATATAGTGGTTCTCCAAAGCATGTCTTCAAATTAGTGCCAGTCCATGATAAAGGTATCAATAATAGAAAATGAAATCAAATGCAAAGAGATAAGAACAGTGTGATAAATACGTATCATAGAGAGTTGCCAACTCTCCTTTCTTGAAGAAAACTGTCATCTTTAAATGAGATAATATTAATTAATTTGGTATTAAATACACTTCCTTATTTGATATATTGGTAGAGTGAGCAAATCATCAAGTTTGTATCCATATGCTGGGCCTTCCACCTTTGGGGTCTGCTTTCATCGATTTCTTACAGCATGTTAATCTGTTTTGTCTGTTATAACAAAGTGCCATAGACTGGGTGGCTTACAAACAATAGAACAATTTATTCCTTGTAGATCTGGAAAGTGAAAGGTTTGAAACCAAGGTGCCAGCACAGTTGGGTTCTGGTGAGGGTTTTCTTTCAAAGGTGGTAAGAGAGCTCTCTCTGGGTACAACTACTCTTATACCCTAATCACTTCTGACAAATGCCCCCTTCACATACCTTCGCAATGGGATTCGGATTTTCATATATGAATTTTGGCAGGGAGACATAAAGATTTGGTCCATTAAAGGTGGAGAGAAAGTTCTGTTTAGTTCATTTGCCCATTTCTTTATTGGTTCATGAATTTTGGGAGAATTTAGTTTTTTAAGTTCCCTATATATTCTGATTATCAGTCCTTTGTCTGATGTGTAGCTGGCAAATATTTTCTCCCACTCTGTGGGTGTTCTCTTCAGTTTAGAGACCATTTCTTTTGTAGAGCAGAAGATTTTAGTTTTATGAAGTCCCATTTATCTATGCTATCTCTTAGTTGCTGAGCTGCTGGGGTTCCATTGAGAAAGTCCTTGCCTATACCTATTAGTTCCAGAGTATTTCCTACTCTTTCCTGTACCAACTTTAGAGTTTGAGGTCTTACATTAAGATCCTTGATCCATTTTGAGTTAATTTTGGTATATGGTGATAAACATGGATCTAGTTTCAGTTTTTTGTAGACTGCTAACCAGTTTTCCCAGCAGTTTTTGTTGAAGAGGCTGTCTTTTCTCCATCGTAAAAGAAGAAATTCAAATGGCCAAAAAAACACATGAAAGAATGCTCACCATCTCTAGCCATAAAGGAAATACAAATTAAAACCACACTAAGATTCAACCTCACCCCTGTTAGAATTGCCATCATGAGCAACACCACTAACAACAGGTGTTGGCGAGGATGTGGGGAAACTGCTGGTGGGAATGCAAACTAGTACAACCACTCTGGAAAAAAATTTGGAGGCTTCTTAAAAATCTAAACATAGATCTATCATATGATCCAGCAATACCACTCTTGGGGATATATACAAAAGAATGTGACACAGGTTACTCCAGAGGCACTTGCACACCCATATTTATTGCAGCACTATTCACAATAACCAAGTTATGGAAACAGCCAAGATGCCCCACTACTGATGAATGGATTAAAAAAATCAAGACACCCCCAAACTAGATAACATTTGTTGCCCTCAAGGCAGAGAAACTAATGCAGGTACTTTAAAGCAACTGAGGCCAATAGGAGAAGGGGACCAGGAACTAGAGAAAAGGTTAGTTCAAGAAGAATTAACTTAGAAGGTAACACACATGCACAGGAAATTAATGTGAGCCAACTCCCTGTATAGCTATCCTTATCTCAACTAGCAAAAACCCTTGGTCCTTCCTATTATTGCTTATACTCTCTCTTCAACAAAATTAGAGATAAGAGCAAAATAGTTTCTGCCTGGTAGTGAGGGGTTTAGCGGGGGAAGGGGGAAAAATGGCCCAAATATTGTATGCATATATGAATAAAAGAAAAAAAAAGGTGGAGAGAAAAAAATGGCAGATGGCACAAGACAGTTTTGGGCCAGGCCTAAAACTACATTTGTCTCTTTGCCCACATTCCTTTGACTGGAACTCAGACCCATGGCCTACTCTACATGTGTGAGCAGCTAGGAAATGTGTACACAGGAAGAGTATACATCAGTGGACCACAGCATTTTCTTTATCACATCAACTTTTTCTGAATGTTGATAGTTTTATGCAGAAGGAGAAGAATATGATCAGGTTTTTAGGCCTCTATCATAACCATTTCATTACTGTTTACTACATAAGATGTCAACCTCAATACACAAAACATTCACTTTCTATTAGTGTGTAACAAATTATCATGTACTTAGTGACTTAAAGTACCACTTAATTATTATCTCACAGTTCTTTAAGTCAGAAATCTGGCGTGGTACTATGGTTTGGAAAAGCGTCCATCAAAGGCCCATGTGCTAAAGGTTTGGTCCCCAGTCTGAGGAGGTATTGGGAGGTGAGAGCTTTGAGAGGCAGGACCTAGTAGAAGGAAGTTAGGTTATTTGGGGAGTGCCCTTTTAGGGAATATTGGGACTCCCGCCCCTGTCCTTCTCTCTTTGCTTCCAAGTTACCCTGAAATGACTAGCTTTGCTGTGCTACACACTCCCACCAGGATGTACTGTCTTATTACAGGCCCAAAAGCCTCCAGCCAACTGGCCATAGAATAAAGCCTCTGAAGCTGTGAACCAAAATAAGTATTCTCTGTTATAATTTGATTATGTCAGGTACTTTACTATGGTAATGGATTAAGCTGATTAAGACACACACATGGCTGTTTTCTCTGCTTGGAGTCTCATAAGGCCATATGAAGATGCTAGTAGGTACGCATGCTTTTCTGGAGGCACTGGGGAAGAACTAATTTCTAAGCTCATTCAGCTTGTTGGTAGACTTTAGATCCTTGCAGTTGGACCAAGGTCCCAACTCTTTGACATGTTGCTTTCCTCCATCTTCAAGCTTGCAATGATGCATCAAACCCTCCTTGTGTTTCAAACCTCTCCAACCTCTTCTTCTGCTTCTAAAAACTCAAGTGGTTACTTTGGGCTGCCATCCCTATTTTAAGGTAAACGAATTCGTGTTAATTACATCAACACAGTCCTTTTTGCCATGTCAAGTAATATATTGATGGGCATAAAAGTGGCGAACAATGTCATTTTCTAAATACGCTGAGGTCCCAAGAAGTCTCTAGTGCCTTGCAATTCTTGCAGTCTGAGGTACCAAATGCCATTGTTTTTATCTCCTCTGTCTAATTACAAGTATATGCAGAGGGGTGAGCTGGTCTGTATCCTTGTTGTAGCGGGTGTAAGGGGGTCAGGAGGGATGGGGGACTGGCACTGTGGATTGTGGAGGTGGGACACTGCTGTAGGCAATTTTTCCTTGTTTATAAAATTAAATGCATCATGTTGATGCATGGTACTGATATATCTTTTTTTTTTTAATGCTGCACTCTTTTCTTACCCATGGGATTGAGAAACTAAAAAAGCAAACATCAAAAATAAGTGTGTGCTTTTACTAATACTAGACAAAGATTATTTCATGATCTAGCTATCTCTTTTTAACAGAGTCTCCATATCCATTCAGATCTCAAGAAGTCTCCAGTAATTTTCAAATCTCACAATCCAAGATATTAATATCATTGTTTTTTTCTCCTCTGAGTACACATATATGAGAGTACACTGTGTGAACATAATGGGCATATTTTGAGGTGAGCTGATTAGCAACTTGACAGAGTTCACCAGCCAGACAAGGTGTTCCAGGCATCTTTGTAACTCAACGAGCTTCATTTGTTTTGTATTTAGTTTTGAGTCAGGGTCCCACTATGTAACTTATGATCTTCCCACCTCAGCCTTCTGAGAGCTTCATGAGGAAATGAAAGATCAGAAACACAGTTGGAGTTGGACACTTAGCGAATTGGGCAAAGAGAGGAAAGTTGTGGAAGTGTGACAAGGTGAGGGGCTTGGGCAAGGTGGTTAACTGGCCAGGAGTGGCCGGGAAGATAAGTGGAAGGTAACAAGGGTTATTTGTACAGATTTCCTTGGCTTTAGTTTTTAGTCTCGATGATAAAAATGTTGTGCTCCTTTGAGTATAGGGAGCACATCTTTCATGTGGGAATTTCATTCCCTGCATTTAAGAAATAGCGCAAAGGTCAGAGTGACCTTGCATCTATTTCAAGGGCCTTTGAATTTAGTAGGTGACATGCCCGAAGGGCATATTTTGAGGTGATGTAACTTAACTCCTTCATAGCAAGTAGCAATTTGCTAAATTTTTGCTGAATGAAAGAATGAATAAATTAATGAAACATGAATAAATTATAGCTCAACAATTATAGCATCATAAATAAATGACATAGAACAAGAGCATCTAGAGATACCACTGTCAAATTTGTCATTGTCCACGGGAGCAGCAGTTTGCACAGTGTCTTTCGACAGTGGTTTCTCTTGTCATGATTAAATTCCACATTGACTTGTCATGAAGAGGTGTTTTTTGTGTTCTATGCCACTAGTTTATATGTTTTTGTGATGGCATCACCTAAACTGCTTCCTATGAAGGCAGTGTTTTCATAGAAAAAGTGTTTTTTTAAAAACAGAAGATTACTATTTTCTCATTGTTTTTCAGAACTAGACACATCACTTGACTCAAAGTTAGAGATCTGTGTCCAGAGGTAAATGCAGAAAACCAAATTGAGCCAGTATTCCTTTGTGTGGTGGGGTGTCTGTGCCTAAGCCCTGCTGATCACTTCAGAGCAAAGCGTTTGTTAAAATAGTGTCAGGAGGCAACTCAACTGCCAGAGCTTGTTTCTTTCCATCAAACTATTTAAATCTACAATACAGTTAAGATACATACTTTCAATTTTAAATAATTTTATGTTGAAATCTTTTCAGACTTATAGGACAGTTGCCAGCCAGCCAGAACTGCTGTGTCCCCTTTATCCAGACCCTTCAAATGCAGCCCCTTCACCACACTTGCTTCCTCTCCTGCACTCCAGTATCATCACCCTGGTCTGGACCATTGCAGAAATGATGTGCCATCACTCTTAGATACTCCTGATGTGAGTTCCCTAAAAGTAATGATGCTCTCAGATAAAAACAGCTCACACCTGTCCAAATAAACATGCCATGTTTGATGCAACACAATCATCCAATCTATGACTCCATTCAGATCTTGCCAAATATCCCTATGGTGTCTCTTTCCAGGACTCTAACCAGGAAAATGTCCTGTATTTAGCTCTCTCACCTCTACTTTGGAACAATTCCTACTTTATCTGCCTTTTGTGTGCTTGATAGTTTTTAAAAGTAGAAGCCTCACACTTGGAAGGATGATATTCTGGTTCACCTGATGCATTCTTATGACCAGACTTGAATCTTGCTTCATTGACCAAGCTATCATTGACGTGTCAGGGGCAAGCAGTGTTAACCCACACTACTGCATTGACCACTTAACTCATGCTGTGCTCTGCGGGATTTCTCCACCTTAAAGTCACCATTTTTCCTTTGCAATGGATTAGTATTTGGGGTGGAGTAATGTCGATATTGTGTCAATTCTCTGTACCTCATTCAATCTCTACCTGCTAGATTTGGAATCCATTGACAGATTCCATCTCCATCCACCACCTCTATAAGAACTTTCAGAAAGGCTATTTTCTATTTCCTATTTTCTACATTTGCTCATTAACATTCTGTAAAGAAAAAGTTCTCCTCTACTCCATTTATTTGCTTTTTCCTTTATTTATTTGTTTCATTAGGACTCTTGAATTCTTATTTTATTATGGGTAGTAATTGATTACCACCATTGCTTATTTTGATGCTCAAGTTGTTCCTAATTTAGCCACTGGGAGCCCCTTCATGTTGATTCCTGGCTCCTTTGATATGTTCACATGATTCTTTGAGTGCTTGCATTCCTTCTGTTATAAAAAGTGACTCTAGGCTCAATTTGATTTTTATTCACTACACTTTTAGAATCAGCCATTTCTCTAAGGATCTCTGGTTCCTTTTAGGGGAGAAGGGCATTTAGAAACCATGATATGGCTGGTGTGGTGGTGAAGGCCTGTAATCTCAGTTATTCAGGAGATGGAAGTAGGAGGAGGTTCATGGTCTGAGGCTGACAAAAGTATGAAACCCTATCTGGAAAACAAATTGATAGCAAAAGGATTGGAGGAATGGCTTAAGTGGTAGAGCTCTTGCTTAGGAAAATGTGAGACCCTGAGTCCAATCCTTAGTAGTACCAAAAATAAAGATCCCCAAACAAAAATAAATGATGTATGATCTGGGTGATTGATGTACTCTTTATGACTGGTGTGCCATCATTTCTAGAGTTCCTTCATAGCCAGAGCTAGGGTATGTAAGTATGCATATAAATACATGCATATACACTTATAGCTATTTCTATGCTTTTCTGTATGTAGGTAGCCTTAAACAGTGAGTCCCTATTTTCACCTCCAATTTCAATTCAGTATCTCAGCATTCTTCCTGGACTTCCATTACCCACATTTTAAATAACTTTTCTGACAGTAGGAAACTTGGTTCCTATTTTTTCGAATTTGTTTACTTATTTGTTCAATGTAAATGATGTCCCAACCACATCAGTTAATTCTTTGTACTGCCACCTTAGTATCCCTACCCCTGTAGGGGTTTGGAATGTCTCCCAAAAGCAATGTGTTGAAGGCTTGGCCTCTTGTCTGTGGCCCTTTTGGGAGAGGGGGGAAACCTTTAAGATGTTGCATAGTGGAAGGAAGTTAGGTCACTGGAGGTGTGCCTTAGAAAGGGATAGTGGGCTCCTGGCCCCTTGTTCTCCTTCTCTTTGCTTCCTAGTCCTCAAGAGGTGAATAGCTTTCTTCTGTCATAAACTCCCACCATGATGCTCTGTTTCACCACAATCCTAAAAACAATAGGGCTACAGATCAGAGATTGAAACCTCTAAATCTGTGAGTCAAAATAAACCTTTCTTCCTTTGTCACAGAGACAGAAAGCTGGGAAGTTTGGGAAAAAAATTTCAACTGTCATTTTGTTATTGAACTGACCTGACTAAGGAGAAAGAATAAGGGGGCATATAAAATACATACAATCAAGGTACTGAAAATAGGTGATAGGAAAGGAGAAACAGGGGAGGAACACAAAATAGAGCCAAATATTGGACCAACAAAAGCATGTTGCACAGGGTTGTGTAAACTGATCTGCGAGCTTTCTAATCCACTCTTCCTGGGTTTAGGTCTTAATTTCACTACTAAGTAGAGATGAGGTCTTGCCTGGACAAGGCACTTAAACTCTCACTATGTTTCCTCATTTGTAACACAGGAATAAAAATAACAATTATCTTATTGCAATTGTTGTGAGAATTGAATAAGGCAATCCATGCAAATCTCTCAATGCAGATATCCAAATTATTAATAAAGTTTACCTATTATTGTTGGTTGAGAGAGGGTTGCTTTCTTCAGCCCCTCTGAGATTTCACATGCTCCTTAGACTTTCTCAACATTGCTTCTGTTACCAGACGTTTCACAAGTCTCTCAGCACAGTCATTTGTAAATCAAGGCTTCTGCCAAGGGTCTGCAATAGCTGTTCACACATAGCTAATGTATATAATTGATTAAAGATATGTCATTTAATTATCAAGTAAAAGAGGGTAAAAGTAGAAAAACTTTTCAGGAACTCATCCTTGGAAGACAGTCTATGGATTTGTGCAAAGGTCTGGATGAGAACCTCATGGAGCTCCCAGAGTCCAGCTTCCTCATGTGACAAATCCACGAGGCAGAGTCCGAACAATAATTGCCTCAGTTGTCTGTCTCATATAGAGAAAGTATTCAGAGTCTGAGAAGAAGAATATTGGAAGAAAGACCAGCTCAGATTTTCCGCAAATGCATCTGGTCCTTGAATGAAGCGACCTTTTGGGTAGGGCTCATTTGCTTCACAATAGAGGATGTCTATCAAAATTCTTTTAATCTTTTCTCCTTGACAGTGACTATTTCAGGAGTCTGGTCATAACTGCAAGCTGCTCCTATTCCATTAAGAGCAGAGATGCTTGGTTTCCTCTTTTTAAAATTTTGTTTTATTGTTGTGCTGGGTAAGGGTACATTGTGGCATCTTATAATATATTGAATACATTAAAATACATAATTCAAACTTTGAGTTTTAAAATTTAAGAAACATTTTTTCTGCTACATTTTGTGTGCCAGCAGACAAAAAATAGAAAGTTTTAAAACTTTCTATTATAATTTTGCCAACATAAGCACAGTCAGAATCTTTTTTAGAAATTTCACTTTATATTGTGCTGATTTTATATTGTTCTCTGATCTGTGTCCCTTTATTATTTTTATCTTCTGACATGATTTCAGGTAATGACAGACAGCCTTGCTGAAAAAAACATAGCCATTTCTGAATAATTTCTCAATCCTTTCCTGATTTGCAACTTAGGCATGTTGGTGACATTAATTATCACCTATGTTCAGCTTTTTTTTATTGTTTTATTATTCATATGTGCATACAAGGCTTGGGTCATTTCTCCCCATGTCCCTACCCCCTCCCTTACTACCCACTCTGCCCCTTACATCTCCCTCTCACCCCCTCAATACTCTGCAGAAACTATTTTGCCCTTATTTCTAATTTTGCTGAAGAGAGAGTATAAGCAATGATAGGAAGGAACAAGGGTTTCTGCTAGTTGAGATAAGGATAGCTATACAGGGAGTTGACTCACATTAATTTCCTGTGTGTGTCTGTTACATTCTAGGTTAATTCTTTTTGATCTAACCTTTTCTCTAGTTCCAGTCCCCTTCTCCTATTGGCTTCAGTTGCTTTTCAGGTATCTGCTTTAGTTTCTCTGCATTGAGGGCAACAAATGCTAACTAATTTTTTAGGTGTCTCACCTACCCTCACCCCTCCCTTGTGTGCTCTCGCTTTTATCTTGTGCTCAAAGTCCAATCCCCTTGTTGTGTTTGCCCTTTATCTAATGTCCGCATATGAGGGAGAACATATGATTTTTGGTCTTTTGGGCCAGGCTAACCTCACTCAGAATGATGTTTTCCAATTCCATCCATTTACCAGCGAATGATAACATTTCGTTCTTCTTCATGGCTGCATAAAATTCCATTGTGTATAGATACCACATTTTCTTAATCCATTCATCAGTGGTGGGGCATCTTGGCTGTTTCCATAACTTGGCTGTTGTGAATAGTGCCACAATAAGCATGGGTGTGCAGGTGCCTCTGGAGTAACCTGTGTCACAGTCTTTTGGGGTATATCCCCAAGAGTGGTATTGCTGGATCAAATGGTAGATCAATGTTTAGCTTTTTAAGTAGCTTTTAATTTTTTTCCAGAGTGGTTGTACTAGCCTACATTCCCACCAACAGTGTAAGAGGGTTCCATTTTCCCCACATCCTCACCAACACCTGTTGTTGGTGGTGTTGCTAATGATGGCTATTCTAACAGGGGTGAGGTGAAATCTTAGTGTGGTTTTATTTGCATTTCCTTTATTGCTAGAGATGGTGACTATTTTTTCATGTGTTTTCTGGCCATTTGAATTTCTTCTTTTGAGAAAGTTCTGTTTAGGTCACTTGCCCATTTCTTTATTGGTTCATTAGTTTTGGGAGAATTTAGTTTTTTAAGTTCCCTGTATATTCTGGTTATCAGTCCTTTGTCTGATGTGTAGCTGGCAAATATTTTTCTCCCGCTCTGTTGATGTTCTCTTCAGTTTAGAGACCATTTCTTTTGATGAACAGAAGCTTTTTAGTTTTATGAGATCCCATTTATCTATGCTATCTCTTAGTTGCTGTGCTGCTGGGGTTCCATTGAGAAAGTTCTTACCTATACCTACTAACTCCAGAGTATTTCCTACTCTTTCCTGTATCAACTTTAGAGTTTGTGGTCTGATATTAAGATCCTTGACCATTTTGAGTTAATATTAGTATAAGGTGATATACATGGATCTAGTTTCAGTTTTTTGCAGAATGCTAACCAGTTTTCCCAGCAGTTTTTGTTGAAGAGGCTGCTATTTCTCCATCGTATATTTTTAGCTCTTTTGTCAAAGACAAGTTGGTTATAGTTGTGTGGCTTCATATCTGCGTCCTCTATTCTGTTCCACTGGTCTTTATGTCTGTTTTTGTGCCAGTACCGTGCTGTTTTTTGTCGTTATAGCTTTGTAATATAGTTTGAAGTCAGGTATTGTGATACCTCCTGCATTGTTCTTTTGACTGAGTATTGCCTTGGCTATTCGTGGCCTCTTGTGTTTCCATATAAATTTAATGGTAGATTTTTCAATCTCTTTAATGAATGTCATTGGAATTTTGATGGGAATTGCACTAAACATGTAGATTACTTTTGGGAGTATAGACATTTTTACTATGTTGATTCTACCAATCCATGAGCATGGGAGATCTCTCCACCTTCTATGGTCTTCCTCAATCTCTTTCTTCAGAAGTTTTATAGTTTCCTTGTAGAGGTCTTTCACATCTTTTGTTAGGTTTACACCTAGGTATTTGATTTTTTTTGAGGCTATTGTAAATGGAATTGTTTTCATACATTCTTTTTCAGTTTGCTCATTATTAGTGTATAGAAATGCTAATGATTTTTCTATGCTGATTTTATATCCTGCTACCTTGCTGTAGCTATTGATGATGTCTAGAAGCTTCTGAGTAGAATTTTTTGGGTCTTTAAGGTTTAGGATCATGTCATCTGCAAATAGGGATATTTTGACAGTTTCTTTACCTATTTGTATTCCTTTTATTGCTTCTTCTTACCTAATTGCTCTGGCTAGGAATTCCAATACTATGTTGAATAGGAGTGGAGATAGTGGGCATCCTTGTCTGGTTCCTGATTTTAGAGGGAATGGTTTCAGTTTTTCTCCATTAAGTATAATGCTGACTGTAGGTTTGTCATATATAGCCTTTATAATGTTGAGGTGCTTTCCTTCTATTCCTAGTTTTCTTAGAGCTTTTATCATGAAATGGTGTTAGATCTTATCAAAGGCTTTTTCTGCATCTATTGAGATGATCAAGTGGTTTTTGTCTTTGCTTCTGTTAACGTGGTTTATTACGTTTATTGATTTTCATATGTTGAACCACCCCTGCATTCATGGGATGAAGCCTTCTTGGTTGTGGTGAATAATCTTTCTGATGTGTTGTTTAGTTCAGTTTGCCATTATTTTGTTGAGGATTTTTGCATCAATGTTCATTAAGGAAATTGGCCTATAGTTCTTCTTTTTGGAGGTGTCTTTGCCTAGTTTTGTAATAAGTGTAATACTGGCTTCATAAAATGTGTTAGGCAGTTTTCCTTCCCTTTCTATTTCATGGAACAGTTTAAGGAGTGTTGGTATCAGTTCTTCTTTAAAGGTCTGATAGAATTCAGCAGAGAATCCATCAGGTCCTGGACTTTTCTTTTTGAGGAGACTCTTGATTGCTGCTTCAATTTCATTTTGTGTTATAGATCTATTCAGGTGATTAATTTCCTCTTGGTTCAATTTGGATGATCATATATATCTAGAAATCTGTCCATTTCTTTAAGGTTTTCTAATTTATTTGAATATAGGTTCTCAAAGTAGTCTCTGATGATTTCCTGGACTTCCATGGTGTTTGTTGTTATCTCCCTTTTTGCATTCCTGATTCTATTAATTTGGGTTTTTTTCTCTCCTCATTTTAGTCAGGTTTGCCAGGGGTCTGTCAATCTTGTTTATTTTTTCAAAGAACCAACTTTTTGTTTCATTAATTTTTTGTATAGTTTTTTTGGTTTCTATTTCATTGATTTTAGCTCTAATTTTTATTATTTCTCTCCTCCTATTTGTTTTGGGATTTGCTTGTTCTTGTTTTCCTAGGAGTTTGAGATGTATCATTAGGTCATTGATTTGGGATCTTTTAGTCTTTTTAATATATGCACTCATGGCTATAAACTTTCCTCTCAGGACTGCCTTTGCTATGTCCCATAGGTTCCGGTAGGTGTGTTTCATTTTCATTGACTTCCAGGAACTTTTTAATTTCCTCTTTATTTCATCAATGACCCATTGCAATGAGTTATTCAGTTTTCAGTTGTTTGCATGTTTTTTGTCTTTACTTTTGTTCTTGAGTTCCAGTTTTATTGCATTGTGATCAGATAGAATGCATGGTATAATTTCTATTTTCTTGTACTTGCTGAGGCTTGCTTTGTGCCCTAGGATATGATCTATTTTGGAGAAGTTTCCATGGGCTGCTGAGAAGAATGTATATTGTGTAGAAGTTGGATGAAATGTTCTGTAGACATCAACTAGGTCCATTTGATCTGCTGTATATTTTAGATCTAGGATTTCTTTATTGATTTTTTGTTTGGATGACCTATCTATCAATGATAATGGGGTGTTAAAGTCTCCCACAACCACTGTGCTGGAGTTAATATATGTGTTTTCTTCATTTCCCTCTGGTTCCTGTACTAATTTTTTGTTGTGGGGAAACTGTTTTCCCTGTTTTTTCTGTCTTCCCGTCATTGCCCTTGGTGTTGTTACTGTCTCTGTACTGTGTGCAATTAAGTATTTTCTAGGTTGTAATAATAACAATGGTGATATTTAGAATGGAAGGGTGTAGGAGATGGAAAGCAAAGAAGTTAAAGAAAAAGGGAAAAACAAATAAACAGACAAGTAGGAAAAAACAAAAGAAAGAATCAAATAAAAAAGTTTCAAAGATATAAACAGGGAGCGTTAGTGTACTAATCGACAGTAAGCTGAACAGGCATTAGAGAGACAGAGAGAGGACTGAAAATAAAAAATAAAAAGAATAAAGATAAGAATAAAAATAAAAAAATAAGTAAATGAAATAAATATGTATATATAAATAAAATAAAACAAAGTGAAAAATAGAAAATAAAAAAAAAGACCTCCAAGTTCAAGTGCAATGAAGTTTCAGTCTTAATTTTGGTGTCTGTCTCAGCCTCCAATCCTGGAGATGGTGTCTCAGATGTTGTTCTGTAGTTGTCTCATCAAAGGAGACACATAAAGTAGAACAAAACTTGTCTGTGTCTTCCCAAGCCGTCTGGGTGCGGGCGACTGGCGGCCCGGGGGCCCTCCTGGTTTCTCCGTTTAACATGAAGTGGAGATTCTCTGCGCCAGCTGGAGGTGTGGAGGGGTCAACGTTTTGCCTCTTCTCGGTGGTTTTGCCTGCAAAGTGTGTCTCCAGCGTCTCTCCAAGATTTCACTATAGGAAGCTCGCTTTCTGCTTCCTCCCTCTAGCTGCCATCTTGGAATGTTCCTATGTTCAGCTTTGAAGATAACACTGGTATAGCTTCTTGCCCCCTAAAATACAGCTGTCACCAGCTTGGGCAAAATATAGACACAGTCAGTCCCCTGACAAGCCAAATAGGGCTGTAAATTTCCCTTGAGATTGTTTTGGCAGTCATCCAAGTGAAGACCTACACCTCCTGAATTTAGCCTGTTTTCTTTTGTGGGAGTGGGTCCTAGTCTCATCTGTCCCTTCCACAGGGATGCCTCTGACATCAGTGAGAAAGCACTCTGGGAAAGAGAGGTCTAAGAATTAGATTAGTTTGTGTGAAATCATACCTTCTTTGACTACATGCAGCACTGTGATATGTGCTCTAACTTTGGCAGTTTTGATTTTAGCTAGAAATAATTTACTTGCAAGATATGTTCTTTGGCCAAGAAGTCTCTTCTAAACATTCCCTATGATGGGCAGCTCACTGATGCTATGGAGGTGGTAGTAGAAGAGTAGAGCAGAAGATATGGGTCAGAGGAAGCCCAGGCTCCCAGGGAACTGGAAAATACTCCGGTGGGCTTTCACACAGTGTATCTACCTTGTGAACCACATCAGAGCTAGACTCCAGGACATTTATGTGCAAGAACTTATTCTGCAGCAAAAGGGGGAAAAACCAACTAATAGTTATATCTAACACATCTACTTTTCTCTTTACAAAGTGTTTCTACAAGCACAATCTTGTTTGATTCTTACAAAGTAAGAATGTGAAGTCGGCATAAAGGCATTATTAGCATTCACTTCCCTTTGCAAACAGAGCAATTAAGGTTTTCAAAGGCAAATGACTTCCTAACAATTCAGCGCCAAAAATCATCATCATCTCATCATTATCTACAGCTTACTGTGTACCAGACTTCACATGAAGAGTTCTTTTAAGATAACAAATTGCAAAGTCAAAAAGACAAAGATGACCAAAGTTCTGTGCCATTTCCACCAAGTCAAACTACTATCTTCAATAAATCTCAGAGCTGGGTTTAATGGCTCACTCCTGTAATCCCAGCTACTCAGGAGGTGGAGATTGAGAACATGGTGGTTTGAGACCTGCCCAGGCAAAAGTTAGTGAGGCTCTGTTTCAACTAATAAAAGCTGGGCCCTGTGGCATATTCTTTAATCCCAGCTGTGTGGGAAGTGTAAATAGGAGGATCAGTGTCCAGGTTGGTCCAGTTGTGAAGCGAGACGCTATTTGAAGAAGAACTGAAGTAAAAAGGTCTTGGGAGTATGGCTCAGTGGTAGAGTGCCTGCCTGGAAAGCACAAGGCCAAGTTCAAACCACAGTTCCTCCAAAAAATTTGATTTAAATAAATCAAATAAATCTCAGACATTCAAAATCAACTATTCAGTCTGTTTGTTGTAAGAGTTTCCAATATAAAAGTGACAATCCCTGAAAGCAACAGCTCTCATAACCTCTTCCTTTATAGTTAAGCCTACATTGGAAAGTCTCTTGAAGAAAAATTTTATTTAAATTGTTTATTCAAATCCATTCATCTTGCAATTAAATTGAGGAATCCTATGACTTTACACAGAGTTGGTGGGAAAACACATCGATCAGATGATTCCAGTTAAGCTTGCCTCTGTCCTTTAGCACAAAACAATAATTCAGGCACTTAGCCATGAAAATGTTTCAGTTACTCACACATGTGTAAAATAATTTTATATTTGGTTATATGAAAGCTTGTCTCTAGGGAAGGAGGTTATCTACCTGCATACACATTGGCCCTGCTCATATATTTTCTCCACACAGATAACGTTGTGCCCTTTCTTTGGATCTTTGTAGGATGAAACATTCGTAACGTATACTTATCCTAGTTCCAGGATCCCACAAATACACAAATCTGTGAATGCTCCAGTCCCTTATATAAGGTGAAATAGCATTCTGCATACTTTAAACATCTCTGGGTTACTTATAATGCCTAATACAGTGTAAATGTTAAGTAAATCATTCTTGTACTGTATTGCTTAGGGAATAATGACCAGGAGAAAAGTCTGTATATATTTAGCACAAATAGAATTTTTTCTCAGATATTTTTAATCTGTGATTGGTTGAATCCAAGCATGAATATCCCACAGAGAAGAAGGCTGCTGCATGATATAAAAAGAGAGAAATTACACGGTGCTCAGCATTTTGTTCTTACTTCAGAGTCAGCACTGTGTAGCAAACATGTCACCATGCTCCTCACCACAAGCCAGTGGCAGACATCAATAATCACTTGAAACATTTGTTTCCTCTAAAGCACAACTCTAAGCAGCCTGCACCCAGCCATTACCAGTTGGTCACAGTTAGTGTCTACAAAGAAACCTAAATCTGAACACTAAGCCCATTAGCTGCGTCCATGTCTGGTTGAGCTAGTGGACAGTTGAGCATGATGTGACTATTTGGGGAAACTGGGTAGAGAATACAGATCTCTCAGAATTATTTCTTACAATTGCGTATGAATTTATAATTATCTTTTTTTTTTTGGCAGTACTGAAGATTGAAGTCAGAGCTTCACACTTGCCATAGTACTACACTTGAGTCATGTTCTCAGCCCTTTTTTGTTTTTTAGGTTATTTTTCAGGTAGGGTACTCAGACTGTGATCTTCCTACCTCTGCCTCTCAAATAGCTTGAACTACAGGCATGCGCCTCCATGTCTGTTTTTGAGATATGGTCTCACTAACTTTTGCCTGGGCTGTCCTGGAACCTCAGTTTTCCTATCTCTGCCTCCCATGGAGCCAGTGTTACAGGTGTATACTACCATGCCCTACCCAAATTTATAATTAACCTAAAACAAAAATTAAAAAATCTATTTGTCACTTGGGATTTGCAGTAAAGTTTTAGAATATCATTCATACGTTTCAAAATGAGCATATAAGACCAAGGGAAATTCTATTTATGTACATGACATGTAAGTGTTATGGAGGTGAAAGCACATTTATTATTTTGTGGTAACAAGTGTGCTAAGGGAGCTTATAAGCACAAGTCCAGTTTACTTCTTGTAGGTATTATTCCAGCTTTCCATTTGAAGAAATTGAAACTTGAGGCAAGTCACAAAATTAATGAGTGATAGAGCCTGAATTTAAGATTTCCATGTTTTTGACAGCAGTTAACTCTCTGCTACATTGATTTTCAAACTCTTCTTACAACAACTCACTACAAAAATAAGTATTATATATGCTGTGACCCTAATATGTATGGATACTTAAATAAACCTTTAGAAATATCCTTACTATGTATGATGCTCTGTTCTCTTCTATTCTTCAGGTCTATTCTTAGAAGTAAACCAAAATTGATTTTCTGATTCACTGATGTGTTGTGACCCTCAGTTGAAAACACAGGATGTTATTTCCTGTTACTTTGTCCCTTCCACCAAAACTTTGGAGCAAGCTTTCTTTTCAGGGTTATCCAGTGGTCTTTCTTTTTGCTTTGCTTAGATCTTGCATACCAAATTAAAGGGGATGTTGTTTTAGTTAGCTTTGCTAATTTAAATTCATAAAAGCACATGTAAAACATTGTAACTGGATTCTTCCTGTGGCCTTAAGGCACTCTGGTCCTCTTTCTCCTTTTTATTTCCTCTCTCTCCTGACCACATCCCTCTGAGAGTGCAGACAGATCCTTTAAAATTGAACCTTGCCATTTTCTGAACTAATGGGTGGTTTGTTGTTTGAGGGACTCAAAAGCCATTTCTATAAGAGGCAAATATAGGCAAGTTATTCACTGATTGACATTTGGCTTAAAACCTTCTCTGCATGTGTGTGCTGGGTGGTAGTAGTGGTGGGGCTGGACTATGCATCCTTTTTCCTGGCAATCTTCCATGGGACTGAGTGAGTTTAGGTGGCCTGGTGGATGCCATGATGTGTCCATTGGGACTGCCTGTAGTATCCCTGTATAATCTTCCTTGGCTCTTGGTATGTGGGGGCTTCAATTTCCTGGCCACTGTGGGATTACTTCCAGCCAGAAATGTCTGTCAGTGGTGACATCACCTTCTGATGGTTGTCGGCACTGGTTTAGCCTTGTGGGTATCAGGAACTGGGTTAATCACTTCATGTGCATATTATCTTATTGCCTCTTCACAGCAGATCAAGATGCTCATGATGCTGTTACATCATTTCACATTAGCACAAAGCGTGGGTGGACTGGAGGCAACTGTTTTTAGCAGGTTCTTAGAAGGGTAGGGGAGGGTCAAGCTAGAAAATATGATAAGAAAGGAAGTGGTAGAGATGAGGTTTACACACAGACACACATACACACACACAAAGTAGTTTTGAGGAGTTTAGTGTCTAAGTCAGACGGTCCTGATTTTCTCTTTTTCTGGACCTTGTCATCTTGTCTCTGTCACCCTGTTTCAGCCAACATCATGACAATTTTAAATTTCAGAATTTTCTATGCTTGGCTTTTCTCATTTCAAAAAGATGATTCAAATTGGCTCCCAGATCTGAACTCAGCTTCTACATGGAAGGTATTTCAGTTCTTTTTGTTGGGCTGTGGTTCTTAAAATGAATGCATACAAAAGCAATCTAGAAAGTGTCTTAAAATGGAGAGTCCTGGGCTCCACCAGGAGAAATTCTGATTTAACAGGTCAGCAGTAGCTCCAGATGTCTACATTTTCACACTTTTAGACACAGTAGTTTGAATCAAGGTGATTAAGATACAATTATCTAAGAATCATATCATAAAAATATTAATTCAAAATATTATAAGATCTATGGAAAAGTAACCCATATTTGGGCCTGCTTCCTGTCTTCATATTAATCTCCATATTTAAGATAGTTTTAGAAAGGGCCTTAAATATTTGTATTAAAGATACTAATGAGGTCAGGTGCCAGTGGTTCACACTGTAATCCTAGTTACTTGGGATGCAGAGATTGGGAGGGTTGAAGTTCCAGGCTGGCCTGCACAAAAAGTGAGACCCTATCTCAAAAATAACCAGAGATTAAAGGGCTGGAGCTGTGGCTCAAACAGTAAGCACCTCCCTAAAATGTTAAAAGCTCTGAGTTCAAACCTCAGAATCGCCAAAGTCACAAATACAACAAATAAAAAAAGAGCCAGGCATTGTGCTACATGCTTATACTTCTAGCACGCAGAAGGCTGAGGCAGGAGGATTGTGAGTTCAAGGCCAGCTAGGGCTACATAGAGTAAATTGTGTCTTTAAAAAAAAAGATAAGAATAATATTTGCAATAACCCTAGATGAGGAGTTCAACAGTATCACAGCTATCTAAAAGTTTCCAGCCACATCTGCTCAATTAAGACACAAGACTTCTACACAAATGTGTCTATCCCTAGGTAGCTGGGAAGCCTTTTCTGCCTTTGACAAGAGATTAGTGCATTTCCGTAGCTGTGTGCTCCTCCATGCTTCCTAGCTTCCCTTGGAGTTGGATTGACCCCATGACTGGTTTCAGCCCAATGGAATATGACAAACGCAATGAACTACTTCTAGACTAGCTCTCTAAAATATCCAGCATAGTTTTTTATGGGCTGTGTCTTTCTCTTTCCTCTACAGGGGGGCAAAATGAGGACTGCGTGTGTGTGTGTGTGTGTGTGTGTGTGTGTGCGCGCGCGCGCATGTCCACAGCATATACACATATATAATATAAGATTGGGCTATTAGTGTCTTCATTTTTCTTTCTTTCTTCTTCTTTTTTTTTTTTTGGCAACACCAGGGTTTGAACTTGCAGTCCCGTGGTAGCTATGCAGGTGCTCTACCACTCACCATCCCTTTTTTGGTGATGAGTTTTTTTCAGATATGGTTTCAAAAACTATTTTCCTGGGGCTGGCTTGAGCTAGCCTCCCAATCTCTGCCTCCTGGGTAGCTAGGATTACAGGCATGAGTCACAGGCAACTGGCTAGTGTTTTCATTTTTATTCTATTTTTCCTAAGTACTTTTCTTTGTGTAAAATTCATTATACATTAGTGTTTTTCTTTGTGTGTGTGTGTGGGGGGGGTGGATAATAAACTCTTTCCCCAGTCTTAGTAAAAGTATGAAAAATTGTTCAAATTGCTGCAGGAGCCCTGATTTTATATTTGTGTTTAGATCGTGTACCATTTTAATGCCAGTTTAAAATCAGGGAGAAATGTCTGAGATGAGCTTATTTTCTTTTAATGTTTTCCCTGACACCGCTCCTGGATACCTAGGCATGCCATAGTTAAAAGCAGAATGATCTGTGGCTTTAGATTTCATGCAGCAACATTTGTGAATAGATGGTAGGTAAATAAATGAAAAACATGCTGTAAGCAATGTAAAGTTTGTTACATGATAGATAGGCAACCAGAAAGCCAATGATGGGGTTGGGGATGTGCACGGTGGTAGGGCACGTGCCCAGCATGTGTAAGCCCTGGCTTCAGTCCCTAGCACTACAAAAGTTATATCTATCTATCTATGGCTAAGATATGACAGTGCTTAGTTGTAGAATGAAGTTTCCTTAAGAGCAAGGATTTAACCTGCATGCATCATGGAACCTAACACATCTTTTCCTTAAATTTTTATCAACTAAATGAAGGGTTGCATAGTGTGGTGTAACTGGGCTCTTAAATCCAGAGTTGTTGCTCAGGTCCAGAGAAGGCTCTGTGTGCATCTCTAGCTGAGTAAGTCTATGGTTCAGTCATTGCTTGTTTTTCTGCTCACACTTGACCTGGGAGGTAGTAGAATGTGAGATCTGGGGATTCCTTGCAGCTGGGGCCAAAGCATGAGGTCACTGACTCTCTTTAGATGTCTGGTTGTCATTCTTGCAAAGAACAATCATGAAATTACCACCTGAAAGGAGTCAAGTATCTACTGATAGAACCCAATCTTAGGTCACTAGATTCAACAAATAAAAACACAGAATGACCAGTTAAGTGTGAGTGAGTTTTTATTGTCTGCACTTATGAACATTGAGATAAAAGTATTGTATGAGATATATTTATACTAAAGTTGTTTAACTGAAATAAATTATAAAACTAAACAACTTTCTTTAATTATATTTCCCTGATGACTTTGCTCTCCTTACAGTTACTTATTTTGTAGGATTCATTTATAAAATGTTTTGCAGGTACAGTCTATGTTTTATTGTAATGTAATTTCTACATCTTTTGTCTCTCCTTTGGTCCATGGAGCATGCATAAATGACAAAGACCCTCAACATTAGCCTCAGAAGCAGTAACACAACATTTATCAGCATAAAGTTGACAACCAAGAATCTCTCTTCAAGTGTGTCTTGTTGAAGTGCACAGCACCACGTTTCATGGCACAACTTTCTTCACTGCTCTTCAGAATCGTATGGCTTCTCTTGATAAATGACTTTTAAAAATATACTCACTGACAAAAGCATCATTGTCAATGTTATTCCCTTCTTCTGCACAACAGGTGAAGGTTCCACTTGCTCTCATGGTGGAGGGGTGTTAGTTCCATCCATTGGCAAGAATTGCTTCCTTCAAAGGAACTAATGCAGAAACTTTAAAGCGACAGAGGCCAATAGGAGAAGGGGACCAGGAATGAGAGAAAAGTTAATTCAAGAAGTATTAATTTAGAAGATAACACACATGTATAGGAAAGCAAAGCGAGTCAACTCCCTGTATAGCTATCCTTATCTCAACTAGCAAAAACCCTTGGTCCTTCCTATTATTGCTTATACTCTCTCTTCAATAAAATTAGAGGTAAGGGCAAAATAGTTTCTGCTTGGTAGTGAGGGGGTGGGGGGATGAGGAAAGGGACAGCAGGGAGGGGGGAGAGAAGGGGGAAAAATGACCCAAACATTGTATGCACATATGCATAAAAGAAACAAAAAAAACCCAAACAAACAAAAAAACAAAGGGTGAAATTGGTCCATGAGATAGTGATGACAAATGCTGTAATACTTACCTATTACAAGTTGGAAATTTTTTCTCAGTGGCGCTAGAGTTTGAACTCGGGAGTGTTCTACCTTTTGAGCTATGCCTCCAGACCTTTTTGCTTTAGGTTATTTTTCAGATAGGATCTGACATTTTTTGCCCTGTCTGGCCTGGAATGGAGATCTTCCCACTTATGCCTCTGTGTAGTTGGGATCACTGGTTTGAGACACCACTTTGGTTCAAGTCAGAATTTCTTTTCTTTTCATAACTAAAGTTGTTCCATTTAAGAATAGGCTCAACACTTAAAGGGATATTTTTTTCTGCAATTCTTTTTTAAATGTATTGAACAGTTTTCCTTAAGGATTGGAATACTTTAACAATAATACAATTTGTGTTCTCTCTCATGTGGAATCTAGAACTAAAAAAGTGACAGGAATGCAAAAGAGGGACTGTTGTAGGGTACGGTTAGGGGAGAACTGGCTGGACAGAACAGGGCAAAAAGAGAGAGTGATAGAGGGATGAATATGATCTGAGGACTTTATCTGCATGTATGAAAACAGAACAACAAAACCCACTAAAGGTTGGAAAAATAAAGGAAGGAGGGGAGATAAGATAGAGTAATAGAGTGAACAGGGGTGAATTTGATCGAAGCACATTATATGAAAGTATAGACATATCACAATGAAATCCCTTTGTACAATTAATACATGCAAACAAGATAATACTACTATTAGCACTTCTTTCGTTTGCACAATCCTCTTTTAAAGAGATTGAAAATCATGGTCAGGAAATAAATAGGCTTCACTCAATGGATTATTTAAAAAGTCAACACAAGTTTTGGGAGACTTTTCTTCACATTAGAAGCCTGACTTAAGTACTTCAAATAAACTGAAGATTCTCCCAAATACCTTTGTTCAAGAGAGACAGTGGGTCGCTGAAGAAAGAGAACTGAAGACTGCTAAATGCAGGGCTCAGGGGGAACAGTATAAATGCTGAAGTTGGAGCAAAGTTGGAGGCAACTTTAGCTGCTGTTTAGGCAGCATTGTGCAGAATATGGCAGATGCCAGCACCTTCCACTCATGTCTTGCCTCCACTTTGAAAAAATCTTGTTTACGCTTTCACACAAATACTCACCAACATTTGTATTCCTGCTATTGCCACAGAAAGAACTTCTTTCATGAATTCCTAACTCAGTAGAACCTCTGCCAAAATTTGCTTTTATTTTTAAGCTCTTTTCTGGAGGAGATTTTACTCATGTAGCCTGATAGGTAACTCTTTTTCATAAGAAAAATATTGTACGGGCAAAAGGGACATGTTTCATAGTATAATTGCTTGCAATTAGCTATGTCATGAAAACTAAGGCATTGGATCTTCAATAAGGTCTGAGACAGGAAATAGAAATACTATTTGATATTACTACAGTTGAATGAGGTGTTTTGTAAATACTAACTAGGTCAAGTTGGTTGTTACTTCTGTTTAAATCTTGTATATTCACACTGATCAGTTAGTTATTAAGAAGGGGCAAGTGAACTCTCTTACCATAATTCACATTAGTTCAAAGTAAGGCAAAGGAACTGGTGTCTGGGTGGGTGAGGGTGCTGTTCCCAGGAGTGACCATGAGCCTTCTTAAAATTTGCTTAAGCCCTTTAAGCTTCCCAAATAAGTATGGTATATAAATAAAAGCAAAGTGCTTGCTGTAACAACACAGCTTCAAGGCCAATCTCCTTCTCATTCTCTTCCCTACTCCTTTTAACCTTACTGCCTTCTTTATCCATATGCATTTCTCCCTGTATAAAATTCTGGAGATACTGCTGGTGGATAGTGGTACTGAATTAGTGGTCTTATATATTTTTCATCCTTCAATATTATAACACAAAGGTATGGGCGTATTCCTGAGAAAGTGCACAGAGAGACATAGATTATCACGTTTCCAGCTCCTCAGTTAGAGAAATGGCTCAGGAATTACCTGCATCATGGTATACACCCAGGGTTCAAGATGATGATGAGTTCAGGTACCCACATTTTTGCTAGAGATATAGTCTGGTTTTCTATTTTGCAATTCACAGCTTACCCAGACAACTGAGAATGACTGAGAGCTAAACCTGTTCTCTGCAGGCATCTTTGCGTGTCTAGACACCTCACAATAAACTTTCATCTTTTGAATATCTATTTTTAAAATTTAGCTTGAATACTAAATTGATAGATTTGTAAACTTCATGTCACTGTTTAAGTTATATCAGTGAGGTTTCATGGGAGTTGCTGTTTACAGATTGTTGAAGATCCCTCAGGCTGCTGCATGTGGACAGTATCCTGAATTATAGCACAGAAACTTAATACGTACCTGAGGAATGATAGGGGTCTTAAATAGGCAGTCATATTTACTAAAGAAACCTAGGTTTTTCTTAGATTGCCTACCTTAGCAAGACAAGAAATGTCAGGGTGACAGAGTTTAAGTGGCTCTTTTCAGATATATCACACTAATTCTCTATATTTAAATGCAAAAGGCCTTCCAGGAGCTATTTAATTAAGTGAAAGTAAGTCTAGTCCTTTTGGAACCAAATGGTTCAGAGAGCAAATACATATCAGCAAGTGAGGAAGTGGGGAGTTATTATGTGCCTCATGGACATGGGAACACTTTATAACCCCATATCAGGGATCCTAAACAGTGATTGGTTGACAAAATGATCAAACTGAGTTTAAATTTCAGCAGGTACAAAATTGTCATCTGAAAATCCAGGACAGTGCTACTCCCAGGCTTCAAAGAGAAAGATAAGAAAATCTGGATTCAAAATTCCTTTGAAGGCTGTTAAGGTAAGACGGAACATCCCCTTTAAGGAGAATAGACTGATCCCTCTAGAAGAAACCTTGAATTTCAGAGAGGAAGGCAACTTGATTTTTAAGAAGTGGATAATCCTTTGTTCATTCAATTTTTCTTTCCTTTTGACTTTTCATATCCAGAGTACATGTTAAAAGATAATTGAAAACTCTGTGGTGATAAAATCTGATAAGATGCTGCACCACTGAAGAGTAGGACTTTTTTCCACAGCCAGTATGTTGTTAAAATACTGGTTGCTTATCAGAAAAAGTACACATAAGATGAAGTCAATATTTTGAGCTTAAAATATGAATAACAAAATGAATGATTGGAATGTTTTCTGTGAATTCATTAAAGTTCCATTGTTGTGATTTTATCCAAGAATAAAGAATCTTATACGGAAAGCCACTTTTTCAGCCTTAGCATTGGGATGGAATGGAAAAGGAACCAAACAATCTCTTTCTTTTTTCAAACAGTAAAATAGTGACATTAAAACACTGACTCTTACTAAGAAATAAATAGGGATTTTGAAATTTGATTGAACCTATTATGCTACATTTGCTTCAAAATCTCGCCAATCCTCACAGGTAAAAGCTCTGTGAGAGAAGGGCCCAAGTCTGTTTCCAGGGTTCAGCATCTGCCCTATATTAGGTCTGCAGATGTTTGTAGACTGCCTGAACAAATCCCAGTTTATATTAAAAACCTTAGCCCCTATAAAGTCTACTGTTGGCCTGGGAAATTAATTTTTTGGCATTTGCTGTTTGAATTCTAAAAGACAGATCAAAACACTTCTACTGAGAATGTCTAGAGATTTTGACTTCTGAGTCACACATACTTTCTGTTTTAAGCATCATGATAGGTTTGGGAAAAAAAACTGTATTCCTGAAAAACTGGCAAAAACTGAGGTGAAAATTTGACAGTTATCTAGTCACTTAGATAAGCTGATAAAAAATTAGATAACCCAAATTTAGAAATGCATCCCAGGCTTTGAAACAAGGCTCTAATTAGGCTTTACTTTTCACTCTCTTCTTATTTACCTTCTAAATTAACCTGACAGTTGCTAAATCTCATTTCTTGTGTGACAATAAATGAGTCTAATGACAATTAGGCCGTTTCCACAGGGATCCTTTAAATCATCTCTCCCCCTTGGCAAGCAGTGATTGACATCTCCGTGACTGCTCTGGAGTGGAGCTGAAAGGGGAGAAGCAGTTTAGAAGTGAGGTGTAGGTAGTGCTGATCTTAGGACCCAGTACCTTTCCAGCCATGGTGGCTCCTCCACATGGCAGCGTGGCGGGCTTTCTGCAGAGTCCATGTGATAATTAGGTGGGAACTGCAAAGGACAGCATAACATTTGCTTACTAAACAGCTGACCTTCAAATTCTGTACCCAGAGCTCTGCATTATACTTGTCCTGAGGTTAAAGCTTCACTTTAATCTATAGCATTGTCGAAGGAGGTATAGCTATTCCTAGATTTCCCTGAACAGCTAAAAGAGTAAAGACTGTTTTTATTAGGAATTATGTCCTCTTTCCTGTGAGGAACCACTAATAACTTTTATGACATAGACACTGAGGTTTTATTATATTTCCACTATTATCATTAAATCCAATCAAAACTACTTTATGACATTCAGCATTATAATTCTGAAATCCGGTGGGAGGTGCTAAAATGGAATAAAAGACTTCCTCACTACAGTAATAGTACCACGATATTAAGAAATCCAGTTTTTTATTCACCTTGATTATGCAATATCTATTCCTACACATCAAAAATACGTGTTAGACCTCTCTGAATTTGCATTGTAATGGGATGAAAGGTCGTATTTTCAGAAATGCCTCAGAATAATTGCTATCATTAATTAGGAAATTGCAAAGTACCTGGAATGGTGCTGGGCACCTTTGTGCTAATAACTCACCAATGGGATTTTACGATGTCTATTTCTGTGCTTTGCATTGGAAGACAGTGATAACCAAGACACTCTCCTGGCCCTCAGGAGCTTATGGTAGGGAAGAGGAGCATATGAGTGACCAGACAATTTTAAAACAGTGTAATGTGTTACCAGCAAGGTGTGCAGAGGCTGTAGGGATGTAAAAGGAGAGACACCAAATGCCCTTTCATCCTCAAATTTCATACTCCATCCTCGAACTCTTCTGCTGGTTGGTTACTGGCATGCAACTTCATGTGCCCTTGGAAATGGAGTCAGAGAAGATTTCTTAGAGATAATTCTTCTGCTAAACCTTGGGACTCTCCTGAGGTGCAGTATTATTATTATTATTATCCCAGTTGGAAGAAATGAAAGCTTAATAAAAGCTACTTAAAGTTCTCACAGTCAGTAGTTGAAATGAATTTGAACCCAGGTCTCTGAATCCAAACTCCTCAAGTCCAAGCTCCTTTTGTCCAGACCCTTCTTCTTACAGTCTGGGGTAGCCCAATTCTACAGATTAGGTGTAGGAATTGCGAGTGTTTTGGCTTTTAAGTACAACCTTAGCAGAATTAGTTAACACTCCATTAAAGCTGTTCAGGAGACAGAGATGTTATCACCTTCAATAACAGCAGAGGATACCATGGATGTGTGCTTCCATTACTGTTGTCCTCCATTGGCAAAAGCAGGAAAAGTCTAGGAAGCTCCATCAGTGCTAAGCCTGATGTGACACCAGAGGTCTTCATAACCACAACAGGTTTATTTTGGAACATGGTAGCTCTTCTTGTGTTGTATACATACTCCTTACTTTAAAAAAGAGCAAATGGTACAGACAAAAATAATGTATTACTGTGGTTATGATTTTGCACTTTATAAGTAATTTTGTGTTGTTCTTTTTTAAAAAAACAGCCATTGATTATTTTTCCTCAGGAAGATGAAGATAATTATATATATTTGCATTTGGGCAGCTGCATGGGCCATTCCAGTAAGTATCTGTCTCTGCAAACTTCCTTACTTTGTCCTTTGAAATAACATTAGAACACTATTTCCTTAAGGTTTTGCAGATAAGTTGAGTACAAACATTAAGATCTTCATTAAAGGTTTTACAAGGTATCTTTGGGGTCTCAACAAAAATGCACATGGGACTCTATTCACGCTCCCATTCTGCCAGTTTAAACTCATGGCTTGACAGAGGATTATTGTTTTAAAAATTTATGCAAATCAATTTATATTCAGTACTCAGATATTTTGTCCATTTTTGTTTCATGCTGTGTGAATTTTATTTCAATATCAAAAAAGCCGGTGTTGTTTAGGAAATCTTAAAGAAAGAACAATAAGAAAGCAGAATTTTTCAATGTATGAGAAAACCAATGTTTCACTCAAGAGTTATTACTTATATATATATGTTCACTGTGGAAACTTTGGAATATAGGAATAAACAGATAAAGAGGCATTAGGAAAATTATCCCATTTATAATTTTATTATCCGGACGCCATGGTTAACATTTTCATATGCTTTCATAATATCAAATATTTTGTTATCTCTGTAGATAAGGATTTTCTTAATTATTTCAAGCATACTTTTGCTGAGCCTAGAAGTAGTGTATTACTTGATTTTGCTTCTGCACTGGCTCTGGGCACACTCACTGCTGTCTTAGTAGTTTTGACAAGAATCATACTTTGGGGTAAGCACTGTGCTACTTCAGGAGACTTCCAGGAGCAGAACATCAAGGGTCTATCTCCTTGTCTTTATAAAGGACCATTTCCCATACTTGAGATGAATAGTCTGGCTAATCAATAAAATTGGTTATAACACAATGGAAAAAAATCTGTGTGTCCAGTTTAAAGTTCTACATAAGCTCCATAACAAGCTGCTTTTGTGTTCTCCCACTTTGATCTTTGTGTTATGTCTTTTCTTCTATATTGAAGGAAAAATGTGTACACACGCACATGTGCAGTGATATATGCAAAATAAGGATCTGTACGATATCCAGTGTTTTCACTTTGATAGGTTCCTGAAATAAACTCGTTGGAGAGACATGCTGTTCAAAAATCTGTGAGCTTACCTTTTGTAGCAAAATCAAAAGTACCAGTTCAGGTATGTGCTATAAAATGTTTTTCCTTTTATTTTCTATTTTCAAGCTGCTTTTGTATCCTTTAACTTCCCTCAAAATTCCACCCATCTTTTCAGTTTGCTTCACTTCAAGATGATACAGCTGATTTTGAATTATTTCTCTTTTCCAGAATGGGTTAATTGTCAATGACACCGCTAAAGAAAGTGGCGATTTCCTGCACGAAAGTGAAGTAGGAAGGCAGCAGTATACCAAAGATGGTTACAAAGGGGATGGTGCTGTGTGGGCAGAAGTAGGAGAGAAGAAATCTGGTACACATTTCATTTTAGCAAATGAGGAGAGGGGTATTGAGGATGAAAATGGGGGCCTAGGAATCCCAGAAACATATGATCAGGATGGGACACATGGAAAAGAAGATAATGGCACAGCAAATGGTATCAGGGGAGAAGTGAGCACTATTGACCATGCTGGAGCTGCAAATGAGAGCTCTTTTAATGATCAGAATATAAAAAATGGGAATGGTGGAGATGCAAGCCAGAATGAGGATGCTACTGTTGTCCGAGAAAATGGACCACAAGTAGCCAGAGGTAATAGTTCAAACCATGAAGATGAAATAAATGGGAATGAGGGTGACACAAGTGAAATAACATCACAGAGTGAAGGTGAGGGGGATGGGAATAAGGAGGCTGAGGTGACACCAGGCAATGGAGATGCTGGCCTGGAAAATTCCGAGGGGAGTCCTAGTGGAAATGGAGCAGAGGAGGATGAAGACAAGGGCTCTGGTGATGACGAAGGTGGAGAAGGAGGGAATGGAAAAGAGGGCAGTGATAGCAGCAAGGGTCAGGAAGGTCACTCTCATGGAGAAAAAGAAGACACAAGAAAAGGTCAAAATTCAATGAGTAGTGAAGATGATGACTTTGAAGACAAGGAAGATGCCCATAATGACAATGATGGTGACAACAGCTCCATCAGTAAGGAGGGTTCTGATTGCTCTCCAGAAGGAAATGGTGGCCAAACAATACAGGACACCCATGAACCCAGTCACAGAGAAAGTAATGGTGTGGAAAACGGATTCACCAAACAATTGGAACTAAGTGCTATTGAAAAAAGCCAGGATAAGGTTGGTTTTGAATCTGATTTCTTTCAGTGGCAGTTTAAATTCTTCCTTTCTGCCCTCTGATGTTAGCCCTAAAATAAATCATGATAGGCATTCAGCAATTTGTCATCTATATTGCATGAATATTTATTGAGAAAGCTAGAGTCCTCACTAGACTTTGATACAGAACAATTTAAAAAATATCAGGAATTTCTGAAAATTTGGTGTCAATTCTAGAAAAGTCTGATGGTAAATAATGATTTCATCATGTAACTTCTTTTTTTTTGGTGCACTGGGGTTTGAACTCAGGGCCTCATGCTTGCTAGGCAGGTGCTCTACCACTTGAGCCACTCTGCTTGCCCTGTTCTGTGTTGGGTATTTTCGAGATAGGATCTCATGAACTATTTGTCCTGGCTGGCTTTGAGCTTTAATCCTCCTTATCTCTGCCTTCTGAGTAGCTAGGATTTCAGGCATGAGCCACCAGCGCCTGGCTATGCAACTTTTTAAAAACATTTTATAGCATATATTAATTGTACATAATAATGGGCTTCATTATGACATTTTCATCATCATATAACTATTTATAAAATATCGTACTGTGTAGAAACTAGCTGGGTTGTTAAAGAATCTAAACACCAGAATTCTTTCAAATGTGGCCTGAGGCCTGTTTTCATGGACAGCTGTTTGTGCAGCACTAGAAGCTAGATTCCTGTTCCTATGGTCACTTTTCCCAGACAGTCCCTCTTAGATAACTGCAATTTCACAGCAAATATTCACTAATTAGTTATTTCTTTCTTCATTGTTCCACAGAGAATAGAAACTGAAGGTCGCAATAGTGGTGACAGAAGTAATATTACCAAAGAATCTGGGAAAATCAATGAAGTTAAGGAGAGCAAAGGACAGCATGGAGCGATCCCGGGCAAAGGAAACACCAAAACACAAGGAGAGGTTGACCACACACAAGGGCCTGGCCAGAAGTCAGAACCTGGAAGCAAAGTAGGACCCAGCAAAGCAGGTAGTGGCAGCAATAGTGATGGATACGACAGTTACGATTTTGATGATGAATCCATGCAAGGAGATGACCCCAATAGCAGTGATGAGTCTAACGGAAGTGATGATGCTAACTCAGAAAGTGACAATGACAGCAGTGACCGAGGTGATGACACCCACAGCTCAGATGAATCCAAAGATAGTGGTGACAACAGTGACTCGAATGGAGGAGATAACGACAGTGATAGCACATCAGATGCCAATGGTAGTGACAGTAATGGCGATGGTGACAGTGAGAGTCATGATGATGATGAATTAGAAAGCAGTGATGTTAAATCAGAAAGCAGTGACAAAGATGACAGCAGTGATACTGACAGCAAGTCAGGCAGTAGTGACAGCAATGACAGCAGTGACAGTAGTGACAGCAGTGACAGCAGCAACAGCAGTAGTGACAGCAGTGACAGTAGTGACAGCAGTGACAGCAGTGACAGCAGTAGTGACAGCAGTGACAGCAGCGACAGCAGTGACAGCAATAGTGACAGCAGTGACAGCAGCGACAGCAATAGTGACAGCAGTGACAGCAGTGATAGTAGCGACAGCAGTAGTGACAGCAGTGACAGCAGTGACAGCAGTGACAGCAGTGACAGCAATGACAGCAGTGACAGCAGTGACAGCAGTGATAGTAGCGACAGCAGTAGTGACAGCAGTGACAGTAGTGACAGCAGTGACAGCAATGACAGCAGTGACAGCAGCGACAGCAGTGACAGTAGCAATGGCAGTGAAAGTAGTGACAGCAGTGACAGTAGCAACAGTAGTGACAGTGACAGCAAATCAGACAGTGATAGTAGTGACAGTGACAGTAGCAACAGCAGTGACAGTGACAGCAAATCAGACAGTAGCGACAGCAGCAATAGCAGTGACAGTAATGACAACAAATCAGACAGCAGTGACAGTAGTGACAGTAGTGATAGCAGTGATAGCAGTGACAGCAGTGATAGTGACAGTAGCAATAGCAGTGAAAGTAGTGACAGCAGTGATAGCAGTGACAGTAGCAATAGCAGTGAAAGTAGTGACAGCAGTGACAGTAGTGACAGCAGTGGCAGTAGTGACAGCAGTGAAAGTAGTGAAAGTAGTGACAGTAGTGACAGCAGTGACAGCACTGACAGCAGCGACAGTAGTGATAGCAATGAAAATAGTGACAGTAGTGACAGCAGTGATGGCAGTGACAGCAGTGACAGTAGTGACAGCAGTGACAGCAGCAGCAGCAGTGACAATGATAGCACATCTGACAGCAGTGATGAGAGTGACAGCCAGAGCAAGTCTGGCAATGGCAAAAACAATGGAAGTGACGGTGACAGTGACAGTGAAGGCAGTGATAGCAACCACTCAACCAGTGATGATTAGAACAAATAAAACCCCACAAGACTCTTTTTTTGTAAAACTTTGGTGAATAATTGATAGGAAATAAGACTCCCCATAAAGTAAAGAAAGGAGAGAAACAATCAGGAGTCATACGTAAAATTTCACAGAAATAACTAGGAGAATCATACCAAAGTGTTGGATTAGGAACCAAGTCCCAACTCAGAATCTGAATCCATGACCTTTGGTGCATGTTCTGAAAATGTTTTGTTAAAAGTATAAATCTAAACAAAGCACATAAAAGAAAATTAAAATATTTAATACTTTACACAGACACCTCAATGAATCACTTACTATATGATAACTTCTATTGAAATATCAGGTGCTCTAGAAAGATAGGAAGCAAACTCATCTTACAAACAACTGAGGCGTCTGCTTGAGCCTTGGGTAGTCCTGCATCCTGGAGAGATAGTCTGCTTACTGTGAAGTAGAAGATGCTGTTTCTGTGACATCCAGCTTGGGCACTGATTCACTTGCTTGTTCTATGGAAGAAATTTATTTGTAACAAGAAAAAAGCCCAAAGCAACTCTTTAACTTATGTAGAGCTTGGGAATAATTTTTCTAATTATCAAATAAATTAGTTGTAAATAATCAACTCTGGAAATTCTGAAGAATGCTAGTTATAAAAGAATTCAGATGATGGTTTGAACAAAATTGAAGGTATGAAATTACATTTCTGCAAAGCACAGGAAAGTCAGTACAAAGTCCCTAACACCTGCAACAGTGCTTAGAAGAGTGTCTTGCTTCCAGTAGTCACTCTCCAAATATTAAGTAAATGAATACATGAATGAATGATTCTGGAGGTGGGGTCACTTTTTGAACTCTGTGCTCAGAACTGTGTTGTTAATTGTCTTTACATCAGTGTAACTAAAGTCAAACTTAATTTACATTTCCCTTTTAAACTTCAACATGCCTAAACTTTCAGACCAGAACCCAAGACTCCCTTTCCATTATTAATTAATCTCTTTAATAAAGCCAAAGTTTCTGGTGGGTAAGGCTTTGGAACACTTCTTTTTCTTATTTGAGATATGTACATATATGCTGTTAAGAGCTGAGCACAGATCATTCAGCCATTGTACAAAAGGGGATCATTCTTAGTCTTGAGATGAAGCCCAAACCCTAGTAAATTAGGATCTTAAAAGGGAATGGGAATAGATTTTTCTTTAATAGAGTGGAGACATAATTTATCATGAAAACTAGGGCATTTTTGAGAGTGAAAGGGGTGCTATGAGTAATTACATGGGAACAGAAGGTGTAAGTTGCAATTGTCCCAGGAAAACTGGGTGACACTATCTCTATAACACACAAGCCTTCTTGGTATTTTTCAAGATTTAGTGGTGATGCTTTGTAAGTCCCTCTTTTTCCACTAAGCAGTTATTTTATACTTGCTATAATTTGAAGCTAAAAATATGTACTCTGAAGTTATAAATGCAATTTCTTTAACATTAGTTTTCAGCCAATCTTTAGTTGGTAATTTATGTTCTAATATTAGGTGTACATTACACAGAGTTTCAGAGGATTTTCCTTTTCCTGCCTCTTTTTCCTCTTTTATGCAAGAGTTTCTTAGTTAAGAGATCAAAATTGCAAGGAATATTCTTGAAGGCTTTAAAAAATGCTGCTATTTGTAAACTACTTTGTAACTCCCAATACTGTAAAATGTCAGATGTCAGTTATACCATGGTCATGTAATAACTCCAAACTTCGTACCTTAAAATATGGCCTAGGTTATAAATTTTCTTAGACTGCAGGATTGTTTGTTTGTTTTGTTTTAGCTTGTAATGTGCAGCTTCTAGCATTTGTCACATTCATTTCAAAAGGTTGTCATGAGTACTAAGTCGGCAATGGATATGGAACTCTTTGTGACCTGTACAAGATATGTAAATGAAGAGATAATGAATTTCAGGGTTAAAATAAACATCTATTTATACAATTGCTCACAAGGAAAACTCTTCTCATCCTATTGAGTTTGCCAATACTTGCCCTCTCTCCCCCAAAATCTGATGTATGATATAATATTTCTTTAAATGCTAGCTGTTTTTAATTGATAAAGTGATACATGTATATGCACAAAATATAAACTTTAAACACCATAAAATATGAAAATTTTTGTATACAAAATATGAAAACTTCACTACTCTAGACTCTCAGACCTCTATTTCTCTTCCTGAGAGGCAATTGCCTTGTTTCTCCATCACTTTTTTGTAAGTGGTTTCTAGTCCAATGAGTGTCTTCAGATGTCACCTGAGATAAGGGCCCAAGTCAGGTAAATTCTTAACTAGTTCTTAGGAAGACTTCACCTTAAGAAAGTATTTCTAATAGGTCAGATGGTCAGGATCTAGGGCTGCTGTCAGAAATCATGAAGGAAGACTATAATCCTTGTTTTCTTAATAATCACATCTGAATTGACTTCTGACTTCTCAAGTCAAGAATGGAGGAGAAACATTCCAAAGGAATATCTCAAGAGTTGGCCATCTAGACACAAGAAAAATATTTTCAGGAATAAAGACTGATAAGCTCTCTCTTAATATTGCTCACAAGAGCAGAATTTTTTAAACTGCAGGCTGCCAGTTGTTTAGCAACTTGTATCAATTTATTCAGTTATCACAAGCATTTTATAAAGTAAATCATAAAGGAGAAAACCCATAGTGCATCATAGGTAGTGTGTTGTGAAGCTCATCAATTCTATCTCTAGATACACTCACACACAAATATGTCTAAGTATACATATACTAGGTTGATTGCAGCAAAAATGTTTGATAGCCAATGGTTTAGGAAAGCATAGCTGTTAATAGTCATTTCATATTTACTTTACATATTCATTTTTGTCCTTACAAACCTTTAAGTTTCTTTTCCCAGTTTGAAACAGAGATTTAAAACACAAAGGAAGGAAGAAAAAAAGAAGAAAGGAAGAAAAGAAGGGAGGGAAGGAAGGAAGGAAGGAAGGAAGGAAGGAAGAATAGTGTAGATGTGGCAAGGGAAAAGAAGAGTGCTGGTGGTGGCCTGGATTTATTTGTGCCAAGGGCCAAGGTGATGTGGTCACACTTGAGCAAGAGGTTCTCATGATTGTGCTGGTGGATTTGTTGTGAATTCAAACTGTCTTTCTGGCTACAGGGGTTACTCCATGTATGACTGAAGACACAAGATCTTAAAACTGGCTCTCAGATTGTCATGTCCTTTCCATCTGACCTGGAAATTCCTTTTGCACTTGATCAGACCATTAATCAGGAAACATAGTAAGAGGTTTTAGTTGTGGTTGTTGTTGCTGATATTTTAAAATCTGTTTCTTACATGGAAGATAACTTTTAGGAAGTCATACCTCACCATATAAATGCAGTTTAAATTATTAGCTGGAGTGGAATTTCCCAGAAATGAAACTTCCCTTATGTTTTTAATAGAAATTTTGAAAATCTGTATACAAAAATAATCAGAAACAATTTTCCTGTCCCTAAAAGGAGCAGGAACAGAATAAAATAGTGCAGTCATAGATGAGAATATTCATTGTGTTCTCATAGTGATCCATTCTCTGTTCCTTGGAAGCAAATCCTCTAGAGAATGTAATGAGTCAACTACACAATGTTCCCAACCCCTGCCCTCTGAACAGGGATCTTGGACTCAGATACAGAAAAGTGTGTGTATGTGTGTGTGTGTGTGTGTGTGTGTGCGTGTGAGTTCCTATGAGCACTCGTGTAGCTTAGAAAAATAGTCTAAAGTCTACAGATCATTGTAAGTTAGACTTGGAATGTTTTGCTTTAGTTTCCATGGTCCTTACTCTAGCCTGAAACACTGAACTGACAGTTTTTCATAGGCTGTTTCCCTTATTGCCACAACCATTATTTCAGGCTTTGCCACTGGCCTTACCCTCCCTCCTCTACCTATTAATCCTCCTCCCCTCACTTCCAGCCTTTTTCTCTTCAAAGATATAAAGAAATCTCTGTGGGGAGCAAAAACTTATCCTTTGTAAAATTGAGTTTCCAGGTGTCTTTCTATGTGAGAAGCCAAACTCCCTCCCCAGGACTGCTGAGCTCAGACTTAAGTCCTTGGCCCTTTCACATACTCTTGGGTTTCAGCCTCAACCAGTGATTCCTACCTCCTACCTTCCTTTACTTTTGTCAGTTGAAATGATTGAATCCTTTTTTGCTCAGCTAACTCTGTTTCTACATCTTGAGACATGAGAGATACACAGGCTGTATCTCTCAGGTGTGGCACCGTGGCATTGACTTCTAGTCTTATACTAATATCCTGATTGTGGTAAGTGGGCTCTTACCACAAGGTAAGGTGGTCTCTTACCTTTTCCCCAAGTGACAATCCCTTTGAGTGACCTGATCTTCAGATTGGGCTTCTGAACTGCTTCTCCATCCTGTTCTGTAATGGCTTAGTATTTTCCCAGCTTGGCCAGTTTGAGAACTCCAGCAGCAAAGTTGTTGAGTTTACCTGTTCAGTGAAATGAAGTGGAGACTACATGCCAGAGCCACCATGGTTGTCTTAGCAAAGGAAAAGACAGAATTATTATAGAGTGGGGAAAGGACAAAATTTAAATTATATTGATATTTGAGAAGCTCTAAAAAAAGCAAGGAAAGGGGTCCAAATCAGATTTGTTCTGGGAAGTAGACCCAGGTTCCTGTCTCTTTGAAAAGTACAAAGCTGAGATGAATGTGGACTGTTGTGTCCACTTAATCTCTTACCTGCATCTCTGTACCTGGGTTAGAATTGAGGCTCCTTCTCTGTGTCGGAGGGGTTTGGATGCACCAGGTAAGAGTGGAGTGCTTTATTCTTACTGACCTAAGCTCCAACAGCAAAATTTCCAGTAATTTTTGATTTTAGAAGATGTGTCTCAGTGGTTAAAAAGGCAGGAGTCATTCCAGGAAGAGGGTAGTTATGAGTCTTTCACCTTCAGCATCCTTGAGAGAGATGTTATCTCATGATGATTGCAGCAGGCTTTATCTATTTTTCCAGTCTGATGAATGTAGGGCTAGTTTTTACTTTCTTGGCCTGAGCTAGTTCTCAGGAGATAGCTTCTGCTAAAACGTAGACTGCTTATCTTGCTAGTCCTTTTCTCAGATGCCTACCTGTTCTTTAAATATCACCCCTGTCAGATCACTACCTGCAGGATTTTGCATCTCTCCCTTTACTACTGCTTCTCTTTTGCTGATTATGGTCTGTAACTTAAACACACATTGCCACTTTGTCTGAGTCCCTGTGTTTTCCACACAGATTCTCCTGGTTAAATTTTGCTCTATGGCATAATTTTTCCACTCTCATTTCTCACCTGCTTTATGCAGACAGGTGAGTTCTATGTTCTGTCTATCCTATTTTGCTAGTAGACACATACTGTAACTGATCAAGTTCTGATATTTAACCATCCCCATCTTTTTTTGCAATGTAAATATCATTTATTTCGTGAATACACGAACAGCATAGCAAACAGTTGAAAACAACCAAAGGAAATGAAATTCATATTTTTGTAATACTGAGAATAAAAAATACATTAGTGTGAGTTGAAATTTAGTTGATATGCGTTAAACTTTTAGAAAATGCCTAAGTTGTATAGTTTTAGAATAAAAATTAAGATGTTATATTTTCTAAGAATATAAAATTGACCTGTTATAACTTTAAAGAGAAGGAAATGAAATTTTGTGGATTAATTTTTTTTGCTTTGTTCTAGAATCTAATAAGACATTATTTTGTGGAGCTTGAATAATTTGCTTATAATAAATTACATGTCTGAGTACAATGTGCTATAAGATAATTTATGCAATGTATTCATATTTTCCAAATTCACAAGACTCATCTTAAGGGCCTCAAATAACAATTCCCTTTGCAGGAATTCAGGTTCTTGTGCACTGATTTTGTATGCATTTTCTCAGGAATCTGTCTGATTCCTGTTTTCAAAAGTTTGTTAATTTTGAGAGAGTTTACAATTTGGCTTGTCTAAAGGACTACTAAAAGAGTCTGACACTTATAACTGGTCTAGGATTTTTCTCTTTCAGTAAAGCTAAGTCTTCACCCATCCTTACCTGCCAGTTTAGGGACTGGATTTCATTTCCTAACATGTAAAACAAGAATATATTCATTTTGTTCAACCAAGGAATCTTATCACAGTCTACTTTTCCATTTTGCCTAAACTCAAAGCAAACAAACAAGCAAAAACCAAAACAAAACAAATCCTCCCCTAAAATCAGAAAAACAAATCCACAATATTCTTCAGAGCTCTATACTTGAGAAAGGCTGGAAACAAATGGCAGTTGGTAAGTAAACTAATGCTGGACTATTCAAGTATGTAAACTACAGCTCAATGACATTAGGGCTTGTGTATAGATAAATTTGGTCACATATTGTCTTCCTTGTGTCATATAGAGTCAGACGAGTGTTTGATGGATAAATGCCCCAATCTAGAATTTCTATGGCTACAGCTTTGGCAGTTCCATGGCCAGTTCCAACATTTTAGAGCTCTTGAAATAACCTTATCAACATACAGATGTTTATAATATCAGGTGAGCATTCTTAATCCAAAATCCCAAACTTGAGTATGTATCAGAATCCCTTAGAGTCCTTGTTTAGACACAGATCCATTTCTTTCCTCACTCTAAGGTCAAGGGACAGATTTGTTTTTCTAACAAGTTCCTAAGTAATGTTCATCCTTCTGCCTGGAGAACTACACTTTAATAACTCATGAGCTAAAGCAATGCCAACCAGCAGACCTGTGCATTAGTACCTGCAGTGAAGTGGGGCTTTGGAAAGGAAGGCTAAATTTAATTAGCTTGAATTATATTAAATCAGGAAAATCAATGTAAAGAGTTGAGTTCTGGACTAATTGATGTGCTTACTTGGGACTTGGACTCATCCACGATGACCTCTTCTTTTCCCTTCTGGAGCACATAGTCAACAGACAAACTACACTTGGAGGACTCCTTTGTGATGACCTGAGTTAGCTTCTGGTAAGTGTATTCCACCTCACTCCTGTTAGAATGGCTACCATCAAGAACGCAAACAACAACAAATGTTGGAAAAAGAAACCCTCATACACTGTTGGTGGGAATGCAAATTAGTACAACCACTATGGAAAACAGTATGGAGGCTCCTGAAAAAAACTAAAAAAAGATTTACCATATGATCCAGCAATTTCACTCCTAGGGATATACCTGAAGGAATGTGAGTCACTACAATAAAGACACCTGCACATCTGTGTTTGTTGCAGCAGTTTTCACAATATCCAAGCTATGGAAACAGCCAAGGTGCCCCACAACTGATGAATGAATTAAGAAAATGTGGCATTTATATACAATGGAATTTTATTCAGTCACAAAGAAGAATGAAATTTTGTCATTTGCAGGTAAATGGATGAAACTGGACAACATCATATTATGTGAAGTTATTCAGGTTCAGAAAGCCAAGGCCACATGTTTTCTCTCATGTAGAATACAAGAGAGAAAATAATACAAACGATATTATATATACATAGAAATATATACAGAACTTGTATACAAAAGTGGGACTGGTAGAGGAAACCAAGGGAAGAGGAAAAGAAGGAAAGAAAGATAGCAAATAATTTGAAGTATATCACATCTATGTAGGAACAAGACACAAGGAAACACAGGATAGTGGGAAAGGGTTAGGAAGTGCAGTGGAGTGGGGTTACATTGACTTAAGCACAATGCATGTACAGGTATGATACCAAGGCAAAAATCCTACTGAACAATGATTAAACACCCAAACAACAGAGGATAAGAATGAAAGACAGGTCACACTAAGGGAAGTCATGGGAGAGGGAGAGTAAAAGAAGGAAGTAAAGAAAGTGAATATGATTGATGAACTTTCTTTACAGGAACAAGTATACAATTTTTAAACCTGTTGAAATCACCATTAGAGGACAACTAAGGTAGAAAATAGAAAAATGGAGGGGGTGAACCAGTTTGGTTCATATATATATACATGGAAATGTCATAATGAAATCTTAAACAAACAAAAGTGTCTTTTTTTTTCAAAAATAAAGGACAAGAAGTTAGAACAGCTCCTGTCTGGGGGTTGGTTCCAGTGGGATGGGGAGGATATAAGGAAAGGGTGTAGGAGGTGAATATGGTGGAATATTATATACTCATGTATAAAAATGGAAAAATAGGACCTGTTGAAAGTCTTCTAAGAATGAAGGAGGAGGCATAAAAGAGAATGATGGAGGGGGTGAATTTAACTATGATGTATTGTAAGCACTTTTGTAAATGTCACAATGTACCCCCAGTACAACAATAATATGGTAATAAAAAAGAAATACCCAAAATAAGTATATGAAACTGCTGTTACATATTTCATACATGTCTGGGATTTGAGGCTAGCTTCTATGACCAATGAGAGTTAGTTTTTATTTACAGAAGCACTCGCCAATCCATGCCTTTAAAATTATATTCAGTGATGGCTATTTTACCTGTCAATGTGGCCAGGCTGTGTTGACACATAAGATATTTAGTCAAACATTATTCTACATGTTTTGGGAAGGTATTTTTAAGATTAATATTTAATTAGTAGGTTCTGAATTATGCAGAGTGCTTTCCATAATGTGAGTGGGCCTCATCCAATCAGTTGATGGCAGTAAAGAGAAAGAGAGAATTCTGCCAGTGGACACCTCCATAGTCAAATTGCAACTCTTTTCCAGGTCTCTAGTATGCTGGTTTACCTTGCAGATTTTGGATTTGCTACTCTCCACAACTGAATAAACCAATCCTTAAAATCATACCCCCCACACACTGTTGGTTCTGTTTCTCAGGAGAACCTTAACTAAGACTGTTTTCTGATTTGACAGAACAATTTAATTTATCAGAGTGTGATCCAGAAAACACCACCTTGAAAGATGTTCAGTTTAAAAAGGGAGCCCTGGAGGTTGCCAGTAAATTAGCCCATAATACAAATTCCTATAGTAAAGAAACTTCTTGATTTTTTTAACTGAAAAATTTCCAAATTTGATCATGGAATTTTTAAAGTGCACATTTGTTATTAACTACTTAGGGAACCTATATTCTAGAGAATAATTTTGGGAATTGATATTTTAACTCAATTTGCCCTAAAATTTAGGCCTGTGTGTAACCATTTCTCCTCTTTCTGATGTGCAGAGGGTTTCTACAACTGTCCAAGACTAGGCTACCATGTCTGAGGTCTCTGTACCTGCCTTGCAAACATTCCCCTTTGCAGCTCTCACAAGAATGAAGTTTAACTAACTTGTTGCTGTCATTGTTAGTGAGACACCTTGGACATCCAGCCCCAGTTATTATCGCCACCTCCTTAGGCACTAAAAACGGGACTAAAGAAGCCTTCAGATAACCTAGCCAACATCTGAAAGCAAACTCACAAGAGACCCAGAGACCCCCGCCCCTGGGAACCATCTAGCTGAATCCATAGGCAGCCCACAGAAGTATAAAAGATAAAAATGAGCTGGTGTTTTAAGCTACTTGGTTTGGGGTATTATGAATGGGACATTTTGTGTCTTTCCAAAATTTATATGCTGAAATCATGATTCTCAATATGATGGCTTTAGGAAGTGAGACCTTTGGTAGGTAACCGGGATGTGAGGGTGGAGCCTTCATGAATGGAATCAGTACCTTCATAACAGGCCAGAGTGCTAGCATGCTCGGTTTTTACCATGTAAGGAGCTAGTGACAAGTCCTCAGAAGTCTGCAAGAGGACTTCCTCTGGAAGAGGCCTTCACCACAGCACAACCATGCTGGCACCCTGATCTTTGGCTTCCAGACTCCAGACCTGTGAGAAACAAATTCCTGTTGTTTATAAGCCACTAGGTCTATGATTCTGACAACCTGGACTAGTACAGCAGGTTTGCCACAAAGCAGTAAATACATGGAACAGTTGGATAAGCTGCCCTTCCCATGCCTAAAATGCTCTGTGAATTTGTGCATTGCTGTCATTATTAGATAGTGCTATGATGATTCTGTTTAAGTGTCTGTGTCTCTGGTCAGATTTTAAATTACCAAGGAGTAGACAGTGTATCTTATGTACCTTTGTATTCACAGGCCAGTGCCTGGAAACTAATTTGGTCAACAAATATGTGTCAAATACTGAAAGAAGGAAAAAGTACAGACAGAAGTGTGTGTGAGTTGTCAGGAAAAAGACTGTGACTATGGATTTGGGAAGTGGGCTTTAAAAGAGATACAGGTGGCAAGGAGGACATTGTGAATAAGGGAGTCTCTGGTTGGAAGAAGAATATATTGAAGGGTTGAATGACAAAATCAGTACGACTAGGGGACAAAAGTTGTAGAGAAACTGAAAAAGATGAGATAGAGAGATATAAAGGCAGCAATATAGTGCAGTTATTAAATGTCAAGTATTTTATTTTTTAACTTGAAAAATACAAATTTCAAATAATTTGACCTATCAGATCTTGAACAAGCCTATTCAGTCTAAAATTTTTCAAAAATTTTTTTTAAACTGCCTACAGGAAGTCTATCTGAACCTGATGATAGTGACAGGCACCTAGAGAAAGCAGAGATGAGGAGATCAAAGAGTAGAAGAATAAAATGCAACATTAAAAAAAATTAAAACAAGTAGCAACAGATTAGAAGTAGCAATAGACTAGATTAGTGAAAACAGGATTAGAAAATATATTTAAATGAGCACTTAAATACAACTGAAATTTATGTATGCAATTTTATGTTCTTGAGAAAGAAACCTAAGAGGCATAGGAATATTTTATTAGTAAGACAGAAGGTAGGGTAGGGCATGGTGGTACATGCCTATAATTCCAGCTATTTAGAAAGTGGATACAGGAGGATCATGGTCTGAGGCTGACTGGGGAAAAAAAATGCATGACACTGTCTGAAAAAACACTAAAAGCAAAAGGACTAGGGGAGTGACTCAGTAGTAGAGTACTTGTCTAGAAAGTGAGAGGCCCTAGTACCATGAAGAAAAGAAAAAGGAATTCTTATTTGGCCTAAAATTAATGAGACTATACGAGAGTTTTGTAAAGGCAGGTGATGCACACATTTGTATTTATTGTGGACAAATCTACTTTAGTTCATGTAGAATCTTAAACATGGAGATCAAACCAAGGACCAAGGACACAATACTGTTCACAAAAGCTAATGCATAGCTAAGTGAAATGTGTAATGATTACTGTTGTCAAACAAAGGGTGTCAGCAATCATTATGGCTCTGCTCATCAAATTCTGATACCCTACAGCAGCAAAATACACAGTTGGCGTAATTGCTGGAAGTCAGAAACCCACTTCATCATCGCAGTTCTTGTAGCCCTCTGACATGTTGATATAAATTAGATTTTTTTGTTTGTGCTTTTGAGGCAAGCTCTCACTGTGTAGCTCAGGCTGGCTCATGATCCTCTTGTCTCCACCTCCCAAGTGCTGGGATTACAGGCATACTCCATCATGCCTGGCTTATAAATCATAACCTGGTTTCCAAAATTACATACCTTATTAGCAAAGTAAATACCCTAACTGGTTAACAAAAAAGCCACAGATAAAAGTAAGAATAAAGCATTTGGGAGAAAATATGTCCAACCAGATCTGTCTGTTTGTAGCACCAACCATTGTTGGCCTGGCATTTCGTGGAGTCTGAGATGTTGATGCTTCTCGTCTTAATCTTTTTATGCACTCTCAATGGAAGGTTTTCACTTATCCCTGGTTGGACTGGTTTGACACTGACAGAAGATTTTTATATTCAGATTGAGCTACTCTCTTCTTGGCCACTCTTCTTTCCTTTGCACACTGACAATTGACTCTTGGAATCCTTTCATTGACCCTTGGAGGGTTGTAGGATGGAAGTCTCCAGCAGGAAGTTGGAGATCTGATACTGTAATCTAGTCTAAGCATTATTTAAGGCTAGCAAAGAAGCATGTGGGACACTGTGTACCCACCATTATCCATTCTTATTCTACCAGCAATTTTCTCCAAGATCAGAATATCCTGAGGTCTCCAGATTGGAAAAGAATCAATTTTTGTGACAGATTAAAATCAACCTTTTTCAAATAACCAAGTTGTGGTCTTGTAAATTCAAAAATAGCCTCTAAATAGTCAGCTTCAATTTTCAAAAGTTTTTTATAAATAAGAAAACTGAAAAAACATTATTTTTATTGACTCCCAAGTCTCAAAACAGAACATTAATTTAACTACCATTATGGAGAAAGGAGAAACATTTTTAAAAATGGAAAATTATATTGATGTAAGAAATGTCACAGCTCTTGTTTACTTGAGATTAGAAAAACTGACTGAAAGTGATGCCCATAAACATGGGGAAATTATATCATGAGGTCATAGAACAGCTGTTCTTAATGCATATGAAATATTAATTTTTGAAATTATAAATAACAGAAATTTGCTTCTCACAGTTCTGGGGCTGGAAATCCAATTAGACCTGGATGTCTGATGAGAGCCTGAGTTCTGGATCACAGAAAGTGTTTTCTAGTTGTGTTCTCACATGGTAGAAGGGTAACTGGACTTCTACCTCTTTTACAAAAGCACTTACACCATTCATGAGAGCTCCCTCTAGTGACCTGATCAACTACCAAAAGCCCCAAGTCCTAATGCCATTACCTTCAAAGTTAGAATGTCAAGACATGAAGTTTAGGGGAGGAGAGCACAAATGTTCAGACAACAGCAGTGTGTCGGCTGAAACATTGCAGTCCATGGCCTCTTTACAAAAGAAAAATAGATTTTCAACAAGTTGTTATGTAATATGTATATCTGCACCAAACTTTTTGTCATATTATAACAGAAGCAGAAAATAAATGAATTTTGAATTTGCATAAAGTCAATCGTGTGCATGGTCATTTCCATCATAAAATATAATCAAATGGTAAGAAGCAGAGATCCGAGGATTTGTTTGGCCATTTAATTTTTTTTTTCCTGTGATGCTTGGGTTGAATCCAGGGCCTGGCACTTGTTAGGAAGGTATTCTACCACTTGAGCCCTGTTTCCAGCCTCACCCTTTTTTGCTTTAGTTATTTTCCTCATGTTTTTACCTGGAGTTGACCTGGAAAGGAGATACTATTGCATCTCACATAGCTGGGATTACATGTGTGAACCACCATGCTTGGTGGTTAAAAAAATTAATCGACATGTTAATTGTATTTGCTTGTGGAGTACAGTGTGGCATTTCAATACATGTATCCAATGTGTAATGATCACCTCAGGGTAATTGGCATATCCTTCACCTCAAACATTTTGTTATCATTTCTTTGTATTAGGAACAGTGAAAGTATCTCTATGCTACTTTGGAATATACAATTCATAGTTGTCAACTATAGTTTCGCAATATTAATTTTTAAAATCCAGAATATGTTAAAATATTTTTATTATTACATAAAACCCATGTACTCAAGGACATACACCAAATGTATAGTTTTAATGGATTTCGAAACAGATGCTTGGGTAGCCACCAGCTAAGCGACAAAAAAGGTCCTGCTAACCTTCTATCAGCCCCTCGGGTTGTCCTCAAAGGCAGTACTCAGCTTGATTTGGAAATCACCTCCTGGCTTTTCCTTACATTTTTACTACCCAAATATGCATTCTGGCTATTATTTTAGTTCTGTCAAATTTTGGACCTTATATAAAAATGTTCATTCACTGTAGATTCTTCTGGGTTTGAATTCTTAAAAATATATGGCAATTTGTCCTTTCTAACTGTTGATGGACACTTTGGTTGTTTCCAGTTTTGGCTGTCAAGGCCCATGTGGCAATGAACTTTTTATATGTGTTTTCTGGTACACAGAAACATAACTTTCTCACTTGGGGTGAAATTCCTGGGTTTTGCATTTATATGCACTTAGCATTCTGTCCAACTCTCAATTCTTTTTGGAAGGCTTCTTTGGTCCTACTTCTGTCTGTATCCAGGCTAAGCCAAATGACTCACCTCTGGGCTTCCTGTGTATATGTATATCACTGCTCTTATTAAGACAATTGAGGGACTGACAGCTCTGTCTCTAGCCACGTGAGACATTAAAATTAAAATTAAACATTCAGTTCTACAGTTTTGCTGGCCATATTTTAAGACTCAATAGCTATCAGTGGCTACTAGTTGCGCTGTGAACTATAGAATGTTTCCCTTATCCCAGAAATGGGATCAGCTGTTCTAGAATGCTAGCCCCGCAAGGACCCAGGCAATAAATTTTTTTGTCTTATATCTCCGTGCCCCCTGCAGTGACTGACATGGCAGGATCTTAACAAATGTCTGTTGGGCTAGATTACCTCCAAGGAGGTCTATAGTCCAGTGGTGAAATACAAAAGCAAAGGAGCAGCAGGATATTACAGGAGGTTCCAAAGACTGAGAAACTACAGTACAGTTCCCTATCACTCTAAAGATGGGAGGGTGGCTCGTCTATGCAAGGCAGACCAGACTGTGAAACAGGATTAATGATCACACATCGCCAGCTTATAAGTGGGGCAGGTGATGGTAGAGAATGGACAGCAGAGAAAAGGGAAAGATGCTTCTTTGGGAGAGTTGCAATATTCTTGTGTTACCCTCATCCTCCAAGGTAATGGGGTGGGGTATAGAGAGAGGGTTCTCTCTCTTCATCATAAACCCAGAAAGAAAGCTATTAAGGAGACTACTCACAGAGCTTATATGTGTACCTTGGAGCCTGAGGAACTTAGACTACAAAAGTGTAATTTTTGGAATTTTCTGTCTGTCTCTTGCTGACTGTGTGACATTGGGAAAGTTACACAAACTTTTAGCACTTCAGTTTCCTCAATTTAAATTTTGGGTAGTGATAATTACCTCATAGGGTTAATGTCAGAGTTAAATGAGAAAATCCATGCCAGGCACTAATAATAACAAATTACCTAACTTCATTTGAACTAAATCTGCTGGCTGGCAAATTCCTTTTGCAATTAATCTTTCAATATGTTCTTAAAATCAGCAACCCTTAGCAGCCAAGCAGAAAATGTGACTTTCTACTGAACATGTGTGCTGTTTATTCAATAATGGAGAGTTGTCCCCAGGAGGCCCCCTGTCCAGCTCAGGACTACTTCTTCTCCCCCTCACACTCAGATGTGCCCATGTTGCAATTACCATCAATGGGATGTGAGTGGAAGTGACTTGTTAATACTCTTAGGCAGGATCTTCCATTTTCTTACTCCACACCCCATCTATGTTGATCATCGTTTTGCCTTAGGTAACTATCTTCAGTTTATGACATGGTATTATTGTTCTCCTTTTAGATTCAGTTCACATACTCTTTCTGTTCTTCTCCTCTTTCTGTTCTTCTCCTAATCCCATTAACATCTGACCCTTGATATTTTTTCTTTAGATACATGTGTATATTAGAAAACTATTGTGGTTTTTTTTTGTGTATGTCTTAAAAATTCTACAATTAAATGGTGCCATAGAGCTTATTACATGCCTGTATATGGTTTGAGGCACTGCATTGTTTATCATCTCCTATTAATAGTTAAGATATGAAGTTTTATTATACTAATATTTGCATTTGTTTCTCTATTACTAGAAAGTACAGGGGCTGTGTATATTACCAGTACTAAGAACAGTTTCTAACCAAGAAAGGCAACAAAAATCAATTGTTGAGTAGATGTTTAAGTGACTATGAGACTTGAGAAATTTAACTTTTTTCTATAAAATAACCTTGATTTATCTAAATTAAATGTGCTTGAAAATGAACCTGAGACACTAATTCATAAACATACTGTTCACAAAAGATACTATAGTTTAATGTGTCCTATTTCATCCACTTTAATTCAAAAGTATATCACATAAATAAAGAAGGAATTATCATTGTAATTAACTTTTAATTACATTTGTGTATATTCATATCAAATGCTCATTATTGTGTATTGACTTTGCATTTGGGGAAGTACAGGGGTTTGAACTCAAGGCTTCATGCTTGCTAGGTAGGCATTCTATACTTGAGTTATGCCTCTAGCCCTTCATTTTGCATTTTCATGGGACATAACTCATGGACAATCAAGATGAATTATTACCTCTGTGTTTCATATGCTTAAGGTGTAGAATCTATTTAACTTCTTAAATAATGCTTCTAATGATCATAACTTTACAATTAATATAAAATTATCCTTTAGTTATTAAGAATTAAGTTCTCATATTGTATGATGAAATAAACAAATAGGTGTCCTAGTCCTATGGTAGTAAAGGCTTGGTTAAATATCTGACATATGTCTTATTGTGGATAGCTAAAATATGTACAAAATTAGAAGAAATGGTATAATAAACTGTTATTATCCACGCTCAGCTTCAGCAGCCATAAATTGATGGCCAAATTCTTTTCACCTATTTTATTTTCATCCCCTCCCTTTTATTTTTACTTTTTTGTGGTATTTGTGCTTGACCTCAGGACCTTCACCTTAAGCCACTCCACAAGCCCTTTTATATGAAGGGTTTTTTTGCCCAGGATTGGTGATGTGAGCCACCAGTGCCTGGTTCCTTCCTTTTATTTTGACACAAATTTCTGATATCATATCACTTCAATCCCTTTTTAAAGGCTCAAATTCTATAAGACCATTATTATGTAAAAATTAATATTTCCTTAAAAGCATCAAATTACAAATCAGTGTTCATATTTCCAATTATTTCTTAGCTCATAATTTTCAGTTTGTGATACTCTGTCTCTTTTCTTGTAATTAGGATGCTACAATTTGCATATTATATATGATTGCTAAATTTCTTAGGTCTATTTAATGTATAGATTTTACTCTACTTGTTTATCTTTTACTTGCAATTTAATTGCTGAAGATAACAGGCTCTTTGTCCATAGATTTTGCTAATCTGGATTTGTTGACTGAGTTTACATTTTGATTTGGGTTTGCAAAATTACGCTATGCTAACTTCATCACTTTTTTTCGTTTATGTTTACAAAGAGAAGCTTCTCTTCATCTATTATTCAATAATGCATTTCAAAAGGAAAGACAAATGATTATTTTCCTTTATGAAAAAATTAAAAATAATGAGTACATGCCTTAGCACCCTCTAATGTTGAGAAATTTGTTTATTTTGTGTGTATTATTTTGCTTTGGAGATCATTATAAATGAATAAACTCATGGCTTAAAACATATTTGAAGTATGATAGTTTCTAAAAACACAATTTAAACTTTTTTGGTAAAATAACTGCAGATACAGGAAAGTCCACAAAATGAGCTTTTCGCTTAATGAATTATTATAAGATGAACACTCTTGTTACCCTATCCAGGTCAAGGAATAGAATGTCAGGCTCTGAAGAGTGCTTCGTGCGCTCCATCCCAACAAATCACGCTCATCTCTCACAAAGTAATACCTATCCCAAACTTTACAGAAATCACTTCCTTGACTTTATAGTTTCATTGTTGATATTGACACCATAACTTAGTCTCATCCATTAAAAAAGATAATTATGCACTTTATCCAGATATTTAAAAATATGCTTCCATTTCTTCTTTCTTTTCCTGATAATTTATTCACTAAACAGCTTTGTGTATTAGAATGGTCATTTTCTGCAGTCTAAATTTTATATTTACACTAATACATTATATACACGTAATTCAAAATACTCCTCTGCTATTTGTATTTCCCACAACTTGGTAGCTAGATTCAGAAGCCTGACCACGTTGGATTTGGTAACAGTGACAGATGATGTTGTATTCTTTTACTGGGGGCACGTGTCTGGGAAGCTAAGTAGCTATTGATGTGTAATGCCTGGATTAATTTATTGGGAGTGGCAAAATGGTGAGTTCTGCCATTTCCTTTCAATTTATCAATCAGAATATGTTAGTGAGCTTTCCATCACTGTGACAAAAGGAGGAAAGATTTATTTTAGTTTACAGTTTCAGAGATTTCAGTCCATGGTTGCTTGGCTCCACTGTTTTTGAAACTGTGGTGAGGCAGAACACTAGAGAAAGAGAGAGAGAGAGAGAGAGACTAAAGGGTGGGGAGAGGACAGGAGAGGAGAGGAGGGATAGGAAGGGAGGGGAGGAAGAATAAAGGTTGGGGTCCCAATATCTCTTCAAGTATATGCTCCAATGACTTAACTTCCTTTCATCAGGTCCCACCTCCTAAAGTTTCCACCACCTTCCAATACTGCCATGGGCTGACATCCAAGCCTTTACCACTCGAGACTTTGAGGACCATAATACAATAATTTTGTAACGATAGGGTTCCCTTCTTTAGTTTGATTGAATTCTTATAGGGCAAGATAAATGCCTCATTCTTTCCATTTACTTGAAAGTTTTCAAGTTAATGAATTGGTTAACTGTCATTATCCCAAGGTGACCAATTAGTGTTCTGGTACATTTTCATAATATCATTATAAACTTATAGATTTAAAATTATCTGATAGCTTTCAGGGCACCATAGTTGAATCTGTTTTAAAGATGACCTTATTTCCTCTTTGGTCAGTGGAGGCCTGTTCAAGTTGGCTGCTGAGTCCCTTTGACAGAACCCTAGTAACCTTTGAAGCTCTCCTACAATTTGAGATGACAAGGTATTTTAGATTCACCTTGTGCATTTCCTGCCACAGACCTTAAATCAGCCAATTTGACAAGAGACATTGGGTGCTAGGCCACGGTTTGGTTCTAGGAACACTATCTACTCCTGCATTTATCATTATTTTTAGGTGTGTACAGGAGTAGAGCTAAGATATGCATCTCTCTGTCTCTGTATCCCTATTTGGGTCTCTGTGATTTCCAAGTAAATTCTAATTTTTTTATATTTAAATTCAAGATTTACAAGATCATGGATTTCCCTAACATCCTCTGTATCACAGCTGTTATCTTCTATATTCTACACTGAGAATCCTGATTCTCAATGATACATTGGTCAAAAGACACAGAATAACCCAAAACAATAATTTACTTCACCCTACATTACACACACAACATTCTTAGGATAGCAATGATATTATAATAACTAATATAAGTATTAAGAGTAGCTGAAATTATTTTTGCATGTGTTAATTTCTTCCTCCTTTATAAAAGTTATACTTTATCTGTGCTAAGTATACAACATTGCATACTATACTCTCCATTTTGGCCTCAGTTTTTTGTTTCTACAAGTAAAATATGTTTAATGCTTACCACCTATTCTTATGACAATGTCTCTAGAGTTACTTTGGTTGTGCTAAGCTTATTTTCTAATAATTTCTCAGAATAGGATAGAATTAACAACATTCCTTGAGTTCCAGCATGTTGATATAACAGTTGTTTGAACCCTTTATACTGGAAAGTTGATTTTAATGACTATAAAATCCTTGGTTCACATTTTCTTATCTTGAATATCTTAAATTATTCCATTTTTTCTGGGAAAATTGTTGTCAAAAAGACATGATAATCTAATTTTTCTCTTATGAGTCACTTGCTTCTTTTGCATAGAAGCCCAGTAGACATTTTTCTTAATCTTCAAAATCCAGTAATTTAAAAAAATTTTGCAGCACTGGGATTTGAACTCAGGGTCTCACAATTGCAAGGCAGGTGCTCTTAATGCTTGAGCCACTCCATCAGGCCCTTTGTTGTGATGGTTTTTTTGAGATAGGGTCTCCTGAACTATTTGCTGGCTTTGAATCATTATCTTCCTGATTTCTGCTCCTGAGTAGCTAGGATTACAGGCATAAGTTAAAATCTAGTAAAATCTTTGTAGTGAAAGTGATAGAAACATTTATGGAAAGGAATACACTTTCAACAGACTGAAAGTGGGTCATCTATAGAGTGAGAGTGACAATATTACAGTGCAGTTTGTGCATTTCCACATACATATGTATTATAGCCCAAATTGGTTCATCTCTTCTACTTTTCTTCTTTCCTGCTTTAGTCCATTTCTTATGGTAGTTTCAACAGGTTTACAAATTCTATATTCATTCTTGTACATCAACCATATTCACCTTCTTAAATTCCTTCTTTTACCATCCCCCTCTTGTATGTGACCTCTCCTTAGAATGACCTGTTTTTCATAATATTGCTGTATTTTTATTAGATCTGTATTCCACATAGCATAGAAAACATGAGACTTTTGGCCTTCTGAACCTGGCTAGCTTAAGATGATGTTCTCCAGTTCCATCCATTTATCTGCAAATGACAATATTTCCTTCTTCTTTGTGGTTGAATAAAATTCCATTGTATATAAATGCCATGTTTTCTTAATCCATCTTGGCTGTTTCCATAACTTGGCTCTTTTATGCATAGTGCTGCAATAAACACAGGTGTGCAGGTGCTGCTTTTATTGCAACCTGAGTCACATTGTTTCAGGTATATTCCCAGGAATGGAATTGCTGAATCATATGGCAGTTCTATGTTTAGTTTTTTGAGGAGCCTCCATAATGTTTTCCATAGTGGCTGTAATAATTTATATTCCTAGCGTCAGGGTATAAAGGTACCTCCAGTGTTGCTCTTTTTGCTTAGTATTGCTTTAGCTATTCACAGTCTTTTATGCTTCCAAGTGAATTCATCACAGTCTCTGTGATGAATGCCATTGGGATTTTGATGGGAATTGCATTGAACATGTAGATTGCTTTTGGTAATATAGCCATTTTCACTATGTTGAGTCTACTAATTCCTGAACATGGGAGATCTTTCCATCTTCTGTAGTCTTCTTTGATCTCTTTTTTCAATGATTTGTAGCTTTCCTTGTAGAGCTTTTTCACATCGTTTGTTAGATTTATTCCTAGGTAGTTTTTTTTTTTTTTTGGCTGTTGTAAATGGAATTATTTTCCTGCATTCTTTCTCAGTCTGTTCATTGTTGGTATATAGAAAAGCCACTGATTTTTGTAAATTGATTTTTGTATCCTGCTACTTTGCTTAAGCTGTTTATGGTGTCTAGGAGTTTTTTGGGTCTGTTAGGTATAAGATCATGTTCTCCACAAATACGGATGGTTTGACTACTTCCTTTCCAATTTGTATTCCTTTTATTTCTTCTTCCTGTCTTGTTGCTGTGGCTAGGAATTCCAAGACTATGTTGAATAAGAGTGGAGAGAGTGGACACCCTTGTCTTGTTCCTGACTTTAGAGGAAATGGTTTCCATTTAGTATGATGTTGGCTATAGGCTTATCATATAGCCTTATTTTGTGAAGAACATTCCTTCTATTCCTAGTTTCATCAGAGCTTTTATCATAAAAGGATGTTGAATTTTGTCAAAGACTTTCTCTGCATCTATTGAGATGATCATGTGGTTTTTGTCTTTGCTTCTGTTAATATGTTGTATTACATTTAATTATCTGCATATGTTGAACCATCCCTGAATTCCTAGGGTAAAACTGACTTGATGATGATGTATGATCTTTTTGATTTGCTCTTGAATTCAGTTTGTCAATATTTTATTGAGGATTTTGGCATCTATATTCATTAAAGAGATTGGCTCATAATTCTCTCTCTTTCTCTTTTTTTCTATGGTTTTCAGATGAGTGTAATACTGGCTTCATAGAATGAGTTTGGCAGTGTTCCTTCCCTTTGTATTTTGTGGAAAAGTTTGAGGAATATTGGTATTAGTTCTTTTTTAAAGGTCTGTTAGAATTTAGCAGTGGATCCATGATTCTGGACTTTTCTTTATTGGGAGACTGTTTTTGCTGCTTCAATTTCATTGCATGTTATGGATCTGTGTAAGTGATTAATAACTTCTTGGTTCAATTTTGGTTGGTCATACATGTCTAGAAATTTGTCCATTTATTCAAGATTCTCCAATTTATATGAATGTAGGTTTTCAAAGTAATCCTTAATGATTCCTTTAGTGTTTGTTATTATCTCTCCTTTTTGATTTCTAATTTTATTAATTTGGGTCTTTTCCCTACTCATTTTGATCAGATTTACCAGGGGCTTGTCATTCTTATTTATCTTTTCAAAGAACCAGCTTTTTGTTTTGTTCATTTGATGTTTTTTTGGTCTCTATTTCATTGATTTTAGCCCTTATTCTTATTATTTCTCTCCTTCTGCTGGTTTTAGGTTTAGTTTGTTCTTGTCTGTTTTAGGAGTTTGAGATGTAGCATAGGTCATTTATTTGATATCTTTCTGTGTTTTAATACATGCATTCATGGCTATAAACTTTCCCCTTAGAACTGCCATTGATGTGTCTCATAGGTTCTGATAGGTTGTGTTTCATTCTTGTTAAATTCTAGGAACTTTTTGATTTCCTCACTTATCTCTTTGATGACCCATTGATCATGGAGTAATGTGTTGTTCAGTCTCTAGGTGTTTTATCATTTTCTGCTGTTTATTTTGTTGTTGAGTTCTAGTTTTATTGCATTGTGGTCAGAGAGTATGCAGGGGATTATTTTAATTTTCTTGTAGGTGTTAAGACTTGCTTTGTGACCTAAAATATGGTCTATTTTGGAGAAGGTTCCATGGGCTGCTGAGAAGAATATATATTGTGTGGTTGAAGGATGAAACACTCTATAGATTTATGTCAGATCCATTTGATCTATTATGTCATTCAGTTCTAGGTTTTCTTTATTGATGTTTTTGTCTAGATGACCTATCTATTGGTGATAGAGGGGTATTGAAAATTTTAACCACTACATTTTGGGCTCTATCTGTGTTTTTAAGTCCAGTAACCTGTGTTTAATGAAGTTGGGTGCACCAACATTGGGCACATAAAAGCTAGCAATTGCTATTTCATCTTGATGTATTTCTCCTTTTATTAGTATGAAGTGATCTTTGTCTCTTCTAATTTCAGTTTGCATTCTACTTTATCTGATATAAGTATTGCTACTCCTGCCTGTTTTCAGGGGACATAAGTTTGCTAAATCTTCTTCTACCCTTCTGCCCTAAGGTAATATTTATTTCTGTCTGTAAGGTGGGTTTCTTGTAAATAACAGATTGTTGGGTCTTTCTTTTTGATCCAGTTTGCCAATTATTTCTTTTGATGGGGGAGTTGAGGCCATGAACATGTGTTAATATTGAGAGGTATGTAGTAATTCCTGCCATTTAGTTGTTTTTGTTTTGTGTGTACAACTAATTCTATGCTAGTCTCTGATTACTTGTCTGGTCTTCTCTTGAGGTTTAATAGTTCCCATCCTTTCATGGCTATGTTTGTTTCCATCTTCTGTGTATAGGATTCCTTTCAGAATCTTTTGTGGTGGTGGTTCATTGGTCATGTATTGTTTTAGTTTCTGTTTATCATGGAAGAGTTTTATTCCTCCTTCAATTTTGAATGATAGCTTTGCTGGGTGGAATATTTTAGGGCTGAAGATTTTTTCTTTTAGTGCTTGAAAGACTTCACTTCATGTCCTTCTTTATTTTAAGGTTTCTGTTGAGAAATCTACTGTTATTTTGATAGGTTTACTGTTGTATGTTATTTGATTTTTCTCTCTTACAGCCTTTAATATTCTTTCTTTGTTCTCTGTGATAATTGTTTTAATGATAATATACCATGGAGAAGTTCTATTTTGGTCATGTTTGTTTGATGTCCTGGAGGCTTCCTGTGCCTGGATAGGCATCTCTTTTTCAAGATTTGGGAAATTCTCTGCTATTAATTTGTTGAATATATTACCTATATCTTTGGCTGACATCTCTTCTTCTTTTATGTCCATGTTTCACAGGTTTGGTCTTTTGATGGAGACACAGAATTCTTGCATATTCCTTTCTTAGCTCTTGAGTCTTTGTCTAAGGATTTTTCTGTTTTTTTCTTTAATACCTATTTCATCTTCAAGCCCTGAATTTCTGTCTTCTGCTTATTCCAGTCCACTGGAGTAGCTTTCAAATGTACTTTTTATTTGACTTAAGGAACTTTTTATTTCCAGGATTTCTGTTTGAATTTTTCTGAGACTTTCCATAACATTGTTAAACTCCTCTTTCATATCTTGTGGTTTCTTCTTTATTTCATTTATTTCTCTCTTTTTTTTTTTCATTTTTCTTTTATTATTCATATGTGCATACAAGGCTTGGTTCATTTCTCCCCCCTGCCCCCAACCCCTCCCTTACCACCCACTCCACCCCCTCCCGCTCCCCCCACTCAATACCCAGCAGAAACTATTTTGCCCTTATCTCTAATTTTGTTGTAGAGAGAGTATAAGCAATAATAGGAAGGAAAAAGGGGTTTTGCTGGTTGAGATAAGGATAGCTATACAGAGCATTGACTCCCATTGATTTCCTGTGCATGGGTGTTACCTTCTAGGTTAATTCTTTTTGATCTAACCTTTTCTCTAGTACCTGTTCCCCTTTTCCTATTGGCCTCAGTTGCTTTAAGGTATCTGCTTTAGTTTCTCTGCATTAAGGGCAACAAATGCGAGCTAGTTTTTTAGGTGTCTTTCCTATCCTCACCCCTCCCTTGTGTGCTCTCGCTTTTATCATGTGCTCATAGTCCAATCCCCTTGTTGTGTTTGCCCTTGATCTAATGTCCACATATGAGGGAGAACATACGATTTTTGGTCTTTTGGGCCAGGCTAACCTCACTCAGAATGATGTTCTCCAGTTCCATCCATTTACCAGCGAATGATAACATTTCGTTCTTCTTCATGGCTGCATAGAATTCCATTGTGTATAGATACCACATTTTCTTAATCCATTTGTCAGTGGTGGGGCATCTTGGCTGTTTCCATAACTTGGCTATTGTGAATAGTGCCGCAATAAACATGGATGTGCAGGTGCCTCTGGAGTAACAGTCTTTTGGGTATATCCCCAAGAGTGGTATTGCTGGATCAAATGGTAGATCGATGTCCAGCTTTTTAAGTAGCCTCCAAATTTTTTTCCAGAGTGGTTGTACTAGTCTACATTCCCACCAACAGTGTAAGAGGGTTCCTTTTTCCCCGCATCCTCGCCAACACCTGTTGTTGGTGGTGTTCCTGATGATGGCTATTCTAACAGGGGTGAGGTGGAATCTTAGTGTGGTTTTAATTTGCATTTCCTTTATTGCTAGAGATGGTGAGCATTTTTTCATGTGTTTTCTGGCCATTTGAATTTCTTCTTTTGAGAAAGTTCTGTTTAGTTCACATGCCCATTTCTTTATTGGTTCATTAGTTTTGGGAGAATTTAGTTTTTTAAGTTCCTTGTATATTCTGGTTATCAGTCCTTTGTCTGATGTATAATTGGCAAATATTTTCTCCCACTCTGTGGGTGTTCTCTTCAGTTTAGAGACCATTTCTTTTGATGAACAGAAGCTTTTTAGTTTTATGAGGTCCCATTTATCTATGCTATCTCTTAGTTGCTGTGCTGCTGGGGTTTCATTGAGAAGGTTCTTACCTATACCTACTAACTCCAGAGTATTTCCTATTCTTTCTTGTATCAACTTAAGAGTTTGGGGTCTGATATTAAGATCCTTGATCCATTTTGAGTTAATCTTGGTATAGGGTGATATACATGGATCTAGTTTCAGTTTTTTGCAGACTGCTAACCAGTTTTCCCAGCAGTTTTTGTTGAAGAGGCTGCTATTTCTCCATCGTATATTTTTAGCTCCTTTGTCAAAGATAAGTTGCTCATAGTTGTGTGGCTTCATATCTGGATCCTCTATTCTGTTCCACTGGTCTTCATGTCTGTTTTTGTGCCAGTACCATGCTGTTTTTATTGTTATTGCTTTGTAATATAGTTTGAAGTCAGGTATTGTGATACCTCCTGCATTGTTCTTTTTACTGAGTATTGCCTTGGCTATTCGTGGCCTCTTGTGTTTCCATATAAATTTCACAGTAGATTTTTCAATCTCTTTAATGAATGTCATTGGAATTTTGATGGGAATTGCATTAAACATGTAGATTACTTTTGGGAGTATAGACATTTTTACTATGTTGATTCTACCAATCCATGAGCATGGGAGATCTCTCCACTTTCTATAGTCTTCCTCAATCTCTTTCTTCAGAAGTGTATAGTTTTCCTTGTAGAGGTCTTTCACATCTTTTGTTAGGTTTACACCTAGGTATTTGATTTTGTTTGAGGCTATTGTAAATGGAATTGTTTTCATACATTCTTTTTCCGTTTGCTCATTGTTAGTGTATAGAAATGCTAATGATTTTTCTATGTTGATTTTATATCCTGCTACCTTGCTATAGCTATTGATGATGTCTAGAAGCTTCTGAGTAGAGTTTTTTGGGTCTTTAAGGTATAGGATCATGTCGTCTGCAAATAGGGATATTTTGACAGTTTCTTTACCTATTTGTATTCCTTTTATTCCTTCTTCTTGCCTAATTGCTCTAGCTAGGAATTCCAGCACTATGTTGAGTAGGAGTGGAGATAGTGGGCATCCTTGTCTGGTTCCTGATTTTAGAGGGAATGGTTTTAATTTTTCTCCATTAAGTATAATGCTGGCTGTAGGTTTGTCATATATAGCTTTTATAATGTCGAGGAACTTTCCTTCTATTCCTAGTTTTCTTAGAGCTTTTATCATGAAATGATGTTGGATCTTATCAAAGGCTTTTTCTGCATCTATTGAGATGATCAAGTGGTTTTTGTCTTTGCTTCTGTTAATGTGGTTTATTATGTTTATTGATTTTCATATGTTGAACCACCCCTGCATCCCTGGGATGAAGCCTACCTGGTCGTGGTGAATAATCTTGATGGTGATTATGGTGATGTGTTGCTGAATTCGATTTGCCATTATTTTGTTGAGGATTTTTGCATCAATGTTCATTAAGGAGATTGGCCTATAGTTCTCTTTTTTGGAGGTGTCTTTGCCTGGTTTTGGGATAAGTGTAATACTGGTTTCATAAAATGTGTTTGGCAGTTTTCCTTCCCTTTCTATTTCATGGAACAGTTTAAGGAGGGTTGGTATCAGTTCTTCTTTAAAGGTCTGATAGAATTCAGCAGAGAATCCATCAGGTCCTGGACTTTTCTTTTTGGGGAGACTCTTGATTGCTGCTTCAATTTCATTTTGTGTTATAGGTCTATTCAGGTGATTAATTTCCTCTTGGTTCAGTTTTGGATGATCATATGTATCTAGAAATCTGTCCATTTCTTTTAGATTTTCAAATTTATTTGAATATAGGTTCTCAAAGTAGTCTCTGATGATTTCCTGGACTTCCATGGTGTTTGTTGTTATCTCCCCTTTTGCATTCCTAATTCTACTAATTTGGGTTTTTTCTCTCCTCATTTTAGTCAGGTTTGCCAGGGGTCTATCGATCTTGTTTATTTTTTCAAAGAACCAACTTTTTGTTTCATTAATTCTTTGTATGGTTTTTTTGGTTTCTATTTCGTTGATATCAGCTCTTATTTTTATTATTTCTCTCCTTCTATTTGTTTTGGGATTTGCTTGTTCTTGTTTTTCTAGGAGTTTGAGATGTATCATTAGGTCATTGATTTGGGATCTTTCAATCTTTTTAATATATGCACTCATGGCTATAAACTTTCCTCTCAAGACTGCCTTAGCTGTGTCCCATAGGTTCCGGTAGGTTGTGTTTTCATTTTCATTGACTTCCAGGAACATTTTAATTTCCTCTTTTATTGCATCGATGATCTATTCTTCATTAAGTAATGAGTTATTTAGTTTCCAGCTGTTTGCATGTTTTTTGTCTTTACTTTTGTTGTTGAGTTCTACTTTTACTGCATTGTGGTCAGATAGTATGCATGGTATTATTTCTATTTTCTTATATTTGCTGAGGCTTGCTTTGTGCCCTAGGATATGATCTATTTTGGAGAAGGTTCCATGGGCTGCTGAGAAGAATGTATATTGTGTAGAGGTTGGATGAAATGTTCTGTAGACATCTACTAGGTCCACTTGATCTATTGCATATTTTAGATCTTGGATTTCTTTATTGAGTTTTTGTTTGGATGACCTATCTATTGATGATAATGGAGTGTTAAAGTCTCCCACAACCACTGTGTTGGCGTTTATATATGCTTTTAGGTCTTTCAGGGTATGTTTGATGAAATTGGGTGCGTTGACATTGGGTGCGTACAGATTGATGATGATTATTTCCTTTTGGTCTATTTCCCCTTTTATTAGTATGGAATGTCCTTCTTTATCTCGTTTGATCAATGTAGGTTTGAAGTCTACTTTGTCAGAGATAAGTATTGCTACTCCTGCTTGTTTTTGGGGGCCATTGGCTTGGTAAATTGTCTTCCAGCCTTTCATCCTAAGCATATGCTTATTTCTGTCGGTGAGATGAGTCTCCTGTAAGCAACAAATTGTTGGATCTTCTTTTTTAATCCATTTTGTCAAACGGTGTCTTTTGATGGGTGAATTAAGTCCATTAACATTAAGCGTTAGTACTGATAGGTATGTGGTGATTCCTGCCATTTAGTTATCTTAGTTGTTTGAAGGTTTGATTGTGCGTACCTAACTTGATGTTACTCTCTACTGTCTTGCTTTTTCTTATCCTGTGGTTTGGTGCTGCCTGCCTTTTCATGGTTAAGTTAGGTGTCACTTTCTGTGTGCAGGATCCCTTGCAGAATCTTTTGTAATGGTGGCTTTGTGGTCACATATTGTTTTAGTTTCTGCTTATCATGGAAGACTTTTATTGCTCCATCTATTTTGAATGATAGCTTTGCTGGGTAGAGTATCCTGGGGTTGAAGTTATTTTCATTCAGTGCCCGGAAGATCTCACCCCACGCTCTTCTTGCTTTTAATGTTTCTGTTGAGAAGTCTGCTGTGATTTTGATGGGTTTACCTTTGTATGTTACTTGTTTTTTCTCTCTTACAGCCTTCAATATTCTTTCCTTAGTTTCTGAACTTGTTGTTTTAATGATGATATGTCGTGGAGTAGTTCTATTTTGATCTGGTCTGTTTGGTGTCCTGGAGGCCTCTTGCATTTGTATGGGAATATCTTTCTCTAGATTTGGGAAATTTTCCGTTATTATTTTGTTGAATATATTACGCATTCCCTTCGCTTGCACCTCTTCTCCTTCTTCGATGCCCATGATTCTCAAGTTTGGTCTTTTGATGGAGTCAGTGAGTTCTTGCATTTTCTTTTCACAGGTCTTGAGTTGTTTAATTAATAGTTCTTCGTTTTTCCTTTAATTACCATTTCATCTTCAAGTTCTGAGATTCTGTCTTCTGTTTGTTCTATTCTGCTGGATTGGCCTTCCGTTTTGTTTTGCAGTTCTCTTTCGTTCTTTTTTCTGAGGTTTTCCATATCCTGGCTGTTTTCTTCTTTATTGTTGTCTATTTTTGTCCTGAGTTCATTTATCCATTTATTCATTGTGTTCTCTCTTTCACTTTGGTGTTTATACAGTGCTTCTATGGTTTCCTTTATTTCTTCTTTTGCTTTTTCAAATTCTCTATTTTTATTGTCTTGGAATTTCTTGAGTGTCTCCTGTACATTTTGGTTGACCCTATCCAGTATCATCTCTATAAAATTCTCATTGAGTACTTGTAGTATGTCTTCTTTTAAATTATTCTTGTGGGCTTCATTGGGTCCTTTGGCATAGTTTATCTTCATTTTGTTGGAGTCTGGATCTGAGTTTCTGTTCTCTTCATTCCCCTCTGGTTCCTGTACTAATTTTTTGCTGTGGGGAAACTGGTTTCCCTGTTTTTTCTGTCTTCCCGTCATTGTCCTTGGTGTTGTTACTGTCCCTGTACTGTGTGTAATTAAGTATTTTCTAGCTTGTAATAATAACAATGGTAATATTGAGAATGGAAGAGTGAGCTGAGATGGAAAGCAAGAAGTTAAAGAAAAGGGGAAAACAAATATACAGACAAGAGGGAGAAAGCAGAACAAGGTATCAGACAAGAGAGTTTCAAAGGTATAAACAGGGAGTGTTAGTGTGCTAATCGACAGTAAGCTGAACAGACAATAGAGAGACAGAGAGAGGATTGAAAATCAAAGATAAAAAAATAAAAAATAAGTATATGAAAGTAATATCTATATATAAAAATGAATTAAAATAAAATGGAAAATAGAAAATTAAAAAAAAACCCAAAAAACTTCCAAGTTTATATGCAATGCAATTTCAGTCTTAATAATTTGGATGTCCGTCTCAATCTCCAGTCCTGGAGTTGGTGCCTCAGATGTTGTTCTGTAGTTGTCATCAAAGGGGATGCATAGAGTAGAACAAAACTACACTCACACACACACAGAAGATAAAAAAAAAAAAAAAGCCCCACCAAGTGTCCCCAGTTCAAATGCAATACAGTTTCAGTAAGTTTTTCGGCTTGCAGGTGTAATTCGGTTGTTCTCTCATCAAAGGTAGGGAGAAAAAGAAAAAAAAGCGTCTGGAGGCAGTTCTGAGAGTGGTATCTGCAACTGTGGCTTGCCTGCCTGCTGCTCTCAGCCTGTAGCTGGCGGCGTTATTTATGCAGATCTCTGGGGTGAGCTAGCACTCACCTGGTCCCACAGGCTTTGTTTACTCAGAGTTCTCCTGTGCGGAGGCCTCTGCCACAGGCTTTCCCCTTTCCAAGCACTGGGAAAGGTGACACTGCCCCCGCGTTGTCAGGCCTGTGTGTTTATTTACAGTTCACGTGGGAAATGGGTCTTCCCTCCTCTCACAAGCGTCCCCGCTCCTGGTTGCTGGGCGCGCCCCGCTCCCGCCAGAGCCTCTCCGGCCCACCCGGCTTGTTTATTTACAGTCCCGGGAAGGATTCCCTTCCCCCAATCTTCAGTGCTCAGGGTGCCCCACCCTCTTTCCAGCGTGTCTTAACTGTTCTTATTGCTTAGTATTCAGTTTCTCTTTTTTTCCCGGGTGGAGGTCAGTCTGTCCAGGGGGCTATGCTGCTCTGGCCCAGGCTTGTCTGTGGGGCTACCGTGGTACCGCGAAGCTCACCTGGTCCACGTCTTCCCAAGCCGTATGGGCGCCGGCCACTGGCGGCCGGGGGCCTCCTCGTTTCTCCGTTTAACGTGGAGTGGAGATTCTCTGCGCCGGCTGGAGATGTGGAGGAGTCAAAGTTATGCCTTTTCTCGGTGATTATGCCTGCAAAGTGTGTCTCCAGCGTCTCTCCAAGATTTCACTATAGGAGGCTCGCTTTCTGCTTCCTACCTCTAGCCGCCATCTTGGAATTCTCTATTTCTCTCTTTTTAAAATAACCTTCTTAGTTTCATTTCCAAGTTTGTTGAAACTCTCTTTGAGTTCATCTGGTTACTTCTGTGTCTTCTTGAGTTCTTTTTATCCATGGTCTCTTGGGATTCACTGAGTTGTTTTTGTATGTCTTCTTTAAGCTCGTTGAACATTCTTATCATTGGATTCATCCCCTTCATTTTTCACCAAATCCTTTAATATTTTATTGCTAATATTTTGGAGAATTGTATTCCTCTGCCTTCTTTTTCTCCCCATGTTTCTGTTTTGTGCCTTGTTTATGTGTTGTTGATTAATTAGTTGTGGGTTTTAATCCCCTGTTATCTTTCCCCTGACTTAATTTCTATGCTCTGACTAGCTTAATTGTTAGCTAGGTTGGTATAATATTTCTGTTCTCTGACTTGGAGATATAATGTAGCAATAACAAATTCATAGATTCGATGACAAAGAAGTTATTTACATAATAGATAGAAGACCCTTTGGAAATATTATCTATAAACAGTGGGTATTGCTGAAATAACTGTTGTTTGCATAGAGACTGATGGTTAGGTAATTAAAAAGATGGTGGTAGAAGAGAGGGCATGGAGGGGGATGGGGAAAGGGAGGCAAGAGGTATGAGGTGTGGGGAATACAGGATAATAAGGCCCTAATCTGTATAAAAGTACAGTTCAGTCATTGTTGGGGATGGTACTTTTGTCAGGGATTTCAGAGGGATAGGAAGGATGAAGGTAATGTGGGCTTTCTCTATGTCCCTGTCCCTTCTTATGGTTGGTATGCTGGTCTGTGTGGCAATGGATGTTGCCCCTCCCTATTAGACAGCTTTGAGGAGGCAATCTATTCAGGGTGTTTGAGCCCAGACTTTCCTTGTCAAATGGGATGTCTGGTTTGTGCAGATTCTCTGAAGTGGTCCTACCAGGAGCTGGCATGTGAGAAGTCTCCAGCTCTTATTGACCGCAAGGCAAGTCTGGGAACTAGAATTGAGCTTTTTGGTCCACTGCTTTTCTCTTGTAAGTCTGTCAGTTTCAGCTCACCACCTGTTTTTCTTAGGTGGTGGAATGTTTTGTTTAGATCAGCTCAGTCTTCTGCTCTACCCCCACCAGGTGGAGGTGAAATGTTCATTCTGCCTGTGGCCACCAGTTTTGTTTGGGAGGGGTGCAATCTGCCTACCATCTGTACTGGACTATGTGGTTCCCTCCAGAGCAGATGATGTGTCATGCTCACCTGGTGGTGTTGCAGTTTTACTCAGCTCTGGGACAGCACAGGCATGTTCCTTGTTCATGAATTATGATGGATCCAGGATGTCCCAGATGCTTGCAGAACTCATTCTACAGTTCTCTGTGTTTCGTTTTTGCAAGAATGGAGAAAAGAAGCCAAAAAAGAAAAAATAAAAATAAAAAAATAAAAACAGCTTTCCAGTGGTTCAGCTGCTGCTGGTCCAGCCCTCAGTGCTTGGGCTTTTGGGGCTGTTATGTGCTATAAAAAGCTTAGGGTTCCAAGGTCCTTAAGCTATAGCCATCTTGGTCTTCTCCTAATTTTTTCTTTTATTTTTTTGTGATTCCTGATGCTTCATTTCTGAGTTATTTGAATTTTAATTTATGAGTTTTTTTAATCTATTGTGTTATTTTGTTTTGGTGTTTTTAAAATAGAAGGTTATGGTTTTAATTTATTCCTTAATTATGTCTACCAGGTTATTATCTTGCTTCTATGGGATTTAGCTTTCAGAATTTTTTTTACATTTGTTTCATATGAAATTAGTCTTCTTGTACTTTTAGAAGGAAGTGTGGTTCAGGGTAACTTTCTGACTTCACTCACCTTTCTCTTATTATATTAAAAATATGGCATCTTTCTTTCACAGATTTCTTGGATTCATCCCCCCTTCCCACACTTATTTGTGCTTTCTGAACTGTCTATGTCCTGAGTAATTTTTTCTGCTTTTAAAAGCTTATCCTCTATATGGGTCTGTCTTAGAAGGCAGGCCCGGGGTTTCATGAATTCTTAAGGGCTAGTCTGATCCAGGTCCTTTAGAAGTTGTTATGTGCTACTAATGCACACCAGCAATAGCTATTTACTATTTGGAGTTCCCTTTGTCCACATGTCTGTCAGATATCCTGTTGCTTAACTCTGCTTAGTCCTGTATAGACACTATAGGCCTTGCAGCAGTTCTTGTTTTGTGATCAGTCACTTTGTTTGGATGTTGTAAGTTAATTTGTCATGCAACATTTAATTAATCTCCAAAAATGTCTTTAACATTTCCTCTGCTACATATACAAATATTCTGATCTTCACACCATGAGATAGAGACTATGTCTTCTTTTGAATCTGGGATTGCTCTGTGACTGATTTGACCAATAAAATGTGGAGAAAGTGACATTCTGGGCAGCTCTTGGTCCCCAGCCAACATGTTGTGAGCATGTCAAGCTGTAAGGAGAGGAGAAGCAAAAACTCATAACAGTAGCTCTAACTGAGTTCCCAGACAGCAACTCTATAAGGGAGTTGTCTTGATGGTTCTACCCCAATTTGGTCCTCAGATGACTACAAATCTAATTGTGAGAGATGACAAAATGCTAATTGTTTGACAATTAGCATTCTACTACAGCAATAGAAAACTAAAATTCTTAGTTTTGTGTACATGATCATGATTTTAAATTTTGTTATCTGATTGCTCCTCTGGTTTTGTGTGGGGACTTACAGAGAGTCTAAATTAATTTCCTGGGATGACCTGCTCCCAAATCTTCACAAGATCCACTCTGACATAAGATTATAAGGTTTTTCTAGAATAAATCTCAGTCAAGACCCATGAAACCACCAGGGAGTATAATTCAGAACCAGAACAGAGCACAGGGAATTTATAGCTTCCTTCTATGACCTTTGGCCTTCTAATTAACCCTATATGAAAATAGACTCCTTTTCCTTATTTTCTTATTTTCTCCCTCCGTATTGCAGTTGACACTGAATAAGTTAACAAGTCACATCTTTGATATTAGTTTTCTGGATAAACTTGGGCATTCCAATTTTCTAGATCTTGGTTAATGATAACATCAACTGAAATTTTTACCTATCATAAAAAATGTAAGTCATGTAGGCACTGCAGGTAAGTTAGTAACATGGCTCATTTTCAAGTCATGTTACTATTTAATTAGTTAAAAGTATTTATTGACTATTTATTATGACCCAAGAACTGTCCTGAGTGTTAGAGCACTAAGTATATACCAGTAAATAAAGCAAACATTCCTACTCTTGAGGAAATTAAAGCCCAGTGGCTTATGTTGTTCAAATTTTTGTTCAGTGGTCATCCTATTGTCATTTGAGCTCCTTGAGAGGTGCCAGACCCACCCCCAGATTTTTCAATCACCTTCAGTAAAAAGTGTTCCAGTAAATACCATTTTATTCATTTCATTACCTTTTTAGTGATGGTGTAAGGTCCCTTGAAAGTTGTTTCTGTGGATGCTGTCTGCCTAGTTTTCCTTTTAATCCAATTCTGATTCCAAAGAGTCACTAAAATATGGAAAGCAATTGGAAGAAAGACTAATTAATTTAAACTCTTCTTTGTTGAGAATTCATTACTTAAGAGAGATATTTTAACACATCTGTTACCACAGATTTATGTAAATGGTATTTGCTTATGTTGGTAAGAGTTTTTGATCTTCATGTATGTATGGAGATAGGGAAATGGGTAGAAAAGGAGATGAGTTATAGAAGTTGTTAAAAGAGGAAAAGAGAAGGAATAAAAGTCTATTTAAACACCAATAATTTAAAAAAATCTAGTATTTTAGTAGCTTTCCACGTGTACTATCTGGAAATGTACATTAACAGGAAACTTTCTACCCACCTCTGACTCTCCTTTTCCCATTCCTGGGTCTTCAGGGATCTGTTAGTGGGCGGAAGACATTGTCATTGTTTATAATGTTCATAAACCTTCATGGATGTGAATGACATATATTTAGAAATCAAAATAAAGCTTTAGGAAGATCTTCAATTTAATGGAAACTAGTCTAGTCATTTGGGAACCACAAGAGCTTTTTAGGGAAATCCTGTCTCTGCCAGCTGGAGGAAGTGTGGGTGTTATGGGGTCCCCATGACATCTGTGATGTCAGTCACCACCAGCCTGATGCTGATTGGCTCTAAAGAGCTGCAGCAGAGTTTAAATTCTTGTGCCATCAGGAAAATGTTCACAATAGCAACACGAGAGTGGCTTGATTATTTCTTCTGTGAGAACTTTGACCTGAGTTTTGAGACTTTTGGGGAAAGTCTTTGTGAACATAGAAGGGTAAGACTTTTCCTTTACTTAATTTTCTTTAAGATGTGTTTTGCTATGCTGCTTGAAAATATTAACTGTGTATCCATGTTGAGAGACAAAGAAAGATGAGGCTAGCTGGGCTTTGAGTAGAAACTATTCCCATTTTTTTCCTGTTGCTAATACCACAGTCGAAGTGATATTGCAGTGACATGTTAAGGCAATAGAGCCAGGTGTTTCTATTGGCAATGCTTTAATTACATCTTTGTATAATACTTCTGAAAGAGAAAGTTTACTGAACAGAGGCTGATAGAAGTTCATTTTAATTAAATGCAAAACAAACATAAGCTCACAGGTACTTTTTCTAGATATGTAGATAGTGTGAGGAAATCTAAAGTAGAGTGGTAGGGCTTTCAAGACATAGTCTTTTAAATTAAAGATGGTATAATGTTATTGATTTAGAAAGCATCAAGTAATATTCATTTTGAATTGCATAAATAACAGAAAGAAGATGCCAAGTTTACTGAAATGAACCAAGGGTGTGATAATTACAGTGTATTTGCATTGTTAACTGTGTATTCATGTTAGCATAATGCTTTCAGTGCAGTAAGAATTCAATATATGTTGAATATAGCTGTCTTTTAAAACATTTTCTGGTGTAGAAGACTTGGGTGTGTATATAATCCTATTCATATTTATTTTTATTTGCCCCATTCATCCACTCCTTCAGTCATACCAGAAGTATCTGTCCTCTACACAGGGTAGGATCTGTGGTTAGACCATGCATTTGTTATGACATTTAGAAGATCCCATTGATGTAGAAATACTTCAAGCAACTGCCTCTTCAGGAGGAACAACTTCTGATAAACCAAACTCTGTTTCTCTGAGGCTCACATAGACTGTCATACTTTAACTTGTCAATTGAAAATGTGAACAAATAATTTTCTAAAGAATATTATTCCATTCACTGTCCCCACAATGGTGATGTGGACCAATGAGCCTCAGATACTTAATGCCTTCCCAATCTATATTTGAGTTACTTCAGATTTTGCCACTATAGTTGGAGATATGAAATATCAATTATAACCAACTAAATTAAACCAATTAAATTTATAAGAAAGATTGGAAAATTTTATCGGTTTATATGTTTGGGTCTCTGAATTTCTGTAGAGTTTACTCTTGGCCAAATTCCACTTTATTTTCAGAGTTATAATGAGACTAATTCTGGCAGGTGCTGCTTAACTGGATTAATTGTGTAATTTTACTTTTGAGAGCAGGTTATTATTATGATTGTTATTGTTATTATGCATGGCATCATTGTATATTCAGCACCTAGAACAGTGCCTGGCACATTGGCTGTTCTTAAATATTTATTAACTGCTAATAAATGAATACATTATTCATTACTACTCAAGGCTAAGAATATTAAGACAAAAAAATAAAGAATAATGCAAATTGTCAGAGATGAAAAAGAGCCTATGTTTTTTTGAACTTTGATTTCTTTTGTTTGGCTTATTTCTTTCACTTCAGTTTATATAAAGCTATCCAAAAAAGGCTGAATGCCTCTAATACACTGACTTCCAGACAGGTGGAGCTCAAGTCAAGATTTCCTTTGGTTGCATGCTTTCATTATAAAATGTCTGTATGTAGAATGGACAGATAACATTAACCAACCAATGAAGAGCTTGGGGCTCTGGACTATTAATTTTTAGGCTTGTAGTTATTTTGTTAATTTATTATTCAGAATAAGGTTGCTGAAAATATGCTTTTACTTCTCTTAAGAGAGTAGCTAAAAAGTTTATAAAAGTAAGGTGCTCTCATTTGGAAATACATTTACACAAGTATTGTTATAATAAAAATATTAACTGAAAGCCTAACATAGGGTTAAGATATAACTTTCTTTAATGATTAAGAGAGGGCTATATTCTTTGCAAGGTAACATAGCTCTCTTGGGATTCTAGGATGTCTTTATTTTAATTTACTAGACTTCTATTTAGGAAATTATTGTTTTAGGTCAGGGTGCTAACTGGTATTTCTAGAAGCCTGAGCAAGTTAGTGGGTCTTCCTTCTGTTTCACAATATTTCACTCCAGAGAATCGTGACTACTGGAAGCACACACTTTTTTGGTAAAAAAAAAAAAAAACACATACTATTCATTGATTGAGAGTAAATGTGCAGTGGTATTCCTTCATCTTTCAATTATTAGATAATAGAGAAGCTAGAGAAAATACAAGAACACTCAACAATCCTTGGTCTTTTATCAAGGCTGCATTATTTGCTAGTGATTAGAGCTTCTTGAGAGTATCAGCCTATCCAAATTTCATTAGGAAAATTAAAATGATTTAATTTTGCCTAATGTTCATTTGACCTGTGAAGATAAAATCATCAACATGAAGTAATTTTGAGAATATCATATTTGGGAAAATTTTACTTTTTTGAGAACAAATCTAAGAACTTAAATAAATGTTTGGATTGTGGGAACCAAATGGAAGTAATATCTGTTAAGCTGGATTTTGTTTAGGTACAGTTGAGCATTTTTATATGTTCTCAGTTGATATTAGTCAAAGGATTTAGAAAGAAATTAAAATAACATCAAAACATGAAAACTGATATTTATTTATTTATTTAGAGTCAGGGTCTTTGTATGTATCTCAGGCTGGCTTGAATTCACCGTGTAGCCCAGGCTGGACTTGAACTCAGGATCTTCCTGCCTCTGCTTTTTTATTTTAAATACATTTTTATGCAGGGAGTTTAAGATAGTTATGCAGGGAGTTTCCTTGTGACATTTCCATGTATATATGTATTATAACCCAAACTGGTTCATGCCCTCTATTTTTCTCCTTTATAGCTTAGTCCTCTTGTAGTGATTTCAACAGGTTTAAAAAATTCTGTAATCATTTTTGTATAGAAAGTACATCAACCATATTAACCTTGACTATTGTGAATAATGCTGTAATAATCATGGCTGTGCTGGTGCCTTTATTGTGAACTGACTTACGTTCCTTTGGGTATATCCCCTGTCTCTTAAGGCTGAAACTATAGGTGTGTATGGATGAAAAGTGATGTGTAACATGCTGAATTAGAATAAAGAAAATAATACAAATTAAGAGAAATTATGCTAAAGTTAGACAATGTACATGTCTGAAGTAAGAGCCCTGTTTGACCTTTGAGCTGCATGAAAGTAGAAATGAGAAACTTTTCAGTCTCCTTATCTTAGGATATCCATTACTTTTGTGAATAAATTAAAAAAATAAGATTAGGATATCAGATGACTTATTGAGTTCCATTGTTCAGACATCATTCAGCACATTCAGATATTGATAACAATATTCTTAGTTCTTATGGCCAGGATTAAAAATCATATGAAATACTTTAAGATCAAATATACTCCTAGGTCTAGTTAGCTGATTTATTATTTCAGGATGGGATTTGTGGATTGATATTTTAAACATTTTCCCACATGATACTAAGATTTGCCAGAGTTGCAAATCTTTGTCTTAAATCTCTTCTAACTCGTATAATACATGTTTAATATGTAAAGAAAGAAATCAAGAAATGTGAAGACTGAGATAAATGTATGGAAGAACACTGGACAAGTGTAGTAGAGCAGTTACAAGTACAAACTAGTGCAGGTAAAATTGTTTTCCTTTAAACCATTTTGACAATTTTTTACATTAGCATCTAGGGGTGTCTACTTGTTTTTGAATCCACTAGTTCTTAGAGTGTGAAATGAAGCCACCTTCCAGAATAATGCAGTTTGACTTGGTGTTTGTCTCTCAGCATGATTCACAAGTGTATCCCAAACCTCTAATCTTCCCCAGATCCTTCAGTGCTGTGAATGACACCTAAGAGAATTTAGCACAGTCATGTATAACGTATGCTATAATGTAGCACAGTAGACATTAAGAGCTTTCTGGGGCTGTAATATGAAGCTTGCCACAGTTCATCTCTTGCAGATCAAGAAAAAATGTGCAAAAACAATTTACTTTGTCTAGACATTATTATACAGTTATAATTCTGACTGAGAAGCCCGTGTGTGTGTGTGTGTGTGTGTGTGTGTGTACAGATGTCCACCACCTATCAATGCTGTCAACAAATAATGTTTTAGGGGATAAACTACCAACCTTGCTCTGCTATGCTCTGCTGTGGAATTATTCTAAAAGGGGCTGGGCTGAAATTTCTCTCTTTCCTTTACCTTTTCTCCATGCTATGTGCTAGTATTTATAGACCTCATCACTGAAAAGTTTGTTTGTCTTTTAGGAATTAGGTTCTTGTTTATTTTGAGGACAGCTTCACTGAGATGTACCTTCTTACCACATACCTCACTTATCAGAAGTGTACGACTCTGTGGTTTTATTACATTCACAGATTTAACGACCTTTCCAGTCACTTTTAGAACAGTCTCAGTATTTGCAAAAGAAATCCTGCACCTCTCAGCCATCACTTCTCAACCCCTCATCTTCCCAGGCTCTGGGCAACCACTAATCTACTTTCTGTCTCTGTGGATTTGCATATTCTAGACATTTTATATAAATGGAATTATCCTAATGTGGTCATTCATGTCTGGCTTCTTTCACTCAGCATAACATTTTCAGTTCCTCTCCTCTGTAGTGTAGCACGTATCAGTGCTTTGTTTCTTTTTATGGCTAAATAACAGTTCATTGTATAGAGAAAGCACGTTTTCTTTAGCCATTCATTCATCAGTCAATGGACATTTTATAGGTTTTTTTTTAATAGAAAGAACTTTGAAAGTTGAAGCTCCTTGGCTTCTTTAACATGGAGTAAAGCATGTACGTCTTTCCTTACAGGTAGAGGCATCACACCCAACTATGAGGACCAGCCTCCTGCTTGTGTTCCTTTGGGGGTTATCCTGTGCTCTCCCAGTAAGTATCAGGGTAAGGATATATGTATATTTTCCTGTTTTATACCTTATATATATATAACTCCACAATTTTTATTGACTATGAGCCCAGGTTAGTATATGTGTTCCAGTAAAATGAAAATTGCAGTTTCTTGGAAAGTTGTTTTCTTTAAAATATCATCCAAGTTATTCATTATTCTACTCAGTTGCCATCCATATAGTGATGATTCTCATTTTCTTCCTCTTAAGCAGTGACTCTCAATGTGTAACTCTTGACCTGCAGAGTCAGCATCAAGTAGAACTTGGGTAGAAATGTCCGTTCTTGGGTCCCACCTCAGAGCCACCTGGCCAGACTCTTGAGAAATGGGCACGGCAGTGTGTTTTAACAAGCTCTCCCAGTGATCCTAATGCAGACTAAAATTTTGGCTACATCTCATCCTAAGTATGTAAAGTGCTAATGACTGTTGCTTTGGAAAGTCCCTCATGGATGACTAGGTCTACTCAATCTTCTAGGTGGCAAGATATCAAAATACTGAATCTGAGAGCTCTGAAGAATGGAAAGTGAGTAGAAATATGAATTTTGAAGTTTTTAAGTTTTAATATGTGATTAGTATAATCATTCATTCCACTTGTTAACAGTTCATGAGCATATTGATAACTGATGCTCCAGGTAGTAAGAGCTAACATTTTAAATTTATATAAGAAAATGTTGGTCAATTCTGACTTTGTGGTATAAATTGGTGAGGAAGCATTTTTGTAGTGGATGGTGTAGAGTAGTGCAAAGAGATGGATACCAATGAACGACAGCTGTCTGTGAGAGATTAGGACTTGAAGTCTGTTTAATCAGGACATGTTTAGTCAGCCAAGTTTCTGAGAGGTGAAGAAGAAAAGAAGAATAAGAAGACACTAGAGTTTTGGAATGATGGTAATATTTATTGAGGGTAGAACTCTTAATAACCCAATGTTAATAACTCTCAGTTAGTCAAGAATCATTGCCAGGCATGGCTCTGGGTGCTTTATATGTGTTAAATGTTTCACCTTCACAACAATCCAATGAGTTAGGCATTCTATTTTATTCTCATTTTACAGATAAGAAACTGAAGCACAGAGAGTAACCTCATCTATCTAGGTTATATAATTAGCAAGTGAGAGAGCCAGACTTTGAATTTATGTCACTCTTGCTGCAGAATCTCTACCTTACCAGTGTGATGTATCACTCTCGGGAAAGGAACCAGGGGTGGGAGGGCTGAAAGTACTCAGGATTGTCACTAGAAGTATGGTTAAAATCTTACACAAACAGCATTTTGTTCACTACCTTATTTCCTGCTGGCCTTTGTACATATATAGCTTGGCCCAATGCTTTTGGTGGTGGCAAAATAAAATCAGAGGTTTGAGGTGGTCTTGCCCTTGCTTTAGGCTAGAGTACACATTGCACGCTGTATCATGAAATTTCCTCAGCGAAATCAATGGGCTGGTTAATTTAAAAGCAGCCACTGTAGAGCCTGTCTGTCATCTAACCAGAGACTCACACATACATGCCTTGTTCCCAAGTCTAGCCTTAGCATGAGAAAAATATCAATGTCGTGCTGTCCCTTAATTGCGAATGATAACTGACTGGAGCAGAGTTTGCCATTGAGCCTGCCTAAAGTCTCACAAGACAAGTGATTACAGCACCTTTCTCTGAGATGCCCCAGACCAGCACTGCCGAGAGACGTGCTGAAGACATGCCAGGAGCAGCTACTCCCTGTTCTTCCTGGTGCCTTGGGTTTGCCACGCAAGACCTTGCTCTGCTCAAGAGGAAAGGGGAACAGAGACAGGAGGTGAAGGGATGGAGCAGAAGTTTCTCAAGAAATGTTAGGAGACTAAGGAAAGTGTAATAAATCAAAACCATGACTATGGTAGTTAAATTTCAGATTTACCATTTGTTTGTAATGTGAGTGCTCTTCAGTGATTCAAGAAAGGTTAATGGCTTTCTTAATTCAATTTTGTCTACTGTTAAATTTCATGAGGTGGATTTTGTCAAAATTTATTGGTTTTTTTGTTTACATCACATTGAATAGTGCTCATAGCGTTAGCTGAATCCACCCTCACAAACAACCTTGTAGGGTAAGCAGAGTGGGTGTTAATTTTCCTGATTTATGACAGTTGAAGTGAACTGCTCACCTTCACACAGAGTAACCAACCCCTTTAGCTTTCATGGATCTTAAGGGTTTCCTGAAACAGATGACTCTCAGGGCTAAAACCAAGATGGTTGGTTTGGAAGACTAAAACCAGAACCAATCAACTCATTGAGAATTAAATTTAGCTTCTGAGTTCCAATGTTATCCTGTATTACATTTCCTGTATGTTGTATGAACAAACAGCTTCAAAGAGAATCTCTCTATCTCTATCTACCTCCTATCTCTATCTTTCTTTCTTTCTGTATGGTGAGGCATCAGAATTATAAAAATCTCCTAGGTCTCTTATATACCAAGATTTTTTCAGAGTGGTAATCATTTTACCTTATTTTTTCAGCCATTTAACCATAAAATTTAATTGTTAATATAAATATAAAATACAAACCAAAAACTTTAAAAATCACCTAAATTTATTCTACGTATGTGCAATGACATAATCTACTCATGAAAATGTCACCTGCTTTCCTTCCTTTTTTGCAGAGTCATTTGGCTCAGTCACCAACACCACCCATGGTAACTATCTCATTTATTTTTCTCATAAAGATCTCATGAAGTAATAGTCTCTTCATAGCTTTTTGCCATCTTGAAAAAAGTAAATATAAATCTCAAGCAATTGATGTGCATCATATTTTTTCTCTTTCTTGAGGAATTACTGAAAGGAAAATAAGCATTTTTTTTTCTTTCAGGAGAACAGTGAGTCATCAGAAGAAAGTAAAGTTAGCTCAGAGGAACAGGTAATTAAACAGGCTTTCTTAGCTTTTCTGGCTACTAAGAAACTGAAGGAAATGATGATAGATTAAATTACCTGGCAACAGTTCTAAATATAATATTTTCTAAACATTGGTTATGCTAGCTAAATAGTCCCATAAAATAGGAAGGTGAAGGTGATTGAGGAGAATTCAGATGTGGACATGCTGTTCATTTCATTTTTATCATCTGAGAAATTGTGGTCCTAAATGTCCCATTAGTGAAAAAAAACATTTACATGTGCACATGTACAAATGGTCATTGACAATTAGACAAGTAATAGTTCACTCAACTAAAATATTGCTTTTACAACTGGAGTAGTTTACATCAGGCAACTTAAAATACTCTGGCTAATATGAGGTGCTCTCCCAACACACCCCAGGTCTGGAGACCAGTTCGATGTCAAGAATGTCATGGGGAAGAGAAAAGGAGAGCCTTGGGGGAACTTTATGAAAATAGCTGCTGTAGGAAAGACTGACTCTTTAATGTAGTTCCATCTGTGGCCCCGGAGGGAGACAGACTTAGCTAATATCCTTTAACTAAAATACTAGGTGAAATTTTTTTCTAAGAATAAATGTCATTACTTTCTTAATTGTCTCTACCTGTTTATCAATCTATCTATATCTATCATCTATCTATCCATCCATCATCTATCTATCTATCTATATCTATCCACCATCCATCATCTATCTATCTATCTATCTATCTATCTATCTATCTATCTGCATTGCTGGCCTCACACACACTAGGCAAGTGCTCTACCACTGAATTACTTCCAAGTCCTCTCCTGTCCAGGACCAGATTCAAATCTGTGGGAGCTTCAGAGATTTTAGTAATGGGTGTTTCTCTCTGAAGCTTTGGCCTACTTTGCATTCTACACTGAGCCAGAGTTAGAAGATGAATCATTAGCCTGTTTATCCATACACACTAAAGGTTTATCAGAACATTCCAGAAATGAAACATAAAAATGCAGAATTGGAGAAAAACTCTTTCCTAGGACTATGTACTTATTGCCTTGATGTTCTCTAAGGTCTCAAGTGAAGATAGCAACTGTTGCTTGAGAAGGGTGTGATAAGTGCTGAACGAGGTAGGGTAGGCATGAAGTGAAGTGTGCATATATAAAATGGAAGGACTTGCATTTCAACTCTTCCCCCTTCTTGTTTAAGCTCTGATGGAGATGTTACTGAGCAGTGAGGTTGATCCTGGGTTAGAGGAGGGCATAGGAACCTAGGTCAGCACACACAGCTCCCTCTGTATCAGCCTCTGGAGGACTGACCATGTCTGTTTACCCAAACTCTAGGCAAATGATGATCCCAGTGACAGCACTGAGACAGAGGAGCACCTGGATTCTGATGATACCCAGTATATTTATAGACCAGCTAGTGGCCTCTCTAGGAGTGCAGGAGCAGAAGGAAATGATAAAGAAGATGATGAAGATGACAGTGGAGATGACACCTTTGGTGATGAGGACGATGGCCCGGTGCCTGCAGAAGGTCAAGAAGGACTCTCCAGACTTGACAGTGATGAGGATTCTTCTGACACTGCACAATCCACTGAAGACAGTGCCTTACAGGAAGATAGCAGCCAAGATACCACCAGTGAGAACAGGGACCTCGACAGTGAAGAAGAGGAGGAGCATAGGCCTCAGAGAGGTGACTCTACTTGGGACAGCGAGAGTGAGGAACACTGGGTGGGAAGCAGCAGTGAGGGGGAGAGTAGCCACGGGGATGGTTCTGAGTTCGATGATGAAGGAATGCAGAGTGATGACCCGGACAGCACCAGGAGTGAGAGAAGCCACTCCAGGATGAGCACTGCAGATGTCAGATCAAAAGCATCAAAAGGGGATAGTGAACAGGTGAGCACTCAGGATTCAGGGAAAAGTCACTCAGTGGAGTATCCCAGCAAGAAGTTTTTCAAAAAGTCCCGCATCTCTGAGGAAGATGGCAGAAGTGAGCTTGCTGAGAGCCAAGCAACAGAAGAAGTCCAGAGTGACTCCATGGACAATACCGACTCTGAAGAAGCTGGCCTTACCCAATCCAGAGAGGACAGCAAGAATGAGTCTCAGGAGGACAGTAAAGAGAGTCAGTCCCAGGAAGACAGTCGAGATGTGCAGGATCCCAGTAGTGAGTCCAGCCAAGAAGATGACCTGCTATCTCAGGAAAGCAGCAGTGAATCTCAGGAAGAGGTGACTAGTGAGTCCAGGGGTGATAATCCGGACAACACCAGTCAGACAGGAGTCAGCGACTCCAGTGAAGAAGACAGCTTGAATACACTCTCCAGTTCAGAAAGTGAATCCAGAGAGGAGCAAGCTGACAGCGAGTCCAATGAGAGCTTCAAATCCTCAGAGGAAAGCCCAGAGTCTAGCGAGGATGACAACAGTTCCAGCCAAGAGGGCCTCCAGTCTCAGGATGCCTCAGCAGAGAGCCAGAGTCAAGATAGCCGGTCTGAGGAAGAGGCTGACAGTGATTCTCAGGACAGCAGCAGATCAAAAGAAGATAGCAACTCCATGGAGAGTACATCCAGCAGCGAGGAAGATGGCCCGCCAAAAAATTTGGAGGTCGACAGCAGAAAACTAACAATTGATGCTTATCACAACAAACCCATTGGAGACCAAGATGATAATGACTGCCAAGATGGCTACTAGCATTCGCTTTCTTAAGAAGTGGCTCTCACAGAAAGGAGTCTTGGGTGTTTGAGAGTGGAAAGATCAATGCAATTATAATTTATTGATATTTTTATTGGAAGGATAATCAGAGGCCATTTCTTTCTGAAGGGAATTGCTGGGCATTACCCTGGTTTCTAGGGAGTCAGCATTCCATGGGAGTTTAGATAATATGGAATGATACTGCAACACACTCAGTGAGACTGAAACTGAAACAAAGGTTTGCATTATAGCTTCACAGCTGAATAGTTCCTGACTCATTGACCTGACACAGTTATTGAGGTTCTATTATGTGCTGGACACTGTGCTAGGTGTTGAGGATGTAACAAAGCTTCACTCATTTCTTGCTCCTGAGGAGCTTATAGAGAGACACACAAAGATAAAGAGTTAAAAAGAGATGCATATGGGGGTAACAAGAACTGTAATAATCCTTGTGGGGAATGCCATAGTGGAGCTATGGACAAAATATATGGGAGCACAGAAGGGGGTGACCAACTTTGCTTTGGACACATAGTGGGCATCACAGTGGGAAAGCCACTGGAGTTGGAAGGTTGAGTAGGATTTCTCCATTGAAGATAAAAGCACTCTATTTATTCTTCAGATAAACAATAGTAAATCTTGAATGATTGAATATTAATTTTATACAAGTACTTTCAAACTATGCCCAATGGGATGTTTTGGATAAACAAAACTTATTTCCCAACTATTTTATCCTATCCAATGCTTTTTGTGCAATTCCCATGAATATCACCTCAAGGATGATGTAGGATCAAGTAGGGGGAGAGTGGGAGAAAGAAATCCGTCTTTACCTAGAGAACTTTTAGCTTTATTTTTTCTAAAATCAGTTTATGCACAATGTGGAAAAACTGTTCTGTGAGTCTTTCACATATTTTGCACATAGCAAAATTCTGTATATAGGAGTCAACTGATTTTTGCCAATGCCATTTGAAATGTTACCTCAACAGAAAATACTTGTTTTATAATAAAGATAATAATATCAAAAAAATATGTGCTTATTTGTTATAGTGATATGGATTATTAGGATTTATTTATGGTAAACAACTCTTTCTTTACAACATAAATAAATAGTTTATTAGCTTTCCCTCATTAAGCTAGAGATTTTCTTAAATTATTTAATGAAAGCTTTCTTTGGAATTTAGGAAGCATTTTGATAAAATTATATGTTGTTTATGATACTTCAGTAAATATACATGCTATAGATGAGAAGAAATGAAGTAAACTTAAATTTTATCTGAGGACACAGAAAAAGTTCATGATATTTGGGTTTAGCGTTAGTTCTACTTCTCTCTCAAACTCTCATTTGAGTATATTCTGGAAACTACAGGGAAACATTCCTGAAATTTTTATTTCTTTGAAGGAGACTACTTTTCCTCAGCACTGCTACTTTACAAATGTGCTCTGAATTCCCTTACACATTTATTAAGAGGATCAAGAAGACTTCCTAACCTTCAGTCTGACCCTTCTCACCCTTCACATGGCTCTGTTCCCTCACAAGTTTAAAGCTGTGTTCACTTGGGGATATTTTATATATGTGTGTGTGTGTGTGTGTGTATACATACAACACACACACACATGTTCTGTAATCATTCCCCTTGAAATTTTAATTTAGTGGGTCTGAAGTGAGACATGGTTCTGTATTTTTAAAAAAGGATCCAAGAGTATATATGGCTCCAGGTATATAACCACACATTTGGGTTCTATGGCTCTTTGGATTATCTGGTATTATTAACCTATAGGTTCCTGCCAAACTAAAGCTCCTTCTGTGGAGAACTGTCCCATGCTTGACCTCTTGGGTGTGGGAGGTCCAGGTGACTGGCTTTTACTACTCAAACGCCCCATCTTACCATAAGTAATTGGAAGATGAGCACCTGACCTGGCCGGCAGTCTCCAAGAAGGCAGCCACAAAGGCTCTGCCTGAACATAATTGATGGCAGCTTGAGTTCTAATTCAACTTTCTTACTCTGATATTTAAATATTGAGAGAGAGAGAGAGAGAGAGAGAGAGAGAGAGAGATCAGAAAGTAACAGAACCAAAGCTGTTAAGAATACAAAGAAAGGCATATATAGAAAGGATATAATCCATTAACGTGAAGCATAAACTGACCTTACTGAATTCCTAATGCTAGGGGCAAAATGAAAATCTTGCTGCATGTTTTGACGTTGACCCTCATATTGCCTACCTACCCAAGATTCCTGCAATGTACCGCCTGTGTTCTCACAATACACCCAGTTGTCTTTAGGCAACATGAGTAAATCTTTGTTCCTTGCAATGAACAAAATCTAATGATCCTAGACTCACAAATTCATGTATTAAGTTAGCCAGTATTCCAAAGTCCTATAACTCCATAACTAAGTTAACTCACAGGCCTTTAAAAAGAAGCACAATAATATGAATTTCACATATGTTCATGATAGAAATCCTCTTAGGCAGAAGCAGGACTGTGTTGAGTTCCCATCCATTCATTTTATGTGATATGTATAGACACTGGTGAATCTTGCAACTGGAAGTGGTATAGAAATGATATTCACAGGAAAATTGGCAGGATTTCCTCCAAGCAGAGGAAACATGAAAGTAAATGTACCAAATTGTTTATGACATGCCATGGTATAAGATAAAGTTATGGTGCCAATGAAGCATTGGGAAGAGAGGAAGAGAGAGAGGAAATGGAAAGGGAAGAGACTGGAAAGGTGAGTTGGGAAATACCATGAAGGCCTCTGGATGCCAGAATAAGAGGAATGGACTCCATTTTTTTGAGTGCTTTCCAGAGAAGAAATTTATTCTTGTTTCCACTGCCTAATAGTGGTGGTTCTCATTTTGCCTAAGGAACTTTTAAAAAAAATGTCACTGCCTTGGCTTCATCCCAGAAGTGCTTATTTAATTAGATTGGGATTGAACTTCAACTTTGGTAGTCTTTTTAAAGTTGCAGATAATTCTAATGTGTAGCCAGAATTGAGAACTTCTGCTATAATAGTTAATTCTGGAACATTTTGACCATTCTTCAGTCCTGGGTATAGGTCTAATTTAACACTAAACAAATGATAGCACCATTTCATACCTCAGTTACACAAGCTTGTCTACTTCCTCTGCCAACAGGTTAATAGGCCACACCATCTTGGCACACATATCCCTCATAGGCTGCCAGACGATGACTACTTAAGACATAACCAATCATCAGAAAAAAAAGTAAGAACGTGTTGCTTATTGATAAACTGCCCATTCCAAGGTCAATGGTAATGGAACATCTCTGAACTTTATTCTCACTGGCTTTCTATCAGCATGTGCCTAAACATTTGAATAAACCTGACTTAAGCTTACAGATGGTTTTTCTCTGTATTTGTACCATGACACAACCAACAGAAGAGATTATGACTGGAAGAACTGTCTACAGACTAGAGGCCTCATGGTCAGAAAGCCTGGCATTCCTTTTTTGGCACAGATCTTAACTTATTTTAAGCAACTGAATACAAACGTAAGTTTGTTCAGAGGCCTTACTGTATAATTGATATAAAAGGGAATGTACCATCCTTTTGTGCAACACAAACCATCCTTTATAAAGGAAGAAAGTTCCCCATGGGAGAGGGAACAAACTCGAAGCCAGCATGCTCAGTATGGGGGAGAGTGCAGGACATCTTCCTGGGACCTTGTTGTTGGACACACATCTATCTGGACCCAAAATAGTACTTCAAATCTCCCTCATCCCCTTGAAGATCCTGCCTCCTCCCCACAGAATTCGAAGCTAGATTAATAAGTAAGGCATTTACATAGCTGGAAAAAGGACATGCTTTGCTACACTTAAGAATGGCACTAACACCTGTAAGGGAAAGTTATATTTGTTCTTTATATGTTCTCTTTCAGGACAGACCTCAAAGGACCATTGTCCTTTGTCTTTCCCTTGTAGGACTTGGGGAATGTGAGTTTCTTTCACTGCTCTTCTGTTCTCCAACCTTATTGAGGGGAAAACTTGAAGTCAAATGACCTGAAAGGATGAGAAAGGAGCAACCATGGACTCACAAATCAAAATAAGTAGTTCCTCCCCTTTTAGTTGTTTTCTCAGGTAGTCTGGTCACAGTCTCAGAAAGCTAACTAATAAAAGTACCATAAAGAAAATGCAAAGATTACCATGCCTCAAGAAGCTCACCAGAACATGATTTAACATGAACATTTCATCAGTTAGTTTGACCACTGGGCCCTGCTCTGTAAGTGTGCATGTTTTTCCATAGTTGTAGTTAGAGTGATTTTAATTTCCTTATTCAACTGACATATTTTTTAATTTTCAAGTTATCATAAATTACCTGACTTGCTTCTATACCTTTCCTCTTTTTTCTATGACTATTAGTAAAGAATCAATGAATAACTTTATGGAAATATTTTGCTACTTACCAACTTCAGATTAATTGTTCTAAATTCATTAAAGGAAAGAGAATCTATCATAAAGGGTAACAATAGAAAGCATCTTTGTCAAGATGCCTTTAAATTTAACTATATACATTCATCCATTCTCCAGTTTGAATGAAGAATCACATGTGCTCTTTTAACCCTGATCTGTTGCAAAACACATTTAACTAGGTTCTCCCTCTTAATTTAATGCTGGTAATCTGACGGCACCAAGTGAGGGTAAAATCTAGCTTATACAAAGAGAACAACAATTCCTAAAATATAGCCTTCCTGGAGTTCAAGGCTGAGAGTTATAATTTAATAACAGAATTATGACTTAAAAGATAAAAATTATCATTGGAATCCTTTTAAAAGATAGGATTATTTTTATTATATTATTGTTGTGTTGGGGGTACATTGTGATATTTACAAAAGTTCTTATACTATATTATAGTTGAATTTACCCCCTCCATCAGTCTCCTTTATCTTACCTCCTCCCATTCCTGGACTATTCTCAACAGGTCTCAGTTTTCCATATTCCTACGTGAATGTATAATATTGCCACTACATTCAACCTCCTACCCCTTTCCTTATAAATTCTCCCCTTCCCATTGGTGACAATCCCCCTAGATAGGACCTGTTTTACTTTCCTGTTCCCTGTTTTTGAAAAAAAGACATTTTTGTTTGCTTAAGTTAGCCATATAGAATGTTTCATTGTGACATTGCTATGCATATCTGTATTTTAACCTGAATTGGTTCATCTCTATTTTTCTCCTTTCTACCTTGGTCCCCATCTTATGGTGATTTCAGCAGGTTTAAAAATTCTATATTCATTCTTGTATAGAAAGTATATCAACCATATCACCTTTAAACTTCCTTCTTTTACCCTCCCTATTTAGTATGTGATCTCCTCTTAGTTTGACCTGTTTTTCATAATATTGCTGTATTTGTATTGTGTCTATATCTCATATGTGAGGAAAAACATGTGGCCTTGGGCTTTCTGAACCTGGTTAACTTCACTTAAGATTATTTTCTCTAGTTCCATCCACTTAAAAAAACAGCATTCTTTATATAGCTTCAAACTCTGAAATTAAACAATAGTTTGGAGAATAAATTCAATTTGCAATTCCTCTCATCCCAAGAAGGTGGCAGTGTTGCTCGCTGTGGTGGTCTCTGAGAGGCTGGAAGAGAATGGGATCCAGGACAGGTGGATGGGTCACCCAAAATGAACTGTGAGCAGTTCTTACATCACAGGGATGCACTTCTTTATCCACCAACAATAAATTTTTATTTTTTAATTTAATTTCATTTAAAAAATTTTTATTTTATTCATATGTGCATATAATATTTAGGTCAATTCTCTCCCCTTCCCCCACCCCTTCCCCTACCCCCATGCTCCCTCCCTTTCCCCCCACCCCCTCAGAAACTGTTTTATGCTTATCTCTCATTTTGTTGAAGAGAGAGTATAAGCAATAATAGGAAGGAACAAGGGTTTTTGCTAGTTGAAATAAGGATAGCTATACAGGGAGTTGACTCACATTAATTTCCTGTGCCTGTGTGTTACCTTCTAAGTTAATTCTTCTTGATCTAACCTTCTCTCTAGTTCCTGGTCCCCTTCTCCTATTGGCCTCAGTTGCCTTTAAGGTATCTGCTTTAGTTTCTCTGCGTTGAGGGCAACAAATGCTATCTAGTTTTTTAGATGTCTTACCTATCCTCATACCTCCCTTGTGTTCTCTTGCTTTATCATGTGATCAAAGTCCAACCCCCATGTTCTGTTTGTCCTTCATATAATGTCCGCATCTGAAGGAGAACATACGATTTTTGATCTTTTGGGCCAGTCTAACCTCATTCAGAATGATGTTCTCCAATTCCATCCGTTTACCAGCAAATGATAACATTTTGTTCTTCTTCATGGCTGCATAAAATTCCACTGTGTATAAATACCACATTGTCTAAATCCATAAATCAGTAGTGGGGCATCTTGGCTGTTTCCATAACTTGGCTATTGTGAATAGTGCTGCAATAAACATGGGTGTGCAGGTGCCTCTGGAGTAACCTGTGTCACAGTCTTTTGGGTATATCCCCAAGAGTGGTATTGCTGGATCATATGACTAGAGAATTTAGTTTTTTAAGTTCCCTATATATTCTGGTTATCAGTCCTTTGTCTAATGTGTAGCTGGCAAATATTTTCTCCCACTCTGTGGGTGTTCTCTTCAGTTTAGAGACCATTTCTTTTGATGAACAGAAGCTTTTTAGCTTTATGAGGTCCCATTTATCTATGCTATCTCTTAGTTGCTATGCTGCTGGGGTTCTGTTGAGAAAATTCTTGCCTATACCTATTAATTCCAGAGTATTTCCTACTCTTTCCTGTTTCAATTTTAGAGTTTGGGGTCTGATATTAAGATCCTTGATCCATTTTGAGTTAATATTGGTATAAGGTGATATACATGGATCTAGTTTCAGTTTTTTGCAGACTGCTAACCAGTTTTCCCAGCAGTTTTTGTTGAAGAGGCTGCTATTTCTCCATTCGTGTATTTTTAGCTCCTTTGTCAAAGACAAGTTGCTTATAGTTGTATGGCTTCATATCTGGGTCCTCTATTCTGTTCCACTGGTCTTCATGTCTGTTTTTGTGCCAGTACCATGCTGTTTTTATTGTTATTGCTTTGTAATATAGTTTGAAGTTAGGTATCGTGATACCTCCAGCATTGCTCTTTTGACTGAGTATTGCCTTGGCTATTCATGGCCTCTTGTGTTTCCATATAAATTTAACAGTAGATTTTTCAATCTCTTTAATGAATGTCATTGGAATTTTGATGGGAATTGCACTAAACATGTTGATTACTTTTGGGAGTATAGACATTTTTACTATGTTGATTCTACCAATCCAAGAGTATGGGAGATCTCTCCACTTTCTATAGTCTTCCTCAATCTCTTTCTTCAGAAGTTTATAGTTTTCCTTATAGAGGTCGTTCACATCTTTTGTTAGGTTTGCATGTAGGTATTTGATTTTTTTTGAGGCTATTGTAAATGGAATTGTTTTTATACATTCTTTTTCAGTTTGCTCATTATTAGTGTATAGAAATGCTAATGATTTTTCTATGTTGATTTTATATCCTGCTGCCTTGCTGTAGCTATTGATGGTGTCTAGAAGCTTCTGAGTAGAGCTTTTTGGGTCTTTAAGGTATAGGATCATGTCGTCTGCAAATAGGGATATTTTGACAGTTTCTTTACCTATTTGTATTCCTTTTATTCCTTCTTCTTGCCTAATTGCTCTGGCTAGGAATTCCAGTACTATGTTGAATAGGAGTGGAGATAGTGGGCATCCTTGTCTGGTTCCTGATTTTAGAGGGAATGGTTTCAGTTTTTCTCCATTAAAAATAATGCTGTTTGTAGGTTTGTCATATATAGCTTTTATAATGTTGAGGTACTTTCCTCCTATTCCTAGTTTTCTTAGAGCTTTTATCATGAAATGGTGTTGGATCTTATCAAAGGTTTTTCATGCATATATTGAGATGATCAAGTGGTTTTTGTCTTTACTTCTGTTAATGTGGTTTATTACGTTTATTGATTTTCGTATGTTGAACCACGCCTGCATCCCTGGGATGAAGCCTACTTGGTAGTGGTGAATAATCTTTTTGATGTGTTCTTGAATTTGGTTTGCCATTATTTTATTGAGGATTTTTGCATCAATGTTCATTAAGGAGATTGGCCTATAGTTCTCCTTTTTGGAGGTGCATTTGCCTGGCTTTGGGAAAAGTGTAATACTGGTTTCATAAAAAGTGTTAGGCAGTTTTCCTTCCCTTTCTATTTCATGGATCAGTTTAAGGAGGGTTGGTATCAGTTCTTCTTTAAAGGTCTGATAGAATTCAGCAGAGAATCCATCAGGTCCTGGACTTTTCTTTTTGGGGAGACTCTTGATTGCTGCTTCAATTTCATTTTGTGTTATAGGTCTATTCAGGTGACTAATATCCTCTTGGTTCAGTTTTGGATGATCATATGTATCTAGAAATCTGTCCATTTCTTTAAGATTTTCAAATTTATTTGAATATGGATTCTTGAAGTAGTCTCTGATGATTTCCTGGACTTCCATGTATTTGTTGTTATCTCCCCTTTTGCATTCCTGATTCTAGTAATTTGGGTTATTTCTCTCCTCATTTTAGTCAGGTTTGCCAGGGGTCTATTGATCTTGTTTATTTTTTCAAAGAACTAACTTTTTGTTTCATTAATTCTTTGTATGGTTTTTTTGGTTTCTGTTTAGTTGATTTCAACTCTTATTTTTATTATTTCTCTCCTCCTATTTGTTTTGGGATTTGCTTGTTCTTGTTTTTCTTTGAGTTTGAGGTGTATCATTAGGTCATGGATTTGGGTTCTTTCAGTCTTTTTAATATATACACTCATGGCTATAAACTTTCCTCTCAGGACTGCCTTTGCTGTGTCCCATAGGTTCCTGTAGGTTGGGTTTTCATTTTCATTGACTTCCAGGAACTTTTTAATTTCCTCTTTTATTTCATTAATGATCCATAGTTCATTAAGTAATGAGTTATTTAGTTTCCAGCTGTTTGCATGTTTTTTGTCTTTACTTTTGTTGTTGAGTTCCAGTTTTATTGCATTGTGATCAGATAGTATGCATGGTATAATTTCTATTTTCTTATATTTGCTAAGGCTTGCCTTGTGCCCTAGGATATGATCTATTTTGGAGGAGGTTCCATGGGCTGCTGAGAAGAATGTATATTGTGTAGAAGTTGGATGAAATGTTCTGTAGACATCAAGTAGGTCCATTTGATCTACTGTGTATTTTAGATCTTGGATTTCTTTATTGATTTTTTGTCTGGATGACCTATCTATTGATGATAATGTGGTGTTAAAGTCTCCCATGACCACTGTGTTGGAGTTAATATATGCTTTTAGGTCTTTCAGGGTATGTTTGATGAAATTGGGTGCATTGACATTGGGTGCATATAGGTTGATAATTATTATTTCCTTTTGGTCTATTTCCCCTTTTATTAGTATAGAATGTCCTTCTTGATCTCTTTTGATCAATGTAGGTTTGAAGTCTACTTTGTCAGAGATAAGTGTTGCTACTCCTGCCTGTTTCTGGGGGCCATTGGCTTGGTAAATCTTCTTCCAGCCTTTCATCCTAAGCCTATGCTTATTTCTGTCAGTGAGATGGGTCTCCTGTAAGCAACAAATTGTTGGATCTTCCTTTTTAATCCAGTTCATCATGCTGTGCCTTTTGATGGGTAAATTAAGGCCGTTAACATTAAGTGTTAGTACTGATAGGTATGTGGTGATTCCTGTCATTTAGTTGTCTTAGTTGGTTGAAGGTTTGATTGTGTGTACCTAAGTTGAGGTTACTCTCTACTTTCTTGCTTTTTCTTTTCCTGTAGTTTGGTGCTGCCTGTCATTTAATGGTTAAGTTGGGTTTCACTTTCTGTGTGCAGAATCCCTTGAAGAATCTTTTGTAGTCGTGGCTTTGTGGTCACATATTGTTTTAGTTTCTGCTTATCATGGAAGACTTTTATTGCTCCATCTATTTTGAATGATAGTTTTGCTGGGTAAGAGTATCCTGGTGTTGAAGTTATTTTCATTCAGTGCCCTGAAGATCTCATCCCACAGTCTTCTTGCTTTTAATGTTTCTGTTGAGATGTCTACTGTGATTTTGATGGGTTTACCTTCGAATGTTATTTGTTTTTTCTCTCTTACAGCCTTCAGTATTCTTTCCCTAGTTTTTGAACTTGTTGTTTTAATGATGATATGTCGTGGGGTAGTTCTATTTTGATCTGGTCTGTTTGGTGTCCTGGAGGCCTCTTGCCTCTGTATGGGAATATCTTTCTTTAGCTATGGGAAATTTTCTGTTATTATATTGTTGAATATATTACACATTCCCTTTGCTTGCACCTTTTCTCTTTCTTCGATGCCCATGATTCTCAAGTTTGGTCTTTTGATGGAGTCAGTGAGTTCTTGCTATTTCTTTTCACAGGTCATGAGTTGTTTAATTAACAGTTCTTCAGTTTTTCCTTTAATTACCATTTCATGGTCAAGTTTTGAGATTCTGTCTTCTGTTTGTTCTATTCTGCTGGATTGGCCTTCTGTTTTGTTTTGCAGTTCTGTTTCATTCTTTTTTCTGATATCCTGGGTGGTTTCCTCTTTAATGTTGTCTATTTTTGCCCTAAGTTCATTTATCTCTTTATTAATCATGTTCTCTGTTTCACTTTGGTGTTTATAGAGTGCTTCTATAGTTTCCTTCATTTCTTCTTTTGCTTTTTCAATTTCTCTATTTTTGTTGTCTTGGAATTTCTTGAGTGTCTCCTCTACATTTTGGTGGACCGTATCCTGTACCATCTCTATAAAATTCACACTGAGTACCTGTAGTATGTCTTCTTTTTAAACTATTCTTGTGGGCTTCATTGAGTTCTTTGGCATAGTTTATCTTCATTTTGTTGGAGTCTGGATCTGAGTATCTGTTTTCTTCATTTCCCTCTGGTTCCTGTACTAATTTTTTGTTAGGGGGAAACTGGTTTCCCTGTTTTTTCTGTCTTCCTATCATTGCCCTTGTTGTTGTTATTGTCCCTGTACTGTGTGTAATTAAGTATTTTCTAGCTTGTAATAATAGCACTAGTGATATTTAGAATGGAAGGGTGAGAGGAGAGGGAAAACAAAGAAGTTAAAGAAAAAGGGAAAACAAACAAACAAGTAAATCAAAACAAAACAAACAAACAAAAAAGTTTCAAAGATATAAACAGGGAGAGATAGTGTACTAATCAACAATAAGCTAAACAGGCATTAGAGAGACAGAGAGGATTGAAAATAAAAAAACAAAAAGAATAAAGATAAGAAAAAAATAAAAAATAAGTAAATGAAAGAAAAAATATGTATTAAAAATAAAATAAAATAAAACAAAATAAAAAATAGAAAAAAACCCTCCAAGTTCAAATGCAATGAAGTTTCATTGTTAATAATTTTGGTTTCTGTCCCTCAGCCTTCAATCCTGGAGATGGTGCTTCAGATGTTGTTCTGTAATTATCTCATCAAGGTGGAAACATAAAGTAGAACAAGACTGCACAAAAAAAAAATCCCACAAAGTGTCCCAAGGTCAAATGCAATGCAATTTCAGTAAGTTTTTTAGCATGCAGGTGTAGTTCTGTTGTTTTCTCATCAAAGGTAGAGAGAGAGAGGAAAAAAAAAGAGCCTGGAGACAGTTCTGTGAATGGCTATCTGCGGCTGTGGCTTGCCTGCCTGGTGCTGTCAGCTTGCTGTTGCTGGCAGGGTTATTTATGCAGATCTCAGGGGTGAGCTTAACACTCACCTGGCCCTGCAGGCTTTGTTTACTCAGAGTTCTCCTGTGCGTGAACCGCTGCTACAAGCTTTCCCCTTTCCAAGCACACTGGAGGAGGTGACACTGCACCCACTTTCTCAGTCGGTGTGTTTGTTTACAGTTCACATGAGAAGTGGTCTTCCCCCCTCTCCTGTGGAGTTTTCCTTCCACTGCCACTTTCACAAGCTTTCCCACTCCTGATTGCTGGGTGTGTGCTGCTGCTCCTTCTGGCCAGTGTGTTTGTTTACAGCTCACATGGGAAGTGAGTCTTCCCCCCTCTCCTGTGGTGTTTTCCTCCCTCTACCACTCCCACAAGCTTTTCCGCTCCTGGTTGCTGGGTGTGTGCCCCTGCTCCTGCCCTTTCTGACCAGGCCCAGCTTGTTTATTTACAGTTCTAGGAGGGATTCCCCTCCCCCCCCTTGGGTGCTCAGGGCACCCCACCCTCATGTGTCTTTATTGTTCTTATTGCTTATTACTCAGTCTCTCTTTTTTCCCTGGGTGGCGGTTGGTCTGTCCATGGGGCTTTGCTTATCTGGCCCAGGATTGTCTGTGGAAGTACTGCATACTGCTTAGCTCACCTTGTCCATGTCTTCCGAAGCCATCTGGGTGCAGGTGTCTGGCGGCCTGGGGGCCCTCCTGGTTTCTCCGTTCAACATGAAGTGGAGATTCTCTGTGCAGGCTGGAGGTGTGGAGGAGTCAAATTTTGCCTCTTCTCGGTGGCTTTGCCTGCAAGGTGTGTCTCCAGTTTCTCTCCAAGATTTCACCATAGGAGGCATGCTTTCTGCTTCCTCCCTCTAGCTGCCATCTTGGAATCCTCCATGACTTGGAATTTTTATGTACTAAACTATTCCCTTGACATTATTATTTTTTCCTAACTTTATTTTCCCTTCACTCAGATTTGCTCATCTATTTAGTTTCCCTCATTTGTGTATTTTTGTAAGTTGCCCCAAATTCTTTTATAGGAATTAGACAGAGCTAATCTAAATTAACTTAAAATATAATTATCTCATTGGGTGTTTGTGATTATTTTAGGGGAAAAATAATCCCCTATGTGCTTCAAGATGAGTATAGATTTTATCAGCATTCAGCAATTTCAAAGTATATTTGGTAGAAAACAATTCATTTAGAAGATCAAGGACTGAAATTCTCAATGATTACTCCCAGAGTTTGACATATTACCTCCCAGGAGAGTGATAATGTGATAAAACATGTAGAGAACAGCTGTGTTCCTCACAAGCCCTCTCACAATTCATGCTGTACCAGGTAGCTTTCCATGATGTCATGAGCATCATGACAGTGAGGACAGTATGGATTGTTAACACTGGAAAGTCTTTCTCCATCTGGTGGACAGTCACCATTACCATATAAGATACACGATAATAACTTGTTCTTCAGTTACTGGGCTGTCGTGGTTTAAAAATACAATCTTATCAAAAATTCCACAGTTTGAGATTCCTAGATAGCTCATCTTCTACTGTACTTATACAACCAATGAAATTGCACTACTTATATAAGCAGTGCAATATAAGTGTTATGCATGTTTTTACAATTTTTCATTTAATTGTCATAATAACTCAGTGAAACAATATTATTTGCTTCCTTACATATTAGGAAATTGGAGTTTAAAGGGGAAAAGGAATTTATACCTATTATCTGACCTCGAGTATTCAACCTCAGCTCTTGTAACTCCAGAGATTATTTGCAGATCATTTCTCTTGACTCTTCAGGTTCCTTTCCTCCCTTTGTCATAATCCTGGATTGTGTGTGTGTGTGTGAGTGTGTGTGTGTGTGTGTGTGTGTGTGTGTGTGTGTGTGTACATGAGGGTACACAAATACACCAACATGGACAATAATCCAATCTGCTTTGTATTTTTGGGAGTGAATCAGTCTGGGGGTTTAAATTAAACAAAATAAGCTAAACTCAGATGGATGACTATGTGGAACCTAGAACTAAAAAATGATAATGTGACATGATTATGAAAGGGAGACTGTTTAGATGTGAGAACCAGTGTGTGGGAGAAGGAGAAAGGAGACAACAATGGGGTGAATATTATAGAAATACTGCTAAGGAAGGGTGTTAAGAAAGACTATTACAGATGGGGTGAATTTTTATCACAGTCCATTAGATGAATGCTGTAAATATCATTATGAAACCCCATTTGTATAGCTAATTTATGTTAATAAAAATTAACTTTAAAAAGAGTTTATAAATCAAAATAAATAAACAAGAGGGTTTTACATAAAAGAATGCAGTGAAGAGATTACCTGCAGGGTTATAAGCAGGCTAAGGACCTGAAAAGGATGGGGAACACCCAAAGACTAGCAATGAAGGGATACCATTGTTTCAAATTTGAAGATGCCAAGGGAAGGAATTTTGTTACAAGAACTAGTCAGATGGTACCCACCTACTTAACTAATTTACTTACTCTTGATGAACTTGCTTACACTTGGACGCACACACTTTTTCTATGAAATAATAGAATAATGTTATAAAAGCCCAACTTCATGATTTGTGGAACAGATAACATAGCTACTTGGTGTGGCAAGCTTAGACATTCAATCTTTATCAGTCCGCATGGCAAATCAGAAACTTCTTTTCCAGATACTAGTGCTGCCTTCACCATAAATGTTTTGGAGGGTGATCATTAGGTCATCAGCATTCGAAGGTAAGTGAACAGGTTCCACATCATAGTTTCACTCCAGTGTTCTTCGTCTGTGAGCCTTACACTCCTTTCTCCATGGATTGCCAGAAAAGTTCTAGCATACCAGCCATCCAGGCTAAAAACTACTATTGAGTCAAGGCTTCATTTAAAGTCCAGCAAATTATTAGCACTATTTCTATGTACTTGAAGCAACACATTAAATCCTTTTTCCCAGAGGTGTGCACCTTTATTGATGAATTTGGTCCAATCCAACAGCATACTTCATTCTCTTTGCCCTTATACTCTTGGGATCCACCTCCAGGAAAGGCCGCAGAATCACCACTATCAAGTAGTGAGAGTCCATAATTGAGTCAGTGTTCACACCATCCCCTCTTGGAGCAGACCTTCTTGATATAGATTATGCTAGCCTCTACTATGGATTTGCAAGCAAGGGGGAAGTGGTAGGGTGAATCCTAAAGAGATTTGCTATCTTCTCTTGAAAGAAAATTCTTGTAGCCTTTGAAATTATTTTATATAGGGGAAATCTGTGTTCTTAGAGAAGGTGAAAGCTTGCTTCAGTTGGCAAGGAAGATTCACAGAGACTTGGGGGTCTTAGAGTTCTCAGCCTGGTCTGTTTCTGCCCAAATGTTCTCATACCAAGTTTCAATGTTCCATTCCTTCCAAAACAAGGCCCTTACTTTAGCACAACTTGATTAGATTGCTTATTTAACTGACTTTGCAATGCTGCTACTATACTATCAGGTCTTTGGCATGATCTTTTCTTTTAAGACTTCACAGTTCTGACTATTCTCCTGAGTCTTGATTTGAGAGTGCATGGCTTTACGTTTATCTTTAAATAAGCTCTCCAAGGTAGTCAGAAGCAACCATACCAGCTTTATAGATATGTTAACATCACTGAGCAATAGCAGTGTCCAGTGCTTGATCTTCCAAACTTTGTTCTTTACATAATGTCTATGTTGACAATGTTTATTTATGGTGCATTTCCTTTTGTTGAGAGTACCTGGGGCTTGTGGTAACCAATCCAGAATCTACCTAAGAATCTGTTTCCTGGAATCATGCCTAATTCCAACCCCTATGTCAATCAGTGGTGACTGGAAAGGAGGAGGCAGATGGCATTCTTTAAAAGATATAAGCAAGGAGAACTTAATGAAAGGATTTTTAAATTGAGGCATAAGCAAGGTCAAGAAAACAGCTGATGGCAAAGCCCCAGGTTTCTGAAACAAGGAGAAGTTGTTACCACTCCTAAAGAGTCAAGAGGAGGAAATTGGTACCAAGTATGGAAAGGGGTTGAGCTATGGAAGACAAGATTCCTGACAGTGGGTTGTCAAAGCTACAGCAAGGCAGGGAGGGAGTTGGGGATTTAGGCTCTGAACTTTCTTTCCTCCTACCATCCCATCTCCTGATATGCTGCTTTTCATTGCTCAAAACCAGATGGTAAGGGAGAACAAGAATGATGGAGAGAATATCTCCTCCAGGATATCCAGGAGAAAGGAAATGGTAAATATTGATGCATGAAATAATTTGCTAAGCCAAAATCTTTCATTATATATGCTATTATTGAATTAAAATAATGTGGATTATATGCTAAGCAATTTTCAAATTAATAAACCTATTTACATTTTCATCAGTATAATATTTTTTGGTTAAAATTCTGCAATATTTTTTGATAGATTAATGCAATCTTAAATAATAGCGCAACATGGAGAGGTGACACAAAGGAAGTATCTGTTTTCACATTCTAGGAAAATTATATTTCAAAATAAGATTCGATCAAGTTAAAACCTTGAATTAAATAGTCTGATCACAATGTTTAATTTAATCCAGAAGAGGAACGGTTAAGAAAAGAATTTTCATGAAACTACTTAAAAATGATGTTTTGACAAACATGAATGAACATGAAACAATTTGAAAGATTTCACATTGCATTTAAAATGTTCATGTGTTTAAGGGAGTTAAGAAATATGAGTGCATGTTTTAAATTTTATTCATGGACTGTAACTCAGTGGTAGAGCACTTGCCTTGCATGCTTCAGGTCCTGGGTTCAATCTCTAGTATGGTGAAAAAGAGACAGTCTTTGTCTGCAATCAATCAAGCCACAATAGTAGTGATCATAACAGTAGTTATAGTACTTCATTGTAACAGTAGTAGTTATAACATTTTATTGCAAGTAACTTTTACAGTCTCATCTAAATAGAAACCCATGCTGTTTTCCTTTAACCTTGACTGATAAATTTCAATGAGGCAGAGAGTAAGATTAATATGAAACAGTTTAAAGGGAAAATGTGCATCTTTTATAGCCAAGGATTCTAATGTGGTTGAGGAGACCTAAACTTTTCTTTCATGTTTTCACTTCACATTTCCATATTACAATGAGAAAGTTACTTTATACCTGTAAACAAATGATATCTATTAAGAGATTAAATCAATTGGGAAACTCATTAATTGCATTTTGTTTTATCTTCCAACACTTCAATATTGGTGACATTATTTAAAACACTGATGTTATTTATCCCAGCCACGAAATAAAAAGCAGAGCGCATAAAAGTATGTATATGTATTAGAAACTCTGGCCAACTTATTCACATTTTCTCCCCTATTTCTAAGAATTGAATACTTTACATATTTCAACTGTCTTAACACTTCTAAAATTATATCTAAGCTAGTACTTTATGATTTTTTAGTTTCTTTATTAAAAATTTAAGTATTATCTATTCAAGCATAATTTTAAAACTTCGAATGAAAATATTGTTTGAGAAAGTATAGCAAAACTAAAATCTAAAAGTTTTTTTATTAAAGTATACTTTCATAGGGCAGATACACTATCCTAACTGTACAGTTTTATAAGGTTTGACAAATAACCCACACTGCTGTTAAAATAACGCGTATATCCATTGCCTCAGAAAGCTCTTTTTTGTCCCATCCCCACAAGAGGGAGCTGCTGTTCTGATTTCTATCACCATAAATTAGTTTTGTCTGTCTTAAAAATTCATATTAATAAAATTGTACTGCATACTCTTTTGTGTCTGTGCTTTTTTTCCCCAATCATCAAAATATGTTTGAAATTAATCCATTTTTCATGTGTTAGGAGCTGTTCCTTTTCACTGCTGAGTGTATGAATAGTCCACAATGTGTTTAGCCAGTGTTTAGTAGCAGAATATTTGGGCTGTTTTCCTCTTTTGGTTATTATAAATGAAACTGTGCTTACAAATATCCCACGGACATGTCATGGGTATGCTGGAGCTGGCTCTCAATGACTCTGTAAACTCTGTGTTTACTGATGTTATGTTCATTAGCTCACAACTGGCTGTGGTGAGAGTATATATGCCACAGAAATCGGCAATGCTAAAAAATCTAGGCTTTAAAAAAGTATTTCTTGAATTAATTGACCAATTATTTTTATTAGAATATGTTCATTGTACAGGGAGTATTCATTGTGACAATTTCGAACAGGATTATATTGTATATTGGCTAGATAGCCCTCACTGTTTCTCGCCCTTAACCCTCTCCTGCCCCACTTCAAGCAATTGCAAGAGGTTTCCTTGTTCTATTTCATTTAAGTATGTGAAGTCCATCCACTATATTCCCTCACCTTAATCTCCTTCCTTTACCCTCGCTCCTCCCACAAGTACCCTCCCCCCAACTGTACCTATTTAACAGTCCTCATCTGGGAATTTGATTGGGATTACATTAAGTCTATAGATTAATTTGAGAAAATTTGACCCTAGTATCTTGCATCTGCTTGACATTTACATGTGTCAATCTATAAACCCATGTTTTAAAAGACATTATTTTCTCTAGGTATTATTTTCACAGTTTTTAGACAAGAAGTTTTGATATCTTTTATTAAAGTTTCTTCTAAGTATTTTATGGCTTTTAATGTCAGTCATTTTACAGATGTTTCTTCTTTGATTCTGATTTGTAATTTGTATTCTCTTTGTTTCAATCAGTCTAGGTTGAGCCTTATCAAGTTTGTTAATATTTTCTAAAAGGTCAACTTTTGCTTTCATCTTTTGTCTCTGTTTCTCTTTTATTTTTTAAATTGATTATTGCTTTGATCTTTGCTACTTAACTATTTTATCTTAATTTCAGTTTAATTTGCTCTTTTATCTGTTTTCTTAAGGTAATATATAAATTATTGATTTTAAATCTTCTTTTCTAACATACACATTTAAAGCTATATATTTCATTTTAAGCACTACTTTAGCTCCATATCCAAATACGTTTTAATTTTTCTTGCCAAATTCTTCTTTGGCTTATGATTATTTTTAGGTGGTTGCTTAATTTCTAAACAAGTAAGTGTTAGACTGAACAAGGCATGGAGAGATAGGTCAGGAGACCACTCAACATCAGCACAGGCTTTATATGGGAAAGAGAGCTGCAGTGCTGGGTCTCTAGTGGATGCTAGAGTTCTTTGCCACTTACAGACTGGGGGTAGACATAAGGGGGAGCTGCTGGAAAAGTACCAGGAAGGTCTCTGGGTGGGAAAATTTTCTTGTGGGTATCTAAGGGATGCCATTGCTGGGCGATTAAGGAAGATAAGTTGTGGTTAGGTCCCTCATCTGGTCAGCTGTTCTTGGTTCCTGGTGATAATGGCTAAAGGAGAATGTTTGTCCTTCTTTGAGGTGGGGTGGGGGTTTCCAGAAAGTCGCCTACAAGGGAGAAGGGGTCTGGTCCTCACATGGCTGCTCTTATTGTTCACCCCAACAGTCAGGATTTCTTTCTGATATGTTTTTATTTTATTTAATTTTACTCTATGTCAGTCTGACATCATACTTTGTAATATTTCAGTCCCTTACATTTATTAAACTTTTTATATGACCCAGTACATGGTTTAGGTGTTGCATATAATTTTATGTAAATGCCAATTAGACTAAGTTGGTTGGCAGTGTTGTCAAATGCTGTGCTCTTAACAATCTTTTTTGTTTCTGGTACTAGGATTTGAACTCCGGACTTCCCACTTGCTAGGAAGGCACTCTGTTGCTTGAGCCATGCTCTCAGTCCCAAAAACTTTACTCTTACTCCTGTTTTTCCTACATAGTTTTTAACAATTACTGATGGAGCGTGTTAACACTATACAATTATAGATTTGTCTATTTGCCCCTTATTACTGCCAGTTGTTGCTTCATTTCTTCTAAAGTTCTCTTATAAAGTATATACTGTCTTAGCCATGGTTACTTCTTCTTCTTCTTCTTTTTTGGTGGTACTGGGGTTTGAACTCAAGGCCTTGTGCTTGCTAGGCAGTGCTGTATCACTTAATCCATGCCCCAAGTCCGTTTTGCTTTGGTTATATTTATGATAGGGTCTCACATTTATGCTTGGGCCAGACTGGATTGTGGTCCCCCTATTTACATTTCCCAAATAGCTGGGATGACAAGCTCATACCACCATACCCACCTTTTACTGATCGAGATGGTGTTTAGAGGACATTTAACCAGACCAGCTTCAAACCATGATCCTCTCCATCTCTGCCTCCCAAGTAGCTGGAGCCACTGTGCCTAGCTTAAATCTTCTTAATGTATTAACTGCTTATCTCTGGTTATAGTACATATTAGAAAGTGCTATACTCTGGCAGTAGCATAGTCTTTTTATTATAGCTTTCTTGTGATAATTGGTTTTGCATGGCATATATTTTTCTCCCATCCTTTTACTTTTAATGTGCCTATATCTTTATATTTGAAGAGAATCTCTTAAAAACAGCATATAATTATATCTTGCCTGTCTGATTTTTGATTAGCTATGAATGCCTTTACATTTAACCTAATTATTGATATGGTTAGGTTTCACCTACCATCTTACTATGTGTTTTCTAATTGGTTCATTTATCCTTTTACTGTTTCCATACTTTTCTGCCTTTTTAAAATTTAAGCAAGTATTTCTTTGTATTATACTCTTTCTCCTCTTGATTTATTTCATTGTTCTAGTTCTTTAATTATTTCTATAGGAATTATAATATCTATTCTTAATCTATCCCAGTATGCTACTTCATATATAAGTAAAAGTTATATATAAATAAACTTTCATTTACCTTCTCCAATCCTTTGTTATTTGTCATCTATCTTTCTTTTACATATTATAAATACCATGTGACACTTTATTACTTATGCTTCAGTCAACTGCTTTTTAAGGAAATAATGAAAGTAGAAAAACCTGTTGTGTTCTTTATTCATTCAGGTAGATTTGAGTTTCTACCTGGTACAATTTCTCTTCAACCTGAATAAGTTTAGTTAACATTTTTTGAAAAATATCTTCATTAGCGTATACTACTTGTACAGGGGTCTTCATTGTGACATTTCCATATGCTTACAATGTATCTCTGTTAGACTTTCTTCATCATCACTCTCCTTCATCACTCTTCTCCCGACTTAAAATAATTTCAACAAGTTTCATGTTCTATTTTCATACAAGTATGTGAGGTACATTGACCATATTTGCCCTCCTTTACCTTCCCATTCATCCTCCCATAGTAGTACCCACACCAATAGGATCTGTTTTACATCTTGTCCTTTTTAAAGTGTGTATTTATTGTTCAAAGGGATTTCATCTGTGAATATATTGTACTTTAATTAATCCAACACTCTCTATTATTCTCCTTTACCCTTTTCCCCTGCTTCCTATTATTCAGCAGCTTTCAGTACATTTTGTTATGCCTTCTTCCTACACAGTTGTGATGTATTTCGATCTTGTTCACTACCTATCATTCTCTTTTCACTCCTTTCTCCCCCTAGTCCCTTCCACCAGTCACTATATACATATGTGTGTGTGTGTATATTTTTGTATACATTTATCTTTTGAATCTATCTTTCACATATTAAAGAAAACATGTGATGTTTGTCTTCCTGAACCTGGCTAACTTAATATGATGATCTCCAGTTTCATCCACTTACCTACAAATAGCATAATTTTATTCTTCTTCATAGCAGAATAATATTCCATCACATATGCACATATATATGTCCATATAACATTTTCCATATGGATGTTTCCATAGCTTGGCCATCAACTATTGTGAATATTATGGCAATAAACATAGATGTGGTGTCTGTATTGCATCCTGACTTATATCCCTTTTTCTATGTGCACAGGAATGGTATCACTGGATCATATGGCAGTTCTATTTTTAGTTTTATAAAGAATTTCCATACTGCTTTCCATAGTGGTTGTACTAATTTACATTCCCACCAAGAATGTATAAGGGCTTCTTCTCTCTGCCTCCCCTGCCACTCTGCATCTTTGCCAAATTTGTTGTTGTTTATTTTCTTGATGATAACCATTATGACTAGAGTAAGGTGAATTCTTAATGTAATTTTGATTTGCATTTCCTTTGTGAACAGAGATGTTGAGCATTTCTTCATGTATTTATTGGCCATTTGTACTTTTTTCTTTGATCCTCACAATAGATGCAGAAAAAGCCTTTGACCAAATTCAACACCTTTTCATGATAAAAACTCTGAAGAAATTAGGAATAGAAGGAATGCATTTCAGCATAACAATGGTTATGTGCAACAAACCTATAACCAATATCATGCTAAATGGAAGAAATTGAAAACATTTCCGATAAGTCAGGAATGAGACAAGGGGGTCCTCTCTTCCCATTCATACTCAACATAACTTTGGAACTCCTAGCCAGAGCAAAAAAGATAGGATGAAGAAATGAAAGGGATTCAAAAAGGGAAGAAAGAAGTCATCCTATACCCAAAGGACTCTAAAAACTCATCCAAAAAAACTTAGACATCATGAACACTTTCAGCAACTTATTAGTATATCAAATCAGTATACAAAAGTCAGTAGCTTTTCTACGTACCAACAATGAACAGACTGAGAAAAAATCAAGAAAACAATGCTATTTAACTTTTGTTCAAGTATAGGTCATCACTTTTGTTATTTGAAAATATTTATCTGCCTTAACTTATAAAGAGAAAATATGCTCAATTAAAAATTCTAGCTTCTCTGATGAAGCTAGGAATAGAAGGAATGTACCTCAATATAATAAAGGCTATATCTGACAAACCTATATCCAATATCATACTTAGCAGGGTAAAACTGAAACCATTTCTCTTAAATTCAGAAATGAGACAAGGGTGCCCACTCTCTCCACTCCTATTCAATGCAGCCTTGGAATTCCTAGCCAGAACAATAAGACAGGAAGAAGAAATAAAAGGAATACAAATAGGCAGTTTACTTTTTAGTATTTTGCATCTGCCATTCCATTGATTTCTGGCCTGTATTGTTTCTGATGGGAATCCAGTGGTCATTCTATTGTTTTCTTCTTATGTAAGGTCTTTTTCTTCTGGGTGTTTTGAAGTTTTTATTTTTAATTTGGTCTAAAGCAATTGTATTATGATATGTCTAGATGTGGTTTTCTCTGTGTTTGTGTAGTTTGTGGTTCATTTCTCCCTCATGGTCAGAATGAGAAGCTGGGATTTTCAAAACCAAATTTTTAAATGTTCACGTCTTGCTGAGAAGTAATGTCCTCAAGGACATAAGTTTATTTGGTACTGGACAATGTTTAGTAACGTTAAGTTAGCTGAAAGTTCAGTAATGAAAATGTTATTTCCCATTATATTTGTGGTCTTTTTGGACTACTATTTCTTTCAATTTTTTTTTTTAACTGCTGAAATCTCTCTTCTCTTCTGGGACATTGCACATATGTTGGAAGACTTTGGAGTATTCCACAGGTCTCAAAAACTCTGTTCAAAAAAAGTCAGCTTTTTTTTTTTTTAAACTTTCTGAGCTTCTGTTGGGATAAGTTCTATCTATTTTCTTTAAGATCTTTTCTTTTGCAGTATGGAAACTACTCACTCATTTTTAAAAAAATTTTTTTATTATTCATATGTGCATACAAGGCTTGGGTCATTTCTCCCCCCTGCCCCCACCCCCTCCCTTACCACCCACTCCACCCCCTCCCTCTCCTCCCACCCCCTCAATACCCGGCAGAAACTATTTTGCCCTTATTTCTAATTTTGTTGAAGAGAGAGTATAAGCAATAACAAGAAGGAACAAGGGTTTTTGCTAGTTGAGATAAGGATAGCTATACAGGAACTTGACTCACATTACTTTCCTGTGCATGTGTGTTACCTTCTAGGTTAATTCTATCTACTTTCTTTAAGATCTTTTCTTTTGCAGTATGGAAACTACTCACTCATTAATTCATCTTTGTATATATTTCTCTAACTTTAGTCTTTGTTACCAATTTCACTGTAAATTTCTATTGCTTATTCATTTCCTAGTTTGGTGTTACACACACACACACACACACACACACACACACACACACACTCAATATAGCCATAGAAATATTTTATTTTTATGCCTGACACTGGAGGGCTATATTGTTGAGATTCTGGGTTTATTTTTCTTTCTACTAAGATTGCTGCATGTTTTTCTGGCAAAGAATTAATTAATTTACTGGCAGCTCAGTTTGATTCTGCTAACGCTGAATTTCCAGCCCTTAGATTAGGGTTAGAGTAGTCCTGCTCCAAAATTGTGACTTTTCTGGGGCCTTATTTCTGGGTTGTTTGCATTCCATTGTTTCCCACTGCACAGTATTCGCTTATATTTTAATTTAGGTCACATTTCAAAGAAGTTCCTGGCACCTGGCCTCTCTGAATTTTACATATGCATATACAGGTATTCAGGTACATGAGGTGCACAAATGACACTCATGCAGATGGGTGTTTCAGGGCTCCTTTTCTGCTCAGCTTTCTTATCTCTGGTGACCTAAGATACAAATCCCGACTGCTACAGGAGTCTTAGGCTCCAGTCTCTGTTTTCTAAGGCTAAGAAGACTGTTGCTCTGGGTTTGGTTCCTTGGCCACAATTTGGAAATTACTCTCAGGCAGTAAACAAGGCATTCACCTTTGTTTCATGCTTCTCATGGTTCATAGCTCTGACTGTGCTAACTAAGGCCTTAAAAGAATTGCTTCATATACTTTGTCCAGTTTCATCATTGTTAATAGAGGAAAAAATGCCTCTAATACCTATTCTTTCCATTGTAGCCAAAGTCTGAAGTGGGAGTTGTCAGACCTCGTTACGTTTCTTGCTTAGTGAAGGTCTGGATCTCCTCCACATTAGTTATTTGGTAACTGAACAATGCTCTTCAATCACAAATCACATCTTTCTGGAGTAGTTTCTTGAGCCAGGCTGTACATTTAATGTTTTACAACATTTCCTCATTTAATCCTATAAATAAATCAGTAAAGTATGGGTACTTCTACTAACTTCATTTTAGAGATGAGGAAAACGAAATTTAAAGCATAATAAAAACTTGCCTAAGAACCCATACCTGATGAATGATAGATCTAAAAACAGGACTCACACAAGCAACTCCAGAGTCAAACCATTAAAAACTATTCTAACTTGGTTATTGTATTCCTAAATAAACTGCTTATGTAACTAATGCTGTTCTTCCAATGCAAGTGGTTTATTTACTTTCCAGTGGAAAATATATGATCTGCATGGGCTCATCACCTCTGAAAGCCTGTGGATGTAATGGTTCCAAAATGGCTCTATTATCCCTCCACATACCCAAGGATGGGAACCTGCGTTACAGATGAATGTATGCATGTATGTGTGTATATATATACATTTTGGTAAGACTGGGGTTTGAACTCAGGCCTTCATGCTTGTAAGCAAGTGCTCTACAACTTGACCCTCACCTCCAGTCCATTTTAGTCTGATTATTTTTGGAGTTGGGGTTGCACAATGTTTGCCTGGGTTGACCTTGCCTCAAACCTCCTGATTTCAGCCTCCCAAGTAGCTAGGATTACAGGCATGAGCCACTGGTGCCCAGTGGCATTTGATTTTTAAAATTTTTTCATTAAGATATATTTGTTATATAGGAAGGGGATTCATAGTGACAATTCCTATTAGGCTTATATTGAACATTGGTTTCATCATCCCCATCCTCTTTCCCTCTTAGCCCCCTCCCTGCCCACTTAAAGCAATTGTAAGAGGTTTCTTTGTTCTATTTCATGTAAGTATATGCAGTCCATCAACCGTACACTCTCACCTTAATCTCCTTCCTTCACCTTCCCCCTCCCACTATTGCCCCTGTCCTAGTACCTATTTTGCAAAATTGTGGAACTACTCTATGGATCTCAGGAAAGGAGGGAAAGGAAAAGAGAATGACAGAGCATCAGTAATATCGCATACCATAAGATGTGAAGGTAGAGGATATAAGGATGTGTATTGAAAGTTGTTGAAAAATGAGGGGTGGGAGGTAAAGGAGTAAGGGAGAGTAATAGAAGGGGTTGAATGGACCAAAGTAAAGTATAATCACAGCAGGCATACATTGAGAGACCCCTTTGAACATCAACTTAAATATTAATAATGAAAGACAGGACTGTAAAATAGGTATAGCATCTGATTTTTCAAAAGAGAAAATAAATTAATTTCCTTAAACTGAAGTAGGAAGAAAGGATGATCAGTGTGGTTTAATATTTGTTTTTTTTAAAAAGGCACAACCATTAATTTTTAATGAATAGACCTTATTTTTAAGAAATGTTTTAGGTTCACAGCAATACACCCTCAACATCATAGCACCACTGGGGTACATTTGTGTCAATCATTGAACACATTATGATCAACCAAAGCCCATAGCTTACAAGGGTTCACTCTGTGTTGTTACTCTGATGAGTTTTGACAAATGTATAATGACTTGTGTCCACCATTATAGTGTCATAATGTTTTAAATTAGTAAAAAACAAAAACAAATATGCCATTGCCTAAACACATAAAAAGGTTCATTTTTACCTTACACCGAAGGCATTATGGGAACTTGGTTATTGAAAAAAAAATAGTGCATGTGGTAGCAGTTTTTAACCAAGGCTATCAGAAAACTGAGGAAATTTGGTAGCAATTCATTAAATATTGAATAAGTTGTCAGTGACAGATGCCATTAGTATTATGTGTTCTGGTTTCCAGAAACTTTTTCCATTAGTAAAAGGAAAGAAATCAGCACAAAATAGTCTTTCTTCACTGCTGAGCGCAGTGGTTTCTCATCTTGACATGTTATTTTATGCATCTTCCCCCAAGACCCCCTCCTCTATTATTTTCCTTCCCAATAAGCACTATAACCATTAGCCTAGGTCTTCGATGTTGAAATATTAGAACTATATTTAGTTCCTCTCTTCTTTTTACCCTCTGCCTATAATTGGTAACCACAATCTGCAGACTTGGTCTTCAGTTCAACTCTCTTCTCTCTCTCTCATCTGCTTTGTTACTGCTTTCAAACGCTGTCGAAATTAGCCCTTTTCACCACTGCCAGTCTCTTCCTACTCCAGTTCCTCTTCTAGGCTAGTGTTACTGGGAATCAGTTCATTTGACCAGGACATAAAAAACATCACCTCGGAAGGAGAAACTTATTTCGATTTCACATAAATTCCCTCCAGTATGGGATCTCTGCAGTTACCAGAGGTCTGTCTAAAGTCTGTATGTCTCATGGATCTACTATCTCTTGCATTATTCTCATGTGCATCTTGTGAAAGAGCTCATTTCCTTGCCCTAACTCCAATTTGTGGAAAGAGGGAAAATTGGAAGGGAAGTGAATATCTTTCCCTTGAAAGGCATGAGCCAAAAGCAGCACACACTGCCCTACTTAAATCCCAGAGCTTGATTTACATTGGGCCTGGGAAATGAACATTTTATGTTGCATGACTATAGTCCCAGCAAACACTCAAACACTGTATTACTAAAGCAATAAAAAGGAGAAACTATAGAAAGCACAAGCGGTATCTCTGCCATAACACTCTTGCTGTTGATGGTATATATCTTAATAGACTTAGAAATATACCATATTCTGCTTTCTTATTTAAATTAGATGCCAAGCTTCCATCTGGTTGGGCTGATGGAAAATTTAACTGTATTTATTCTTAGCCTCCACTCTCCTGACAGGGATTGTGACAAATTTTTAGGGACTTAACGTAGAACCAAGGTTTGCAGAGGTCCCTTGAGTCATCAGTCATGCGCCTACACTGATTTCTGCTGAGATTGCTGCTGCAGACTGTAGAGATCTGTCAGCTGGACACTTGGTTGCTTCCTGCCTGTGTTGGCACATGGTGTTGTCAATGAAGCCAGAGCTTTAAGCCTAGGATCCAGTATCTCAGGTGCAACATACAGCCATTTGTCTGCTTCCAGTCTATCTGTCTGACCCATGTTCTCAGTCTGGGACCTCTCTCTCTCTCTCCTCTTTCTCTCTCTGTACCAAGATGGATATTTCTCTATTTTGACTGTACATGTTTTTGTGCCTTTTATACCTTCTGTCATGAAAATTCTTGCTCATATTTCAAGTCTATTGGAAAGATGTTTCATCCAGGAGCCTCCAGGTGTTTTGGAGTGGTCCTTTATCTGAGCCTACAGCACACGCATAGCCTGTGGAAAGCTTTCAGTAATAGAGACTCCATCCCAGACCTCTATTGTCCTCTGGTCTAAACTTCACTTAGAATATACATTGTTAAATGTTTATTTCAGGTTCTGGATTGCCACCTTCCAAGGGCAAGATGATATCTTATTCACCTCCCAAATAGCTGGGATTATAGTCACGCTCTTTCATGCCTACCCCACAGATGTATTCTTGCCTAACAACATACATGGCACATGAAAAGTGCTCAAAGATGCTCATTAGTTTCCTAAGGTTTCAGTAACAAATTACTACAAACTGGCAACAACAGAAACTTATTTTTTCATAGTTCAGAAGGTGAGAAATTCAAAATTAAGGCACAATCTGGGGAGCTGTAGAGGAGAATAGTGACTTGCTTCTTCCAGTTTCTGATGGCTCCTGGCTGCACACCTTCAGTTCCTGCCTGCATCTCAGGTGGCTGTCTCCTCTTCTGTCTTAGTATTCCTCCTGTAAGGACATCAGCCAGATAACTTAGGATGATCTCCTTTCAAGACTCTGCAATTACATCTGCAAAGACCCCCCCACTTTTGCCAAATTGGGCCACATTTCACAGGTACTGATTGCCAAATATTTTGGGAGTCCATGAAAAACACTTTTTAATTTTTATTTTTCACAGTACTAGGGAATGAACTGAGAGTTTCACACTTCCTAGGTAGGTGATGTACCACTTTAGCCATGCCCTTGGTCCTTTTGCTTTTTGTTTTGTTTTCAGATAGGATCTTGAGCTTTTTCCTTGGCTGGTCTTGTACTGTGATCCTCCTGCCTCTGCCTCCTGAGTAGCTAGGGTGCATCACCATGCTCAGATCAAAAAATGCTTTTTAAATAAAAAATAAATGAATAAAAAGAAAAAATAAAATCCTGCCTATATATGTGTTTTCATGCACAAAGGATGAAGACAAGAAGTAATGTTTTTTTTGAAAAATGAAGTTTTTATTTATTATGCCATGCTTCTGAATCAAGGTATTTGAAATTATATCATTTCAGTTGTATCCAGTCAAAACATACATGAGCCACAAAGATCAATTTCTATCCTACCACTGATTTATAGTTCTGTTGTATGTGGAATTTCATTCATCTTGTCAGAACTCAAAGTGGACAGGTTGGGGAGAAGTTAAAGATTTAGACAGCACACATTTTTCTTGCATTCCATTTTTCTTGTCACTTGGAACATAGATTCATGGAGTACACGTCTAGCCACAAGGCCACCACACATCAATTAAGCATGGTACCACAAGATCAAAAAGGTTAGTGCAATGGGAAGGGGAAGGAAAGATTTTATATAAAAATTATCTAAAACTCCAAAAAACTACAAAAGCATCTTTTTTTTCTTCTTTTATTATTCATATGTGCATACAAGGCTTGGTTCATTTCTCCCCCCTGCCCCCACTCCCTCCCTTACCACCCACTCCGCCCCCTCCTTCTCCCCCCCACTCAATACCCAGCAGAAACTATTTTGCCCTTATTTCTAATTTTGTTGTAGAGAGAGTATAAGCAATAATAGGAAGGAACAAGGGTTTTTGCTGGTTGAGATAAGGATAGCTATACAGGACATTGACTCACATTGATTTCCTGTGCGTGGGTGTTACCTTCTAGGTTAATTCTTTTTGATCTAACCTTTTCTCTAGTTCCTGGTCCCCTTTTCCTATTGGCCTCAGTTGCTTTTAAGGTATCTGCTTTAGTTTCTCTGCGTTAAGCGCAACAAATGCTAGCTAGTTTTTTAGGTGTCTTACCTATCCTCAACCCCTTCCTTGTGTGCTCTCGCTTTTATCATGTGCTCATAGTCCAATTCCATTGTTGTGTTTGCCCTTGATCTAATGTCCACATATGAGGGAGAACATACGATTTTTGGTCTTTTGGGCCAGGCTAACCTCACTCAGAATGATGTTCTCCAATTCCATCCATTCACCAGCAAATGATAACATTTCGTTCTTCTTCATGGCTGCATAAAATTCCATTGTGTATAGATACCACATTTTCTTAATCCATTCATCAGTGGTGGGGCATCTTGGCTGTTTCCATAACTTGGCTATTGTGAATAGTGCCGCAATAAACATGAGCGTGCAGGTGCCTCTGGAGTAACCTGTGTCACAGTCTTTTGGGTATATCCCCAAGAGTGGTATTGCTGGATCAAATGGTAGATCGATGTCTAGCTTTCAAAAGCATCTTAAGAAAAAATATAATCAAAGTAAAAGCAATGGTGTTTATTTCAGTGAAGGTATTTTAAATTAGATATGATACATTAAGCTCCCATATACCCCAACTTGGTAGAAAAGTTCCTCTCATTGAGAAATCAATTTAAATGGCAAAATTTTACATATCAGTAAAATCTGTTATATTTAAAACTGTATACAGTACTTTTCTGACAAAAACCTTACACATCTTTCAGTTGTCAAGACAAAGTAAAAATGTGGTTGCATAAGACCATAAAAAATATAAACTGCTGAAAAGATAATAAAAAAGATTAAAAATCATTTGCACTGATTCCCCTTCATTTTCAACATTAGTAAGAATTTGCAAACTACAATAAATTCATGAAAATTCTGTTGCAACCTTGACGCACTTAACCAAAAGTTGTCATTTCAAATATCCTAGCTTAAAAAAGAATCAACAGCAATAGTGTGCATTTATCATACTATTTGTACAAGTCAATATTTAAATATCTTCCAAATAAAACTAACTAAGAAGAATCACAATAACTTATAAAAAGAAGCAAAGTTTACAAAATTAACAATTTTTAGAAGGTCTATTTAATTGGCTCCTCCCTTTGTCCCCCCCCCCCCACAGTTTATAGAGATATTACTAGTTCTATGTACAAATCTGTAACTTTAAAAATACAGTCTTTTGTTTTTAACACCAGGAACATAATGCTGTGATTAGCATAAATGAAACCTATATACCCCAAACAGAGGGCCACATACAAGTTATGTAGTTTTGAACTCATATTTAAATGGAACTATTACTTTATACAGCTTTCAAATTTGAAGTTGAACAGAACAAACCCTGGACAAAAAGAATCAAGATTTTTGTTTTAAATTCAGTGCATGATTCTAGAGGTACTGAACTCACCATAAACTAGAGTAACCATTTATGGGAACTACTGTGACATCTGAGTACATTATCATCTGGTTAGGTAAGTGCTCACCATATTTGTCCAAAACCACCCTAACACAATAGAAAACATAGCTCTCCTGCAATGAGAAATGGTAAGACACATACACAAACACATTTTTTTTGTGGTGCTAGGGACCAAACACAGGGCTTTACCTGTGCTAGACAAATACTGTACCCCTGAGCTACATCGCCAGCCCCAATTTCTTGAAGTTAAAATAATGTAAGACAAATATGGGTGATATAATTTTTTAACCATACACACAATACCATTTTTACTTGAGGTGACTTTAAATTTTCATTTAGACCTATTATATGATGCTGTTACTAAGAGGGAGAGAATATATTAGAGCTCTTAAGATTAAACATCTTTAGGCAGTTCCTCAAATGCTAATTTTTAAAAAAATTTACTTAAAAGCTGAAATAAATTTGACCATTTAGAAGTACTGCTTGTTCCACATTTTACAAATATTTATCTAACTAAGGGAGATATAACCAAATGCAATGTGTAAGCTTTAATTGGCTCCTGGTTTGAAATAACCAACTACAAAAAAAATCTGGAGAGTAAATGAGGAAATCTAAATATGGAATGAGTATTAGTTACTGGGGAATTATAAATTTTATACTGATTTATGGGATTTTTTTAGATTATTTTTAGGACATGCTATGTATTTGGGTAATAAATGTGTCTATAACATGTAAATAGCTTAGAAAAAAGTATATATATACAAATATATGTATATAACTAGCTATATCACTACACATTATGAACATAGAGAAAGCAAATATGGAAAATGTTAATTGTTGAATCTGTGTAGTAGATACACATGGTCACTCTACAATCTTTCAACATTTCTTTTGCTAAAAATAGTCATAATAAAATTTAGGAGGGGCGGAAATCAGATCCAAGCCCGTAAAGCTTCTAAATGGTATTCCTTCTATGTACTGAGTCAACTTAAAAGACATATAATCAAATGACTGGAAAGTTTTGCATACATTTAATACTGACTGACATAATGAGCCAGAATTTGTGAAACTGGCGAAAGCAACCTGATTTATTTACGCCATATGCGACTCAGCTCTTGAGACAAAAAGAGCACTTTATATACAAAGTATAGAGGGACAAATTTTAAGATTAAACTTCGTGCCTAGAGAATCTGAATATATAAATTTGAAAGTGTTTGGACTTACCAAGATAAAGAAAAAAATTAAATTGAGTCTAATATCTGATATGACTTACAAATAATATAGAATTTTAAGGGGGAGATGGAAAAAGTTATTCAGACTGTCACTACTATTGGGAGACATTAGCTACTTAAGAAATTAAGGAACCCAGAAAACAGTATCAACTCTAGAGTTCTATGGGGATTCTAGGCAAATATTTATTGAATAAATTTATGAAGCAAATATAGAACACATCAACATATAATAATATATGAAGGCCTTTATGGTAAATTAATATTCTACAAAGCCCTGTGTACACTAAATATAAAATAGCCAAAAATGAAGAGAGCCTGAGAGATCTGTAATTCATTGTTTGTATGCTATATATGTCTGCTGAATAATGAACAACAAAAATGATCTTATTTCATTTCTGCACATTAGGTTATTAACTATCAATCATCTTCCAATCTGTGCAAATTACATTTTGAGAGGCCAAGCCTTAGTTATACTTATATATATAACTTGATTACAAATGGAAGCATTTGGCTATTATTTTATTATGCCTGCTTATTGCTATGAAAGAAATAAGCAAAATTTTACGTTTAATGTGCAAGAATTTTAATTAGATTTGCATACATTTCAAAAAATTCTATTGTGTGACTTCCAGGTCTCGAAGTTAAGTCAACAGAAGAGTCAAGTGAGGTCACAGATGAGGTAAGAGAAACTTCTGATGATTTTCCTTGAGCATCAGCATCTGAATCATTCCTTTGGCAAGATTGATAGTTGCTGATTGATCCTGGTCTCTGTGGAGTAGCAGTCCCTGATTTGGCTTTGGTAATTTCATCATCAATACTATGGAAATCCAGTCAGTAAGTTCTACTGTCCACTTTGTACAATTGCAGACTCATTTTGGAGTATGTGCTTGTCAAGGGATTGTTTCTTCGTACCCGCAAATAATATGGGTTTACAACCTTCCATTCATAATTCAGTTGCTTAATTGTTCTATATACTTCTGCCATGATATCATTTGGTCGACTTTGACTTCTAATTTCCAAATGCCATTTTGCTTTCCATTCTTGGTGTTTGGATTTCTGTGGGTTTAATTCACTGAGTGTATGGCGTGCCCTTGGTGTTTCAGCCACCAAGAATGGAACTCTTTCAGGATGGGGCTGAGTTAAATGGTGATCATCAAGGAAAGAATCAGGAGGGCTTGTTGCCAAGTAGAAATCTTTGGCTTCATTCATTATTCTCCTGTTATCTATTATGAGGTGATAGGCAACTGCCAAAGGGTTCTAGTGATTTCTATTATAAAGGCACTGAGAACCTCTTTTTCAGAGAATTCAAAAATTTCACATACTTCTTTTAAGGCTTCATCATCAATCATGGTCGAAATATATGATGGATCCTCAGGAAAGAGATATTTGGGAAGGTCCTGTTTAAACCATTCATGTTCCGATATCTTTTATTGTGGCCCTCTTCACAGGATCCACCTGCAACGTATGTTTTAAAAGGCTAATCACAGGACTTAAATACTGAGGGGTATAAAAAAATCCCATCACGTATCTTTTTAAAAAGAGTTGGCACATGGTCATCATTGAATGGAAGGGTTCCACATAATAAAGCATTGAGAACCACCCCACTGCTCCATATATCTACCTCTGGGCCTGGATATAATCTTTCTGAAATTACTTCTGGTGCAGCACAGTTGGGTGAGCCACAACTTGTTCTTAAAAATTCACCATCTGACATCATGTTTGAAAGACCAAAATCAGCTATCTTTGCATTCATGTGCGCATCAAGCAGGACATAGGTTCCCTATGAACCATCATGTGCCTGTGACATTCATCCACTCCAGAAAGGATTTGCTGGAACAGACGTCAACTTTCTTTTTCATCCAGCCTTCCATTTTTACAGATATAATCAAATAGCTCCCCTCCTGAGACAAATTCCATCACCATGAAAATATCAGATGGTGTACTGATGACCTGGTACAGTTTAATTACATGAGGATGCCTGAAAAGCTTGAGGTTCTGAATTTCTCTGCAGATTTTTCCTACCACATCAAGGCTGCGAATCTTCTGTGGATTGAAAATCTTCAAGGCAACTTTATGCCAGTCAACTCATGTTTGCCATCCTTCACTTTCCCGAAAGTACCGACACCCAGCGTGTCCCCCAGGATGTAGTGGCCGATCTTCACCCGCCCATCCTGTTTCTGCTTCTTGGCTGTCACCATCTTTCTCCAGAAACTGAAGTAATGTTTTTTTTATCTGTTGCTTTCTTTCTGTAATGCATATTTATCGCTCTGGGCATGAGGATAGGATTCTATTATGCTAAGTAATGATTTGTTTCAAAAATGAAAGTTGTTCGATCAAAAGAAACAATTGGAATATTTATAAAATCGTTCTAACTATATGAATTTTTTGAAATGATTATTTTTTCCTAGTTTTAAAAATCTATTGCATATATGGCCTCCTTTCTTTCTCCTGGAGTAGGAAATAAATGAAGAGGTTACCCTACAAATGGAAGAAGGGCTCACAAGCAGGCATTTTCCCATATAATCCCTTACTTTTGGTTCCTTAAGAAAAAGTCCACTTTAACAACCAGATGTGCAAGAGTGACAGCTGTTTCTTCTTGTGGAGAGTTATATTTGTATACTTTTACAAACAGAACAAGTTGGGAATTTACAGACATAGAAAAATATAACAAAAAGGCCCAGATTCATTTTTTGTTTGGTTTCAATATAGTCATTTTCTGTTTCCACTTTCAATATGACTAAAACATTTAATTTGAGTAATACCACAGGAATGTGGTTTCAAGGAAGAAAAATGTTCAAGTATCCACCTCCTTGTTCCTCACTTTAAAAAGAATAGTTTGCTATAGTGTATACTGAAAGATATTTTAGATGTTTACTTCTTTTTGCTGACATTTGTGTCTTTTTTAATAAATAAATACAAAACATATTGAAGTGTAAATATATTTCTTGAGAGTTCTAAGTAAAATATAATTGTTCTTTTGATGTACTTCAGAACAATAGTGCCACTTAAGTTTTTAATAAAATAATAAAATCAGCATGTATACATACATCCCTTTTTGGCCAAATTTTTAAAATATATTTTTTCCTGGGATCCTTCTTGAATTTGTCTGAGAAACTTACACGTCTTTATAAATAGCAAATTGGAACCAAAACGCCTAACTCCAAGCCTTTACTTTGGGGAGATGCAGGCAGCTGTGGCATTTGAAAACTTCAGTCAGTTCCCAAGAAGACAAAAGGCTGGAGAAAGGAGGTAAATAAAACTGCCAAGAGAGTACCTTCTATTCAATTCTGAGCAGGATCAAAAGACTCTAAATATTGTTCTTCTCCTTCCTTTTTATAATTGTGCCTTTTTTACTGACCCTTTTTAAAAAACCAAACCCAAGAGTCACAACCAGTTATTGCTGCTTTTTCCCCTACTGCTCATGGCAGACAGCAATAATTGATCACAACACTCTTTCCTGCTAAGCCTACTTTTGAGAGTTGTGTCTCAAACACAACTCTTCAGGTGACCATTTCCTTGTTGAGAAATTGCAAATGAGACAAAATTTTTTGTCTTCCTTTCCCTAGTTCATGAGCTCAGGTCCATACTACTTGCTAAACTCCTGCCTCAAGGAGGTTGAATCTTTGAGTAGCTCTTGTTTCCTGGCTTCCCCACCTCCTAGTCTGTTTGCTGGATTGAGGTCCCTTGTATAGAGGGCTGTCTGAATCAGATTTGAGGTCACTATGCCTTTTGACTACTATGTGTTTTATTCCATTGGAGGGGAGGCCTCTGCATGTATGTGCCTGTTTGCCTGTCTCACCTGGCCTCCCTGTCCAGCTTCTGCTGTATTTCCAGTGAATGAGAATGTTGAGATCCAGACACGTCGCGTTCCAAGAGGACTCCTGCTAAAACACTCAAAGACCAGTCCCAGTTGCTTTATTTATAATATGCAATTTTGTTACGATTAAATGCAGTTTTTCAATTGAAAACTGTTTTGTGAAGAAAAGGAGGAAGTAGAAATAGGAAAAAAATGTTAGTTTAGGTATAAATTAAAATTTTCACAATAGCTCCACTAAAAATTGTACAAAATAATGGGTTATATTATGGCATTTTCACACATGTGTATACTTTGATCTTATTCACTCCCCCCAACCACTCTTCTTTGTTCCTCTCTCCCCTCTGCCTGGTACCTTTCTCCCAAATATGTCTCATTTAGGTTATGGCTTTTTAGTTGTTTGTTCATTTGTATTTACAGATCTAGATTATGAGGCATTCAGCATAGCTTCCAGCACATAATCACTCAATAAAAATTAGCCAATAATAAGTTCTTCTATCATAATCATCATCATCTCATCTACTAGGATCTCCACCTTAATTCAACAAAGGCTTCTGCAGTGATGAGGAACAGGCTTCAGACATATTCCTACCAGGTTTTCAAATTGGAGTCATAGCAGATAATAATGATGGCTGTCTGCTATGGAACTTTTTCTGTAAAGAACTTTCCACATATTGTCTTACTCAACCTCCATAACAACCAACTAGGTGGGAATTGATTGGCAAGACTGGAGAATCTGCAACTGAAAAAAATCCAGCCCTCTAAAACTTAAAACCCCGTTCTTCTGCTCTGCACATGCCACTTTTCTACACAAAGCCTGCATGGGGTGTTGCCTGCTTATCTTTACATTAGGCAGTTCCTGAAACCTTCCTCTTATGTAGTTAACTTTTGATCCCATTCTTCTCTTAATCTAACTTGTCAGCCATACTCTCAGTTCTGGTTGTTCTTAGCCATTCTGGCTCTTGTTTGCAGAACCATCCTTACAGATCCAAAACCTCCATTTGGCCTTTTTAGAGCCTTCCAGTTCACATTTAAGCTATTCCACTCCCTCTTCCAAATACCTTTTACTCTTCTATTACTCAGAATTCAGTGCCACACATTTATTATTACAATTAATATTGTGAATCATTCCCTAAGTGTTTCAAGTACTTATTCATTCACCCATTCAACTATTATCTGTTTGAGTGCATATTGAAAACAAGACACTGATTTAAGCAATATATAGGAAAGATGTAGCAAACCATTAGATAAGCCTTAGAACAATTTTAGTTAGGGAAATAAGAAATGCACACACATTTATATAGTACTTGAATAAGAAAAGCAGCATGAGAAATAAATAAAACTAGAAGAATTCAGACAAAGGAAGAATTCCTTTTCTCTGGAATGGCGTGTAGGCGTTATAATGATTCTATTTCATGAGGGTAGAAGATTTGCTCAGAGATATTGAAAGAAAGCTCATTATAAGGTAGACACTGTGTGAACACAGTACGGAGCTTGGGGAGGCACTATTGAGGATTAACAAGCAGCTGTGGTTTGCCTAGACCTTGGAGCACATCAAGGAGAATTGTGGGAGTAGGGTGCACGATGGAGACCCTTAAGTACCACATACTGCCATCATTGGATAAGAGGGACTGACTGGAATTTTCTGAAGTGATATAATTAGAACTACATTTTGCATCCCTCTCATAATTAACAACAAGTCTGTTGACATTTAAAATTATGTTTTCATATTTTTTAACATTTCCTCAGAACTCAGAACAAATGAGGACACAAAAATATTTTATTAATAGTAAAATGTGTGATAAGAAGCAAATTATATATGATAGCTCTGTTATGTTTATTGGCATTTGGATTTTTTTAATTGCAAAGTACAGATTCTAATTACATGACATGTTAATTATGAAAAACATCCCATTGTCTCTGAACCAGTCTACTCACCTAAAGATAATGTACTACAAGGGCTGATATCATATTCAGAAATATTTATTGTAAGAAGAGCAGTCCTAGATAAAACACATAAAATATAAACTTAATACTCATATTAACCTCATTTTTGTTGTAGATCTTAAAATAGTCATGTTTTCGGAAAAGATTTTCTCAAATATTATCAAGTGCCTGAAAAATCTTTTTCTTTTCTTTTGAAGGTGTGATTCAATCATTTTACATACTCACTTTTAATGTTATGAAAGGAGCAATCGGTGGGAAAGACTGTCTTCACAAAGCCAGACCAATAGAGCTGGTGGTTTGGACAGGGCCAGAAAGACCAGGCAAAACAACAGTGCACACTCTGAACTGCTGGCAGGAATGACTGGAGAGGCATCCAGGCTATTCAAAGCCATGAAAACAAACAAATGAAAGCCACTTCTACTTCCTCTGAGGATTCCCTCATTGGAAATGCATATATTTTCCCAAAGCCAAGTATGAGAGAGGACCTGAAAAACAGAGAGGATTACTAATTCTCACAAACCGGTTTCTTTGTTGAAGACACTGTTGTGTGAGTAGGAAGGATCTTTAATTGCAGATTTTGTCAGGAAGTGGATGGTGTTGAGGGCATTTATTCGATCTATAGTCTTAATTGCACCATATGCAGGGCTGGGGTCAGCAAAGAAATGCTCACCACATAGTAAAAGGAGCTGGTGTGCTAATAGTTTATTCTGCTTAAAGTAGGAATGTCCTTTCTCAGGCTTAATTCCTTACTACTAATCAGATATAAACTAGGCTTTTAAATTAGAGGAATTTCGGCCTGGAAAATACTTACCACAAGTAGTTACAGAGATGTGTGGAGCATTTACTTATAACTAGGGAACTTTCCTTTATAAACACTCAATGTCCTCAGGAAAGGCTGACAGCATATTTGGTTCTACCTTATTTGCCAGCAAGACTTAGCAGGTAGTGCTATTTGCAAATGTATCTTTTTTGAGTGTGGAACCATGTGTTTGTTTTTAAAAAGGTCATCAATATTTCTTGTTTCTTTTCATTTGACAAACTATCCTTGTTGATGATACAGGAGAGTACTGTGTGTACAGAGTTTTCTATACTTGAGAAATTGTTTGGGTTGCTCTTTTGGAAAAATAATTACACAGTGTCCAATACAGATATTAACATTGGCGACATCTAGTCCTGCACAGTGCAGGGTCAGGAGACATTTACTTGAGCTGTACTCATTGCATAAAAGGCTATTTAGGTTTTTTTCTAAGCTCAGGAAGGGCTATAGTTGAAAGGTGAGTCAACATCCTGTAATATCCTACAATGTATCAGGCTGAGATGCTATATTTTCTTTCTCATATGTGAGACTGTCTATAGCATCTCCCTTCTTTCTAAATTTGCTCTTCCCAGATGGAGCTGGTTAGAAGCTGTTCTGAGTGGTTTTTTTGGGGGGGAGGTGTTAAGAATAGCAAATCCAAGTATATTATTATTATTTTCAGCCTTCTCTTAAAAAATAATGCACTGCATGCATTTACTCATATGAAGTAAAAATGGCAATTTGTGGTAGATGTGCAGTGTGGAGGATAGGAAAGAGGCTTTGGTCAGACTTGGGAACTGACTGTAACACACCATGAAAACACAAAACATTAAGAAGGCAGTTGTAAAGTATTCTGACTTGTATGAGCTCATTGGTCCAGATAAGAATCATATTTCAGTGTTTTACTATCCCAAAGTTGGTTGATCTCCTTCTACCACAAGAAATTGAGGACTATTTTAATATAACTTGTTTCTCCAATCTACCTGTTTTGATTCTACAACTTGATGGGAGATTGGTACCATGAAGAGCCACTAATTCATTTAGATAGAGAAAAGCAAAGACTTGAAAGAATGACTAAATAATAACCAAGTTGTCAGATTATTAATTTGTTACAAGTACAGGGAAATCTCTCTAAAGTTTAAAAATCTCTCTTTAGTTTTCATGTGTGTTAAACTGAGCTCCCAGAAACAGACCTGGAGAAAAGGGTTTGAGAAAAGCTTATTGAGGGGAAACCAGAAAGCAGAGGTAGGAAGGTGAGACATTTAGACAGGAAAGGGAAGGGAATGGATGATGAATATGATATTGAGCAAGATACTGCTCTGGGGAACTATATAGAACAGGCTCACATTGTTTAACCAAGAACCAAGGAAACTGGGCATTATCTACCAGTTCTCATCCTTCACTGGTTGAAAACTGCCTGTGAACTTTAACTCTGAGGACTTCCGATTTGCCCTGAGCAAGGGCAGAAGATGCTCCTACAGCCCCAAAAGAATCCCAAGACAAGAGCTAGCTGCATTGCCTTTGGCTTGTATGGAAATCAGAGGAGTTACTGAGTAAGAAGAGATAAAGTCTGCACATAAGGCTGATAAAATGTTTACCCAAAGAAGATAAAAGACCAAATGGATATACTGATATAAGTGAATCAATGAGTAAACTGAAATTTTGTTGAAATATTTACATGGTTTCAGCTTACCATTACAAAATACATGATAGTTATAAAGGAAGATAGATAAAAGTAAGATGATTGCAGAGGTCTTGCAAACCACCTCAACCAAATGGTCAAAACTAACAAAAGCAATAGTGAAGCATATCAAAACCATACACACTATGAGGACACAGAATGGTATTGCCACCAAAGAAAATATGACTCTACCTGAAGGAACATTTGACAAACTGAAATTATAGAACAAAATGTTTGCTCTTAGCTTCACACTTCCACACACCAATCGATTCTCTCTTTATCAGTAGACAACAACTGGTTGTCCTATCATTTAACTTAATTCTGACATTGCCCAGAGTAAGCACCGACCCCATAGTTAAAGTCACACACGATTGCCAATGCCTTCCTCCCCAGGGTGCCAATCACAAGCCGTGAGCTCCCACAAACTCTGCCTAACTAGACCCATACCCCTCTTTAAGTTTGATAATTTAGCATAACATCTCATAGAACTCAGGAAGCAGTTTCCTTATTATTATTTATCTATTAAAAGGACATTTTAAAGAATAAAAACAAGCAGAAAGATACACAGTCTGAGGTCCAGAAGGGTCCCAAGCATAGAAGCTAGTGTCCTGATAAAGTTAGAGGTGTGCTACTCTGCTGTCATGTGGATACACTGTTTATTTACTTATTATTTTGGTGGCACTAGGGTTTGAACCCAGGGCTTCATGTTTGCTAGGCAGGTGTTCTACCACTTGAGGCAGGCCTCCAGCCATTTTTGCTCTGGTTGTTTTGGAAATAGGGTTTCTTTTTTGTCTAGCCAGTCCTGGACCACTATCCTATTTTATGCTTCCTGCAATAGCTAGCTAAAAGGGGCACGCCATCATATCCAGCTTTTTCCCTTTGAGGTGGGATTTCTTGGACTTGTTTGCTTGGGCTGTCTGGAATCACAATCCTCCTGATCTCAGTCTCCCAGGTAGCTGGGGTGACAGGTGTGCATTATTGTGCCCAGCTATTGATTGAGATGGGGGTCTTGCAAACTTTATGTTCAGGCTTGCCTTGAACTACTATCCTCCCAATCTCTGCCTCTCAAGTAGTTAGGATCCCATCAACATCTGGCTTGGCATGTGTTCTTGTTCATCACCCTGAAAGTTCTCTGAACCACATTGCTTATGATTTCTATGGAGGTTCCATTAGATAGGCATGATTGATTAAATCATTGACCATTGGTCATTGAACTCAACCTCTAGTCCCTCTCTCTTCCTTGGATGGGGCTGAAATTTCCAATTGTATAATCACTTGGTTGATTCCCATGGTACTGGGGTTTGAACTCACCCTTGCTGGGCAGGCACTTTACTAGTGGAGCCCTCAGTCCTTTTTGCTTTGCTTAGTTTTGAGATAGGGTCTCATGTTTTTGCCTAAATATGTTATTACCAGCCTTCAATTAACTATCATAAATTAGATCTTCAAATGGCCCTAAAATTTAGGTGAAGAACTTTGAGAACTTTTGTTTTATGCCTTCTACCAAATCTCATTAATTCAGATCACTGGTGGATGCCAATTTTAATTAGGAAAAGAAATGAATTATAGGATATTCTAAATTTACTTTTAGTATAAATCTCATTAAACCCTATTGTTATGAGTAAATCAAGTAAGCATGACTTAGTTCTTACCCCTTGAGAATTCAGTTTAATGAAAGAGATGGATTTATACAAACTTAATGCAATGGGATAAGGGTCACTGGTGGCTTGTGAGGGTGATCAACAGGGGAATATGCAGTCTTGAGGGGAAAAGGATGAGGACATTCCAGGCCAAGGTGACAGTGTGAGCCAGGGTGTGGAGTCTTTGAAAATTCTTAGTGACTGAGAGTGCTATGGACTTTGGTGGAGCAATCGTGGTGGTAGTGATGGTGGAGGAAATGCATCCAGAAAGTTCAGTTGGATATTGAATAGCATCAACTTTCTTATGTTAAAGAGACCATATACTACCAGCATTTGTAGGAAAAAGACCCTAGGAGCTACTTCAATGAATAGGTAATAATATTTTAAATTAGCCTGATGATTTTAAGGGGATGAATATTTCTAAGATATTTGAAATAGCCTTTTTTAAGTTTCTAAAATACTTCCTTTGAATTGTCATTTATATTATGAATATGCTTAGGCATTCTACATTAGTCCAGAGACTATTATCAAGACTAATAATCAAATGCCATTATTCCAAATTGTCAGAAGGCTCTGCTCATTACATGGTCAACAGATAATCATCAATTTTCTTTTTTCCTTGATCTCATTGGAGTTTTAAAATTTGTCATGGCATTATCTGGGCAGTATTTCTAAGACTATGTTCATATAAAAAGCAAATTGTGGTCAAAACAAATTTGAGAGATAACAGAATAAGCCAAATTTAACTAGTTTTTAATTGTAGGACCTTTTCTTTAAAAATTGTGGATGTTCATTGTGAAACTCCAAAAGGGGATAGACTAATTAGAAGTTTTAAAAATTATGAGACACAAGGAAGAATGAGATTTTGTCATTTGCAGGTAAGTGAATGGAACTGTAAAACATTATCTTAAGTGAAATTAGCCAGGTTCAGAAGTCAAAAGCCACATATTGTTCTCACATGTGGAATGTAGACCTACAACAAAACCAGCAATATTACGAAAAACAGGTCATGCTAAGGGGAGGTCATGTACAAGAGAGGGAGGATAAAAGAAGGAAGTTACAAAGGTGACTATGGTTGATGTACTCTCTATACAAGAATGAATCTAGATTTTTTTAAACCTGTTGAAACCACCATAAGAAGGGGATTAAGCAGAAGGAAGAAAAATAGAGGAGACTAACTAATTTGGGTTAAAATACATACATACATAGAAATGTCACAAGGATACGCCCTGTGTGGGTATCTTAAATGAACAAAAATGACTTTTTCTATTTTACAAAAGTGGAGAACAGGAGGACAGAACAGGTCCTACCTGGTGAGGTACCAGTGGGAGGGGGAAAGGGCTGGGGAAAGGGCATGAGAGGGTGAATATAGTGCAAATACTGTGTACAATGTATGTAAATGGAAAAATGATACCTGTTGAAACTGTTCCAGGAATAAAGAGAGAGGGGATAAAGGAGAATGGTGAAAGGGAATTCAAATATGATGTATTTTATACATTTTAAGAACTTTTGCAAATGACACAATGTACCCCCACCCAGGACAACAATAAAAAAAAGAGGAAAAAAAATATGTGACAAATATTTACATGGAAGACCACATATACATCTTGAAGAAAACCAGGGTTCTGTGGACCCTGGATGGACCTAACCAGGTGTCACAAGATGCAGGTCAGCAGTTGACCCACTGGCAGCCATGTGCATAGCTAAATGGTAACAATGAATTCCTTTCATTGGAAACCCTCCTTTAGGGTGGCTTGTAGAACAATAATTAATTTTATTATAGCTTAGATTCTTCTTCAAAACCATTATTTTTTCAATAAAATAAGTACCATCTACAGGTGCTTATTTTTATAATAACTACCCCTTTTATTTACAGGTGTTGCTTAGCTTGGCAATTATATGTTTTTCTTAGTCACAAAGGTTTGTGGCTACCAGAAAAATGGGAGGCACTTTCTGTCTTCAGCTGTGCAAGTCCAAATTCAGGAACTACCTGAGCCTTTTTATTTTTATCTTCTGTAAGAAAGAAATGCCAAGTGTGTAACTTGAGGTTGTGAGGAGTGAAAGTGTTAGGTAGAAGTGTTCAAAGCTGGTAGTGTCAGATTTGGAAGCTTTTAAACATCCTGAGTCTCATGAAAGACTTCCTAAATCAAATTACCATTCAAGAGGGGGCTGAGAACCCTTGTCTTCCACAAGATTCCCAGATCATATTGCAACTGGCTGTCAGGTTGGCCAATGTAGTAACCAATGGAGATTTGCTTAAACTTGACTTCTTTGTTTCATAGCCTCCTTGAGATTGAGGTTTATGTTCATCTAAATCATATTTGCCTTGAATGTTTTAAGTTGGTTTTCTATTGAAAATAATATAATGATAGCCCCCAAAGTATCTCTGATTATTCCTTTTCTCTTTCTTTATGGGTTTCTCTTATCTGATCATATATTATATGTTGACTTTTCCTCAGTTTTGGTCAGTTACATTTTCCACACTACATATTCTTTTAGGAAATTTCAACTAGTTTCATGGTGTCAGTGACCACCTCTATGCAGACCGTCTCTCCCCAAACCAGATTTCTATATTCAATTTTAAATGGACTTCTCTATCTGAATGTCCCATAGGCATATCAAAAGCAACCTGCCATCTTCTCACCCAAGTTCTACTCCACCATTCTGTGTTTTTTCTCTTTCAGTTGGTAGAATCATTACATACCTAATTATACAAATCTGAATCACAGAAGTCACTTTTACAGCCTAACCAACATCAAGCCCTATTACCTTTTACAAATTTATTGTAGCTTTAACATGATTCCCCAGTTTTCAGAATGTAGAATATAGGCAAGGAACAAATATTAGAATCTTCATGCCATACAATATTTGAATACTTATTTCTGAAAATACTGTATTTATGAAAAATACCTACTGAGACAAACATTTGATTTAAATGGGGCATTTGAACATGACTCATTTGTACATTGAAGACTGCCTATGCTAATAATCTGAAAAAAATCAGTAAATTAAAAAAATCATTGGAAGTATAGCTACATGATAAAAGGTTATATTAAGAATAAAGAAATAGAGAAGCCCTTGTATGAGTATTCTGAAGGGAACTTCCAGACTTTTCCAGGAGCTTTATAGGTTGATAGTTCTACAAAATGTATCATTTTTGTTAGAATATTTTGTTTCCTTCTTGCTTTTTTGGGCTCCTTTTCTCCCAGTGCACTTTGTGTCTGGTGGATATTAAATGGAGGGTTTCTTTGTTGTGGTGGTAGTGGGACTGAGTTCTAGTTACCACATGCTAGCTACTGTGACTAGTAAAGAATTAACATTGCGCTCATCAAATACCAGACCTGCTGTATGCTTGGCGTGGAGAAGAAGGATTGGCTGCAAAGGGGCCTGATGGAGTTTAGTAAGGTGATGGAAATACCGTATCTAGTTTGAGGCAAAGATGCCAGTACTGTATGGATTTGTCATATCTAATTCAACTATACTTCATTGTATGTAAGTTTTAAAAGCTTCTGGGGGTTACAAATTGGCTTTTTATGGGTGGGTCACTTGTTTGTACACTACCTGAAAGCAAGGAGAGGAAAAGATTCTGGAGGTGGACACTGTAAAAGTCAAATCAAAAGGGTTCAGCCAGCTGCTCATAGGACAAGTCAATGAGCCACCTAGCAGGGTTCAAAATCACAAGACTAGAGGTTGGGATGCGACCTTAATTCTTAAAAAATGAGAGAAAATAAGCAAATCAAGCCTGCAAATTGCCATTCTATTCTCCTTTTCTTTTCTAAAACAGATGCCTAATACATTGACAAACCATTTTTATATTTTGCTTATTGTCAGATTGCAAAGTTTATATCTTAAAGTTTATTCCTTAAAGAGGGATTACAACCCAGAAGCACGATGATGGGAGGAGACAGACAAGCCCTTGACATTATATTTGTTTTGCCTTGTAATTATTCACTCATATATTCATTAAAAAATACTGCTTGATTGCCTCAGATAAGCCACGTGTTGTTGGAGTTACTCAGGATACATTCTAGTTAAGGACCACAAACACAGCACTTACAGTAAGTAAACAAATAAATAACTTAGTTTATTAGAAGATGAAAGTAGCTATTGCATGTTCAATTGTGTCCCTCCTAAATTCATATGTTAAAGATCCTAACCTTTGGGACCACAGGCTACTACATCCGGAAATAAGGTCATTGTAGATGTAATTAGGTAAGATGAGGTCATTCAGGTGGGCCCTCATCTAATGGGACCCATATCCTTATGGGATGGAGATGTTTGAGACACTTATACAGGGAGAACCCACGTGAACATCAAGGTCAGGATCAGGGGATGCAGCTTCAAGTCAAAGACTACTGGAGATTGCTGGCAACCACCAGGAGGTAGGAGAGGGCATGAAACAGTTGTTCTCTGTTTACTCCTCAGAAAAAAACCAACCCTGAACACCTGCACTTATAACATCTATAACTGTGAGAAAGTAAAAATCTGTTGTTTAAGTCATCCAGCTGATGGTATTTTGTTATAACACCCCTATAAATATTGGGGTTATTAAACAAAAGCAAACAGAAATGAGTAAGGGATCCTGGACCCCAGCTCATATCAGTCACTTTTCATATATGGAAACCAAGAAGAATAACCATTCGCTCCACCTGCTAGAAAAACTGATGTTCGGTACTTCTTCCTTCATCCTAGCACTCCACAGACATCTCCACAATAGAGATGTAGTCATCTACTCACCAGACTGGGAGCATTTCAAGTGCAAAGACACTCTCACTTTCTTTCTTTCCTATGCCTTAATTTCTAGCTCAAAGCCTGTGCCAGAGAAATGCCCAGTGCACGTTCATTAAATGAATGAATGGAGGCTGCACACAAATTCACTGAAAATGTAATGCATGCATGTTTTCTATGTTCTTCTTATTAATATAATTCATCATGAAACCTGCTATCAGTAGCTGCCTTTCTAAGGTGGGCCCAGCAGCTTGCTGTTAACTAAAGTTTTCTAAGTTAGTGAAGGACAGCAGGAAGGATGGCCTCTCCCAGCCTCTTGCTTGTTGTGTGAGGTTTTTTCCTGTTTGCATTTGACAACCAAAATAGGTAACACTGCCCACATCCCAGAGTTATTTTGAGCATTAAATGAGCTAATATATGTAATAAATTCTTCATATGGTGTCTGGCATTGGGTGAACGCTCAAACTGTGTCACCATTTTATTATTGTTCGGTAAAAAAAATCAGTTGAGCAGACTAAAAAGTTTTTCAATAATTTATTGAATGCCTTCTATGTGCGTGGGTCACTGTAGATAAAATGAGTTATGGAATTTTTCTCAGTACTTGTTGAGTTGATTGTCAACAGGAAAAACAGAGTAATAAACTAATCAGAAAATAAAACAGAGCAGTTGTGATCATTGCTATGAAGGAGAAATATCTGACACTTTGAGGTCACTGATGAGGAATTTAGCTGGTTGGCAAGTGAGAGATAAGAGTTGAGATTTCAGATGTGAGAAAGAATTGTCGACCAAGGAAGTGAAGAACAACATTACAGACAGAAAAGAGTGGATTCCAAAAGACTCTGAGACAGCTAGGGCTTTTCTTGTTTAAGAAAGGGAAAGGAGACCAATTGTGCCTGGGATACACTAAGAAATATTCAAGGTGAGGATGTGTAAAAACACAGCAACCAGTTCATGTAAAGCTTTGTCACCCTGTCAATCATTTGGCACAATGGAACCTGTGCGAGGTGTTGGGGGTGAGTTGTAGGGAGTCACGTGATCAGAGTTTCATTGTGAAAATTTTTCCGTGCAGTATAGAAAATGATGAGGGCATCACAAAGTGAATGCAAGTGGACCCCATCAGAGGGAGGGGTCAACTCATCATGGTAAGAATAGAAAGAAGTTATGGACTGAAGATGAGTGGGTCAGAGAGGGGCTACCAAGCACAAGGACCAGTCTGCTGGCTTATTTTATGACTAAGAAGGTCTCACTCTCTGAGACAGAGTATACTGAAGACATTTGGCTTGGGATGCTGAGTATAAGGTGCCTTGAAGACATCCATGTGAAAATGTCCACTAGTCAGTTGAGCATATGGGTTTATGGTGCAGGAATGAGTCATATAAACATGAGATGCTTAGACATCCGTTGCCTGAGAAAAAGATGTAAGGGAGCGGGTATTTTGTGGTCTGACAATATCCTTGCCTCTGTCCCGGAATGCAGAGCCAGTCCTTGGGAAAGAGGATAGACCCTCTGGCCTAATGCATCATACTTTCTTCCTTTTCAACAACTTCTATTTTGAGCCCCCAGTTCACTGCCTGGCCCAAACTTAACCACAGTCAGAGGCCTAGAAATTTCTCCAGAGCTAGTCTAATTGGGGTGCTTGAGTGGGCCTGGATCTGTTTAGAGATGACATACGCTTTTCAGTGTCATTTGTCTGCACAGTCATCTAATCCTCAGTTTATCAGTTTATGCAGGTTGAAATGACAGGTCCCTTGTCCATGTGATCCATACAGATATAACAACTTTTTTTGTTTTGTCCTTATTACATTTGAGAAATGAGAATTATACTGCTATTCCTGTCATGATGTGAGGCACAGGAATCTAAGTCTGTCTTTGGCTCCATGGAACAAGACTCAATAGGCAGTCCTTCTCTATCTCCATTCTGCCTGGACTCTACTATGGGAAATAGGTAGTATATGTCCTCTTTTCCTATGTACCTCCAATTTCTGGAATCTTCCAACTTCACTAGGGTTCTAAACCAAACTATGGGAAGCAGGGCGTCTCATTCAGTGTGTCTCAAACCTCTTGAAGATCCTGACATCTCTCAGGGATTCTAATCCAAGAAAGGTATGAAAGAAGGCTCAATTCTGATTCTCACCAACAATTTCAGTTCTTCTTAATCCAACTCTGGTGCTGTACCAGAATAGTCTTCTAATCTGCTTTTGTCTATATCAGGATTACTCCTGTTTCCCCTAGGATTTCGGCTTTTGGAAACTGAAACAAGACATATTCTTTAAACAATTTTTCCTATTTCATGTTTCTTTCTCCAAGGAAACATTTCTGAAGAGCCCAGCAACTCAAACAGAAAAAAGAGAAGAAAGTTTAAAGAGAGGATCAGTGCTTTAAAAATGTCTTTGTGCAGCCAGGTGCTGGTGGCTCACACCTGTAATCCTAGCTACTCAGGAGATAGAGATCAGGAGGATTGCTGTTGGAAGCCAGCCTGGAAAAATAGTTCCTTGAGACCCTATCTCAATAAAATGCTTCACAAAAATAGGGTTGGTGGAGTGGCTCAAGGTGAAGGCCCCGAGTTCAAGCCTCAGTACTGCAAAAAAAAAAAAAAAGTCTTCATGCCAAGAGAGATCCTCTTTGCTCCCTTTAGATGATTTCACAATCAGATTAAATTACATAGGTTATGATGGAAAATACATTGCACAACTAATCTCATGCTAAGAAAGAGATGATTTTACATATACTATGACTGTTCCACCATTTGCATAAATCTCAATTGACATGAAGGTCCATTGCATATGCTATTTTCCTTCTAAAATGAATTTAATTGGAGTCCTATGAGACAAAACTAATTGAAAGTGCAAAATTTCCTCAAATTAGTAATATTTTAAAAATTTATTATATTATTTATTTTAGTATCATATTTTTATTGTACTAGGGGTCCATTGTGACATTTACAAAAGTTCTTACAACATATCATAGCTGAATTCACTCCCTCCATCATTCTCCTTTACTCCCTCCATTCATGGGATAGTTTCAACAGGTCTCATTTTCCATTTACATACATGTGAACTCTTTCCTTATAGCTCCCTCCACCCACTGCACCAACCCCCAGACAGGACCTGATTTATGTTCCTGACCTCTGATTTTTGATAAAAGAAAGACATTTTTGTTTGTTTAAGATATCTATAAGACAATGTCATTGTGACATTTGCATGTATTTATGTAATATTAGAATCATTCTGTTTCCTAGCAAGGCCCACAAAATAAGACTCTATTCCAGCTACATTTTACAATAAACTGTCTTTCAGTTTTCAACAGCTACCAGGAGCTAGTTACTGGTTTTCAGCTCTAAAATGAGGGTGAGGTCTGAAATTAAAAGCAGCACCAGATATTTATTACATTCTTAGAAAAGGAATAAATATTCCTGGTAGAAAGGAAGAGAAAGTACTAGATTGGAGTTCATAATGCTAAGAAGGATTTACCTCTTATTCTATCTAATCTAATAAAAATAATAAAGGTTTTACATTTAAAGATATATTCTATGTTTCTCTATGTATATAAGAGAACACTGAATCAATAGTTTAAAGATTATCAGGGTATAGTTAGAGCATATCAATATTTTCATTTTAGGAAGGTATTCTTTGTGAGTTACACTGCAGAGCTTAGACAATGAATGACTGTTAGCAATGTTAAACTAGATTAGAGGGCTTTAGTTTATCATATTGATAAAATGTAAATAAGGAACCTGTAGGAAAGAAAGTCAAGATAGTAATGTAAATATTAGAATCTAATCTAATCTCTTTGGAATCCTTCAGCTTAACTAGTTTTGACCATCCACTGCACTACTTATTCAGTGCTCTATGGATCACTCTGGTTTTATAATATTACTATTTGCTAGTAAAATTTATTCAAAAGGGCACAAAGGTATGCAAGAATTTTTCTGTTATTATCTGTACTGTTTTTCTTTCTAAAACAAATTCTAATAGAAAGTAGACAGGAACAGATATTCTGGTATTTTATAAATTAGAACTAGAAGGAGGCTCTAAGTAACATATCCCTAGTTATTTAACTTTTGAAAGAACTCAGTACAAGGGCAGGTAAATTCATAAAATTCCTTTAACAGTTAAAAAAAGAAATTGCACTGCTTCTTTAATTTAGAATTTAAATCTGTATCTTCTTTAATATACTTACATTGCTTTCTTTAAATGTCTTTGATTGGTTTCTAAAATTCTTTCCGGCATCAAATACTTTTAAAAAATATGATTACTGGCCTAATCTATAGATCAATGTAGTCATTATTCTATTCAATATTGAGAAGAGGTGTGATTTCTTAAAAATAGTGAACTCTTAGATAAAAATCTACTGCCCAACTATGGAAAAGAAAATATGTTTAATGTTAAGATCAGAGACATGTCTGGTTCTTGATTACAAGACTTGTTACCAATTCCTTTTACTAGATTAAGCATAGATTTTTTTAATAGGAAAGTCCATGTGTAAATTATTTTAAACTCAGAACTAAGCTCCTATGAGGAAAAAGATAACATGAACTTTGTGGTATTCCATGGAAAAGACACTGTGGGCTACTCAAACCTTCTCTTGAATCTTTGGCCAGCCACAAAGCCAGCCCTGCCAAATGGGTAGAACATACTTTTGCAAGTTTGCCAAATAAAGACAGATGCTGCTGAAGGTTTTAAGGACACTTGTGGCTGTATTTCTAAAGTAAAAACAAAGAACAAAGACAGACGCTGTCTAAACTGAGCTTGACAATAGTGGCTATCAGATTTGAAAGATGTTGTTGGCATATTCTTTTCTTCAGGGCACTATAGTCTTTTTATTTATTTATTTTTTTGGCTGTACTGGGGATTGAACTCAGGGCCTCATGCTTGCTAGGCAGGCACTGTATCACTTGAGTCACTCTGCCAGCTCCCACTATGGTATTCTTTTTGTTAGTATTTTGTCTCCATAACTAAGATGCAAGTTCCATGACACAGTCTGTCTAATTCAAGGTTTTATCTCCAGTTTCAGCAGAGTAGCTGGCATTATTAACAACTTTCTACCTTTATCCTTATCTTATGGAATGTCATTTTTACACACTGCTTCAAAAAGTTATAGCCTAAAGAATTTCAGGTTTGTGCATAGTGACAAAAATCAGTATTTTCCTCTTCTCAGCCAAATAGTTATCCCAAAGCAACAAAGTAAATGGAAAACAATATTACAAAGGAGGATATTGAAAAAAGATAACTCATCGAGAAAGCTAATTGCTGATAGGACCTAATTGTTGTAGATACTAGAAAAAACTGAAAATTTTACATTTTACAACATTGAGATAAATGCCTTCAAGGATAAAGCAATGTCCTTTGTTTGCAAGAGAGCAGGAGGTGGGTGGACGATTGCTGGAAGCTGGAGGCCCCACCTACTTTCCTTTTTTTCTAAATTTTTTTTCTTTTATTATTATTTTTTTACAATACTAAAGTTTGAACTCAGGGCTTTGTGCTTCCTAGGCAAGCCCTCCCTCACTTGCTACCTACTTTCCTTGATTCTAGAATCAGGGTAAGTATAGCTGAGTGAAATGTCACACAGATAATCCACATTTCCAGGAAGCAGAATTTCTCTGTGGCAGTAGGGAAGAAAACAATGTCTGAACTTATGCAAGGGATATGTTACATGTACTATTTTTTGGATCCTTAATGTTTCCCCAAAGACCGTATGTTAACGGCTTTGCACCAGCCTGAGGTGCTATTAGGAAATGGTGGAACCATTAGGAAGCGGAGCCTAGTGGAAGGAAGTTAGGTCACTGTGGGTGTGTCCTTGAAGGAGATATGACCCCAACCTGTTTTCCTCTCTTTGCTTGCCAGCTGCCATGAGGTGAACAGTCTTCTTCTGCCATGTGCTCCCACTATCATGATGTACCTTACTGTCACAGTACAAAAGCAACAGGGTCATGTGACCATACTAAAACCTCTGAAACCATGAGTCAAAATAAATCTTTCCTCCTGATAAGTTGATCAGCTCAGGTATTTTGTCATAGTGACATAAAACTGACTAACACAGAGGGGCTGGAATACCAGCTATCTCAACTATTTGGTAAATAATAAAGGTTATAGAAACTCTGTAGTAAGTTCCTAAATCATAATAAAAATCCAAATAGTCTGGGACAAGACTCTGACCTCTAGGTTTTCCATAAACTCACTTTTCTGAACCATCAGAAGACTAGTAAACAAGTGAAAACTTTTAATAATGAGTAATTGAAAAAGATTAGCATAGATTCATATACAAATTCCCTAAAAAAATGGAGGAAGAAAAAGCAAAGAAACTTACAGATGAGAAATATTCATAAGAAAACTGGTGTCGTGAAACAGATAAACATTGTGAATAAATGTTTTGCCAGAAATCTGAACAAATATAATAAACTGATTGCCTTTATGAAATGAGACACAAAACACATATGCAAAAACCCATGGCAGAAATGGAGGGATGGCATAGGACATGCACTGTTAGCTGACAATGTACAAAATTCCAAATAAGTTTGACAAAATTAGATGGAATTTTACTTGATACTGTGGAAAACACAGGAAGTGACGTAGAAGAAAGAAATGAGAACAATAGGCAAATTGAGCCAAAAATAAAAAGAAGTAGAGTGACTCTGATAGCTATAGAAACTAGGCCTGGCAGCCTCAAAATTCACATGAGTATGGTCTCGGTGAAGGAAACAGTGTGAGTCTCTATTTTTTTGTCTTTTTTTGGTGCTAGGATCAGACCCAGGGCCTCGTGCATGGTAGACAAGTGCTGTACCTCTGAGCTGAGCTGCATCCCAGCCCAGGAAATAGCACGAAGCAAAAAAAAGAAAATTTAAGAAAGTATTTTTGATATCAAAGGAAACTTGATTTAAATATTAAAAAGGCACAACATGAGTCATAAAAAGTTGATAAAAATGATTGTCCCTGAAGAATATTAAATATAAATGAAGAATATTTTGGATATCTGGGCAAAAATGATCAGCTAGCTTATGAAGGAAAAAAAAACAGGCTTATCTCAGACTCCTTGATGACAAAATACATGTCAGAAAATAATGTAGTAATAAATATTCAAAGAAAGAACTTATCCCAAAGTCTCATACATAGCAAAACTATAACTCATGTATAAATAAAAGTGACAAATTGCTTTAAAATGTAAATATTTCAGGCAGGAAACACATTTTTCAAGGGGGGGGGTTAAGATCTTGAAAAAAATTCTTACATCACAGTCAATTACCAATCTGAAGATGACTGGGAATGCAAAGGGCAAAAGGACTGGTGGCACGCATTGGTTAAATTAATAAATTAGACTAAATGTGGAGTCTAGGAAGAGTTATGGAATACAAATATTGTATGTTCTAATCAAGTAGAAAAAAGATAACTAAAAATTTTAGGTGCAAGAAAGGGGAACACATTTGTATCAGAATAAATATTCTGACTTCAACATACATAGGTGGAAATCAAAGATTAACATTTAAACTAAAAAAAGTGAGGTAGCAGCACTAACAGAGATGAAGAATGCCTTTCACCATCTGGCTGGCTCACCAGTAGACTCAACACAGCTAAGGAAAGAAGCAGAGAATTTAAAGATAGGTCAACTAAGTTTGCCGAACCTGAAACACAAAAATACAAATGATAAAACAGAACAAAGTAAGCAAGACCTGTAAGAAATACCAAAAATGTAATTGCATATGATAAAGATTCCAGAAAAAAGATAAAGAAGGAGAGGAATTTGAAGAGATAATGGCTAAGAATATTCCAAAATAATAAAATAATGAAATATACCAAGCCATAAACCCAAGAGATTTAGAGGATATCAAGCATGATAAATAACAGAAAAAGTACACTGAGACACAGCTTATTCAAATTATCAAAACCAAAGATAAAGAGACAATCTTGAAGGCAGCAAGAGGCAAAAGTGATGTATTACTGGGGAACAAAGGTAACAATTACGTCACACTTCTCATCTTAAAATACTAAAGCAAAACACAATGGAGTAGCATCTCAAAGTACTGAAAGAAAAAAGTGTTATCACAAGGTTCTTTACCCAATTACAGGAAAATCTTTCTAAATAAAGAAGAAATAAATATTTTTCAAATTGAAAAAAAGAATTAATTCCCATCACATGTTAACGTTACATTAAGTTCTTCAGGAAAAAAGAAAACAGTACCAGAAAGAATTCTGAATACATATGAAGAAATAAAGAATGCTGGAGATGGCATGCATGGAAGACAAGTACATTTATAATATTCTTATTTTTCTTTTTTGTTGGTTCTGGGGTTTGAACTCAGGGCTTTGTGCTTGGTTGGCAGGCACGTTATAGTTTGAAGCATGCCTTGAGTCATTTTCACTCTGTTTTTGACATAGAATCTCACTTTTTACGCAGGCTGACCTAGACCATGATCCACCTATTTTATGCTTCCCACCAGAGCTGGGATGTCAGGTGCCCCACCATGCCCAGCTTTTTCCTATTGAGACAGGTTCTCATGAACTTTTTTTTTTTTTTTTTGCCCAGGTTGGCCTGTAACAATGATTCTCTCAACCTGTCTTCCAAGTAGCTAGGATTACAGGCGTGAGCCTCATGCATCTAGCAATACCCTTATTTTTAAATGTTCTAAAGCATAGTAGATTGTTTAAAGTAAAAAGAGTAGCAATGTATTGTGCTTATAGCATAAGCAAAAGTAAAATGTACGATTATAAATAGTGCAAGATGGGAGGGAGGGATTTAGAGCACATTGTTGTGGAGTGTGTATACCACATGTCGTGCTGTATAATATAATGAATTACACAGACTACAGTCAAGTATAGATGTATACTGCAAGTTCTAGGGCAAACATTTCACTTTTTATAAACAAGATGCAATAAAAAGCAAATCTTTCAGATAAAATGGGATGATAGAAAGTACTCAATCCAAGAGAAGGCAGAAGAAATAGCAGAGAGCAAACATTATTTAACACACTCACTCATAAACACATACACTTTTTCCTGATGGAAGGAAATGGTAACACAAAGCCAAGTATATTGAAAGAAATGCCCTGAAAGTGAAGGAACAGTAGCAAGAAGTCCGAGGCAGGTTTGACATTTCAAGGAAAAGCAGGCAGGTAGTATGGTAACATGCGAATGAGCGAGCAGTGACAAGAGACTGGAGGAGAAGCAGGGTGCCAGATAACTTGCAGCAGTGTAGGTCACTGTGGAGATGTAATTGCTAAAATGAAAAGTCACCTGAAGGGTCTGAGGCAGAGGAGGACTGACATGTTCTGGTATTTTTTTCAATCTCAATATCATAAGTATAAATCTATCATCAAGTATGAAAAAATGAAGTATAAAAATGAAAATTGTCTTTTTATTCTTCAACCATTTCTGCCTATTCTTGCAGTAAACCACTACTAATAGTTTCTTGCAAACTTCCTCAGATATTCTTTATGCATATAAATAAGTATAAAACTTTACTGCTAGTTTTCCTTCTCCTTTTTATGCATCCTAATGCATGACTATCCTGTTGCATAATTTTTATTGGAAAATATATCTTTTTATTTATGCATATCGTGTGAACATAGAAGTATATGCAGACAAATCATGAATGATTACACATAATATACACATGCATAATTACTTGAAAATACCCATGTCAGCACACAGAGAGTTAGAAGGGAACAAGCTGTGTCTTAGGGAATGATTATATTTTTGGGTTTCTGCCAATAATGGATGATGCACCCCTAACGCACAACACTGCTTTAGGGGTCATAGGTTTTATTCTGTGCCGGAGGCTGTTGTTAGCATTTTACATACGTTCATATGTTTAATCTTTGACAAAACCTTAGTATAAATTGCTTGTGACAATAGCCTGTATCTTACAAACACAGAAACTAGAGACAGAGATGAAGACGTGTTCAGTCACAATACTTGTAAGACCAAGAGTCCATGTAGTCTGGCTCCTGACACAGGATCCTAACCAGGACTGTAGAGTCTCTCTAGGCAACTGTGGTCTTTTGCCAATGTCAGAGATAAAAATGGAGTCTTTTTGTTTCTTCTTTTCTCTTTTGAATGAGGGATAGCACTGTTAATATCGCTAAGACTCAGGTTTGAATTTACCTTTCCTTGAATCATTTGTTCATGTCGTTTACCAATGTGTTTTTCTTATTCATTTGTAGAAAGTCTTTATAATGGAAATAACAGTCTCACCTGAAATATAAATGAGGTGAGTGGAAAATATTTCCCACAATTTGACACAATTTTGTGGCAGTTTTGGGGTCTGAACTCAGGACCTCGTACTTGCAAGGCTGGAACTCTGCCACGTGAGCTTCAGCTCCAGCCCTGGACACATACTTTTGATTCACTTTGTGTACTTCCCCAGGAAGAAGCATTTGATTTATTAGTCACTAATGGGATTGTATTGAAGCTTTTTTGGGAGATAGCAGGGAGAAAACTGCTTGTTTATATACTGTTAGGGGTGATCTAATAGAGAAGGTAATAATAAAATTAGGAGACAAGTGCTGATTGCTGGGTGGTGCCTTGACTGGATAAGAGCTGGGCAGTTGGTAGAACTTCAGAGAGGTGTGCAGTAGATGGGACCTCAGAGAGGTCATCTGTAGTGACATGTGTAAAGGAACACATGTGAGTATGTGGGCTGGCAGGTGCTGCACGTCAGTGTCAGTTTCTTTCTAAGTCTTCCCTTTTTTTTTTTAGTAAATTAACAAAGTGGATTATCATCTGAGAATGTGGATGAAGAACAAGAGAACAAGCAGAAAGAGCATAGATGGACTAGAGAAGCAGTATGTTGCAAGGCAGCACTAGCAGGTCCCTTTCAGTTGATTGTTATAATTATAAAGCATTAGCAGTCAGTGTGATTTTCTCCAGATGAGGTGAACAGATCCAGGGGCAGAGTAGGCTGCAAGATGGATTTAATCAGAGTTGGTTTTTCATAGCAAGTTCAGCCAGATGAGAAAGGGGCAAGTATACACATGGTGATTATAGCTGTATAAGAATAAAGATGAATTTACGGTGTTATTGAATTAAAGTATTGGAAGAAATGGGCTCAAAACATAAGGGGTGATGGCCACAGAGTAGGATGCCTGAAAGAAGCTTTCTGGAGAACTGCAGTAGCGATCATTATCGCTCTGATAATAAGGCTTCATAATGACTGTGAGAATGTCTGAGGTAGAGTAAAGGAAAAAAATGGATTTTGTTTCTCTGAGCCCCACTAAGAAGGGAAGAATGAATCAAATATGACAGATGACAGTAGATGAAATTATATCACTATAAATTTGGATATGGAAAGCAAACGGATCAGAAGAAAGAAAATGGAATATAGAGTAATCAGCATAAAAAGAAACCAAACAACGAAGAAGAAAAGTATGAGCCATACCTAAAACAGGGATAGTAAAACGTTGGGAATAAAAAGGTTGAAAAATAAATACAATGCCTACCTAATACAAAGACAGCTGGCTTAGCAGTACTAATGTCACATAAGGTGTACTTAGAGTTGAAAACCATTATTACAGAGAGAGAAGATAATATTTCATGATAATGGCAATCTGTCAGGAAGATGTAGCAATTTTAAATTGGTATGGATCTAGCAACTTAAGCTGAAACAATATAAATTTTAAAATGACAGAACTGAAAAGAAATAAATGAATTCAGATTCCCAGCAGGAGGTTTTAATACAATTCTCTCATTAGCTGATACAAAATAGAACAATTAGTCAAAAATTACAAAAAAAATTACTTAGACTATTTGAACAGCACAAAGAACAAAATTGGCTGATGTATATATATATGAAATTACAGACAATCTTATCAAGGGCACATGGATAATTTTTCAGAATTACCTATGTGCAGAACATAAATAATTCTCAACAAATTTCAAACGATTGAATCAGAGTGTAATTTCTGATCATGGTGATAATTAGCTACAAATAAAAACAAACACTAGAAAATTAAGCAATATACTTCTAAATAATTCATTACTCAAAGAAAAAAATTTGAAAATTAGAGAAAATTGTGTACTAAAAAGTAATGAAAGTACTCCATATCAAAATTTATGATACTTACAAAAAGCCATGTTTAGATAGAAACTTATAACCTGGATGGGTATGGTGGAGCATACCTATAATCCTAGCTACTCCAGAGATAGAGACAGGAGGATCACAAGTTCAAGGCCAGCTCAGCCAAGGCAAAGATCCTAGATAGTAGGTCTTATCTCAAAAACAAAATGACAAAAGGACTGGGAATGTGACAAAGTGCTTGTCTAGCTAGCTTGAGGCCCTGGGGCCATTCCCCAGTACTGCAAACAAATGATGTATAGCCTTACAAACATATGGTAAAAAATAAAGCAAAATAAAAAAAAAACAAGATAGGCTGAAAATTGATTATCTAGTAATTTACTTCAAGAAAGTTGAAAATAAATAATAATAATATAAATAATAAAATAAAGATAAACATAAAATTAAATTCAAAGAAACTAGATCAGAAAAAAAATAGAGATCTGAATAGAAATCAAAGAACTAGAAAGGAAGCATAAGATACAACTGGTCAACCACCAGAATTTGTTCTTCATATTGAATTCTAAGGTTTGTTTGTTTGTTTAGCAACAATAATTTTTAAAAAAAATTATTCATTTATTCACATGTGCATACATTGTTTGGGTCATTTCTTCCCCTGGTCCCCCTCCCCCACCTTCTTCCCCTCCACCTCACTTCCAGGCAGAACCTGTTCTGCCCTTATCTCTAATTTTGTTGAAGAAAAGACACAAGCATAATAAGGAAGACAAAGCGTTTTTGCTAGTTGAGTTAAGGATAGCTATACAGAAACATTCCTAGCATTGCTTTCATGTACATTTGTGCTACAACTCATGTTAATTCATCTCTAACTGATCTTTACTTGGTTCCTGATCCCCTTCTCATGTTAATTTCTGGCGCTTTAAGGTTTCTGTATTAGTTCCTCTGGAGTGGGGACATCAAACGCTTTCATGTTTTGGGTTTTCTACCTTTCCCCATATCTCCTGTATGTGTACTCCCTTGTCATGTGATCCAAGTCCAACCACATTGCTGCATTTGCCCTAGGTCTAAAGTCTGCACATGAGGGAGAACATACAATTTTTGGTCTTCTGAGCCTGGCTAACCTCGCTCAGAATGATGTTCTCCAGTTCCATCCATTTACTTGCAAATGATAAGATTTCATTCTTCTTTCTGGCTGAGTAAAATTGCATTGTGTACAAATACCACATTTTCTTGATCCATTCATCAGTAGTGGGGCATCTTGATTGTTTCCATAACTTGGCTATTGTGAATAGTGCTGCAATAAACATGGGTGTGCAGGTGCCTCTGGAGTAACCTGAGTCACATTCCTTTGGGTATATCCCAAGGAGTAGGATTGCTGGATCATATGACAGGTCTATGCTTAGATTTTTAAGAAGCCTCCAATTTTTTTCAGCCTGCATTCCCACCAGCACTGTACGAGGGTTCCTTTTTCCCCACATCCTTGCCAACACCTGTTGTTGGTGGTGTTTTTGATTATGGCTATTCTAACAGGGGTGAGGTAGAATCTTAGGGTGGTTTTGATTTGCATTTCCTTTATGGCCAGAGATAGTGAGCATTTTTTCATGTGTTTTTTGACCATCTGAATTTCTTCTTTTGAGAAAGTTCTATTCAGTTCAGTTGCCCATTTCTTAATTGGTTCATTGATTTTAGGAAAGTTTAGTTTCTTATGTTCCTTGTATATTCTGGTTATCAGTCTCTTGTCTGATGTATAGCTGGTAAATATTTTCTCCCACTTGATGGGTGGTCTCTTCAGTTTAGAGACAATTTCTTTTGTTGTGCAGAAGCCTTTTAATTTTATGAAGTCCCATTTGACCATCCTTTCTTAGTTGCTGGGCTGCTGGGGTTCTATTGAGGAAGTCTTTGCCTATACCTATTAGTTCCAGAGTGTTTCCTGCTCCTTCCTATAGTAACTTCAGAGTTTCAGGTCTGATATTTAGGTCCTTGATCCATTTTGAGTTGATACTAGTACAAGGTGATAGACATGGATCTAGTTTCAGTTTCTTGCAAATGGATAACCACTTTTCCCAGCAACATTTGTTGAAGAGGTTGTCTTTTCTCCATCATATATTTTTGGCACCTTTGCTTAAAATGAGGTGGATATAGCTGTGTGGATTCATGTCCGGGTCCTCTCTTCTGTTCCACTGGTCTTCATGTTTATTTTTGCTTTTTCAGGATGTTGCTATTTTGTTTGTTTTTAAGTGCCAGCAGTATTATTGGGTTGACACTACATATTGTTTGAGACTAAGAAGACATGGTGAACTGCATTATAGTTGCTTTATAAATGACTACACACATAAAGAAGAAGTCAGTTGTATTACCTATTCCCTCAAATCATTTTATTTTATTCCCAGTTTTTCAAATAAAAGTAAAGTCTGTAACCTTATATGGTGACTACACATGTAATTGAAGTTTAAGTGAAGTTTCCTTAGCTCTTAAGATACTAAATATTTTCCCATATATTGGCTAAAGACCTTTAACAGAACTCTATTCCTTTCCTCTCTTTTTTCTGACTTGTTGGAGCACACAACTTTTAATAACATTATCATAGAATTCTATGTTTCTCAAAGTTGTATCTGAATCTTTTCACAGCATATTGCTTCTGAAAATTAGTTCGACATCAGAAATTGGAAAGTAGCCTGCACAATTGGTGTATCATATCTACCTTTTGTTCTCTTTATAATATGCCATATTTATGGCATGTCATGATCCTAACATTTTTAGCTCTTGTTTCTCTAAGACAACAAAGACTAAAAAAAAATGTAGTCATTGGGTGGCCTTTTGAGGACTGACCTCACAGCTGGTCCCAGAAGTTGGGTGTCCACACCATGCAAAAATAAACACATCCCATCATTGTTGACACTAATTGTGTCTTTGACTTCTGTCTTCTCAGAAGATTAGCCAAGAATGAAATTGCCACCAGAGAGGAGCTCTTTCTCATCATTGGGGGTGGCCTCTGTAGCACAGGGTGAAGTCCAATTCCAACGTGGTATGGGGTAGTGTACATGGCCACTGCCTGTGCTATTCATAGTGTGTGGCAAAGGAAGGCAACATGCTTCTTGGGAAATCTAGCATCCATGACTCGGCGGGCAATGTTTTAGCAAAAGTTAAGAAAAAGTAATATATACAAAATCAGGCCAGAGAAAAAGACATTACTCAGAATTTCTTCCATTATAGATAATTATCTAAGGAATGACATTGAATGTAATGTTATATGCAATCAGATTGGTGAACTATTAACTTTTAAACACTACATATTTAGAGTTGAACTACTAATTAATAAAATGTGGCGCTGATGAGTCAGCAGCAGGGTGAGTACAAGTTGTAGTTAGCAGAATCATTTAACTTTCACACATTCTACTCTATCGGCTTCATTAACAACAAAACTGATATTTAGATTTCCATACCCAGGGCTGGTCTCATGGGCTTATGATCTATGTAATCACTCACTCAGCATCCCGTATTTAAAAAATCCCTACACCTGGCTTAATTGTCTGCTGTCAGTGTCTTTAATGACAAGTCTTAATGGTCATTACACAGGACTAGTCATTTTACACTGGGCCTTGCAAATTGAGAATGCAGTCCTGCATATACCATTCACTAACTCACTTGTATTTCTCCTCTTGTTCTGCTTTACTGAGGAAGAGTAGCTGTTTGTTGAGGAGATGTTCAAAATTCCAATACATTAAGTCATATGAAGAGAGATGTTATTTAATGATAAAGGTTACAGTTTATGAGGAATGCACATGTCATAAACCACTTTATAGCAAGCAATATAGAAACTGAACACGTTAAAATGAACAAATGACAAAAAAAGAAAATGTAGTGAAAGATGATTATAGTTAGGCTTTAATATATTTCTCTTAGAACAGAACAATTACAATCATTGAAAGCATTCAGCACAGACTGAGCAATTGAGAGTCCTTCCAGGAGAGAGTTACATTTTTCCATCTATGGAACATTTACAAAAACCAGTTATGTGCTTCTTCACAAAGAAAAATTTGAAATCAAAACCCTTAGGAATTTTATGGCTTACATTAGCTTAGCATAGTCCAACAAAATTGGATTATGTGAAAATAAAGAAGCATGTGTTTAGAAAATTCTTGAAACAAAGAGGAAATGTAAATTGGAAATTAATGTCAAGAAATCAATATGGAATAATATCCTAATCCTGAAAAACAGTAAGAATCAGAGGAAAATATGAGCTGTGAGTGATTTTAATTTTGAAGAAAAATAAGCCCCCCCAAAAAATCAAGAAGCAAAGTACTCAAGAAATAAAAAGAAACACAAAGTAAGCCAAAGTTAGGGAAAAGAATTTACAAAAAGAAGAAAATAATGAAGCAAAAAAAAAATACTAAAAAGGATCAATATACAATAGCCTCAAAAAAAATCAAATTCCTAGGTGTAAACCTAACAAAGGATGAGAATGACCTCTACAAGGAAACTATAAAACTTCTGAAGAAAGAGATTGAGGAAGACTATAGAAAGTGGAGAGATCTCCCATGCTCATGGATTGGTAGAATCAACATAGTAAAAATTTCTATACTCCCAAAAGTAATCAACATGTTTAATGCAATTCCCATCAAAATTCCAATGACATTCATTAAAGAGATTGAAAAATCTACTGTGAAATTTATATGGAAACACAAGAGGCCACGAATAGCCAAGGCAATACTCAGTCAAAAGAACAATGCTGGAGGTATCACAATACTTGACTTCAAACTATATTACAAAGCAATAACAATAAAAACAGCATGGTACTGGCAGAAAAACAGACATGAAGACCAGTGGAACAGAATAGAGGACCCAGATATGAAGCCACACAACTATAACCAACTTGTCTTTGATAAAGGAGCTAAAAATATATGATGGAGAAATAGCAGCCTCTTCAACAAAAACTGCTGGGAAAACTGGTTAGCAGTCTGCAAAAAACTGAAACTAGATCCATGTATATCACCCTATACCAATATTAACTCAAAATGGATCAAAGATCTTAATATCAGACCACAAACTCTAAAGTTGATACAGGAAAGAGTAGGAAATACTCTGGAGTTAGTAGGTAGAGGTAAGAACTTTCTCAATGAAACCCCAGCAGCACAGCAACTAAGAGATAGCATAGATAAATGGGACCTCATAAAACTAAAAAGCTTCTGTTCATCAAAAGAAATGGTCTCTAAACTGAAGAGAACACCCACAGAGTGGGAGAAAATATTTGCCAACTATACATCAGACAAAGGACTGATAACCAGACTATATAGGGAACTTAAAAAACTAAATTCTCCCAAAATTAATGAACCAATAAAGAAATGGGCACGTGAACTAAACAGAACTTTCTCAAAAGAAATTCAAATGGCCAAAAAACACATGAAAAAATGCTCACTATCTCTAGCAATAAAGGAAATGCAAATTAAAACCACGCTAAGATTCCACCTCACCCCTGTTAGAATAGCCATCATCAGCAACACCACCAACAACAGGTGTTGGCGAGGATGCGGGGAAAAAGGAACCCTCTTACACTGTTGTTGGGAATGTAAACTAGTACAACCATTCTGGAAAAAAATTTGGAGGCTACTTAAAAAGCTAAACATTGATCTACCATTTGATCCAGCAATACCACTCTTGGGGATATACCCAAAAGACTGTGACACAGGTTACTCCAGAGGCACCTGCACACCCATGTTTATTGCGGCACTATTCACAATAGCCAAGTTATGGAAAAAGCCAAGATGCCCCACCACTGACGAATGGATTAAGAAAATGTGGTATCTATACACAATGGAATTTTATGCAGCTATAAGAAGAACGAAATGTTATCATTCACTGGTAAATGGATGGAATTGGAGAACATCATTCTGAGTGAGGTTAGCCTGGCCCAAAAGACCAAAAATCATATGTTCTCTCTCATATGTGGACTTTAGATCAAAGGCAAACACAACAAAGGGATTGGATTTTGAGCACATGATAAAAGCGAGAGCACACAAGGGAGGGGTGAGGATAGGTAAGACACCTAAAAAATTAGCTAGCATTTGTTGCCCTTAACGCAGAGAAACTAAAGCAGATACCTTAAAAGCAACTAAGGCCAATAGGAAAAGGGGACCAGGAACTAGAGAAAAGGTGAGATCAAAATGAATAAACCTAGAAGGCAACACACACATACAGGAAATTAATGTGAGTCAACTCCCTGTATAGCTATCCTTATCTCAACCAGGAACACTTGTTCCTTCCTATTATTGCCTATATTCTCTCTTCAACAAAATTAGAGATAAGGGCAAAATAGTTTCTGCTGTATATTGAGGGAGTGGGAGGAGAGGGAGGGGCGGAGTGGGTGGTAAGGGAGGGGGTGGGGGCATGGGGGAGAAATGACTCAAGCCTTGTATGCACATATGAATAATAAAACAATAAAAAAAAAGAAAATGTGGTATTTATATACAGTGGAATTTTATGCAGCCATGAAGAAGAATGAAATGTTATCATTTGCTGGTAAGTGGATGGCATTGGAGAACATCATTCTGAGTGAGGTTAGCCTGGCCCAAAAGACCTAAAATCGTATGTTCTCCCTCATATGCAGACATTAGATCAAGGGCAAACACAACAAGGGGATTGGACTTTGATCACATGATAAAGCAAGAGAACACAAGGGAGATACGAGGATAGGTAAGACACCGAAAAAACTAGATAGCATTTGTTGCCCTCAACGCAGAGAAACTAAAGCAGATACTTTAAAGCAACTGAGGCTGATAGGAGAAGGAGACCAGGAGCTAGAGAAAAGGTTAGTTCAAGAAAAATTATCTTAGAAGGTAACACACATGCACAGGAAATCAATGAGAGTCAACTCCCTGTGTAGCTATCCTTATCTCAACCAGCAAAAACCCTTGGTCCTTCCTATTATTGCTTATACTCTCTTCAACAAAATTAGAGAGAAGGGCAAAATAGTTTCTGCCTGGTAGCAAGGGGGTAGGGGGGACAGGGAATGGGTGGGGGAGGTAAGGGAGAGGGTGGGGGAGGTAAGGGAGAGGGTGGGGGAAGGGGGGGAGAAATGACCCAAACATTGTATGTACATATGAATAAAATAAAAATTAAAAAAAAAAGGATCAATAAAGTATACATGCAGTGTTTTTTAAAGATCAGTGAGATAGCTTACTCATTCTCAAGTGGGCACAATCAAGAATGAATATTGAATAAATAAACCATAGTACAAATGAGAAAAGTCATGCCCACAGGAGATACAGGAGAGGTTAATCTTACAGTAAAAAAAAAAAATCAGTTGTCCACTGGTTAAATATGAGTTACCCAAATTTACTCAAGAATAAATGTAAAACTAAGTTATCAATTACTTAAGAGGAATCAGAAGGACAGTTAAATACACATAATTGAAAAAGGCAGCAAGATCAGAATGGCTCAAAGCTCAGTGTTAGCTGTTAAAAGCAAATAGAAGTAAGTAATATTCTTGAATGTAAACACCAAACTTAATAAAATGAGGTATCTTAATGTTTGCATATAGATTTTATGCAATTAGTTAGAATTCAAATGGTTTTGTAGGCTTTGTAGGGAAGAGTGATTAAGATGACTTTAAATTTCTGTAGAAGAGTAATTATTTGAAACGGTCAAGAAGAACTTCAAAAAGAAACAAGTGGAAACTACTGATTGTACCAGACCCCAGGTATATTATAAAGCTGTAACAACTGGTTTGATGGAATAGAATAAATATTCCAAATGTAGATTCTATTACACATAAAAAATCTAATGTATAATAAAGGTATTCATTTAATTCTGTAGGAAAGTTATGATTTTAAAATAAACAGTTGAAATGTAATGATACATTTTATTGGTGTATATTAATCGTACATAGTAAGGGGCTTCATTGTGACATTTCTATACATGGGTACAACGTTCTTTGATCATTCTCACCCCTCCACTATTCCATCTCATCTCCCTTCCTCTCCTGCTTTTTTCCTTCCCTTCCCCTCCCTACTAGTTCTCCTCTGTTTTCATGACTTTTTTGTTTGTTTGTTTGTTTGTTTTTAGTCCTCCTCCATAACTTCCACAAATGAGAGAATCATGCATTGCTTGTTTTTATGGGACTGGCTTATTTCATTTAACATGATGATCTCTACTACCTATTTTCCAGCAAACACATAATTTATCTCTTACTTATGGCTGAGTAAAATTCCATTGTATACACATACCACATTTCCTTTATCCATTTATCTGTTAATGGGCACCTAGGCTGATTCCATCATTTGGCTATTGTGAATAGTGTTGCAATAAACATGGGGGTACAGCTACCTCTACAGTAAGCTGACTTTGATTCTTTTGGATATGTACCCAGAAGTGGAATGACTGGATTCTATTATATTTTTAATTTTTTTAAAGAACTTCCATAATGATTTCCATAGTGGCTGCAATAATTTATATTCCCACCAGGAATATAAATTCCCCCCACATCCTCGCCAGCATTTGTTGTTGTTTTCTTGATAACAGCCATCCTGACTGGGTTGAGGTAGAATCTCAACATAGTTTTGGTGTGCATTTCCCTGATAGTTAAGGATATTGAATATTTTTTCATGTATTTATTATGAGTATAACTGCCAGAGCTTTCTCCCATTCTGTAGGCTGTTTCTTCATTCTGTTGATTGTTTCTTTTGCTGTGCAGAAGCGTTTTAATTTGGCACAGTCCATCTGTCACATCCTGTCTTACATCCTGAGTTACTGGAGTACTAGTCAGAAAGTCCTTGCCTATGTCTGTATCTTGCAGTGTTTCCCCTAGTTATTTCAAAATTTCAGGTATTGCATTAAAATCTTTGATCCATTTTGTGTTGATTTTTGTACAGGATGAAAGATAGGGATCTAATTTCTGTCTTCTACATGTGAATATCTAGTTTTCCCAGTACCAGTTGTTGAAGAGGCTGTATTTTTTCCAATGTATGTTTTTGGTGAATCTGTCAAGGATCAGGTAGCAGTATATGCTTGAGTTTATTTCTGGATCTTCTCTCCCATTAGTCTGTGTGTCAGTCTTTATGCCAGTACCTTACTGTTTTTGTTACTATGGCTCTGTAGTGTAGTTTGAAGTCAGGTATTGTGATACCTCCAGCATTGCTCCTTTTGCTCAGCATAGTTTTGGCTACTTATGGTTTTTTTGTGCTTCTATATGAATTTTGGAATTATTTCTATGTCTGTGAAGAATGTCATTGGAATTTTGATAGGGATTGCATTGAATCTATAGATCACTTTTGGTAACATGGCCATTTTCACAATATTTATTCTGTAAATCCTTGAACATGGGAGGTCTTTTCATCTTCTAGCATCTTTTTCAATTTCTTTCTTCAATACTTTGTAGAGGTTTTTAACATCTTTAGTTAACTTTATGCCTAGATATTTTATTAAAAAAATTTTTTGGTAGTACGAGATTTTGAACTCAGGGTTTGGTAGGCAGGTTCTCTACCACTTGATCATGCCTCCAGCCCTTTTTGCTCTGGCTGTTTTGGAGAGAGGATCTCGCTTTCTGCCCAGGCTGGTCTGGACACCATCATCCTATTTTATACTGCCCATTGCCACTGAGATGACGGTTGCACATCACTTCACACAACTGTTGGCTATTGAGATAGGGTCTTGCAAACTTTTTAGCCTTTGCTCTCCTCAAATCATGATCCTCCCAATCTCAGTCTTCCAAGAAGCTAAGGTTGCAGGCATGACCTATGAGTGTCCAGCTTACTCTGATTATTTTTGAGATAGAATTTCAATTTTTGCCATTGCCAGCTTGGACCATGATCCTCCTATTTATGCTTCCTGCAGTAACTGGGATGATAGTCACACACCACCATGTTCAGCTTTTCTATCGAGATGGGGTCTCATGAACTTTTTGCCTAGGTTGGCATGGATGTGCAATCTTCCCAATCTTGACCTCTCATAGCAGGGAGAACAGGTTGCATGCTACAATTACCAGCTATGGGGGTCTCACAATCTTTTTGCATGGGATGTACTCTAACTTCTATCCTCTTGATTTCCACCTCCCAAGTAGATAAAATTATGGACATTCGCCACTGTTGCCTGTTTTATTTTTTGAAGCTTTTGTGAAGGGGTTGCTTTCCTGACTTCTTTATTAAGTTCATTGTTGATACATCTTTAAAAATTAAATTGAATAATTACTTATCCAGTATAAAATTTTAAATTTTAAATTGAAATGAATTAAGGAATTGAAGAAGAAAACAAATTGTATTGAAAAATCTAGACCCAACACCAATCTACAAATGATAAAATACATATTTACTGGAAACAAAAATAGGAAAAAACAGTATATTTTTAATATAAGGGAACAAACACTGGATTTGGAGAAAATAATTAGAATACCATTGAGATAAAATATTGGTAGTTATAAAAGTGGCAGCAAAAGGCATGCAATAGAATAAAGTAGGCAAGAAATATATATATGTATATATATATATGCATATATATTAGACAACAGCATACCTAAGATCCCACAAATATGAAAAGATGCTCAGATTTACTAGTGGTTAGGGAAATACAAATGAAAGTATCCATGGACCTTATTGCACACTTACAAGGCAAGCAAAGAATTAATGAAAAGAGGTCGCCCAGCATTGCTGATGGAAGTGTGTATTGCCACTGATTTTCTGGAAACAATGTTGAAATTTAAAAAAAAATTACATGTTCTTTGGTTTGATATCACTCTTGGGAATGTACTTCATATAAATCAAGCCTGTAGTGAAGAATGACATGAATATATTGTATCCTTATTAGTAGTGGAAAAAGAATAAATAAATGGAAACATAAAGAATGGACATCCACTGAAGAATTTTGGCATAAATTATGCCATATTCAAACTGTATGATACTCATTAAAAAGAGTAAATCAGAACTAAATGGTTGAAGTCATAATGGAGAGATATTTATTTTTGAATAAACTATATAATATGGGTGGTTATACAGATATGTATTTTATAATGATTTTTCAAAAAATATTCATTTTATAATAGATAAATACCTATATCCAATTCTACATGCATGTAGAAATTAAGTGAAAGTTACATACTAAGTTGCTCTCAATGAGAGAATATATGTGGGTTTGGGAGAAGCAGCTTATGAGAGTGAGAGGTGGGGAAAGAAGAACCAAAAATGAAAAGACTGTACTTAAAATAAATAATAAATAAATATGTATTATGTACTAACATAAAATTATTCCTACATATGACAAATACAAATTAAACAGAAAAAGAAGACCAGAGCCTACCTAGTACACATATAGAGATCTTCCAAGAGATATTCCAGTTGAAGGTAGATATGGCTCTAAGGTCTACCTAGAAACAGTTGTAGTTAGTATGCCCAGCCTCAGTCTTATTCCTGCCTCCTTTACTTTGTCTGATTTTTTTAGTTCCACCATCAGCTGACTGAATGTACACAGATGGCATGAGACTGGAGCAGTTCCAGGAGGGAGAATTAGAGTGAATGAAAAAAAAGGCGTGTGTTTAATGGTTGTGGAGAGTCTTTTTCTGTGACGAAAATGTTTTGGAACCTCATAGAGATGATGGTTATACAACTTTGGAAATGTAGCAAATATCACTGGATTATATACTTCTAAAAAGTTAATTTATGCAAAGTAGATTTTTCCTCAATAAAAAAGATGTGAAGAATGTTACAGACAAATAGACTCTGAGATGCATATTCTGAAGCAAGCTGATGAGTGACAGCCATTTAGAAGCATATGCCAAATATACATAGATAAGTGTGTGTATTTATTTTCTGTTGCTAATAACACAGCCTGGGTAAATCAAGGAGCCACATCTGATGACGGCCTCCTTGGCTAGAAGAGTCTTGAGGTGGCTCAAGGCATTATATGTTAAGAAAAAGAGTGTGCATGTGTATATCTTCTGGTCTTTCTCTTCTTATAAAGCCACTATTATTAAATCATGTGGACTCCACCTTGATGATTTTATTTAATCCCAATCACTAAAATATGCATAATAATTTCTGCAACGTTAGTTCATTCAGATGGTAGATCTTCAGTATGCCAGGATAGCGTCCAATATGCCTTCTAGGACATAAGCCTCTCATTAATCTTTTTTCTGAAAAGTCATGCCTTGGCACAATTGCCACAAACTCTGAAGATCATTTGAATTTGCTGTAGTGTTTACACACTCCCGATGCTGTGTTACTTAGATTCACAGCCAACTTTGAAACGTCTAACATGTCAATCAAGGCAGAACTGTCCCCCTCTGGCTTAAAATGGACCCATTTGTAGCTCTGAGTTAATATTTCTCACAATTTCATTCATCTGATTCTAAAGTACACTCTCTGGGAAAACAAGACCATGTATCAACTACAACTCTTGGAATACCCATGTAGCAAGGACTAGGTCCCCTGCAGTATCAATGCATCAATCTCCAGAAATAGCACTACCATATCCCTGTCTTAGCTAGTTCCTGGACTGTTAAAGTATTTATTTAGCCCAAAATGTCCAGAGTGCTGGGCTAACTAGTTAACCTTATCTGAAGGAACTTATAAGCAGAAATCTATACAGACACCTCTTATCCATCAATAATAGTACAGGGGCTTGTATTAAGGTCCTGGACTTGGTCTCTGTTTTGCTTCTTCACCAGATTTGGTCATCAGCAAACTCTTTCAACTGAGATCCAGGTTCTTCCTCCTGATGCCTGTGCACCCAGGGCTGGCACCATGGGCAGTTTGAAGGGCACCTGGATCTTCTAGTTCAAAAATTATGCACTGGTACGCCTGGTGATCAGCTGTCCAAAAAAGTCTATGAAAAAAAGTACAAACTTCTGAGAGTGTAGGGGAAGAGGGGAAGACAGAAAGCGAGAAAGAGGGAGAGGGAGGGAGGAAGGGGGGGAGAGAGAGAGAGAAACAATAGGTCATAGCTCATATCCATGGTCTTGGATGCTTACTCAAAATGACTATGTTAGTATATCACTAAGGGGTACAGTCCCCAGAGAAGCTGTAGAAATTTATGCTCAGAATTGATATCTTCCATCTGTACAGACTTCTGAGCTAGCTTATCTTGGATTAGAGCTACAAACTCTTTTCTATCTACTGGATTAAAGCTCGAGGTCCTTAGCTGACCATTCTTTTTTTTTTTTCTTTTATTATTCATATGTGCATACAAGGCTTGGTTCATTTCTCCCCCCTGCCCCCACCCCCTCCCTTACCACCCACTCCACTCACTCCCTCTCCCCCCCACCCCCTCAATACCCAGCAGAAACTATTTTTCCCTTATTTCTAATTTTGTTGTAGAGAGAGTATAAGCAATAATAGGAAGGAACAAGGGTTTTTGCTGGTTGAGATAAGGATAGCTATACAGGGAGTTGACTCACATTGATTTCCCTATTCTTAAATCAATAGTAAAAATGGACAATTGCCTCCCAGAATAGTATGTCTGCATCATTCACCTACTTGCTAAACTAATAGGATGTTGTTTTTTCCACCACTGAATTTACACAAAATAAATCCATTTGCTCCTACCCAAGCACTACAATTGCCACCATGATACTTCCTGGCATCTACTTCCTATACCATTGTCTCAAAAACAGATGATTTTCCTAGGAAGTTCTTTGTTACACATCAATTTTCTACAGTATCTCAGCAAGAAAAGTAGCTTGTGTAAGCTTGCAAGGGGAAATCCAGTGTGAATGGAAAATCAAGTGCCTTTTATTGATCTGATACCTCTAATCAGGTTCCTGGATTTTTCTACCATTTTTGCCTTTTTGAGCTTCCTAATACTTAATTATTAACCGTAAGTATTTCTTTCTGTAATTTTAACAGCCTTACTTCCATTTAATTTTACCACATTCACTATATATCCTGCCTGTGCTATATCCAGTTTTACTGTCTGGTTTCTCTCTTCTGATGTTTGGGTTTCTGGGTGCTTCTGGAAAAACCACAAAAGCACAGGTTGATATCATTGGAACTACGGAGTTTATCTTAGTCACATTTCCAGTGTTGGAATTGGAGTTAGGATCTTGGAAAAAAAGAGGTGAGGTTAAAGAAGAGTCAAATCAAGGAATCTGTTAGAGGAACCTGGTTTGCAAAGAAGAGAAAAGGAAAGACTAGAGATACCATGAGGAATGAGAGAGAGTGGCTGCCTCTGACAGCCTAGCTTCATTGTAATGTTCTAGTTGAGTTTCCTTTCCTTTTTTATTGTTTATACATTTATTTATATGTGTATACATTGTTTGTTCCAGTAGCTTAAGAAGAATTTTGTTCTTTGAAAATCAGTGCTTCTTCTCTAAATGTGTCTGTCCTACCCTTGCAGATAGTTTGGCTTGCATACCAACCAGACAGGTGATGCCCAAAGTCACCTTGCTGGACAGCAGTTTCCATTGGCTATCTTGCTGTCAACTAACTCATGCATTTTCACTGTGATGTAACTTTTAAAATGTATGGATATTTAACCATGTGAGTGTTTCAAATGTGCATTTCCTCACTAGCTTGCAAGTTTCCTTCATCTCTGTTTATACTCTCAGAGTCCAGAATTTATGACCATTTCCATAGGTGATGATGTCTAGGTCCCATTGGGTGGATAAATGAATACATAGATAACTCATTCTTTATTAGTCTTTAGAAAGATGATAGTAGCAAGAAGTTCTGGAGCTTCTGAGCGCTCAGAATGAGGAAGCCAATGAGAGCAAGAAGCCTAACAGAGAAATAACTGGTGGAGTCTCCCCTCTAGAAAAGACCAAGAGAATGGGTCAACAGAACCAGCCACTCCTGAGGTCAGAACCTTAGGCAGGCTGGAGGGTCTTCTAACATTCTAGAATCCTCCTGCAATCTCCCCTTTTGACCTCCCAGTGACATTCAGAAGGTACCAAAATAAAACCAACCAGAACCCTTTAATTATATTTGCATTTTAAAGACAGGGGAAATATATTTGCAGAGTCAAACATTGTTTTACCAGTAACTTTACTACCAGCAATCTAAAAGACATCTCATTAGTTTATTTTGTTTTTGTTTGCCTTTCTTATTTCTGGAATTGAGGCTACTCTTTAGAATAGCTCCCAGGTGGAAACATGGGAGACTCCTGAGTTATTAAACCCACTGCTATGGTCTTCACATTCAAAAATGGCAAACATAAAAGGTGACTTCTATTTAAACTGGCCAGGAAAATATTTGGGGGCAGAAAATAAGAGGCAAGAATCCTCAACACACTTGCAAGAAATGCCTAAAAGTGGTCCAACCCTTTGCTCTTAAAAGTTTTGGCATCTAAAGAAAAACTTCATAAGGCCACACCTTCATTTGACTGAATATATGGTTTTAAGATACTAAGCTACTCATTTACAGGTTTCTGCTGAAATTTTCAACCACATTTTAAGCACAAAACTTTGTGGTTCATGAGTTAACAAGATGGCACTAAAGAAAATATAGGTATTCCTCTTGCTTTGCTTGGAAACTTCGGATTGTAACGATCCCGGTACCCCTTCACCTTCAAAGTGACCCTTTGGGCTTGAAAGGCATTGGTTTGCTAATTGTTGGTTTCAGGATACAGTGTTCCACAAGCTGTTTTGTTGTTTTTTCTATGGTCTGTGAATGATATGCCTCAAGGAATGGTGGCTGATATTTTTTTATCCTCCTCCCTAATTTTCTCACTAAAATGTTTAATTAGTGAAAAGGCAACATATTTATAGACATAATAAAACAGTAGAAGAGAAATTGTTTTAAAATATTCGTGACATGTTATATTTATATATTATGTACAGACATAAATACACACATACACACATATATTTAAAGGATACTTTAAATTCACATACTTGTGATTCAAAAAACATATAGTTGTATTTCTGTCACACAGGATGAAAGTAAACTGACACATGAACAACAAATTCTTGGAGATGTTCCAATATAAAAGTATATACATTGCAAAAATTGTGAAGGTAATGTCTAGTGTAACATTTAAATAATACTTAAATAATTTATACTTAAATAATTTAAGATCTAAGAAGTACAATATATTGAAGGCCTATGATGCCAGCAGTGGATCCTATTCATCCACTTTATATGCAATATCTTATTTCTCATTAGGAGCTTGATGTAGTGTCAGCATTCCCATTTTAAATATGTGAAACTGGAGTAGAGCACCTGCCTAGCCAGCATGAGTCCACTAATTCTAATCCTAGTACTGCAAAAAAACCCAAACAAAATAACCCATACATATATATGAAGACAGCATAATGAAACTCACCAAATGCTGTTTGAAAAAGGGGAAAGGAGAATGGAGGGAATGGAAATATATTGGAGGCATAAACTTGTTCAAAATAGATTATACACATGTATGGAATTTTCACAGTAAAATCTTCTATTATTAGTGAATGCTAATTAAAAAATGAAATTAAAATTTAAATATATGCAATTTATAAATATATAAACTATATGTACTATATACTTATAATTTACATCAAGGCTTTGCATATATAATTATAGATTTAGTTCTAGGTAGTAAATCTGCTTGTTATTAAAAATGACATAGATTCAAAATTTATTTTGTAATGTGGAAATAAGGCTTAGAGAAGTTAGAATGAGTTTTAATCGAATAAAAGATGTTTGAATAGTCATGCCAATATTTTCCAAATTTTCTCTGATCTTTGGAGATAATTTAAAGGTGATGATGGAATGAAAATTAGCGATGCATTATTTTGAATGAAAAGATTAATGGTCTCTGGACCATTTTTGTTGCCAAAACCTTAATAAATGCTTCCAAACCAGAGGTCAGTGGAAGCTAAAAAGAAAAGCACTGGAACCAGGAGGGCAAAGAAATGTGCTCTGGAGGACTGCAGAACCATGGCGTTTAACCGTTACAAATAGCATGTAGGAAATGTTTTATAGGGTCATTCAGTGAATTATGTTATAGACAAAAATAATTAAACAAAAAAGCTAATTTAAATTGAGAATAGTATTGTATTTTTAAAACCGTAAATCAGATTCCAATTAGATGTTAGCAGTAAGAGTTGGCCACCTACATAAGAGAAAATGTAGGTTCTCACGGTTGCCAAGCTATTTTTCTTGGGTGCACTTGGAATGCTTTGTTCATGTCCCATGCTGTCAGAAGTAAAAACAAAAAGCAAAGTCTCTATTCTCACACAAATTTACAGTGACTATATTTTCCAAGATCAAACTACATTTTTTGCAGTGTTTTTTTAGACTTTAGTGAAAGCATAAAGAAAACTTTCAGATTTCAAAATTCATTTAGATGCAAAATTGATTCAGTTAATTCAATTGAGGCACTTTCCCTTCACCTTTGATAGGAGGTGATTAATATGCAATGATATATCATACCAAAAAGCTAATATCAAGAAAAGAATCTAACAGAATTCTACAAATGCCTTCTAAGTGGTGAATATGTTCAAGGACAATCACGTGTTCATGGATTGAATATTAGTATTTGGCAGGACCCACCTGTGTGAAAGATATTTTTAAAGACACACGTGTGTGGGATTCCAAGATGGTGGCTAGAGGTAGGAAGCAGAAAGCGACCCTCCTATAGTGAAATCTTGGAGAGATGCTGGAGACACACTTTGCAGGCATAATCACTGAGAAAAGGCATAACTTTGACCCCTCCACATCTCCAGCCGGTGCAGAGAATCTCCACTTCATGTTAAATGGAGAAATGAGGAGGGCGCCCAGGGCCGCCAGTGGCCGGCGCCCATATGGCTTGGGAAGACGCAGACCAGGTGAGCTTCGCGGTACTGCAGTACCCCCACAGACAAGCCTGGGCCAGGGCAGCATAGCCCCCTGGACAGACTGACCTCCACCCGGGAAAAAAAGAGAAACTGAGTAATAAGCAATAAGAACAGTTAAGACACGCTGGAAAGAGGGTGGGGCGCCCTGAGCGCTGAAGATTGGGGAAGGGAATCCTTCCCGGGACTGTTAATAAACAAGCCGGGCGGTCAGGAGAGCCTCTGGCGGGAGCAGGGCGCGCACCCAGCAACCAGGAGCAGGACGCTTGTGAGAGTGGAGGAGGGAGGAAAACTTCACAGGAGAGGAGGGAAGACCCACTTCCCATGTGAACTGTAAATAAACATGGCGGCTGGCAGGAGCAGCAGCACCGCCCAGTAAGCAGGAGCAGGAAAGCTTCTGAAAGTGGCAGTGGGAGGAAAACTTCAGAGGAGAGGGGGGAAGACCCACCTCCCACATGAACTGTAAATAAACACGCAGGCCTGACAACCCGGCGGCAGTGTCACCTTTCCCAGTGCTTGGAAAGGGGAAAGCCTGTAGCAGAGGCTCCCGCAAAGGGGAACTCTGAGCAAACAAAGCCTGTGGGACCAGGTGAGTGCTAGCTCACCCCAGAGATCTGCATAAATAACACCGCCAGCTACAGGCTGAGAGCAGCAGGCAGGCAAGCCACAGTTGCAGATACCACTCTCAGAACTGCCTCCAGATGCTTTTTTTTTTCTTTTTCTCCCTACCTTTGATGAGAGAACAACCGAATTACACCTGCAAGCCGAAAAACTTACTGAAACTGTATTGCATTTGAACTGGGGACACTTGGTGGGGCTTTGTGTGTGTGTGTGTGTGTGTGTGAGTGTGTAGTTTTGTTCTACTTTATGCATCCCCTTTGATGAGAAAACTACAGAACAACATCTGAGGCACCAACTCCAGGACTGGAGATTGAGATGGACACCCAAATTATTAAGACTGAAACTGCATTGCATATAAACTTGGAAGTTTTTTGGTTTTTTTTTTAATTTTCTATTTTCCATTTTATTTTAATTCAATTTTATATATAGATATTTCTTTCATTTACATATTTTTTTTTAATCTTTGATTTTCAATCCTCTCTGTCTCTCTAATGTCTGTTCAGCTTACTGTCGATTAGTACACTAACACTCCCTGTTTATACCTTTGAAACTCTCTTGTCTGATACCTTGTTCTGCTTTCTCCCTCTTGTCTGTATATTTGTTTTCCCCTTTTCTTTAACTTCTTGCTTTCCATCTCAGCTCACCCTTCCATTCTAAATATTACCACTGTTATTATTACAAGCTAGAAAATAATTGCACACAGTACAAGGACAGTAACAACACCAATGACAATGATGGGAAGACAGAAAAAACAGGGAAACCAGTTTCCCCACAGCAAAAAATTAGTATAGGAACCAGAGGGGAATGAAGAGAACAGAAACTCAGATCCAGACTCCAACAAAATGAAGATAAACTATGCCAAAGGACCCAATGAAGCCCACAAGAATAATTTAAAAGAAGACATACTACAAGTACTCAATGAGAATTTTATAGAGATGATACAGGATACGGTCAACCAAAATGTACAGGAGACACTCAAGAAATTCCAAGACAATAAAAATAGAGAATTTGAAAAAGCAAAACAAGAAATAAAGGAAACCATAGAAGCACTATGTATAAACACCAAAGTGAAAGAGAGAACACATGAATAAACGGATAAATGAACTCAGTACAAAAATAGACAACATTAAAGAAGAAAACTGCCAGGATATGGAAAACTTCAGAAAAAAGAAAGAAACAGAACTGCAAAACAAAACGGAAGGCCAATCCAGCAGAATAGAACAAACAGAAGACAGAATCTCAGAACTTGAAGATGAAATGGTAATTAAAGGAAAAACTGAAGAACTACTAATTAAACAACTCAAGACCTGTGAAAAGAAAATGCAAGGACTCACTGACTCCATCAAAAGACCAAACTTGAGAATCATGGGCATCGAAGAAGGAGAAGAGGTGCAAGCGAAGGGAATGCGTAATATATTCAACAAAATAATAACGGAAAATTTCCCAAATCTAGAGAAAGATATTCCCATACAAATGCAAGAGGCCTCCAGGACACCAAACAGACCAGATAAAAATAGAACTACTCCACATCATATCATCATTAAGACAACAAGTTCAGAAACTAAGGAAAGAATATTGAAGGCTGTAAGAGAGAAAAAACAAGTAATATACAAAGGTAAACCCATCAAAATCACAGCAGACTTCTCAACAGAAACATTAAAAGCAAGAAGAGCGTGGGGTGAGATCTTTCGGGCACTGAATGAAAATAGCTTCAACCCCAGGATACTCTACCCAGCAAAGCTATCATTCAAAATAGATGGAGCAATAAAAGTCTTCCATGATAAGCAGAAACTAAAACAATATGTGACCACAAAGCCACCATTACAAAAGATTCTGCAAGGGATCCTGCACACAGAAAGTGACACCCAACTTAACCATGAAAAGGCAGGCAGCACCAAACCACAGGATAAGACAAAGCAAGACAGTAGAGAGTAACATCAAGTTAGGTACACACAATCAAACCTTCAAACAACTAAGACAACTAAATGGCAGGAATCACCACATACCTATCAGTACTAACACTTAATGTTAATGGACTCAATTCACCCATCAAAAGACACCGTTTGACAAAATGGATTAAAAAAGAAGATCCAACAATTTGTTGCTTACAGGAGACTCATCTCACCGACAGAAATAAGCATATGCTTAGGATGAAAGCCTGGAAGAAGATTTACCAAGCCAATGGCCCCTGAAAACAGGTAGGAGTAGCAATACTTATCTCTGACAAAGTAGACTTCAAACCTACATTGATCAAACGAGATAAAGAAGGACATTCCATACTAATAAAAGGGGAAATAGACCAAAAGGAAATAATAATCATCAATCTGTATGCACCCTATGTCAACGCATCCAGTTTCATCAAACATACCCTGAAAGACCTAAAAGCATATATAAATGCCAACACAGTGGTTGTGGGAGACTTTAACACCCCATTATCATCAATAGATAGGTCATCCAAACAAAAACTCAATAAAGAAATCCAAGATCTAAAATATGCAATAGATCAAATGGACCTAGTAGATGTCTACAGAACATTTCATCCAACCTCTACACAATATACATTCTTCTCAGCAGCCCATGGAACCTTCTCCAAAATAGATCATATCCTAGGGCACAAAGCAAGCCTCAGCAAATATAAGAAAATAGAAATAATACCATGCATACTATCTGACCACAATGCAGTAAAAGTAGAACTCAACAACAAAAGTAAAGACAAAAAACTTGTAAACAGCTGGAAACTAAATAACTCATTACTTAATGAAGAATGGATCATCGATGCAATAAAAGAGGAAATTAAAAAGTTCCTGGAAGTCAATGAAAATGAAAACACAACCTACCGGAACCTATGGGACACAGCTAAGGCAGTCTTGAGAGGAAAGTTTATAACCATGAGTGCATATATTAAAAAGATGGAAAGATGTGAAATCAATGACCTAATGATACATCTCAAACTCCTAGAAAAACAAGAACAAGCAAATCCCAAAACAAATAGAAGGAGAGAAATAATAAAAATAAGAGCTGAAATCAATGAAATAGAAACCAAAAAAACCATACAAAGAATTAATGAAACAAAAACTAGGTTCTTTGAAAAAATAAACAAGATCGATAGACCCCTGGCAAACCTGACTAAAATGAGCAGAGAAAAAACCCAAATTAGTAGAATTAGGAATGCAAAAGGGGAGGTAACAACAAATACCATGGAAGTCCAGGAAATCATCAGAGACTACTTTGAGAACCTATATTCACATAAATTTGAAAATCTTAAAGAAATGGACAGATTTCTAGATACATATGATCATCCAAAACTGAACCAAGAGGAAATTAATCACCTGAATAGACCTATAACACAAAATGAAATTGAAGCAGCAATCAAGAGTCTCCCCAAAAAGAAAAGTCCAGGACCTGATGGATTCTCTGCTGAATTCTATCAGACCTTTAAAGAAGAACTGATACTAACCCTCCTTAAACTGTTCCATGAAATAGAAAGGGAAGGAAAACTGCCAAACACCTTTTATGAAGCCAGTATTACACTTATCCCCAAACCAGGCAAAGACACCTCCAAAAAAGAGAACTATAGGCCAATCTCCTTAATGAACATTGATGCAAAAATCCTCAACAAAATAATGGCAAACCGAATTCAGCAGCACATCAAAAAGATTATTCACCACGATCAAGTAGGCTTCATCACAGGGATGCAGGGCTGGTTCAACATACGAAAATCAATAAACGTAATAAACCACATTAACAGAAGCAAAGACAAAAACCACTTGATCATCTCAATAGATGCAGAAAAAGCCTTTGATAAGATCCAACATCATTTCATGATAAAAGCTCTAAGAAAACTAGGAATAGAAGGAAAGTTCCTCAACATTATAAAAGCTATATATGACAAACCTACAGCCAGCATTATCCTTAATGGAGAAAAACTGAAACCATTCCCTCTAAAATCAGGAACCAGACAAGGATGCCCACTATCTCCACTCCTATTCAACATAGTACTGGAATTCCTAGCCAGAGCAATTAGGCAAGAAGAAGGAATAAAAGGAATACAAATAGGTAAAGAAACTGTCAAAATATCCCTATTTGCAGATGACATGATCCTATACCTTAAAGACCCAAAAAACTCTACTCAGAAGCTTCTAGACATCATCAATAGCTATAGCAAGGTAGCAGGATATAAAATCAACATAGAAAAATCATTAGCATTTCTATACACTAACAATGAGCAAACGGAAAAAGAATGTATGAAAACAATTCCATTTACAATAGCCTCAAACAAAATCAAATACCTAGGTGTAAACCTAACAAAAGATGTGAAAGACCTCTACAAGGAAAACTATACACTTCTGAAGAAAGAGATTGAGGAAGACTATAGAAAGTGGAGAGATCTCCCATGCTCATGGATTGGTAGAATCAACATAGTAAAAATGTCGATACTCCCAAAAGTAATCTACATGTTTAATGCAATTCCCATCAAAATTCCAATGACATTCATTAAAGAGATTGAAAAATCTACTGTGAAATTTATATGGAAACACAAGAGGCCACGAATAGCCAAGGCAATACTCAGTCAAAAGAACAATGCTGGAGGTATCACAATACCTGACTTCAAACTATATTACAAAGCAATAACAATAAAAACAGCATGGTACTGGCAGAAAAACAGACATGAAGACCAGTGGAACAGAATAGAGGACCCAGATATGAAGCCACACAACTATAAGCAACTTATCTTTGACAAAGGAGCTAAAAATATACGGTGGAGAAATAGCAGCCTCTTCAACAAAAACTGCTGGGAAAACTGGTTAGCAGTCTGCAAAAAACTGAAACTAGATCCATACATATCACCCTATACCAATATTAAGTCAAAATGGATCAAGGATCTTAATATCAGACCCCAAACTCTTAAGTTGATACAAGAAAGAGTAGGAAATACTCTGGAATTAGTAGGTAGAGATAAGAACTTTCTCAATGAAACCCCAGCAGCACAGCAACTAAGAGATAGCATAGATAAATGGGACCTCATAAAACTAAAAAGCTTCTGTTCATCAAAAGAAATGGTCTCTAAACTGAAGAGAACACCCACAGAGTGGGAGAAAATATTTGCCAACTATACATCAGACAAAGGACTGATAACCAGAATATACAGGGAACTTAAAAAACTAAATTCTCCCAAAACTAATGAACCAATAAAGAAATGGGCACGTGAACTAAACAGAACTTTCTCAAAAGAAGAAATTCATATGGCCAGAAAACACATGAAAAAATGCTCACCATCTCTAGCAATAAAGGAAATGCAAATTAAAACCATGCTAAGATTCCACCTCACCCCTGTAAGAATAGCCATCATCAGCAACACCACCAACAACAGGTGTTGGCGAGGATGCGGGGAAAAAGGAACCCTCTTACACTGCTGGTGGGAATGTAAACTAGTACAACCACTCTGGAAAAAAATTTGGAGGCTACTTAAAAAGCTAAACATTGATCTACCATTTGATCCAGCAATACCACTCTTGGGGATATACCCAAAAGACTGCTACTCCAGAGGCACCTGCACATCCATGTTTATTGCGGCACTATTCACAATAGCCAAGTCATGGAAACAGCCAAGATGCCCTACTACTGACGAATGGTTTAAGAAAATGTGGTATCTATACACAATGGAATTTTATGCAGCCATGAAGAAGAACGAAATGTTATCATTCGCTGGTAAATGGATGGAATTGGAGAACATCATTCTGAGTGAGGTTAGCCTGGCCTAAAAGACCAAAAATCATATGTTCTCCCTCATATGTGGACATTAGATCAAGGGCAAACACAACAAGGGGATTGGACTATGAGCACATGATAAAAGCGAGAGCACACAAGGAAAGGGTGAGGATAGGTAAGACACCTAAAAAACTAGCTAGCATTTGTTGCCCTTAATGCAGAGAAACTAAAGCAGATACCTTAAAGCAACTGAGGCCAATAGGAAAAGGGGAACAGGTACTAGAGAAAAGGTTAGATCAAAAAGAATTAACCTAGAAGGTAACACCCACGCACAGGAAATCAATGTGAGTCAATGCCCTGTATAGCTATCCTTATCTCAACCAGCAAAAACCCTTGTTCCTTCCTATTATTGCTTATACTCTCTCTACAACAAAATTAGAAATAAGGGCAAAATAGTTTCTGCTGGGTATTGGGGGGGGAGAGGGAGGGGGCGGAGTGGGTGGTAAGGGAGGGGGTGGGGGCAGGGGGGAGAAATGAACCAAGCCTTGTATGCACATATGAATAAAAAAAAAAAAAAGACACACGTGTAAAACTTCATTTTCTTAACAGATGTACCTTTGCAAACAATTTTGATGCTACAGAGCACTAACTTTGAACTGTTGACAATATCTAAGGGAAAGATGTACAATTTAATTTCAGAAAAAAACCCAAAAATTTAATTGGCATTTATTCGGAGGGTATTTTTTTTTCTTTTGACTGTACTGGGGTTTAAATGTAAATCCTCACCTTTGTTAGGTACACACTGTCCTGCTCAAGTCACAAACCCAGCTCTTTTGCTTTAGCTATTTTTTAGACAGGGTTTTGAGGTTTTCCTCCAGCTGGCCTGGTCATGTAGTTGGGATTACAGGCACGTAGTTCAACTCCTGTCCTGAGATAAATTCTTACCCAGTCTGAAATCTTTGGTCTTTGATCAAAGTGTTTAGTCCGTTAATAAATCATATGGTTACTTATGTACTGGGTTATAACCATCTTTTTACATTTTCTATTTTTCCCTCCTGTTCTGTCTCTTGTCTTGCCCTCTACTGGATCAAGCTAGCATTTTTTGGTTGTGTCTTTCTCACCTATATGCTTGTTAGTTATACATATTTAATTTTTTTTGTGCCCTACTGGAGCTCAAACCCAGTAGCTTTGTGCATGCTAGGCAAGTGCTCCTATATCAAACTACATTCCCAGCCTTGTATTTAATATTTTTAGATGTTCACACAATTATAATGTATGTTCTTGGTTTATTAAAATTTGGTACTTTTTCCCCTTCCCAGATAACATTAGGATCTTAGATTATTTCTTGTTCATTTTTTATTTTATATATATTTTGAACTCCACATATTATTATTGTTATTATTATTTTTAATCATTATTAATTCTTCTTCATTTGCAGCTTGTCCTTTTCATTGCTTCCTGAGTTTTCATATTTCTATCTTCCTTGCTGAAGAACTTCTCCTGTCCCTTTTATTAAGTGTAGTTCTGATGGTGACAAATTCTCTTATTTTTTGTGAGTCTGGAATGCCTTTGCTTCTTCCTCATTTTTAAAGAGTATTTTCACTCAAAATAGGCTTAGAAGTTCACAGTTGTTTTCTTTTAGCCTTTTAAAGATGCCATTTTATTGTTTCTGTATTCTATCATCATTTCTGTTGGAAATCAGTTAGTCTTACTGTTGCTTCATTGACGTTTTAAAAAAAATTTTTTGTGGCACTGTAGTATGAACTCAGGGCCTTATGCTTGCTAGACAGGCACTCTACCACTTGAGCCACTCTGCCAGTCCTCTGTTGTTCCTTTGAAATAATGTATCTTTTATCTTCTTACTGATTTTAAGATTATATCTTTGTCATTGGTTTTTGTGATTCTTACTGTGATGTTCCTTGGTGTGATTTTCTTTTTATTCTTTCTGGCTTGGGATTTCTAAATTTTCTTTCTTCTTATGACTGGCACATAAAAACTGTACATATTTATGGGGTACTATGTAATGTGAATATGGTCACATCAAGTTTAATTTTGGTCACATCAAGGTAAGCATATCTAGCTCCTCAACCATTTACTGTTTCTTTGTGGTAATGACATTTGAAGGCCCTTTTTCTAGCTTTTTGAATTACACAGTACACAACTGTTATTTGAACCTCCCTACTGTGCAACAGAACACCAGAATTCCTTTCTCCTATCTAACTTCGTACCCAGTGACCACCCTCTTATCACCTCTCCCTACCTTCATTCTTCTCAGGCTCTGGTTGGCACTATTTTACTTTCAACTTCTTTGAGATCAATTGTTTTAGATTCTACATCTCAGGAAGATCATATGCTACTTGTCTTTCTGTGCCTGGTTTATTTAGCTTAGCATAATGTACTCTGGTTCCATCCACGTTGTTGCAGATGATAGGATTTCACTCTTACTATGGCTAAATAGCATTCTGCTTTATACATGTACCTCACTTTCTTTATCCTTTCATCAGTTGATGGAAACAGGTTGATTCCATTTCCTGGCTATTTTAAATAGCACTGGAATAAATATGGAAATATAGATGTCTATTTGACACACTGACTTCATTTCTTGTAGATTTCTGGAATCTGTGGCTTTTTATCTTTTGTTAGTTTTGTAAGCCATTTTATTTTCAAATATTGCTTCTGAATTCCCCATGAAAGTGACCAAGTCTTTTGTTGCAAATGGAGTTTGCCTGTCCTCAACCACCTGATTAAGTCTTACTCATGAAGGCTGTCCACCTGAAAAATCTGCATCAGGAGAGGGGAAGCAGTCTAGGTGGTCTGAAACGATTTTCCTCACTTACCGACTTAAATCATCTCATTGTCCTGCTCTTTCCATGTCTTGATTTTGAACTCAGGGGATCTTTAGGATTTCTGTCAGAAGACATGTTCTTCACTCTTCACTCTCTTTCTTTCTGTCTCTTTACATTTTCAAATCAATTCTGATTTCAATCTTCTATAAGTTTCTTAGAATTTCTGATTCACTGATGGCAATTTTTAACAGTACCATTTTTGATTAATTCTCCTTTTGAAACTGCTTACATTCTTTGAGAAGAAATAAGGAAGACAAATGCATTTAGTCCATTATCAGCGATAGATGTCATCAGTCCACTAATTTGTGTTGGAACTCCTTTTTATGTGGATTTTCTTCCTCCAAAACTTAGATGTTTTGTAGCAGAATCAACAGGCCTGGTGACGTTTTGGATAAAGGCCTCATTGTAAGTTTTAAGGTATGGATTTTTCTCATTTCACATAATTAATAACTTGAACTGTGTTATTGGAAAATTAAAAATGAAATAGTCATCATTATTAAATACTTCTCTGTGCAGTTTTATCCTCTTACAATGTCAAAATAAACATAATTCAGATTCCCACTAAAATAGCTATTAAGTTTAATGAGAAACTATTTTCTACATATTCATATATTTTATTTTTAACAATAGGCTTTGGGGGCCTGCATAAGCAATGTTATTTATTATGTACTTATTCAGAAGAAGTGGAAGGCCTTAAAATGAGAGGCCCTTTATCAGAGACAAAATCTGATTCTACTGAGTGCTGGTAAGGGGATTTACATTCATTTCAGCTCTTTTTTTGGAAAGCAATTCAATAATCAAAGCTGAGAACTTAAAAATGTTATAAATCCTGACGCAATAATTTCACTTCCAGGAATGTTTACTGAGAAAATAGTTGGAAGTTTAGTCAAAGATGCCAATTGATCAGCAAACTTGTTTCCTGTTCTTCCTGTGTGTACAGTGACCAATTTTCCACCTCCCTTATAGAAAGGTGTTGCCAAGTGGCTGAATTGGAGCTGGAGCAAAGAGAAGAGAAGTGATGTGCACCATACTGAGTCCTGGTCATCCCCAAATAAAATCCCCCATGCATGATTTTCTCCCTTTACTGTCATCTCGTGGTTCAGATGTTCATGACCAGTGTGTTGACATTGGAGATGTCAGAGCTTCACTGCCTGATCATGGAGTGGCTTGCCTACCTGGTCTATAGGATGATATTGAGCACAGCTCCCAGTCCTACCACCAGCCAGAGAAACCTAGCTTGGAATTTTATTATTAAGCCACTAATATTGGAGATTTCATCCATTGAGGCATATTTACTTTACTGCATTGTCTTGCCTTATGTAGATTTAAATACAAAATCATTTAAATCAACAAAAAAAGCTTTATAAAAAAAAAAATCATTCCACTATCTATAGGCTATGAGCTAGTATTCAGATTACAGACTTAATATATGTTGTCTAATTTATAAATATATGTATACGTACAAATATATAAACAAACATCACACACATATACGTACATAACATTCATATGTATATATATTATGATAGCTCTGATTATAGATTAAACAAATTAAATTTGATTTTTATCCCATTTAGTTTTTTTACCTATCAAGGTAGAAATTATTTTGCAGATGACAAGACTGGGCTCAGAAGAGTTAATTAATTTGTGTTAGGTCACTGACTCAGGACCTAACCTAAGTGTGACTGGCTATAAGTTTGTCTTTCCATGGCGCAACTCTAGCTGGTATCTATTTACTTCCTCATGGCTCCCAAAGCAGTCAGCCTGAAATACTCTCAGCTAGTACAAGAGCACTGCAATGTGACTCATAGTAAGTCCTGGTATCCTCCTGGTCACACAGTCTACTAGAGGCATTATAGCTGTACTTGTCCATCCTCCTTCTACTGTGACTCTAATCGAGGTAGCCACTTAATTACAGTGTAAATATTGTATTAGTCTGTTTCCTTTGTCATATCAAATGCTTGAGGTCGAGGTAATGCTTGAAGAAAGAGGTTTATTTAGCTCACAGTGTTGGAGGCAGATATTCTAAACAGCATGGCTTGGCTCTAGCTCTGGCTCTGGTCTCCTTGGCTGCATCACTTCATGGCAGATGGCACCATGGTAGAGCCTGTGCAAGAGAGAGAGATCACATACAAGGCAAGAAGATGGAGTTGGGAGGGGCTGTTCTTGCTCTTTTATAATACCCCTGTTTTCAGAAATAATTGAGGTTTCACTAGAACTAACTTAATTCATTTCAAGGGCAGGCCCTTAATGACCTAATGACCTCCCACCAGGCCTCATCTATTAAAAGTCCCATCACCTCTTAGCATCACCATGCTGAGGACTAAGCTTCTAACACACAAGCCATTGCTTGCATGCATCAATGTTCTAACTTCATTAATGGTTCTATTTAAATTTGAATTTAAAGATGTCAGAGGATCCAAGATGGCAACTAGGGTACAGAAGCAGTTAACCTAAACTCCGTGACTCCTAAACCTTCCTGAGAAGCTGGAGCCACACTTGAGTAATTCTGACTGCTTCTAGCCAAAATGATAACTGCCATCAAAGTAGATGCAGAAAAAATTCAAAGACTGACCCACAAATCAGCCTTTAATTGGACCTAACAGCTGTGAGTGACCCACAGCCAGCAAGTGGGTCCAGTCCCAGGGAAATCCTCCTTCCCCATGGTGACTTTTTTTCCTTCCTTCTTTTCTCCTCCTCCACCAAGTGGAAATAAAGCACCAACAAGAATCAAGGCTTCAACACCCTAAACCCCTAGCCTGTGGAAAGCTTTCCCATAACACATTACACTAAGAAAACTTGAGGGCTGCCACCACTGCTTCAGCTGCACTGCTGGCTTCAAACCTACCTCTAAGACATTCAACAGACCAAACAGGTGAGCACCATGCATCACATGGAATTCCCCCAGCCACCCTTGGGATAAACCAGCACAGCCCCTGGGCAGACTGACACCCCCTAAAAAAAACTGAATAACAAACAGCAAACTGTAATCTAGCACAACAGCAGAAGGGGCAGGAATGCTGAAAGTGCACCAGAGAAAGGCGGAGGGGCAAGGAGTTAATCTCAGCACAAACTCTCAGTAAATAAGCACTGGAAAGGCAGGAAGGCCAGAGCAGGCAATAAGCCACTCCTGGAAGCAAGGGAGGTAAGGGATCACAGAACACATCTCCTGAGCCAGTGAACAGTACCCAAAGTCAAACTGCCTCACAAAATTTAAAAACAAACAGCAAATCATCATAATACACTGACAGCAGAGGGGACTGACAGAACACTGACCCTGCCCCAAAGAAAGGAGGCAGGGCAAAGAAATAAGCCTTCAGCATGGAAATCCCAATAAATAAACACAGCAAAAAGCCACTACCAAAACAGGGCAACTAGTGGACTATAGAAATTATCTCCTGAACCTGAGGGCAGCATTCAAACTTAAACTGCCACACCTTGCTGGGGGAGTAGCTGACCAAGCAGCTGCAGCTGATGGGTAACACAGCTATCACATGGGGAAATCAATATCTCTGACCACCCTGCATGATCTGGCAAAGCTACCTCACCTCACAATTTCAGTTAAACTGGTACACAGAAGAACAAAACACTGCTCACAAGCCAGTCACCTGGCAAGACCACGTCAGAGCTTCTGCTTATATGCCAATACCAGGACTGGATGCTGGGGGAGTAACTCCAGAACTTAAACTAAGACTGAAATTCTATTGTTCCTGAACCTGGTGTTTTTCTTTTTGTTTGTTTGTCTGTTTTGTTTTTTGTTTATTTGTTCATTTTTTTCCATTGATTTCTTTGGATTTTTGTTTGTTTGTTTTGTTATTGTGAGTTTTCTATTTTTATTTTTATTCTATTATCTTTTTTCTTTTTCTACTATCAACTTTACCATCATCATCCTCTCATCCCTACTCTCACCCCCTTCACTCTCCCTCTTTCTCCTGTGCTAAAATCCATTGCACCTCTCCTCAACAACTCATTCTGTCCCTTCTCACCCACTCTCTTCCCTAGCCCTCACTTTCCTCTCCCATACTCCCCCACCCTGTCACCAGACTACCTCACCCTCCTACACACTCATCACCTGCTGACCAACCAACTATATCAACTTTACACAAACCCAAATCCCCGCAATCCCTAACACAAACACCCTCTACTACATCAACAGAAATACACTCAAACACACACAAGGACCACAAAAACAGCAGCTCCCTGCACTGTTTTCTCCACTCACCCACCCCACTTCAATGATTTATTTCATCAATGGGTCATTGATGAAATAAAAGAGGAAATTAAAAGGTTCCTGGAAGTTAATGAAAATAAAGACGACCTATCAGAACCTACAGGACACAGCAAAGGCAGTCCTAAAAGGAAAGTTTATAGCCATGAATGTATATATTAAAAGGACAGAAAGATTTCAAATAAATGACCTAATGCTACATCTCAAACTCTTAGAAAAACAAGGACAAGAAAACCCAAAACAAGCAAAAGGAGAGAAATAACAAAAATAAGGGCTGAAATTAATGAAATAGAGGCCAAAAAAGCCATACAAAGAATCAACAAAACAAAATGCTGATTCTTTGAAAAAATAAACAAGATTGACAGATTCCTGGCAAATCTGACTAAAATGAGGAGACAAAAAAACCCAAATCAGTAAAATCAGAAATGCAAAGGGGGAGATGACAACAAACACCATGGAAGTCCAGGAAATCACCAGAAACTACTTCGAGAACCTATATTCAAATAAATTAGAAAATCTTAAAGAAATGGACAGATTTCTAGATACATATGATCATCCAAAACTGAACCAAGAGGAAATTAATCACCTGAATAGATCTATAACACAAAATGAAATTGAAGCAGCAATCAAGAGTCTCCCCAAAAAGAAAAGTCCAGGACCTGATGGATTCTCTGCTGAATTCTATCAGACCTTTAAAGAAGAACTAATACCAACTCTCCTTAAGCTTTTCCACAAAATAGAAAGGGAAGGAATATTGCCTAACACATTCTATGAAGCCAATATTACACTCATCCCAAAATCAGACAAAGACACCTACAAAAAGGAGAACTATAGGCCAATTTCCTTAATGAATATTGATGCAAAAATCCTCAAAATAATGGCAAACCGAATCCAACAACACATCAAAAAGATCATTCACCATGACCAAGTAGGCTTCATCCCAGGAAGGCAGGGGTGGTTCAACATATGCAAATCTATAAATGTAATACAGCACATTAATAGATGCAAAGAAGAAAACCACTTGATCATCTCAATAGATGCAGAAAAAGCCTTTGATAAGATCCAACATCATTTCATGATAAAAGCTGTAAGAAAACGAGGAATAGAAGGAAAGTACCTAAAACATTATAAAGACTATATACAACAAACCTATAGCCAACATCATACTTAATGGAGAAAAACTGAAACCATTTCCCTTAATACTAGGAATGAGAGAAGGATGCCTACTCTCCCCACTCCTATTCAACATAGTCCTGGAATTCCTATCCAGAACAGTAAGGCAAGAAGAAGAAATGAAGGGCATAAAAATAGGTAAAGAAACTGTCAAAATATCTCTACTTGTAGATGACATGATCCTATACATCAAAGACCCAAAAAACTTTACCCAAAAACTCCTAGACACCATAAACAGCTTCAGCAATGTGGCAGGAAACAAAATCAACTTACAAAAATCATTAGCTTTTCTATACACCTACAATGAACAAATTGAAAATGAATATATGAAAACAATTCCACTCACAATAGCCTCAAAAAATATCAAATATCTAGGGTTAAATTTAACAAAGGATGTGAATGACCTCTATAGGAGAACTATAAACCTCTGAAGAAAGAGATTGAGGAAGACTACAGAAAGTGGAAAGATCATCTGTGCTCATGGATTGGTAGAATCAACATAGTAAAAATGGCTATACTTCCAAAGAAAATCTACATGTTCAATGCAAAACTCCAATGACATTCATCACAGAGATTGAAAAATCTATCCTAAAGTTCATTTGGAAACACAAGAGACCGTGAATAACCAAGGCAATACTCAGCAAAAACAGCAATGCTGGAGGTATCACAATATCCAACTGCAAACTACTTTACAAAGCAATAGCAATAAAAACAGCATGGTACTGGCATAAAAACAGATATGAAGACCAGTGGAACAGAATAGAGGACCTTGGAATAAATTCACACAGCTATGCCCAACTTATTTTTGGCAAAGGTGCCAAAAACATATGACTGAAAATAGACAGCCTCTTCAACAAATGTTGCTGGAAAAAGTGGTTATCTGCCTGCAGAAAACTGAAAGTAGATCCATGTTTACCACCCAATGGCAGTATTAATTCAAAATGGATCATGGACCTTAATATCAGACCCAAAACTCTGAAGCTAGTACAGAAAAGAGCAGAGAATACTCTGGAAGCAATAGGTATAGGCAAGGACTTCCTCAATAGAACCCCTGCAGCTCAGCAACTAAGAGAAAGGATTGACAAATGGGACTACATGAAATTAAAAAGCTTCTGCACAACAAAAGAAATGATCTCTGAACTGAAGAGACCACCCACAGAGTGGGAGAAAATATTTGCTAGCTATACATCAAACAAACGACTGGTAACCGGAATATACAGGGAGCTGAAAAAACTAAACTCTCCCAAAATTAATGAACCAATAAAGAAATGGGCAACTGAACTAAACAGAACTTTTCCAAAAGAAGAAGTCCAAATGGCCAAAAAACACATGAAAAAGTGCTCACCCTCTCTGGCCATAAAGGAAATGCAAATCAAAACCACACTAAGAGTCTACCTCACCCCTGTTAGAATAGCTATCATCAAAAACTCTACCACCAACAACTGTTGGTGAGGATGTGGGGATAAAGGAATCCTCATACACTGCTGTTGGGAATGCAGCTAGTAAAACCACTCTGGAAAACAATATGGAGGTTTCTTTAAAAACTAAACATAGATCTACCATATGATACAGCAATCCCACTCCTAGGAATATACCCAAAGGAATGCGACTCAGGTTACTCCAGAGGCACCTGCACACCCATGTTTATTGCAGTGCTATTCACAATAGCCAAATTATGGAAAAAGCCAAGATGCCCTACTACTGATGAATAGATTGAGGAAATGTGGTATTTATGCACAATGGAATTTTACTCAGCCACAAAGAAGAATAAAATCCTTGTCATTCACAAGTTAATGGATGGAACTGGAGAACATCATTCTGAGCGAGGTTAGCCGGGCTCAGAAAGCCAAAAATCAGTTGTTCTCCTTCATATGCAGACTTTAGAACTAAAACAAATGCAGTAGTATTATTGGACTTGGGTCACATGCTAAGGGGAGAGCACATATGGGAGGAATAGGGAAAGGTAGGAAACCCAAAACTTGAAAGTGTTTGATGTGCTAACTGCAGAGGAGCTAAAATAGTAACCTTAAAATGACAGAGATCACTATGGGAAGGTGATAAGGAAGTAGTGAAGAGGTCCAGTAGCGATGAATCAATTTGGGCTGCAGTAACACGTGCATGGAAGCAAAGCTAGGAATCTCTCTGTATAGCTATCCTTATCTCAAATTAGCAAAAACACTATGTGTGTTTCTTATTTTTGCTTATGTCTTCTCTTTAACAAAATTGGAGAACAGGGCAGAACAGGTTCTGCTTGGAAGTGAGGGGGGTAGCGGGGAGAGAGAGAAGGTGGGGGGCAGGGAGGAGAAATGGCCCAAACAATGTATACACATATGAATAAATGAATAAATAAAAAATAAATAAAATCCAGTTCAAAACCCAAAAATAAGTAAATAAATAAATTTAAAGATGTCATATGTCCATAAAAAGATGGGAGCAAATATATTTATTGCACATTTTTTCAAAATATTAAATAGCCTTTCACTTTTTAATAAAAACAAAGTAAAGTTAGTCATGGTCTAGCTAAAGTATTCTTAAAAATCCATGCATGGTTCTTGGTCAAAATATAGATCACAAGGAAGCAGAAACATCATGGTAATTTTGATGCAATGATTCTAGAGTTCAGATTATCCATCTTAAACACCATGGCTAACATGTTCTATATGTTGATTTGTGATTCATGCACACCCTTTCTAAAAGGAGTTTTCATTTTTTCCTGATGTCTGAAAACCCTAATTTATTTTTCTCACAAGATGTATTATTGAAGACATCAAACTCCTCCTACTATGAAAATTGATATTAACTAAGAAAATTAACCTTTCTTAGTTAATATAGAACAATTCCCTGGATACCTACCATAGGCTGACTTCTATCCCACTGACCATTCAAGTACAACTTCATCTAACTTTAAATTTCCAACATGAATTTTTATTTGGCAATATTAATTTAGGGGAGAACTGATCCTAATGATACTTTCATCACATATTGGAACCAAACCAATTGTCTATCAACCACATTGAAGTCTGAACAACCAAACTGTGCTATATTTATCTAACAGAATATTATCTGTCAATAAAAGCAATGAACAGATACATGCATGTAAGTCAATCATTAAAACCATTATGTTCAGCAAAAGAAGTTAGACACCAAAGACAACTTACTATACAATTCCAATTCTACAAAGCTCAAGAAAAGGCAAAATTAACTTTTGGAATAAAAATCAGACTAGTGGTTGTCTCTAACAGACTGAAACTAGAAAGAGATGTGAAGGAACTTTCTAGAGTAATGGACATGTTTTATATATTGATTGGAAGTATCAAAATTCATCAACACTTATTGAGCTGCACATTTAAAATCTATGTGTTTTACTATACATATTTCTACCTTAATTTTAAAGTACATTTACAAAAGACGATGGTTACTCTATTTCCTAGTGTTACTTTAAGTCCTACCAGCTTTGAAGCTGTGCCGTGCGTTCACATGGACACAGCACAGATCCACCAGCCAAGAGTGATTTGAAGGGAACATGAGAAAATTCTCTCCTGGGTTAGACCACCTACAGGGTTAAATTCCAAGCATCCCACAGCTCTCTCTACCATGCTGGCTAGCAGCTGGATACCTTAGGGACCATGGCTTCCTTGCAAGTCAGGGTGACTGAAAACATCATGTGGGATTACCGGGGTTTTGCTTGTTGTTTTTTTTTTGTTTTGCTGGGCATTTTTTTAAAAAAGAAATTTGTGGAGGCCATAATTTGATATGATTTTAAAGAAAAATGTGAATGTAAACACAATGGCAGGCTAATAAAAGAAAACTTGCAGTAAGATATAGGAAAATTTACTTCCAATACTCTAGAAATGAAATAAAATCACATATTTGGAATTTGTGAAGAATTTTTTCATAGGTCTTAAAAGGGGAAAACAGTATTGTTCACTTCAACTAAATTCACCCTGAACAAAACACTGGACTCTTCTTTGTTTTTGTTTTTTGAGATGAAGTCTTGCTCTGTAGCCCAAGCTGGCTGTGAACTTGATCCTCCAGTCTCAGACTCCCAAGTACTAAAATTACAGAAGTATACAACACCACCAGGTTCATACTGGACTGTTTTAAATGTTTCTTACCATGTACCTCTTTTATTTAATTTTGCTCAGTTTTCTGTTTTTTAAAATAGAAAGCAAAAAAAGTAAAATGAAGCAATAGTTTCAAAAGCATTGATTAATGGTTTGTTTAGACATCTTAGAAGATAGGTATTAAAGTGCCACTAGTGAGCCTCTTCACAAATAAACTAATGACAACCTTTTTGTTTTAATTATCTTTGCACATCCAGCATTCATTTGACACATGCCTGGTTCATAGTAGGTATTGAAAACGATGGATGGATGGATAGAACAGAGACTTTGGAGTATCCATTGCCTACATCATCGCAGACTTGCAAAGAGAACAATTGGCTTCTGTTTCATGGAAGTATCAATTTGGACCTTATGAAAAACTGAAGTTAAAAGGTTGCAAATCTTGTACTTTGGCCTCTGCCTTGTGGCCTTTGCAGCCATTGGGTACAGAAGCAGGAATCTAACTTGCTGAGTTATCTGGACTACAGAAGAAAATGAACACATAAACGTCTGACAGATGCCCAATGGAAAAAGCAGATACTCCAGTAAGAGAGACACCACATAGTCTTCAGGAGAGTGAATTTTTCTCCTTCTTTTTCTCATTTCAGCCTTCTTAATTCAGTTTTACCTATAGAAGCTGTGATCTATCAATAAGAAAAAAATGTTAACATTGATTAATAAAACCACAATACTATTTAAAATTTGCTGTTCAGTATTTGACTTTATTCCCAGAAGCCCTGCAGTTTACAGCAATAGTCAAAGGAGTGAATCTTGTTGTTACTGTGCTAAGGGTAAATGTTTTGTTTAGACCAATGTGTTGATTGACAATTTCATGTAATTTGAGGAATGCAAACCCATGTAATTCCTTCTTACATTACTAACTAGTCACATTTGTTAAGTTTGTCTATATAGAAGAAACAACCAAAACACATAAATGCCATGCAGTATAATTTTTCAAATATTTTAGGTTTAGGAATTTTTATTCAATACTCTTCTCACAGTCTTTATATCAACTATGACAATTAGACCCATCATTAAAATTTGGGAAAAATAAAAGAGATTTCAAAGAAATGAAAAGGCAAGGGTTAGCTAGGAAATATAATTAATTGTTCTGTTTTAGTCACAGGATACCAGTGCACATTCTGCTTGGGAAATGGCACCTCTCATTTTTTCTCAACTGAAACCTTAAAACTACAACTTTCATTTTTTCATCATTCTTCTGAGAGTGAGTAGTACATTTGTGAGTGATTAATGAACTATTTTGCTTACTTGGGGTTGGCTCCTCACTGAGTAGATCTATGGGATGAAGACTTCACAGTGCAATGGCAAGACTTTGTTACATCATAATTGAGCCATTTATCAAATATACTATTTGTGATATGGTTTTCTTAAAGAGTAATTAAACTTACAGATATATAGATGACTTCATAAGTACTTAAAATATCTTTTTCATTTATTGTAAAGTGAATGCCTAAACTTACAGATATATAGATGACTTCATAAGTACTTAAAATATCTTTTTCATTTATTGTAAAGTGAATGTCAATTGAAAAAATTATTCAACAATAAACCTAGTTATAAATTATACTAGTTTTATCTTGGAAAATGAATATGAAACAGTGGAATCCTACTTAGCAAGAACATATTTCAGAAAATTTTTTATTTTTCAAAATTTGGAGCAAATGGCTATGGTGTGTCAGCTGCACGCATCTCTCCTGAAATGTGAATTTTATTTTAGGAAATGAATGAAGCCACCCCCTTTTTTTCACTTTGTTATGCTCTGCATGTCCCTGTGCCTTTCTTACCACCAGGCAGTCATTCGATCATCTTGTTCTGCCACCATTTGGCTCCCACCCATTATCTGAGCTGTTGCTGGTGTTTTTCCTTGTAATGTACTTCCCCAGGGCCTCTGAGCTGGACAGTGGTCCCCTTGTGTTCCAGTGTCTCAATTGATACTCTCTATTGCTATCTTTGCAGTCCTTTAGGTTTCATTTTTCTCAAATAACCTGTTATTTTGTGAGGTCCTGTTCTAGTTTTGAATAGTCTCTATTTCCAATTTTAAAATATCTAAATCCATAGGAAACTTTTCTATCATGGTGGTCAACACTCATTCTACCACAAAGACCAATTCTGGCCTCTCTTGGCTTGTGGCTTCTCACTGTTTGATACCAACAAAAGCAAAGATTCTGCCCATTTACCTTAATAAAGTATGAATTTGAATATGGAGCAGAGCGTTTGAGCTATTACAGGAAAACATAATTACAAGGAGGATTTGGCTCTGGTTTTGAATCAGCCTGAAATTGTAGGCAGATCCCTTGACCCCCACCCTGGATGCAAAGCCACAAGACCAAAGGAGGACATCATCTCCTGATGCCAACTCATCAGATTTAAAGAAAAATAAGGCATTCTGCATGTCTTAAATGTCTTCTAGTTTGTAGAATGAGATCAGATATCTTCCCATTTTTAATAGTCTCCCTAGTGTGCCACTTTATAATTGTACTTACCGTTTTCCTTTATCCTATGGGTAATTAATCTGGCCTATTTGAGCTATTTAATCAAAATTTATATTTCCATCAAGGAACTACCATCTTTAATTTTTAAGATATTTCTTTCTAAAATAAAATATACATTTTTCAAATACAGAAGTTATTTTTCCAAAAAAGGGGACTTTGCCACACATAGGTAAAAATGGACATTTCAAAATATTTGATGGTGATGATGCTAACAGTGACAAAAATTCATGTTTTCCAGACCTATTAATTTTGTGCTTCTTTTATTTCTGATATTGGCCTACCTTTTAACTCATCATCACTTTATATCATCTAACTTTATTATAAACTGTTTAAAATACTTTTACATTTTAAAACTTGAGGAGACATATCATCTCATCCTTTCCTTCTGAACATAGCTGTGCCTAGAGTATCCAAATGAACAGATAACCATTTTGACTTTAAAAATCTTCCTCAGAAATATATTCTTAGCTATCTAAAAAATTTAATCTAAATAACCAATATTTTAATCTTTGGGGTGATATGTATGGTATAGTAGGAAGATCTTATCCTTGGCAACGAGGTCAGATAGTACTATAAGAAATTTGTCATCGATTCAGTCACTAATTATTAGTAAGTTTTTTATACAGGTATAGTTCTATCACAGCAGCAATACGAAGATCTATTTGTGAATAGAGAAAAGTGTGATGAAAATAGGAAATGCCACGAGAAAAAGCCTTAAAACTAGAAATTTTTTGAGTGTGTACAAAATTCTAGGTATGAAAAAGAATCACCTGCCAAAAAATGAGATGTCTATAGGGAACGCAATCTTCCAGTGGTATCGCTAAGAATCCACAGTGGATACAGTCAAGCAGAAAATGCTGAAATAATTTCCAATAGATGTCCACTAAGTGACCAGCTGGCTTTAAACTCAATGAGTGTTGTAACCTATACAGTTGATGCAATAGAATGAGCTATTGCATACAAAATTACAACAAGACCATAAGTAAAGACTGGCAAGGATTTGTTTGTTGTGGACCCACAAACTATTATTATTGTGGATCATTGCAGAAGGTCCAAGACAGCGGGAAACCTAAGTCACACCAAAAATATTACCCGACTAGTAACTGAAAGACTGTCACTTGTGGAAACCCTGAGATGATTTCTGAGAACAGATTTCACATTGCTCACCAAAGAATGTGCTGACCTGATAAAAACATTAGACATTGTAATAAAACCAATAAGGACACTCATAAACTATGTAGGCCAATCACAAAGTAATTGAATAATGAAGGAATACCTTGAAACTTTCTCTCTGATAATTAAAAATTTGATTCTTTTTGAAAAGACAAAGGTTCAAAGAAAATTGTACAAAAATAATAGATCAAATTTATCCCTCAGTTGTCCATATGTAGAAAAGGGAATTCTTTCTTTGTTTTTCTAACCATGGCTGGTATATAATAAGGAAGAGATCTGTGTTTTCTAGAAGGCTGGTGTGTCTAAGCATGCCAATAAATTTACTGTTTGTTACTTGTCTCATATCCCTGAAAAATGACAATCTCCATTTTCTCAACAAGATCACCATAAAAATTTCCTGAATGCAGAAACTTTCAAGATTATACATTTTTCAATTTTTTTTTCAGCACTTAAGATTTACTATTTTTGGGAGAGTAGTACTGGTGTTTGAGCTCAGTGCCTCATACTTGCTAAGCAAGTGCTCTACCACTTGAGTCATGCCCCATACACTTTTGATTTAGTTCATTTTTCAAATAAGGTCTTGCACTTTTCCCCCAAAAGTCAGCCTTGGAACAAGACCCCCCTATGTCTATCTTCTGAGAATTGGGATTACACCTATCCACTCCCACTCCCAGTTTGTTTTATGAGATAAGGTCTTGCTAACTTTTTGCCTAGAGTGGTCTAGAACTATGATCCTCCTATCCCTGCCTCTGGAGTAGCTGGGAAAAGAAACAAGAGATTTGACTTAAGCTATTAAATTCAATATAAAGGAAGGCTACAAGGCTGGGACCAGTGGTTCAAGTAATTACTTGGGAAGAAGATATGGGTAGGCAGATGGTTCGAGGCTAGCATAGGCAAAAAATCCATAAGATCTCATCTCAAACAATAAAAGGAGGGTTGAGGGTGTGGAGCTATCATTCCAGCTATGCAGGAAGCATAAATGGGAGGACTGCAGTACAGGCTGGCCTGACATAAATGCAAGACCCTCTCTTAAAAATAACCAAATCAAAAAGGGGGTGTGTGTGGGAGAATGGCTCAAATGGTAGAGTGTCTGCCTAGTAAGGACAAGACCCTGAGTTCAAACCCCCAGTACTGGAAAAAAAAAAAGGAAGTCATAATATCTGACAGAATTTGTAAGATAAATCCGTCTTTCTTGAATGATAATTTCGGGGAAAGCCCCCACAGAATATTCAGATGTATATTTCATATTATAAAGTTACTCTTTTCAGTAAGAGCCATTTTTAAAATACTTTTTTAGAATGAGAATGAATAAACTTTTTTTAGTCAGAATTTGAGGAAAGTTAGGATAGAATGAACACAGAAATACATGAAAAGATAATTACCCCAAAATTCCAAAACTGGTAAAAGGAAATAAGTCATAGAAGCTCAGGCAGTCCCAAATGGAATGAGCTCAATTGGGTACATGGTAGTGAAACTGCAGTTCACCTAAGTCAAAGAGAATCTCTTAGATATTGGGAGATAAAGCATCATCCTAAAAGAAGTCATAATTAAAATTATAGGTGATTTTTTTCCAGTAACAATGAAATCTAAAAATTTCCTAAAAATTGAAGAAAATATCAATCTACTGATAAGAAACATTTGTAAATCTCATTGAAAATAACTTCTGTAAAGTGAAAAAAAAGATGGTTAGAAAACAAAGCATGAGATTGCCCAAAATATAATCTTATCATTTGAAATTTTGTATAAAATACTTCTGTCAGAATGAGTGGAACTCTAGGGCAGGATCTATAATGCAATGAGAAATGAAAGGCAAGGAACATATCTTAATATTTTCTTTAAAAGTTCAATTTGACTCAAATGAGAGCAAGCCCTCTTGTTACGGACTGAATACCTGTGTCCCTTCAAAATTCACATGCTGAAACTTTAATCTCCAGTGTGATAGCATTTGGAGGTGAGGCCCATGGGAGGTAATTACGATTAGATTAGGCCATGAGGGAGGAGGCCTTCATGATGGGATTGACTTACTTATTACAAAAAGGAGGAAGATACACAAGATTCATCCTTCCACTATGTGAGGACACAATAATTTGGGAAGAGAAGGGGGACTAATTTTTACTGATACATATTACATTATACATAGTAAAGGGTGAAAACCATTGTTTTGTACAATTAATATATGCTAATAAAAAAGGCTGCCATCTTCAAGCTAGAAAGAGCACCTTCTTCCAGGCACCTTGATTCCAGCCTCTAAAGTGTGAGAAATAGAGGCTTGTTTGTTTAAACCCTTTGGTTTATGGCATTCTTCTACAGCAGCCCGAACTGACTAAGACATGTCCAAAGATAATAAATGTGGCAGGTAAGGGAGGTAAGAAGATATTTAAAAGTTATTTTGATAAGTCTTCAATTCCTTTGGCCAAAAATCTTTTCAGGAAACATATTTTAGAATGGCTACCTATATTGGACCTATCCCGAAGAAATTCTGAGAACCTTAGGACATCAGATTCATTGCAACATGCTCATTTTACAAATGAGGTCCCCCTGTCCTCAAGGAATATGCTCCAATACCCCCAGTGGATGCCTGAAACCACAAATAGTATCCAACCTTAGATGTACTAAATCTTTTCTCTCTCCCTGTCAAAATATCTTTATACTGTACTCCTTCTTCTTGTGGTGATGTGACCTGCACAATGTCTACTTGAAGAGTCAAAGTAAAATGAATGTACTGTGATGTAGCATTAGATTACTACGTAATGGTGACACAAGCATTGCAGTAGTCTATAGTCAATATGACTACTAACAGGCAGGTAGCATATACAGTGTGGCTACACTGGATAAAGGGCTTATTCCTGTCTTGGACATAGGGAATGGGACAGTGTGAAATTTCTTCATGCTATTCATATTGGTGCATGATTTAAAACTAATGAATTTTATTTCTGGAATTTTCTACTTAATATTTTCAGGCCATGATTGACTGTGAGTAATTGAAATCATGAAAAGCAACATGACAGGTGGGTGTCTGAAACTCTGTTACATGAGCTATTAGTTTCTTACTCAATCTCTTGTAGCAAAAAGAAATATTTATAGACAATCCATTTTCAAAGAGAACAATATTGCTCCATTGGGTTGTAATCTCCTTTTTAGTGGTAGAAAAAAATTCTTAGCTATTACAGTGGTTTGTGGCCCTCCAGAGTTCAACCCTATCTAACACAATCTTATTCCTTAGTGCTTAATTTCTTTCCTTAGGAAGACTTTAAACTTAATTTTGTTTTTAGCAGAATGATAATGAGAAATATTGTGATAAGATGGTGTTTCATTTATTCATCATCAGTTAAGCATTTTTTTCAAGAATATTTATTGAATGCATGCTCTGGGCATAGGCTTTTTTGCAGTAGGTTGAAAAGTGAGTAGACGTCAGGTGAAGAGATGAAGTCATCAAATGTTGGCAACTCTCAAGAAACTTTATTGTGAAAAGGGAGAGAAATATAAAGAGCTAGGTAGGAACATGTATGAGTAAGAGAGGTTTCTTCTTTTTTTTAGGGAAGAGACTCAAAAATTAGATGCCAAAGAAAGCGAGCCAATAGGGAGAAATGGATGGTACAGAAGGGAGAGAAAAGGACCTGGGAAAGCTATAATAGATTCAACCCTCTTTCCTGATCTTCACTAATGACAGTTTGGAAAGAAAAAACAAATTCAGATCTTTTCCTTTGGATACAGAAAGCACGTCAGGGAGAACAGTCTAGAAGCTCTCTGCCCTCTGAAAATAACATTGTTTATTGACCTCCTCTTTAAGCAAGAACATCTCACTAATGTTCACCTGATGTCAAACTCTGTGAGAACTCCCAGTCTCATGTAAATAGTCATCGATGTGGTTTCCCTGTCTCCACACAAAGCAATTTAAAGAGAGGCAAACCTTGTCCTTTAGAACATCACAATAAAAAACAGATGACATGGACGTACACGTCCACCACCACCACTACCGCACAAGGATACCATATTATAGTAAAAGAACATGATGGTCTGAAATGAGAATTTTTTAAAATTTTATTATTCATATGTGCATACAAGGCTTGGTTCATTTCTCCCCCCTGCCCCCACCCCCTCCCTTACCACCCACTCCGCCCCCTCCCTCTCCACCCCTCAATACCCAGCAGAAACTATTTTGCCCTTATTTCTAATTTTGTTGTAGGGAGAGTATAAGCCATAATAGGAAGGAACAAGGGGTTTTGCTGGTTGAGATAAGGATAGCTATACAGGGCATTGACTCACATTGATTTCCTGTGCGTGTGTGTTACCTTCTAGGTTAATTCTTTTTGATCTAAACTTTTCTCTAGTACCTGTTCCCCTTTTCCTATTGGCCTCAGTTGCTTTTAAGGTATCTGCTTTAGTTTCTCTGCACTAAGGGCAACAAATGCTAGCTAGTTTTTTAGGTGTCTTACCTATCCTCACCCCTCCCTTGTGTGCTCTTGCTTTTATCTTGTGATCAAACTCCAATCTCCTTGTTGTGTTTGCCCTTGATCTAATGTCTGCATATGAGGGAGAACATACGATTTTTGGTCTTTTAGGCCAGGCTAACCTCACTTAGAATGATGGTCTCCAGTTCCATCCATTTACCAGCGAATGATAACATTTCGTTCTTCTTCATGGCTGCATAAAACTCCATTGTGTATAAATACCACATTTTCTTGATCCATTCGTCAGTAGTGGGGCATCTTGGCTGTTTCCATAACTTGGCTATTGTGAATAGTGCTGCAATAAACATGAAATGAGAATTTATATTAAGTACAAGTTTGGTATTTGTTATTTCTGGTTTATGGAATATGTGAAGGTTCTGCTGGGAAATTGGTTAGAGTTAGGAAGGATATTACTTACCCTTATCATAAACGGAGGAGACCTGGAGGAAAGAGGGGGCTAGATCTTTGACCATACTGTAAATTCTGAGCATAAAACCTCGCCTGTGTCCCCCATCACTCAAGCTTCCAAGCACTCAATGTGGAGCAGCCACTGACTGACTACATGCAGTCCGAGGTTCAGAGACTTACTGACGGAAAAGCTGGGCCAAGGTTGAATAGGTGAGCCTGGGTAGAAGGCAGAGTGAATGCCAGAATGGGTAGGAAAGGTATAAAACCTCCTCAGGTGGCCTAGGAGAGGCCTGGTGGTGGCCTATGACAGAGCAAGCCCCCTAGAAGAACCCTGCACAGGTGAGGGTCAGCACCTTACCAGGTACTGCCTTTGGGTTTCAGGCAGAACAAGCTGGATGTAAGGGTTATAAGAGAGAAATAACAGATGGTTTAGAAATAAATATAATATTGGCATGGCAAAAATTTAGCATTTTTTATGACAAAAGGGGAGAAATTTTACAATTTATTCCAGAAAATTCAACTTATTAAGTTTTCAAGTTGCAAAAAGACTTTATCAGAAAAATATTTTAGCAAAATTTATCTACTCTTTCAGCGTTGGCTATTGGTAGGTCTTATAGAAAGCATCTTGAAATGTATTCCAGGGCAAAAAAGTATATAGGGGCCATGTATTCTTAGGTTGAGAGAGTTTTGTCCAAAGTCAAAAGCTACCAAGAAGACAATTTGTGGAATAGCAGAAAATATTCACAAACCATATATCTCATAAGGGTCAATTTCCAAATTATACAGGAACTCCTACAAATCAATGCAAAACCAAAATAAAACAGACAAAAATCTTAACCTCCCAAATTAAAAATGAACCATGGACTTGAACAGACATTCATCCAAAGAAGAAACAAATAACCAGCAAGTCTATGAAAAGGTACTCAATGTGATAGATCATTTGAAAATGCAAGTTGAAATCATGATGAGATGATATTTCACATCTATAAGAAAAAAACCCAAAATAGAAAACATTGGGAGAAAGTGGAGAAACTGGAGTCCTTGCACATTGTAAAGTCACAATGTGTAAAATGTCACAGCCCTATGGAAAATAGACTGAAGTTTCCCCTCAAATTTAAAAATAGTACTAGGTGATCCAGCAATCTTACTTTTGGGTATTTGTCCAAAGGAGGAGATATTAGAACTCCCATGTTCATTGCTGCACTGCCTATAATAGCCACATGTGGGAACAACCCAAATTCTTGCTGACAAATGAATGGTTATAAAATATGATATAGACAAAGTGGAATATTATTCAGCCTTTAAAAAAGAGGGAAAAATGCACTATGAGGCAATACAAATGAACCATGAGGAAATTGTGTTAAATGAAACATGTCAGTTACAGAAGAACAAATACTGCATGATTCCACTTAACATAAGATTTTAAAATATAGTCAAACTCATAAAATCAGAGAGTGAATTGGTGGTGGTGAGGGGATGGGAGAGGAGATGATATGTGGATTACAAATCAGCAGATAAAACAGTTTGTGCAAAATGAGTAAGTTCTAGAGATCTGCCATATAACAGTGCACCTGTATTTAACAGGACTGTGAGAGTTAAGAAGGGAGACCTAATGTTTTGCATTCTTACCATAGTAAAAAAAATTTTAAAACTTATAAAATTGACAAAATAAAAGCTATCAGGAGACAAAACCAAGACTTTACCCTAATATTTGATTCTCAATTCTGTGACCATGAATTTGAGCAAAGTTCCCAGGATTAGAACATCAGTACTATAGCGTGACAAGTAGTAATGAGGACTTTGAAGAAAACTAAAGCAAGAAGAAAGAAGGGAGAAGGTTGAGAAGGTTGGCTTCCAAAGAAATGAAGAGACAGTGCTAATAGGTGCACAGCTGAGTACATGCAGCAGGTAAGAAAGAGGGTGGATCTCAATTGAGTGTAGGTTTTTCCGGAAATGACTCATTTTGCAGAGCAGTTGATCATGGCGCGCCAGTGAAATGAATGTATGTCCATATCCTATCTAATCAACCTGCTTAAATGAAAAGAAGTGCCACAATAATGGACATTGCAGTTAAAAGTGTTGGGACAACCCTGATTATAAAAATCAAAGCTAGTAAGGATCTGTACTTTTTCCTCTAGCACTATCCTTTCCTCTAGCATTATCCTTTCTCATGCAGTGAGAAAACATGAATGAATCTAAACAGTTTAAGAGCTAGAGGACTACTGGAGGATATACAGCCTTTAATAAGGTACTAAAAATAGGTCATAGAATATTAGAAATCGAAAAGACCTTATAGATCATCTACTTTAATAATTTCCTTTTAAAAAATCTGTTTATGGTGTGGCAGAGTGGTTCAAGTGGTAGAGCGCCTGCCTAGCAAGTGGAAGACCCTGAGTTCAAACCCCTGTACTGCCAAAAAAATCTGTTTATAGACCATTTGAAACATACTTAGAAGCAGAAAGAAGTATTATGAACCAGTTAAATTGTTCCCATTACCATTAATATGGCCACCCTACATTGTCTCCACTCCAGATAGTTGTTTCATCTCAAAAGATAAGAAATATTTTATAATATCATGCCTAAAAATTTAATAGAAATTGCTTAATACCATATAATACCTGGATAGCATTCTGTATTTCGCTTTATATTTGTAGCTGGAGTCTTTTTTAAACTATAGTTTCCCCTTCTATTTCATTTTTCCTGCTACTTTATTGGAGAAACCAGGTGTGTCTAATAAAGTTTGCAACCATCTGACTTTTGCTGAATAATGTATTCCATCCTGTCATTTCACATGTTCTTCTATACCTGAATTTCCTCTAACCTGGTAGATAGAGAGGCTTGACCAAATTCACATTCAGTTATTTGACAGAATGCTCTATGGTCAATGAAGGCACGCAATGGCTGATCTTTTTTTAAACTTTGGTGAAAACATCCTCATTTTTTATAAAGTTTAATTAAAGTGAAACCTCAAAGTGGTTGAGTGGTAGAATCAAGTTAGTGGGAAACTCAAGAATAAAACTCCAGTCTTGGTTCTCAGCCTCCACCCCTTTCATTATATGATTACATCACTGTCAACAGATGCCTCCTGAGTGACTGTAGCATAGTGGTACTCTATTAGGTATTGCATAAGATATGGTCCCATAACTCACAAAATCATCCAGGCCAGAAATCCAAAAGGCATCCTAGGCTTCTCTTATTTTCATTGTGTCCTACTAATTTTATCTATGCAATCTCCCTCACATTTGCTCCCCTCAGGAGCAAATCCTACTGCTTAAGTTCAGACCTTCATCTTTGCCTTCTAGGACCATGACGACAGCCATTTCAAGTTCCTCCTCTGTAACAGTCTTGGTTTTCTCAACCACTTTTGCCACATCATCAAAAGACTTTTTTTCCCCAAACTGAAAATCTAAAGGTGTTGTTTTTCTGCTCTAACTCTGGTATTCTCAATGTCTAGGATGGATTTCATACTCCACTTGTAACCTATAGCTCTCTCCATCACTTGACTTTGCTGTCTGACCAATCTTATCAACACTACATCTGCTCACTGAATTCCAGCCTATGGAATTATTGAAGTCGTCTGACTGTGACAGCAAAGGTAGGCAGTGATTAAACGTAGGAGTTGTAGGGGCTGGGCATGGTGGGAAACGCCTATTATCCCAGCTACATGAGATTCCATAGTAGGAGGATCGTGGATGAAAGTCAGCCCTGGTAAAGTTAATGAAAGACTCTATTTGAAAAAAAAAAACTAAAACCAAAAGTACTGGGTGCATGACTCAAGTAGCAGAGTGCTTGTGTTGAGGCCCTGAGTTCAGTCCTTCGGCACTGGGGAAAAAAAGTGCAAGCTCTAGAGTTAGATAGACTTGAGTTTGATCCATTGATTTCCCCACTGACCACATATGCAGTCCAAGGCGCACTTACCACTATTTACCTAACCTAACCTGCATAATGGCAACAATGCGTGTTTGCTGCGTGTGAGGAATGAGTGAGATAGCACAGGGAACGGCTAGCGTATGGGCATGCACTAAATATGAAGTGGTGCTATGTGGAGTTCGTTCCCAGGAATACTTCCCTTTTCCTTCTTGATAACCTCTGCCCTCTTGACACTGCAGGGTGTAAGGACGCTGTTCCATGGCTCTGTTGTCAGTGAAAATAAACTATCAGCACCTGGGACCCTTGTAGACATCTCAGCATCTGTGCCTTATGGCTATATGCTTTTTTCCCTTCACAACTGGGAAGAATTTTAAAGACAAGAACCAAAATTTTCTTGTTTGGTTCCCCACATCCTACAACATGGCCTGGCTCAGTAGAAAGCTCAGCAATTCGAAGAGTGTTAAGCTGAACTAAATTCACAGGCTTGGATGGAACTGAAAGAATCTATCAACTTCTCTTCTTCTGATTCTATTTTCTAAACAACTTGAAATATTTTAGATAAATTTTCCAAACACTAAAGATTGACTGGCATACAACTAAATAGTGATATTTGTTAATTTTTGGTTTCTCTAATTTTTGTGAAGTAGACTGGACAAAGGGTATCCAAAGTACTAAGTTATATTTCTCTTTGCAAATTAAAAAAATCAGTACTTCAGACTGTCAGTCCATTTATTGTGGGTTTGGTTTTCATGAATCATGACAATTGTTTGCTTCCGCCAGCCCTTGTAATTTTTCTCTTTACTCATTGGAAAGAAATTAAATATGAAAATGAATAGAAAACGGTATACACAAGCCCAAAAAAATAAAATGAGGTAACCTCATTTGCACAGAAGGAGTCACAAAATGCATGTTCTAAAGAATTTTATTTCACAAAATAAAAGATGAAATCTGCCTCTCAGAAGCAGGGTCCTCAAAACTTAGCTTTTACTCAGCATTGTGCTGTAGCAAATACATCTTATAAGTCTGACTGATTTAATTGTGTTGGTTTTAATTTATGAGCCACTGAAGCTTATTTCAGGAAGCAATATAAAATAATTGATAGTAAAAATATTATGGAGCATAAAGTCCTTTTCCTTATTATTTCATTTCTTTTTTAGCTAATGTAGGATTGCATTTAATGCCAGTAAGTTTTCCTTTCTTTCAACATAGTGAAAACCTGTCTAATTATGAAATTTTTAAATGGCTAAATCCTTTGCTATTTATTTTAATTCAAATCCAGTATATTATTATATATATTCAGAACTCAAACTATTCATCTTCATCTAAACCTTCAATTAAATTCCACAATGCAAACCTCTTGGCACTGGAACCACGTTTCATGTTTATTCAACTGAGCCTGTGTCTTGAAAAAGTGTTGAAGTTTGGGGGTTTTCGGGTGAGAAAGCCTCATTCTGACATCACCCTGGCCACGACAGTGATTGGCTGATGGAAGGCAAAGAAGGGTTTATAGCCAGCAAGAGCAAGTGAATGAGTGAGTGAGAGAGCAGAGCAAACAATCTGTGTCACTCACTCACTGAGCCTCCTCCTCTCCCCAGAACTGCCAAAGGGTAAGATTTGACACTTCGTTATCTTACAGTTAGACACTCCAAGTTTACATCTCTGGGCTCGACTTTGAATTTGCAATTAAATATGCATCTTATTGCACTGTGTAGCATAGCTTATGTGATTTAACATTTGCTTACTATTAAATGAGTATCTCTGATTTTAGATTCTTCTCAAAAGACTGAGCTTGTTAACTTAGGTATGTAAATAAACCCTTAATAATTATGCTTCTTACTTTCTATTTCTGCACATAATAGGCAACTGTTTCTCATTCTGATCTATTGAATATAACCTGACCAAAATACTATTTTATATTTGCAAATCTGCCTAGATATATTCAGATTTCTCCATAAATTATTCCTAGTTTGTATTTCAATCATATATAATATTTTTTCAATATGTTATACATTAAGGCTCAAAATATTAATATGTTTTAGCTCTAAAATCAGTATGGAAAATACAAAGTACTAGAGAAATAAGTAATTTGGTACCTTGTCGTGCTCTTCCCAATAAAAGCTTGTAATTAGATTCTTAAAATGGTCATTTAAGGATGTTTCAGTTGTTTTCTTAGTCAGCCCTGGGCACTATAGAGGTCTTTGTTTTTTGGTGAATCATGAAGTAAATAAAATGAGATTTATTTTAGGTAGGCAGCCAGTTTCTGTCTACATGAATCATTTGGTTCTTCAAAAATATTTTTTATCCCTCCAATAGTGTCATCTAGTTATTTTATGATGTGTTATGAGAAATTTATGTCATCACAACTCATTCTACAGTTCTGTGCATTTAAGTTTTTAGCTCTTTAAATATTATAACTATTCTAATTATTTTCATAGCTACAAAGTGATAATCTTCCTGCTTGCTGATGGGCTCCACCAGGGGCAGCAAAAATCAGTTTATTATTTTGAACACCCCAACTGTCATTAAAGTTTCTTAAACAGGTAGAGTCCTCTTCAGGAACAAAGCCTCTTTATGCCCACGTGCTCATCAAAACCATTTACTAAGACAGAGGGGTCTGTGAGGAAGCATCTAAGCATCAAAATCCAAAGAGCCACTTGGTCACAATAACCGAGTGTGACCTCGGGTCCAAGGTGGCCTCATGCCAAATCCTGCTCAATGTTTACTGAGTATCAGATGCTCAGTATGCATGTGATGACTCCTGAGTGATGAGAATAAAATTTGAAACCTACCTACAGGGCACAGTAGATGACATGGGTTTTGTCATTTGAAAGACTACTTTTTGAAGTGTTTTTATGGGAAATTGGCCTCTTCATTATATGTTGCTTCTAAAATGTTGCCAAACTGTCTGCAGGCATGAGATTGCTCCATCAGTTAATGTGTACACAAATGCAAGTGTCACTAGGCTCTCAGTCAAGAGTCTTCAACCTCTACATGATAGAATTTTCAATTTGTAGAAATGGAAAATGGTAAAATTTCACTCTCTTCTTTTTACTTATGAGGAATCTTTGTGGAACCGAAGATCCCTGCATTGCTGAAACCCCAGGACTGTTCAGGACTGTCCCCACCTTAGAGCTGCATCTCTATAGAATCAAAATCTCCACCCATAGCTACCACCCCCTACCCCAAAGAACCTCTGATCCATTCTATTTCAGTCTCCATAGTAACTGATGAAAAGCTTAAATAGAGCTGGAGAACATCTAATTTGAGGAAATTTGTCCCTGACATCTCACCACAAGATTCTGAAGATCTCTTCTCATAGAATCATTTTTAGGCAAGCACTTGGCTGCTACATGTCCTGAGGATAGTATTTCATGTACTGTGGATCATTTCTCTCCTCTCTCTATTTCTGTCTGTCTTTCTGTGTCTGTCTGCCTGCCTGTCTCTTTCTCTCTCTCATACACACACACACACACACACACACACACACTATTCCAAGATAGTCATAGAAAAATGCCTTCTACCCCTTATTGTACAAATTAACTGTTAGTTTGAAATCTATGCATGGCAGCTGGAAACTTCTGGTTGCTCATTGCATTCAAGTCACCATTTAAGTATATTCAGATTTGCTTGGGTTTGAATTATAAATGAACAGGGCAGAGAAGTACACTAACAATTCATTCCACTAAGTTGACACTCCCTTGTCAATGCTACTGAGAGGCCACCTCCCCCAGTGTGAAACTTTGAGTATTCAAAACTCCTTTCAGTGGTGTAATGATCTTCCATGACAAATCACAGCAAAACAGACTAAAATTAAATGTGCAACTCAAGACTGTTCAAAAAGGTGGGCAAAGTCACTCTTCAACAGTTTAAGTGGAAGGAAGAATTTGAAAATAAATGCAGAGTTTGTGTGTGTGTTCCTGGGGATTAAACCCAGGACCTTGCACATGCTATGCAAATGTTTTACTTTTAAGCTATACCTTCAGCCCAGAAATTTAGTTCTAATTAGTCCAAATGATAATTAGACAGAAACAAAAGTAAGGTAAATACTTCATCTTTGAGTATGAGTAAAAAATTATGTACTTAAACTGTTTTTAATAAATAAAAACATTTATTTAATAAATAAATTTATTTAATAAATAAAAAGCATTAATAAATGCTTTTTGTATTTATTGGTCTTACCACTTTATTAATTCCAGAAAAAATCACCAAAATGAAGACTGCTCTCATTTTGCTCAGCATTTTGGGAATGGCCTGTGCTTTTTCAGTAAGTTCTTTATTAAAAACCCATAGTTTCTTTTTCCAATTTTGTCATTTTATGTAAAGAAAAAGATATGTAATAATTGAATTTTCTTTTAAACAGATGAAAAATTTGCATCGAAGCGTCAAATTAGAAGATTCTGAAGAAAATGGGGTACCTAACTTTAGCATACTTCTCTGGCCTGTAGTAATTCTCGATTTGTTGTACATTCATCATGAATATGACGTTAATTTTGTTTGCACAGGTTTTTAAGTACAGGCCACGATATTATCTTTACAAGCATGCCTACTTTTATCCTCCTCTGAAAAGATTTCCAGTTCAGGTAAGCAGAAGTTAATTTTCCTTTTCACCTATTACAGTTTAAAAGGGATCAAATTTAATATCAGAACACCTAAGTTCAACTCTCAATAAAATTGAGCCAGAGCAACTGCTTAGTATGGAAAACTTGTTTTAAATATGATAAAATAAAGTTTATTTCTAATTTTTATTTTAAAGTAGAGCTATGAACAGAGTAAAATCATCTGGGCCCAATCTAGGATGATATAATTAAAACAAATATCATGCTATAGTACGTTCAGGTGTTTTAGGAGACATGATGGCAAAACTGGTTCATTTTATCATTGCTGATGATTAAGACAGTTATGAGTTCACCAATTGTCATTACAGTTGAGTCAGTGCTGTCATACAGCTGTTTTACATCTTATAATTCAGAGTCCTCTAACTGAGAACAGGGAATTGACTTCAAACACCAAAGACTTAAAACAACAACCTTGGTAATCAATGGTAATTGCTTAAGACTTCCTGAACCTTTAACCTGTGTGGGTGACTAACACCATAGGTGATACATTGGAGTATAATTATATCACAAAGGTGGCCTAAAAATTGCAGAGAGAAATTCAGGAAGTGTACTAAAAAGCCTGTGAAAAAAATAAACCATCCTTAATGTTTGCAAACAAAAAGGAAAGTAACTAAAACTAAAAATAAAAGTTTCCATTTTTGCTGGGTTACCTGTGAAGAGGACTTTTGACAACTGGAGGGTGTGGTGTTGATTTTAAATATACAGCAAACCAGACTTGCACTATTTTTATGACTATACAGTTAGGTTCAGAGCACCAATTATGCACCATTTGACCCAGGACTCCTGAGACACTAAAGGCAGTCAGGACGCTGAAAACGCTACCTCAGCACAGTGGCTTGGCATCATATCTCACCGTCTGTCAGGCTAACCCATCTCTAACAATGCTAGGAAATGGCAATCTTCAAGTATTCCTAGCACCATAATAATTATGGGGAATTTGTGTGGCCACAAAAATATGAGCATAAATGATACAAGAGCTGTGGGTTTTCAGAATTATCTTCCATTCCTTGGCTTACCTCAGGCCCAGAAATAAACACTGCTCATTTGGAAGTTTGTCCTCTTTCTTAAACTAAACAGAAACGATCTGGTCAGAAATGATGATAATAAATTCTAGTTTCTGATCAGATCCTCAATATTTCTGAAATATCTGATATTTAGTTATACACATTCCCACCTAGTTATTTTTATAGATACATATGTGTAGTCCAATTAAAAATTCCACAGTGAAATGATATTAGAAGTTAGTTCTTAGTATCAAATAGACTCAAAGGTCATACATCTTAATATACAAATTTTTCTCATATTATATTAATAAGGCTTTGTCTAAACTAATGTAGAATTTGTAAGATCATTATTTTAAAACAGACAGTAAAATACATTTCTTAATCCAACTGTCTGAAATGTTTATGACTACTCTCCTACTTTACAAAGTTTTATTTCTCTGAATTAAATTAACTGAAGTCTTTAATATTCAAAATTGTCATCTCTAATTGCATTAAGCTGTATTGGCTTTGAAATTCATGTTTTATTCAAACAAATCTATGTTTATATACACTCATTTCTAAAATACCAACTTGCATGAAATATGTCATATGGATTACAAAACTATCAGCAGCCTACTATAGTTTATCAATCTGCCAGACTATATGAAAGTACAAGTAAGCTTAATAACCTAAGTTGTTCTAGTTGAAAATTTATCTTTTATTATTCAAATGATATTTGATTGGCATGTGAACTCTTAGAGGGCAAGAATTTCTTCTTATATTTCTTTTACCTGATGCAGTTAAGATACAGATGTGGGTTTTCAGAACTGTCTTCCATTAAAGAAGTCTTCCATGTATCTATATATCTACATATCCTTCATATATCTATGTAAGTATTAGAATAAGTTCTGGAAGACCAGTAGGACCTAATGACAGATTGCTAAGAAGGTATAAATGAAAGAAAGGGAAAAAAGCAAATGCTAGTTTCAAGTTATTCCATATAGCTCATAAATGTTTCTCACTGCAGACACTGATGGAAGAGTGATGGGGTTGGGATAGGGAGAAAGCTAGAGGCAAGAAAGCATTGAAAATGGCTGAAACACCACCACTTAAAAAACAGCTCTGATTGTATAAATATACTATCTTCTATATTTAATTTAACTAACAAATAGAAATAGCTCAAATGTAATAATCTGCTGTATTTACCCTCTGGGCAAGGGAAGGCACACCATTAAGGTCATGGTAGTAAAAGGCAGGTCCAGTTATTCTTTTTTCCACTTGAGGTTGTTCTTGGCTCAAGGGGACAAGTAATCCCCTCCCTAGTGTGGAGGGATTACTTCAGATGTGGCCATCTGAAGAATTAGGTCAACAGGGACGACCCTGAGGAGGACAAGGATGTGTTGTCTCCAACCCAATGTCAAACCTATAGGTTAAAGTTTCTTCTGCAGTCATATTCTCCAAATGCAAGGTATGCAACTGATTCTCAGAAACAAAGCTGAAATTTGCAGGGCAGGAGAAGACAGAATCTGAAGTTGGGGAGCCATTTGATATCGGCTGGATGCAGAAAGGAAAGGGAAATTCAGTTTGGGTTATCTTTGGTAGGAAGACAAATAATTCCTTGTACTGTTTTGAAGATTCTCATAACAGATATCTAGATTTACATTTCATTTAAAAAACTAGTAAATTTTGGGCTTGAGATATGACTCAATGATAGAGTGCTTTTCTAGCATGCACAATGCTCTGGGTTTAATCCACAATGCCCTCCCTCCCACCACCACTACAAAAAGAGTAACAGCTCATTAACTTGTAATTGACTTTTTCATATACAGAATCCTTGATTTAATCTTATTCAATGCCAAGATCTTTAGAGGGATGGTTCTCTGTAAGTCTCCTAAATGAGTAAATGAATACATTTTTCTCCTATGTAATTTATCTTGTGTATATAAATTAACGTAATCTTTAAAATTAGCTTTAATTAAATTGATGGACACTAATAACACAAATTTAATTTCTTTTCTTTTTAAAATTTTCCATTTTTAATTGTTGTGCTGGGTGGGAGTACATTGTGGCATTTACAAAAGTTCTTTAAATCAGATATCTTTAAATCAAATTCTAATTTAGATTCACTGGGAACCTCATTATTTAAAAGAATCACCTAATTACGACTTATATATTGCAATAAGCTAAATCATCATTTTGTTTACGCTTTGCAGAGAGAAATAAAACAATGACCTCTGACTTAGTTTAAGATCTGCTTGATTTGTTGGGAAAAATCACAACTTTGGGGGTTTCTGCCTCTTTCTCTGAAAAATAAAAAGATTGGACCAAATCATTCCTTCATTCTTTCAGAATGAAACAGTTCTGTCATTCATTACTTGAGTTTTTACATACAGAAATTTTCAGCAATTGTCAAGGCTTTGGGGATTGAAAGTAAAATATCCCAATTTACATCTTGATCATTGTAAAATGCCTCTTTTTCTCTCACCTCATTTCATGTATGCCCAATGGCCTCATATCTTGTTCACTAGCATAAGACCTTTCTAAGTAAATCAATCAATCAAGATGACAATAAGTAGTTCAAGTAAATCTTTGTGTGTATTTTATATTATTTTGATTAAAAGGAAATTTTAATGCTGTTGAGTATCTATGCATATATATATGCATCTATCTTTTTTAGGGAAATAGTGACTCTTCTGAAGAAAATGGATATGGTGATAGTTCAGAAGAGGAGGAGGAAGAAGAGGTAAGAAATTAGCATTCTTTTCATGACAAGCCAGGCAGCAAAAAAATAACAAACAAACAAAAAACTCCAAATAGGAAACTAGTCTACTGGTCTGGACTCAGCAAATAGCTGAGTTGACATCTTACCAATGGCCCACAGTCTTCTATTTTGGAAAAGTAGAATGTTATTTCAATTAGAATCAACTGAACAGCCTGTTTAAAACACTATTGCAGCTTGGGGTTAAAATTACCTTAAGTGGTACACAAAAGCAAAAGTGTCTCCAGTTTAAGTGGGAGAAATACCAAATCTGTTAAAAACAGCAGGAAATATTATTTATATTTAGGTGGTTATAACTTGATGGCAGAATACAAGTACATAGTAATCCTGAACCATGTGCTGAACTTTTAAAATTCAGCTTTGTCAGTGGTAGTGTGACAAGCTGATTTATATCCTGTATAGAAATACTGGGATGCATTTGCCTTCCATAATCTACAGGATAGGGTTGTTCTTTTTAATAGGAATTTAATGGGTTCTTTTGTCTACTAACAAAATTCATATTCTTATAGAAATGAAAATTTAAAGATGACTGTAATTCATCTACATATCTTGGAAATTGTACTATTATGTTTATAACTATCCCTCTTGCCTAAGGAAACATACTAATTAGGATGAATTTTTTTGTATAGTTAATTATAGTTGACTGGTTTGGGAACTGTCTAAATTTAGATATTTTAGGTGGTATTTATGAATAGAATATAACTGTCAAAAATGGAGCATGTATAAGTCTCAACTATCTTGAAAACAAAATGATGTGGGAACTTGAAAGACAATGAATTATTAGTTTGGCTTTTTAAAAAAGTAGCATTTCTAGTACCATAATTACATTAATAGCTTGAAGGAAGGCCTTCCAAGAATGGTAAGCTAGTACCAGGAAAAATGCCACATACTAAATCCCATGAAATTTTGGCTGGAGTTCATGTAGTAATCTTAAATAAGAACTAATCTAGGGTTATCCATTTAACTATAGGTATTTGCTATACAGCGATTGTAAAATTGACTTTACCACTAGATTTCCCATTCAGATTGCATACCTTTTGGCATGAGATCTTCATTTTTTCTTTTTTTTTTTTTTTTTTTGGTGGTGGTGGTTGAAGATGGAGAAAGGTTAAGCTCCCCATGGAGCTCTTATGAAATCATGCACACTCAAAATTTTATCCATCTCTGAACATTTATGATCCTCCCAGACTTATTTACAAACACTTCTTGACTCAGTGGACCATAGTTTAGAATTTATCTTTGGGGAAAGTACTGTGCTGGACCCTCCTTTGTATTTCCTCATACTGCCTTGCGTAATTTCTGATACATTTACAGTGCCCAGTAAATATTTGGTGGTTTTGTTTTGAAAGTTCAGAGGAATAAAAGCATCAAAAATCATTTAGTAAAAACAATCATGGAAAAGTGAGTGAATAAAACTGGGAATCTTTCATCATGAAGAAATTCTGGAATGACTTCTTCCCTAAAATTTAGTTCTCAATTTAGGTTAAGTAAAGAATCCCCAGGAACTGCATTTTCGTGAGGAAGGTACTTACCCATATTTTCTATTTGAAGAATATATGTTTTTCCCTACTCCTAAACTATTCAGCTTCACTTAAAAAGTTTTTCATATTGAAATACACATAATAAAATTATCATAATAAAATTGATTGCTCATTGAAATTCCAGAAAGTGAACACACAAGTAAAATCAGCACTCATATCAAAAAGCAGCTCATGCTTTGTACTCCACTCTGTTCATTCACTAACCCCCACCAAGGGCAACAACTACTTTGACTTCTAACAGATGAGTTATTTCTGTCTTTTTTGTATATTATATATACCTATATACATACATCTATATACGTAGGATTATATGGCATGCACTTTTTTGTATATGGCTTCTGCTCTCCCCTTCAGAGATTCATCCATATTGTTTTGTAGTTGTAGACAGTTCACTCTTACTGTCAGTATTTCATTATGTGAATGTACTACAAAGTACTACTTTTCTGATGAGTAGCATTTGGGCAGTTCCAAGTTAAGTCTGTTACAAAGAGTGCTGCTATGAACATTCTAGAACTTCTGGTAAACATATACTTTTGATTTCTGGAGGCCATTTTGTCTTACATTGAAATTTAGGAGTTAAAAGATATGTCTATGTTCAACCTTAATAAATGCAACCAAATAGTTTGAAGATAATGCATCAACAGACTGCTCTATCTTCCTTTTAATATCCTTAAATTAGGTATCTAGGACAAGAAAAGATGTTGTAGGAAGAAATGTGGAAGTTGGGAGATTGAGCCTTTAGTCATGACCCAGCAGCTAATTGCTATTTACTTGACTTCAGACAAGTCATTTATCCCACTGGATTTTGGATTTTTTCACCTGTGAGATGAGTGTGTTGCACCCAACTATTATAGACTCTTACTCTAAGAATCTTTCTAAGGCTGGTAATAATTTCTCCTGTTACCACCAAAAGGTTTAATCTGTGTTTGAAAGTCATAAAATGAAAAAAAAAAATAGCATAGTGTTTGTAGGATATTAGACACAGTTAGTTTGGAAATTATTTTGGGGTGGACTCTGGTAGTACCAAGACCCTTCCTTGAAACTTTGAAGTTTACAAATTTGATGAAAAAAAAAAACCATTCTGCTTTAGTCATTTTGTTTTCATAATAAAGCAAGCTAAATCTGGGTTTTGTTTGTTTGTTTGGAGTCTTAAAGTTACCCTAATATAACAATCTTCTAAAAATACACTTAAAGTGCAATTTCCAGTACTCATTTAAAGTAAATTCTATATAGATAGGAAAACCTGACATTGAATATTAGGTATGAATTACATTGAGAGATTAGTTCAAAAACAAATAATTGCCTAACAGCATGGAATAAAAGCAAATGTTACAGGTCATGTGAGCATTCATTTTAAGAGGGGTAATTAAAAAAAACATATTCATGCAATAACATAATACACTCTGAGAATTTCTTGGTGTGTCTAATCATCTTCTTGGTCTAGACAAAGTGACTGATACCTTGAAAAATATCTTAAGTTGGTAAAATAGAAGGCAAAAATGACTAACACACTATAATGTGGTAAACAGAATGAAATACCTGAAGTTCTTAGAAATAAGAAGTGCAGATAGAGGCAGAGTGATAAGCGAGCTGAAGGATCCAAAGACTTTCCAAGCCATGCTTCCTACTATCAACCAATCTTAGTAATTTTCCAGCCAAAATAAGGTTTCTTGCTATGGATTATTTTCACCAGGAGACCTCAAATGAAGAAGAAAACAATGAAGACTCCAATGGAAATGAAGATGAAGAATCTGAGGCTGAGAATTCCACACTCTCTACTGTAACTCTTGGCTATGGGGAAGAAATCACTCCTGGAACAGAGAGTGTAGGGTTCGCTGCAATCCAGCTTCCTAAGAAGGTAGTCATTCCCCCAAAATCTTAATTCTGTATTCATTTCTCTACTGAATTCTAAGATTTTCCCAACACTGTACACCTAGTATTTTATATATCTTCATTAATTGATGGACAAATATAATTTCTCTGTTTAAAAATGAAGAAAGAGCTTCTCCCAGTCAAATTCTCTTCCCATGTTACTACACTGACTTTTATACATTATAGCAGAAGACGAAGGACAGGGATAGAAAAATGGTTCCAAGTTCCTGAGAGGTACCATTGCATTTCAGGGGAGAGGAATCCAAGAGAGTGAAGGTGAGTGGCAAAACTTTAGGAAGTGTACTCCAGTGAAGACTTAACAGGCACATCTCCCCCAATCAAAACCCTTTATGAAGGTACTTATTATGAATTTTTAAAACCTTCATCAATTCTTTTGTAAATTAAATTGGCTTCAATTTAAAATGGTATCAAGAACAAGGTTGTCACTACAGAGCACTGTACTAGATGAGGTGATGGCTTTAAGTATAAAGTTTTTCACACCTAGATTTGAATTCTTTCAAACCTTTTCTTTCAGGCTGGGGGTATAGGAAATAAGGCTAAAAAAGTGAAGGAAAGTGATGAAGAAGAAGAAGAGGAAGAAAATGAAAATGAAGAAAATGAAGCTGAAGTAGATGAAAATGAACAAGGCATAAATGGCACCAGCACCAACAGTACAGAGGTAGAAAATGGTAAAAGCAATGGTGGTGGAGACAATGGGGAAGAAGAGGGCGAAGAAGAAAGTGTCACTGGAACCAGTGCAGGAGAAACCACTGCCACTATTGCTGGCTTTCAGACAACAACTTCTCCAAATGGTGGCTTTGAACCTACAACTCCCCCACAGGAGGTCTATGGAACCACCTCCCCACCATTTGGCAAAACCACCACCGTTGACTATGAGGGAGAGTATGAACAAATAGGCAACAATGAGTATGACAATGGATATGAAGTCTATGACAATGAGAATGGGGAACCTCGTGGGGACACTTACCGAGCGTATGAGGACGAGTACAGCTACTACAAGGGGCAAGGCTATGATGGTCAAAATTACTACTACCATCAGTGAAGGCCCAGCCTGGGATGAATTCCCCATTCTTTCATGGCATCTGGCTGCCATTTTCAGCGTACAACTCAGGAAAGTGCAATATAATAAATGTGCATATTATGATGTGGAGTGGTGCTTCTGTTCCAAAGTGATTTTCTAAAATTGCTTCTGCGAGTAATGGCTTCTTGTTGCTTTTCCATGGTATGTTTCTGAAATGTCATTGCAAACCAGGGCCATTTATCAAGAAGTGCACCAATCCATGAAATGGAATTAGATTGTTTTAAGGTTGTAGCTCTATAAATGGCATTTGTAGCATGTTTGTACTATTGCTAACTGGCTAAACATACCCTTTGTACAAGAAGTACTTCTAGGAAGAGATTCATTGACATTACTGATACCATATGCAACAAATATGTAGTCCCTTAATCAAACTACCTATCCAACACTGTATATCAGGCTCAATTAACATCCTCTATTTTTATGTGACTTATATGCATATTCTATCTATGGGTTTTATCACCAATAAAAATGCAGTTCTTCAAGTGTGTTATAATTAAGAAGAAAAGGGAGATGTGGAGAATGCATAAAGGTGAAACAAGTGCGGGAGCAATTCAGCTAAGGGACAAAAGTTTATTTACACTATGGCTTAAAACTCAGAGAAATCGTAAACATTTTCTCCTGGGTATATTGGTATAACTAATATTTTGTCATAATTGTGGGCAGTATCAGCCATGTGTATTAGGGGAATAAATGACTTTTAATTACCAGACTTTAAAAATATAAATAAAAGACTTGTTAAATTTGAATTTCAGATGAAAAATGAATAATTTTTAGTACAAGTGTGCCTTAGGAATATTTGGCCTTTGTAAAATATTTGGGTCATACTTACACTAAGTGAATGATTCACTATTTTTCTAATTTTCAACTTTAACTGGGTATTCTGTATTTTTTCTGACAAGCTTACCCTATATCATTTGATATTAGGTGAGGTAGGCGATTGAGTGGGGTGACAAAATTCTTACACACACACACACACACACACAAACATGCACACACATACACTCATATACACACATGAGGGCAGATGTGAAAGACTTAACAATTTATGTCTTTAACATAAACTTGAAAGTAAATTTTAAATGGGAGTGGTAAAGGGAAAGAAAGTGGGTAGTTGGAAGAAGCAAGAAGAGCAAAAATTCATCCATCTTTTTATTTTTTTCATAAGATACAGAGCCAATGTATGGACATTGAGCATATGAAAATGAAGAACTTTGTCCTCAGAGTGATTTTAGTTTGATAGCTACCAATTGTAAGATGTCACATATCCTTTTTTTTTTAATACTGCCAACCCTTCAAAAAAGTTGGAAGACTAGAACATAATTACTCATGCTGTACCTTTCACCTAGACTCAACAATTTTTAAATCAACATTTTGCCATATCTGTGTTTTCTTTCTAGTCTCTCTGTGTTAATGTGGGTGTGTATGTGCGTGTGCTTCTTTGCACAACCACTAAAGAGGAGATTGCAGACATGATGACGTTTCATACCGAATTACTTCAGCATTTAGTAAAAGAATGAAGAATTATTAGGGTATTAAAACTCATGCTTTAATCCTAGCACTCATGAGGCTGAGGCAGGAGGATTGTGAGTTTGAGGCCAGGCTGGGCTACATAGGGAGATCTTGTCTCAAAAAACAATAATAAAGATTTTCTTACATAGCCACAAAGCCATTCTCATTTTCTTCCTCCAGAAGTTTGGCATAGATACAAAAATTGTTCCTATTATGCAGTGTACATTGAAAGTCTGTCAATTATCATCATCGATTTTTATTGATGAAAGGACAGGGTCACAAAGAGACCAAAGGTGGCAGAATTGAGGTGAAACAGACTGGCCTAGGATCTATGCTCTTTACCATATGTACATCAGCAAAGATGGGCAAAAACATTGATGAGAGCATTGCTGGAAAATGAGCCTTGTCCTACATCACAATTTGCTTAGAACGACCCACATTTTATGACTTGAACCCTAAAGAATATTTTCAAATTCAAGATCTTCTCATATTTTTGGTGTATTTTTCTATATAGGCAATTTGGTATTATACAAAGTGCCTAAGCTCTGGGGTCAGGTGGGCTGGTATTACCAAGAGGAAATTAACTTCCTCCCCTTGTCTTTAGTCCCTTTTCTATTATAACAAGGAAAATATTTAGAGGATTGCTGTTTATTCTGATGCAACTCAGCATCATCACATCTCTCCTCCCTTCTCCTCTCCCTTCCTTGTTCCATTTTAACCCTTACATGTACTGTCATGGAATTAATAAGGCATAAAAAGTCTTTTGAGAACTCACGGCATGCACTTTTTTCTTGCCATAATACATACATCTCTGTAGAGTGAAAGGTTTTGATGAAATTGAGGCCTTGTAAACAGCATTATCAATACTGTTTTTAAAAGAAGATAAGGAATCTTTGCGATTTATCTTAGTGGCACAAACTGTCTTGGTGCATCATAAAATCAAGTCTTAGATTTTGAAAAGATATTTAAAGTCTGCGAAGTATAATTATTCACTAATGACCAAAAGCTACTCATTTTTATATAGTAACTTCAGTCTCTTCCTTTTTGGTTTTGGTCTATGGAATATGGATTTGCACTCTTTACTTCTGGGATTTGAGTGACTGCCCCCAAGTGCAGAATGTTTCCTTACCATTACCTGAAGTGTCTAGGAATCTCCTGTAGTCTGGCAGATTTTCTGAGGGGAATTGGAAAAGCATGCACTTGGAGTGATCAACAGTGTAAGAGGAAATTTTTCTATCTCTGTCAAATAGCAGCTCAAGAGGGGAATCAGACAGTGGCCTGTAGACAACTGACTCACCCAGGGTCTGGGTGAAGGCAACACAAAGTTGATAATAAAGAAAGGGGGGATGGTGAGGGCTGTGATTTACATCAGCTCCTAGGGTCCCCAATAATGTCCCTCACAACGATTCTCTCAACTAATTCAAGCAATACCTCAAGCCTCATTCCTGTTGAAATATTTTTCAACATGCTGAAGTTCCAGGTTCTTTACCCTGTCTTAGCTTGCTAGCCCACTGGCCTCTTGGTAAGCCCCTTTAACCTTCCCCATCAGAAGCTCCATTTCCTGTGTTCCCGATAGTTTCCCTTGATGGTCCACATGGAAGAACTCTGGTGAGAATTCACAAAATTAGAAATGAAAGAGAAATGTTTTTATTCTGCCCAAGGAGTGTTAATATTTCCTCTGAGAATGAATCAAATTATTTATATGAATGGAGAAAAGATGAAGTCAAAACAATCTATGATCATAGCTGAAGGGAAAATGAAGTTGGATATTTGCATTCTGCTACTCATAGAAAATTCTTTTGTCATTGTTCATACATCGAAGTCAGCCTGCAGCTGTAGCAGAGCTCCTAGATATCTCTTAACATTCCTCTTTCCCTCAGGAATTTAGAACTCTTTCTTTTCCTGGACATGTGGCTTCTGTTTCCTTTGGTTATTTGACTTAAGCTATTTAAGTTCTGTCCGTGTGTACATGTAGTGTGTACAGTTTCATGGTTGCGTCCCTAAAGTGAAGTATTATTCTTTTTGCCCTTACCACAATTTCACTCTCCTTCTGGGCGGAATTCAGCCACGAGGGGAGACACCTGTAGTGGTATAAATGAAGGGAACAATTCAGCATGGTAGGTGAAAGGTAGAGAACAGTCTGAGTCCCTGAAGCACCACACCAGCCCTGGACACCCAGCCTCTGGAAATAAACTTGTATTTTTTTTAAGCTACTATGAACACAAAAATTTATTTCTTCTAACTATGCCTTGGTTGCCATTCTCTAACCTTTCTCTATTTTTCCTTCCTCACCCTTCCTAGTTTCTGTGAATCACTATTCTACATTCAGATTGACATTTTTTTAGATTCCACATATGAAAGAGAACATGAAGTATTTATCTTTCTGTGTCTGGCTTATTTCAGTTAATATAATATCTTCCATTCTATCCATTTTTGCTATAAATGACAGAATTCATTCTTTTTGTGGTTGAATAATATTCCATTGTATATATGAACCACATATATTTTTTCAAATTATTTTTAATTTTTTTGTTGTGCTGGGTGGGGATACATTGTGTCATTTACAAAAGTTCTTACAATATATCAAATATATCATACTTGAATTAACCTCCCCCCTCCACCATTCCTGAAATAGTTTCAACAGTTATCATTTTTTACATTTACATACAAGTGTTTGTTACACAGTATTTGCACTATACTCACCTCCTCCCCCCTCCCACTGGTACCAACCCCACCCAAGGCAGAACTTGTTCTGCCCTCCTGTTCTCTTATTTTGTAAAAGAAAAAAAAATGACATTTTTGTTTGTTTAAGATAGCTACATAGGGAATTTCCTTGTGACATTTCCATGCGTACATGTATAATAACCCAAATTGGCTCATCTTCTGTATTTTTCTTCTTTCTACCTTAGTGACTCCTTATGGTGACTATGACAGGTTTAAAAATTCTGTATTCATTCTTGTATAGAGTACATCAACCATATCCATCTGCTTAACTTCCTTCTTTTACTCTCCCCTTCTCACATGTGAAACTCTTTAGCATGATCTGTTTTTCATAATATTGATGTATTTGTATTAGGTCTATATTCTACAGGGTGTGACTTTTGTCCTTCTGAATCTGGCTAACTTCACTGAAGATGATGTTCTCCACTTCCTTCCATTTACCTGAAAACAAAATTTCATTCTTCTTTGTGGCTGAATAGAATTCCATTGTATATAAATACCACATTTTCTTAATCCATTCATTAGTAGTGGGGCATCTTGGTTGTTCCCATAACTTAGCTATTGTGAATAGTGCTGCAATAAACATGGATGTGCAGGTGCCTTTGTTGTGACCTGACTCACATTCCTTTGGGTATATCCCCAGAGTGTAAGCTGGATCATATGGCAGATCTATTTTTAGTTTTTTGAGGAGCTTCCATACTGTTTTCCATGGTGGTTGTAATAATTTACATTCCCACCAGCAGTGTTTGAGGGTGCCTTTCTCCCCATATTCTTGCCAACGTTTGTTGTTCTTTGTGTTCTTGATGGTACCCATTCTAACAGGAGTGAGATGGACTCTAAATATAGCTTTAAAATTTTTTTAAAATTTTAGCATTTTCACATTTACTCACATGTATATACATTGTTTGGGCCTCGCCCCCACTGCCCCTGCTTAACATAGTTTTGATTTGCATTTCCTTTATGTCCAGGGATGGTGAGAATTTCTTCAGGTATTTTTTTAGCCATTTGGAGTTCTTCTTTTGAAAAAGCTCTGTTCAGTTCATTTGCCCATTTCTTCATTGGGTCATAGGTTTTTGGGGAGTTTAGTTTTCTGATCTCCCTGTATATTCTGGTTATTAATCCCTTGTCAGATGTATAGCTGGCAAAGTTTTTCTCCCATTCTGTGGGCAGTATCTTCAATTTAGAGACCATTTTTTTCTGTTGCGCAGAAGCTTTTTAATTTCATGTAGTCCCATTTATCGATCCTTTCTCTTAGTTGCTGAGACATTTAAGTTCTATTTAGGAAGTCATTACCTATGCCTATTAATTCCAATGTATCCTTTTCGCGTTCCTGCACTAGCTTCAAAATTTCAGGTTTTATTTAAGGTCTTTGATCCACTTTGAGTTATACTTGTACAGGGTGAAAGACATGGATCTAGTTTCAGTTTCCTGCATGCAGCTATTCAGTTTTTCCCAGCAGCATTTGTTGAAAGGCTTGGGCCACATGTTTTTTAACCATTCACCTGTCTGTAGACACCTAGGTTGACTCCATATTTTGACTGCTGGTCAGAGTGCTGCAGTAAGCATGGGAATACTTCTCTGATATGCTGATTTTGTTTCATTTGGCTATGTACCCAGGATGTACAGAGGATCACATGGTATGTCTAGTTTTAGGGGGTTTTTCTGAGGCAATTAAAAATTTTTATTATGATGTTATTATTATGCTAGGGCACACTGCAACATTTACAAAGTGCTTGCAATGTATCTTAGTTAAATTCACCCCCTCCATCATTCTCCTTTATCCCCGCTCCCCTCCATTCTAAGAATAGTTTCAACAGGTCTCATTTTTCCATTTTCATACACAAATACAAAATATTTCCACCATATTCACCCTCCTACACCCTTTCCTTATATCCTCCTTCCTCTCACTGGTACCTACCCCCAGACAGGACCCATTTTACCTTCCTGTCCTCTGTTTCTGAAAAGAAAAAGACATTTTTATTTGTTTAAGATGTCTGTATAGAGAGTTTCATTATGCATGTATTGCATCCCGAATTGGTTCATATCCTTCATTTTTCTCCTATCTACTTCAGTTGCTTTCTTATGGTAATTTCAATAGGTCTAGAAATTCTGTAGAGTGATATTATGAAACACTGGTCACACAAAGAGGAGGTCACTCATGGGAAGGGTAGGGTAAAAGAAGGAAACTAAGAACTTGAATATGGGTGACATACTCTATACAAGGATGAATGCAGAAATCTTAAACTGGCTGAAACCAACATGAGAAAGGTACTAAAGCAGAATGTAGATGGTGAGAGGAGATAAACCATTTGGGGTATAACACATATATGCATGGAAATATCACAAGGAAATGCTCTGTATTTTTTTTCTCAAACTAGAAAAAATGTCATGTTTTTCTTTTCTTTTCTGCAAAATCAGAGAATGGGAGGGCAAAACAGGTCCTGCCCAGGGAGGGGGGTTGGCACCAGTGGGAGGGGAGAGGTGATGGTGAAAGGGGGTAGGAGAGTGGATATGGTGCAAAAACATGTGTACACCTGCATGTAAGTGCAAAAACAATACCTGTTGAAACTGTTTCATGAATTAGTGGGAGGGAGGATAAAGGCAAGTGGCAGAAGGGGTGAATTCCAGTATGATATAGTTGATACATTGTAAGAACCTTTGTAAATGCCACAATGTACCCCACACAGCACAACAATAAAGGAAAAAAATTCTATATTCATTCTTGTATAGAAAGTATAACACCCATATTTACATTCTTTACCCTCCCCCTCCCATTAGTATCCTCCTCTTAACGTGACCTGTTTTTTATTCTTGTCCTTCATTATTTAAGTGTCTGTTTTTTGGTCAGTGGGATTTTTGCCTTAGAATTAGACCTGTGCATGCATTGTGCTTAATGTAACCCCTCCTCCACTGCACTTCCAAGAACCTCCATACTGTTCTCAATAATGACTATAGTAATTTACATTCCCACCAACTGTGTATAAAAATAGTTCCTTTTCTCCACATCCTCACCAGCATTTATTACTTTTGTCTTTTTTGTAATAGCAACTTTAATTGGAGTGAGATGACATGTGATTGTGGTTTTGATTTGTATTTCCCTAATGGCTAATGATATTCAGCATTTTTTCAACTATTTATGAACCATTTGTATTTCTTCCTTTGATAAATGTCCACTCAGATCACTTGCCATTTTTTAATTGAAACACTCATTTTATTTTTTGTTGGGGTTTTTTTTTGTTGTTGTTTCTTGTGTTCTCTGGATATTAATTCTTTGTCAGGTGAATAGTTTGGAAAAATTTTCTCCTTTTTTTGTCCCTTTACTCCGTTGATGGCTTCCTTTGCTTACAGAAGCTTCTTAGCTACTTTTTCTCTAATTTTGCTTTTGTTGCCTAAGTTTTTGAGATATTTGTTTTTAATACTGACATGCCTGCCTGCTGGTAGCTATATCTTCTGGCTTCTATCAAAAAAGAACCTGAGGCCCCATAATCCTAAGAATGCTTATCCTAAAAAGTGAGGGGGGTAGGAAACTTGTAGAGGATGTTCCACATGGAAGGAGCAAAGACTTTAGAACACTATTATGCCTGTACATACTGAAAGAAGAGAGCTGGGTGCATATCCCACAGGTGTGCCCCATCTGGGCAGCACAAGACCACTTACTACTGAAACCACAAAAGATCAGCTCATCCTTACCCAACACCCAACAAAATAGCTCAGATACAGACTGCCAAATACCAGTACAAAGAACTGTCTTGCTTCAGTGTGGGGAAGAGCCTGTGATTTTAATTTTAAAGATGTCAACCCATTTTCCTTCCTAGAGTCTCACCTTCGAAAGTCTATCTTATCTTAAATTTCCTTCTTGGGAGTAAAACTTCCACCCAGTCCTTAGTCTCACAATATTTTGTGCTTATGCATTTATTTTACATTTTTAACCTAGTGGGAAGCCCATCACCTGCTTCTTCATGCTTTCCAATATAATCCAGCTAGTTTGGGGTAACTTGTATAATTAGAGTAGGTTTCATATTGTCCACTCCTCCTTGAACATGGACTTCCAGGACATTACTTTCATATCTTTTTAGCAGTTAATTTGCCTCTAAGCAGCAGTGTGGTTGGTTAACAGGCCCAGGATGCTGACTGCAGCTGTTACATTCACACGTCATACTTCTATAGATTCCACCAGCAGAGAGACAAAGAGCTCAAACAGGTGTTTCTTGCATAGACAGCAAGCAAGATCAGCATGCTTGCAGCTCCCCGCAAACTTACTAGCACAGGATGACACTGAACCACAGGGGACAGATGACAGGTAACAAATAGCACAGGTGGTAGGTCATTCTACTGATGTGGAGCCAGCACTAAGCCATAGAGAAGCAAATGGACTTGCACTGAGTGCTGTAACTGAACCTTAAGGGAGTGAAGTCAGAAATCTGGTGTTTAACTGAAGCTAGAGAGATGGATGGATGGATGGATGAGAAATGTCCTTGTGGTAATCTCCCATTAGATAGGAAGGGAGGTGAGAAACTGCCTGTAGCATCTCTTTATCAGGATCCAGGATCCTTTCTTGCTCCTGGAGGAACTACAAGGCACTTTTCCAAGACTCAAGTTGAACTGTAGACAATTCTTGTTCCATATGCAATCCATATAGATGTGGTCTATATGGAGTTATATAAATTGTCAGAGGCTGCAGCAGAGCTGCTTCCCTATATGCTTCTTCCAAATGGCAAAGTTGGGAAGATTTGAGGGTCCTGGACACTAGAGGAGACTGGCCACATGGGGAAATTTGGATGGTCAAAGATAAGTCTTAAAGCATAAATGAAGGCACATTCTACAAGATACCCCTGCAGACATGCAGGTCCTCACCAGGCAATGGTATGCTTAATGGCTTCTTAGCTTAGGCTACACCACATGGGTGGATGGTATTAATGTAGCCACAGGGTACGCGATTCTCAAAGATGACACTGTGGTAGCCCCATAGCCTGTCCACTTATTCCAAGTTCCTCTTACCTTCTTCAACACGAAGTCTCAACCAATATCCTTCAGCTGTCAGCCCAGGTGACTCAGACTGGATCTTTGGAGAACACTGAACATCTCATAAATTCTTGAATCTGCATCTTTCAAGTCTAACCATGTTGATTTTCTACCATCCTTTCTTCTCTTTACAAAATTTTACCCTTGTCGAACTAAAGCTTTCGCTTTCAAAATGATTGTTTCTGATATGAGCATCAAGAGGCTTTTTCAGCAATGAAGAAACAATGTTGACTGTCCTTCTATTTTGTAGGCTTTCTATTTAAAAAAGATCTTCCTTTTTTGGGGAGCGGTTCTGGGGTTTGAACTTGGGGCCTTGTGCTTGCTAAGCAAGTGCTCTACCACTTACTTGAGCCACTCTGCTAGTTCCCAAAATAATCTTCAGGAGAAGTGATGAGGAGAACAAAGAGTGGAAGTCTGGAAAAAGAGAGAAAAAGGTAAGCATGCTCTTTTGAAAAGTAAAATCTAAAGTCAAGAAATGTGAGTCTCACTTAAAAAAATAGAATCAGTTTTAATTGTAGGTAAACCATGAAGCAATCACTTGGACATTTTATTTATCCACGTACAGTGTCGTATTTTACCTTTGAATCTTTAAAATATTCAATGAATTAGAAATTCATTAACTTGATTTGTCAGTGTAGGAATAAAATTTCTCATGCAGTTGAATTGTATTAAATCCTGCTCTCCTTAGGAGGCATCACCCCTTAATTTTATGAGTCCCAGGATCCAAGAAAATAAGACCTCAAACAATGTATATGGAACTTGCCTCATCTCTTTTGAAAATACAAACTTAACCCTTGTATTTTACTCAGAGGTTAGCACACTTTCTCTGCAAGAAAAATAATAGCAAACTTTTTATGTTAAGGATAAGACAGTAAATATTTCTGACTATAAGCTATGGTCCAAATGGTTTCTGTCACAGTTACTCAACTCTGCTGTTGAACTGAAAACAGCCATCGCCAATACATGAAGAGATGGGCACCTCTGTGTTGCAGGAAAACTTTCCAAAACAGGTCATAGTCAGATTTGCTCTGTGGCCTATAATTTCATGACTTCTTTTTTAAATGATTGTATAATATCACAAACTAAGAACGGCTGATTATTTTTTAATTTTAGCTGTTAATCACTTAGGGTATGAACAAACTATGGGTGAATTCACTAGCTTTTCTTTTTCAGTTTGAATCTTTGTGCTTTGTTTCAAACTCTATTTAAAAACTTCTTAAGATTTGATTTTTTTTTTTTACAGAAGTCTGTGGGTTATCTTCTTTCTGTAGCTGTTTTATAAAATGTCTCTGACACTTTGTGGACCTGATACAAAAAGTCATATTATCTTTGATAAATAGTATCAAAAGATGTTTTTTTTTCACAAACAATCCTTTGAAATTCTGTAACTGAGATAATTCAATGTGTCTCATTATTTAGCCAGTGGAGGGAAAGCGAGATCTCAATTCTAGCTGTAGGAGAGTTGTGTAAAATCAACAGCACAACTTGACCCATCACTCATGCTGTGTAGAGGGGGCCGTCATGGAATCCAGCACGTCAAACCTTTTGAGAGTGAATGTTAATAACTGAGTTGCCAGGGACTGTCATGGGCACAATGTATGCTCCCCAAATGGCTACAACAGCTTCTCTCATTCCACAAGCTCTACGCAGTGATGTTGCCCACTTCTCCATCAAGCCTTGGAGCCCATGTCTGCACCTCTTTTATCCTGACGTGCACAGTGTGACTCCACAACATTTGTAGCCCACAAAACAAAGCTGGCAATCTCTGTTTTCTACTCTTTGGCCCTAGAACTCACAAAATAGAAGAGGAGAATCTCCTGAGAAAGGACAGAATAACAGAATGCAATTCTCTCAAGTGCAGCTAATGAGTTTCAAATCCACTGAATATTTTGTGTCTTGAGCTACCATGTGGGAGGTCCAGCCTGTTCTGCGGGAGAAAGGTCACATGGAGAAGCATCAAAGCACCATCTTGAATGTGCAGGTCAGTCAAATTTTCAGATCATTCCTGCACCCTCTTTTCTTATTGTGCCCCATGAGAGATCCCAAGTGAGAATTCTGCATCTGAGCCAAGTCAACACATCTCTTGAGAGAAAATAACAAATTGTTTATTCAAATAAAGTTTGGAGGTGTCAAGTTAAATAGCAATAGGTAGCTGAAGTAGAAACTGACACATATAAAGAAAAACTGGGCTTGTGAGAATGAAGAAAGTCATAAAAGAAATGCTAAAATAAAGTAACAGATGAACATAAAGTTAAAATTAAAAGCAGAGACTAGATATGCACTAATTTGGTAAGAAAATATAAATATGTGTCCAATATTCAAGGAATAACTCACTGGTAATGTCCTGTTCTGTCTCCTATGGAGAAGATTCTTGGCACTGAAAAACAACATGGCAACCTCTAAAAAGTACTGTTTTAAGAGTGAGAGATATTTTCCACTTGAGGTCACACAACAAAGTTTTGCAGCCACTTCCAGCAATGTCACTATGTCCTGAAGGAAAGGGCTGGGGTCATTATAATTACATTTTAACTACATCCTCTGAGTTACATCTTAAAGGATAATAAAACTTCTCTCTCTAACACAAAAATAAACGCAAATTATATTGACATGTCTTCTCTTTACTGGTAATAGCCAAAAGGTAAACAAATAGCTTAGAGCAATGAACACAGTTAGATTTACACTGCTCTGTGACCCTCCATGCTTGGGCATTTGGCTGAAATTTTTATGTACTTCTGCTGAAATTCCCAAACACTAAGAGAAAAAATAACACTAACTAAAAATAAAAATAATTTTGGAGTAAATGAGAAAGTTGGTTGTAAGTGATATTTTAGAAAAAGTGACTTTTTTCTAGCTTAGGATAACTATTGATACTCATGATGAATATTTTTAAAACAAAACCATTTTATTATGCTAAAAAAACAGGGCAAGACTTCCAGGACATTCATTCCTAGCTCTATTTTAGAGATGACTGGGAAATAAATACATCTATGAAATGCCTAAAGCGTTGTAAAATCTAGGGGTGGATATGGTAAGGAGAAGTTTGCTCTACACAGGCCCCTCTGTTCACCTCACCACACTGTTAAAATTCCTGACTAGATCAAGGATGGAACTTGCTGCTTACTGTTCATATATATCTTAGAAAACAGAGTAATTTCAGTTACTTAGAACATGTGGAAATATACATGGTATATACTCACTTCTAACTATCTAAGATGATGACAGAGAAATGTGTTATGTATAGTGCTAAGAACAAGCAGGGGCTTAATTCTAGAGGGAAAAAAGGGTTTCCTGTAATTCTAAATTTGAAAAAAAAAACATATATCAAAGATTTGTGTCTAGTGTACAAGTACAAAAGAGCTGAGTGGAAGGTCCCAGTAATAGATGAGATAAAACAGAACAAAAGTCCTTTACTCGTGGGTCAGGGTCCACTATCTAGAATTTACGGTGTAGGATTATAGTTAGCTACATCTGAAATGACTGTTCACACTCAAGCAAAGGTGAGAAGTGAAAAGGCCACCACAAGAAGCCGCAATTCCATGGGCTACTTTCATCTAAAATCTCTTTGAGGAGCTCTTCTTCCTGTCAACCTGGCCCAGGGAAGCCAGGAGAGGGCCATCACGGGCGGAGGCATCCATTCTTCTACTGCAAACCAAGAACGGGAAGAACGTTCAAAGGTCTGTTTCTTCCCTTCTCAGTTGCATACTAGTCTTTTAAAACAACAATTTTAATGGCTTTCATTTTGACCTTTTCATACATTTACATAACATACTTGAATCATACTTACTCCTCCATTACCCTGTCTTGTCCTCCCCACCAAGTTGGCCTCCTTAAATAGTCCCATTATACTTTCATGTCTTTAGTTTTTTAGTTACATATGAGAGAAAATGTGTAATATATGCTTTTCTTAGTCTGGCTTATTTTGCTTAATAAGATGATTTTTATTTTGTTTTGTTTTCCTGTTAAACAAAGAAGATAGTGTCAGGATAGGTAACTTTTTTTTTTTTTAAATAGAACCCTGATCTTTACCTTTGGTTGTTGGTTCTGAAGAAATGTTACAAGAAAACTCATACAAAAACATTTAGGAATTTTTTTTTTGAATTTTTGAAGTTCCAGCTCAACACAAGGGGAAAATATCAAGAAGGTGGAAGCAAAATTTGTACTTCATAGAACTTTAGCAACTGATCACTCTTCTAGCCTCCCCCACTCCTAGAGTGTCTTCTCTGCAGTCTAACAGCCAGGATAGGGTCTCACTATTTTTGCTTGCCAATTGTAGGTTCTAAATTTAAGACAAGTTGAATTTTTCTTTTTTGTTTTGATTTCATTTCAGCTTCAAGAGCATGTATATTTAGCTCCTGCCACTTCACTCCTTGGTTGGACTAGTAGCTAAGTCCATTTTTTTCTCTTAAAAAGCTGTGAATTTTCTCTTCCTAACACAATGTTCTACAAGAACAGAATTATTTTCCCATTGCTTAAATGAAGGGGAAATCTTTTTCACAGACATGAAAATTCTTTTGAAAGAATGAAAAATGAAGGTAAATTACACTTGAGAAGCATCAGAAGCAATAATATTATAGCAATGAAAAGTGCAATAAACATGATACAAGGCGATCCCTATATATGAGCACAAACCAGCTGCCTACTCTTTGACCTGGATCATTAGAACTGTAAATTTAAAGTTCTGAGCAATGCAAAAGCTTAAAACACTCATAACTTGTTAATTGTAGAAATTTCATTGACCTAATAGAATATTGAAAGTTCAAAATGAACATTTTGTGGTTTTCACACCTGTCTACTGTATATATTTTGGTTCAGTCTCAGTGACTGAATACATGTGGCTGTTGTCTTTCTTTTCTTGACTTCCATTTCCTTACCATCCTTTTTCCATTATCCCCCAAATCCTTAGAAAGTTGCTAAAATTCTAGGTATTAACATTTATGATGCCTAGCAAAACAGACACCTGTGTTCTCTTAAATTTTCATCCTATTATTTTTTTTCATAGTCTCATTGATTTGCTGTCAAATTAAATAAATCATACAAGACATGGAAGAAAATCAATAGAGGACAGAAAGGAGATACAGAAGGACGCAAGCTTCACCTAAGTGCCAGGTTATCATTACTGATGAGAAGAAGGGAAGGATGAATAGCTACTTATCATTTAAATATAAAGTTAGACAGTGGATTAAGCATCTTGTAGAATGTACTTTTTTGTAATTAAAATTTTTTTTTATCATTCTGGGGGTACATTGTGGCATTTACAAAAGTTCTTACAATATATCAAACATATCAGAGTTGAATTCACCCCTCCATCATAGAATGTGTTGGCTCAGTGTTTATACCAACCTATGTGACAGTATAGTGCAGTGGTTTCAAAACTGTACTTCAGACTCTAATTGCCAAGCTACAATTTCTGGTTTTTCTCCTCACTAAGTATGTGACTTTAGGAAAGCTTCTCAAGTGCTTTACACCTCATTACTAAAATCAAGATGGTAATAGTACCTATTACACACTTGTTATAAAGATACAAATTGATGCAGCACATTAAGAACAATGTTTGCATCACAGTAATCACTCATTGAAATTTTAACTTACTATCCTCTCATTTTCAGAAGTAGAAAATGGGGCATAGAAAAGTTCAATTTAATTGTCTTAGCAATTTATCACAGTAAATACACAGTAGAATCAGGATTTGAACTCAGTCATCAAAGTTGCTAAAGTTAAATGTTTCCTTTATAAATGATAAGGTTCAAATATTCTAAAATTCAGGGTTGAATGGTTGTGAATCAGTGGCCCCTCACCAGTAGGAGTGGGGAGCTGGTGGGGAAAGGGAGTACGAGGGTCGATATGGTCCAAAAAATGTGTACACATGCATGTAATTGTAATAATGATAACTGTTGTAACTATTCCATGAATGAGGAAGGGGGATAAAGTGGAGTAGTGGAGGGGGTGAATTCAAGAATGATATTGTTGATACATTGTAAGAACCTTTGTAAATACTACAATGTACCCCCCACTCAGCACAATAATAATAATAATTTTAAAAATAAAGAAAGGAAGAATGATAGGTTCTCAGGGGCTAGGAAATGTGTGAGAACCAGAACCATGGAGAGGGGCTATGCTCACAGGAATGGGCTCCTGGAGGGATTCAGGATGAGCATCTCATGAGTATTGAAGCAGGGAAGGGGCAGGGAAGGAACACCCTAGCCACTCCCTCCCTCACTCCTTGATCTCCTATAGGCCCAAACCCAACCAGAACCAAACTGGCAAAGATGCCCAGGTAATCAGCTCTTGGGGTGGGGGCAGGGGATAGCTCAGTGGTAGAGCACCTGCTTAGCACACAACCAAAAAAAAAGATAAATAAAAATTAATTTATTGCTTTAGATTAACCATTTTATAAAATTCATGCCCAAATGCAAACAATATCTTCTTCAAAACTATTTTCTTCTGCATATTTTCTCACATCAATAAAAAGCAGCTCATTCTTCCTGATGCAGGACAAATACATGGGTGTCATCTTGACTCCTGATTTTCTCTGACAGCCTACACGTGGTATAGTAGCTGACTTTCCTTTCAAAATACACTCAGAATATGACTATTTCTCACCATCCTTCTGCCACTTTGGTTCAAACCCCATTGGCTTTTGCTCAGATTATACAAGAGATTTCATACTGTTCTCTTCGCACTGCTCCTCTTCATTTACTCCTTCCAGCTCTCTGTACAAATCTTTCAGTGGCTTTCTTTCTCTCTTAGGGTAAATCAAAACCCTGCAAGACCTCCAGGCTCCATAATTTCTTTCTGACAGTATTTGCTGCTGTTTCCCCTTGCTTGGTCCCTCCAGCCAAATTGGCTTCTCTGTCTCTAGAACAAGCCAGCAGGTTCTTGTTTCTGAAGCCCTGCTTTCCTCTCCTTCTGCCTAGAATGTTCTTCCTGTTGATAGCCATGTGGCTGCAGTCTGTCTTAGTCAGTTCCTGCTCCTATCACATATTACCACAGACTGGATAATTTAAAAAAACATAAATTTATTTCTCACAGTTCTGGAGGTTGAGGAGTCCAAGATCAAGGGGTTGGAAAGTTTAGTGTCTAGGGGGCTGGTTACCTCTGTTTCCAAGGTAGTGACTTACTACTTCATCCTCCAAAAGAAAAATAGTGTATTCTCACATGGTAGAAAAGAGGAAACGTAAAAAGGGCCTAAGTCATTCCCTCCAGTCCTTTTATGTGATTGCTAATCACTTTCATGAGGTTCTGCCTTCATGAACTAATTACCTCTACATCCCTATATCTTAGTAATATCACATTGAGGTGTAAGTCCCAACATACGGATTTTGGAGGGACATGTACATTCAAACACTAGCAAAGTCTTTACTCAAAGTCACCTTCTTAGTCAGGTCTTCTCAGGACTCCCTAACTAAACTTTCCTTACACCCAATCCTTGTCTCCCTTCCTGAAATACTTCTCTTTAGACTTCACCTATGTCACTGTCTCACATAACATGTTACCTTTCTTTATTGTCTGTCTCCTCCACTGCATTGTGAGCTCTATGAAGGCAGGGATTTTCTGTTGTGTTCATTATTGTTTCGCTAGTGCCTACCACATAGAAAGTACTCTAAATATTTGTTGCTTATGAATTTCATTCAGACACAATTGAGATTATAAACTTTCTACCTAAAACAATACAAAAGTATTCTTCCATTTATAAGCTTGATAGTTTAAAAAGGCCCATTATTGTTTTTAAAGTTGTTAGGCCGCCAGTTAGTCATAATTAATAGTTCTGAAATCAATTCTAATTACCTGACAACATGGTATGTGAATTGGAATATTTATATTTTCTGTTTTTTCCACTTTCTGGAACATTTGATAGCAGCTTTCCACCACAAAAACATTTTTAGGTTAAAATTACTTTGCCCCTGTGGTTATCTGTGGGCATTCGTGACAAATTGTTTGCTGGTGCTAAGTGGGCCAGTGCTGATTGGACATCAGGAGCACTGGCAATCTTTAAATTTCAGCAAAATGCCCAGAGACTGCTAATCCAGCAGAAGAAGCCAGGTCTCCTGAAGGTAAAGGACACCAGGTAATTTGGCTCTCCATAGCAAATAAGTTGATGTCATAGTTGTCTGTTCATGTTTTCAAGGTGTTTGCTACACTGAGCAGGATATTGTTAGTGGAAAGAAATGCAAATTGAAAATATCTTCTACCATAATATTCAGTACTCTGTTTTATAAAACAGGAAGTGTGCTGCCAACTCTAAAAATCGTCAACTAAAGTTGAAAGTGGCAGCAACTTTCCCTTTGACTTGACTATCGGCAGTTTCAAGATCCACAGGAACTCAACTACTATAATTTTACTCTATATTTTCACAAAGCAGTTTGCAAACCAGAAACAGGAGAACCTAATCACATTTGTATCTTCAAACCTTATCTATGCTAAATAGTTTACTGACCATCATTAATTTATTTCATAACTGAACTTCTGTTGTCCTGATCTATAAAATGCTCAGAAGGTTTAATTATAGTTTGAATTAACATTGCATTAGTTTAGATGAAAATAACCTAGGATTTCAGAATATATTTATTACTCTTATTTATCTCTCCAAGTTAAAGTTTTTACTTTGAAATGTTTGAAGATTGAAAGAATATTTAAGTTACTTTTCCCATTAAAAGTGTTTTCCCCCAAGTACTTACAAAGAACAATATAAATTTTTTATTTTCATACTGGTTACTACACGTCTATCTGGCAGTTAGTAAAGTATTTAATGCCATCAAAACCAAAAGTCCAAATGTTAGTCCAAAGCTCTGTTGGCATTTTTAAAAATCTGGTTACTACTTAAGTAGATAGTGTTAATATACTTCTGAAACTGTAAATGTGTACTTTCATCCATAACTGAATGTTGCATTTTAAACACAGTTTTGTTGAGCCCCATACAAAATATGCTTTGTCTTTAAGTCAACTACATGTAGGTATTTCTCTAAGAAGACAAAAGAACGAACCTCACTTGAGATGGCATAGATCCTGGGTTAAGAATGCTAGTTCTATTGTCTCATGGCCTGGATACCAATCCCAGTTCTGTCCTTAGTATCTGTGAGCTCTGAGGAAACTTATTTGATACTTCTGTTTGTATCTATAAAACAGACACATGGTGCTTCCAGGCTCATCTGGTTCTTGTGAGGTTCAAGTAATTAAATACATGTAAAATTCATACAGCAGTGTGAGGCTCCTTTCAATGTTTAATAAATACTAGCTCTTAGTATAAGTATTACATAAATTGTGTCATTCTCCAGCTCCCTGTGGTGACAATTCAGACACATTGGTAATGAATATGAGGACACATATTGGGGCACCAGCCTGGAACCAGAAAAGACTTCATTCCCCACAGTGGTTTCTGCCACCTTGACCCACTTAAAGAATCTGTTATGAGATGCTATGTTAAATTACTGTAGCTTTGAATTACACAAATACTTAATGATGTCTTTCTAAAGACAAGAGGAAAAATGTAGGACTGACAACACAGCAAATAAATGTATCTATAAAGTTCATTTCTATTTACTATTATTTTAATTATATTCAATAGTTTTCACTTTCACATTAATATAACAAGATATACGAAAGTTAGATTAAAATAGCCACACTTGGATATAAGTAAATTATGCAAAAATATTTATATATACATACTAACCTTATTGATATAACATATAAAATAAGTATATTTACTCAAAGGAAATGGACCACTGGTAGGGAGAATGCTTGTATATATCTCTGCGTTTTTTATAGCTGCAATTCATCATTGGCAGTGCATTAGGGTAAGATACTGCTGTATTTTCACAGAGATTCACAAAGATGCAGGTTGTCTACGTAGGACTGCTCCTTCTCAGTGTGACCTGGGCAGCACCGGTAAGCATTTACAAATTCACTAGTGTTTCATATAAGTTTCTCTCTCTCTCTCTCTCTCTCTCTCTCTCTCTCTCTCCCTCTCTCTCTCTCTCTCTTAGAATGTCTATTTTAACTAGTAGCATTTTTCTAATTCAGTTACAATAAAATATCAAAGCAAATAGAAAGCATCTAGCACTTAATCCAGATGCCTACAGTTAAGGAGGCCTCAATAAATGAGCCGAGTTACAATATACCACTCTGTTGCCTTTTAAGGAACACTGAAAACATTACTTTTGAGAAAACCGATAGCCAGCCGCAATGTTTGAAGTCAGCTGAGACTAATGAGTAAGACTCAAAGACTTATATTATTACACATCAAAAGAACCTGTTGATATTTTATTACAAACTTCAAGAATTTGATATTAATATATTAAAGCTAACCCACTTTGTAAATAAATGACAATACAGAGGGACGAGAGTGCTTCTGTATTTTTGCAGTATCTCAGTACTATGGAATCCTCCTAATGAGGTTCTCTTCATCAGTAAGGCTAAAGATAGAAGTAGAACCCATGAATTTCACCCAAATCAAGCTCCTATTGCCTTTGTGTCTTCTTTCTTTTTCTGACTCACCCAGATGAGTGTTCAGGATGTGACCAAATTATCCTGTGACAATGCTGAGCACTACAGACATTTTCTGCAATGCAGACACAGTGCTAATTAGATAGTGTCTCAGCAGTGTCCTAGCTCCTCAGAGTAACCTTTCTGGTTGAAGAACCATGGGAACAACTATTGCCAACTTTGCTTAAATATAGGTCCTGAGCAAGTGGGCGACCAGTTGGGTAACCAGACTGACAAGAATGAACCATAACATTTGGTGAGGACACAGAAGTTGGGAAAAGCATCCTCACCCCAACTCACGGCAGCATACATTCTCACATAGTCTCGGGACTGCACTGCTTAAAACAGACATCTTTCAAGTCCAATCCACATGACCTAGCTTAATCAGGACTGCAGAGACACACACTGGGGCAGGATGGTGGGAGTGTGGGTCTTGCTGACCCAGTTCAATCTGACCAGCTGTGGATGAATTTATTTTGAACAACACATTCCAGGGAACAGCTGGATTGGTTCTTCCTGACCATTTTCCAGTAAAGTGTTGTGTCAACATCAATCCAGTGACCACTGGTCAAAAGAGGGTGCCAGCTTTCCTTTCAGAGGCAGACGATGTCATGTCGGTTTCAGGACCACATTGAAGGCCAGGACAATGGCCAAGTGGGTGTCAGGGGAGCAGATTTCAAATGAAGATCTCAACAAGGGCAGAGAGGCAAAATTTGGCATTGTCAATGGTTAACGTGATGTTTTCTCCATATGTATAGATTCCATTTTATTAAGTAGTAAATAGTAAAAACTAGTATATACTGTCACTTATATGTCTTAAAATTATAGCCAAGTATCCATTTTAAAATGTGAGACAATAAAAGATGATTATGAAGACATGCAGTTCAATTACTATTCATCAATATGCAGTTAGACTATAAAGACTGTTCTAAGTCACAATAAGTCATGAACTGTACTAGGACACTCTATATTGTCAAGTGTATTTTTTAATATGTAGATAAGACATATGTGTGAGTGCACATGTGTGTTCTGTATGAAGATGCCCATACTTTCATTTCTTTATTTTTCTTAGTATTCACCTCATCTTTCTACTTTCTTCTTCTTATGGCCTCATTTCCAGAACTATTTTCTCTGTTTTGTTATGAGTGAAGAATGATACAATGATCTAAATTTATATGCACAAGATCCTATGAGAACCAACATAAGAAACACAATATATAAAGAAATTATAAAATAATCTTGAAGACATTTAATAAAACTTCAGAAACATATCCTTTTATTAGTAAGTGTTCTTTCAAATGCGACTACTTTAACTGTTACTACTTTAATCCTCAGACTTTGACATAGGATTCAGGTTAAAATATTTCCTTTACTTCTACCACTGCCAGCTGTGTGTGTGTGCAGGCAATTTTGTTTCTCCTACCACTAGTCTCACAGGGGTTACTATAGGACTCAAATGAGATTTCTATGAAAAAGTAGTTTACAAACTGTAAAGTGCTGTATAAATATAGCATGTTCTATAAATACAAGGTATCATTGATAAACTCTTGTTAGTTTCTAGAATGAAATGGAATATTAAGCAGCTATATCTTAGAGTTCAGGCAATGGGGTACTTTTACTAAACTTACAAGTTTATATTTCTAATATGATGTCATCAATCAGAGTCCAGTCAGAAAAACAAAAAATCCATGACTTTAACATTAATTCAAGAAAAACACTTGCTCGGTGAATAGGATCGCGGACTAGGTAACCCTCTGACTATTTACTTCTTTTTTAAATCTTTTCCTAAGGCTTCTCTCTCCTCTATGACTGATCCACCATGATGCCTGCCTCCACTTCAACACACACGGAAATGCAAATGTGTTCTACTCATTGGTTTCTCTGGCCACATAAGCACTAGCTAGGAGTATCAAAAAGAAACAGGGAAATAAAAATACTGAGAATTAAAGCGTTGTTACACTTTTGCTTCCTTCACAGAAAACTTGCTTCAGAATTCTTATGTGCCGTTCTGTGTGCCCTGAGGAGGCACACTGGGTAAAGGCCTGGATCAGCTACCTGGACCTATTTCTTTGTAGTTTCTGGTCTTTCTCAACTTCAGTAGTGACCCCTCACCTCCAGGAGCCCTTGAGAAAATTTGATACTTTCAGGTCAATTCAAGAGAAGGCATTTGTTCCAAATCACTGGCCACCTCCATTCTCCGTTCCCTGAACAAAATGTCCAGCCAAGTGATTGGCAAGCTGAGGACCCATCACTGGGTGCATCCTTTATGCAGGGCTATGATTTGACTCTTCCTGTACCATCAGCACCATCATCTCTAAATTCAAAATAACAATGGCTGAATTTACTCCCTCAATGCACACACACAGTCCACATCACTGAACTTGGAGTTTAGTTTGCTTTATACCCAACATCTTCAGTTTGCCAGTGAAAACTTCTTTTTACATGGCCACCAAGCCACCTCACCTGGAGTGCCATGTGCCATGTGGTGGTTCTCTGTGCTGGAATATGATTCTATAGTGGAGATGCTGCTGTTGACCTCTGGTAGATCTCTTTCTTAACACTCAGGAACAAATGAAAGAATCCATCTTTTGGTCAGAATGATTTTCCACATTTAATAACACAACTCAGTAAATGAAAAATAAAGGAAACATTTGTTGTTTGAAGAAATGAATTAAAGAATGTTCTATTTGGTGAAGTCGTGTCCCTTATTTCCTTGCAGACACTTCAACCACAGACTGTGAAGACTAGTCAAGGCTATGTGGAAGAACAGAAGGTAAACAGAATTATTCTTCTCAAATTAACTCTATTTTGGCTCTGTAAAGAAAAAAGTCAATAAGAAAATCTTAACTGCCAAAATATTCTTTGGTACTTAGAAAGGAAGTGTAAAAATTATTCAACAGAATTGTGGCATATTACAACTAATCAAGTTTTATAATTCATTGTGGCATATTACAACTAATCAAGTTTTATAATTCATACAATGTGTGATAGAAAAGAAGGAAGACATTCCAAATGGAGATATTTCTCTTCACCACGATTTCTTCCTTCAAATGAAAAAAAATGGTTTTCTAGGCAACTTTCAGAGGAATAGATGAATAGCAATTCTGAGATATTGTATTAGCAAACAATATCCCCACATGTGCACGTGAGAGCAAACTGATAAATTAGGGGGCAATAAAAGTAGTTAACAGGTCTTAATGGGGAATTCCATTTACATGGAATTAATTTGCCATATGCATCCAGAAAATTAAGCAAATACTCTCAGATTGCATGCCACCAAATTACATCTGCCTGCACCGTTCTTCCTGGCAGTCTTGAAAAATTCTGTTCTAAGAACTAACAATCTTCTGTCCTTCATCTTAGCTGAAAATTTCAAAGGCCCAGACTGCAAACTGTTAATAGACTGCTCATGCTGTGTTTTGCCAACTGAACATCAGACAGGAATTTTGTGAAACCCGCCTTTCTCCTAACCTCCTCACCTCTCCCACATGAACCTATTTCCATTGTTCCATTTGCATTGAAATTTGGCTGCAAAATTGATACTCGTTGGGATGAGAAGCAATTGACAGTCACATTGAGGGAAGACTTATCTGGAGATGTGTAGAAAGAGAGAAGGGACAGTGTTCAGAAGCTGGCTGACACACCCCTCCTGTGGTCATACGAAGTACTACCCTTTTCAGAGGCAGAATTCAACTTCTCCTTAAGTCATATACTATTGGAAAGAAATATAGAAAAAATCTTAGTAACAGACAAACCCACTTTAATACAGTGTTGTGTTTTTGTAGACAATGGATAAGAGCCATCATGAAAAACATGGGCTTTATATTTTTAAGTGTGTGTACACGTCACCAGGGAAGAAAAATCAAAGTGACATAAAGGTAAGCTGTATCTTTGAGGGAAGGTCCTTTAACACAATGGACTAACCCCTGGGGACATTGTAGGGGAGACAAAATTTGTCTTTGCCTGCTCTGGGGTTTCCATCTGTAGCTGGTGCTCCATTGCCTCACATTCCCAGGTTCATTAAGCCTCCCTACTATGCAGCTCTGTGTTCCAGAATTTTTCCTGACCCCGCCCCATACTCTGCTCCAAATTCTGCTGTGCTTCAGGACCCTCTACTGCAGGTGTGGATTTTGTGGGACTCCCAGATGCCAATGGATTGCTGAGGTGTTTCATCTGAAGGACATTAGGTTTTTTTATGAGGGAAATTTCCAGGCATATCTTACCATTTTCTCTAATGGTGGGATTTCACCAGGGAAAGAAAGGTAAAAGATTACACAGTTTAGTGCATCTTAAATTCATTCCACAGATGACTGCATCTATGTTGGGATGCTCAGAAGAGAAAGAATGAGGCCTTTGTTACTGGGATTACAATAATTCTTTTTATTCAGTCTCTTCTTGCACAGTCATTGCCCCAAGGGCAGGAAACAGCTTCTAATACCATCAGCCAAGAGACTATTTGCTTTTCCAAGTGTATCTTCACTTCCCGTGGAAGTCAGAGATTCCCTTTAGAATGCTATTTTCTTCTGCTCAATATCCTTTACATGGCTGCATGTAACTGCCTGTTAAAATTAGTTAAAACTTATTTGTTGTGATCATATATGTTGACTCTTTCAATTGTATAAAATATTATGTGAAATAATATGACTGAGCAAACTTAATTCTTTCTCTTTAGGGTCTTAGAGTTAGAAAACAAATAAAAGGCACTTGCAAAAATCATTGGAACACAAGACAGAATGGGGATAGGACCATGTGAGTTGTGACCCCCCAAAAAAATCATGCTTCAGGGAGTTGGAGTAGAAAGAAATTAGTTCATGGTTAGTACTGAGGGAAAGCTACATATGGAAGTATTGAACCAGCACTTGGAAGATGAATCAGATTTGAGGAAACAGAAGTGAGTGGGAGAGGCCGTTCTCTAAGAAAAAATACCAGGAACAAAAACATGGAAATGGAAAAGCAGAGCACAGGGAAGCAGAACAGCCAACTGACTCAGACCATCATCATATAGTCAATGACACGACTAGAAATCACATAACATAAGCAAATGTAAAAAAGAAAGGGTTTTCTACTTTTTAATATTTTCTCCAACACATGGTTAACTGTTACATACCACAGTTTAAAAATTCAGCACAGCACTGTGGTACACACCTGTAGTCCCATCCCTGTTACTCAGAAGGTGAAGGTAGGAGAACTGCTAGTTCGATATCAGCCCAAAGTTAATGATATCCTAACCCAAACACACAAAAAACCAAAACATCCAAAAAAAAAAACCAAAACAAAACAAGAAAACAAAAAACAGGTTTGGGCTCAAGGGGTAGAATGCTTGCTTAGCAAGCAGGAAGCCCTGGTTCAACCCCCAGTTTAAAAAGTTTCATGTTTTTCTTTTTTAAAATTGCTTTTTATTGTCATACTGGGGGTACATTGTGGCATTTGTAAAACTTCTTACAATATATCATAGTTGAATTCACCCTCTCCATCTTTCCCCTTTATCCCCTCTTCCCTCATCCTAAAACAGTTTCAGCAGGTCTCATTTTTCCTTTTCATAATGAGTACATAGTATTTCCACCATATTAATCCTCCCACACCCTTTCCTTACATCCTCCCACTCCCACTAGTGCCAACCCCCAGAGAGGACGTGTTTTGCAGGTTTTTCTTTATAAAAGAAATCTATTCAAGCTTCTAGGGAAATGTATATGTGTGTGTGTGTGTGTGTGTGTGCTGTACTGGGTTGTGAACTCAGGGCCTTGAGCTTGCTAGGCAGCTATTCAATACTAAACTTGAGTCATGTCCCTAGCCCAATCTTTAAAACTAGTAAAAGCACTAAAAATAAAACAAAACTTTGCACTTCAGGGTAGGGAGAAAAAAGTCACGATGCGACTATTATACTCCATTTCCAGTACCCAGTAACTTAAAGCCAAAAGCTTAAATCACTTTTTATTCAGAAGAGCCCTCTATGAAGTTTCTATTTTTTCATAGCAAATTCTTATCTATTTTCAGAGTACACCTGACAATATAAAAATTAGTGAATAAAGGTGTCATAACTTCCACAAATAAATCATTTCAAATTATATCTTACAATCAGTGTAAGCTGGCACTTACAGAAGGGTGGCATGAGCTTCCTAAGCTTCAAGCATCAGCTGATTAACAGTTTCCACACTGTCTCCACTATTCCTATATTCCAATTTGGGGGGCGGGGAGAGAGAGAGAGAGAGAGAGAGAGAGACAATGTCACCAGGGGCCACAAGCCTGCAGAACCTGCAGCCAGAAGGCAACATTTGGACAGTACATGGGCAGAGGGGTCCAGAATGAGCTTATTTTCCCCTGCCACTACAACCATGTTAGATAGCTCTAGCCACTGAGAGATCAGTTATGCATGCTACAATCAAACAGCTATCATTAACATTATGTAGGAAAACACCCTATCATTTCATAGGAGGCTCTGCCCTTCTGAATGAAGTAATAGTTACTCTTTTTCATCTAGAACTTGTTTGATGATAGACATTGCACTAGGTGCTTTACATGCATTATATTATTTAATAAAATCATTCAATTCTCTCACTAATCCCAAGAGGTATCCTTTTATTATTTTACAGCTAAAAAGGCTGATGTGCAAAGAGATAAAATAAGGCTCCCAAGATCACATGCCTGGCACAGCTGGGAAGCTGACCTAGCACAGCTAATTTTAATCCCAGGCTGAGGGATTAAGAAAAACCATCTGACACCTCTTGCTTGCTACTTCCTGTGATTCTGGCCTCTCTGAATCTAATTGCACTCTTTTCTTTGCTATTTTTCTGCACACTTGCTCCAAATGCAGGAGCTTCCGGCTGACTCCTCTTTTTCTCAGTCTGACAGCTCTCATCTACTTTCACATCCTTAATTAACACAAGCAAGAAGATGTTCACGTGCTCAACACGAGCCACAAGGCTGAAGTGTGGCCCAAAAAGACAAGACCAAATTAAGCTGTGTTAGTGAAAACAGGTGAGGAGGGTAGTAATTAGGCCATATCACAGTCTGAGTGGTGACACAGGACCCCACAAGCTAAAGGACTCCATAGTCAGATGCTGGTTCTTAACACAGTGACCTAACAAGAGAGAACTGCACGTGTCACCCCTCCGAACACCTGCAGGACACCTGCCTTTGCCTTTCAAAAAGTCATCTTCTTCCATGTAGCACTTGGCCAATTTCATACTCATCTTGGTTCCTCAACAAGTATCTCTTATTTGGATTTTGTAAATTCGACATCATACTACAGCAGGGGTGGGGGTGGAAAGTCAGTAAGGCCTTTATCTATTTACAGTTAATGTGAGTTAATGGAGGGAGGAGGCATAAGTTCACTTCAGCCTGCCTAAACTTAAGACTGTCTGACAATTTAAGTAGTACTTTAAGTCTTTCAGCTCTTTTAGATAAAGAACCCTCTTTCTCTAAGGTGGCATCAGGTGTGACCTATACCACCCACTACATGTCCTATACAATCTGTATAAACATGCCATATGGGAGGGGAAGACTTGGAAGTCCAGACAGCATGGAGCAATGTTGCTGACCACTTGTGTGATGCTTGCCTGGCTGGCATCTTAAGAGGAAGTCACAGCCCACTATAGTTTAGGATCCAATCAACATAGTCCCCATGGGGGCCCAGCGGCCATTCACTTCTCTTGGTTCTCACAGGCAATTTAATCCTCTTCTTGCTTGAGTATGATTCACATTTGTCCCAATAGTATGCACTCTGTCTACGTTGCTCCTCTTACAGCCACCTCATCCTTATGTGGGAACACCCTGGAAAGTTCCAGAACAGACTCTCAGGTACTCAGGGAAATGGTGAGCTAAAAGGGGCAGAGTGAGTTCAGCCCCTTTCTTCTTGACTGCATAGTGCAGCCAAGCTTCCAGAAACCTGGCTGCTCCCAGTGAGGCAAAGCACAGACTATGGAGCAGTGGACTCACAGAGCCTCCCCACAACTAGGAGAGAGACACAGGCACAACCACTCCCCTGTCCTCCACTTTCTCTTTCCATCCATCTTCCTCTCGGGGACTTTTCTCTCCAGGAGCTCTGTTACTAAAACTTATGGTCTGTAACAGAAGGTCTCACAGTGTGGTCCCTAGGTCAGCAGCTTCAGATCATCTGACAGCTTTGCCATAAATATAAATTCCAGAGTCTCACTCCAGACACACAGAGTGGGAAACCCTGGCCAAGGGGCCCCACAATCTTTGTTTTCGCAAGCCTTCCAAATGATTCTGGTAAATGCTCATTTGAGAACTCTTAATCTAGCTCATTAGAAAAGAAAATTAATGAATTCTTATAAAACAGGTGGAATTTCAAAACTTTTTGACATATATTATATATGCATTTATATATGTATCTACACATATGTAGATACATATACATGTGTATACATATACATGGTACTGGTAGGAAGTAGGCAGGCACTCTACCACTTGACTCCCACTTCCACCCCTTTTTTGCTTTATTTATCTTTTTGGATAGAGTCTCATGTTTTTGCCTAGGATAGGCTTCAGACTGTGATCCTCCTACCTATACCTTTTGCATAGCTGGAATTATAGAAGTGCACCACCACACCCAGTTTGTTTGCTGAGATAGAGTCTCACTAACTTTTTTACGAGGATGGCCTTGAAGCTTAAACCAAGATTCTCCTGATTTCTGCCTCTTGAGTAGCTGGGATTGCAGACATGTCCAAAATCTTTTGTTTGAAAGTCAGAAGCTGAGTATTACTTAAAATCTCTTATTTACAGAATTTTTTTCATAAGAAAAGAAAAATTGTACTTTAGGCAAATGACTACCTCTGATGAGCAAGGCAAAGGGGGAGGGCTAAAGAGAGAGGAAAATAATGAATTTAAAAACATGAAATTCATTTCACTTTTAAGGACTCACTGCTCACTACACAAATATCATGCTCTTTAATCACCTTCTTAAATTCAGGTCCTCCATCCGACTCTGCCCCCGATCTACATTTCCAAATTATTTCTTTTTCTCCTTTTTAGGATTTTGCCACTCCAGCCATATACATTTATTGATACTGTGTTTAACTATTTCCTATTTCCAAACAATTGACTCTGCCACTTACCCTTGAACTAGTCTCACCATCGCCCTTCTGCATTTTACCCATCCATCAAGCCTTGCACTTTTTTTCTTTCTCTGTGAAACCTGCATAGGTCCATTCCAGGGTCTCTATCAATAAACCCCTATTGAGCTAATACACTTTTTGTTAAGAATATGATTGCTAGGTTTTTTAAAATATTGTCTAAGATTTATCAGATTTTAAAGTTTTACATAAAATAATCATGCTGAAAATTATACTTTAGCAGGAAGAAAAAAGCAAAGACAATATTGCACTTCATCATTTCGACAAGGGAAGAAATCAAGAGCAAACACCGCAAGAAAATATTATCCAGGAAAGGGAGGATGATTTGTTCCTTTTTGAAGTCAATGACAATAACCGAAGAAGTGAATTCTCAAATCTTTCTTCAACTAGACCGACACCAAATGACGACTATGGTATCCGATATGAAGGGAATGCCTACGATGACCTAATGATGTCCATGTACTCTCACTCCACTGGGAAGACAGGGACTGAGGATGGAGATGACACCGTGAGCAAGCTACGTGACCAAGAAGAATATGGTGCAGCTCTCAGAAGAAATAACAGGCAGCAGGTGATGAGGCCAGTGACTGTGGCTGAACTGTGGCGGGAAGAACACAAGAAGAAACCTAAGAATGTTTTAGGCAAAATGCCAGCAGGTGTCCACTATGCTAAAACCCATTCAAAAGATAAAAAGAACGATCAAGGAGCTCCCCCAGCCCAGAATAGCCCAGTAAAAAGCAAGAGCACCCGTCACATCAGACGCAATGCTTACCACCTGAAACGTCTCCCCAAGATCCAAAAAGTCCCCAGTGACTTTGAAGGCAGTGGTTACACAGATCTTCAGGAGAGAGGTGACAATGACATTTCTCCTTTCAGTGGGGATGGTCAACCTTTTAACGACATTCATGGCAAAGGAGGAGCTATGGATCCTGACCTAGACAGTACAGATATTCAAACAGGACTTTCAGGCCCAGGTGAAGCTGAGACTAGGAACCCTGTCATGGGAGGGCCAGGTTATAACGAGATCCCAGAGCGAGAAGGACATGGTAGAAATGCCATCGGAGCCAAAGAGGCAGGTGTTGATGTGAGCCTTGTAGACAGCAGTAATGACATCATAGGCAGCACCAGTTTTAGGGAACTCCCTGGGAAAGAAGGAAATAGAGTGGATGCCAGCAGCCAGAATGCTCACCAAGGGAAAGTAGAGCTTCATTATCTGAATGTGCCTTCAAAAGAGAAAGTGACAGTAGGTGGCAGAGATGCCAGTGAAAGTGCCAGTTACAATGAAATTCCTAAAAGTGGCAAAGCAAGTTCTAGAAAAAGTACAGAACAATCTAATAGGAACCAAGTAACCTTAAGTGAAAAACAAAGATTTTCTAGTCAGGGTAAAAGTCAGGGCCTGCTGATTCCTTCTCATGGTCTTGATAATGAAATGGGTTCCTACAATGGCCCCAATAATGAGAGGAATATAATAACACATAGCAGAAAAAACCATTATGGACCCCATGGACAAAATAATTCCACACGGAGTAAGGGAATGTCACAAAGGAGAGGCTCCTGGGGTTACAGAAAATCCCATTCCAACAGAAGTTTTAACTCCTCTAAAAGGGACGACAGTAGTGAGTCTTCTGAGAGTGGCAGTTCAAGTGAGAGTGATGGTGACTAGTCTCCTACGAATCCCTCCCCACTGCCAAGGCCATTTGAACACCGGTCTGAGCATAGATGAAAGCCCAAGTGGCAGGGCACAGGGAGAGAAAACAGAGTAGGAAACTGAGCAGGGCAACCAGCCCAGTCTCCTCACAGGAATTTTTGCTATTTTAATGGCTTTAGTATGAAATTCTATTCAGTTATAATGCTTTCTTAAGAAAATAAAACTCATTAAGTAACATTTAAATAGGTGTCATTTAAAAATAGTTTGTGAATGTCACAAATGCCTTGCTATGTTGTTTGCTCTGTAGATGTGAAAATAACAATATTTCTCTGTGACAATGTACAATTAAATGGCCTATAGTAAACTCTGTTGCCTATGGTACTTCATTGCAGAGGTGACAAGATTAGTTCTGCAGTGGTGTAAACTGCATCTGTTGGGTACAGCCTGAGTGTCCCCATCGCACTCTACCCATGCCAGCTTTGCCTGTTTTATATCTTTCTGGGTTCTTTCCTCTGTTGCACGTTTGTAACTTTTGGTGGTACTAAGGTTTGAACCCAGGAATTCTGACTTGCTAGGCAGGCTCTCTACCATTTGAGACACACCTTGAGCCTTTTTTCCTCTGGTTATTTTTGAAATAGAGTCTTACTTTTTTGTCCAGGCTGGCCTGAACCAAACTCCTTCTATTTTATGTTCCCCACCAATGCTGGGATGACACCCATCTATTGGTTGAGATGGGAGTCTTGTGAATTTTTTGCCCAGGCTGGCCTCAGAACTGTACTCCTCCCCATCTCAGCCTCACAAGTAGCTAGAATTACAGGCGTAAGCTGCTGGTGCCTGGCTTCATTTATAACTTTTTATGAGGCCACAGAACCCACCCCATCAGCTACTGCCTCTTTCCAGGGTCCTTGTTCTGAGAAAAATAATTGTGAACAGTGTTTGGCACTGTTTGTTTGTTGTTGCTGATGGATGAGTTGAATTCCTAGCCAATATAGTCTCCATCCTTGATGTTCTTCTAAAGGAGAAGGGTCAGGAGAAAAGGAAAGGGGAGAAAGGCCAGAGAAAGAATGGTCTATGTTATTCCTCTTGCCTTTTCAAGTGTACACTCCCAGATAGCAGAGCCTAGATTATTGAGTTTAGTAAGTATGTAGCACGAGTATACAACACTGTGGTACTTTCAAAAAGTCTGAGGCCTTTTTCACTAAACCAAAGTGGCAATATAACCTATAGAATGTGATCAGGTTCTCCTCACACACAAATAACAACGGCTAACACCATCTGAGAGTTAGTATGTGTTGCCATCTATAAAGCCTACCTATTATACACGTATCTTTACAGATAAGACACAGACTGTAATTAAGTATTCTCACGAGTAATCTAGGACTTGTACCTAGGCAGCCTGGTTCCAGAGTTTTTGTTGCTAAACATGACCATATATTGCATATATATATAGATAGAAATACTTAATATGTAATTCTGTAGAGACATATCTGTATATAAATATACCTACACTTGTAGGTATTATGTATGCATATGTGACACACATACACATATGGAGGGAAAATGCTAAGTAGAACATGAAAACAATGAATACCTTCTTTCTCTTATTTGTTTCCACCTTCTGGATGTAATGGAGTTTGGTATCCATTGAAAGACTTCACATGTCACCCAACGTTGCCATCAAAATTCCATAAAATGATGTAATCCTACTACTTTGATTTTCAAATAAAAGATAAATTTTAGCCAAAAAAAATCCTGAAAGCAATTAATGAGATGGAGAAAATTATATCAGAATTTAAACTGCAGGTGAATAAATTAAAATAAACCTGACACATGTATTTCAGGTTATGATGGACTTTTATATGTGAATGGTCTGATCATAGGAAAAACATTTGAGATGGTAAAAAAAAAAAAAAAAGACCATGAGAGAATGCAAAAAGTGAAAGCTTCCTTGGACCATTACAATGGGAGCATCTACGGCCACCTATCCTGGTCTATGTAGTGGAAAACTTGCAAGTCAGTTCCTTGCTCAGATTCTATCGCCTCTCTTCAAGCCTGAGGGTTCATGGATATGTCTTCAAAACACTGGCAAGGTTCAACTTTTCTTCATCCACTTAAGGGAGAGTAGAAACACTGCACATGTGCAATGCGTTGGTCTTGAATGTAGATGCAGAGAAACCAGTCCAAACACAAAAGCCGAGCACTCAGGGTGCTCTGCAGTCAGGACCACCCTTTATCTACATCTTCATTTCAGTCAGTAAGGTTCACATGAGCCTCCAAAATAGGACAGAAAATTTTAGCATCTCATAGCTGACTGATAAGGATGACTGAAGTCAACACAGTCTGCCACCTTGTGTCCAAAAAGAAAAGTTGTTTGCTACCAGTCCTGAAAGCAGGCTCCAGGCTCTTGTCACTTCTTTGTATACCTTGCTAGTCTCTCCAACCTTTCCTACCCAATCGCTCTGCTTGTAAATATCTGTCTTCATTTTGCAGCCTCATTTTTCTGTTCTTGGAAGCTCAAGTCTGTTGGGGCAAAATATATGTTCCTATTTGGCATAACATTCAACTCAGTTGAAAAACATCACTAAATGACCACATTTCACAAAATTCTGTAAAGATCAAAAGAAGCAAAGGTGCTCCTGGCTCTTATTAAAGCTATAATTTAGTTAAGCAGAGATCATCCAAAAGATACAAGACGGGCTGTGATAAGTTCAATGATAGAAAGTAACAGAGGAGTTTTGAGGAAGAGGAGGGTGAGGATATAATAAGTCACTTTCCTTCAGGAATTGCATGTTTGGGGGGGACTGCAGCCAATACATCTCAGCAGGAAAATAAGAGTGTCACAACTCTGAACATGTATGTTAGAGCTTAAGAAAGATCACTCCAACCAGACAGCTGGGAGAGTAATGGGGGAGGTAGGGGTCAAGAGAGTAAAAAGAATGAAGTCTAGATATAGGAAGCCACTAAGCAGGCTATCATCATGTTTAGAATGAGCATACTACGGTCTCCTACCCCAGTCACGAGCACAGGCTTTGAACTTAATAGGAGCATTGCATTCATGGACGCAATGATGTTTTCACAGAAGCCCACCTTTAAAAAACAACTCTTAGTAATGCAAACTCTGCTAGCTAATACATTAATACTTAGAATCATAGATGTTAAAAGATAGTACTAGATGACCCAAGGAAGAGAAGAAACAGATGGGTCTGGATGGAAGTCATGGAGAGGGGAATTGAGGGCAGAAACAGAAAGGGTGAGGAATAAAGGATGAGAAAAAAATCTCTTTTATTGCTGACTAAAAATAAATCCTCTAAAAGCAATAAAGTCCTATAAAACCTAAAGGCCAGAAATTCAGCTAAGAAAAAAGTTAAAATGACAAGTGGACTCACACAATACCTGCAGGAAAATGTACAAGAACACATTTGATTTAGACTCTGGGGACAAGGACAAGAATCGCAAGCTGACTATGCCATTCAATAGACAAAACTTCAGAAATGTATGGGGATAGTGTGGTATGGCAGGGCCCCTGTTTAAAAGTACAGCTGCAGATTGTTGTTATTGCTAAATTAATGGATTAACAACACAATTTAAGTAATTTTAAACTTAAACAATTTTTACTTACAATCATAAGGTAGAGAGCAGCTGGTATACGATACCAGGTATATCATATAAAGCAAGCCAGCTATAGTTTTAGCAAAAAGGTAATTCTGATGTAGGTGGTCTGATGCCAATCTTAAAAACACTGAATTAGGCAGTTAGAGTTAAAGTTAGAGTAATATTTTTAAAATAAGGTCATGAATGGGGGTCCAGGGCTGTTCATTTGTAACAGGTTCCTCATATGATTTTAATATGCCCACATTTCAAATCACTAGCATGGCCATCTTTCCCAGGGGACCACTGAATCTCTTTCTTGGATCTCCTGCAGGCCCATGGCCAGTTCCGTTCCCCTGTGTTGACCCGACGTTATGGAAATGTGTCAGACCAGGATGAAGAGATATCTCATAGCAACAAATGATGACAATTTGAATAAAAGGGAATTTAGAAGACAGCATACATAAATGGATTCAAGACAGGCTCTAGTGGAACAAAAATCCTTTAGGGTATGTATGTGCATCCTCCCTAATTCACTGCTCTGTGGAAAAGAATCTGGTGGTTACAGAGGCATAGCGCGCTGCAGGTCACGTACAGATGGGTCATTTGAATGGGATATGACCCCAACTGTTCAGTTACGCCTCTCTGTAAAAGACAGAACAGAAAGTGTGAGAAGGAGACAAAGAAGGAAGTGAGGAGCACAAGTTAATAGAGCACAGTAGCAAGAGTCACATGCTGACTCGAAATGGAGTTTGCTGCTTCGTATTGCACAAATTTTGAGTTCTCTAAATAGATACTCAGTAGAATTTTGAATGGTGTTCCATAAATTGGTAGTATTCTCCCACCAAATCTGCTTTTCTCCCATCCTGAGATCCAAGTTGGTGAGAGGGATGAGCCCTTTGCAGGGAAGGGCCCTAGAGTGGCCCCACTGTGTTTAATGATAGGCAGGAGACAGGTGCTATTCCTGTGTCAGAGCATACAGGTGTAAAATCTTCCTGGATCTCCAAGACCACCTGCAGCAATGGACCCAAGTGTCTGACTCTCTAACATGGCACGTGATCTTTCAGGGATTCTGAGTGAATGAGGTTGATGCATTATTTCACCTTACTCTGACTTGTCATCTAAAAGCCTTGAATCAATTGGCATGTACTTCTTCAGAATAATATTTTTAGTTTTTCTGACCTTAAAAGAAGAGTTCAGCATGTAAAATTACAAAAAAAACATAGAAATATATAAAGGAAAAATTATAGTAGCATCACTTCTTCCTGCCAGCCTTTTGTCTATGTAATATTTTTATGTATTTAAAGAAAATAAGTGTCATACCTTACATTTTAAATATCATTGTATGAATCAACCACAATTTGTTCACTGTACTATTTCTCTGTTTTTCCTCTATTGTAAACTCTTCTTTTTTATAGTACTAGGTTTTGAACTCAGGGCTTTGCTCTTGCTAGGCAGGTGCTCTGTTGCTGAGCCATGCCTTAAGCCCTTTTAGTTCTGGTTATTTTGGTGATAGGAGCTTTCTTTCTTTTTTATTCTTTCCTTAGGCCAGACTGGATAGCAATTCTCCTACTGCTTCCTGCACCAGGAAGGATGGCAGACATGCAAAACCATGCCCAGCTTCTATTGAGATCGGGTTTTGTGAACTGTTTTTTAGCCTGGGTTGGAACCCAGGTATTTCTGATCTTGCCTCCCACTAGCTTGGGGTGGCAGGCATGCACTAACATGCCCAGCTATTAGTTGAAAAGAGGTCTCACAAACTTTTAGCTCTGGATGACCTCAATCAATGATCCTCCTGAACTCAGCCTCCCAAGTGGCTAGGATTGCAGGCGTGAGCCACTGGCGTCCAGCTTCTACTGTAAACTCTTGTGCTTTGTAGTTAAATCTTAATGCCACTGACATATCACCACTATCAATAATATCTTTCAGCTTCATTGAGGTATGATTGACAAATAAAAATTATACATGACGGCTTCTCATTCTTTTAAAATGTCTACATAGAATTTCACTTCTTGGACTTGCTGTCATTTTTAGACAAAACCCTATAAATCACTTTTTGTTGATAGTGAACAAAACTAGTGTTATAATAAACAGGTTTGGCCATATATCTTTGTGTACAGCATTAGGATAAATTCCTAGCAGTGCCAAGCCAATTTTAAATGTCAGATATAAAGACGCAATACCAAGTTGCATATACCTAAAAACCATGTTCTTAGAGCAAGTCGGTGAATACAGATGTTCCCCAATTTATGGTGTTCTACTTAATCTCGTAACTGTACAATAGTGTGAAAGCAACATTCATTCAAGGGAAATTGTTCTTGAAAGCAACATTTATTCAAGGGAAATTGTTCTTCAATTTTTTATTTTGTTCTTTTCTCAGGCTTTCTCATGATACCGGGCAGAGGCAGCAAGCTATAACTCCGAAGCTGTCAGGTGATCACGAGGGGTAACAACGATAGGCTACAGTGTGCTATGCTACCAGTGTTTTGGGAGACAGACCTTCAGTAATCACATGAGACAGTCAACACTTTATTATAGAACAGGCTTTGTGTTAATGGTGCTGCCTAACAGCAGGCAAACATAAGTGTTCTGAGCACAGTTAAGGTAGGCCCGCTAAACTACTATGCTTGGTAGGTTAGTTGTACGGAGGCATTTTTGATTGGTGGTATTTTTGACCTGTGATAGGATTATTGAAGCGTAACCTCATCTTCAAGGAGCACCTGGATGATGCTGCACACGACTTTGCCTCTGTGACACTTCGTCCCTCATCATACGCCCCAAACACTGGTGGCAGACTCAGGCCAACAGAGTCGCCTGAGTGTCTTTATCATAAAATTCCCTTCTAGAGCACACCCAAGTACTCTGAGGCCTTGGACGGGCTTAGGAACCTATATTTTAGGAGAACCTCCAGGCAGTACCAAAGTACAGGCAGGTGTGAGAACCCCTGCTGTGGAGATCCAGGCTGAAGGGCCTCTAAAACTGAAAACTAGAAAGTGGTCACTAGATGGCAACCTCATTCACTTTTTAAAAGTGTTTTGAAATAAAATTAAGCAGAGAAAGATATTTTTATTCCCATTCATAATCAAATTTGGAATAGTATCTCCATATAGGAAGTTATTTTTAAACATACAAGCAGGTGCGTCTGTGTTATAATGCTTATAGCCTTGAAATTCCATAATCAAAAACAAGAGCTCTTTTGTTGGAATAATAATAGCCCACTGGAAACTTTTAATCCAGTTTTTGTTTGTATACACCTCTTTTGTAAAACCCTGAATTTCCTGTTTCCTTACATAATAGCTGGAATTTACCTCAACTGAAAATATCTCTCCTCCTTCTTACTAAGGTCTGAACCTCATTTAAGCTAAAGACAAGCTGCACTCAGTTTTGTGAGCTAAACCTTCTGCCATTAACACTTTGCCACTCTTATTCTATTTGCTTTATAGAGGTGCATAGGTTAATTGAAGGAAACTTTGAAGTTGTCTGGACTAGTGTGCACCTAAAGAAAAGTCCCTTTGTTTCATCTGTAATAGCTGGTATTTTTTCCACTGTTTACATATTTATACTAACAGGGAGTTCAATAAAAATTACACAGTGATTTATTCTTTTTTCCACATGATGTCCTTCATATTTTCTACTCCTCTCTTCAAGTCAAACAATTTTCAATAACATTTCATGGGACCCTTCACTTGTCATCTCCAAATAGTTGGTTACAATATTCCACATATTGTACTAAACCTCAGCATACAGTATGACAGTAGCCCCCTTTATTCTGACCACTCACTCTTGTTAGTGTAGTCAATTCGTGTATTAGGCTCCTTGACGTTGATAAATGCCTGTACCAGTAGTGCTTGAGTCCATTCAAGCTGAATTAATATCAGCTTCCTTTGCTTATTTAATTCTAATTATGTAAGTTCTAACTGCTATTAAAAGAGAAAATTAAGACAACCCTAGTTTTTCAGATCTTAATTGAATTTATCTGCAATTATAGAATCATGTAGCTGCAGTGCAGAAATGGTTCCGACAAAAGGAAATGCTCCATCCTGCCACACATAGAAATTATTTTCATAACTGGAGAAAAGGAAGTGACATACAGAAAACAAAGGTGAGGTAAGATACAGATTGGTTAATGGTTAACATTTGGCTTATTAGAACCTGATGTGAACAGTTGGCTGCCTATGGTTGACTAAAACTCAGCTGCTGTGATTGGCTGAGGCTAGGCTACTTGCTGTAACAATAGGTTGCAGTATGTTTACACATGAAGTTAGGTGACAGTTCACTCTTTATGAGAAACCTTTAGGTCAACCTTAAAGTGATTACAGAGGCAGCTATTGACCAAACTTAGTTCAATTTAACACCTACTTCTGCCTTCTTGTTTGTATGTTTGCTTGCTCCATAAGGACCAATGTTAGACCAGCTCTACCCTTTATACCATACTATATCATTGATTTTCTGAACCAAAAATCACATGGAAAGCTTTATAATGCTATTTTATCCAGGTGTTTTTGAATCTCAGTTTTATGATCCCATATTTTTACCATTGCACCAGTTTTTGAGATGGAAATACCTTCTGATATTTGGGTGTTCATTTCAGCTGTTTGGAGATGAGCAGGAGCCAGGCTAAGTCTGTGCTCTGTGGCATATTGATGTTGGCGTTGCTGATCCATTAATCAATAAAGTTTGATACAGCTGTACAGCTAATCATAAATATGGCTCCATCAACTATTATCTAATTAGACTGCACCCTAACCTGACACTTCCCTGCTGGAGTGGGGACAGAGGAAGTCTAATGCAAAGTCAGGATTTTTATCACTGCCCAGCAGTAACACTCAACCACCCATGGGGCGAGTAGGTACCATGTTGGGAGCCAAAATTCCTAGCTCTGCCTAGAATATGAAGACCCCCACATACACACACTTGAATGCCAAAGAAAGACAAGTGGGAAAATACATTTCTATCCTCACCCTTCTAGATGGCATCATAGAAAGTCAGCTAAAACAGAAGTTAAATGAGATAGAGAATCTCACAACATAATAGGAAAATATCCAGGACTCAATTGAAAAATCACTCATAAAAAGAAACAAAAGATGTCAAGCTGAATGGAAAAAAAAGGCAATCAATGAAATTTTTAAGGGAATGAATGCGATAACAAAAGAAAGAATTGGTGAATCTGAAAATAGAACAAAAAAATTGCTCAGTCTGAACATTGTGGACCCCTAACCCATGGAAAACCTCCCTACATTCTGTAGCTCTGAACTCAGTCCCAGCAAGTGTCTACTTTGAGATAAGTGGCATGACATTTCTCTCCACCAGCCAGTTTCTCTCCACCTGCCTGTCTAAACTTGCAGACTGAACAGGTGAACATGCACCACATGTACCCCCTGGAAACATAATCTAGCACAGCCCTTGGACAGAACTAATCTGAAAAGCAAAAACTGAATTGTAATCTAACACCAACATTGGGAGTGGGGTGGAACACTGAACCTGCCTTGGAGAACAGGGGTGGAACAAGAAGCTGAACTCTCAGTGAGCAAAGGCAGGAGAAGCAAAAAAGACTGAGAGCCCAGTGGGGCGATAAGCCAACCTCCCAAAGCAGGGCCAGTGGTGGATCCCTGAGCTGTTCTCATGGGACTGAGGGCAGTTCTCAAAACAGAATTGCTGTGGGAGGGGAAGACCAGACAGAATTGCAGCTGCAGAGCAATGCAGCTGCCACCTGGCAACAACAATAGCTCTGACTACCTTTCACAAATTGGCAGTGAGTTACCTCAGGCCCCAGTTGCAACCTGTCCTCTGGGTAGAAGGAACCAAATACTGCTCACAAGCCAGTCACCTGGTGAGACCATTTCAGAGCTCCTGCTTGTAATGGACAGCCCACAAGACCAAGGATAGCAGAAAAAAAAAAAAAAAAGAAAGAAAGAAAAGAAACCTTCCTGTTGGCTCTACCCCTAGCTGTCCAACAAGATGGACAGCACCCTTTCCCCACAAAGCCCAGATTACCAAGTGCCAATAAATAGCATGATTGGATGCCAAGGAATAACTTCAGAACTTTAACTGAGCAGACTGAACTTTTTGTTGTTGCTTAACTTTACCCTCACCATTTGTATTATTAACTTTACCATCACCATTTTCTTATCTCTATTCTTGCCCCCTTCATTTTACCTCCGTTTTTGTGCTAAAATCCATTGTTCTCCATTCCAACTACTCTCTCTGCCTCTGCCCCTTCTCAACCATCCTCTCCCCCATCTTCACCTCCCCCCCCCTTTTTTTTTTTTTGCAGGAACCAATTACCAATTTCTTTTTTTTTTTTCATTTTTCTTTTATTATTCATATGTGCATACAAGGCTTGGTTCATTTCTCCCCCCTGCCCCCACCCCCTCCCTTACCACCCACTCCTCCCCCTCCCTTTCCTCCCCCCAATACCCAGCAGAAACTATTTTGCCCTTATTTCTAATTTTGTTGTAGAGAGAGTATAAGCAATAATAGGAAGGAACAAGGGTTTTTGCTGGTTGAGATAAGGATAGCTATACAGGGCATTGACTCACATTGATTTCCTGTGCGTGGGTGTTACCTTCTAGGTTAATTCTTTTTGATCTAACCTTTTCTCTAGTACCTGTTCCCCTTTTCCTATTGGCCTCAGTTGCTTTTAAGGTATCTGCTTTAGTTTCTCTGCGTTAAGGGCAACAAATGCTAGCTAGTTTTTTAGGTGTCTTACCTATCCTCACCCCTCCCTTGTGTGCTCTCGCTTTTATCATGTGCTCATAGTCCAATCCCCTTGTTGTGTTTGCCCTTGATCTAATGTCCACATATGAGGGAGAACATATGATTTTTGGTTTTTTGAGCCAGGCTAACCTCACTCAGAATGATGTTCTCCAATTCCATCCATTTACCAGTGAATGATAACATTTCGTTCTTCTTCATGGCTGCATAAAATTCCATTGTGTATAGATACCACATTTTCTTAATCCACTCGTCAGTGCTGGGGCATCTTGGCTGTTTCCATAACTTGGCTATTGTGAATAGTGCCGCAATAAACATGGATGTGCAGGTGCCTCTGGAGTAACAGTCTTTTGGGTATATCCCCAAGAGTGGTATTGCTGGATCAAATGGTAGATCGATGTCCAGCTTTTTAAGTAGCCTCCAAATTTTTTTCCAGAGTAGTTGTACTAGTCTACATTCCCACCAACAGTGTAAGAGTTCACCTCCCCCTTCTATCCTTCCCCAACCTGTCACCACACTACCTCTCCCTCCTACACAATCTTGAGCCACTGACTAGCCTACTGTACCAACTGTTCACACCCCCAGCCCCCTGCAATTCCTGACACAAACACCTTCCACTATAACAGCAGAAATATACCTTAACACACACAAGGGCCATAAAACCCAGCAGTCCTGATACCTCTTCCCTCCCCTTTTCTGCCCCCCCTTTTAGTGCCACCGTTACAAATCACCCAAGTTTCTATTTCTAGCCAAATAACCATTACTCCCCCCATTTCCCACTGTTTATAGATATTATAACCAAGGAGTTTTCTATATAATATGTAAACAACTGGTCTGCCATTGACACTGTGAATTTGTTATTGCTAATTTACACCTCTGGGCCAGGGACAGAAATAGCACATCAACCTTTCTAATGACCAAGTCAGCCACAACACAAAAATTAAGTCAAGGGAAAGAAAATAGGTAATTAAAACCACCAACTAGTCAATCAAAAACATAATTGCACAGCACCAATTAGAGTGATGGGGAGAAGAAGGGAAGAAAAATAACACTCTCAAAAAAACAATTCAATAGAGGATTTGCTGGGAAATGAAGAAAATGGATATTCACTTCCTGACCCCAACAAAATAATGATAAATATTAGTAATGAGCCCAGTGATTGTCCACAAAAATATCCCTCAAAGAGGAAAGCATGGAAGAGGTCACTGAGAAACTCATGAAGAAGATACTACATATGGTTAACCAAAAAGTACAAGATGCACTCAAGAAATTTCAGGACACCACAAATAAAGAATATGAAAAGACACAGAAACAACTATATAAACTCAGAAAGGACTTCAAAAAACACCAAAGTGAAACAAAGGAAACTATAAAAAAGAGATAAGTGAAATAAGGAAGACAGCACAACATATGAAAGAGGAGTTGAACAAAGATATGTAAAGCCTCAGAAAAAAAAGAATCAAGCAGAAATCCTGGAAATAAAAAGTCCCCTTAGTCAAATAAAAAGCATAGTGGAAAGCCACTCCAACAGGCTAGAATAAGTGGAAGACAGAATTTCAGAACTCAAAGACGAAATAGATATTAAGGAAAAACAAAGAAGAAATCTTTGTCAATCAACTCAAGAGCTGTGAAAGGAATATACAAGAAATCAGAGACTCCATCAACAGACCAAACCTGAGAATCATGTACATTGAGGAAGGAGAAGAGGCATGAGCCAAAGGAATATGCAATGTATTCAACAAAATAATAACAGAAAATTTCCCAAATCTGGAGAAAGAATTGCCCACTCAGGTACAGGAAACCACCAGGATACCAAACATACTTGACCAAAATACAACCTCTCCATAGTATATTATCATTAAACAACTAGGACAGAGAACAGAGAAAGAATATTAAAGACTGTAAGGGAGAAAAAAACCAAATAACTTATAAAGGTAAACTCATCAAAATAACAGATTTTTCAGGGGAAACCTTAAAAGAAAGAAGGGCATGGAGTGAGGTATTTCAAACACTGAAAGAAAATAATTTCAGCCTTAGGGTACTCTACCCAGCAAAACTATCATTCAATAACTTAGAAGGTAACACACATGCACAGGAAATCAATGCAAGTCAACTGTATAGCTATCCTTATCTCAACTAGCAAAAACCCTTGGTCCTTCCTATTTTTGCCTATACTCTCTCCTCAACAAAATTAGAGATAAGGGCAAAATAGTTTCTGCCGGGTAGTGAGGGATAAGGGGGGGTAAGGGAGGGAGCAGGAAGGGGGTAAGGGAGAGGGCAGGGGGAAGGGGGGGAGAAATGACCCAAGCATTGTATGCACATATGAATAAAATAAAAATAAAAATAAATAAATAAATAAAGGGTAACAAGATCGGGAAAAATAAATAAAATAAAATAAAATAAAAAGACAGCATGACTTCCCTAGACACATTTGCTCCAGAGTACAGGAAACTTTAACCTGTGTTCAGTGATGTCAGCCACCACTCTGGGGAATAGATAACAGAATTTTTTAGAATGTGGAGAGGAGGATCTGAGCCATGGACAATGGGAGTTAAGAAGACTTTGACCTACAACAAAGATGGAGCAGTGCTAAGATAAATGAGGAGCAATCTCTAAGCCATTTGTGGCAGAATCTGCCTCAGCACTGTGCTGTTTAGGAGATGGGGCATTATTCCTGAGTTGCCCACCAAAGGATAAATTAGAAAAAGCCTTGAAGGAATAATTTGGCCAGGTCCATACCCTCAAGTAACTTCTATTTCCTTGGGGTGGTTGGTTTGTTGATTTTTCAGATAGGATTTCTGTACAGCCCAGCTTAGCTTTGAACTCACAAATCCTCCTACCTCAGCCTCCCAAGTGCTAGGTAGAATTACAGACATGTGCCCACACACCCAGCTATTTCCCTATCTTCTTGTTTTAGTTTTTTTCTGACTGGGGACGTTTGGATCTTATTAAGGGTACTGCAGGGAATTTCAGCTCAGCTGCTCAACCATGGCTGCCATAGTAAACATCCACACTCCCAGCACCCCGCATGGCCTTGCACAGAGCAGTCTCCAAGGCAGCCCTCCCAAGGTGTGCTCTGTACAATGTGAATTCCTAGAGGTGCCCTAGTAGAGTTTGGGGGGGCAGTAGGTGTGAGCACATGCCCTGTGGTATCCACTCAGGGAGAGGCACCATCACGTCAGTGTGTTAAATAAGGTAACAAGCAAATGCTATCGTCAACAGATCCTATATTCCCAAATTTTTAACCACAGGAACTGTTGCTCAAATATTGCTTGTATTTTATTCAACATTTACTGAGTACTATGGGTGTGAGTTCAATATACAAAAATCAATCATAATCTCCAGCATCTCACACACACACACACACACACACACACACACACTGTACTTCTATATACTAGCCAACAGCTGGAAATTGAAAAAAATTTTAAATGTCATTAATACACCAAAAATGTTAATACATAACAATTAAACAAGATGCCCAAGTCTGACACACTTAAAACTGCAAAATACAGCTGTGGGAAAGTAAAGAAAACCTCAATAAATGAAGAGATAGTCTGTATGGATCAGAAAATTTAACATTGTGAAGATGTCGGTTCTCCTCAAATTTACACATGGACTCAATGCTATCCTAATAAAAACCTCAAAGCTTAAAACAAAACAAAACAAAACAAAAAAAACTATCATGCAAAATTGACGGAGGAATAAAAGTTTACCACAATAAACAGAAACTAAAACAATATATGAGTACCAATCCACCACTACTAAAGATTCTACAAGGAATTCTGCACACCTAAGATGAAAGCAAACAAAACCACGAGAGGACAGGAAATATTAAACCACAGGAGATGAAAAGACAAGTAATCAGAGAGTAGCATTGATTCGTCTGCACACATTCAAATCCTTAAACTACAAAAACAACTAAATGGCAGGAATCACCACATACCTATCAATTTTAACACTGAATGTTAACAGACTTAACTGCCCCATCAAAAGGCACTGTTTGACAAACTGGATTAAAAAGAAAGATCCAACAATCTGTTGTTTACAAGAGACCAACCTTATTGATAGAAATAAACACTGGCTTAGGGTGAAAGGCTGGAAGAAGATTTACCAAGATAATGGCTCCTGAAAACAGCAGAAGTAGCAATACTTATATTAGACAAAGTAGACTTCAAACTTACATTGGTCAAATAAGACAAAGAAGGTCACATCATAATAATTAAAGGGGCAATACATCAAAAGGAAGTAACAATCATCAACTTATATGCACCCAATTTCATCAAACATACACTAAAGGACTTAAAAGCACATATAGACTCCAACAGTAGTGGAAGACTTTAATACCCTTCTATCACCAATAGATAGGTCATCCAGAGAAAAAATCAACAAAGAAATCCTAGAACTAAATGACACCATAGATAAAAGGACCTAACTGATTACTATAGAATGTTTCATCTGGCAACAGTACAATATACATTCTTCTCAGCAGCCCATGGAACTTTCTCCAAAATATACCATATCTTGTCACAAATAGAAGAAAATTAAAATAATCCCCTGTATACTATCTGATCACAATGCAATAAAACTAGAATTCAACAACAAAAGCAGCAGCAGAAAATATGCAAACAATTAGAGGTTAACCTAACCATCAGTGTATTATAGAAGAAATAGAGAGGAAATCAAAATGTTCCTAGAATTTAATGAAAATGAAACACAACATACCAGAACCTATGGAACACAGCAAAGGCAGTCCTAAGAGGAAAGTTTACAGCCATGAGTGCATATATTAAAAGGACAGAAAGATCTCAAATAAATAACCTAATGTTAAATCTCAAACTCTTAGAAAAACAAAAACAAGCAGAACCCAAAACAAGCAGGAGAGAAATAATAAAAATAAGGGCCAAAATAAATGAAATAGAGACCATACAAAGAATCAATGAAACAAAAAGCCAGCACTTTGAAAAAATAAACAAGATAGACAAACCCCTGGCAAATCTGACTAAAATGAGAAGGGAAAAGACCCAAATTAGTAAAATCAGAAAAAAATAGGGGAGATTACAACAAATACCAGGGAAATCCAGGGAATCATCAGAGACTACCTTGAGAACCTATATTCCAATAAATTTGAAAATCTTGAAGAAATGGACAAATTTCTAGATATTTATGACCATCCAAAACTGATCCAAGAGGATATTAACCATCTAAACAGACCTATTACATGTTATGAAATTGAGTTTCCCCAAAAAGAAGAGTCCAGGACCAGGATCTGATGGATTCTCTGGTGAATTCTACCAGACTTTCAAAGGAGAACTAGTACCAACACTCCTTAAACATTTTCACAAAATAGAAAGGGAAGGAACACTGCCTAACTCATTCTATGAAGCCAGTATTATACTGGATGACCAGGACATGTCCAAAAGGAGAACTACAGGCCAATCTCCTTAATGGACATTGATGCAAAAATCCAAATAAAATAATGGTAAATTGAATCCAACAACATATCAGAAAGATCATTCACCATGATCATTCACCCAGGGATGCAGGGGTGGTTCAACATATGCAAATCAATAAATGTAATACAGCACATTAATAGAAGCAAAGACAAAAACCACATGATCATCTTAATAGATACAGAAAAAGCATTCACTAAGATTCAGCACCATTTTATGATAAAAACTCTAAGGAAACTGGGAATAGAAGGAAAATACCACCACATTATAAAGGCTATATATAACAAACCTATAGCCAACATCATACTTAATGGGGAAAAACTGAAACCATTTCCTCTAAAGTCAGGAATGAGACAAGGGTGCCCATTTTCCCTACTATTTAACATGGCCCTGGAGTTCCTAGCCAGAGCAATAAGGCAAGAAGAAGAAATAAAAGAAATACAAACAGTTAAAAAATTAGTCAAACTATCCCTATTAGTACATTACATGATTTTATAACTTAAAGACCCAAAAATCTCCATCCAAAAACTCCTAGAACCATAAACAGCTTCAGCAAAGTAGCAGGATACAAAATCAACTTACAAAAATCAGTAACCTTTCTACACACCAATAATGAGCAAATTGAGAAAAACTATAGGAAAACATTCCATTTACAATAGGCTCAAAAAAAAATCAAATACCTAGGAGTAAACTTAACAAAGGATGTGAATGACCTCTACAAGGAGAACTACAAACTATTGAAGAAAGAGCTCGAGGAAGACTATAGAAGGTAGAAAGATCTTCCATGCTCATGGATTGGCAGAATCAACACAGTAAAAATGGCTATCCTACCAAAAGCAATCTACAATCTAATTCCCATAAAGTTCCAATGACACTCATCATGGGGACTGAAAAACTACCCTAAAGTTCACTTGGAAACACAAAAGACCACAAATAGCCAAGGCAATACTGAGCAGAAAGAGCAACGCTGGAGGTATTACAATACCCGACTTTAACCTGTACTACAGAACCATAGTAATAAAAACAGCATGGTACTGGCACAAAAACAGATTTGAAGACCAGTGGAACAGAATAGAGGACATGGATATGAATCCACACAGCTACACCCACATTATTTTTGACAAAGGCACCAAAAACTTATGATGGTGAAAAGACAGCCCCTTCAACAAATGTTTCTGGGAAAAGTGGCTATCCATGCCTGTCACCCTGCACTAGTATCATCTCAAAGTGGATTAAGGACTTTAACATCAGACCTGAAACCTTGCAGTTAGTACAGGAAAGAGCAAGAAATATACTGGAAACAATAGGTATAGGCAAGGTCTTCCTCAGTAGAACTCAACTAAGAGACAGGATTGAGAAATGGGACTACATGAAATTAAAAAGCTTCTGCACAACAAAAGAAATGGTCTCTAAATTGAAGAGACCACCCACAGAATGGGAGAAAATCTCTGCTAGCTATACATCAGACAGGGGACTAAAACAGAATATACAGGGAGCTCAAAAAACTAAGCTCCCCCCAAATCAATGAATCAATAGAGAAGTGGGCAAATAAACTAAACAGAACTTTTTCAAAGGAAGAAGTCCAAATGGCCAAAAAATACATGCTCACCATCCCTGGCCATAAAGGAAATGCAAATCAAAACCACACAAAGCTTCCACCTCACTCCTATTAGAATTGCTACCATCAAGAACACCACCACCAACAAATGTTGGTGAGGATGCAGGGGAAAAGGAACCCTCATACACTGCTGGTGGGAATTTAAGCTAGTTCAACCACTACTGATAACAATATGGAGGCTTCTTAAAAAACTAAACATACGTCTGCCAAATGATCCATCAATCCCACTCCTAGAGATATACCTGAAGGAATGCGACTCAGATTAGCACAAAGGCATCTGCACACCCATGTTTATTGCAGCACTATTCATAATAGCCTAGCTATGGAAACAACCAAGATGCCTTACTAGTGCCAAATGTATTAAGAAAATGTGTTATTTATACACATTGGAATTTTATTCAGCTACAAAGAAGAGTTATATTTTGTCATTCGCAGGTAAATGGATGGAACTGGAGAACATTATCTTAAGTGAAGTTAGTCAGGCTCAGAAGGCCAAAAATCACATGTTCTCCCTCATATGTGGATTATAGCTCTAAAACAAATGCAGTAATATTATTGGACACTGGCTACACACTAAATAGAGACTTCAGGAGAGATAGGGAAAGGAAAGGAAACCAAAAACTTGAATGGGTTGATATGCTTACTGTATAGGAGCTAATATAGTAACCTAAATTGGCAGCGGCCACTATGGGAAAGGGACTAGGAAGTACTGAAGAGGTTTGGCAGACATGAACCAATATGGGTTGAAATACACATGTGCATGAAAACAACACAGGGGATCTCTCTGTATAACTATCTTTACCTCAAACTAGCAAAAACGCTGTTTCTGCTATTATTTTTTATGCATTCTCTTCAACAAAATTGGAGAACAAGAGGGCGGAACATATTCAGCCTGGAAGTGGGGGAGTGGAGGAGATGGCCCAAATCATGTATACACATGTAAGTAAATGTAAAAATAATAAAATTAAATTTAAAAAAAGAAATTACTCAGTCTGAACAGAGGGGGAAAAAACCTGAAAACAAACAAACATCAAAAACAGATAGCAAACCTTCAGCTTGCAGGATTAAAAACTATCTAACATTTGTGTCATTGAAGCTCCAGAAAGGGAGGAAAAATAGGGCAGGGATAAAAAGGGATTTAAGGAAATAATGGCTGAAAACTACAAATTTGGCAAAAGACAAAAACGTACATATTCAGGCTACAATCAAAAACAGAAAAAATAACAAACGCTTGTGAAAATACAGAGAAAACAGAACTCTCCTACATTGTTGGTGGGAATGTAAATTAGTACAACTGTATGGAAAACAGTATGAAGTTTTCCCCAAAAGACTAGAAATAGAACTGTACTGTGATCCAGCAATCTTGCTACTGGGTATATGTCCAAAGGAAATAAAAACAGCATGTTGAAGGGGAATCTGCACTTGCAGGATTATTGCAGCACTATTCATAATAGCCAGAATATGAAATCAATCAGTCAAGGTGTTCATTGACAGATGATTGGATAAATAATATGATAACTATATACAACAGAATATTACATGATCATAAAAATAATGACCTGTCATTTGCAGCAATTTCACATGGATGGAATTGAAGGTCATATGTTAAATGAAATAAGTCAGGAATAGAAAGACAACTCTTCATGCTTTCACTAAAACGTTGCTATCATAGTGGAAGAGAGGGGGTGGAAAGAAGAGGGTTAGTGGACACAGGAGTGCAGTCATGTAGGAGGAATAACTCCATAACACGGTAGGATAACTATAGTTGACAGCTATTAATTGACTATTTCCAAATAGCAAGAAGAGAAGATTTTGAATATTATCAACAAAAACAAATAATAAACATTTGAGGTGATGGGTATGCCAATTACTCTGATCTGATTGATCATTATGCATTGAATAAATGTATCAAAATGTATACTGTGTACCCCATAAAGATGTATAATTATTATGTGTCAATTTGAAATTAAAAGTGATTTTTAAAAAGTTAGAAATCCTACAGATTCAAAATAATGAGTGAATTCCAGACAAGATAGACCTGAAGAGACCTATAGCAAGCTAAAAGATCCTATTAGTTTGTCTTTTCTGAGTGAACAGAGTGAGAGTATGATGTGCTAAGTATCCTAGTTCTTCTAGATTAAGGTCATCTGATCTCTCAATCAATAGAGGATTCTGTTTCCTGATTCAATTAGAATGTTAGCAGAACCTGTCATCAAAATGTTATTGCCCTGGCCTGAGAGTGACTCTTTTATACAAAGTGCTCATTGGAGAGAATAAACAACAGAGGGTGGGGGCTTTATTGTGCCTAAAGGAATAGACTTTTGGTTGTATTCGGTGTTTGCTAATTAATGCTTGAATAAGTGGCAGGATTGTGTCTGACTTGTTTTCACCTTTATATACCATCATGGTTTCAAAGTTGTACAGAGGAAGCTCTGTTCTCAGCCTTCTTAATTATTGGGTGCTACCAACACTTCCTATAAGGACCTGATAATTGTGGATAGCTGAACCAACGTTAAGTCACTCACAATGATGTAGTTCCAACCATCTGTATCACAGCAAACAGCCAAGTAATTGGGATCCATGCTTATAAATTATACACTTGAATGTATTAAACCAATGTTCTTTATTTAATGAAAATATATTGCTTGCAAGAGAGGTCAAATCATGAGGTTTAAATGGGGAAGCAGAATATGTGCATCAAATACCAAGAATAGGACTTAATTCTGAACTATTTGGATAGAAATTAGGAACGTGTACATGGACACCTGAGTAGAGACTCCTCTAGACTTGAAATAAATATAATAAATGATAGGAATTGAAGGAAAGTTGGAAAACATGTGAGCCAATGTAAGTTTTAATTATCAGGAAAATATGTTTACAAATATCTCCAAACATCCTAAATCTTAGGGATTTAAATCAACAAGCACTTTATTTAACTTGTAGGCCTTGGGCCTGGCTGGGTGGCTGTTCCAGATTGAAGTTCTCAGCTGACCTCTCCCTGGCTCTCCCATGCATGTGGTCAGCTGGCTGGTGAGCTGAGGCTTCAGTCACGTGTCTGGGGTTTGGCAGGATGTTACCTGAGTTGCCTTCCTCGTGTCTCTTCCTCTTCCAGCTCAAGCTCTTTCTCATGACAGCCTTCTGTGTAAGCCCCTTTCAATATTCTACTTACCTCATGGCTGCTAATGACTCACCGACAAAAGCAATCTTAAAGCCAAGCCCTGAGACACACAACTACTTCCAGACCAACTAACTAACGAAGGGTGTGGTTAGAGGAGTGGCTTGAAACAGTGCAGCTATTTTTTACCACCTTTCGAAGAGTGTGACAACCACATGTTATACCAATTCCTGCCAATCTGTCTTCTCTCTTACTGAATGACTTACTTGCTATGAAGGAAGAAGCTTCTGTTAAATTTTAGTTCAATAATTGCCATTATTATTTTTTATAGTCTTGGAGATTGAACCCAGAGCCTTATACATACTAGGTAAATGCTCTATGACTGAGCTATAGCCCAAAATTAATTTCTAAATGCTTTATGATTCAAATTTGAAGGAGCTCAAAAAAGTATGATAATATGAATTGCATTAATTTATTTAACAAATATGTACCAAAGATTAAAAAGGTAACGGTACTATGTGTACTATAATGAACAAAATAAGCTAAAATCTCTGTCTTTGGGAGTTTACATTTATGGCGGATAAAGCCAATAAGCCATTTAAACAAAATAAAGCATAATGTACTATCTAGTTACAAATGCTAAAGAAAAACTAATTTGGGAAAGGAAGTTGAGAACATGTAGCTAACATTTTATGTAGGATGCAAAGGAAAACTCACAATAAAAAAGTGAGTTTTGAATAAAATCCTCAAGAAAGTAGAGAAACAAGCCAGGAAGATAAGAGATGAAAAAACCACTCCAAGCAGAAGGAATAGCAAACGCAAAGACTCTGGGTCAGGAGTGTGTCCAGCACGCTAAGGAGGCATGTAGGGCTGGGGAAAAGACAGGAGTCAGAACAATAACAGATAAGGTCAGAGATATAATGAAGTGGGGGTTGGAGGCTTGTTGAAATATAGAATCTTGTAGGTCATAGGAAATACTTTGCTTTTTACTCACAGTGGCATGAAAGCCATCAGAGAATTTTGGGCAGGACAATGTCATCATCTGACCTGAATGGTTTTATGGCCAAAGTTGACTGGAAGTGCTAGAGAGTTAATATATCTAGGGGCAGCTGTCAACCAGTAATTGGCAGGGTTTGATGTAAAAAATACCCTAGTCCCCTCACCCCTTGGACAGAATAACTTGGAGATTTATGTTTTTTTCTGGTTCCCAGAATTCGCTCAGTAGGGTACTTGGTATTAAATTATTAATGAGTTTCTTCATGTCTTTACTTTCCTATTTCCTAACCTTCACCTCCCTCTCCACCAAAATGAAACAAAAAATAATAGCAACAACAGAACAACACAGCCTATATACTTAACTCAGAATCTGTTTCTAGTGCAACTGACAATACGTATTAGATACACAAAAAGGTGCTATATTTAGGGAATGATCAACCCAGGGATACAAAGTGAGAGGTGAGAGAAACAGGGACAAATGAAAAGCAACAACAACTAAAAATTGTTGAAAAAGGAGCAGTCATTGAGGTTGGGGGAAACTCAGGTAAATGGAAAGAATCCAGTAATTAATGCACTAATTCCTAAGCTCCACAGAAAATCAAAGTAACCAGGATACCTGAGAACAGCCATCAGTCCAGGTTCACAGTGGACATCTGCAATTATTAAGGCTTTTGAGATATTCTTTATGCATAATAATGTTCAAGAAACATTGACCCTTAGATACTCCTATCATCCTCTTTTGAGGAAGTAGGAGGTATAAGTAACATGGCATAAGTAAGCTTTTATTTTCTGGAAAGCTCCCAATAGAAAAGAGTCCAGCCATAATTGACTTCTCAGTACTTTATCTCATTACCTAAGCAAATCGTGTATCTATTTATCTATCTATCTATCTATCTATCTATCTATCTATCATCTCTCTCTCTCTATATATATATATATATATAACTCACTAGTTCTATATATATCATATATATAATTTATATAAATTTTAAGTTACTAAACATAGGTTTCTTTTTTATTAGGAGCTGATATTAACCCATGTTGATAGTGTTAGTTGCTAGAGATTTCTAGATTGTTAACTGCAAGCAAGTGGATAGAAATTTGATTCATTTTGAGGTGTAAAATCAGATCAGTTAGAAAGACTTCACCTTCTCCTCAGTCCTAGAAACTTTTATTTTTTTCACAATTATAACTACATGCAAGGTTGATTCTGTGTGTGTTAGTCAGCTTTCCATCACTAGAACAAATGGTTGACATCAACTTATGAAGAGAAAACTTCATCAGCCAGGTGCTGGTGGCTCAGGCCTGTAGTCCTAGCTACTCAAGAGGCAGAGATCAGGAGGACTGTGATTCCAAACCAGTCAGTTTGTGAGACCCTATCTCGATAAACCCTTCACAAAAAAGGTCTGGTGGAGTTGATCAAGGTGTAGGCCCTGAGTTCAAGCCCCAGTATTGCAAAAAGTTAAAAATTAAAAAAAAGAGAGAAAATTTTAGTTTTGGTTCTCAGTTTTGGAGGCTCCAGTTCTTTAGATGGGCCCATTGTTTTTAAGCCTCTGGTGGGGATAGCACGTCAGGGTAGTAGTTTGTGGTGGACCAACAATGTTCACCTCACAGCCAGGAAGCAAAAGAGGGAAAAATGAAGAGGCTGAGGTCTCCCCTCTGAGAACATACCCACAATGACCTAAAGCCCTCCCACTAGGCCCCATCTCTTAAGGGTTCCACTGTTTTCCAATAGTATCACCCTGGGAACCAAGCCATTAACACACAGGCCTTTAGGAAACATTTAAAACTCAAATGATAGCATTCTTTTAACCAGTGCTTAGGCATCCAAGTAAAATACCTCTGAAACAGAGAAAACCATTCAGAAATGCCTTCAGAATTCATGGCAACTCCCTTTGACTGTCACTTCTTCATGCTCTTATATAGTCTTGATTTTAGGATTACTAATGTTAACACTAGTAATAAACACTATTTCCTGATTCTCATAAACTGACTCTTACAGAGTAGTCCCAAGAATGTTTATGATACATTATAATGCATGTTTAATAGATTAACATGACCATTTTATGTGACAATTAAAAAGGTGTTCCAACAGCAGGACTAAGGGATGGCCAGATAGCTTGTAAACATTCATGAGTGGGTCTATGAGGGTGTTTCTGGAAAAGATTAGAATTGAAATCCGTAGACTGTAGATTATTGGTCATTATCCAACTCACTGGGAGAACAAAAAGGTGCAGGAAGGGTGCAGTTACTTTCTGTGCTTGAGCTGGGGCTTCCATCTTCTCCTGGAACATGGATTCCTCTGGTCCTCAGGCCTTCAGACTTTAGAACTTTCACTGCAACCTCTTAGATTTTCAAGCTTTTGGACTTGGACTGAATCGCACCACCAGCTTTCCTGGTTCTCCTGTGTGCAGACAGCATATCATGGGACTTCTCAGCCTCTGTAATTACGTGAGCTAATTCCCATAATAAATCTCTTACAGATCTGTACGGCTATGTTTCTGTGGAGAACCCTTACTAGTACTATCATTAGTAGAATAGACTATTGAGAGAAACAGTCTTACTGTTTCTTACTGTTGAGCCTATTTATGAAGCTCAGTATACACAGCTCCTTTTTATCTCCTGGGTAGCTCATCAGCTCAAGCTTGTGCTCCTATGTCCCACCAGGTTTCACTCATGAGCCCACCATTCAAAACAATCATTAGGAATTTCACATTGCTGGGTAGGGATGTATCTCAGTGCTACATGCTAGCATGCACGGTCCCTGGGTTTTATCCCTAGTGCCATAAATTTCTTTTAAATTTTAAAAACAAAGAATTTCAAGCTGGCAAGCACAGCTCAATAAGCCAAGAGTGGGTCCCTTCTGAATGTAGAGTTTTGCATGACAGCACTGTTTCCAGACTCATGAGGCCAGCCCCACGGAGGTCAATGGTAGTCACAGGGCCAGCCTCCACTGATATATGGAAAAATTATAGACTTTGCCTTTACTTCTCTTCTCTGTAACACAAAATATATACTTTTATTATTTGTTTCCTTTTAGATAAACTAATAAAAAGACCTGGGATGCTAGGACGTGTGTGCTCTTTAGGACAACAAAAGCAACATCTCTACAGCAGAGTTAGGGGCATAGAATGAACAGGGGAAAGCCACTTCCTGGTTGGCTTAAGGAAGCAGGCCAGTAAGTCCAGGAAATGGCAGCTTATTTAACCTGCAGGACAACAACATTTGTCCTGTAGGTGGGTTTCAGCAAATCCCGTAAAGGCCACTGCATACAAGGCTTCCCGGAAACATAGAGTGGGGCAAAATTAACACTATCCTTGCCCACTTGGTGCCCCAGCTCACTTCCTTTCCTTCCTGTGGCTGTCATGTCTAATTCAGCAGATGGTCACAAAAATACTGGCTATTAGACCACATGTGGTTAATTTATATTCTCAACATGTGCTAGGTTTCTGCTGAAACATATGTGGTGATTCCAAGGAGCACAGTAGCTCGAAAACCAAGTTTCCTAAATACTCAGGAGCATTTCATGTGAGTGCTAGTTTATCTTTTCAGTAATAATTTGCCTTAGTCTAAAACTACTTGATTCTTTTGTATCTTGATACAGAGGAACTATAGTGGAGCTAATTATATGAATAGAATTTAAAATATATGAAAATGAGAGAAAAATGTATAGAGACTGTAAAGGGGTGAGGGAGAGTATTTGAAGGGAGTGAACAGACCAAAGTAAAGTACAACTACAGTGGGCATGCATTGAGACACCCCTTTGAATGTCAACTTAAATATTAAAAAAAATTTAAATTTTAATCTAGTTAATTTTAGGTGCAAATCCCTGCAGTATAGATCGTTATACTGCTGCTTGAATCTGGTATATACTAGTGGTGAGAGTATTAGAGTAGTTACTTTATTTCTAATCTATTAATTTTCAGTTGCAGTACAGCACAGATTTTCTGGAATCATTTCAAAATACTTTCTTAAATTCTTTAGAGAGTTCTAAATTAAAACTAAATCAGTGGTAGTGAGACTCTTTTTGGCAAAAAGTGAGATCTTATCTCCAAAAAACCAAAGCAAAAAGAGCTGGGGGCATGGCTTCAGCTGTAGAATTCTGGCTGACAAGCATGAGGCTCTGAGTTCAAACTCCAGTACTACCAAAAATAAAATAATAATAAAATAAAAGAGAGAAAAAGAAAAATCCTAATCGCAATTAACTAGTCTTGGAAAAGTGGTATATTATGAATCCATTGAGAATATCAGGTATTCCTTTCATTTCCAAAAAATTCCGTCACTAACTGAGTCATGTTGATACCATGTGAACTGAGGTTATGCCAGCTGTATTGCTTTTCACAACTTTGTTTTAAACATACAGAAAAATACTTGTAGGGAAAATAGCAATGACTAAAATGAAACTGATCAAATCCAATGAAATTTTAGAAGGACTGTAAGGAAGAAACACTTAGACAAATGAGTTGAACTTTCCATGAAGCTTCTCAGACAAAGTGGGAAATCTGTAAAGGAAGAAATTAAGACAGTAAGAACGAAGTTTTCGCCAAAGTGAGCTTGAGGTAAAAGGTTTTCCAGTCACAATGAAAATAGAAGTTGCTGGCAAGATCATGCTCACATCAGACAGCTCAGAGCTGGGAAAAAGAAACTTACAGAAAACATTATTTATTTTTAACTACAAAATTTGGAATGTTTCCAGGCGATCTCTGGGAAGTGCCTATCTGCCTTAGACTGTTATTTTGCTCCTTTTTTCTCTCCTATATCCCTTTCTTCTTTATTGACACTCAGACGCCAACTTAGAGGCAAAAGGGAAATACTCAATTGCATTTAAAAATTCTACCCATGTTTCGCTCCTTTAACTTATGTAACTAATTGATTGGGGTGATCTGGTGTCTATCATTGGGAAGGCATTCCTTATTAAATAAACTGCAATGTCTGTGCTTTTAATTTAATACAGAAGCCCCATGTCTTTCTGACCTATGGATTCTGGCATTATTTTTAAGTTTAACTTGGAATTTATATTGAAATCTCTTGCGGCCTGCGTGAGCTCATCCTAGAAACCTAACTGGAAGCAACGGGAGATTGAGAAAGGACAGAAGACAAACATGGAAAATGCTGGGATCAAGAGGGATGGCGAGGAGCAGCCACAAACTGCAAGTTCTCTTGTGAGAGTTCTAATCCCACCCTGTTCTGCAGCTTTTTATCCTCTTGGGTACACCACTGTAGCTCCTGCCTGTCCCAAGCAAATCTGTGTAACCTGGCTCTCCTTCTTAGCTCTGTCTCTGTCTCTTGAGACTCCTGGATAACCAGTGTTCCTCCTTGCTCATTTGAAATGATTCTTACCGCACGCAATAAATGCTGTGCACTTGGAAGCTTACCCTGGTTGTCAAATAAAACCTGCTAATCTCCATACTTCTTGTATGAGAAAGACTTAAGCCTGTGACGTTGATGCAGTATGCCTCTGAGAGCCACTTGCATTTTTAATTAATTAATTTTGGTGTTTGTCTCAGTCGAGAATGCTGGGCTTGTACCACGACTGGCTTTCTTTTGCATTTTAGAAGAGGAATTCCCTCAAAAAAGAAAAATCTCTTCCTCATGGGTATTGAATAGTTCAGACACCATGGAAACTGAGCAGTGGGGACAATCTGGAGCAACAGTTTTCTTTAGAATTTCCCAAATCATAAAAATAATAGGTCATTCAGGTGACAACTACTTCTGCCTCTTCACAGTGCCTACCCTGCCTTGCTTAGTCTTCATCTCTTTTCCTGGTTTTTGTTGTTTGTTTGTTTGTTTTTTTTTTTGGTGGTGGTTCTTGGTTTTGAAGTCAGGGCCTCCTGCTTGCTAGGCAGTGATCTTACCATCTGACATTCTAGCCCTTTTTTGCCTTAGTTATTTTTCAGATAGGGTCTAGTGTTTTTTTCTAAGGCTGGCCTAAAACTACAATTATCCTACCTATGCCCTTGTGTGGCTGAGTTTACGGGTGTGTGCTTCACTGCCCAAATTATTTGTTTAGATGGACTGTTGCTAACTTTTTACTGGGGCTGGCCTCAAACCATGATCCTCCTGATCTCTGCCTCCCAAGTAGACAAATCATACCTGGCCCTACATTACCTATTCTTATAGAGTGGAAACTTGGGAAAACAAAAGCATCTATGCCTTCACATTCACCATAGTATCTACTGTGATACCTTGTACATTAGTGTCACTCTTTAAAGCTAAGCCAAAGTTTTAGTGCATGTATTTCTCATTTTCATAGTCTTTTCTCACTTCTATCCTCAGTCTCCAGCCATCAATTCAAAATATAAATTCTCATGTGATCCTCTCCACAGGTCTGATTAAGATTTCTAGGGGAGGCAGTCCAATGCAGCTGTACTTTTCAACATCTTTGCCTCCAAACCACAGTAAGCCTTACATTTCCCATCATAACCCTGTACTCTTACACACAGGTAATCATATCATGTGCATGTAGTCTGCTAATTTCTATTATATGTCCTTTTTGAAAATTATTTGTTGTGACCCACTAAATTGTTCTCATGGCCCAATGGTGGCCTGCTACCTGCAGTTTGCAGAACAAAGGGCAGAGGTTGAGAGTCACAGTGAAGCATGTGCCTAAACCCAGCCACTGGGCCCAAAGAGCCATGGGATGTCAAGAAAGTGATTTGCTTCTCTAAATGTTGATGTTCTCTTCTTTAAGAAAGAAATAATGTTCTGCTTACCTAGGAGGATTGTTACAGGAAGTTACATAAATAATGCCTCCAAAATCGTTTATATGGCATAGGCAAAAGTTAAGTGTTAGTTATTGTCAGTGCTTATCATTCACCTTTGGATGTCTTCAAGAAGATAAAGGAAGAACTATGTGGATATAAAATATAAGACTTGTACTTTACTCACTGTGGACTTACTACATTTCATAGTTTTATCTTTTTATTTCATTCAATAATTATTATGTGCTTATAAGTCTTCTTGACTATTACACGTCATTGAGTATGATGGTGGGGTGGTTCATGAAGTTTTTCTTTTACAACATATGGTACTTGGCCCAGAGCTTGGCTGTTAGGAGGTTCAGGCACCACTGAAGTTCTCACTCAGCCATTTCACTGCTGAAGACTTTTACTAGCATGTGAAGGAAAAGGGTAAGATAAAATAGTTTGGGGAGTAGAGAAAAGGGGAAATTATTTCTAACATTGCATTACTATTTCCCACAATGGTAAAATTTGATCTTAGAAGATTTAGTTTTCATTATAGTAATATGGAAGTTATCCCAAGCAGGAACTTAAAATAAGTTGTGTGAACCCAAAAATCACAGAACCATAGTGTTTTCCAAAGTGCCACTTAGAGTGAAAATGTCTTAGGAAAACAAGTACCCTATATTTGCTTTGCCTTCATAAATCAGGAAGCAGTATTCTAAACTGATGTAGGAAACCAGCAAAAGACAGTTTCTTAAGATCACAAAGCCCTGTACTGCTCAGCAGTATAACAAGATTACTTTCTAAAAGAAAACTATGATGCTGTTTTATACCAAAAAGCATTTTTATGAAAGCAAATAATAATGAGAAAAATAATGGTGACATAAACCTGGTCTATTCAGTTCCAGAAAGAGTAAAATCAATAATTACTCACTGAATACCTAAATTACAAATGGTAAGAAATTGAGAGTTATGTTGCTCAAGAATGTAACATCTCCTTGAGGGAAGACAAATATAAACTATATTAACAAAATGAATTAATAGCTTGAGGCAAATGAGAGGTAACACAGAGTTAAGTATGGCTACTTGACCAACACATGGTTGAGACAGCTAAGGGAAGTAGAGAATGCTGAGGGCAAAGATGACTAGAGAGCTTGATACCAACTGCTCTCCACAGACCCTCGTGTGGACCAGACAACCTGGTCCAAGCCAGGACAAGTCCCTCTTGGAAGCAGTTATAATGTTCAGCTGGACATCGGACATACTAGGACAATGAAATGTTTGGAAATTCTAGTAATTTCTGTTGTCTACAAATTCGAGGAGAATTATATATTTTATAGTCTGAGGATGCCACTCTGGCATCCACTTAGGATCACAGAATTCCCTCCCTTTTAAATATAGTACTTGTGTACTTAGGATTTGGGGTTAGAGACATGATAAAATATGACACAAATCTTTCCTGGTGGACAGTTCAAAACACCCAGTCACAATTATGTAAACACTAAAAATATGTTACAGAGGAAGAAAGAAGTTTACATATTAAGATAAACACTAGCATAACCAATGATTTGCAAATATAATTTAAATCTATTATAAGAAAATACTTAAAATTTATTTCAATGGTTTCTGCCAAATCTTGTTTTCATTTGTGCTAGAATTTTTAAAGAGAAGAAATATTTTAAAGAATGATTTGTTTTATATTATCAGGAAGATGATCTTCTATTAATAATTGTCCCCTGGTGACATCTGGAGGCCTGACAAGAGTAATAGGAGCCTGGTGATTTAGCATTATTTGACCAATTTTTTTCAATTTATCCTCCTTTGATCAAGCTTTCAGACTTCCTGAAGTTGACTCGTACAGTGACCCACTAAAGAGGAAATGATTTAGAAAAATAACAAACTCAATGCTAGGGATAATAATTTCCAGTTAAATGTAGTGCATGTATATATTTAAAATTATTCTGAAACAGCTTTAAAAATATTAATACCTAGACAATCTAATTAACTAACAATTACTTGGCCTTAGAGTATATATAGAACTTTTCAGTTTCTTTTTTAAATTTAGTTATTTACTTTGGAAAATCAAAGAAAGCCACAGAGTACAGAAGAAAGCACTGTGTTTTGAAGGTTTAAGCAAACACTTTCCTCTGTGTGCCTCATGTGAGTCCACAGTGAAGGAAGAGTCGACCAGGGGCTCTGTCCAACAGGTCATATATTCGCAAAGCAGATTCCCTGGAAAAGCTGTTCACCAATAGCACATCTTCAGTTCAAATCTAGGATGAATTGGTCATATGCTCAATACGAACCAAAGGTAGGAGATTGTGTTAAGAGGCAATGACTTGTTGGGCACTATGGTGCATGCTTGTAATCCCAGCTATTTGGAAGACAGAAAAAAAGAAAATTTGAGGCCAGCTGGACAGCTTCTTGAGGCCCTGCCTCAAATAAGCAAATAAACAAGATGGAGTTGTAGCTCAGTGGGTAGAGTAATTGCCTAGTATGTGCAAGGCCCGATCCCCAGCACTGAAGGAAAGGAGTATGTATGTAGAATTTGTTTTAGTTCATAAAAGATATTCAGATTATACTTGCAGCTCTGTGGGCTATAAAGTCAGTAGCACAGGGCAGAATGAAAGCAATGAGGGTGTTTCTTTGTAAAAGAGGAACAGTGACAGTGAATTTAGAAAGTCACTAAAAGAGCTAATATGTAAGAATAGACATTGTTTACTTGATCTAAAGGGTGACCCTTATAAGTGGAACCTTCCTATTCCAAATCCCATTAAGTGCTGTGGACCACAATTGAAAGCCTTAAACTTGGCTGAAGTTCCTTGAACCATCGAAATGGGGAGAATTTAACGCAGGAGTATGAAATCTTAGGGTTGGGATGTAGCTCAGTTGCAGAGCACTCTTTTAACCATGAGCAAAGCCCTGGGTTCCATCCCCAGTCCCACCTGACAGTTTCTAGGTTTGCAATGTTTTTAATCAGAAAGAAAGAACTGAGTAAGATGATGCTTATGCTTACCACTTGTGTATTTCAAAAGGTACATTATTCTGTCATTCCTTTGCCACCTAAAAACAGCCTTCTCTTTGAATGAATAAAATATCTTATTTAGACATAATAGTGAGGAACTTAAAAGCTTTACTTTGGATTTTTACCAAAAAAACACTTAGCTTTTGCCAGTTACAAAACATGGAAAATCGTAAGCAGTGCTGTCGGTTGCACTAATCATAAGACCTGGTGCTTCTATTTTTCCCCTTCTCTGCTCACTGCTTATACTTGTTGCTCTTTCCTTTGCTAAATATAACTATCGTTCTGCTATTTTCACAGCTGACTGGAGAATTTCATTAGGAAGGTGGAAAGCTAACACCATCACTCTGATGAATAAGATGGTCAGCTGATATCACTTCTTGCTCCAGTGGAAAAATTTACAACAGAGGTGCTGAGTGACAGAACTGAGTTCATTAAAATAGTCAAATTAGTGTGACAAGCAAAGGCAAAAGCTTTCTTCTCATTGTTCTCCCTCAGCATGTAGTCTTCAAAAACTCCAATTTAAGTACAAAAGGGATATCTTCTCTGCCCTTCAAACCTGGCCAGAGGGTAATTTCATGTCTGTAGGTATTAAAAACACGATTCCCCATCACTATTTCCATTCTCTATGCAGTCCAGTGATTCTCTCCTTCTTTGATCAATCTTGTACATTTTTAGTGATTTCTTGTTGCCTGTACAATGAAACTCACACCAAACTACAAGGTCCAGATGTGTCTTTGAAAACCTGCCTACATTTCCCTCTTATATAAATCTTTCAGCCTAAAAAAAAAGTACTCTGCAAACATCTGTCCAACCACACTTTACATTTTGTTATCTTTGTCAGGAAGGCCAATCTCACCTTCCCATCCATCCCAATGTCTCAAAGTCTAGTTCAAGTCCCCATGTCACTTAACATGGCATTGTGTCCTAACCCAGTATTTGAGTTTCTTTCCTCTGAGAAGGATTTTGATTCAAGGATACAACATTTCTAATTGCTGACTATTGTTCTTGGTTAATTGCCTTCAGCATGGAGAGTGAGAGTATCTCTCATGACATGATTTAACAATTGCCAGCCATAGATACTATATGTGAATTAAATGTCCTTACAGAAGTACTGAAATCACAAAAAAAATTCTTTTCCCCATCATATCTAAACCTGTACATATTTTTCTTCCATTTTATTTTTAGTAAAAAGTACACTTTCTCTTTCTTTTTAATTATAGACTTGCTTGCAGTTCCTAGTAATAGAATTTATTTCCTACGTGGCAGACAAGCTGAGTTTCCACACCTTGAGCTCTCTGCATTGATACATAGACATTAACTTAATACTTGGCAAAATTGTATAGTAGTCCATCTATGAAAAAAAATTAATCCATCATTTGATAAAGGAAGTTCGGAATTTTTTCAAGTTTTAAAAACTGCACATAATACTGAAATGGACATTTTGTTAGTATATCATTGGAAATTCATCTGTGAAGCAAATTTCCTAGAAGTGGAATTTATACGTCATTGGCATTTCTGCATTTTTACTTTTGAAACATGTTGACTAATCATTATTTAAAACCATCAGACAGACAAAAAACACATCAACTGTTCTTCCACCAAGGATCTATTAAATTATTTTGGTGTTGTTTCGGAAAAAGTATACAAAAATGGACCACCCAAGGGGGAAGCTGAAAAGACCAAGGAAGAGGCGAACATATTACACAGAGGACCACAGAGAGTGCAGCTTAGTAGGGACTTGCAAACAGAAGTCTATCTTGGGTGACAGCAAAGACAGGAGGAGTTCTGTACCCAGAGCCAGGAGGAAGGGTTTATCTCCTAAGCTAGACAAAAGCAGACCTGAATCTACCTGAGCTATCTCAAAAACTATTAACATGTGAAACATGTCAATCCCAGCCAGATGCTGGTGGTTCACCTCTGTTATCCTAGCTACTTGGGAGGCTGAGATTGGGAAGATCATGGTTCAAGGCCAGCCCAGGCAAAAAGTTAGGGGACTAGGGCAAAAGTCAGGGAGACTTCCATCTCAACCAATAACTGGGCACAGTGATGTATACCTATCATCTCAAGCTGTGAGGGAGGATAATATCAGGAGAATCGAAGTTCCAGACCAGCCCAGGCAAAATAAGTTTGAAAAATCCCATCTCAGTGGAAAAAAGTTGGGCATGATGGCACATGCCTGATATTCCAGATGGTGGGAAGTGTATAATAGGTACATCTTGGACCAGATCAGCCTGAGCAAAAAGTGAGACCCTATCTCCAAAATAACCAAAGCAAAAACGGATGGAGTCATGGCTCAAGTGGTATAGCACTTGTCTGGTAAGTATAAAGCCCTGAGTTCAAACGTCAGCACCACCGAAAAAAGAAAGAAAAAGAAAAGAAGGAAAGAAAAGGAAACAGTCCCCACACTACTGACTCACAGGAAATGCTAGCTGACTATCTTAATGACTTTGTTTAATCTGGACTATCTTAGTAACTTTGTTTATTCTATAGGAGTAGGAATGTGTGCCAGTGTCACCAGATGGGCAAGATGGAGGCTGTGATCAAGATGGTTGTAGTCATATCAAGCTGGATCCCTAGGGGTACTTACTAAATTGAATAATTCATAAACTTTTCCTATGAATTAATAATATTGGTGTACATTATTAAAAAGAAATATATTACTTTGTTTCCTATATTTCAGAAACATGTCATTAATTCTAAACTTGGGTAGAAATGTCAAGAAACATTTAAAAAAATCTATGAACATTAATTCAAAGTTGTGTTAGAAGAGCTGTAAAAATGCTACAGCTCTGTAGTGACTCAGGAAATATGAATAGGGCCTTGATTTCTGTTAAGGAGGAACAGAACACAAGCCATTCTCTTGCCAAAGGGAGATTAAAAGTCAATGAAAGAAATATAATATCACTATTCTGCAATCTTAATGAATTAATAGATCAAGACAACTGTTATCTGTTGATGACATCTCTCACAAAAGAGAGACAATGAGACACCGTGTGCTTTTTTCTTTTTTTTTTTTAGGTACTGGGGCTTGAACTCAGGGCCTCTGCTTGCTAGACAAGTGCCCTTACTATTCTAGCCACACCTCCAGCTTTGACATCAGGCACTTTTTGATGAATGTACACAAAACTACTTATGAAATGGTTTTTCTTGGTCATGAATGAACAACTAGCCTTACTACCAATTTACAGAAATATAGAAGCATATTAGAAAATACAATTAAGATGAAATCAGCAAAATCATACAAAAGGTCCATTTTTTTTCAACAAGCTACAAAGAGGGAGAGAAGAGAGACAAAACCTACATATTGAAAGAGATTTGCCAACAGTAGTTGGATCCTGATTCATTTGAGGGAATTTAATATTGGCTGGATAATTTACAAAATCAAGTCATTGCTATTTTCAAGTGTGACTATGGAATTGTAGCTCCTTATCATTTAGAAAAAAATAGTTAAATATTTAGACATGAAATTATTAAATCCTACACCTACCTTTGGGAGTAATAGGTTGAGACATCTGCCATCTGCAGTCAAGTTAACAGAGAAGTGACAAAGGCATTTATTTGTGATATAAAGGCCTAGCAAGCAAGGCCAATCAAACCGCTTGCTTAGTCCAGAGAACTATCTTCCCCATTGGGACAAAAAGCTCCAGAATTACCTGGGCAAAAGCAGTGAGCCAGGAGGTATGTATATGCATAGCCATCTTGGTTGGGTTGCATGCATGCATGTTATAGCTCAGGCTCTGCAAGTTCCCGCTGGCTCCAGGGCTTAGGGGACAGATCCTGCTAGAGTAGAAGGACAAAATGGAATCAGTCAGGAAAATGACTGGTGCTTCTTTAAATCTCTAATTTTAAAAGAGCCCCTGTTACAAAATGACACAGCGCATGAAGTATGCTTTAATAACCAGGGTGGGAGAAGTGGCAGCTCAGATGGGCTCAAGTACAGAAGAAACAAAATTGGGGAGAGGTTGTTAATTACTGAAACTGGTTAAAAGTTCATATTTTCTATATGTTTGAGATTCTCCATAATCAAACTATTCAAAACAGAAAATGTTTGTTTTAAGATATTGTAGAATATGCTAAGATGCATTTGAAGAAGATAATTTTAGAACATTTGACTGTTCCTTGCAATGGCCACAAATTCACTAAATGACTAGAGGCTTGCCTCCAAGCCCTCTGTCAATGATTTTAGGCAACAGCAAAAACAAGAGCCACATGGTATGGAAAGCATACTTACAAGTGGGTTCATAAGCCAAATAAAAGCTATAATTTAGTTGAAGAAATGGATAGTCCTCTTTAGCTTTCTAAATGTTTTCGAGCTCAGAGAGGGCCATGTATAATGCTCCAACACAAACGTGTAATCTTTGGCCCAGACAAATGGGTGCTCTTGTGGACAATCACAATGTAGAATTTGTCATCTCCTTCACATGGAATTTGTTTTGGTCACACCATCTTACCACATCCTTCCTGAGGGGGTCCACTTTTCCTCTTCCACTTTGTACATACTCTGCCCTGCTCCACTTGTACCAAAGGAAAGAAAACATATCATTTTCTTTTCTTAGCTATTTAAACATATCACTGTAAAAAATTTCTTCTTAAATATACAATACATTGGATTACTTGTGGTCAGTCCTATTTGTTATTTAGGTCTTTACTGTAGTCAAATCCCAGACCATAACAGGTACAATTCAGGTGGTCTCTGAGAAGGCCAAGTAGGGACCTAGGACTTGCATCCTCACCATCCTATAAAGAAAAGAGCCCCCTGCACATCGTTTCTTGTGGTGTCAATGGAGACTAACTGTAGGACCTGAACTTGGACTTCCACCCCACCCAGGAGAAAGCAGACACTCCTCTGTAGAAGTTTCATTTTGTTTGATACTCACAACCACTTTATGAGATAATAATCATTATTCTACTTATTTTACCAATGAGGAAGCTGGGTCTGAGAAAAGTAAGGGATTACCCAAGGTCACGAAGCTAGCAGGAATTAGAGATGAAATTTGATCTCAGATTTTTCCCTCTCTAAGCCCCTTGCTTTTTTCCTTTCACTAAACTATATTATCTAAGCAAATAAAAAATACTTTAAATGTGTAAAGGTATTTAAATTTTTCAAATAGCTTCTGCTGCTGTTAAATCCTCACAATGACCCTTTGAGTTTGGAAGAGTGGACATTATTTTCTCTGCCTTATGCTTAATGGAAGTGAAGCAGCAAATGTTAATGCCTTGGCCAAGGTCAACCAGTGCATCAAGAAAGAAGTCAGGGCTAGAAGCCAAATCCCCAATTTCCTGGGCTGGACCTATTTTTGCAGCATCTTATTCCTCCTAATGTGGCAATAAGAAAACAAGGTCATTGTGTCCCTCAGAGTTGGAGGAAAATCTCATCAGCTTTGGGAAATGGCATTGGGCAGGGAAAGGTGACATAGTTGTGACTCAGAACTGACTGGAGCTCAGGAGGACAGGGAAACCCACCATCAGGTGGGGCAATAAACCACATCTGTGACCATGTGTGTGAACATTTAGAAGAGTTCCCCCGGAACCCTCCACAAGAATTTTTCTTTGGCCTAAACTTGTCATTTGGGGTTAAATCGAAATAGTTTTCTGAGAATTTTAATTCAGTACCCTTGACTTGACTTCTTGACATGCAAGTGTGTCTCAGTCCTGCACACTTTTAGTTGTTTCCCTAAACTCTGAAGGAGGTAATTCAATTTTCAGGAAGACATCATTCATAGCAGTAAAGTTCAGGTAATAACATAAGAAGGAGGAAATGGAGAAAATAAAGAGAGAAGGAACTACTTTATACCAGGCATTTTATCAAGTTCTTTTCATGGGTTACCTTATTCAGTCCACCTGGCTTTTGCAGATGAGCAAACTGAGGCATAGAGAAGTTGGGTGGTTTGCCTACAGTCAAATAGCTTGCAAATGCAGAACCAAGATTTTACTCCTCATCTTAACTATGCTGTGTTATTTGATCACACATCCATTACATTCTTACTGAAAGGGTAAACAATTACAGACCCACATCAGGTGAAACTACTCTAATGTTCCTAATACTAATAATCATAGTTAATATTGATAGATTGTGTGCCAAGCATTGGGTGAAGGCCTTCCAGTGATTATTCCATTTAATTCTTGGTAACAATTCTATGAGGCAGATATTTTAGTCAGTTAACAGATAAGAAAATTGAAATACAGAGACTAACTAACTTGTTCAAGCTCATACAATAAATGACTGACTTTAATCCAGGAAGTTTTACTATAATACTATCAATTAAAAAAAATAAGGTCTTCAGCTGGCACTGATGCCTCATGCCTATAATCCTAGCTACTTGGGAGGCTGAGATTGGGAGGATTGTGGTTCAAGGCCAGTTAAGGCAAAGAAGTTAGCTTGACCCCATTTCAACCAAAAAATGGGTGTAGTGGCATTTGCCCATCATCCCAAGCTTTGTGGGAAACTGAGAACACAAGGATAGCAGTTCCAGGATAGTCCAGGACAAAAAGTTAATGGGACCTCATTTCAATAACAACAAAAACAAGCAAGATGGCGCATGCCTGACATCCCAGTATAAATTGGAGGGTTAAAGTCTAGGCTATCTTGGGAAAAAATTGAGGGAACTTATCTCTAAAATGACTGAAGCAAAAAGAGTTGGAGGAGTAGCTCAAGCAGTAGAGCATGAAGTCCTGGGTTCACACCCCAATACAGCCAAAAAAACTTTTTTTGAAGAAAAATCAGTCACTTATCTCAACCAGCAAAAGCCCTTGTTCCTTCCTATTATTGCTTATACTCTCTCTACAACAAAATTAGAAATAAGGGCAAAATAGTTTCTGCTGGGTATTGAGGGGGTGGGGGGGAGAGGGAGGGGGTGGAGTGGGTGGTAAGGGAGGGGGTGGGGGCAGGGGGGAGAAATGACCCAAGCCTTGTATGCACATATGAATAATAAAAGAAAAAAAAAAAAGAAAAATCAGTCAATAGAATGAAGCTTACACACTTGAAATTCACTCAACATTTGTTTTAACAGGATAGTGTTCTAACTAGCTAGTTTTTGACATATCCCACATACAAAGCCAATGACAATCACTTATAAAACATTTCAATAGAAAATTTTCAGTGTTCTGTGTGGTGGAGGTCCAAGATTTCTGAAGTGTGTCCTGATGGCCAATTTTTTAAATCTTTCATCCTCCACTTATCATATCCCACACCATAATTTTCTTTTTACTTAAAAGATACTAGCAAGTAGTATTTTCTACTCAAAAGCAAATGAAAATAACCTGGATGTTTCATGATCTAGTATAGTTAAGGTATTAACTTTGCCAAAAGGAAAAACAATTAAAACAGACTTTCCACTGTTTGGATATTGAAGTTCTTGGAAGGTGGACCTGGATGGTCTTATGCTTTTACAGACAATAGGAGAGATGTGTAAATATACCACTAGCTTTCTGCTGTTCCATGTGGGTGGGAGTCTTTCTCTTTGGGGAAACACTGGGTTTGGCACATGACTTAATGGGCCTTTTGGTTATATAATAGTGAATGCCAACCCTGCTGCTGGTGGGAGAAGTACGGAATGAGAAGCCAAATCTGCTCTCAGACTTCACGTAGACATAAGCTGAACTTTGCAACTCAGGAATGACTATGAGGAAGAAGAGGATGCCAGCTGGAGGTGGGCATGGATGGCCAATTTCCCTTGGAAGCAGGGAGTCTGGAATTCAGGAACACACCCACCTGGGATGGTACTCTGGCCTGCCACTGGCCATAAGTGGGGCCTAGAGATAGATTGTTCCTCGTGGTATCTTGGATGTGAATCTATTACTATCTAATATGGAATTTCATGACTTTCTTTTCAGCTTTGTAATTTCCCACTGTAACTCACAAAGCTTTTGAAAAGCTTTTCTAAATGCTTCTACCTGGAGGTAGTTATGCTTTAGAGAAGTAAGGAAGGGATTCGTGTCCACGTTTAGGGAAAATCTAAAAGAGGAGGATAAGAGAACACTGGAAAGTCAGTTATCAGATGGTGAAGTGGCCGAGCAGAACAATGACAGTCAAAACAGAAATACAAAGGAAAAAAAAAAGAATTTATAGACATGCCTGATGGGCACCTGGATCATTTATGTTTGAAATGGAAGATTTCCCCAAGGTACATTGGAGACATTTACTTATTTAATTCTATCTTTAAATACTCTAAAATGTTATTCTTATCATAAACAAATACTCACTGGTGACTCCACTATCTACACAGAGCTACCCTGGGAGGAAAAAGGATAGAATGTACTATTGAAAACATGTGGTTCAGAATTAGAAAGCTCTGAATTCAAATCCAAGTTCTAATTCTTCATTTTAGTCTCACAGAACCTTGCTTTCTTTAGCAGAGTTCTGAGGACAATTCACCAAGCTTTGTATAGTTGTTGGGATGACATAGAATATTATATACCAAGTGACAAGGTAGAAATTGAAAAATCTAAACAAGTAGCAAAAAAAAAAAAAGTATCTTTAAAAGGAGCAGTCAGCTAAAGAAGTCCTTACAACCATTCTTTAGTTCTCTGACAAGCCCATTAACATAATTTTGCAAATTACCAAAAGCAATTACAGAAAGACCTCCATTTTCTTTAATAGGGACTTTCCAGCACAGACCCACATCTCTCTAAAAGGTATGTTCCATACCACGTGAATATGTCTTAGCAGACACTAGGAAGTAGACGAGCAAAAAGGAACCCAAAAAAGGGTTCCTTTGGGTTTCCCAAAAAGGAACAGCTTTATGATCCTTTCTTTTTGGTTCTACCTATATAAGAAAAATCGTTGTATTCTTCGGGGGTGGGTGGAAATAGCTTCTCTTCAAAGGTAGCAAGGAAAAAAGGGGTAGAAGAGGTGGATGAATCTTACATTGGTCAAGTCCATCTGTTTAAGTGTCTTATTTGACTCTTATTTTCCACGCATCTATTTACCTGGACTCCCCAAACACCACCCACACATAGAAATGAGCATGCCTATCTTGTGTCCACACACACAAAAGCACAAACATAAAATTTAACTCACAAAAAAACAAACAGGATAATAGTTTTTGAAAAGTAGTTAATCTCCACAAGACATCATTTCATTTGAGACACATCTTATCAGATACAAAATGACAAAAAGTGGATTTTAAGCCCTGCCTTCTCTTGTAAGAATTGAATTGTACTCAAGAAAAGATCAAGTGGAGTCAGGGTACTTCCTTTTTCATGCTATTTTTTTTAAACTGATGGTGAGATCCTGGTGAGGTTCTTTTCAAAGGAAGCAGTAAGCTCCCTCACCCCCACCCCAACTCTTGAAAAATCAACAATTTAATATTCCTTCTTCTCTTTTCCTCATTCAAGCTTAAAATAGTACCAGTATTAATTTCAGTGTTCTGTCTGGCTATTAAATCACACTGGCTGCTGAGAAATCAAAAAAAGAACCATATTTAAAGTCAAACCAGATAGTCTCTATAAAACTCAACAAAACCATGATTTTTCATTTTCCGTGTGCCACAGGAGAAAAGTCCCAAATATCCACGTTAGTTTGGGGTGCAAGGTGGGAATTATGAATTGAACAAATAAATAGAGTTCCTTGAAAGAGATAAAAGATGAACAGAGAAAGTGTGCTAGGATTGCAGAGATTTGTCTACTTTTTCTTTTCTGATAAGAATACAGTACAGAAACCAGAGTGATACCAGAAATTTGCCGACTTACAAATACCAAGGGCAGGGCTTTGGAGAGAGGCCAGTTGAAGGGTTTGTTAATTTGACCAGACAAAATGAGGACTGCCTGAGCTACTGTCTCAGCAGCTGAAGTCCTACTCCTGGGAGAGGACAGGGCTTCAAGAGAAATCCCTAGAGTCTGGGCTTCTAGGTGTCATGCTGAGGCCGGATTTGGGGTCAGACAGTGGCCTTGGGCCTGCTTAGCTCCTGATGTGCTGGTCTGGAGCTGTGTGTCTTTTTGTCCTGAATGTCCCTTCACTTCTGTGGTCAGCAAGATCAAGAAGAGCATGATGACCTTGCATGAAGCTGAAAAGATGGTCTTCTGTTCCCTCACACAGGGGATGGGGGAGGGAAGACAGAGAGAAAGAAAAGGAAAAGACTACATGTTGCAAGCTTGCACAACTGAAAGCAGGTTGGCTGGTGAAGTGAGTTAGTTATTAGGCTGAAACTGCAGTCAAGAGGGCATTGGGTGTCTGTTCCCATTACAAGAGAACTTGAGGTCAGGTCGGCTTCCAGCCTAGTCACCTGCTACACATTATTGCACCAGGGAGCCATACCCCTTCAATCTTCCCTGTCACCACACCCCTTCAATCTTCCCTGTCACCACGCTGAGCTTTCTGCCTTGTCCACTGTCTCTATTCCATCTGGTCCTCATGTCTGCTCTTTCCTTCCAGAAATTCCCCACTCTTACCCACCTTCCAGGCAGTGGACATCTCCATCTCCAATACTGCCCAAACCTTTCCTATTTCTGTATGTTGTTGATTCCCATTTGTCTTTCTGAGTGTTATCTGAGTGTACATTTCCTCCAGGCTTTAGCAAAGTATGTTAGTAAGATGAACTTGTTTTTCTTGTTCTTTATTCACTTCTTCCATGTGTTTGGGAAATGAGACAGGTATGTTTAATTTTTTTTTCTAATGTATATTCTTTAATTAGTCTGTCCTTTTATTTCCTCACCCAAACACTATATGCTTTTAAAGCTAATAATGAGTCTGGGAAAGGAAGGTGAAGCGTGAAGACAAGCGTGAAGTTAACAGTGTTAGGTAAAGGAAGGAAGGAAGGGGGAAAGACAGTGGAGGGGGGTGGGAAGAGCAAGGACACACAAGGTCAAGCCTCCCTGTACTTCAGCCCAGGAGCAGAGACAGAAAACACAGAGAAGCTTCATGACAGAATGGGCAGTTCCTAGGACAAAGACAATTTTAGCTCATCATTCCAGGGAACCCTCGAGAAGAAATCAAGTGTTACAGGGAAACATAAGATCCAAAAAGATGTTCTCCGGAAATGAAAGAGATGCAGCAGTGTGCTGCTATTGGGCAGCCAGCCAGCCAGCCTAATTAGCTGTCTGGCCCTTAGCTTTCAAGTATGTGATAGGAAACTGTAACTTTCAAATGTGCCACAAAGTAGAGCAGAACAGGACTGAAAATCTTGTCAAGGGACAGCCATGATGACTGAGGCTATAAGGTAGACAGCTGGAATTGAAGACCACATGAATGCATGGTAGAAATTCAAGGAACTTACCATACCAACAAGAGCCAGGGTCAGGTTAAGTCATCAAAGGAGCACCATTGGGCTCCAACCCAATGGAGAGAATAGGTCACAAATTCATCAGCTGAAGATTGTCAGCAGAAGATAACAGGGCATCTGCACGGCCCACTGTACAGACGTGGAGGTACCACTGCAGACCCTCCCCCAACTGCAACCATGATTGTTTTCATCCACTCATTTCCATTTTTAGCCCATTTTCAAAGAGAAAATATGATTCTGTAGCTAGCAAAAGCCTTATTCTCTCCTTGGTAACCAAATAAGAAGCTCTATAGAGAAAGAAAAAATAATAATTTAGATATTTTTAAAGGTTTTAATTTTCCTTTGAAACCATTCTAAAATCAATCCAATTTCACCTGCCCCCCAGCATCCAGGCAGTGGGTTCTTGTTCAAGTTCTTTTCTCCTGAACTTTCTTTCTGTTCCTGGCTATTTTACATTAAATAAATTACAAATCTACAATCTGATGTTCTAAGCTGCCCGTGATCCTACTTACCATGAATTTTTCAGTGTTACCCTCACTCTCCACTGTGTCTATTCCACCGACTGTCTTTACTAATAGTATTTCCTGTCTACAGTGCTTTCCCTCCCCACCCAGTGGACAGGCAGTCCGACTGGACTTTTTATGTACTTTCAAAAAGTTCTCCAGGACCAATTTGCTTGCTCTATTAGCTTTATTCCCTGATACTCACAGGTTTTGATGTGACTTCAAATTGTATCTTTTTTCCTAATACAGGTTCAAGTTTAACACTGCTAGTTAAAAGAACATTACTAGTTTTATGTGTTGATCTTACCTGTGGTAAGTGTGCCAGACTCTTTCACTAGAACTTTTGCCAGTTTTCTACAGTGTACATATTATTTTTATAATAAAAATGTTTCCAAAACTTCCATCTGGGGATGGTTGCATGTGCCTGTAGTCCTAGCTACTTGGAAGACTGAGGCAGGAGGTTCACTTGAGCACAAGAGCTCAAGAACATCCTGGAAACTCAGCAAGATCACATTTTTGAAATAAAAATAAATAAAAATAAAATAATAAACAGCTGAGTATTGTAAATGCATACACAAGCTGTTTTAAATGCTGTATATAGATAAATTCAACCTTACTGAAGTATATTTTTATTTTCAACCTTAGCTCACAGATAAACATGGGGCCAGGTGCAGTGGCTCACATCTATAATCCCAGCTACTCAGGAGGTAGATGTTGGGAGGATCAAGGTTCAAGACTAGCCTGGGCACAAAGTAATCAAGACCCCATCTCAATCAGTAAACCAAGTGTGATGGTTTGTGTCCATAATCCCAGCTACAAGGAAGGTATCATAAGTAGTAGGATAGAGGTCTGAGACTGGCTGTGGGCAAAAATGCAAGACCTTATTTGAAAAATGACTAAAGCAAAAACAGATGGGTGAGTAGCTTAAGTAGTAGAGCACCTGCCTAACAAGAATCAGGCCCTGAGTTCAAACTGCAGGGCCACCATAAATAAATAAACAAATAATAAAAAAATAAGTAATGGTGTAAATAGCATCTTTTACAGTGTAGCATGTAAATAGTAGTTACTGATACCACATTCCCTCCTCTCCCCAGAGATTCTCTGTCATCTATGTCTGAACTCCCACAACTCTGCATTTTTCTCTTGATAAATCTGCCTGAGTCTGGACTGTACTAACTTATTTTCAAAAGCATATGCAGACAGTCTATGACTTACCATGGTCCCACTTTTGATAGTTCAGTTTTTGGACTCTACCCTGGTTCAAAAGCAACATGCATCCATTGGCAGCTCTACTTTGAATTTTGATCATGAAGGCAAATACCCAATGCTCGATGGTGACCTGTGCAGCTAAGCTACCCTGTTCAGTAGGTTAGAAGTATTAAATGCATTCCCATTTGCAGCATTTCCAATTTACCGATGGGTTTATCAGGAGACAGTTCATCGTAAGTTCAAGAGCATCTGTACTCATTTCGGGAACTGTGAATTTCCAGTTTAGATAGTTTCCAGAAGAAATCAGCTTGCCTTCCAGTGATACATTCACACACATTTGTATGATGTTAATTACTACAAACCTTTTGTATATTTTATATACAAATTGCCAATAGTTTTGAGTTAAGAAGTAGCCCCTTGTTATTTTATGTGACATGGGTTGATCTCAGCCACCTGCCTCCTCTTCATTCACAGGAAACAGTGTGCTGGGGAGGCAGACAGAGAGTGGCCCTGGGTGAGGCCCATGCCCATCACAGCCCTGAGGCTGAATCATTTCCTCTCCTCCTCAGTCACCTCAGTCTCCTTCCTCCCACTCTGGCCAATTCCCACCATCCATACCACTGACTCAGTTCATCACAGAGACATCACCCAGGCAACTAGGAAGAGAGACTGAAGGAGGAGAAGAAGAAATAGGCTTTGCTTTTTTAAATTCAGAAATTTAAAAGGGAGCTCCCTGTTGGGTAGTTTCTATAGTTACATTGGAGTCGATGCAGCTATGCTGTAACCATCTCTAAGATCTTAGATAATAAATTTGAGACAGAGCAGGGAGGGCCCTGATTCCTGGGTCAAGGTATCCCTAACCATTTTTCTGGCAACCAGCTACTGCCAAAAAAATGTTCACATCAGAAGCTAGTAGTGGCTGACCCCTCCCCTCATTTCCTACCACCCCTGGGCGCAGTCTGCCTTCCTAGGTCAACGCCACTGGGCATCTCGCCAGCTATTGCCAGCAAAGCACAGATAGACCTAATATGAAGCAAAGCAGCAGATCACTGTGTCAAGGGCAAATCCTGTTGCCAAGAGTAAAGAACTGACAAGGCCTGCGCAGAAATCCTGGAATTGTATGTACTGCTGACTGTGTGCCTACACGAGCCTACCCTTTTATATAAACTGTATTTCTCCTGTCCTCAGACAGCCCTAGCCATGTGCTGTGTTGCTGAGGCTCAAGCATAAACCCGGTAAAGCCATGTAATATTGATTACCTCATGATTTTTTTAAGGCAATACTGGGATTTGAACTCAGAGCCACGTGCTTGGTAGGCAAGCATTCTACCACTTGAGACACTCTGCTAACCTTTTGTGCTTTAGTAACTTTTGAAACAGGGTCTCTCTTTGTGCGTGGGCTGGGCTAGACCACAATCCTATTTATGCTTCCTGCTTAGCTGGGATGACAGGCATACCACACCCAACTTTTATTAATGGAGATTCAGACTCCTGAATCTTTTGCCCGGGCAATCCTTGAACTGTGATCCTTCTGAGCTCTTCTTCCCAAGTAGCTAAGATTATAGGTGTGGGCCACCATGCAGGGCCTGCCTCTTCATGATTTCTATCTTGTATTGAGTAAAAAGAAGTCGAGGCTGAGTTGGTAACATGAAGAGCTGGCAAGATTGGTTAACAAATGGTGCACAATCTTAAGGGTGCAACTGAATGCATTTTTATGTAGGTACATATGTAACTCTGTGTGTGTACTAAGACCATGTAATCCCACCAAGATCAAAAGACACAATACATTTAGCATACAGAAAACTTATGCTGCTTTAAGTCGACTAGCACCATCTGTTCCCACAGAGCTAACAAGGTCTGACTTCTTCCTACCATAGATGCATTTCCCTCATTCTTGAATTTCTTGTCCTTGGAATCTAGTTATCTTTCACTTAGCTTGTGTCTGTGAGAATCATTCATACTATTGTGTATATCACCAGTTTGTTCGTTTTTGTTGCCATATATTATTCCATTCTCTGGATTTTACCAACTAAAGTTGGTATTATCATTGAAGTGCCATTGCAAACTTTGGGGGTATCTATAAGAACTAACCTCTTACCTAATCACCCTATCTTTGCTTCTGTACTTCAGGCTTCACTTACACACCATGGTCTTAGGAATCTCTCTAGGTCAGCTTAGACCTGGCTCCCTACAGAGCTCTCAGCAGGTCCCTCACTATCTAGAGAATTTGCTACAACTCTAAAGCAGACTTAAGGCCCTCTATGATTCAGCCACATCCTACCTGTCCAAGCTAATTGCAGCCCAATTTCAAGATTTATTACCATTCCACAGTCTCAGGTCCAAACAAACAGCTTTTTTTTTTTTTTCTTTTTGCAGGGGTGGAAAACATACCAGTTCCTGCCTACCCAGGAAGTATTTTCCCACCAGTTATAAATTAAGTATAAATATTTGAATTAAAAAATATTTGCCTCAGATTATTTTAAAGTCATCTTCCTGATATGACTTCATGGAGGTTAGAAAAAGGAACATATGTGACTTAATTAGAATTTTCCGTTCAGTTGGAGGAAGCCAAGGGCATATTTGTGCATAAGTTAAGGCTAGTGCTCTTTTCAGCTCTCTGACCTTGGGTAACATATTTGAGTTTTCTAAGCCTTAGTTTTTTCATCTGAAAAACAGAAGCAATAACTTCCCCACAGGATTGTTACAAAGAGTAAATGCAATATTTCACATACCCTACTTAAAATAGTGACAGCACAAAGAAGACACACGGTTGATTACACTTAGTATTGGAAACAAAGAGGCTGTGGATTGACAGCTTGGGACCAGGTCACCTGGATTCCCACTGCAACTCTTCCACTCTCTAGCAGTAAGACTCGGGCACATTGCCAACCCACCTGGGCCACAATTTCCTCATGAGAACTTTTTTCAGGAGCCTTTGGAAGGATGAAATGCATTAACCTGTAAGTCTCAACTACTTACAGGACTTCTGTGATTACAAATCACCCTCTATGATCACCACTATTATAAATAGAACACTACCATTCTTGTGGACTTGAAGTCTTGATAGATAAGGAAAAAACAATAAACCCACAGCTATTTTTGAAGTTCTGTACAGGAAAACAGTGGACCCAGAAGTACTATTGCTATGATACGACCAGAGAAACCTGTCAACTGTATCAGGACCCAGACGACTCAGCTACCGCGCACCAAGGTCAATTCATGTTTTAAAATGGGCGTTTTTGAGAGTGCTTGACTCTCATTGATTTGTAGAGCTTCCCATTGGCAGTTCCTTATGCTATCATCTTATTCCATTTCACAAATAAGTAAACAGAAACAAGGTCAAGTTAAATAAGTTATTTATAACCAAAGAACTCAGAAGAAGCAAAGATAGGATGCAATTCCCAAACCTGAACCCAGGGCCTCGCAGTTCCAATATGAGTAAACATTTAAATTTTTTGGCTGGCAAGGATTTCTTAGTAACAACTTTCAACAGATGAAGCTTGGTGGAACTGTAAGTTCAGGTAAGAAATTCTTCAAACACTTTTGAGTTCAGTAGAATAAAAGGGGCAGCTACCTTGGGGTTGTCCTTTCTGTGGGCCTCTCTGGGTGCACCCTTCTTTTGCTCTCCAATAAAAACAAAAGGAGAAAGTGCAGGATCCCCATTTGCCCTGCTTTCCAGGGAAGTCTGATTTAGTGATGAGAAGGAACAGCAAGGCTGTGATAGAGGTCAGTTGATCACTGTGGTCCCCAGGTAACTTTTGGAGTGTATTTGTGGTTGATGCCATCTCACCGTACCTTTGGAATCCTTTTAGGTTCCATAATTCCTGATGGTCTCCATACTGCACCAAATTTTTCTTTTCTACTGAATTATTTCTACTGACTATACTGAGTTGTCTGAGTTGGTGAAAAGAAACATTTTTTAAAAAAGACAACACTTGTGTTTTACTTTAGGGCCAGAGCCCTGCTAAGACTTACAAAGGTTAAAATAAAACTTCTTTTTTAAATGTCTAAGGCACTGTATTTATTTAAACCTCAGTGATTGCATGAAGCTTTCTGCCTAATGGTGCTTTGTCCAATACTGCAAAGAGCTTGTTAACACAGAGAGAGGGGAAATGACAAGTAAATAGGAAAATCATGCAAACTGATCCTGCAATTATACTGTGCTCAAGAAAAGAAGGGACAACATTTTGGGTGGTGGCAAGTGAGGCCGATGAGGTGCTGTCAGTCACCGTGGGTGGAGAGGGCCTGGTCACCACCTCTCCCTTGTGGGGTTGGAAGTGTTTCATGGGAAAAGGTGGGATTTAAGTAAGGGAAGGAAGACTTAGAGGAAATCTATTCAAGGAGTACAATGTCACCTACAAAAACATTTCAAGAAAATGGGAGACAAATATTTTGTAGAAGGGGAACTCTACAATTGCTCTACCAAATCAGAGTTGGACACATGTCAGTGGGCACATCCCTGTCTGTGTGTCCCTGTTCCCCTGCCAGGCCTTCACTCTTTAGGAGCTAAATGAATCCACTGAACTGTGTTTAATACTAAAGAGCAACAATTTCAGGCTACATTAAAATTTCTCTCTTGAATTAGCACTTTCTGGCTCCCTATAGGTAACGCCAGTCACATTATTTTATTCCTGGCTTCGATTTTCTGAGCCAACTCACTCACTTTCCAACAGTGTCAAGTTCAATAAAGCCACAAGTAGCAATTGCTTAATCCTTTGTTTAATCTTCATAATAGCTGCTCTACACACATTGCACATAGTAAATATTGGTAGTCTAGTGTACAACTCCAAATGACGTGCTTATATTTTCTAATGGAAACCTGACCTAATTTTATAAATGTTCCTATGCTTTATATTCTAACCATTTTTTTTCTGAAGAACAGACTAAACTAAAGTATGTGAATTTACCCAGAGTTCAGTATGTAAGCCTAAAATCATCTTCCTTGTTTTTAATTAATCTGATGAGTGTGTGATTAGTGTGGAAAATGCCTCAAGTTCCTTTTGCAAATATATCTTTTTCCACTGAGGAAAGGAAATGTGTATACTAATTTCAAAACGGACGTGTCAGAATCTACTAGAATGGGACATTGGTTATTGCAAAATGCTCACTACCTCCTTGGAATGTTCAGCCCTAGAGAGACGACCAGGAAGTGCAGGCTCTGCACTATAAATATCCTCAGCACTATAGGCATCTGCTTTTAATCTGTGCCTGGGTGGTTCATACATCAGACAGGAAGACAAGCCTGGTTTTAAGAGGTTTGAACAGATGCCACAGACTAAGGGTCCATTTCCCAGGGTTTGTTGTCATTTTGGTTCATGAACTCCACCTACACAAACAAAAGCCACGACAAACACCAGAAGCTCCCCTTCCAGAAAGAACAGGAAGCCAGCCTTTTTGCCTGCTTTGCCACACAGACATGGTTAAACAAATGATTCACAGAAGGTTTTCAACTAAATTTATGCAAATGATACAATCTTTATAGTCAGTTTAATTTTGGTGTTAATTTGAACTTAGTTTTGTTGCCTCCTTGGTCTGGTCAGAGTTGGTCAATGTTGTATTCTAGCTCTTTGCCTGTTTTAACTTCACACAGTACCCAGTCAACTGATTCATGTAATATTTCATCATCTTTATGAGTAAATGTAATGTCTTAATGGCTTAAGGAAAGGGAGTAAGTGTAGTTGGATCTAAACTCTAGACGGCAGTTACTTATTTAATGTAAGAAACATTGGGTCGTATTAGAGGTTTGCAAAGCTTCTCTCAGCCATTTATTCTTCAATTCTGCCTGATGGATTATGCCTTTCCATGTTTACATTGAGAGCATACATTGTATCAAAAAGCCAAATTGTTGAATCTGGGATTATTTTCTTTATTTTCTTCCTGAGGAAACTGAGCTTTATGAAATGAGCTAGCTCAAAGTTCTCTACAGATATCAAATTTGTTCTCTTGTTGAAAACTGGGTAACGCATCATTTGGTCTAACAATTTCTCTGTATGTAGCATATATGGAAAAATAACTTCCTAAAAAATAACTGCAATTTCAATTTTCTGACCTATACATTGCATGAATTCCACAAAACACTTAGCTTTCTCTAGCCTAGAATCTTGAACAGCTCTGCCAGGACTCTGATCTTATTCTACTTTTTATTACCAAAGAAGTCTTTTGTCCTTGACTTATAGGGCATGTATTAGTTGATGAACTATACTTTGTTAGTACTAATTGAAGACTGGTTATGTGTAAGTACATCTAAATGAGTAGTTAATACAAAAGATGACCAATAATCTAGTCCCCAGGAAGCTTTGCTTTATCATTGGCATCTTAAATCTTAATTTGTGTTTCTTTCTTTCTTTCTTTTTTTTTTTTTTTACAGTACTGGTACTTGAACTCTAGGCCTACACCTTGAGCCACTCCACCAACCCTTTTTGTGAAGGGTTTTTTTGAGATAGGGTCTCATGAACTATTTGCCTTGGCTGGCTTTGAACCATGATCCTTCAGAGCTCTGCCTCCTGAGTAGCTAGGATTACAGGCGTGAGCCATGGGTACCCGGAATTAATTTGTGTTCTTTAATGCTTGACTCTGAGTAACATATAAAGAAAAGAGGTTTATTTGGCTCTGATTGCTGGGGAGTCCAAAGAGACTATTGTCTAGTGAGGGTTCTCTGGCTGTGTCACCACATGGCAGATGGCATCACATGGTGGATTAGATGCAGGAATGATAAGTAGCACATGTGGAAGTGTTCACTTGGTGACAAGAGAATGGGGAGGGACCACACTCTCTCTTTCATAGCGACCTTTTCGCTCAGACACTAACCTAGTCCTCTGCAAACTACACGAATCCCTGTCATGGTGGTGACCTTCTCACCTAATTTTCTCTTGAAAGCCTCCCCACTTCACCATTGCACTGGGAACCAAGCTTCCAGGTCTAATAAATGAATGTTTGGGGGATATACTTAAGCTATATTCAAAGAAAGCAGTTGATGCCTGACAGGAAACTAGCATCCGCACAATTGCCAGAGAAGGAAGTTCTAAATGACACAAGAAACAAAATCTTCTGTAGGAATTCAGGGACATAACAGTTAATGTGAGCTGGGCCAGTCAAGGAAAGTCTTGGGAGAGTGTGAATTCAGGAAAATTCTGAACTTTCTGTATGAAGGCATTTAGATGGGTAAAAGGAAGTTGAAGGGCATTTACTTCTGATGTAAAAGCAAAGAACAAGAACTGAGTTGTGTCCAAGAAACAGAGAGAAGCAGGTCTGAAAACTGGGGACCTGCTTCCAGCATTTTATCTCTCAAGCTCTTTTGTTCCCTATTTCAGCCTTTAGATACTTGTTAGAAGATCCCCAAATCTTTTCCACTAGAGCAAAAGAACAGGACTCTCAATGGTCCTCATCAGAAAGTAAAGTGGCAGAGCATTTGGGTTTCCTAGATCTTTACTAGCCAAAATAATGCATTTGGGGAATATATCCAAAGTGCCTTTGACTTTTGTCTAGTCTTTCAGCTATGCCATGTTATAAAAAAGGCTACATCAGCATAATTAGTGATGATATTACCAACCTCCACTTTAGACAGGAGGAACAACAGCAAAGATGTAGATGACATGGCTACAAAGCCATGGAAGTGATCCTTTTCCTAAAGGCAGCAAAATATCTGACTCTGAAGAGGTTCCAAGTAGAATCCTTGAATCTATGTGATTATTGCAAATAGTGCTTCCATTCTTCAAGCCATCTGAGGACTGTTGTCTTGACATTGCTCTCAAACTCTACCACACAGCTCCTCTTTTCCACACCAGAGTCAAATCCCCCTTCCTTGCTTGCTGCTCTCTGCATCCACCTTGCCTTGTCTTGGGTGCTTGCTCTCCCCTACCTGAATTATTGCATCTGCCCTTGTTTTGTCTCAGAAACTCCTCTGCCCTTGTCTTTTATCTATTGGTTCTGTTCCTTCTTCCTATAATCAGGAAACACAGATAGGGCAGAATACACATTGGTTGAATCTAAGGAGATATACTAAATGATACCATAAGACAATGCAGTGAAACAGAGGAAGAGAGTCATAAGAGAACTGAAGGGTGTAATCCAAACAACATCACTATGAAATCCCTTGCCATGAAATGCAAAGAATGCATTGAGCCACAGAGAGAAAGCAGCGTGTATACTAGGATCTATAGGGGAGAAACTAAATTAAAAACTGAGCCCAATAGCAGCTATTGGTAAAGGAGTGTTCACAGACTTTCCCTGAATCCTCCAAAATATTCATGGACTTCTAATTTGTTGGACTAAGTTCTATCCACTTCCTCTGATATCGTTCTACCTCTGTCAAACTTTTTCTAGTCATTGAGAGTACTACAGAATCCAAGAGGCAAGAAGAACGGAAGAACTTAGAAAGAGAGGGAGAATTCAAGCAGGTAAATGGAAATCTGGAGGATGAGGTGCAAAAGAATAGGAATCCAAGCAATATTCCAGAAAGATCATAAATTGTGCCACTTTCATGCATTTTGAGTTATGCAAGGAACATATAGAATGCCTTTTTAAGCAGGTGTGGATAGGAACTATCCTCTTTGAACAGAGAACCACTGTGAGATTGGACACATGGCAGCTTGAATAAGGTTACAAAAACAGATGCAGGTGCTACATTGCAGTTGGTCTGTGGACTAAGAGATGCCAGTGCTTTCTCACAGGATGAAATGCCAGTGGTGTTGGTGCTAGCCTGGCATGGAAAAAACCCTCAGTATATAACTGGTCTACGATGACAGACAGTTGACCAAACCAGGCACAATCCCTGCCCCTCCCATGCCTTCAGTACTTAGAAGTCTATTGAAGCCCACAGGGCAGGACTGAGGGCTAGAAACATGGTATCCATGACATAAGGCACTTCCATCTGTTATTTGTTGACCTTACTTCAACTTCAGTGGAGGAGAAACACATACTCACCTACGCCTGCTTCTGTATGCTTACCCAAAAGACCCCTTTGGCTCACAGGAGAAAGGTTGGGAGTTTATTTATGGTGTCCAATAGATCTGAATGTGGAGGGGGGGTTTATACTATTCACTGGAGCATGCTTTTCTAATTATGTTCCATGTTTTTCACAACATCTGTCATGAACAAGAAGTATAACACTAATACAGGAAAGAAATGTTTTCTTGCCAAAGGATCATCTTGGGTAATTTTACCTTTAATCCAAAAATGTTGATGCTGCTCCAACTATTTCTGAAAAAATAATTGTAAGTAGCATTTGCAGTTATTTTATGAGCACACAGAACATGTCAATTTATAGTTGCATCTCATTATTTAGATTTTGTCTAATGACTTTCAGCTATTTTCAATGTCAAATTCATCCTCAAGTATGATAACTTGCTATCAAAGAATACAGTCAAAGAATGGGGCAGCTCTGAATACATTTGAAAAAGGGGCCTCAAACGTGTTTTATAAACTGTTAAACTAATTTTGTTTCTCCTGGGGATAGGTTATACAAGGAAAAAACCCTAATTTTAAAAGTCTGTATTTTGGGGAGAAGGGGACATTTTTGAAATATAATTCATGTAGCATAAAATATCCTAAAAATGTAAAAATCAGTAGCTTTTAGGTAACTTGACAGAATTACCCAACCATTTCTATTGTCTAATTTTAGAACAATTTCATCACCGCACAAGGAATTATATAACTATTAATAATCATTTCCCATGCTCCTCCCCCAACTAGCTCCTGGCAAACATTAATATGATTTTTGTCTCTATGGTTTTGCCCTCTTTGGACATTTTTATAAAAATAAAGTGATAAAGCATGTGAAAATTTTTAATCTTAAAGTCAATTTCCAATGGAGAATGTTGACTTGGTTTATTTTTCAGTGGCAAGAAAACAAAGAAACAAAGCATTAGCGCACTTCCCAGTGAGACTAAAATCTTTATTCTTAGATGTTCACGTGTTTGAAAATAGTTATTGGCAATCAGTGCAAAATATTTATTGAAAAAGTTTTATTCCAAAATAAAAAAAGATTGTGCTTAAGAGTTTAATTCAATGTCAGAGCATGTTGCTGGCAGGAAGCCAACAGGTATTTTGACTCCTATCTTACTCTACCATGATGAGACCCAAAGAGTTCAGTGACCCACAAGGGATTTGCTCACAATTGTTGTTACACATATTTCCCTTGTGGTGACATTTGTAAGATAGTTGGCCAAGAGAGAGAATAGAGATGGGAACACAATGTTCAAAATATAAAAAATAAACATAGTAATATTATGACTAATATTCTAATGGAAAGATCACATCAGAGGCTCATAATCCCATCCCAAGAAAACAGTACCTTAAATTCAAAAAAGTAAAAGAGAACTTTTAGATATGACTCAAAATTATTTTTAGAAAGAATTATATTGAATAGTCATTCACATGTTGTGGTAGAATAAAAAGGAAATTTGAAATAAAGAATAGGACTAAGCTCAATTCATCCCCCTCCCTTCTCTCCCCATCTTCTTCCTTGCCACTGTTCCTTCCTCCATTGGACCCTGGATACAGCAAGGAACAAGTTAGCTGTGGTCCTTGGCCTCTTAACACCTTCAGTATTTCAGGGAAGAAAAATTAAACAGAGTTGCAAGTCTTAAGCATACAACTCAGTAGGAGCACAGGGAACTGTATTTTCACATAAATAATCACAAATAATTTAAGTGATTATTAAGATTATTGATTTACGTACTCTACTTAAAAAAAATCCCATTTCTGTCAGCCTTTTTCTGTGTTGGGTATTTTCAAGATAGAGTCTTGTGAACTGTTTGTTCAGGATGTCTGGGACTGTTATTCTCCTGATCTCTGCCTCCTGCTCAAGTAGCTAGGATTACAGGCTGGCGGAGTAGTTCAAGTGGTAGAGTGCTGGCCTAGGAAACATGAAGCCCTCGATTCAAACCATAGTACTGCTTCAAAAAAGTCCCACTTCTTATCTGAGATGGCATCTAATGGCTGCAATCACATTAAAAAATTTTCTTATAGGTATAATGCAGTAATGACAAGTCACTACTAGCATGATTGCCAGTTTTACTTAGCAAAGTTTTTCACTATTTTTTAATCTTTATTCATTTAACAGCCAAAGTGATCCTCTCTTTTTTTCCTAAGCAGAAACATTTAAATTTACTAACTTTCTTTAAAATTGTAACTCTTGTGCTCGCTTCAGCACATATACTAAAATTGGAACAATACAGAGAAAATTAGCAGACCCCTGCACAAGGATGACATGCAAATTCATGAAGCATTCCATATTAAAAAAAATTGTAACTCTTAACATGTACTTTTATTCTAAAACTTCTCATTAAAAATATATTTGGCAGCATGAGGAGCCAGTGTGTATTACAGAAGGCCCTGTATTAGTTTTCTAGAGTTGCTATAAAAAAGTACGAGTGGATGACAGCTGAAAACAGAAATTTACTGTATTATTCTGGAGGCTAGAAGTCCACAATCCAAATGTCATCCAGGCCTGGCTCCCTCAGAAACCTGTAGGGGAAGATCTTTCCTGGCATCTTCCTAAATTCTGGTGATTTACTGGCAATGTTTTGTGCTCATTGGCTTAAATATGGAGTGCTCCAATCCCCCAACTGTGTGTGACCATCTTTCTTCTTCGTGTGTTGTCCCTGTGTGAAAATTTCCCCTTTTTGTAGGAGCACCAACCAGACAAGGGCCCACCTCCAATGACTTCATTTTCAATTCATTCTCTTTGGGAAATTTTCTGTTTCCACTTAAGGTCACATCGTACATACCTAGAGATTAGGACTTCAACTAGTTGCTCAATATGGAAGAGCCTCCAAGCAAAATGTGTCATTCTTTACTGATAGTTGTATAAAATAACTACTTAGCTAACCACTCCACCCTGCAGATTGTAAATCACCTTTTTTTTAACAGATACTTTTAAAGCCAGTCTACAAATTAGGGGGGGCTATAGATTAACTGTTTTTCCAACTCTAGATTTTTCTCAGTGTTCATGAGGATGACTCCTGGGAAAACAAAAGAAAAATCATGGGTTCAAATTTTTTAATGTATGGAAATTTCCATTACTTTGAAAAGCAACTGACAACAGTGGAAAATTCATCAAGGAGCCTTGGCTTGTCACTGAACTAGATTTTTATGCTTTTCATGACCACAGGTCTTATCTTACGCTTTGATATCTGAGTGAGCTCAGCACTTAGGTATGATGGGAAAGGAACAATAAGTTACTGGGAAATGTGAGGTCAGCTCTACTCTGAGGAAGAATGACAAATAAAGAGTTGAGGTCAACAAATTAAGTGCAGCCACATTCAGATACTGTGCAGTGTGAGGGTGCAAAGCTGAATACAACTTATGGTCTTGCTTTTAAGCCCTTTATCTCCCTCAAAGAAGAAATGAGATGAATATACAAAATCTATATCATAGGGTAGTTTCAGAGAAGAAAGGAGGGTAGATTGGTTCTAGTGAAAGAAAAGGAAGAATGAAATTGAAACCTGAAATAGAATAGCCTATATTTCCAACAGTCAAAACGGGGATAATGGTATTGACAAACCTGTGTTGGGAAATCCATGCTTAATTGTTCATGTCTTAAGAAGTACCTATTGATCATAGAGGTGACACTGAAATTTTGAACTGGACAAGGAGGCATTAGGAAGCATGTCATTTATCCTAACCCTTAAGAAGACAGAGACAATGATAATGAACAAAGTGAATTTTTATTGTTCACCATAGTATCTTTACACTTACTGAATATTTAGAGTTAGCATATAACCAGAACCTTACCATTTTTCCACCAATGCAAGGTCCAAAATAGCCTTCCACATGTAACTCCATATTATTACAATTCATAGATTTTATAAGTAGGTAATATTTTTAAAAAATCATATATATGCTTTTAAATCTTATAATTTTGTCTTCATTTTATTTTATTTTAGCTTATTAAACAATACTTCTTTTTTGAGACAGGCTTCATTATGTAGTTGAGACTGGCCTTGAACTATTATGCAGCCCAGGCTGGCCTTGACCTTGTGATCCTCCTATCTCTACCTCCCAAATTCTGGGATTACAGGTATCTGCCACCATGGCCAGCAAAGAATTCTTAGGCTTTTTGTTTGTTTGCTTGTTCATTTGTTTTGCAGTGCTGAGGATCAAACCCAGGACCTTGTGGATGCTGGGCAAGTGTTTTACCATTGAGAAATAATATTTTATGTTAGTGATTGGTACCTACTTGAACTTAGGATGCAGATTTAAATGGTGGAGACCTGACTGAGGGAGCCTGACTGAAAGAATCACAAAGAGAGGTGAAAGGAGAAGAAAAATCTATCCTCTTCCCGCTTAGGTTCTGTGACTGGGTTTGAAAACTGATTGAAAAAAACCCAGATTAATAGGAGAAAAGCAAATATTTTCACATGTACACAGGATCCTTTATAGGAAAATGAAGACCTGAAGTGACTGAGAGCTTATACACTTTAAAAAAACTGACATAATTCTACATACTTATGGAGTATAGTGTCATACGTTGTGCAATTACATACATATATATTTTTAAAGCATTTTATTAGCATTTATTAGTTGGAGTTTCATTGTTATGAAATTATTTCATTCCATGCTATTTATTAGCATACATTAGAGTTTCATTGTGACATTTCCACATATGCTTACAATGTACCTGGGTTAGGTTCACCCCCTCCATCATTCTCCCTCATCCCATTCCCCCTCTACTTAAAACAATTGCATCAGGTTTCATTATTCTATTTTCATACAAGTAATTATATACCTTTTTTCAAACAAAAGAGCATAAATTTGTAAAGAAGTGACAAGACAAAAGAAAAGGAGTTTGTTTCTGGGGCAGTAAATTGTGGGAAAGTAACTGGAAATATCTGGAGGAACTAAGAGAAGACAAAGGTTATTTTAGTTGGTTTGTTTGTATGTGTCCATCTCAGTGTTGACTACCAGCCTCTGGCGATAAGAATATTCTTCTCTTCCTGGTACAGGAAAGGTTTCTTTCTCATGGGAAACTTTTTTGACCTGCCTTTAGGTATGAAGGGTGAGGGAAGAAAACCTTTCCTACATCTACTGTTTCTCAAGTGCCTTCAGCTCAAAGGAACCAATATACCAAAGTGCCATATTGGGTGGCTTTTTCCTGAAACTCTTCAAAGCCATGGAAGACTTGTGAGCAACAAAGCAACGTGATCAGAACTTAAAGAATGGTGCCATAAGGACAGATTGCAGAGCCTTAAGGTAAGAAGAGTTGAAAGCAAATGATGGAGCAACTCTGGGGCTTTGAGCTGAACGACAACCTGTAATGCACTGAATGTTGATGCTGAAGAAATGAACTCAACCCTATTCACAAAACCAAGTCTGTGCAGGAAGTCAAGTCAGCATTAACTTCCTCTTAGTCCATTTGTACTTCCTCTCCAGTTCTTCCAGGCTGTAAATGAGAACCTTACTTTTTCACAGCATCTTTAAAAATTCAGTCTTGATTGAACTCATAAAATTTTACTTTGATATATCACTGACTTGTCAAAAGCTACCCATCATCCTTACCTATACAGCGTGCATACCACTCTCCTTCAATTCTCTGCAGTGACAGCCCATCTTCCATATGAAAATTTCAACCTTTCTCATGTCTCACTGAGTGGTCACAAAAGCCTGTATTTGTATTTACCTCCTCAGAAACTTAGTGCTCTTGCTTTCCATCCCCAGTAGCAAGCAAGACTCATCTTTTCTTGCTTGGACAATACAATCCTTTCAGATGCGGAATGTTTCTCTGGATCTTCCTCCTCTCAGTAATTCACTTTCCATCCTGCTCCCCAAAAGACTTTTTAAAATGCAAGTATGACCAAATTATGGCCCTGCTTCAAGTCATTGAGTGACTTCAAGACAGTGAAAAACTCTTTAATATGAGTTACAGGTATTCACTATGCAGCTCTTGTCTATCTCCGGAGCTTCCTCTCCTACTGTGTCCTTGAGCGTGATTTGCTGCAGACAGACTGACCACTTACTGCATCTTGAACATTCGTTGCTGTTTTATACCCTTTGTTGTGTGAGGAACTACCTTGTCTAGAATGGCTTCTCTACATTCCTCACTGTGTTAGTTTCCCATAACTGCTGTGAAAAATTGTTGCAAACTTAATGGGTTAAATCAACACAAATTAATGTTTTTTACAGTCTAGAAGCCAGAAAACAGGAAATCAGTTCCACTGGGCAAAAGTCAAGGTGCCAGCAGGGCTGCATACTCCTGCTGCAGAGAAGATTCTATTTCCTTGCCTTCTCTAGGTTCTGGACACATATGCCTTCCAGGACTAGTAGACCCTTCTTGGTGTATCACTTTGATCTCTTGCTTCCATTGTCACATCTCCTCTTCTGTTATCAAATTGTCCTCTGTTTCCTTTTTATAAGGACACCTAAGATTACATTTTAGTCTTTATTCCTAGCCTCTGACTCATTATAGATTTTTACTAACTTTGATAATTTATCTTGCATTTTATGAATATCACATCCAGACTCAGAGATGCTAGATATTTTGAGGAAGGGAAATATAAACCTGTAGAGTATAAGGAACAACAAATTGTCCTGTAGTCTTCCAGTCCCCCCAACTGTAGTGAGGGGGAAGTGGCAGTGAGAGGACAAGGAGATGCCTAGAAGTATCTATCTTCCTGTGCTTTTTGAAGGAAATTTTTCATAGGAGATTAGGCAAGTGGCACTGCTGTGCTAGTGGGAGAAATGTTACATCATACACAGGGCTTTTTCTTTAGTAACAGTAGATACTTATGCTCAAAACTGTGCTTAGGAACTTTTTATTAGGAAAACAACTTCCTTCTGCTGGTAGGCTGATTTCTCACTAAGAGGCTAACATTTTACAAGGGGATAAAATACATATGTGATACTATACTTCTGAAACACTGACCTATTGATGGAGTGTTGCTCTTCTGTGAAGAGTACACCTCAAGTTGTTAAAAGGTCATTCATCTCTTCTGTGGTAGAGTATGCTATTGTTAAGTATATATGTAGCTATATAAGATTTCAAATCAAAGAAAGTAGGAATAATACTTTGTACACTAATCACAGGATAATCTCCTTATCATTTCTGGACAGAATTTCACCATTAAGTGCACTGTTTCCTACTTATGTTGATGAGAAAACAATTTAATATATATACTTGTTTTCCTTTTTAAAGGTTTCTTTACTGCTTGTCATGTAAGAAAAAAAATGTGACAATACATGAGCTTTCTTTGATGTGTAAATTGCTGCTGTATAAGAACATGGATTGATACAAATTTTTCTTTGCACTTGATTTTGTTTTCATTTTTATTTTTGTGCACTTGTTCCCAAATGATGTTTGAAATGAAAAGTCCAAAATAATGCATGGAACTGCAATGACTTTAAATGTGAAATTATTGGATAATCAGTAATTGTATAGCTCTACAAATTAAAAAAAAGATTATATTTAGAATCTACTCAAATAATTCAGGGTATTGTTGCAAAATCCTTAATTTAACAACATCTGCAAAATTTGTTTGCCATATAAGGAAACATTCATAGGTTCCAATGACTGAAACCTGGTTTATTTGGGGGTCATTGTTCAGGCTACCACAGTTACCTTTTTGTGCCTCAGCGTTTTCTTTGCAGCCTAAATCTAGTCTTACCTCCTGGAAATTTCTTTCCATTCTATTCCCTCTCATCTCCCCATTACTACCCCCACTGGATATCTCAGTAAGGCAACCAACTGTCTGGGTTTGCTTGGGACTGAGGGTGCTCCCAGGACATAGAACAATCCTTTTTAAAACAAGAAAACTGCCAGGAAAACCAGGATGAGTCAGTTATCCTAAGTCTTCACCTTTCTTTCCACACCACCCTCTATGTAACACCCATAAAAGGGGATTGCAAATTATAACTCTCCATTCTGTAGTCTTTCTCCTCTGCTGAGCTATGGCAAGGATGTGTTTGTTTTGTGTTTATGCTACTCCTGCCTCAGTTTCTGGCATGTGACAGATGATTCACAAGTGAATGGATATCAGTGGAGTTTATGATGCAGCCCTGCAACAACAGGCAATCTAGGCAAAGTGAAAAATTTCCCTTGAGTCCAGAACAAAAACAAAACAGAAACAGAACACTAAATACATTATGCTGTGGTATGTTCTCTTGGGTATTTGTTTCTTTTCTTTGCCCAACTGAATTTGCAAATTTGAGTTAAAGTGGACAGAACTCTTTGCAAGAACCCAAATCTTCACAATTCTTTTTGTGTGTGTGTGTGTTTCACATTTTATTATTTATTTATTTTTAAATTTTTTATTATTCATATGTGCATACAAGGCTTGGTTCATTTCTCCCCCCTGCCCCCACCCCCTCCCTTACCACCCACCCCACTCCCTCCCTCTCCCCCCTACCCCCTCAATACCCAGCAGAAACTATTTTGCCCTTATTTCTAATTTTGTTGTAGAAAGAGTATAAGCAATAATAGGAAGGAACAAGGGTTTTTGCTGGTTGAGAAAAGGGTAGCTATACAGGGCATTGACTCACATTGATTTCCTGTGCGTGGGTGTTACCTTCTAGGTTAATTCTTTTTGATCTAAACTTTTCGCTAGTTCCTGGTCCCCTTTTCCTATTGGCCTCTGTTGCTTTTAAGGTATCTGCTTTAGTTTCTCTGCGTTAAGGGCAACAAATGCTAGCTAATTTTTTAGATGTCTTACCTATCCTCACCCCTCCCTTGTGTGCTCTCGCTTTTATCATGTGCTCATAGTCCAATCCCATTGTTGTGTTTGCCCTTGATCTAATGTCCACATATGAGGGAGAACATATGATTTTTGGTCTTTTGGGCCAGGCTAACCTCACTCAGAATGATGTTCTCCAATTCCATCCATTTACCAGCGAATGATAACATTTCGTTCTTCTTCATGGCTGCATAAAATTCCATTGTGTATAGATACCACATTTTCTTAATCCATTCGTCAGTGGTGGGGCATCTTGGCTGTTTCCATAACTTGGCTATTGTGAATCGTGCCACAATAAACATGGGTGTGCAGGTGCCTCTGGAGTAACCTGTGTCATAGTCTTTTGGGTATATCCCCAACAGTGGTATTACTGGATCAAATGGTAGATCAATGTTTAGCTTTTTAAGTAGCCTCCAAATTTTTTTCCAGAGTGGTTGTACTAGTTTACATTCCCACCAACAGTGTAAGAGGGTTCCTTTTTTCCCCGCATCCTCGTCAACACCTGTTGGTGGTGGTGTTGCTAATGATGGCTATTCTAACAGGGGTGAGGTGGAATCTTAGCGAGGTTTTAATTTGCATTTCGTCTATTGCTAGAGATGGTGAGCATTTTTTCATGTGTTTTTTGGCCATTTGAATTTCTTCTTTTGAGAAAGTTCTGTTTAGTTCACTTGCCCATTTCTTTATTGGTTCATTAGTTTTGGGAGAATTTAGTTTTTTAAGTTCCCTATATATTCTGGTTATCAGTCCTTTGTCTGATGTATAGTTGGGAAATATTTTCTCCCACTCTGTGGGTGTTCTTTTCAGTTTAGAGACCATTTCTTTTGATGAACAGAAGCTTTTTAGTTTTATGAGGTCCCATTTATCTATGCTATCTCTTGGTTGCTGTGCTGCTGGGGTTTCATTGAGAAAGTTCTTACCTATACCTACTAACTCCAGCGTATTTCCTACTCTTTCCTGTATCAACTTTAGAGTTTGGGGTCTGATATTAAGATCCTTGATCCATTTTGAGTTAATCTTGGTATAGGGTGATATACATGGATCTAGTTTCAGTTTTTTGCAGACTGCTAACCAGTTTTCCCAGCAGTTTTTGTTGAAGAGGCTGCTATTTCTCCATCGTATATTTTTAGCTCCTTTGTCAAAGACAAGTTAGTTATAGTTGTGTGGCTTCATATCTGGGTCCTCTATTCTGTTCCACTGGTCTTCATGTCTGTTTTTGTGCCAGTACCATGCTGTTTTTATTGTTATTGCTTTGTAATATAGTTTGAAGTTAGGTATTGTGATACCTCCTGCATTGTTCTTTTGACTGAGTATTGCCTTGGCTATTCGTGGCCTCTTGTGTTTCCATATAAATTTAACAGTAGATTTTTCAATCTCTTTAATGAATGTCATTGGAATTTTGATGGGAATTGCATTAAACATGTAGATTACTTTTGGGAGTATCGAGTTTTTACTATGTTGATTCTACCAATCCATGAGCATGGGAGATCTCTCCACTTTCTATAGTCTTCCTCAATCTCTTTCTTCAGAAGTGTATAGTTTTCCTTGTAGAGGTCTTTCACATCTTTTGTTAGGTTTACACCTAGGTATTTGATTTTTTTTGAGGCTATTGTAAATGGAATTGTTTTCATACATTCTTTTTCAATTTGCTCATTGTTAGTTTATAGAAATGCTAATGATCTTTCTATGTTGATTTTATATCCTGCTACCTTGCTATAGCTATTGATGATGTCTAGAAGCTTCTGAGTAGAGTTTTTTGGGTCTTTAAGGTATAGGATCATGTTGTCTGCAAATAGGGATATTTTGACAGTTTCTTTACCTATTTGTATTCCTTTTATTCCTTCTTCTTGCCTAATTGCTCTGGCTAGGAATTCCAGTACTATGTTGAATAGGAGTGGAGATAGTGGGCATCCTTGTTTGGTTCCTGATTTTAGAGGGAATGGTTTCAGTTTTTCTCCGTTAAGTATAATGCTGGCTGTAGGTTTGTCATATATGGCTGTTATAATGTTGAGGAAGTTCACAATTCTTGATAGAACACACTGCCTCAGAACAGAGGTGGTACTATTTACAGCTGATTGCTTCACCACTTGTCTTGCCTCTTTCTTGACTATCCCTTACCATAAACAAAGCAGATTGCAAATAGATTTGTGACCAGGCTCTGGGAGTTTTTTTAAACATTTTTTATTCTTTTAAATACTAATAAAATTGACCCACTCTTGGAATTTGCCTTCTGGATGTCATGCATAGATGTGTGACTCACTTTGATAACACTTGTCCCCATGTGATCTCCAGCCAACTGTTTACCTCTAAGAAAGTTTCCTTGGGCAAAGGTGTCTTGCAGCTTAGTCAGAGTTAATGGAAAAGTAAACATTAAAATCCAGAACTTAGACAAAGACATCATTTAGCCAGCACCTTTGGTCCTACAGTCTCAATTCTGAGAAAGGTCACTTCTATTACTGAATATGTTCATGCCCTGAAGCCACGTGTGCCCATAATGCTTGTGAACAACACTATGGATGGTAACCCCGGGTAACGTAAGGCAGTGAAAGAAAGAAGTAAGTATACAGATTGTTATCCATACTTAAGCAGAGAGAAACTAGAAAATCAGAACCTGTGTTACACATATGGAGAAACAGAAGCTGTACAAGAAGATGAGATATTTCTAGTGAATGAGAAAATGAAATTTGCAATTTTTAAATGAAGATCATTTTAAATGCTATATGTCTAGATCTGGCAGGTCTATATTATGTATTATAGATCTATAAGAAGGAACTACATCCTTCACACAGATGTGGAAGAGTCATATCAAATGCAATTAGATATCACTAACCAGTTAAAGGAAAATATTTGGAAGACCAACAAAACTTAATGTTGTAGATAAAGGCAGATATATTTGAGTTAGAACAAAACCTTAAACTCTACTTAAGATCTGTAAATCTCTACTGCAATGGATAATGATGGAAGAAAATAATGAGTCTCCTCAATAAATACACAGATATCTATGGGAATTAATCTGAACTCCCCTAAATGGAAGTAACCCATAAGGGATTATGACAGATGAACAACTGATCTACCCAAATGTAGCCACAAAGCCCTGATTTGAGCTCTGGGTACCCATCTCTTTAGGCTTACCCTGAAAATGAGTCATCATAGATACATGCTTCATCACCACTGAACAGTGGTCCATCAAAGTGCTGTTGGTGGTTTTTAGAACCTAATGAGCTACAAAGCATAGATTTCAAAGAACTGTCTCAGGCAACCCAGATTTCTTCGGCTTCTTGTGCCATCCAGATATAAGGACATAAAGATGCTTGAACTGCTATGGAAAAGGAAATGTTCCCTCTCTCCTTCCTCAGGGTGTGGCTTTCTGGTTACTCTGCTCCATCAGATTAAAAATTAAAAAGGAGACTAGTGAAGTGGGTTTAAATAAATAATGTATTTCATGTAACAATGAGAAAAATTGGAAGGCCTAACTAAGGTCTTGTTAAATGTTAAATTCTACCAGGAATCAAAGCTGAGGTTTTCTCAGCAGAGCAGGAAGCTACATTTTATGAATCTGTTGTCAAGTTGGCTCTATTGTGTTTACAGAATATCAGGCAGCATTAATAATCCAAAACACAATGTCATTCTTTGTCTTCATAATATATTTTTCATTTTATTTTTATTTTTTGTTCTCTACCTAGGTCAGTGTTTTACTTCTCTGAGTATCTAGTATCTTACCTTAGAGCTTTAGGATTTCGGAGTCAGAAGAGATCTCAACTAAGGCAATGGCTCCCAGATGGTTTTTTAAATTATGTGACTGGTAAAAATTTCCAAATTTTGGTAAAAAGTTAAAATTGCCAACTATGTATTTTGTATGGTACATTAAAAAACAAGACCGAAAATATTAGCAAAAGTCTTATCAACATCATTTCATAAATGACAAGGTATTTTCACTCTAAAAGAAAACAGAAGGCTATATTTTAATGGGAAAAAAAAGAGAAATGTATTTGGGGTGGGAGGTATGAAGAGAGAATGGTTAATAAGTACAAGGGTGCAGTGGATAAGAATAACTTCTCATGATCTGTTGCACAGTAGGATAATTCTGATTGGCAACCATTAATTGTATGTTTCAAAATAGCTTGTTGGCAGGATTTTTAATATTTCTAATACAAAGAAAAGATAAATATTTGAGGCAATGAATATGCCAATTACCCTGATCTGATCATTATATATTATATACGTATTTTGAAATGACATACAGTATACCATAAATATGCATAATTTGTGTCAATAAAAATATATTTGAAAATTTCATTATCTGAGAAACTGAATTATTTTCTCTTTTTATCATATTTGGGTAGAATTGTGTCCAAAATTAACACTTATCCGCAAATGATAGCTCAGAAGCTCCTAATCTAATTTCATCTCTTAACATGTAGCTGAAGAAATCAGAAGTCAGGGTAATTTAGCCAAGATAAACTTTCATCTGTTCCACTATAGAAACCATTGTATTATCTTTATGTATTTTATTAATTATATACAATAAAGTTTATTTTTAGAAAGCATTATATAAAAGAATGTGGATATAATTGTCTCAATGAAGAGTATGTTAAATTTGTCTAGTTAAAATATGAGAAGACAATCTTCCAACAAAACAATGGTTATATCTGATGTAACATTACAAATACTTTTTCCTTTTGCAAGTTTCTATAGCTTTTACTGTTTTTAACAATATTCATATTTCCTTTTGCAGTCATAAAAATCAACTACATTTTTAATCTGAAAAAATATAGTTAAGTCCAATGTCATGTTTGTGTCTGTATGTTGTGCCTTCCTTCCTTCCTTCCTTCTTTCCTTCCTTCATTTCTTACATTCTCTCTCTCTTTCTTTTTCTTCCTTTCTTTCTAATAACACAATTGTGTTCCTTCAAATAAGTTTAAATTTTCATCTTGGTTGGCCAGTTTGCTGAAAATTCATATCACATGCCACCATGTAAACTCATTGCCTCATAAGCCCTTGCTTTGAAAAAAATACAGTGTATTGTTGTATTTCACAAATATTGAGAAGCAACAACTCCTGACCAACATTTGTGTAAAATGTATGTTGCAGAAATTGTAATGACATAAAAGGAACCAGATGTCAAACATTTCAGCAAATTGCAACCTGGGAAGAGAGCCTCAATCTGAGCACATGAATACTTTCTGTTTTTACCATGTGTTGTAGCAGGCAGGTTATCATAAAAGTGCATGCAGTGGTATGAGTTTTTAGTGCTTAAACATGAAAAATCAGTATCTAGCTTATTTATAAATTATTGGGACTTTTAGAAATCAGAAAACTTCTGCATCATATTTTACTTCCTACAATTAAATGTGTTGATTTGAAAGAAATATAAAACAACTGAAGAATTTACAGGGAAAAGAAATGGCATTAATAATGGTGAATTCTTCTAAGGGTTTATCTGATGTTAAACAGTAAACAGATGCCTAACTCTGTTAACAGAACCTTGGGTTATAGCAATAAACAGCTTCCTTGAGAATTATGTTTTTTAAAATGTATTATTTATTTTAAATTTCATCATGAAATAATTTAAAAAAGCAAATATGGGACATAAAGTGGAGAAGAAGAGTATGATATTATAACAGTTGGGGTAATTTGAATACAAGTTAAAAAATCCAACCCAAATTGTCGTAAGGAAGGAGGAGAAATAATTGATTCACACAGTTGGCTTCAGTTGTGGCTGGATCCAGTAATTCATATGATGCCTACAAAACATGGCCTCTTTCCATCTCTTGAATCTGCAGTTCTCTGTTTTTAATTCTGCATTGCTCAGAATTCCCAACTGCAAATAGCAGAAACAGGAGAATAAATTTATAAAAATATTTTAGTTAGCTCACACCATCTTTGGGAAGGCTTGATAACCAACTTTGGGGACTTGAAGCCAGAAACGCAACCACAAATCATATTAAGAATGAGCTCACTGGAGATACCATTGCCAGTGCAACTGGACCCAACAGTTCTTGTGCCAGTCACTGGATGTTCCTGCTGGAGCCCTTCTTCCTAATGGTGCTTCTAGAAATGGGATAAAGTTGCTGCTGCTGCTTTCCCAGAATCAAGTCCTTCTTCTTTGGCTTCTGATTAAAAGTCTGACAAGAGTGGGTCTGATCAGTTAATCATAGAACACACATATCCTAGGGTAAAAAAGATTAGGAAGGTAAGAATACAGTTTCTGTAAGTGAATGTCTCTCATAAATTGGGAAAGTTTTCAACATAGAGAGCTGTTCAAGGTGTCCTTTTTCATAAGCATTCTATGCTACCAAACGGCTGCCAACAACCTCTGAATTATATCCCTATCCCCAATTTCAAATCCTACAAAGAAACAACTGTATTTTTTTCCTAGTAGACATGCAAAACATTCATCTGCCACCAGCTCTACTAATATTCCATGTCCTACTCTGAAGCAGTCGTGTGGTCAGGGGAACACGTGGCTTTTATTGTCCCATATTGAAGCACAACATTCACCCATGGATCTGGAGGTAATGTCAACTCTACTTGAGGTATTTGTTCTGAGAGCAGAGAGGATGCAGTCCTCCAGGAAGAAATTGCTTGCTGGTTTTCAAAAGGATAAATGGATGAAAGAGTCAAAAGCAACAAATATTTCAATATTCAACTGAATTTCTTAGTCCCACCAAGAAATGGAATAATTTGTCTGGTGAGACCATGCACTCTCATTTGGATGACCTTTTGCCATTTTAATAAAAAAAATGTGGTGGTAGTCATACTAACTGTATGGTGTTAGCTATTTTAAGTTATTACATATTATATACATATATATATATATATATATATATATATATATATATATATATATACATAATCTTCACAACCTTATTCTGTATATTGTTACCTCTCCTTTGGTCAAAGTCACATAGTGAGTTGAGTAGAATAATTAGAATTTGAGCCCTGGCAGTCTGGCTCCAGAATTCATTCTCTTTCCGTTCTCTTAATATATCCTTTAGATTCTAGAGAGTGAGTTACCTGCCACTGATGATCTTTAACAAGAATCTAGGTGACTCCTAGTGAGGGAAGTATGAAAGATGCTTTGCTGACTGAAGGATGATGACAATCCTTCTCTTCTCTCAGTTGACTATATGCAAAGAAGTGCCCTATGGAGAACTTAGAATGATTCTGTTGTGCTCAGCTGTGTGGTTCTGGGACCTGGGGACAGGTCAGCCTGAGGGGACTGTATGACTCACATTTTCCAGGCTAACCCAGTTTGCCAATATGATTGAGGTTCCAGAAAGCAACTTCTGGAAGTTTGTGGCCTGAGTGTCAGCCTTTGTTCTCTACTCTGACAATTCCCCTGTAGTGCCCAACCACTGGCCAAAAAATATTTACCTTCACATTTACAAGCAGCTTTTGTAGTAGACTGGGGTTGCTCAAAGATCTGTTATCTGTAGACAAAAATGCTTTGCCAACTGGATCAGTCAGCTTTTTGTTCCCCTTTTCTATATCCTGTGACACCATAAAGGAGGTACACATCTTTCTAAACCTTTTACATAAATCTCTTAGTCACAATACAAATTGCACTTGAGAAACAATCTATCCATTAAATATTGTCAGGCTCCACATTTATCTATAGCAATTTTTAGTCCTCCTAACCCATTCTCATCATCTCAAACATTGAGCCTGTGACAGCAAACGTAATGATGTCCATATGATGTACCATAAGACAAATGTTGCTGTCCCCAAGTCATTGCCTCCCCTTTCTTTTATCTAATAAAGTTCTGTTACTCTTACAGAGCTGGAGGATGTGAGAATCAGTCATTTCTGCAACAAGACCATTACTGGAGTGGGGTATGCTAGTGCATGCTTATAATCCTGGCACTTGGGAAACTGAGCCAAGAAGATTTTGAGTTCAAGGCCAGCCTGGACTGTATAGCAAGACTCTGTCTCAAAAAAAAAAAATTACTAATATCCTCCTTTTCTTGCCAGGGATTGGGTGTGTGTACCAGCTTTCCATTATGTATGTATGTAGACAGAAGGAAAAGTCTTCATTCCTCTTGGAATTGTGCCTTCGGTGCTAAAGCTTTCCCCCAATCGCTAGTTTCGTCCTCAAATGCCAGGACATGCAAATAATAATAATAATAATAAATTACTGAAAATCCTTATTTTCTGCAAGGTTAAGCCCTAAAAATAATTGGGCTCATAGGAAAAATAGGTCAAAGGTAGGTGATTTGAAACTTGTACAGCCATTAGCAATAGCACCAACAAAATTGTATAAGGTGTTTAGAATGTAAGATGGACAGCTCCAGGCAGGCAACTCAGATAGCTGGGAAACCTCAGGATGAAATTTTAAAATGCACTAAAGCAACGTGGAGTGTTCCCTTATGGTTCATGCATCTTTCTGTGTATGTGCTATGCTTCAATAAAAGGTTATTTTAGAAAAAGAATGAAAATCAATAATGTGGAAAACATCCTGGCATTCTGCACCAGCGAGGCTGCAGATAGAGTGGGCAGAGGAGTTAGAACCTACCTCAAGCTGTATACAGCTTGGGAGGAGCTGGTGCTTCTGTGGAAGGGGGTTCTGGATGCTGCACCCATTTCACATTTTCTTTAAAAAAGTTGAAAGGACTACTGCCTGTACAGCTAAGAACTTTTACCTTTCCTGACGAAGGCTATTCGTTCTCTCTGAGTATGCATCTATATTCTGCTTGTTTGCTATTGACAACTCTACTTTCACATTATACTGACATCAGTCCCCTGTTTACCATGTATGTGTACATAAATTCTTCCCCTGGGAATGGATAATGTAGCCAAGCAGACTACTGATTCTCCCATTCTTTTGTGCAGCTGGCAATGGCCACGTAACCTAGTTCTAATCAATGAAACATGAAATATAGGGAAGCTGTGCTGAGATAATCCCAAGAAGAACCCAGCCTTCCTTTCATAATTATATACTTTGTCAAGTGAGGATATAACACTTTGGAGCAAAGGCTGCCATTTTATAACTATGAAGAGAGACATTACTCTCACACTGAAGAGGGTAAAGAAAAAGAAGAAAAGAATCTGGGTCCTTCATGACCACATGAAGACACTAATAGTTGTAACAATTTATCTCCAGTCCTAATTTTTAAGCAATTTTAACCTTATACTCTTTATTTGCAACTAAAAACATTAATCCTTTATCTAGCATTTTAATAGAGCGCTCTCATGTCCATTCTTAGTTTTCTAAAGCTACTATAACAAAGTACACTTAAAGAAAGTGCACTTGGTAACTTAACAGAAATTTATTCTCTTATAATTATGCAAGATGGAAGCCCAAAATCAAGGTGTTGGGAGGTTTGGTTCCTTCTGAGAGCCGCAAAAGAAGGATTGTTCCAGGGCTCTCTCCTTGGCTCGTAGATGGCCATCTTCTGTGTCTCTTCACATCTTCTTTCCTCTACGCCTACCTGTATTCAAATTTCCAGTCATGTTGGATTAAGGCCTCACCCTAAGGGCCTCATTTTAACTTGATGGTGTCTGTAAAAACCCCATCTCAAAATAAATACATTCTAAGGTATTGGAGGTTAGGACTTCAACCTATGAATGGGGACCCATGTAATATTCTTTGAAATATAGACAAACTTATTCTCTTTACACATACTTTTATCAGATGTCAGTTCTATAGGTCCTCAATCTCCTATCTGAAATGTATAGGGTCAGAAGTGTTTGGGAATTCAGAGTTTTATTGATTTTATCAAGATAATGACATTCATATTTGTATATTACGCATCACCCAAGAAGAGTCTGGGGCAATACTTCATAATCAATCATATTAAAAAATAATATTCCTACTGTAGCCAGAGTTCTAGGCCCAAATCCAGGGTCCAACATGTCTGATGTGGCCACTCACCCCAATATGCCAAAAAAAGAGATGGGTAGTGGTGAAGGACAGAGAAATGAGATTTGTTACACAGCATCAACACACTGTAGGAAGAGGCAAAGAACACATTTCAGCCCAACTTTGGGATACAGACACAAACTTTAGGCTGGTATAAAGGAAGAATTAGGGCAGGTGGAGAAAGGTATGTACAACTAAACAGTCCTGGTCAAAGTGTGACTTGTTTGATCATTATCTCATTTCTGGTTCTCTGAGGATTCCAGAGAAGTTGTTATCACAGTCATTACTTGAGGGTAGCCATCTGGTTCCCATGAGATACTACTTCTGCTCCAGGTAGCAGCCTCATCATTTTAGATACTTGTTCACATTTGGGGAGTGGTCTGTCCTGCAAGACTCTCTGATCCTTTCCTTGGGGGTAGTTTTAGTCCCTTGTCATAAGAGTGCTATTAATCAGTCCTGTCCTTCAAGGTGATTGCAGGAGAGAGAGAGAAAGAGACTCAGAGTAAAGGAGACAGAAATGCCAAACCTTTATCCTGCTTTCCTTTAACTCGTGGGCCCAAGTAAGGAGTCAGTGCTTTTTCACAAGAGCATTTTTTTGTGTGTGTGGTACTGGAGTTTGAACTCAAGGCCTCATGTTTGCTTGGCAGGTGCTCTATCACTTGAGCTACTCCACAACCCCTCAAAAGCATTTTCTAAGTACCTATTATACTACTACAGAAGAGAGAAATGAAGACCATCACGATGTTACCAGAAAAATGGTTCTGAAAATTACCCCGGTTCTTGCATCTGGCAGGAGAAGATTTCAAGCAAGATGCAAAGACTTGGTGAAAGTAACAGTAAAGTTTATTAGGAAAGGAATATGCTTTCAATAGCCTGGAAGCTGGTTGTCTCCAGAGTGAGAACAATGGGGTCAGGGGGTCGAGAAAGACAGAGAGACATTTCCTGTCCCCCACACAGGAAGTGGGAGAAAAACTCAAAATGGTCGTCCCCATTTCTTAGTCTTATACTGGAGAGTTGGGCGAGTACCTGTGGTCAAAGGTAATGGGTCTGGGTGGCTGAGGTGGCTATTTAAACAGGGAGGGGTCATTTATGCCCTTGGTGATTTCCTGGATTTGGGTCCTTATCTTGTTAGAGACACTGTGTAATCTACTAATTCCTGCTCTAATTGATAGGGAATTTCTGTTTGAAACTCAGCCTTTGTTCTATCTAGCTCTTAGGTCTAGGTCACTGTTTTGTTAAATTCACTTGTCAAAACTGTCCTGTGCCAGACATACCTGATGTTTAGGATGTGGGTTACTCTTGGGTAAAGAGTGAATTAAGCTTTAGGGTAGTGGGTGAGTTTAAAGCATCCTGTTGTAGCCCCTGGACTCTGGCTACCTTATAAATAGAGATTAGTGGAATTTGGGAAGTTAAATTAAATTGATTTTTTTTCTGTCTTCCTCTTGTGGCCTCCCACTACCTATCAACAGTAATTCTGGTCAGATTTTGGCATCAAATGAGTTAAGAAAAAAAATTTGCTTCCATAATTTTGTACTTTTTCTTTTCCTTTGTTTCCTCCTTCCTTCCCTCTTTCCTTTCTTCCCTCCCTCCTTCTCTCCCTCCCTCCCTTCCTTCCTTTCTTCTTTCCTCCCTTCCTCCTCTTCCTCTTCTCTGTATTTTTCTCTCTGAGGAGGGGGTTGCTGAGGCTGAAATCAGGGCCTTGCACACACTAAGCACAAGTGAGCTTCACCACTAAGCTTTACCCCCAGCCCTTGTGCCCTTGTAACTTCAGAACTGCAGTTTGGAACTGAATTGCCCACATTATATTACACGCAGCTTCTTTGGTAGTTAAGCTTTGCCATATTTGTTTCCCTGAAGCTTTTGACTTTTTTGGTCACTGTTAAGAAAAACGCCACTCACAAAGAAAGCTCACGAGAAAAATCTCACGTCCAGGACCAGGATTTAATGACAGGCATGAGCCACCAGGCTGACTGGTGCAGGGGCCACTCTGGGGGAGGTTAAAGAAGTTTGTGCATCTGGTAGGGGTAGAGCTTGTCTTAGAGCAGAATTTCTGTTTTAAGGGCTGGGCTGTCTTTGGGAGTTTCTCAAGTGAGCCCTGAGGATAAAATGGCCACTGATTTACAAGATGGTGACATTATTGTTCTATCAGTCACCAGAAACCCTATTGTTTCTTCATTTTCTTCTTTCCTTCCCCTGGACTTTTAGAGGAACAGCTCATTTTTCATGCTGATGCCATAACAGTCTGTACAAATGAACTCAAGTAAAAACATTTGTACACACCTTAGCATTTTGAATCAAAAAGCTATTGTCCTTGTTCAAATCCTTGGAGTCACTTGGAAATAGTGTTCACACAGCCAGGGCTTTGACAAAATGGGAAAATCACTTTCAGTCCATATGAGCCAAGAAGGGGAGAAGTTAGATTCAAACAATGAATGTTACTGTTGTTAGAAATAAGACCCTAGAAGACTTCCAGAGTCACAAATGAAGACAGACAAACAAAGAATTGTCTCAGCGAGGAAAAATTTACTTCTGCAGAAGAGTGCGCAGGCACACAGGGTAGACCACAGGTGTGCATTTTTATCCCTAACACAGTGGGGCCCTGCTTCCTTTACTCAGATTGATCAAGTTAGGGTGCACAATCTGCTTGTGATTGGACAATGCTACACTTGGAATTTGGGGGTGGGGTAGGTAATAATTTCATCATGAAAACGAGCTCAGTGAACAAGAACCCGGAACTGCAAATAGCTAAGATGGTGACACACTTTGTGCTTTCCTCACACTGTTCAAGTCCCCAGGGACAGTGATAGAAAAGGACAATATTCTTGATACATAAGGTCTGGTCTACAGCCTCTTGTCAGCTCAAAACAGCTACCAAAGATAGACCACCCACTTCAACAACCCCCAAAAAGAATTTTTGGAATATTGTCCCTCAGGGGGAGTTTGAGGCAGGCTAGGTTAGGGACAGTCTACTGTTCCCTTTCTTGGCTCAAGAGCTCCTCCACCTAGCCCATAGGTGAGAGGAGCTAGTTGGTGGCTTATTGTCTCCCCACCACCAAATTCAAGGTGGTATAAAAATGACCTACCAAGAGACCTGGCCCTTCTTCTTCCTTGCCCTCAGCTGGCAGAACAAGTGACTTCCCTTCCCTCAATAAAGCTGTTCATTGCCAATAACATATAGCTATCCCATTCATTCATTCATTTAACAAACATTTTCCAAGCATCTACCCTGAGATAGGAACTGTTTAAGGCAGATGGTATGCATCAGTGACCAAATAGAAAAAGATCCCTGTCCTCTTGGGGCATATAGTGCAACAAGGAAGGAGGCATATGAAAAAATTCTAATAACTCTAAAAATGCTATAAATTAATGCCACGATGAATTGGTAGAATGTGCCATAAATGAGCTATGGACTCTAAAATTTAATATGTCCAATAATTTCTGAAAGTCTGAATTTCAAAATGTATTAGTGATCTGTTGAAGTAGGAATTTATTCTGGGTAACTGCCACTTAAGGAGATGCTGGGATTGTTCACACACAATCACAAGAACCAGTTTTTCCATTCCATCTAATTCTCCTTAACTCATTGAGATTCTGCACAGGAAAAAAAAGAAAATCACTCTGGATATTTGTTGTAATGCAAATTATTGGAACATTTTAATGATGTGCTGATTAAGGAGCATCCTAGGAGGTTCTTATTAAATTAATGGCCTTGGAAATTGACCTGCAAATTCTTCAAATTGCTGCTTGCTTCTGAGCTAGCTAATTACCTCTTATCAAAGTGTATTTGCTAGAGGGAAGGCATAGTTGCCTTTTTGCCCTCATGCTACAACATATCAGCCAGTGATTAATTTGGTGTCCGAAAAGGCAAACACCATGTAACATTTCTCAATATCCATAACACCTATTCTCAATTTCTGATGTTAATGAAAAGATGAATTTCCATTCAACCACCTTATAAAGAACATTCTGGGAGAAACTGAGCCTTGCTCTTGAAAGGAATGAAGTATACAGTGATTGGTAGAGTTGTTCTCTATTTTATTTTACACCTACAATTTTATTACAACAACTTTTCTGAAATGACTTCTTAGTCTTAGAAATGTAATATCTTAATGACCAAAGAAAGTGACTCAATAAATTAGTCATGTATGATTTAATGATGAGGATACATTCTGAGAAATAAGTTCTATGAAAAAAATTGAGGCAGATTAGAAGTAGGAAAGGTTTGGGGCTCATGTGGTTTGCCTGGGGCTGGTCCAGACCACCCTCACCAGCCTCACTATTGGGGTGGAGCTTCCTGGGCCTGCCCTCCCATGGGGTAGTGTAGTTTTAAAGGCACATGAAAAAGAAAAGTAGCTCTCTCTGCCAGCAGACTCCACCTGCACCTACCACCCCGCTTTTCCTGCTTCCCTTCCCTCACCTGACAAGATAGGTGACCCCTTCTCTCAATGACCCTATCCTATTTCACCACATCCACATGCCCTGCTTGGACTTTTCCATTTGGAGCACAAAATCAGGATCTTCTGATTACAGACTGCACTAGCACCAGTAACAAAATCTTTAGTCAACTTTGTTCTTGTGTGAACAAGGACATACATATTCAAGTGTATGTATATGTATATATGTGTGTATGTATGTATATACGTAGTACCGCCTACTGCTCATATGGGCATAATGAACAAAATAATAGGAGATTGATCAAACATAAAAGAAGATGAATAACATAGTCAAGAGACACAGTAAATAGAAGATGGACAAGGTTGCTGCCAGTATGACATCAAAGGAGGGCTCTGGTCACTGGTCTAACACCGTTTTGTTCCTCTCAGGCTTCATTTTTGCCTCTTAAACTTTTTCCTTTTGAGTAACTCTCTTACAGTCACCTTGGACTCTAGGAACAACAGGACTGATCTATAAACATCTTTATAACAAGAGAAACTATTCGTTAGCAACAGCAAGTAGGACAGATCACCCCCCACCCACCTGGTGGGACAATTACCTATTATAGTAAGGCTTACCCTGGAGCAGAAGCAACAATCCACAGAAACCAGATATTCCCCTCAAGCAATAAGTAATTCTTCAACCACCTTGCAGAACCAGAACTGAGATGATGATCATTTAGTCAACACTAAATGATTGACTAAAGACTGCTTAATCATGCATACCTCTTGCCTCTTGCCCCCTGCCCTAATTCGTCTTCTACTTAAAGCTACGATTCTTGTCCATAACCAGAAGATGGGCTGAAATGCTTACTTTCCCTCTTTCTCACATAGCCATCTTGACTAAATCATTTCTGCTTCTTCACCATTGTTTTTCTGTGCTTCTTGGGGGGAAGAGTGGCTGGACCTGATATGTTGGAACCCCCAGAGTTGGGCCTCTGGTTACAGTCTTGGCAAGACAGAGAAGGAAAAGTATTTCCTTTACTCACTAGTCACTTGGAGTGAGTTAATCCTGGGTAAGGAGGCTAGAAAAAGAGGGTCCCATGTAGTTGACAAAGCCACATTTATTTGTGGGTCCTTTCCTTTCTTTCCATGCCAGGCTGGCACTGGCTGCTTTTTCTTTTTTAATCATTATTTGGTGAGGCAGTAACAGGCATATTTGGACTCTATCAGTGCTGAAATCTGACCTTTGGTAATTTCTTCCAACTGTGTACCTCAGGCCTCGCTCTTCTTTTCCTTGCTTTTTGGAGGCTCATTTGAGCTACGTGGGGTCCTTTAAACTAATGTGGGCTCCTGTAGTTGTCTGACAGGGAAATTTGGATTCTGTAACTTTGTGTTGGTAATTAGCAGGGAAGGGATGTAAGGTATACAGAGATAAAATGATGTTTGAGATTTTTATTGTGATTTTCCAAGAATGAAAAGTGCTCATTCTACCTCAGTACCCCAAAGGGATAATTCTAGTTGAGTAGTCTATTAATAATTATAAACTTATGACTAAATGTCCCGTCCAGCAGGACACATCAGCGTGGGTAGCGAACCTAGAAAGAGGGAAAATGAAGGGACAAGAGACACGAAGGAGACAGCAAGACAGGAAATCTGATCAAGCTGCAAAATTTTATTGTTCACACAGGGGTATTTATGTGCTGCGGGACTGAGGAGTATGACGAGGTGTAGGCTGGTTGGCTGGTATTGCTATAGGACTTCTGATAGGGTGCACGTTCGCGCCGGCGGCAAGGTAAACTCCCGGAAGAGAAGCAGGGATGGCGCCATCTTGTGCTGTAGGAGAAGTGGGTGGTGCTTTTTGCAGGGTTGTGATGGGACACCGCAGGATATTTGCATAAGCACAGGATGTGCAAAATGTTCCGAGAAGGTGTTCCAGGAAGATAAGTAACCGCAAATGTTCCAGGGCAAGGTCAAGATAAAATGGCTCACAAAGGAAGCCTTGTCTCTGACATTTCCCCCTTATTCTTATACAAACATGACCAGAGTATGTCGGCTTTTTGAGAGGGGATGACAGAGGCCCAGTTCCTCAAGATGGAGATCATTTTTGTTTTGTTAAGAGAGTCTCCTCGGCATGTTTTTTGAGGAGGCGGATTTTAAGAGCATGCCAACCGCCATGCACCAGGGCATGTCATACAGAGGTCTTGGGTTTGGGGATCCTAGGATCCACCCTCCTGCAGTCTTACCTGCACCCTCATTTAGGAAGGCCTCTGTGATCACTCTCCCTGGGTGCTGCCTCCCCCAAGCGGAGGGGCCCAGCAGAGGAGGGCCCAATGGGCGATGAGTGGTCAAGAATGTTGTAGAAGAAGAGGGGGTGGCAGGGGGAAATTTTTAAACCCAGGTGGAACATTAGCGAGTTTCTATTGAAAGGTAGGTCTCAGGAGCAGGAGCGTGGTCTTCCATTTCCAGGCGATGATAATGAATCTGTATAGGCTTAGAGGCTAAGATGTTAATTTGTTCTTTAATGAATTGTATCAGCCTGTTTATAATGCAGGGCCCTATGGTCACCATTAAAAGTAAACCTAGCAAGGGGCCTAATAGTGGAAGAAGGTAGGGTAGAAATCCATTAAGCCCAGTCCAGAGGGGATTTTCAAATAATTCCCTTCTTCTCTTTTCTAAATCGTCTTGCAGCTGTTTAATTTTAGTGCGTACTATGCCTGATTTATTGGCATAAAAACAGCATCTTTCCCCTAAGGCCAAGCAGATACCTCCCTGGTTGGCTGTTAGTAGATCTAGGCCTCATCTGTTTTGAAGAACCACTTCTGCCAGGGAGTCTATTTGGTCCTGTAGATCTTTAATGGTTCCTGATAAAGTTTGTACATCATCTATAAGCTGTTGAGACAGGCGACGGTAAGAGTGTATAGCCGTGCCTAAGCCAGCTGTACCTGTGCCTACAGCCGCTGTTATTCCAAGGCTGACAAAGAGCGGTAGGGCTTGTATTGCCCGCCTATGTCTTTTAACTAAGGTGTCTAGGCTAGGAATGGGTAGAGGTTCATTCCCTGGGACAATAGTAATATCAGGAAGTAGTAAGGCAAGAATACAGCCACCAGTCCAATTTGCTGGAAGTCTGGGGAAGGCTGTTTCCTCCACACATAAAAACTGTACCATTGGGGGGACAAAGAGCTGGGGTGGGTGAGGAATAATTTAGAACTGTCGAGCAATTTCCAAAGGAACTAAACCCGACGTCAATATCATAAGAGTTATTTTGCATCATGCCTAAAAGGCATACTGTAGGTGTATTCATAGGCTGTACTTTAAAGGGAAATCCAGGTTGACAGGTATCACTACCGTTTATAGTGGAATTGACGGGAATTGCCGTGGGCATTATTGCCCCCGTGGTCATGCAAAGCCAGCAATCATTAGCAAGGCTGGGGTTGGAAGTGTTAAGCAAGGAGAAGGTAGTTTCCAAAATATCTAATGTATTGGGATCTAGATCTGGGAGCTGGGATTTGGGCAACATTAAGGGGTGATATGTGAGCTCGGGGATTTGGGGTTTTAAAAGCTTGATTATTTGAAGATGTTTGACAGCATCCGTGGGTCCTCCACCATCAGAGACCCCTGTAGGGGCTATAACGGGCCAGCAGGAGGGTTTGCCAATGCTACCCTCACATCCGGCTAACTGTAGCTGGGAGCGTATGCCACCTTGGCCGAAGAGACCAGGGGTCATGTGAGTGGTGGTTTCTCCAGCTGAGCGAATGTGAGTCAGGGTGGCTTGAAAATGCTGTTTGCCCTGCTTATTGAAACAAATTGAGGCTGTCTCATAACAAGAGATGTGTATAGCCTGGGTATATGTACAGGCCATGGAACAATTTTGGGGGGTATTGGTGGTAGCGAGTTTTGGTTTATTAACACGTACCCACTCAGGTCGATGAAATCCCCCAGTATTCTGATTAGTCTCCGCACAGAAGTAAGCCCCCTTAGTTGTGCAATCCGTGGTCAGGGTATAGCTGGTGGGGGCTATGGACTGGTGTCCTCCCTTGCATTCACAGGGGGAACCAAAAAGAGTCTGATGAATGTTACCAGATGGGGGATCAAGTCCTCCACTAACAAACCTGCTTAGCAGAAGTGTCACAGGCAGAATCTTCATCCAGCGCATGAACAGCATCTGTAAGAGAAAATAATGCATCCTCAGGGAGGGGGTCTTTCTCCCCGGGTTTTATTGAGTCATTAACCTGTTTTACTAGGCGTTCTGGTAACCATCTAGGGGCAGCCTGTTCTTGATCCAAAACACAAGCTGAGCCTCGGCCCCAGATGAGGACAGGAGCTGGGCCTTTCCATTTATTTGTAAGAGGATCGCGCCACATGACGGGTGGACGGACAGTGTTAGACGAGGGGTGCCGGTGTCTGTCCGCGGCCGAGTGGCCGTCGCTGTCTAGGGTGAGAAAGTTGAGGGTAAATAATGTATGGTTTAGGCGATCTTTAGGAGTAGTAAAAGCAAGGGTAGAGGCTTTAAGACAGATTAGCCAAGTTTTTAGAGTGAGGTGGGCACGTTCTACGATGCCCTGACCCTGGGGATTATAAGGAATCCCAGTAGTATGGCAAATTTGTAGAGCAGAACAGAACAGTTTAAACTTAGAACTGGTATATGCAGGGCCATTACCTGTCTTAATGTGTGTAGGTTTACCCATAACGGTAAAGGCTGAAACAAGATGAGAAAGGGCATCTTTGGTAGCTTCCCCAGAGTGTGGCGATGCAAAATAAAGCCACTGAAGGTATCTATAGAAACATGTATATATTTGGTTTTTCCAAATTCGGGAAAATGAGGAACATCCATTTGCCACACCTGGTTGGGTAGTAATCCTCGGGGGTTGACTCCCAAATGTTGAATGGGAAGGGAGACACCGCAGGCAGGGCATGCTTTAACTATCTCTCGTGCCTGTTGTCTGGTAATTTTACAAAGCAATCGAAGGCTTTGGGAATTTAGATGGTGAAGAGTGTGTAACTCAGTGGCTCTTTGGATGGAGCCAGCAAAGATTGGAAAGATAGAACGAGTTGCTGCATCAGCTTGGGCATTTCCCTGTGTAAGAGGACCGGGAAGGTCAGAGTGTGCTCTGATATGGCCTAAGAAAAATGGGTGGTGTCTGGTCTGGATTAGCTGTTGAAGCTGATGAAACAGAAAGGCCGCATTGGAAGAGGCCTTAATAGCAGGTGAAATCTCCAGCAGGGGCACAGAATGAGCAATGTAGGCACTGTCTGTATAAATATTAACAGGTTTATCAAAAAAGGTTATAAAAACTTGTGTTATGGCAAACAGTTCCACAAGGTGTGCTGACTGATAGGCAGTCTCAAAGGTAGTAGGCTGATTACCGACAACAAAGACCGCACGGCCATTACTGGAGCCGTCTGTGAAGACAGTGAGGGCTTGAGGAATAGGAGTCTTTTGAGTAATTTTGGGAAAAATAAAGGGATGTAATTGGACAAAATGTAAAAGGGGGTCACTTGGGAGGTGATTATCAATTGTTCCCAAAAACCCTGATAGAGCAATGCTCCATTCATCTTCTGTCTGTAATAAAAATTGGGTTTGGTCCTTAGTGTACAGGATTAAGATTTTATCAGGGTCCTTGCCAAAATGTTGTCGAGAAAGCAAGCGACCTTTGACAATAACAGAAGCTACCTGAGCAGGATAAACAGTAATAACCTTGGAGGATGTGGTAAATGGACCCAGAACAAGGGGCAACCTTTATTTTTAAAATGTGGATCCCTTTGCCAAAATATTCCTGTAGGTGTGTGGGGAGTATGTAAAATGACCAGGACCAGGGGGAGGTTATAAGAAATTTGTGTAACAAACTGTTGGGTAATGGCTTTTGTGACTTGGTTTAATGCCTGTTGAGCCTTGGGGGTGAGTTTTCAAGGGGAGGAGGGGTGGGAGTCGCCTCTCAAAATATCATTAAGGGGTAAGAGTACACAAGTGGGTAATTTTAAATATGGTCTTAGCCATTGAATGTCTCCCATTAATTTTTGAAAATCATTAAGGGTGTGAAGATGATCTACACATAATTGTATCTTGGGAGTTTGGATTTGGTTGCCTTGGAGTTGAAGGCCCAAATAGGTATAAGGGTCTTGTGTTTGAACCTTATCAGGTGCTATTTGTAATCCCAAGGTAGTGAGGGCTTTATAGAGATCCAGGTAGCAACCATTAAGATTATGAGTATCAGGTGCGGCAATCAACAAATCATCCATGTAATGTAAGATGTAAATTTGTGGCCATCGTTTTCTTACAGGGTCAACTGCCTGTGTGACATATTTTTGACAAAGGCTAGGGCTGTTGGCCATACCTTGGGGAAGAACCTTCCATTGAAATCTCTGCATAGGACCCTGAAAATTGATGCGAGGGAGACTAAAGGCAAAATAGGGTCTATCCTCAGGATGTAAAGGGATGGTGAAAAAGCAATCTTTTAAGTCAATAACCATTTTGTAATAGTTTTTGGGGATAGCCACTGGTGTAGGAATACCTGGCTGTGGTGCTCCCATGGGGCGCATGACTTTATTAATAGCACGCAAATCTTGTAAAAGGCGCCATTTGCCTGATTTTTTCTTGATAACAAAAATAGGAGTATTCCATGGTGAGGTTGAGGGCTCTACATGGTCGGCTGCTAGCTGTTCCTGTACTAACATGGAAGCAGCCTTTAATTTTTCTTGGGTAAGGGGCCACTGATCCACCCACACAGGAGTTTGAGTTTCCCAAATGATTTTATCTGCATGGGGTACAGGAGGGTCAGGGACCGACACTAAAAATCCAAATACCCAAGCCCCTGTGTATTGGTTTTTTGTGTGGCTAGTATGGGTTTAGTTATTCCTTGTCTCTGTTTACCAAGGCCCGTGCCTGGGACAAAGTCCATACGGAGCATTTGATGGGTAACTATGGAGTTAGGGCTGGCCAAAATAACTTCCATCTGGCTCAGGATATCTCGACCCCATAAGTTAACTGGGAGACCAGGGATAACAAAGGGAGTGACAGTTCCTTTGTTGCTTTCCCTATCAGACCAGTGAAGAACCTTAGAACTGACTAAGGGGTTTTTTTGATTGTCCTATTCCTTTGAGGTCAGTTAAAGATGGGGTGAGGGGCCAGCCCGGGGGCCAATGTTGTTGGGATATAATGGTGGCGTCGGCCCCGGTATCTAAGACTCCTTGAAACTCTTTCCCCTCAATAACTAGGGTAAGGGAGGGCCTTCCCTGAGAGATGGGTTGTACCCAGTAGATATCAGAGGACCTCAAGGAGGCAGTCCCCCATGGCAGGCTCTGGGCGGTGGAGGTGCCTCCTGAGTGTAGGGGGAGAAGAAGTAATTGTGCGAGTCTTGTTCCTGCTGGAATGGCTGCAGCCCCATTGATAGCTGTGGCTAATATTTGTATCTCTCCAGTAAAATCATTATCAACAATGCCAGGGAAGACTTGTACACCCTGTAAGGTAGTGGAGGCTCTTCCAAGAATAAGAGCACACATGTGAGATGGAGGGGGACCCACAATTCCAGTGGGTATTATCTTGGGCCCCTGCATTGAGTCTAATATTGTATCGGTGGCGGCACAGAGGTCCAATCCTGCACTGCCTGGGGTGGCTCTTTGGAGGGAGGAGATAGTGGAGAAAGGTTTTGAGGAAGGTTGGGGGCTTGGGAGGGAACAAACCTTATTGCCCCTGGGTTTGTCTTGGGGGGTATCGGGGCCAGGGGCTGGCCCGAGGAGTTTTCTGAAAAGCGGGGAGAAACGGGCTGTCCAAGGGCATTAGTCTTAGACCTGCATTCATTAGCCCAGTGACGGCCCTTGCTGCAACGAGGGCAGAGAGTGGTGGGTGGTTTAGCCTCGGTTTGAGCCCCGGTCTGGGGGTGTATTGCCTTTGGGCCTTTTTTGCCTGTTGGGCATTCACGTGCAAAATGGCCAGGTTGGTTACAATTAAAGCAAGTCCGTGAGCCAGGGTTGTGGAGAGCCTTAGTAAAGGTAGCACGTATAGCTAGGCCCATGGCATGGGCCGTACCTACCCCGGCACAAAGTCTAATAAAGTCAGAAAGTTCTCCTTTAGTCTTATGTGGTCGAAGAACATCCTGACAAGCCGGGTTGGTGTTTTCAAAGGCAAGATGTTTAACAAAGGCACTTTTGCTTTCGCTTGGACCAAGTAAGCGTTCTGCGGCTAAATTGAGCCGGGCAACAAAGTCACTATAAGGCTCATCGGGCCCTTGTCGAATTTTTGCCAGGGAGGTGGTAGCCAAGCCCTTTTGAGGGAGGCGTCTCCAAGCATGTAAGCCAGCTGTTTGAATTTGTGCCAAAAGCCCCGCAGGGAGACATGCTTGTTTAGAGTTGGTGTCATATGGTGCGTTACCCACTAATTTGACATAGGTCCAGGATTTAGAAGAGGTTTTAGTCAGATTTCTTTGAGCAGTTTCCCGACAGTGCTCTTTGAAATCTGCATTCCATAGCAGGAAGTCTCCAGCACTGAGAGTAGCTTGGGCTAGAAATTTCCAATCATTGGGGGTAAGCCATTGTGTGCTTTGGTTTTCTAGTAAGGCCAACGTATAAGGCGCAGTGGGACCATATTGGGCACAAGCCTTTTTAAGTTTTTCGAGAAAACGCAGACTTAATTTTTTGTAGGCATTTTGGGTTTCTTCCTGCCTAGAGGTGGGCTCCTCATCCTCTGAACCTTGTTCCTCTCCTGTTTCCTCTTGTTCCTCTCCCGCTTTTTCCTGTTCCTCCTCGTCTGAGTCCCTATCATCATTTTCCCTATCCTCCGTATGGGAGGGCTTTGCCTCTGTTTGGCTGCGAGTGACCAGAAAAGTGAGAACAGCCCGATGGCATGGCTTAGCCCTTATTTTAGACTGTTTTGGGCTGGGACGTATAGACTCTGTGCCCAAAGCTAATGAGCGAAGCTCAAGGTCAAGAGACCTTAATTCTTTTAGAAGTTGGATTTGCTCTCATCTGTGTTGGAGGGACTCACGCAAGGGGGCTAAGTTAGGTAAAGGAAGCGGAGAGAAAATGTCTGGGGAGGCAGTAGGCCCTTGTAGGGCCGGAGCACAAAAGGCAGGAGGAGTGTATAAAGGGAGGTCCGGCAAGGACGGGTCTTGCTCTGAATGGTAACAGGCAGCTGCTTCCTCAAGGGTAGCCTGTTCTTCAGGAGTTAAGGTGTCATCAGGGTTTAAGACTGGATAAAGGTGGGTGGTTTTTTTGTTTTTTGGGTCCTGGGGCAGAGCAGGGTTATTAGATTTTGAGCTAGATTGTGAAGAATCTATATCAATAGAAATGGAAGGACACCTGGAAGGAGGGTGGGAAGCCGTCTGCATAGCATTTTGCCCGATTTTAACAAGTTTTAAAGTACCACTATCAAAGGGTGCACTTTTGAGAATGTCATTAATCAAGTTCCAATAAGAAAATGTGGTCACAGGGACCTTTTTGGGGCCAAAAGATTCATAATAGTCTTTTAAACAGTCTCCGACCCGGAGCCATCTTTTACCATCAATGGTTCCTTCGAGAGGGCATAAATCTCCTATGTAACAAAAGAATGACCTCAAGTCTTTTTTCTTAACACGTGCCCCTCGCCTCTTGAGGGCCTCCTTGAGGCCTAAAAGAAACAAATCATGTGACGATACTGCTTGTCCCATGGTGGGTCACTCACCGTGCGTCGTCCTCACTCTCCTCCTAGCTCTGACTCTCGGTCGCGTTTGCTGAGGCGATTGCGAACTTTGCTTGGCCAAGTCTTTCCGGAGGATGGCATTCTCCCCGCAGTCAAAGGAATAGCCAGCCCCACGTTGGGCGCCAGATGTCCCGTCCAGCAGGACACATCAGCGTGGGTAGCGAACCTAGAAAGGGGGAAAATGAAGGGACAAGAGACATGAAGGAGACAGCAAGACAGGAAATCTGATCAAGCTGCAAAATTTTATTGTTCACACAGGGTATTTATGTGCTGCGGGACTGAGGAGTATGACGAGGTGTAGGCTGGTTGGCTGGTATTGCTATAGGACTTCTGATAGGGTGCACGTTCGCGCCAGCGGCAAGGTAAACTCCCGGAAGAGAAGCAGGGATGGCGCCATCTTGTGCTGAAGGAGAAGTTGGGCGGGTGGTGCTTTTTGCAGGGTTGTGATGGGACACTGCAGGATATTTGCATAAGCACAGGATGTGCAAAATGTTCTGAGAAGGTGTTCCAGGAAGATAAGTAACCGCAAATGTTCCAGGGCAAGGTCAAGATAAAATGGCTCGCAAAGGAAGCCTTGTCTCTGACAACTAAAAACAAAAATAGAGATAAATAATGGGTTATTTAAGAATGCACTATGAATGAATGTAACATTTTATGTGTCACTTTGTGTGTTGTTCTATGTGTCTATGTCTATGATGATTGACTTGGTGGAGGCTAAAACTATGATAGCTGCAGCAGCATTCATCTTAGCAATATCTACATGAGGGTCCCTGGTTCTAAGGAAAAGAGGCAGATACTTCCTCTGGCCCACTTTGGTGTCTCTAGGTGACTAGGTTCTTAACAGAAGAGTTGAAAGTGTTGAAGCCCATGACATACAGCTGTCTCATAGGGAACCACATCAGGAAAACATACCCAATTCCTAGATTGGAAGGAATTTTAACATCTCATCTGCTACACTTTGACTTACTTGAAGTAATATTATTAAAATGTCAAGAATACAAAACAAAAAATGCTATTGAAAGTTACAAGAGAGAGGTGTAAAGTTCAACCCATCAGAACAACAAAATTTCTCAGCAAAAACCCTGAAGTCCAGAAGGGCATGAGATGATGCATTTCAAGCCCTGAAAGTAAATAACTGCCAACCTTAATTACTATACTAGCAAAGTAATCCTTCAGAATTGAAGAAGAAATAAAGACCTTCCAAGGTAAGCATAAACTAAAGGAATTCTTGACCACTAAGTCAGCATTATAGGAAATATTTAAAGGAACACTACGTACAGAAGAGGAGGCAAGATAAACACAGTCATGAAAACATGAGAAAGAATGAGTCCCACTAGAAGAGTAGATAAGCAAATGAGAACTAGAAAAGATTCAAAGCATTATGAATTTAGTAAGTTACCATAACTCAAACATGAGTAAGGAAGACAGGCAAAAAAAAAAAAAAAACCCCAAAAAAACCAAAAAAACCCAGATTACTCAAAATGAAGAGAAGAAAAATTATGGGAGTTATATATACTTTTCAATAATAACCTTGAGTGTAAGTGATTTTAATTCTCCAATTAAAAGATGCAGACTGATTAACTGGATTAAAAACTTGACCAAATGGTTTGCTTCCTGCAGAAATTCACCTAATTGGCACAGACATGCACAAACTGGAAGTGAAAAGATGGAAAATGATATTCTAAGCAAATGGAATCTAAAAGCAAGTAAGAGTAGCTATACTTACATCCAAGAAAATGTACATTAAGCCAAAATCATCCGGAAGGGAGACAAAAAAAAGGTACTGCATATTAAGAATGGGAATAATATATCAAGAAGATATAACAACTATAAATATATATGTTTCAAATGTCAGTGCACCAAATTTCATAAAAAATACTACTTGTCATACTACTTGTCATAAAAGGAAAGATAGACCTTAATATAATAATAGTGGGTGACATCAATATCCAACTCTGACCAATGGATCATCTAGACAAAAAACATAAACAAAGAAAATCAGAGTTAATTCACACTATAGATTAAATGGACTTAATAGAAATCTGCAAGATGGGCTATGTCCTATGGCTGCAGAAATTGCTTTTTTTTTTTTTCAGAAACTCATGGAACTTTCTCCAAAATAGATCACATATTAAAAAAAAGCCTGAAAAATACAATAAAATTGAAATAATTTCTTGCATCTTATCAGATCTTAATGGAATGAAAATAGAAACCAGGAGCAAGAAAAACCACAGAAACTATACAAACAAAACAAAGATTGAACAACACACTTTTGAAAGAACAGTTAACCACTGAAGAAATAGGGAAGAACTTAAAACACTCCTATAATTGAATGCAAAGAGAAACAAAACCCACTAGGATCTGTGGGATTTAGTACAAAGAGAGAAATTTATAGTATTAGGTGCTTACATTGAAGAACTGAAAGCTTTCAAATAAATAACCTAATTATGCACCACAGTCTTAGAAAAACAAGAATAAACTAAAGCCAAAGTAAGTAGAAGGAAAGAAATGATAAACATCATGACAGAAATAAAAGAAACAGTAATGAAAAAAAAAACACGAATGATGAATGAAAAAAGAATTGGTACTTTGAAAAGACAAACATGTTTTACAAAACTTTGGCCAAACTAACCAAAACAAAGAAGTCCCAAATCAATGAAATTACAGACAGACGAAGAGGGTTCCAATAGATATCACAGAAATCCAGAGAGAATATTTTGCAAAGTAATATGCCAATAAATCAGAAAGCTTAGAAGAAATGGACACATTTCTAGACATATATGGCCTATCAAAATTAAACCAAGAGGATATAAACAACTGAAGCAGATCAGTAACAAAGAGTAATGAATTTTATCTGACATTTTTTTTCTCCTTTTATTTTATTGTTTTTACATTTACTTACATTTGTATACATTGTGTGTGCCACCTCCCCCACCCCTTAAACCACTGCTTCCTGCAGATACTGTTCTACCCTCTTGTTCTCCAATTTTGTTGAAGAGAAAACATAAGAGATAATAAGAAAGACATAGCATTTTTGCTAATTTGCGATAAAGATACTGCACAGAGAGATTCTTAGTGTTTCCACACACTTGTGTATTGCAGTCCATATTGGTTCATGTCTACCAGACCTCTTCACTACTTCTTAGTCCCCTTTCCATAGTGGCCTCTGCTACTTTAAGATTACTTTATTCACTCCTCAAAAGGGAGCACATCAACCACATTCAAATTTTAGGTTTCCTTTCCTTTCCCTATTTCTGCATGTCCTCCCTTAGTGTGTGACCTACATCCAATAATATTACTGCATTTGTTTTGCATCTATAATCCACACATGAGGGAGAACATGAGAGTTTTGGCCTTCTGAGCCTGGCTAACTTCACATAAAGTGATGTTCTCTAGTTCCATCCATTTACTTGTGAATGATAAAATTTCATTCTTCTTTGTGGCTGAGTAAAATTCCATTGTGTAGAAATACCACATTTTCTTGATCCATTTGTCAGTTGTGGGGTATCTTGGCTATTTCCATAGCTTGGCTATTGTAAATAGTGCTGCAATAAACGTGGGTGTGCAAGTGATTTTGCTATAACTTGAGTCTCATTCCTTTAGGTATATCCCTAGGAGTGGTATTGCTGGATCATATGGCAGATCTATGTTTAGTTTTTTAAGAGGCCTCCATATTGTTTTCCAGAGTGGTTATACTAGCTTGCATTCCCACCAGCAGTGTATGAGGATTCCTTTTTCTCCACTTCCCCACCAGCATTTTTTGTTGGTTGTGTTTTTGATGATGGCTATTCTAACCGGAGTGAGGTGGAATCTTAGTGTGGTTTTGATTTGCACTTCCTTTAGTGCCAGGCATGGTGAAAAATTTTTCATGTGTCTTCTGGCTGTTTGGATTTCTTCCTGGAAAAGTTCTGTTTAGTTCAGTTGTCCACATTTTTATTGGTTCATTGTTTTGGGGGGAGTTTAGTTTGTTTGAGCTTTCTGTATATTCTGCTTATCAGTCCTTTGTCTGATATACAGCTAGCAAATATTTTTTCCTGCTCTGTGGGTGTTCTCTTCAATTTAGAGACCATTTTTTTTGTTGTGCAGAAGTTTTTTAATTTCATATAGTCCCATTTGTCCATCTTTTCACTTAGTTGCTGGACTCATGGAGTTCTACTGAGGAAGTCCTTGCCTATTCCTATTGTTTCCAGGGTATTCCTGCTCTTTTGTGTACTAACTGCAAGGATTCAGGTCTGATATTAAAGTCCTTCATCCACTTTGAGTTGATAATAGTACGGGTGACAGGCATGGATCTAGCTTCAGTTTTCTATAGGCAGATAACCACTTTTCCCAGCAACATTTGTTGAAGAGGCTGTCTTTTCTCCATCATATGTTTTTGGCACCTTTGTCAAAAATAAAGTGGGCATAGTTGTGTGGATTCATATCTGGGTCCTCTATTCTGTTCCACTGGTCTTCATGTCTTTTCTTGTGCCAGTACCATGCTGTTTTTATTGCTATGGCTCTGTAGTATAGTTTGGAGTTGGTTATTGTGATACCTCTGGTGTTGTTCTTTTTGCTCAGTATTACCTTGGCTATTCCCGTCTTTTGTGTTTCCAAATGAACTTTAGGGTAGATTTTTCAATCTCTGTGATGAATGTCATTGGGATTTTGATGGGTATTGTGTTGAACATGTAGACATGGTTATTATCCTCTTGGTTCATTTTTGGATGGTCATAAGTATCTAGAAATTTTCCATTTCTTCAAGATTTTCAAATTTATTGGAATATAAGTTCTCAAAGTAGTCTCTGATGACTCCTTGGATTTCCATATTGTTTGCTGTTATCTCCTCTTTTTGTTTCTGATTTTACTAATTTGGGTCTTTTCCCTCTTCATTTTAGTCAGGTTTGACAGGGGCTTGTCAATCTTTTTTATTTTTTTCAAAGAACCAGTTTTTGTTTAATTGATTCTTTGTATTTTTTTTTTGTTCTCTATTTCATTAATTTTGGCTCTTATTTTTATTATTTCTCTCCTTCTGCTTGCTTTGGATTTTGCTTGCTCTTGCTTTTCTAGGAGTTTGAGATGTAGCATTAGGTTGTTTCTGTCCTTTTAATATATGCAATCATGGCTATACACTTTCCTTTTAGGACTGTCTTTGCTGTGTCCCATGGGTTCTGGTAGATTGTATTTTGATTTTCATTAGCTTCCAGGAAACGTTTTATTTCCTCTCTTATTTCTGCTATGACACACTGACCGTTGAGCAATGTATTATTCAGCCTCCAATTGTTTGTGTATTTTCTGCTGCTGTTTTCATTGTTGAGTTGTAGTTTTAATGCATTGTGATCAGGTAGAATGCAGGGAGTTATTTCTATTTTTTTAATATTTGCTGAGGCTTGCTTTGTGTTCTGAGATATGATCTATTTTGGGGAAAGCCCCATGGGCTGCTGAGAAGAATATATATTGTGTTGTTGTTGAATGGAATATTTTGTAGTCATCAGTTAGGTCCATTTGATTTATGGTGTCATTTAGTTCTAGAATTTCTTTGTAGATTTTTGTTTGGATGACAAACATTTTGGTGATAGAGGGGTATTAAAGTCTCCCACTACCACTGTGTTAGAGTCTATATGTGCTTTTAAGTCCTTTAGTGTATATTTGATGAAATTGGGTGCACTGACATTGGGTGCATAGAGGTTGATAATTGTTATTTCCTTTTGATGTATTCCAAATTTTATTAATATGAAACGTCCTTCTTTATCTTGTTTGACCAATGTAAGTTTGAAGTCTACTTTGTCTGATATAAGTATTGCCACTACTGCCTGTTTTCAGGGGCCATTAGCTTGGTAAATCTTCTTCCAGCCTTTCACCCTAAGCCAGTGTTTATTTCTGTCAAAAAATTGGGTCTCTTATAAACAATAGATTGTTGGATCTTCCTTTTTAATCCAATTTGCCAAATGGTGTGTTTTGATGGGGGAGTTGAGTCCATTAACATTCAGTGTTAATATTGACAGGTATGTGGTGATTCCTGCCATTTAGTTGTTTTTGTAGTTTAAGGATTTGATTGTGGACAGTCAAATCAATGCTACTCTTTGATTGTCTTTTCTTCTCCTGTGATTTGATGCTTCCCATCCTCTCGTGGTTTTGTTTGCTTTCATCTTCTGTATGCAGAATTCCTTGTAGAATCTTCTGTAGTGGTGGCTTACTGGTCATATACTGCTTTAGTTTCTATATACTGTGAAAGATTTTTATCACTCCATCAATTTATGATAGTTTTGCTGGGTAGAGTATCTTAGAGTTGAAGTTATTTTCATTCAGTGCCTGAAATAACTCACTCCATGCCCTTCTTGCTTTTAAGGTTTCCACTGAGAAATCTATTATTTTGATGGGTTTACCTTTATATGTTATCTGTTTTTTCTCTTATAGCCGTCAGTATTCTTTCTCTGTTCTCTATGCTTGTTGTGTTGATGATAACACACTGTGGGGAGGTTCTATTTTGGTCAAGTCTGTTTGGTGTCCTGGAGGTTTCCTGTACCTGAATGGGCAAGACTTTTTTAATATTTGGGAAATTTCTGTTTTTATTTTATTAAATATGTTACATAACCCTTTGGTTTGCACCTCTTCTTCTTCAATGCCCATGATGCTCAGGTTTGGTCTTTTGATGGAGTTGCTGACTTCTTGCACATTCCTTTCACAGCTCCTGAGTTGTTTGACTAAGATTTTTTCTGTTTTTTCTCTAATTTCTGTTTCATCTTCGAGCTCTAAGATTCTTTCTTCCACTTGTTCTAGTCTGCTGGAGTGGCCTTCCATTGTGTTTTTTGTTTGACTATAAGGACTTTTAATTTCCAGAATTTCTGTTTGATTCTTCCTTTTGAGGTTTTGCCAATCTGTGATCAATTCTTCTTTTATATTTTGTGTGGCCCTCTCTAATTCCTGTACCTCTCTTTTTATAGAGTCCTTTGTTTCACTTTGCTGTCTGTTGAGGTCTTCTCTAAGTTCCCTTATTTGTTTCTGTGTCATCTCATGTTCTTTGTTTTTGGTGTCTTGAAATTTCTTAAGTGTGTCTTTTACATTCTGGTTGACCATGTCTAATATCTTCTCCATAAATTTCTCAGAGATTTCTTCTTTGAGGGTGTTTTTTTGTGTGTGTGGACATTGCTGAGTTACTTAGTTACATTTATCATTGTGAGCTTAGGGACTGAGTATCCATTTTCTTCATTTCCTACTGAATTCTGTATTGAATTTTTTTTAAGGGGAGTGGTTTCCATCCTTTCTTCTTCCCATCACTCCACTTTGTGCTGTGCCACTATATTTTTGGTAGGCTAGTTAGTGGATTTGATTGCCTGATTTCTTTCCCTGATTTAATTTTTGTGTTCTGGCTGACTTTGTTGTTAGCAAGGTTGACATGTTCTATCTGATCCTGGTCTAGGGGTGTAATTTAGCATTAACAAGTTCACAGGTTCAATGCCAGAGCAGTTGTTAACGTATTTTATAGAAAACACCTTGATCTGTAACAGTCAGAGTTGTGTGTGTGGGTTTAATGGTTATTAGGCTAGTTATGGATTATGGGGAATTGGTAAAGGTGGCACAAAAGAAGGAGGATGGGAAAAGGAGTGGGTGTGTGGGTTGAGAGTTATGAGTGTTTCTGGGTTTTGTGATCCTTGTGTGTGTTTGGATGTATTTCTATTGTTGTAGTAGAGGGTGTTTGTGTCAGGGATTGCAGGGGGCTGGGGTTGTGTGCGGTTGGTAGAGTAGGCTAGTCAGCAGGTGGTGAGTGTGTAGGAGGGAGGGGTAGTGTGGTGACAGGTTGGGGGAAGGTGAGAAGGGGAAGGGGAAGATAGGGGAAAGAGTGGATGAGAAGGGGCAGAGAGAGTAGTTAGGAGGGAGAACAATGGAATGTAGTACAAGATAAGTAGGGAGAGTGAAGAGGATGAGAATGAGGATAAGAGAATAGTGACAATGGAGTTAATACAGGAATAAAAAAGAAAAAGAAAGAAAAAAGATAAACAATAATAATAATAAAAATTAAAAAACAGCTTCAGGAACTTGGTTCAGTTCAGTCTATTAATAAAAGTTCTGGAGTTATGCCTTAGGTGTCTAATCCTGGTATTGGTGTTCAAGTGGAAGCTCTGATGTGGTCTCACCAGGTGACTGGCTTGTGAGTGGTATTTGGACCCTCTGTCCACAAGATTATTTTGAGTTGTGAGGTGAGGTAAGATTGCCATCTCATGCAGGGTGGTCAGCACTGTTTTCAGCAGGTGATAGCTGTGTTGTTCTTCAGTGGCAGGTCTGATTGGTCATCTCCTCCCCCAGCAAGGTGGGGCAATTTAGTTTTGAGTGTTGCCCTCTGTCCTGGATATTGGCTCTGGGATCCACTTCTTGCCCTGCTTTGGGACATTAGTTTCCCTCTCTTAGCTTTTACGACTCTCCAGATCTCTGCTGGGTGCTTGTCAGCCGGCTTCTGCTCTCAGCCTTTGCTGCTTTATGGCGTATCACTGAGAGTTCAGCACTGAGAGCGCAGTTCCTTGTCATGCCCCTGAAAGTTCAACAATCGGGTCTTGCCCTAACCCCCTTATCCAGGGTGGGTTCAGCTTTCCATCCCCCCTCCAGTGTCGGTATTAGATTATAGTTCTCTGTTTATGGCTTTCAGTTTTGCTGGGCTGGGGGTTCAGTCTGCCCAGGGGCTGCGCTGGATTATTATCTCAGGGTGGGGGATGGGTAGGGGAGTCACGCATAGTGAATGATGCTTACTTGTATCTTCTGCAGTTTCACACAGGCAGGTTTGGAGCCGGCTGTCAGAAAGAAATGACATCGTTTGGCATGCAGTAGGGAGGCTTTCCACAGGCTAGGGGTCCAGGATGTCACAGAGTTTGATTCTGACCAAAGCTCTGTCTTCTGCTTGTTGGGAGAAGAATGAAAATAGAAATGACAGGAGAGGAGGGGAGGGGAGGGGAGGGGAAAGAGAAGCCTCCAGGGGCTTTTCCCTCAGGGCTGGAGCCAGACAGGCCTTGCTGCCTGTGCTGGGCGGGATTTTTGCTGCTATTAGGTGCAACTAAAGGCTGATTTAAGGCTCAGTCTTTGAATTTTATCTGCATCTAATCTGGTAGTGGTATTATTTTGGTGAGGAGCAGTCAGAATCACCCAAATGTGAACTGAAGTCATGGAACTTAGAAGATCTGATTCCCCACCTTAGCTGCCATTTGTTTCCCTCTTTACCTGACTTTTAAAGAACTAATACCAATGTTTTGTGAATTATTTTATAAAATAAAAAGGGAAGGCTTCATTCCACAATGCTAGCATTATACTGCTACCAAAACAGAAAAGGATACAACAATAAAATAAAACTATATGCCAATATTGTTGATGAACATAGATGCAAAAATCCTCAATAAACTATGCCCCCCAAATAAAAAACTAAGGAATCTAACCAAGTAGTTGAAAGACCTCTACAATTAAAATTATAAAACACTAGAGAAAGAAATTGAAGAAGACCCTAGAAAATGGAAAAGACCACTCATGTTTATGGATTGGGAAAATTAATATTGTGAAAATTGCTATGTTACTGAAAGTAGTCCACAAATTCAATGCAATCCCCATAAAAAATCTAATGACATTTTTCACAGAACTAGAAAAAGACCCTAAAATTCATTTGAAAGCTGAAAAGACATTGTATAGCCAAAGCAATCCTGAGTATAAAGAACAATGCTGGAGGCATCATAATGTCTGATTTCAAAACATACTACAGAGCCATAGTTGTGAAAGAAGCTTGATATCAGCATAAAAACAGACATGTAAACCAGTGGAATAGAGCAGAGAGCCCAGAAATACACCCACACATGTACAGCCATCTGATTCTCAACAAAGGTGCCAAAAATATATGTTACAGATAAGACAGCCTCTTCAACAAATGGTGATGGAAAAACTGGATGTCATATGTGGAAAATTAAAAAAACTAAATGACTTTACCAAAAAAACAAAAATAAAAAAGAGATCAAAGATCGAAATGTAAGACCTGAACCATTGAAACTACTGAGAGACACTTCAAGATTTAGGCACAAGCAACAATACTTGAGTAATAGCTCAGTAAATAAAAGCAAGAACTGAAAAATGGGATTACATCAAATAAAAAATGTCTTCACAACAAAGAAAACAATCAACAGAGCAGACAGACAACTTACAGAATGAGAGAAAATCTTTGCCAGGTATCCATGGCAGAGGATTAATAACCCAAAAATATTATCAATAATAATCCATTCAGTAAATTACCACAAATGATCTGAACAGGTATTTCTCAAAAGAAGATATATACATGGCTAATAAAAATATGGAAAAATTCTCTTCAACTTTAGCCACCAGGAAAGTGAAAATCAAAACTACACTGAGATCCCAACTCAGCTCTGTGAGAGGGATATCATTAAGAAAACAAAACCCAACAAATGCTGACAAAGTCACGGAGACAAAGAAGCCCTTATACAGTTGTACAGAATATAAATTTCTATAGTCACTATGGAAAATAGTATGGAAGTTTCCCAAAAAACTAGAACTATCATATGATCTAGCAATACCACTCCTGGGCATATATCCAGAAGACTGTAAGGCTGCATGTAATAGAAATACCTGACTATCGTCAGGTATTTATTGAGGCACTAGTCAAAACAGCCAATGTATGGAATCAGCCTAAATGCCTTTTAAATGAATAAAAATCATTGTATGCACAGAATGGAGTTTTATTTAGCCATAAAGAATGAAATGTCATCAGGAATTGGAGTTTATCATGCTAAGCGAAATTAACCAGACACAGAAAGAAAAGCACCATATGTTTTCTTTTTCATGAAGAAAAAAAGGACAACTTGAAAATAGAAGATGGACTGTTAAGAAAGGAGAAGAGGCTTAGGGGGAGGAAGGAGACAGGTGGGGGCAAGGGAAGGTAGTGGGGAACCCGGGATGCAATCAAAGCATGGTATAGGCATGTGTGGAAATATCACAATGAAACTCATTAACTTGCACAAATAATATGATTGAATAATTATAATTTTAAAATAAACAAAAGGCATCCAAAATAGGAAGGAAAAGTTTAAATTATATGTTTGCAGATTTCATAATCTTATTACATGATTCTTAATATTCTACAAAAAAAAAATTCCCTGCTAGAATGAATAAATGAATCCAGCACAATTCAAAAAGCATTACCAAACTGGATTTGTCAATGATTTCTTGAATATGACACCAAAAGCACAGGCAAAAAATACAAAAATAGATAAGTGGAACCTCATCAAACTAAAATGTGTTGTATACTTGCAATGAAATATTAATCAATCTTAAAAAGATTGAATAATAGTAATCGCTACATGGAATTAACTTCGAGGACATTATGAAATAAGCTAGGTACAGGAAGACAAATAGTATATCATGACACTCACCTGAGATATCTAAAGCAGTCAAGCTCAGAAATGGACAGAATGGTGGTTGCCTGGGGTTGGGTTTGGGGGTGACAGGGAAGTTGTTATTCAATGGATATAGAGACAGTTTTTCAAGATGAAAAAGTTCTCGATATCTGTTGTATAACAATGTGTATAAGTTAACACTGCTATATTGCATACTTAAGTTAAGATGCTTCCATTTCATTCATGGTATGTGGGTTTTTTTTTTGGAGGCATTGGGATTTGATTTTAGGACCTCATGCTTGCTAGGCAAGTGTTCTACCACTTGAGCCACTCCACCAGTCCTACAGGTTTTTAAAGTATTGCCAGCACCCCACAGTAATTAGGATGCTATCCTAATTATTTAGTTCTTCTCCTGAAAGGCAGCTATGAAATCTAACACTATAACTTCTTAATTTTGTTCTTGAAGTTTTTATTAATGGAAATACAAAATACGTATTATATTGTGTATACCCCTTCTGATTACTATTATGCTTTGAAATTTATCCATTCTGTAGTTTAGTCATTTCCACTGCTACATGATGGCATTCCATTCTACTGTTGATACTTAATTGGCATATTTCCATTCTAGAGTTATTACAAATAATGCTGTTACATGCTGTTATAAACACTCTTTTCTTCTCTCTCTCTCTCTCTCACTCTCTTTCTCTCTCTCTCTCTCTCTCACACACAACAAATGCACACAATTATTTATAACTTAAAGTTATCTAGGGAGGTTTTGGTAGACTCCTTCTTTGACTTGCTTGCACTATGCTTTCATTGAACACTCTGTGAGACAGGAGAACAGTAAGCACATTTCTCTCATTTACAGTGGTTAAACCTGAAGAAGAATAACCACCAATAGCCTAATTCTCTCTTTCACCTCTTTTCAGACACCATCACCTCCTGTCAGTCCTCTTTTCAAAGGCTTAAACAAGTGTGCTTAGACACTGGCAGGTAAGGTTGTCAATAACTTTCAGCCTCCAGAAATGTTGGGAGAATTAGCTGACCTGCTGCCCAGTCAGCCACTTAGTGTCACAGCCAGTTGTGCCCTGCCAGGGCTGTGGTCTGAGATGCATGAAAATGACAGGCAAGATTCATGGTAAACATGGGAAATTTTGTGTGGTTAAGTGGATCTATGTGGAAATAAAGGTTGAGCCATCCTTATTCTGAAGTTCTTACTTTGGTAGCTTTGTAAATTATTGTTTGTTGTAAATCCACAACTATTTATATATTTTATTGTTGGATAATAAAATAGCATGGTGAATACATACCACAAGTGAGACTGCTGAATCATATGGTAAGTTTTTGAGGAGTCTCATATCATTTTCTGTAGCAGCTACATCATCGTACATGCCCCCCAACAACACAGTTTTTCTACATCTTTGCCAATAATTATTTTCCATTTTGTGCAGTGATAAATCATTGTGATTTAAATTTGATAATTAGTGATACTTAACGTATTTTCACATGCTTGGTGGTCATTTGTGTTTAATCTTTGGAGAAATGCTTAGTCAAGTCCTTTGCCAATTTTTTTAGTGGGGATATTTGTTTTTTGTTGCTGTTGAGATGTAGGAATTTGTTGTACATTCTGGATGTTAACCCTTCTCAGATATATGTGTTGCAAATATTTTTCATATTCCACAAGTTGCTTTTTTACTCTGTTGATTATTTCCACCTAGATATAGTGCCATTTGTTTTTATTTGTTATGCTTTAGGTGTCATATCTAAGAAGTCATTTTTTTTTCTTTTATTATTCATATGTGCATACAAGGCTTGGGTCATTTCTCCCCACTGCCCCCACTCCCTCCCTTACCACCCACTCCACCCCCTCCCTCTCTCCCCCACCCCCTCAATACCCAGCAGAAACTATTTTGCCCTTATTTCTAATTTTGTTGTAGAGAGAGTATAAGCTATAATAGGAAGGAACAAGGGTTTTTGCTGGTTGAGATAAGGATAGCTATACAGGGAGTTGACTCACATTGATTTCCTGTGCGTGGGTGTTACCTTCTAGGTTAATTCCTTTTGATCTAACATTTTCTCTAGTTCCTGGTCCCCTTTTTCTATTGGCCTCAGTTGCTTTAAGGTATCTGCTTTAGTTTCTCTGCGTTAAGGGCAACAAATGCTAGCTAGTTTTTTAGGTGTCTTACCTATCCTCACCCCTCCCTTGTGTGCTCTCGCTTTTATCATGCGCTCAAAGTCCAATGCCATTGTTGTATTTGCCCTCGATCTAATGTCCACATATGAGGGAGAACATACGATTTTTGGTCTTTTGGGCCAGGCTAACCTCACTCAGAATGATGTTCTCCAATTCCATCCATTTACCAGCGAATGATAACATTTCGTTCTTAAGAAGTCATTTTTAATACAATTTTGTCAAGTTTATCCCTCATGCTCTCTTCTAGCAGTTTTATAATTTTAGGTCTTTCATTCAGACACTGTGAGATTTGGTATATAGTTTTTTTCATTGCCATTCAGTTCAAAATAATTCTCATTTGGACTGTGATTCCTTTTTTGACCCATTAATAATTTCAAAGTTAATTTATTAATTATAAACATCTGGCAATATTTTAACCAAGGCCTAACAAAACATCTGGAAATTTTAACAATGGCCTCTTTTCCCATGTAGCAGGACCTAGATTTAATTTTGGCACCTCACAGTTCTTTAGCACTTCCAAAGTGCTGCTTAGGGTCTTTTGCTTTGCTAAGCCAGGAATTAGCAAGTCTCCCTAGAAGAAGAATTCCTACATGCAGAACTCACCTCCATGGGTTTTCTTCTCTCAGATCTTAGCCTCATAATTCTTCACCACTATTTTAGTTCTCCAGTGCCTGTGAGCTGCTATTTTTATTTTGTTTGCAGTTTTCTCAGTAGAAGGATTGGTCCAAACTAACTGTATCAGATCATATGGTCTGATCATATAATTATACCCTCTTTCTGTGCATAATTAAATGCCTAATTGAAAGTATAAGTTGCTTATTATTTGGGAAATTATGTGATTCCCTCCTCCTTCATTTTGGGAGTAAATTGTGTTATACTCATGGATAGTGTAGGAAGAGGTGTAGGTGTAGGTGTATACAGAAAAATGTAGTACAAATTAGCTAAAGGAACAAATTTTACATCTTGATCATAATGCAGAGGAGGAGCAAACATAAAAAAATGGGAATCCAGAAAATGGAAGAGGCCCTGAAATTTCACAGAAGTCTTCTGGAGCGATTTGAACATCTTTATAGCAGTCTTTCTCAAATACTGAAGGCTACAGAGACATCTAAGTGACAATGGGCTCAATACAAAGAGCTATGTAAGTGCCATGCTATTCACTTCCTCACCTGTTCTTTGCTAGTGCATTTTTTTTTTGCTTCTTTTGTTTAAACTTTGTGGTAATTATAAAATGTGTAGCAAACAAAATCACAAGAGCCATATAAAGCTAGAGGTGACAGAAGAAATGTGGAGGTACTACTAATTGTATCAGTGGAAAGGAAATTGTACTTAAGTCTGTTTTTGTCAATTTTGATGAGTCAACTTGTTCCAGCATATAATAATAAATTCTTCTTATAGTTTGCAAAACACTTTATTATTAAAATTCTTGTGGGGAGGAAACTTATTCTTGTTACTCTTATACAGTAGGTCTTAAGTCTCTTTTTTTCTCATTGAAACATCTTTATTATTCCATTTTTCATATTGTGAATCTTCTGAGGAATGGAATGCATTTAAAGCAGAGCAGACTAAAACTATAGCAGTGCTGACTATACTGGTGTAATCAGTCTCCTTTAGAAATTGTCTGGATACGAAGAGAAGGCATCAGTAATAGGCTTAGAAATGTTCTGACACTTCTACCAGAATAGTCAGACAGTCAGAAACAACATGTGGTTTAACCAGACGAATAAAAAGTTGGCAGACAAGAACTTGAAAAAAAAAAAAATAAGACTTTCACAAAATTGAATAAACTACACGCAAGAACAAAATCCAGAAGATGCCATATTACAAACATAATCCCTCCTCTTTCTCCTCACACAAAAGAATTCATTATTAAATTTATCTTTGCAATTAAATCAGTCTGCCAACATGTCTACCACTACAGATTTAATTTAGTTTTACTCAACTTTTTTCTAGAAATGCATGGTCTGTAAGATGGTAATAAGATTCTAATGAAATTATTTTCTATCTAGCAATTTTGGGTAGTTTTTCATATAGTACTCTTCCTCCTAGAAATTCGTAATATACATATCAAAAGCTCGGGAATTCCTGTAGTAAGGAGACATACTTAACCCAGCATTTGACCAAGTTATTTTGGCTGCTAAATCATGGAACATCTAACATTTTACTTATTCTACTACCTAATGTCTTGAATTGTTCAAAGTTAGCCAGGTTCAGAAAGCCAAAGGCTGCATATTTTCTCTAATATGTAGACTGTAGGCCAAAAACAAAGACAAGCAATATTATATATACATACAAATATAAACAGAACACGTACCCAAAAGTGGGGCTGGTAGAGGAGGAAAAGAAGGAAAGACAGTGAACAATAATGAAATACATCACATCTGTGTAGGACAAGACAAAATGAAACACACTAAAAACTGTTAAACAAGCCAGGTGCTGGTGGCTCATGCCTGTAATCCTAGCTACTCAGGAGGCAGAGATCAGGAGGATTGCATTTTGAAGCCAACCCAGGCAGAAAGTTCTGTGAGACCCTATCTTAAAAAACCTTTCAGAAAAATAGGGCTGGTGGAGTGACTCAAGGTGAAGGCCCTGATTTTAAGCCCCAGTACCACAAAAACAAACAAACCCAAAAGCTGTTAAACTACACAGATTAGAGGGAAAAAGTCTTGGAAGTGCAGTGGAGGGGGGTTACTTTGAGAAGCACAGTGCAGGAACAGGTAAAAATCACAGTGGCCAATGACTAGAAACCTTCACAATGAAGGACAAGAATGAAAAACTGATCACACTAAAGGGAAGGCACTCGTGGGAGGGGATGGGTTAAAAAAAAAGAAAGCAAAGAAGGTGAATATGGTTGCTGAACTTTTTATACAGAATGAATATAGAATTTTTAAACCTATTAAACTTACCATAAGAAGTAGACTAAGGTAGAAAGGAGAAAAATAGAGGGATGAACCAATTTGGGATACAACACATGTATATCTCTCTACAGATAGCTTAAACAAAAAACTCTTTTTTCTTAAAAATGGAGGACAGTACGTAAATCTGGTTGTGTCTGGGGATTGGTACCAGTGGGAGGAGGAGGATATAAGGAAAGGGTGTAGTAAGTCAAATATGGTGGAAATATTATGTACACATGTATGAAAATGGAAAAATAAGACCCATCAAAACTATTGTAAGAACAGAGGATGGGAGATAAAGGAGAATGATGGAGGGGGTGAATTTAACTAAGATATATTGTAAGCACTTTTGTAAATGTCATAATGTACCCTCAGTAAAGCAATAATGCACTTTTAAAAATCTCTGCTTCTGTAACTAGTCACCGTGTTCAAGTTGTTAAACTTCAGGGGCTTCCTTCCAACGCCCACTGCATGATTTTCTTATTCTCTTGAAGCACCGTGGTTGGACAGGTGCATAGCCTGGATGCTTGCATCAAACCTTTATCTCTGTGGGATCTGAGTCTTTTGTAGTCCTGTCACTATTGGATTGACATAGTTTTCTATTGCCGAGGGCCATGGAATGATAGAGTTTAAGCAGTTAAGAACCCTACTTTATTCCATAAATAATCTTTGCCTGTTCCATTGCATATTGAAGCTCAGATTCTTCTCGGTAGTCAGGGTCAATCACTCCAGTTGATATAGTAATCCCTCTACTGTTTCATCAACAAGTGTAGGTTGATGAAACAATGGTCAATTGTTTCATCATTGACCAATGGACAATCTCAGCTTCTAAATTAATGTTTTTCCTTGTGAATGTATTTCTCCATCCAGCACTATAAACCCACAGAGTCAAAGGTCACATGTGGTCTTTGCTACACTAAGGAGCAAGCCAAAAGATACTTTTTTGAAGTTAATAGGTGACAGAAGAGGCCAAGTCTTACTCTAAACACCTAAGGGTATTTGAAAGTTTGCCCGAAGCTCTCTGTCACATGCTTGTGAGTAATAAATGTTTAATAACATTAGGTACAATAGCTCAAAGGCATGACCTGGGCTTGCTGAAGAGCCTTTGGTTGCTTTTCTTGGTCTCAACTCCATTCAAAACTGGCAGTCTTAAAGGTTTCCAGAAAATGGTAGAAGCCACATCCCCACATGTGTTTGAGAAGCCTCCCAAATCCACAGATACTTACAGAATGTTATGCATCCTTCTTTGCAGTGGGCCATGCAAGGGGCAGAAAGTTATATCTCATTTTAGGAGGGAAATCCAAAAATACACAAGATTACTAGAAACTTCTCTTTGTGACAGACCCTTGACACCAAACTGGCTCATCCTCTAGCATATATGTGTCTTACTAAGGCATGGAGGTGCTTGATAGCTCCTGTTCACAAGGCCAGGTTCACAGAATTTCATCAAAGCAATGCACTAATATTATGTACTGTAGAGTATCAAGATGATCAAGTTTCCTTCAAATGACATTATAACAGAATCAAAGTGAGAAGACATAGATGATCCTTAGGCAAGTTAGAAAAAGCATTTTCTAAATGTAAATAGCTAATACCACTCTGGGCATGTTTTCTTGTGAAGATACTACATCCAGAGCTTCAACTGCAACTGGAGTTTGCGTGTTATTATGATAATCTACATGATAATCTGTAGTCACTGAGAGCTGGTTAAAAAAAAAAATGGCATCCTAATGAATTTCCTCCCCTGATTAATGGACTCACTAGCCAATAAATGGAAAGGTCATTTCTTCAAATGGAAATAAAACTCAACCTCTCTTTTCTGAATTCTGGGCCTTTCTTGCCCAGAGAGATAATACTTCGTAGATTTCAGGATTAGAACAGTAATAAAGTAGATAGCCTTATTAGTGGTTGGTGGGGGATCTGAAGTTTTGAGGTCAAAGGTCTGGCATCATACCAGAAGGAAGTTGGATTTCTTGAATTTAAGAAGACCATTAGGTGGCAGTTGTTTAGGAAACCACTAAGCACCCTGACCTCATGCAGTGAGGGTCTTGGTGGCCAACTCCTCAGCTCAGAGGAATTGGTGAGTTATGCTTCTTAGGATGATCACAGAAGCTTGGATGGACAATTAGCATTTTAATGATAAAAAGGATCCACAAAAAATAGAGGCGGGTTCTTGTATAATCCCAAAAGAGAAGCAAAAAAGAAAGGTCCATGAAAAATTACTGGATCTGTCCAAAAATTACATTTGTCCAATAATGTACCATTATCTAGGCAGCCAACAGCTATATTGAATTCATGTTTTCAATAAGATCCTTGTAGGTATTTTTTTCTGACACATATATAGTCATTTTTCTATAAACATGGAAGATGGTTCTATAGCCCTCACAAATACCCAAATCCACTCTCTTATATAAAATGACATAGTATTTGCACATATCCTGTATACTTTAAATAATCTCTAGGTTACTTATGATATCTAATATAACATGATGCTGTGTAAATACTTATTATACTCTATTGTTTAGGGAATCATAACCAAAAAGTTTATGTGTTCAGTAGAGATGCAATGTTTTCCATATATTTTCAGTCTGAGGTTGGCCAAATGCAGAACCTGTGCATATGGAGGGCAGACTGCATTTATAAGGCACTCTGAAGAGTTGCTATAAAAGTTCTCAGAAAGTGACAGTCTAAGCCTATTCTAACAAAGAGTGGAGCATAATGCAGGAGTGGTCTTTGAGCCTACAACAAAGAGATTACCTTTTATTTCTCTCTATAAGTCTGCCATTCTTACTTTCATACTATTTCCTCTAGAGTCTTTTCATAATAGTCTTAACAGCTAGTCAATATGTCACCTTTTAAATATTATTTAGAAGGTAGGTCTGTTGGGAGACAGTATTGAAAGAGGAAATTGCTGCCCTCTTCCTCCTGTCCTTCTGATAGAAAGCCAATGAAATCCTATTTTAACAAGAACAAAAACTAAAATTTTTCATGCAATGTTTTCACAAGGAATTTTATTCAAATTACCTTTTTTATAAAAGTAGGGCTGCTCACTCCATTAGCGCTTAATTAAATGCAGTCTTGTCAACACACTTAGAAAAGCAGAGTAATTTCCCCAAGGTCTGTGGCTTTCTACATTATTATTGCCATAGCACAAAGAAAGCATTCTTTGTTTGACTTGTCCCAGTTGCATAATGGTTAAAAAACCATCAGGAGAATTTCCTTCAGCAGACATTGGAAGTGGTTTTATTTGATTTTTTAAAAATACACCCAAGCATTACATCTTTTTTTCTTTTTGTAAGTGTGTATTAGTTGTACAGTTAGCAAACAAATGACATTTATTTAATTCTGTTGGGGTTGCATTTGAACTCCACAACCTCTTTTTAGAGATTGAAATGCTAAAAACCCCTAGAGATTTTCCTTGTTCCTTAGCGCAAGCATATAAAAATACAGAATTGTCAAAAAATTCTATGAAAATACTTTTTGTTGATTTGGAGTGTATGTTAGCGGTAGAGTGTGTGCTTTGTGTGCACAAGGCCCTGGGTTTGATAACCAGCACCATAGAAAGGAAGAAACAAAAGAATAAAATAAGGATGAAAGGAAGAGTATTTTTATTTGTTAAAACATCCTATAAGGTACTCATGGAGATTTAGTATTTTCATAGCCACAAAGTATTCATGAACCATGGTCTTCATTAAAAAAATTGAAGATCAGGCATCAGTGTCATTACATGATACGTACTGGGATGCTCGGACAGGGTTTAAAGGAAAAAGAAGACAGAAAATGCCAGAAAAGAGGCCTCTGTAAGCAGAGTTTCTATAATTTACTCCTATTTGCTTTCATTGTTCTATTTGTAGTCTGATGATGATTTAACAGACTTTATTCATCAGTCACCAAAACAACAGAGGAAGGTTTTTTTTCCTTCATCATAAACTCATGCATCTGGCAGCAGAAGCTCACCACCTTGTAGGCCTATGACTTTCAAAAAAAATTTTTAAGTCCTTTGGAATATTATACACTGGTGACTTTTGTAGATTACAAATGTTGAAGAAACTTGTAAACAGTGTTCTTTGGTGTATTTTCCAGAAAAGTGGAGGTACAGTCCTGGACATCTCCAAGAGGAGTTTGCTTGTTATCCATTTACATTTTACAGGGAGTCAGTAGTCCAGGCTTTTCATCTGGGACCCCAAAGCTTCACAGGTCAGGTCTATAGGAAGTCATTTCTCCCAGCATCCATTAAGTCAGTGTTTGAAAGTTTTCTTTCCTTTATTTAAGATTTGAAAGCTTTATAGACCTTCAATTTTATGGAAAAAAAAAGAAAAACCAACCAAAGCAGCACAATAGAAAATATTTGTAGAAGAGCTTTTGATTTACTATAATAATGTAACTGACTGAACAGAGGTTCAACAAGACCTGATAGGTCCTGCATGATTTATTTTAAGTAAATAATGTTCTAAATAAACCTTTGGCCCTAGATACAGGCATTATCCTTGGCTTGTTGACCAAGAAATAGAATTGTCTAAGATTACTCTGGTGTTAGCAGTGCAAAATGTACCTTTGGTGGATGGGTACGGTACATCCTTCTTTTCGGTATTTATCTTTTCTGCAGCCCTGCTGCTATCAAGTGCAGTACTTTGCAGTTTTTGGACAGTTCCTCTACAAAAGAATAGGACTTTGACAGTAGTGGTGGTTAGTAATACTGGGAAAAGTATTAAATAGCGATTCTGATGTTTCCCAAGAATGCTGATGTTGATTTATGTTTGACTTAGGACCCACAATAATTCTGCTTTAGCAAATATTTTGAGTAAAATAGTTTTTTCTTTCCTCTGAATTGATGATATAATCTGAGATTTAAAAAAATACACAAGTGCAAGAACAACAATATAGACTGCAAGATTTCTGTTTCTCAGTTTTGCTACAACCATGTCCTGCTCATGGTATCCCTGACAATTGCCTACAATCCCCCGTCCCCAAAAAGGGATATACAAGCTTGCAGGAGCTGCATTTAGAAATGCTAACTCTATCTATCTATCTATCTATCTGTCTGTCTATGGCTATATCACTCTCACTGTTTCTGATTACTATTAGATAAATAAAATATATGTTCAAACTCAACAGTGCGTCAGCCAGTTGGAATGGGGGTAAATCACTCGGGGTAGAAGATGTGAAGAGGCCACATATCTTCCTACCAGTCTATCCAACTTGAAACGTGTTAGTTCGTAGGTCACCTGGTTGGTTAATTGGTTAATTTGCCTATCTGTTTTCTTATTAAAAAATTAAACGAAAGTGAAATATTTTTCCAAAGTCAAATAACAATATCAATTGGGAGAGCCTGATATGCCCATTCTACTTGATTTGGGATGGTATTTCTTTGAGAAAGAGCTCTTTTACTTTATCAGTCATTTTGTATAGTTCTAAGAACAGACATGGAATCCATCCTACTTCTATAAAGGCAAACCAAGTCTGAATTAAATCAAAGATGTTCCATTGGCATGTACTTCCCATCTAATATAACCAACAATTTAATCAAGCCAAAGGCAGAAAGAAATGTAAGTGAATCCTAGTACCAGTACTTAAGCAACTTCATGGAACCAGAGGTGTGGGAAAATCTAGGAAAATATGTCAAATTAAAGGCTTGTCTTCTTTCTATTTCCAAATTCACTAACATGGTCACTGAGGAACACCAAACCTTGTTAATTTCAGAAGGAGAAATTAGAAAAGGAAACAGCAGTAGACCAGGAAACAGCACATTTTTGGGAAATGAAAAGTGACAGGAGTGGTGGCAACTGAGATGGCTGAATATAGGAAAGGCAAGTCCGGTGGAGGAAGATAGTGACACTACTGCAAAAGACTAGAAGAGTCCAGGAACTGGCATTAGAATCTTCCAAGGGTGGAATTTATGGATGAGGCTATTGTCAAAGGGAACCTATTGAAAGCTTGTATTGAGAAGCTCTGGTCACCTCTTCTGCTGTGTATATTAATGTCACCCTCCCTCATTCTTCTACTACCTGCACCACCACTGGTAGACCAAGAAATTCTCCAGATTTGGAAAAACTGTCTTAAATGAGGATAGAGTGTCAGGGCTAAAAATGAGAGGGAAGTCTTCATGGGGGACTTCATTATCTTCTCTCTTTCCCTGGCCTTGATTTCAAATGCCAGGAGCCATGACTATATATGCCATGTAGAAGACTGAAGGACTCATCACTGGAGAAATTAATAGGCTAGAGAGAAGTGCAATAAAGATCTTGCTGACCCTATGAGCAGCTCTGAGACCCAGATGACCCTATGGAACACTGGGTCTAATTGATCCTATTGGGATTGCCTCTCAAAACTGTGCTCAATTGGGTTAACTGAGCTGCGCCTTTACAATTTTATACCAGCAAGTTATTGCATTCGGGCATCTCCAGGATTGAAGCACAATGTTGGGGTGGGGGGAGCAAATCTCCCCAACTACCACCAGTCCCAGAGATGGCCTCAGCTGAGAGTTGACCTCTGCCAGTGCTCCAATAGTTGTGGTTTTGACAGCTCCATCTCTGAAGGGGACAGAAAGGAGAGGTGGGAAGAACAAGGGTCCTGAGGGGCACACTACTGCTTCCAGGCAGTAGTACTGCTTTACACACCTCTAGACTTTGATCTCTTCTCTCAAATAAAACATGTGTTTCATTATCTCTTTAGTTTATTATTATGTGTTTTAGTAACTCATTGCTCTTTTTCCTCAGGATTAGAGAATGTTAACTCTCTTATTCATTGAAACTTTTGATTACTATGGATCATTTTCATGATTGTAATTATTTTTTGGAGGTAATAAGGTTTGAACTCAGGGCCTTGTGCTTGTTAGTCAGGTGCTCTACCACCTGAACCCATACCTCCAGCCCTTTTATGCTTTAGTTATTTTTCAGACAGGGTCTTCTGTATCCTGGGGAAGGTCTTGAACTGGGATTCTCCTACCTATTCTTTCTATGTAACTAGAATAACATATGTATGCCAATATTCCTGGCTTATTTGTTGAGATGGGTCATTTTTTGACCAGGCTGGCCTTGAACTGCTCTTCTCCTGATCTCCTGAGTTGGGATTACAGGCATGAGGAATTGTACCTGACTTGATTTGAAAATTTTTATGTCAAGCTAATCTTCAATAGCTACTGGTTCATCAGAGAAAGACCTGAGGAGATATCTTACTGTGTCTGTTGTTTACCAGTATGTATTTGAGTTTGTTCTTTGCGTCTGGTTAACACAAATTTTTTTTTCTTGGTTTAAGTTCTAGCTCTGTTTTATTGTTGTTATCATGTTTGATCTAGCATTTACTTTTGGTGGTTTTCTTATTAGTTATTTGTTTGGTTCTAGGGATTGAACCTAGGGCCTCACACATGCTAGTCTTGTACTCTACCACAGAGCTCCACCATCATCTGATTATCTAGCTTTTCTGCATATCTGTAGGAGGAGATCTTTCTTTTTGGCTCAGTCCATTGTATGAACAGAAGTTCTTCTAGAAGTGTACTTAATAGCAACAAAACACTTTTTAAATAGTTAAATTTTTTTCTGTCATATTAGAAGTTACTCTGGATTTATATCAAGAATTTGCAATCACAGAAAATATATCATATGATTCTAAAAGAATAATAATTTATTTAACACAAAATTTTGAAAATAAGCCTAGCCATTACTGAATGACATCACTGCATGTGATTTCCCTGGCATTTGTCTTGATGATACAGATGGATATTGCATCACCTACATGTTGAGCATTGTAACCTAGAACATTTCTGTGGTTGTAAAATAAAAAAAAACTTTTATTTTCTCTTTTAACTTTTTTCATCAAGCTAACATTGCCAAGAGCTTTCTTGTCTGAAGAAAATCTTGGCAAAAGTAGCAATATATGAGCAATATATGGTTGAATGGGCACAGCCCTGTCAGTTTCATGAAATAAAAACTTCAGTTTAAAACTTTTCAAACTTTGTTTGTTCAAGTATTTTTTTATGGTACCTACATCATTGTAGTCCATGACTAAATTTCACGTTTGTTACAGAGGTTAAAGAAATCGTATTTTGTGTGTGCATGCATGCACGAACCATGTTGTTTGTAAATATTTTACATGTTTTATTTGAAACCTATATGCTATCCTATTTGAAAAGCAACTCCTCTCAAGACTGGGTACATAATTTGCAGGGAATAATACAGAATGAAGATGTGGGGTTCCTTGTTTCAAGAGAATTAAGAGTTTCACTGCCAGGTGGTGGTGCATGCCTAAAAACCCTGCTACTCCAGAGATCAGTAGGTGGAGATTGGGAGGATTGCCAGCCTGGGCAAAAACCTCATGACCCAATCTGAAAAATAACTGAAGCAGAAAAGAGCTGTGTGTGTGTGGTTCAGATGGCAGAGCACCTGCCTAGCAACCAAAATTTCCTGAGTTAAATCCCCTGTACTGCAAATAAAATAAATAAATAAATAAAAATAATTCAAGATGGTAACCCCAGAGCATAAAACCAAGTGCTCCTATCCCCGTCAGATCATGGGCCTAACTGACTGCACAATTCACAAGTCTCCCGTTTCCAGTCACCTCAGGAAGCTGGGAGCCCTCTCACCTTGCTTTTCTCCTTTTTCACAGCATGCTCCTTAGCATGTTTTCCTCCTCCCACTAACTTCTCTCAGCCCCAGCATCAGTCTTCTGAGAAAAATATTTTCTCTAGAGACAAAACTATGGAGAAGAGTCACTTTTACTGCTTTTCAAGGATTCCCATGGTATAAGCTTCACCTTCTACCCAAGACGACCCTAGCTGATCTTCAGTTGGTGTCTTTTGCAAACTATCTCTTACTATCACCAAGCAATGTTCACCAGGTGTCTTCTGTAAGGACAATAGCAAGACTTGCACAGACATAGAAAGTGAAGGGAGAGATAGAAGAAGAAAGAATGAAGAGGTGCTCCTCTTCCTATAACCACACAGAGTGCTTCCCAGGACCACCACTGTTGACTTCTTTTTTGAGTTAAAATTTGGTTAAGAGTCAAAAGAGGGTGGCAACACAAGCAAAAACAGATAAGTAGGATCACATCCAAGCAAAGAGCTTCTCTATAGCAAAGGAAGCAGTCAGCAGAGTGAAAAGATGCCCTCTTTGAAGAATGGCAAAAAAGATTTGCTAACCAATATATGTGATTAGGGGTTATCTTTCAAAATATATAGGGAACTCCTACAACTAAAAACTAACTCAAATAACATAACTTTAAAATGGCATGGTTGCATGCTTCTGCAGTTCTAGCAGGAGGCAAAGGCAGGAGGATTGCTTGAGACCAGGAGTTCAAGGCCAGCCTGGTCAACAGCAATATTCTGTTGATGAAGAAAGAAATAAATAAAATGGGTTAAATTTTAAATAGTTACTTCTTCAATGAAGACATACAAATGGCCAATGGATATCTGAAAAGATGATACATGTTATTAATCATAAAGGAAATGCAAATCAAAACCACAATGTAATATCACCTCATACCTATCTGAATGGCTATTATCTTTTTAAAACGTGAGAGATGAGGAGAAAAGGGAACACTCATACATTTGATGGAAATGTACAATTATGCATGAGTTAGAAAACAGTATGGAGTTTTCTCAAAAAAATTAAAAGAGTTACCATATGACCTAGCACTGCTATTTTTGTGTATTTTTTCCAAAAGAATTGAAATTAGAATCTCAAAGGGATTTTTCAAGTTTATTGTTACTTATTCACAAAAGCCAAGAAGAAGAAAAAACCTAAATGTCCATTAGCAAAGGAAAGGATTAAAATAATGTGATTTCTACACACAATGGAGTACTACTCAGCATTTTAAAAAGAAGGAAATTCCTCAATGAACTGCAATATGGATAAACCTTGAAGACATTGCACTAAGTGAATAACTCTGTCACAGAAGAACAAATGCTGCATTATTCCACTTATATCAGAGCTCTAAAACAGGCAGATTCATAGAATCAAAAAGTAAAGAAATGATGGCTGCCAGAAATGAGAAAAATGAGGAGTTACTAATCCAGAGTCATGAAATTAAGCAGGAAAGGAATTTAACGTAGGTGTCTGTTGAGCACATTGTATCTATAGTTCACAATGCCGCATTATACACTTAAAAAATATAAGGGTGGATCTCATGTTAAGTGTTTTCAACCACAATAAGAACTCAGAAGAGAAGTCTGGTGAATCCTAATGTGCCATCCACTATACACCTAATTTATTTCTTGAGAGGGCGATCTGAGAAAGAGGAGCTGCACAGAGGCAGAGGGGTGGTGCGTGCAGATGAGGGAGAGCACTGCATCCCAGGGTTTGTTTTTGTGTCAGAGCAAACGCTTTTGACCACCTGTTCAACATTCACTGGCTTGCCCTCTAGGTGCCTTTCCCAAGGTCCCTAAGTGAGGGTGGTGCCCTGCTGTGTGCTCCAACAGCAATGCCTGCAGGTAAATATCTGCAGTGGCTCTCTGAGAGGAAACACGTGATTTTAGCAGTTTCCATGGAGTAAATATTCACACCATAGTTGACATCAAGCTACCAATGTGATGTCCCTGGATGAAGAGAAGGGGGAAAAATACACAGTAGTCACCATTAGATGATAATTCCACTACACAGGTGTAATGGATGTAAATAATTTCAAGAGCACAGATAATTGGGCAATGGCAAATTTTGAGCATTTATTACCTTGGGTTTTAATACAATTAATTATAAATTTATATAACTTAATTTTTAATAATGGCTCTGTTTAATTATGAACTTGCAAAGTTCCTGGAAATTTAACAAAGAGTTCTCACATACAGTAGGGACCAGCTCTACCACTTCACTGTCCCAAAGACTCCTGAATCTATCCTCCCATGATTGATTTGAATTGCATGTTTAACTCTCTTTCTTAACAAACTTTCTTCTGATAAGGACAGAAATGTTTTGTTTACACTGTGCTGCTGAGCCAGCAATGCCTGACACACAGGTCTACAGAAATATGTTGTACAAATAAGTAAGTGAAATGAAAAAACACCTGGTCAGAAGAACCAGGAGTGGAAGCAGAACTAGGAATCTCGAGCCAGCCCTTGAGTTACTGCTCAGGATGCCACCAGCCAACTCTGTGGCACAGCTCTGTTTCAAAGGATCACTTGAACATTACTTGTTTCAATGAATTTTACAGAGTTTCAATGAATTAAGAAAGCTATAACATGCATCAAAATACCACTTTGCAAGTCTTAAACTATACAATAAGAAGGAATGCTATAACACAGTAAAGGCAATTTTGATGAATACTGGTTCTTATGTTCAACAAAAATTTTTTGAGCATCTTCCATTTCTAGGAATTATTTTAGGTACTGATGGTAAAGAATGAAAGCAATGAACCAAAGAGAAAATTTCCTACCCATATAGACCTTATATTCTAGTGGAAGGCACTGACAACAAACAAATTAATTTGTTAGTATGTAACAAAATACCAAGTAAGGGTAAATTCTAGAGGAAAATAAAAGGAACAGAGTGAACAGTGAAAAGTGGGAGGGTGGTCTGGTCACCCTTATGAGGAGGTGGCATCTTCTCAAGATGCTGGAATGACAAGAAGGAGCCATCCCTGGAATCATGAGAGGGACTGTTCCAGGCAGGCAGAATGTCTGCAGTGTACAGTGCTGTGGTAAGCTCAGACAGAGCATGCTGGTAAAACAGGAAACAGGCAAGTTTGACTGGAGTACAGTGACAGGGAAGAGTGCAGATTATTTAAGAGCACAAATACAGGGGCAGAATATGAAGCCACTAAAAATTAGAGAAAAGCTTTTGTGCACGTGTGATGCTGTTGAATTATCGAGAGTATAGTTTATAATATTCACCTAAGGATAGAGAGAGAGAGAGAGAGAGAGAGAGAGAGAGAAAAACCTCCTTTATCAACACCCTAGGGGAGTTAGTTAATATTTGCAATGCCCTGAGCAGTAATTCACATTCAGGCACTTTCATGTGGTTGCAGGACCAAAATCAGGATGCATTCCAGAGCTGTTTTCAGCAAGTGCTTCAAATATCACTATCTCCATCTCCACCAAGGTTGGTAAAATAGCATTTGGGATATTAGAAATAATCCTTCATTGCAATGGTCTGTAATAATTTACTAAATACAATTAGCTAGAAAGACTGTGTGAGCATTCTTTCCTTGCAAGAAAAGGTATAAAAGTCTAGCCAGCCAAACTGTCTCAAATTCACAAGGTTCTCGACCTTAGGACCACACGTACCTAACACCTGCATTCAATAAAAGACTCTGCTTATCTGTTGCTATTAAGTGATCACCTCATCCCATGTTGAAATGAGTGTCTTAAAATGACAAAAGACAAAGAAGTGAATTAAAACTGAATAACTGCTTTTCTGTGTTTGCTAATACCTATGCGACAGAATTCTGAACATTCCCAATGTACTACTAGGGAGTGGAGCTGTGCCAAAGAATGCATGTAACACATCGTCATCCACACACGAGTGGCCACAGGAAGAGCGCCTGAAAGCAGATAAAGAAAGAGGGGGGAATTGAGAGAGAGAGAGAGAGAAAAGGAGAGAGAGAGAAAGAGAGTGCTCACCTGTGGAGAGTGTGGAGCATTCTGTGATGTATTTTGTATTTGAAATCTCCTTTACTGTAACCACCATTAATTTTCAAAGATTTTAAAGTGCTAACTAGTAATTAGCACACAGGCTTCTGACTTCTTCATAGAATAGAGCCATGGTAAATAATAATCCCCTTCTGAGGAGAAAAGTTAGTTGAAGAACAGTATTAACACACGAGGACTGACACTTGATATAGGGCGGGGTGGGTATTCCCAAGAAGGCATGTGCTTTAGAGAGCCCTTACCCCTTCTAGAACTAAAGGCATTTCACACGCTAGTGTTTTTTTTGTGTGCAAAGTTAAGATTTGCTCACTAAGACGCTATTTTCACACTTCAAGAAAAAAACCCTTTCTGTCATTTAGGAAAGTTCAAAAGGTAAAAGCAGAATGTTTCATGACAAACACAGTAAAACAAATATTATTAAAGCATTTTTTGCACTTCTGGAATTGCTGGGTCAGGAGTTCAGGAAGGACTTTGTAGCTCTGGTTTAGAGTCTCTCACGTGAGTACAGCCAAACATTGACTGGAGGTAGCATAATGGGACATAATGAGAGACGTAAGAGAGAGGGCTCTTATGTTTCTCACAGATGCTCTCTCTCCTCTTTCTCTCTCTCATCCAGCCTGGGACAGCTGGATGATGGCCAGTCTCTCTCTCTCTCTAGCTCTCCCTTCAGGATCTATTCCTATGGTCCCTGTGCATGGGGTAGTTTTTGGACTTCTTTTCAGTATGGGGCCTCAGGGAAAATGGACAAATAATTTCCCTGAGAGCAAGTGTCCAAACACCGAATAACAGAGACAGCACCATTTTATGATCTAGCATTACAAATCACATAGTAGCACTTACACAACACTCTTGGCCAAGGTAGCCCCGCAAGCCCTCCATCTTCAAGTGAAGTGGACTCAGATACCCCCACCTTGATGGGAGTCATGTCGACCTCACACGGTAAAGAGAATACACAGGGACACAAGACATGAGTGCAACCATCTTAAGAAAACACAATCAGTGACACAGAAGAACATCCTGGTTATGCTGCACACAGACATGACATCAACACTATTGTCTCCAATACTATAGACTGGCTGGCTTAAGCAGCAGAAATTGACTTATCACAGTTCTGGAGGTAGAAAGTGTGAAATCAGAGTGCCAGCATTGTTGGGTTCTGATGAGGGTCCTCTTCCTGGTTTTATGGTTGTCTCCTTTCCATACCCTCAACTGATGAAGAAGAAAAGAAAGAAAGCAAACTCTTTTGTCTCTCTTGTAATAGATCACTAATCCTATCATAAGGGCTCCACTCTCATGATTTAATAGCTTTTTGTAGGCCTCATCTGTTCATACCATCCCACTGGGGACTATGATTTCAACATATGAATTTGGGGAAGATACAACTATGCAGTCCATAATAACATTCATATCCTATTTTGAGAAGAATCTCAGTAGTTAATATCCAATGAGTCTTCACCATGTCCCTAGCACTTACTAAGAGCTTTATATGCCTCATTTAATCCAAACAATATTCCCATGAGGTAGAGATGTCTTATTTTTCCATTTTCCCAAAGAGGAACTGAGTTTCAAAGAAATTAAAGCAATTTGTATTGGAAGACCTTTGCCAATTCTAATAGTAATATCATTAAAGTATAATAAAACATACCTGAGCGTCAGTGGCTCATTCCTGTAATCCTAGCTACTCAGAAGACAGAGATCAGGAGGATCATGGTTTGAAGCCAGCCCAGGCAAATAGATTGTGAGCCCTCATCTCAGAAAAACCCATCACAAAAAAGGACTGGTGGAGTGACTCAAGGTGTAGGACCTGAGTTCAAACTCCAGTATTGCAAAATAATAATAATAATAATAATAATATTTAAAACCAAAACCTCAATAAAAATGCCAATTGATAAAAGGAAGAATGATAAAAATTCTAAACTCTTCTTTGCATAATTAGAAGATATAAAGAATATGAAAAATAATTATGTATTTTCTATTTTTGTTCTGTTTCATTTTAATAAAATCCTGTCTAGAAATGAGCTGATGTGTTGACAAGTAATCCTCCAATGTCCTCACTGTCTAGATCTATAGGCAGACTTGATGTGAGGTGTAATTAATATTCGGAATGCCAAGCACTTCCAGTAAGCCCTACATTGGCTAGAACCTCCCCCCACCCAGCATTGGAGTTAGCCATGTTTGTTATTAACTTTATGTAGAGTGGTCATTCTTGTCACTTTTATTCATAATCATATAAGATAAATAGAAAATATAAAGAAATTAGAACTACCACAATAACTGATAAATGTTTGGGGAAAAAAATGAATCTTACTTCCTTGTTCTGTTGGGCTTCTCTCCTGGGAATTTTATTAAAGAACTCTGTCAATGAAAAGGGAAATTATTACTTCCAGCAGAATCTACTCTTGTCCTTGGGATTATATATAGAAAGAACTGTTCATAGAAAACATTTTGTTTAGAAAGTACCCTCTCTCTTATCTAAATTACCTGAGGTATAAAAATTGTCATGTGGATTTTAACATTATTCACAGTCTTAATTTTTTTGTATAATTATTAATTCTTTTTTGGTGGTACTGGGTTTTCTTGGCGGGGGGAATGGGGACTAGGCTTTGAACTCAGAGCTTCATATTTGAAAAGCAGTGGCTCTACTTGGCTCATGGGCTGGCCGCAAACTGTGATCCTCTTAATCTCAGACTCCCAGGTAGTTAGGGTTATAGGCATGAGCCATTGGCAGCTAGCATTTTCATTGTTCTTAAAACACTTTATTGAGATACAATTCACTTATATAATTCACCCATTTAATGTGTCAAGTCCAGTAGTTCTTGGCATGCTCACAGAGTTGTACAGCAAGCATCACGGTGCATTTTGAACATTACCACCACATTAAAAATAACCCAATACTTATCACCATTCTCCATTTCTCTCCCCACCCCCAACCTATTGTCATCACTTATCCATGTCTTTAGACATTCTAGACAGATTCTTAAAAATATTGCTCCTATCTAAGTAAAATTATATACCTTTTGACCAATATATTCTCATCCCCTCCTCTCTGCTCGTTTTTATAAAAATTTCAATGCAAGGAATGAATTGCTATAGCACATATTTAGAATTTGTAAAACAAACATGAATGTGAATGGAATACCCCAACCCTGTGGAGTGGGAATAGTGTTAAGATTTAGAGTTATTTAGTAAAAGAAAATCCAAAATTCTTGTCACGTATTACTTTCAATGCCTGGGTAACGTGAACAGCATAGATGAGAGTGCACAATCAAAGGTAATATATTTATACGCTCACAATGTGGGATAATCCACTAAGAGGTATATCACCCATTAATGGAGCTCCCCCTGATCCTTGTCCAAGGAGCATTTGTTGTGTCTTAATTTGTTGGTACTGTATGATTATTCCATCTCTTAACACATTGCTTAGAAATTAACTCAAATCCTTGCAGTGCCACTTACTGATTTTGCCACCATTTTCCATCCTCTGCGCAGTGGGAATTATAAAACAGCTATTCACAGAGTTGTTAAGAGAATGTAAGTATTTGATAAAAAACTGGAGGTGCAGCTCAAGTGACAGAGTACCTACTTGGCAAGTATGAAGTCCTCTGTTCAAACCTCAGTACTGCCAAAAGAAAAAAAAATTAAATACTGATTATGTTTGTATCTCTGTTGTCCACCATGACATCAGGGAAAAAGAAACTGAGACCAACCAAACAGTATTCACCAAGTAATAACTGTGTTTTCATCATTTTTTATTATAGAGAGTTGAATCCAAAAATTCCTGCTAGTGACATTTTACTTGGGCCTTAATGATATGCTTAGATATGCATAAAGGATGATATAAACACAATCAAAGATTCTGTCCCTGAATCACTCCTCGGCCTGCCTGTGTTTATTACCTTTGGCTCCTGGCCATCTTTCTCTATTCTCTTGCTTCTCTTACTTGATTTACGTTTGAACTATTTCTTGATCTGTGAATGTTCTATTGCTTTCCCAAAACTTTCACTAGCTTGCTGTTTCCTGGAACAGTTTCTCAATAATTTACTCTCCTTTGGCACTGGTCCACAAGTCCTTCCCTTCAATGCCTCCCACCAACTTTTGTGTGCCTCTTCCTGCTGTGTGTGACCCTATCTGGTATGACTCATTTCTCTCCCTGCTCAAACCAGAAAGGGCTGGCCACAAGACTGGCCAATAAGCAAACCATTATTAACCAAGATGCTAAGATAAAATGCAAAAATGATCCTTTAGTAAGGGTCATTTTGTGTAATTGTAAGATTAGGGGTAATGTCATATGTACAAATATTCTTTAGCTAAAGAAAGGTGAAAGGGGAGAAACATGGATAGACGTTACAGTATCTAAATGTTCAATAACTAATAGCTTTGAGAACTTCAACCCTGGCAAGTGTTTGAAGAGCTAAAGTATCTTATAGATGCTATTCTTGTGTAGGGAAAAGTGCAGACGTGTAAGAACCTAACAGGTATAGGTCAAATACAGATTTTTGTCACTAAAGAAAATGTGACTGGCACCTTGACCCATAACCTCTCATTTGTAAAATCTTAATAATACCTATCTTGTAGGAATGCTATAAAGATCAGAGACAGTAAAGACCAGATCCTCAATGAAAATGATTTGAGTTAATGTGTATGATTATGTTGACATTGAATTGAAAAATAAGTCCTCAAAAGGGTCACATTGAGGTGGGAGAGATTAAGGAAGGAGACATTGGAAAGTCAAGTAAATTTCTTTGGCTTATTGATGCAGGGTAAATGTGATGAACTGGATAATTTTTGTTTGCTCTAAGAAACCTTGAAACTGATTTATGAGCAACTGACAAGGTATTTCCTTTTCTCTCTGAATTTGTACCTGTACAAATTCTTACTGTAACTTAAACGAATAAAAAAAAGAAACATCATTCATAGAAGGAAAAGAAAAAAAAAAACCTTCTCAGACAACTTCCACCCACCTAGTGGTTCTGTGCGGACAAAGAGAATTTATGATATATGTCCTAAACACAAAGATTGATGGTGAAATGAATCCTACCACATTACTTACATATATTATAAAGAAAGTGCAATTTTGAACTTTTATCTGAGCTATTTTGCTAAAATGTGAAAGTCTGAAAGTAGATATCATTCTGTATTTAACATGTAGAAAAGTATTTAATGGAAAACAAAATTGCTCTGCTTTAGAAACTGAGCTGAAATCTGGGGGTTGGAGGCTAGAACAGAAGGGAAGAGAGGACTCAGAAGTTTTTGTTACGGGCTGAATTGTGCTCCCCTGCCCCACAATTCATATTTTGAAGCCTTAACCACAGTACTTCAGAATGTGACTGAATTTTAACATTGCCTTTAAAGAGGCAATTAAAGTTAAGTGGGATCATTTAAATGTGGGTGGCCCTAACTTCATCTGACTTTTTCTTTATAGGAAGAGGAGATTAGGAACCACAGAGAGATACCAGGGATGCACACGCACACAGATAAATGCTATGTGACAACACAAGGAGGAGGCAGCCATCTGCAAGCCAAGGAAAGAGACCTCAGAGGAAATCAGCTCTGCCAACACCTTGCTCTTGGGCTTCTCATTCCAAACCCGTGAGAGAATTAATTTTTATTGCTTAAACCTCCTGTCTGTGTCCTTCGTTATAGCAGCCCCAGCAGATGTATTCAGGAGATGACAAGGAAGGACAGGAGAGGGAGTAGGCAAGGCAATGACCACAAGTGGAGGCAGAAGCCCAAGGAGAGACAGCCAGTAAGAAAGAGTGGGTGGATCGCCAATGCAGGCTATGGTAGGACCATGAAGAACTACAGAAATTAAAATTTTAACTATTGGCTGGTAGTAATACAGTAATTCTACTGTGTAAGCCATAGTCTTACACAGTAGACTAATAGTCTATATATAAACACTGTGTGCTTTTGATATTCTGGTCTATGAAGGAGTCAAGGCATTGTCCAGAGTGAAGCAAAGTGATTTAGAAGGTTTTCAGCTGCAAGAAGCTAGAGGGAAGTGAAAATTAGAGCTTCAATCAGTACGGACATGAGAGAGGTAGATACCAGGGAGACATGAAGTTATTCAGGTAGCTGGTTCTGGAATTACTGCTGTGACTGGGCCATTCCGAATGAGTGCTCAGTGAGATGCTTGGCTTCCACCTTTAAGGGTCCAGAGGGACTCTGAAATGCCAGGAAAAGTGAATGCTAAGTAGACATGAAGAAAGGACAGTACAGGACAGATAGTTATCACTTGGTATACCACTTTGCACTGACTTTCACATTAAAGCAAGACAGTAAGATTGAGTACTGTGATTGAGTTCAGTAAAATAGACAGTTGGTGTCATGTAGCCAACATGAGCAGGAAAACAGGAACTTTGCTGGGCGCTGGTGGCTCACACCTGTGATCTTAGCTACTCAGGAGGCAGAGATCAGGAGGATTGCAGTATGAAGCCAGCCTGGGTAAGTAGTTTATGAGACCCTATCTGTAGAAAATCCAACATAAAACAGAACCGGTGGAGTAGCTCATGTGGTAGAGGCCTGCCCAGCAAGTATGCGGCTCTGAGTTCAAACCCCAGTACTGAAAAAAAAAGAAAACAGAAACTTAGACATGTGTTGAATCTGTTCTATATTTAATAGGCAAGAACCCAGTTACAAGCAGTGCTCCAATATTCATATTTGTTTCCAGATGTTGCCACATTATCAATAATAAATCCCCTGGTATGTTAATGTGAAAGATAATAGAAAGAATGGAGATGGGCTAAAAAGATTCTATCTTTAGCATTTTAAATACTTGAGAATCTCTGAACACACAAAATTGTCTTCTCTAACATGCAAAATGAATATGGAATGGGGCTACTCATCTTAACATTTTACGGTGGTCTACTTCAACTTACCTATGGTTTTACTTTCCCCCATTTCAGTTTCCTGAACTCAATCATAGTCCAAAAATATCAAATGAAAATTCCAGAAATTACAATTCATAAATTTTAAGTTGTATAGCATGATGAAAACTGACAGTCCTGCTTTATCCCACCCAAAATGTGAGGTTAGCACTCTGTCCAGCATATCCACACTGTGTATGCTACCCTCCTGTTAAGCATTTCTTAACCATCTTAATCATCAGATCAAATGCCACAGTATTGCAGTGATAATGGTCAAGTGGCCCTTACTTTACTTAATAATGGACCCAAAGCACAAGAGTAGTGATGGTGACCAAAGAGAAGTTATAATGTGCTTACTATAAATGAAAAAGGTGAACATTCATAATGGGAGAAAAACTGTATGCTGAGGTTGCTAAGATGTATATCTAATACAATAAGGTACTTTGAGAGAAAAAGAGACCACATTTACATAATTTTTAATATAGTATATTGTTATCATTGTTACAGTTACTATTAGTTGTTATTAATACCTTACTGTGCCTATTTTATAAATCAAACTTTAACTTAGGATGTACATATAGGAAAAGACACAGTTTGTATAAGATTCACCACCATCTGTGGCTTCAGGCAACCACTGGAAGTCTTAAAACAGGTCCCCCTGTGGAGAAGGGGTCTACTGTACTTCATTTTTTCATCTAGCTAAAGAAAGATTTCTGCATAACAAGAGTAGGATTTTTCATCAAATGACTAGATTTTGAAGAATGAAGTTTTAAAATACTATTTAATTTTGCCCCTTGCTAGTGATAGTTTCTACTATTACTACTACAAACAACTGACTTTCAAGGGCTCAGATTCTGACTTTTTTATAGTTGTAGTCTTTGTCACTTTCAATTTAGCTTTGTAGTAAAATTCTAAAGTTGGGATTTAAATGATGCAATTCTTGTCAGTTCAGCAAAATGTACACATATGCTGTGGTGAGGAAAGAGTCTTCCTGAGGCTATGCTTATGGGCAGAGGAAAAACAAAGATCTCATGAATAAGCTGTCATTATCACTTGGTCATAGGAGACTTTCCTGGACTTCCTTTTTACTGCTTAAACAGGAAGTTAAAGAGACAAAGGCTTTCTTCACAAACCTAACTTCACATATTGGGAAAAAAAAAGCAAAACTGCTTAAATCAGAACCTTCTTGATACCTTCTTCCTTAGTTTCAAGTTACTTTCCCAAAACAGGAAACTATGCTGATTATGTTTGATAAAGAAGCATGCTTTCTAAGATTTTCTAAAATAAGTAAAAATAGACATTTTTATAATAGCCAAATTGAATCTAAGCATTTTGGTGATTAATATTGTGAACAAAATCTGCTATTGCAGCACATTTATCATTGTGGTGTTATTATATATTTATCGGTTGATTTTTTTTTTAAGTTAACCTTTGCACTGGATTCAAGAAGTCAGGGGCTTTGTTTGCTCATTACAATTTCATTAGCTTAATGAATGAACTCCTGGTAATTACTAATGCATGTTAGTGTATCATATTTATCTTTTTTCCTAGAAAAATAACTAAAGTAATTATGTCATAATATTAAGACACAAATAAAATATTTCTGCCATTTCATAATTATAAACCTTAGCAGAATTAATAAATAGATTACTTTGTGACTGCTTTGGGCAGTACCTTGATTACTTAAATGATTTCTCTCCAGTTTTAGATTGCAGTGATTTTTAATACAAAGGCAAAAAGGCAAGAAATATAATAAAACTTCTTTATGATTTCCCTCAAAGTGATGGATAAAGATAAGATGCATTTCCTTCAAAAATAAGTAATTATCTTGCATTGGATTTTATATATGATTGTAAATTGACATGCATTCATAAACTTTCATATCTGTTGTGATAAACCGAAGTTTAAGTCGAAGTAGCTTTAACTAACAATGCTTTTTATCAGTTAAGCTTTTCTATTTATTTTCAGTAATTAAAAAATAGTTTCTGAGCTGGGTGCTACCTGAGATCAGCTACTTGAGAGGTTGAGATCAAGAGGATTGCAATTCAAGGCCAGCCAGGGCAAAGAGTTTGCCTGACCCCATCTCAAACAGTAGTTGGAAGCTGTAGTGTGCACCTGTCATCCCAGTGGCAGTAGGAAGCATAAAATAGGATGATCATGGTCCAGGTCAGCCAGGGCAAAAAGCAAGACCTTATCTCCAAAATACCAGAGCAAAAATTGCTGGACTCAAGTAGCAGAGCACCTGCCTAGCAAGTACAAAGCTCTGAGTTCAAATTTCTATATTGTCAAAGAAAGAAAAAAACAAAGAAATTGTTTCTGAATTTTCTGCATTGGATGACATACACTAAATGATATTGGCAAATCTACTGTGTCTGCCCAAGCAACATATTCCATACAAAGTGTTATTTCTTTCTCTTTTTTTTTTGTCAGTCCTGGAGTTTGAACTCTGGGCCGCATGCTTGCAGGCAGGCATTCTACACTTGAGCTGCTCCACCAGAACTTTTCCATGTTGAGTTTTCTTTGAGATAGAGTCTGGAGAACTGTTCCCCCAGCTTCGGACCTCCATCCTCCTGATCTCTGCCTTCCATGGTGTGAGCCATTGGCAACTGGCTCCAAGTAGTAGTTTTAAAAACTGTTTAACCAATGAAATTAAATTTAGTAGTCAGGCTCTCTTCTGGGGTCCCTGTGTAGCTGATGGCATTAGTCTCCTCAGTACATACTCAGATCTTTCTTTTCTTGTTACTTTTGTCACTCTCTCTGGAGCATTTTAACCCTTAATAAACAGCTCAGGCCCATTATTTATGTCCCAGGTTACATATCACTTCCTTAAAGAGGTTTTCTTTGATTACACCATTTAAATAATTTATTTGCAATTATTAAATCTATTTACTTGGATTCTCTTTTGTATTTTATTTCCTTTCCTCCTGTCCATATCTAACTGAGAGAGAAAGTACAGATGTTAGTTACAAGGAAAGGCACATATTTCAAATTCTATGGTAATTGAGAGGAGAAAGTTCTTTGTGGAATGACCATAAAGGTCTTCCTATTATTGCTTATACTCTCTCTACAACAAAATTAGAGATAAGGGCAAAATAGTTTCTGCTGGGTATTGAGGGGGGGGAAGCGGGAGGGGGTGGAGTGGGTGGTAAGGGAGGGGGTGGGGGCAGGGGGGAGAAATGAACCAAGCCTTGTATGCACATATGAATAATAAAAGAAAAATGAAAAAAAAAAAAAGGTTTTGCAAGACAGACATTGTTCCTTGTCACTATGATAGAAGAGGCACTGACCAGTGTGTCCATTCAGGGCAAAGAGAATAGTTGGCCATTTGAGTCCAGCATCCTCTCCTCCATCAGCTGTGTGTTGTTGCTATCTGTTTATCAAACCTCACTGCTTTTGCTATGTTCACTTTTTCCTCTCCTCTGCTCATAAACTATTGAACTTCCTGAAAAATGTGACTAATCACATTTACCTTAGCTTCTCTGAGCCCTTCACTCCTCTGAGTACTTGCAGAATGGTACAGAGTCCCATGTCAGGAAGGAGTTCAGCAGCAGTATTATGCTAGCATTTTGCTATCTAGATAAATCAAACCAGGGAAAGGCAACCATCTGGGCATTGGAGGTCTCCATCTTTCCTTGGTCCTGGACACATAATGACCAGTCATTTTAATGGTTTTTTCTCTCAACCTTGTGCTTTTAATCTAGTACTATAAATATTGTTCTATAATCAGTCAAGTTTAATAAATATTGTTCTATATACTGCATACTTGAACAGGTGGAGGTGTTACACTAACCTAAACTTGAACACATTTATAAATTGTGCCATTTATCTGTTTTCAATTAACTTGTTTGTTTCTAGAGCTCTTATATGGGAAAACCTGCATGGACCCTACCACCCATCAAAGTCATTGCAGAATTTAAAGCCTGCTACAAAATTGATATCCTAGCAATCATGATAGCAGAATAGATGACCATTCAAAAATGCAGCTGGCAGTCTTTATTGCTGGGTTTAACTTGTAAGTATGAAGATTGGAGCCACCATCTAATGCTTCCAAGCAAGGAAGAGGGAGTAAGAGAATGAAGGAATGAGAGAAAGAGAGAGAGAGAGAGAGAGAGAGAGAGAGAGTTTCTACCATAGTCTCCTATCTAAAACTATTTTTGAAAGCTCATTTGCACTTTGCATGGAAAAGGTGACGCTGCCAAAGTAGAACATGTGCTTATTTCCCTAAACAGCTCATAATTTTCCATCTGTAAAGAAATGTCATTTGACCTCAGTAAGCTAAAACCTCTCCAGAAATAGAGGGAACATAACTGAATGTTAACCACAGTTTCAGAGCTAACATTTCCCAATATATTGTTCATCTAAATGAAGTGATTTTGTCTTGCTGCAGATGTCCCAATCTCAGTCACCCTGCTTTCTTTGCTATTATAACAGTCACAATTCTCTTCTTCATGTGTCTGCACAATATGCCTTAAATAAAGAATTTCATTTCTAAAATTTTATTGTCACTTATTTGTTGAATCTCCCAGTTGTCACTGATTTTATTCTCTCCCTTTGCTTGTGAGATAAAATCAGTTATAAACCAGCATGAATTAATTCACTTAATGTGGTAAATAACTTTATATTTTGCACGAGATCTGGAATCACAGGTATCATTTCTGAGAGGTAACAACCTGTTATTTTCATTGAGTGCTTGCTGAGTTCCAGGTGCTAGAGTAAGCTTTATACACCTGAGCTCATTTAATCATCCTAACAACATACTGAAGGAGGTGATATTTCTGTCTCTTTACAATGGAGGCCCAAAGAGGTTTAAGGTGTCTCATAAAAAAGGGACCAATGCAGCCTTGGACTGAAGTAATCTGACTGAAAGAATCTTGCTCTTAACGACAATGCTATATAACTATCCCTCATTATCCGCCAGTATTGGTCCCAGGACCCAGGGTAGGTACCAAAATCTGTGGGAGATCAAGTTTTTATATAAAGTAGCATAGTATTTGCATGTAGACTAGCACATCCTTCCATTTATTTTAAATTATTTATGATAATACAACGTGAAAATAGTTGTATGCAAATAGTTGTATGGATTATTAAACAATACTAGCAAGGAAAACAGGTCTTTATGTATTCAGTACAGACACAACTTGTTTTCAAATATTTTTAATTCACAATTGGTTAAATCTATGGATGCAGCACTCCAGGTATGGAGGGCCCATTACTGTAGCAGTAATGCATCAGAATACTTCTGAAAAGCCTTGTCTTCTTTACATTTGATGCCAGAAAGCAGGGATTTATCAAATATTAATTCAAGATTTGACCTTGCCTAACAGGTCAGTTGACAAGGTCTTTAGCAGACAAAGTTGTAAATTAATATCATGGAATGCACACATTTTATACCTGGGTAGCCCAAGGCCATCAAGTTTGTACTACTGCTACCCGTTTGTCAAACTCCTTGCTTTCACTGTGAGGTTTTCTTCTACTTTGTTGGCAAAGAGTTCAGTGAGAGGTTGTGATGGTTAACATTTTCAATGTTTATAGCAGTCACCATTTCCTATATTAATTAATGATCTGTGATTTTATGCAGATCTTTGAACTGTACTAATGAACTTTTGAATTTTGAGCAATGTTTTAAGCCTCCTTTTAACCTTAAGCTACTGCTCTTCTCTAAGAATACTGCTATACTACCTGAATTTACATTATATTTCTGTTATTCTCTTCCCTATTATTGAACTCCTTTTCTCCATTTTTTGTACCATTTTTTATTCTCTTTCCCTTATACAGTCATTTTAAGAAGTATCACTCTAGAAATGATAGCATCTCCTCACCATTAAAAAAACAAATTGTGTTCACTGGGAAAATGAAGGAAAACTTTTGTGTTTTGTGATCATGCTTTTATCAGGCAAAGATTCCTGTGTATCCAGAACCTCTAGAGAAAGCACTAGGGCTAAAGGAATGGTTGTAGATTTGTTTATTTGAAATTCCCTGAACAGGATGTCAAGGAGAAAGGAATATGGATCCTTGATTTCTTAATATTCGCCTAAAAATTCTTATGCTTTCTGTATCAATTAAAGTCTAACTAGATAACTAGACATCACTTCAAGTACATATGACAGAAATAATTTATCACAGGGTATTGGTGCTATGGAAGAGGAAAGATCTGAGAAGTGAAATAAGGTTGGCTAGGCAACAATATCAGGGAGCCATTACCACACCCAAATCAGAGGAGGAAAAGGGAATATCACTCTAGCACCAAGCCTGGGATTGCAGAGTGAAAACTGGAGCCATGAGGAAAACACGGTCCTAGTTAGAGATGCTGGTAGATGCACAGAAGGAAGGAGAAGCTTCTTCCAGTCCACCTGCCACCTGTCAGTATCATTCATTGACTGAAAGTAGCCAAATGAGATAACAGAGACTTAGAAAATGCAGCCCACAAGGCCATCCCTCTGATCCACAGCCAAGCAAGAAGGACAAGAAGGCTGGATTTAAAGGCAGTCAGACTCTGATTGAATGTTTCCATCCTCTCTTCCACTTGCTTGTGGCTACACATAATCATACTTTCCTCATCACAGTCTTGTTAATCCAAAACTCAGGAATTTTACAACTCATGTGGTAACTGCTCAGTCATCTAATGATAGTACGGTATGGGGTTAAGCTACAAGGAATAGTGTGTTTAAAAGTGCAAAAGAAAATCTGTTAGATTAACATGCAAAGGACCTTGACACAAATGCATTGTACTCTGTGACATTTATTGAAATGTAGTTGCAGACTGTTTCCTTATTGAGTTTTGCTTTTCCGCTTTCCTGGAATACGGTCATAAAGCCACATTTGGCAAAATTATATTGGCAAATCACATTCTACCAAATTATATTATTTCTTCATATTCCCACAAAGATATTTCAATGACTATTTCAGAATAATAGAAAAGATAATAAAGACTAAAAAAAAAGTAACATTCAAATTCTTAAAATTTTTTAATTTCTTAGTTTTTAAAAATACTCTTGTCTTAAGCATTAATTGTATCCTGTTATTTTCAAAAACATGCGGACATGTTAGACACATACACACACACACACACACCCCACACACACTCTCTCTCTCTTACTAGACTTTGGAAGCTAAGAGACATTCCCAGTAATTTTATCTGTTTTTACCAGATTTGGCTCTTTCTTGGGTTTAGTTACCCTAAAAACTCCCATAACAAGAACTACCAATAACAAAAAGCCTTTGTGCTACTTGAATGTGAGGTTGTAACCTTGTTTGATTTTGTATCTTCACCATCTGGCATGATGCCTCACACCAAACAGGAATTCATAAGTATTTTCAATGGATTAGTCCTTGGATTGAAAAGCTAAGAAGGAGGATCTTGGGATAGCATAAAAAGTAATGAAGTAGGAACTGATGACATTTAATTCTGTTCAAAAACCCCACACTGCTCTTATTATTGCCAAGAGAATAGTGTTGACAAATAGAATAAGGACATCTAGTTAAGTTTGAATTTCAAAGAAATAACAATTTTGTAGTGCAAGTATGTCTCAAATATTGTATGCATAAGAACATACACATCTTGATCGTTACATACCTAAAGTTCAAATTTAACCTAGCGTTTCATATTTTTATTTGGTAAATCTGCTTTAGGGCTGAGCATGGTGACTCGTGTCTCTAATTCCAGCCTCTTAGGAGGCAGAATCCAGGAAGATAACTGTTTGAGACCAGCCTGGGCAAAAACATTAGTGGACTTATGTCAACAAAAGAGCTAGGAGCGGTAGTCCCAGCTATATGGAAAGCATAAGTAAGGGGACTGTGGTCCAGGCTTGCCTGGACAAGAAACTGGAACCCCTACCTTAAAATAACTAAACCAAAAATGCTCGGGGTGTGGCTCCAGTGGTAGAGCAGCTACCTAGCAAACCCAGTATCATAAAAAACTCTGCTCTATTCATTTGATCCTTTACTTATTTCTAAACTAAATTGATTTACTCAGAAAAATTACTAGACATTTAAAAATATTGTTTATAAGGATGCTCCATACTGGTTTCTCCACCAATACTTAGGTAACCTCATTGGATGACTGCTTCCATCCAATATGTCTGCTCATCAAGCAATTTTAAAAACCACAATAAAATATAAAATTGTACTTAATCCTATGATTTGAATGCTTTTCCCTCCCTCAAAATTCATGTTGCTAGGTAGCTGCTCTACCACTTGCCCGCACCAAGAGCCCTTTTGGTTTAGTTATTTTTAAGGTAGGGTCTCCAGTTTGTTGCCCAGGCAAGCCTGGACCATGATCCCCTTACTTATGCTTTCCATGTAGCTGAATGACAAGTGAGCACCACCACTCCTAGCTCATTTGTTGACATGGAATCACACTAACATTTTTGCCCAGGCTGGTCTCAAACAGTTATCTTCCTGAACTCTGCCTCCCAAGTAGCTGGAATTAGAGACATGAGTCACCATGCCCAGCCCTAAAGCAGAAAAATCTTGAATGTTCAGGAAATCTTGTAGTTAAGTAACTACATACCATTGAAAATCTTTTATCTTGTCCAACTTTATATTTACTTTCTCATGGTATTGAAAAGAAAACAGAGAGCAAGATTAAACTGAGAAACTTTGTTTATAGCCAATCAATCACCCTCCTATATAAATGTACTCATTGTTAACAATTAAATGTGCATCTTAAGTAAAAATGCAATTTTTACTGCATTCTACAAAGGCAATCTACATGTTTAATGCAATTCCCATCCAAATCCCAATGACATTCATCACAGAGATTGAAAAATCTACCTTAAAGTTCATTTGGAAACACAAGAGACTGCAAATAGCCAAGACAATACTCAGCAAAATGAGCATTGCTAGAGGTATCACAATACCTGACTTCAAACTATATTACAAAGCAATAGCAATAAAAACAGCATGGTACTGGCACAAAAACAGACATGAAGACCAGTGGAACAGAACTGAGGACCTGGATATGAATCTACACAACTATGCCCACCTTATTTTTGACAAAGGCACTAAAAATATCTGATGGAGAAAAGACAGCCTCTTCAACAAATGTTATTGGGAAAAGTGCTTATCTGCCTGGAGAAAACTGAAACGATCCATGTTTATCACCCTGTACTAGTATCAACTCAAAATGGATCAAGGACTTTAATATCAGACCCAAAACTCTAAAGTTGGTACAGGAAAGAGTAGGAAACACTTGAAGTAATAGGTATAGGCAAGGACTTCCTCAATAGAACCCCAACAGCTCAGAACTAAGAAATAGCATAGACAAATGGGACTTAAAAACTAAAAAGCTTCTGCACAACAAAAGAAATGGTCTCTAAACTGAAGAGACCACACACAGAGTGGGAGAAAATATTTGCCAGCTATACATCAAAGGACTGATAACCAGAATATACAAGGAACTCAAAAAAGTAAACTCTCCCAAAATCAGTGAACCAATAAAGAAATGGGCAACTGAACTAAACAGAACTTTCTCAAAAGAAGAAATTCAAATGGAAAAAAAGCACCTGAAAAAATGTTCACCGTCTCTAGCCATAAAAGAAATGCAAACCAAAACCAAACTAAGATTCCACCTCACCCCTTTAATGATGTTAGCCATCATTAAAAACACCACTAACAACAGGTATTGGCGAGGATGTGGGGAAAAAAGGAGCCCTGTACGCTGCTGGTGGGAATGCGAGCTAGCACAACCACTCTGGAAAAAAATTTGGAGGTTTCTTAAAAAATCTAAACATAGATCTGCCATATTATCCAGCAGTCCCACTCCTGGAAATATACCCAAAGGAATGCAACACAGGTTACTCCAAAGGCACCTGCACACCCATGTTTATTGCAGCACTATTCACAATAACCAAGTTATGAAAATAGCCAAGATGTCCCAGTACTGACAAATGGATTAAGAAAATGTGGTATTTATACACAATGGAATTTTACTCAGCCATGAAGAAGAGTGAAATCCTATCATTTGCAAGTAAATGGATGGAACTGGAGAACATCATTCTGAGTGAGGTTAGCAAAGCTCAGAAGACCAAAAATCATGTGTTCTCCCTCATATATGGATTTTAGATATAGGGCAAATACAACAATGTGGTTGGACTTGGGTCACACGATAAGGGGGAGAACACACATGGGAGGTGTGGGGATAGCTAAGAAACCCAAAACATGAAAGTATTTGATGTCCCTACTGCAGAAGAACTAATACAGAAACCTTAAAGCGACAGAATTCAATGTGAGAAGGGGGCCAGGAACTAGTGAAAAGGTCAGGCAGAGATGAATGAACTTGGGATGTAACACATTTGTACATGGAAACAATGTTAGGAATCTCTCTGTATAGCTATCCTTATCTCAGCTAGCAAAAATGCTTTGTTTTTCTTATTATTGCTTGTGTCTACTTTTCAACAAAATTAGAGATAAGGGCAGAACAGGTTCTACCTGGAAGCAAGGGGGGTTGGGAGGGAGAGGGAGGGGGTGGGGGGTAGGGGGGAAAAATGGCCCAAACAATGTATGCACATATGAATAAAAGAATAAAAAAATGTGCATCTTCCCCATCACTTTGTATCCATTTTCATACATGCATATATATATAAACACATGTTCTTTATTATTTTTAAAAACTGTATCATATTTCACTTATTACACTGAGATTTGCATGCTCATATTCTCATTTAAAAGTCTTGGATCTCTAAAATCACTTTTATTTACTTAACTTTACTAAACAGGTAATACATTCACGTTAAGATGAGCTGACTTTAACACATAGTCTCCTATAATCTCTTATAATCCTTCCTGTGTAATTCTCTCCCCATGAATATGGCATGGCTTACCTCTTATTCTGGGGACTAGAATATGACAAAGGTGACAGAATGACACTTCCATGATGATGTTATATAAATTTTGACTTCTAAGTTACTGTCACACTCCTTCTATTATCTTTTTGGCTTGCATGATTGATGAAGCAAGTTGGCAAACAAGAGAAGGGAGGACTCCAGACAACTAGGAACCAAGATCTGAGGTCCACCAGTCTTCAAGGAACTGAATCCTGCAGACAACTATGTAAACTTGGAAGCAGAACTCACAGTCAAGTCTCTGGATGAGACCCCATCCCTGAATGATACTTCAACACTAGCTTTCTGCAAGACTCTGATGAAAAGGACCCACACCTGCACTCCTGCCCCTCAGACACTGAGACTGCATGTGTATATTATTTTAAACTGCTAAGCTTGTGATAATTTGCTATTCAGTAATAAATAACTATTGCACACATGATTCAAAAAATAAAAGCTATTAATGTTATTTTTGTAAAAAATTTAAGTCTCTATTCCATCTTGTCTCTAGTTAATCAGATCATTTTCCGCAAAGTAAACCTTACAAGAATTAATTCAGATACTCAATCTGAGGGCATTTTAAATTTTCAAAGGACAGTATATATGAAAGTATTTTATATTTTATTTTCATTTAAATTCCTAGATATACAAATTGCATGGAGATCTTCAAGTTAATGACAGTAATTTTAGAATTATCTCCTAAGGAAATGGCAGAAAAATTGTTTTAGTTTTATCATCGCTGTGACCAAATACCTGACAGAAACAACTTAAGGGAGGAATCATTTATTTTAGCTCACAATTTCAGATGATAGTCCTTGACTCCATTGATTCTGGGCCTGTGGTGAGCAAGAACATCATGGTGGCAGGAGCGTGTGGTAAAGGAAGTTCTTTACTTCATGGTAGATAAGAAGCAGAGAAAAATGAAGAAGCTGAGGACCAGACATAACCTCCAAAGTGACACTACCAGTGCCCCACCTCCTTCCCACCTCTGAAAGTTCCTACCACTTCCAAAAATATCATCACAGCTCTTCACCAGGCATTCAACCCATGAGTCTCTAGGGACCACTTCATATTCAAATTCTATCAGTGACAGACAAGTATCAGTTGAATTATAGTTCAGATTTCAGATGTGGCAGAAATTCCAAGTACATTAACAAGATTTTGTATTATGAGCCATTGCTTATAACCATAAAAGGACCCAATGATACTTAAGTACCCATCCCAAATATCTTTGATGCAGTGTCCTATGGAGACTGTAATGCAAGACATTATAGACTGATAAAAGCAAAGCAGAAAGCATTGTATTGCATGGCTCACAGCTAAGCCCATACATCAGACATAACACAGAGTATACTGTCCTTCACTTCTTAAAAAGGACCTGATGTAACTAGAGGGTCAGAACTAGCACAGAGGACTGACTGACCTACTAGAGTTTAAACATAGACTAAAAGAAAAGCTATTTCATCTGGAACAAAAGGGGACAAACTTTTCCTGTAGAGATCCAGAGAGTAAATTTTTTTATTTTGGTTTTACAGGTCATATGGTATCTGTCATGACTACTCAACTACAGTAGAATTAAAGCAGTCATAGACAATGTATAAATGGAAAATGTGGCCATGTTCCAAAAAAAAAGAATGCTAATATTTGGGCATGATTTGTCCCCCAAGAATCCATGTGTTAGAGGCTTGTCTTTCAGTATACAGGGATTGGACCCTGTAAGAAGTAAGGCCTAGTGGGAGGACATTAAGTCATTGAGGGTGTACTCTGAGAATAATTTTGAGACCCTAAGCTCTTTGTGGTTTCCTAGTTCAAGTCATGACTTCTTACTCCCATACTCATTCCTTGTAGCATCACCCACTATGATGTGACTCAGCCTAGAGGGTCCTCACCAGAATTGAGCTGATGTGGGCACCATGTTCTTGACCTTCCCAAACTATGAGCTAAATCAACTTTTTAATTTAAACAGCTAGGCTGTCTCAGTTATTTTGTCATGATAATAAAAAAAATTGCCAATACAATCTTTATCTACCAAACTAAGTTCTAGATGGATTTGGCCAAGAACCACTTGACTTATGATCTAGAAAGGCAAAGACAAAAGATGCATGATGCTGAAATCTTTCAATTTGGCACCTGATTGAAAGCTTAAAGACATTAGAAAAGACCCCAGTGCCTCACAATGCCTATGCAAGTACCGCTTTCTAGTACACTTATTTTAGTCAAAACTTCTGCTCTAATCGCCACTCTTTGTGATTTTTCCATAACATAGATGGTCTTAGAGTCAAAATGATTCTGCGAACAGAGAGCTACCCCTTCTTTCCTAAATGTCCTACCTCCCTACCATTCCTTTTCCAACAGAGAGATTCTAAGACTGAAATCACAGTACTAGATAGAAAGATCTCTTTTTAATAAAAGCCTCTTCTTTTTAAAAGATGTGTTTTGAGTGCTTGAATATTTTAAATGCATATTTTTAAATTATGACAACTGAAATGAATGTTTTTTAAGCATTTAATAAGATATTATGTTCTTTCAAAGCAACTAAAATTAATAGTATAAGCCAATATGTAGAACTAGGTGTCTTATTTTTTATGCAATCACTATAAAGTTTGTTGAATTTTCTAAATTCTTTTTCCAAATTCTTCAACTTTTTATTACATAATTTATGTTTCACAAATATTTGTAAAAAAGTACTCAAGTCCCTTAAGTGAAAGAGCTATGGTCTGGAACACTAAAATAAAAGCTTCATTGATTTTTATTTCCTGGTCTTCTTCCTTCTGCCCACCAGATTAATACTTGGGATAGAAGCTAGGATTATAAAAAATTAATCAGTTACTCAATTTTATAGAAATACTGTGAAAGAAAATTGTTTTAGATAAATAGATGTGCTATATTAAGATTTTTCTTTTTCCTCTCAAAAAAGAAAAAGTAAAATGCTTTTCATTAATTTATATACCAAACAAAGATTGTAAGATTTAAATGAAAGTCTGTCAATCTTTTCTTTCTAAATTCAGAATACTAGCATTTCTAAGATTTATAAACTGTATTCTTACGAGACTAAGCTTAGTGAAACAAAACGTATATTTTGAAATCAGTTTAAGACATTACAATTTTGTTTGTGTCAAACCAACTCTCACTAAACAAAAATAAAACTGAAATCCCAGTCTGAGATGCTCTGGAAATGTTTAAGAGCAGAAAAAGACAACTTTCTGACCCCAGCCTCTACTTCCTCCCCCAACGCAGACAAGTGGGTGTTCCAGCTCTGCTGATATGCCACACACAACCTCTTTTGTTGCTCCATCAAGAACTTTGGCTGATCCCTTGGCCAAGCTATGACCCACAGACCGAAAGTCTTCCTATGATTAGGGAATATCAGTGAAATGCACAGGAAAAAGTCAAAATTCCAGCATTTAACCATAAAGTTTCTAGCCTAACATACTGTTTCCTCTAATTATGGCCATCCCCGTATTAGGATGACACAGTTTTAAAATTTATAAACTTTCCCCAAAATTACTACCTACACAGTATTTGATCTGGTGAGAGAAAACTAAGACTAAAATTAATCTCTACTCCTATGTGGGTAGAATAGTTGAATGGAATAGAAGTTAATCAAAACTTGTAGAGAACATGACATTTAAATTTTCAAATATTAACAATAGGTTGATTTTCACTCCATCTCTACCTGTTACTATCTGTCTTTGACAAGACCAAAAAAGCAAAAAGTGTCAAAAATCCCCAAAACTTGTAGTCTAACTAAGAAATAAAAGCAAATGGTATTGTTGCTTGGCATCAATTGCAAGATCACTTTGTTACTTAGTGTGAGATAATGTAGCCTCTCTCTTCTGAGGGCAAGCTAAATTAACAATATTTAATTGAGTTTGTGCTATGGGCAACATAAAAGTCAGGTTCCTGATTTTCAGCATTGGACACTATCTACTAAAACCTGAATCAAAGCTGATTCATCTTCTGGTAGCAGAGGGAAAATAAAAAAACTAAATCAAGAGAAACTTGCTATCCTGATCACTTATCACATTTACTGATACTGCAAACTATCTTCTTGTGGAATTATATAAGTTACATTCTTATTATATAAAATAATCAGCACCAAATGAACATATCTGTCCTCACATGAACTTATTCTGGGTCTTAGAAATGAGGAATCAAAAATTAGTAGAAATATTTAAGTATAATATTATGACACCAAAACTTAAAATAGCCTAGTGATCTGGAACACAGATGCCAAAAGTCAAAATCTATGGATTAACAATATTATTTGTACAGTATTGTATTAGTTAAGATAACATTTGCTATTTAATGGCTATCAGGTACTTAAAGCAATAGAAGCATATTCCTCAGTCATATAATATCCAAAACCAGCTCCTGAGTCAATAGAGAGAACAGGACTAAGGAGGACAGCTTAAACTGTATCCTCTTTGGGGCTCTGCCCTCCAAAAATGCTTCAGAGTACTCTTCATTTGGCCAAAGGGTGAAGAAGAGGACTATGGAGGCACTTCAGTCTGGAAGTGGTTTACTAATTTACATTTCATTGGTAAGAACTTGTCACATGGCCACGTCTAGATGCAAAGAAGTTGGGAAAAGTAGTCTCAGCTAGGCAGCTGCCTGCCAGTAACTGCTGAAGAAGACAAAGTTTTGATGTACAGCCAGCAGCACCTGCAATAGTTATTATGGTAGGTAAAATAAGGAATTCAAATGTAGTAAGACATAACACTATGAAATTTGCCTTTCTAGATACGTGGTACCTGTTAAAATATGATAAGCAATTCACTCAAAGTTTACAGAATCAAGACATAATATTTTAAGGTCATTGTATGTTATCTATTCAATATGAAGCTAATTTAGTAGTCAACAATCAGGAGTGCGTTTTTCCTTGGTGATTCATAAAGACTGATGTTAGCACGCATGCATTGACATTCCTTCACACCGCATGGTTCATGACTCTTGCATTATGTTAGCTAAGTGGTCAGCACATATGAAAAACAAGCTTTTACATTTTTATCTGATGTGAACTTGTTAGAGATAAAACTATTCATTTTCTTTATGAGATTTCTTTCATTGTAACATAGCTTTTGTTGTACACTTAATTGGTTCTTACTCTGTTTTAGCCACGTTTGGTCAGAGTTGTATGCTGATTGTTTTCATTCATAGCTTAGAAGTTGGCCTTTGACCAAACTTGGTTGATAATAATAACAATTGTAGTATATTTTAATGGAATGCCTATAATGTACAAGATTTAAAAATATAAATTATAATTCCTAACAGCTATGTGAGTTGGGTATCATGAGATTCTCAACTGAATGTGTATCAGCATCCCTTTGGAAGGTTTTCCTCATCCCAGGGGGTAAAACTAATCACTTCCTTCTCTGAGCCCCCATTGACTGAGATATTTTCACAATGAGTGAATAAAATCAGTTCAGTACATGTGATTGGCACAGTAAATGGCTTTGGTTATCATTATCTGAAAAAATTCCGGTCATAATACCAAACCCATATAGCAGTTAGGCATTTTAGACATAATGCACATTTTAAAAACTTGTATATCATAGATATTTCATAAAAATATGTACAATTTTAAATATCTCTCTTTTTAACAAGCAAAAGCAGAAATCTTGGCTTTTTTTTTTAACCATAGATAAAGGTAAATATAAGGGCATAATTACAAGGACATATGTCTCAGGGAAAAACAAGCAGTAGAAAGTGTGTTAAGTATGAAATGAGTAGAAAGAGGGCAGAACTTGGTCACAAACATAGATTCTGGATAACTCTTGAACAACTTCATGGCTGCAAAGTGAAATTGATCAGTTTTCTAGACCAGTGGCATCCACAGATGCTTGGAATTGAAGAGGTTCTGAATGTGGGAAAGAAAAATTTAAAAAGATCTCCAGGTTATGGTCAGATCAGATTTGCCTCCTTTTTTTTGGCAATCCAACTGCCCCCTAAAACCACAGAAGACATTTTCCAGGAAAGAAACAACCAGCCTTTCGGTTTCAGTCTCCCACACTTGGTGTAACAGAATCTGACCCATGTTGAGAAAACGCCTCTAGAAAATTTATATTGTGAGAGGTAAGGATAAAAATTCTTAGCACATGGGAGACTGACTTATTAAAGTCATTTGTTGGGAGTGATTTCCACACTTTTACAATTTTTATTTTTACTTATATTACTATAATATTCAGTGATTTTGTCTGATCAAAACAGTAAAACATGACATTTTATTTGAAAACATCCTAACTGTTCAACTTTCATCTGTTTATTTGTCTACTAATCCATTAGAGATACTGTTTTTATTAAAACCTCCCATTTCTGCATTGACAAATGAGACTACATGAAATTAAAAAGCTTCTGCACAACAAAAGAAATGATCACCAAATTGAAGAGACCACCCACAGAATGTGAGAAAATTATTGCCAGCTATACATCTGACAAGGGCCAGAATATATAGGAAGTTCAAAAATTTAATTCTCCTCAAAATCAATGACCCAATGAAGAAACAAGCAAATGAACTGAACAAAGCTCTTTCAAAGGAAGAAGTCCAAATGGCCAAAAAACACATAAAGAAATGAAGGTCAATACCACATAAAGATTCTACTATGTTAGAATGGCTATCTAAGAACACAAACAACAACAAATGTTGGTGAGGATGTGGGGTAAAAGAAACCCACAAACACTGCTGGTGGGGATGTAAATTAGTACAACCACTGTGGAAAACAATATGGAGGCTCCTCAAAAAACTAAAAATAGAACTGCCATATGATCCAGCAATTCCACTGCTAGGGATATACCCGAAGGAATGTAAGTCAGGTTACAACCAAGGCACCTGCACACCCATGTTAATTGCAGCACTATTCACAATAGCTAAGCTATGGAAACAACCAAGATGTCGCACTACTTATGAATGGATTAAGAAAATGTGGTATTTATACACAATGGAATTTTATTCAGTCACAAAGAATGGAATTTTGTCGTTTGCAGGTAAATGGGTAGAACTGGAGAACATCATCTTAAGTAAATTTAGTCAGGTTCAGAAAGCCAAAGGTCACATGTTTTCTCTCATATGTAGAATATAGACCCAATAAAATCAAGCAAAATTATGAAAAAGGTCACACTAAGAGGAGGCCACATATGAAAATGGGAGGATAAAAGAAGGAAGTTAATAAGGTGAATATGGTTGATGAACTTTCTCTACAAGAATGCATATATGTATGATATATTTGATATAATGTAAGAACCCATGCAAATGTCACAATGTACTCCCACACATCACAACAATAAAGGGAAAAAATGCATCTAGAATTTTAAACCTGTTGAAATCACCATAAGAAGGAGACTAAGATAGAAAGGATAAATACAGAGATGAACCAATTTGAGTTATAATACATGTATACATGGAAATGTCACAAGGAAACTCCCTGTATAGCTATCTTAAACAAACAAAAATGTCATTTTAATTTTTTTACAAAATTGGAGAACAGGAGGGCAGAACAGGTCCTGTCTGGGAGGTTGGTACCAGTGGGAGGGGGAGCATATGGGGAGAGGTTGTAGGAGGGTGAATATGGTGCAAATACTGTGTATACACATGTACAGAAATGGAAAAAAGAGACCTGTTGAAACTATGCTAGGAATGGGGGTTAGGGGTATAAAGGAGAATGATCGAAGGGGTGGATTCAAGTATGATATATTTGATATATTGTAAGAACTTTTGTAAATGCTACAATGTATTCCCAGCACAATAAAAAAAAATTAAAAAGCTGGGCACTGGTGGTTTATGCCTGTAGTCCTAGCTACTCAGGAGGAAGAGATCAGGATAGTGGTTGGAAGCTAGCCTGGGCAAATAGTTTGTGAGACCCTATCTCGAGAAAAACAATCACAAAAAAAGGGGGTGCAGTGACCCAAGATGTAGTCCCTGAGTTCAAGCCCTGGTGCTGCAAAAACAAAACAAAATAAAAAAGCTCTCCTTTCTAGCTAATTTGAACTTCTCTTACTTCTAATTTCATCTATATTTAAATAACTGTTTGGTTTTCTTACTCTAACATCAACATTTTATTCCTTATAAGCTCAAAAAAAATAGTGTAAAATCACAAAATTTACTGCTGAAACTGGCCTTAAAAATAATACAGGTTAACTCTGTCAAGGAACCTGAGACTCAGACAAATGAAAGGGTTTTCCAGTGCCCCAAAGAAAAGTAGGGAACAAAGTGGAAGACTATCTAAGCTCTCCATAATCTTCATGCCATTTTGGTATGTATTTATCTTTTTAAGAACACAGCAGGAGATGTAGCTCCTTGGATTTGATATTAAATGCAAATGTCACATACAACTACCATAGGACTAAGCATTAGTAAGCCAGTGCTTCTTCATTCACTTGTTCCATCAAACATTCATTGAGAAGGGGAGAGGAAAAAGGAGGGAGAAAAAAAGGAGAAGAAGAATGAGAAGAGAAGGAGAAGAAGAGGAAGAGGAAGAAGAGAAGAGAAAAAAAGCTGTATCCTTGAGTACTGGCAAAATATTAGACAGAAGTACATGAGATATACAGTAGATTCAAGCACAATGACTGTGCATTGTATTCATAAGCAAAAATTACATGCTCAGAATTTGTTGTTTAGATGAAGGACTGAGTAGGCGATCAGATCAGCAATTTATTGAGCACTTACTCTGCAACAATGAAGCTTTTTTTCATTGGTTTTAAATTGAAATTAATGTTCACTAAGTGGATAAAAGGGTTTATTGTGTTTTTTATTCATATGTCTGAAATGTCCGAATTTCATGTCTGATATTGAAAATAACATCCTCTTATCTTCTACCTTTGTTTACTCTCCCTGGTCAATAATGCCCTTTTTGCATGAGCTATACATGATGCATATTGCATTGGGTTTCTGACTAGCTCTAATTCTCAACTTCTCTATGACAGACTAGTGATGTTACCAAAATAATCAGACATGTAAATTTTCTTATGATATGAGAATTTTCCTGTAATTCAGGGAATAAAACAATAATCTTTATGTATTTCCTTATGTCCTCTCATAAAGTCTATATTTTAAGATCACAAATCACTCTTTGTGTTCCAGTTTCACAGCAAAATTTCTTCCTTTCCAAGGAATTGGGGCATTTTAACCTCTTGATTATAACAACCAACCACGATATTGGTATGCCTCTCCTGAGCATATATCCAAAAGAATGTAATTCAGCATATAGTAAATATTCCTGCACATCCATGTTTATTACAGCACTATTCAAAATAGCTAATTGGTTGATGTGCCCATCAACCAAGGAGTAAAACATGTGGCATATATATAGTGGAGAATATTCTTCTTCCAGAATAAAGAATGAAACTATGTCATTTGCAGGAAAATGGATGGAATTGTTAAGAGAGATAAATAGACTCAGACAAATATTTCATGCTTTCTAACATATGTGGAATCTAAACATATATACTTATGCATACATTTGACTATATACATGTATATATATCTATATGTATATGTCATGAATAAATGTAAAAGGGGGCTGTTTGATGAAAGGAACAAGTGGGGAGGGGAGGGCAAAGTAGAGTGTGATGTGGAGGTGAATATAATCAAAGCACATTATATACATGTATGGAAATATCACAATGAAAACCCTTTGTGGAATTAATATATGCTAATAAAAAGGAAGAAAAGAATGGAAAGTGGAAATATAACAGATCAAGACTCTCTGGTTTACATCATTTAACATGTTAAATATAACAGTTGGAAAATCCTGCTCAAAGAACATGTCAGTGGCATATTTGAGTACAGAAAGCAACAAATGTGCACCTCCTTAAGTGTCAGAATGGCACACTGTCCATTCCATGCTTGGCAGAATTGCCTCTCATTACAAATCTCTTTATGTTCTCCACTCTGAAGTATCCCAGACACATTCCTTAACCATGAATTCACAAGGCTTGAGTCTGAGTGAGACCTGGGAATTAGTAAATCTTCAAGTGAGTGAGTCCTTCGAGGGGAAAGACACAATTGTGTCAACCTGGGATTGCTGAAGGCATCAACAGAGCAGAACAAGAATGCTTTGGTTTCTTGCTCTTGGGTCCTGATTGTGTATCAAGTCATTGTTGGGAAATACTTGCTTCCCTGGCATTCCAAGAAATGGAGGACTCCATAGATGCGTTTTAGTTTTCTCATGAAATACACGGATGTTCTGTGCTAGAAAAATAAAATTTGTAGACGCAGATGGTGATCTGAAATCCTTTTCAGAAATGCTGCCATCGTGTGGCACTTTGGAAGAGTCCTTTGAAGGGTCATATGGTTCACACAAGATGGCTGGACTCCAGCAAAATCTATTCCTATAACTCTCTAATTCATATTGAATCATTCCCGTGGGCACCAGAATAAACTGCAGTGAATTCTGTGGAAATCTTTTTGTTTTTAGAGTTTGTGGATTTCCTGTCACTAAGTTGAAAACATGACAAACTTATGTGGGCAATGTGCTTAAAGAGAGAAAAAAAAGTTATTACAAGCACAAATAAGATTACCTAGTCTGCAACTTTATAACCTGTGTGATGTATATGTTGTAGAGATAGGTAAGCACTGTTTTCAGTATTAAATTGTGTGCTGACACTCTTCAGACCAGCAATATCAATTCATTTGGGCATTATTCCCTACCCACCAAATGTTCATAAAACCTATGGATTACTTATACTCTTAACACTGCAGGAAATATTGAAGGCAATATTTGGAAATAGGACTGACAACTTAGAACTAATATAACAATAGAGTGATTTATCTGTAATCTCCATTCACATGGGATTCTTACCATGGAAGTGTGAGGTAAATAAATAATGTACTCTCTATGTCACAACTGAGGAGGGTAAATGAAGAAGGTAAGTAACCTCAAGACCATGCTAAATATTTAAAACAGACCCAGAGCTCTGTTACAATTGAATTCTGCTCTAATATTCAGAATTCACCTGCAATTGTCTCTCATTCAAATGCTTTTTATATATTCAGGAAAGTTTTGTTAATACAGACATTACTGGTTTTTTTTTCTTTCAATTAGGTTGCCAATCTATTTATTCTAAGAGAAAAACTACAAAAAGACAATTCAGAAATATAGTGTATTCCTTTAGAGATGCATAAATTACTCTTTAATGTACATAGTTTAAAGATCTTACATCTTTGCTAGTCCTAATAGCATATTCTATTTAAAGGTATTACAAATCAGAACTACATGTTACCTTTGGTTCTTAAAATATATATGATACATAGAGCTGTAACTGCCAAGTACTATTAGATCACATATATTAATTAATAACCTTCGTAGCAACTCTGAAGACAGGTAATAGTATGTGCATTTTACAGATGAGGAAAGAAGTATAGGTAGGCTAGGAGATAATCCCAAGGTCATGGTCACACAGGTCATGAGTGAGAGTGGAATTGAAAGCCACAGTGTGGTTCCTGAAGCTTCGATTTCCAGCAGGAGAGTAGCAGGAATTTCTCTGAACTCATTGCCTGACAAAGCTCATAGTCTTCAATAATCATGACAGAGGTAAATGTGATTGCAGGTATTTTTGTCTGTAACATAAACTCCCCCCGCAATTCACCCTATTTAATTTCATTGATTTACATTAGTATTTTTCTACTAACTCAGAAACTATAAATAAAACCTTTATATTAACTATTTAATCTTCCCTTTTTATGGACCCCAAAGTGTTCTTACAGGATGCTTAGTGCCAATTTCATAAATAGAAAAGCTAGTTAATGATATTGTGCATAACTATGTTTTAACTATAGATGTGTGTATGTGTGTGCATGCGTGTGTGTGTGTGTGTGTGTGTGTGTGTGTGTGTGTGTGTGGTTGTTTTCTTTCAACCACAAAACCAGAGGGGGAAGTGTAGGAGCAGGTGGGCTGGGCAGTGGCAGAAACCTCATGACACATCACTCCGCCTCCCTGTGTTGGTGGAGAGTGTCTGGCAGCATTTAAATTCTGGGAGGTCTGGGCTGTCAGCAGCAAGAAGAGGCAGGGAGCACAGCATCCTCTGGCACTGGACTCTCTCTGGCCAGTTGCAGCCTTCTCAGCAGACACCCGCCAAGGTAAGCCTACCCTTGGCTACTGTGTGGCTGTGCGTGCCCTCAGTTAAATTTCATGGGGAAGTCCAAGGTGTAAAATGATAATTTTAGCTGTAGAGCTGTTAGTCAGATTTCAATTGTCCTAGTCTTTTGAATAAGCAGGTCGGGTACATTACAGGTCTCCTAGATCAAAGCTTTTCAGGTATTTTGAAAGCCAAATGAACATAAAACTTAAAAATATTTCCCGTGGGCCTTCAGAAGGATAGAAACTCCTGCTTCCAATCAGAAAAAAAGGTAAATTCTATGTTCTTTGGAATGATTATATGGATAACATTTTAAATGGCTAGATAATTGTGGAGGCAGTTTGGAGAAGGGCCACCTGTGCTAATGTAAGCTATCAATAATGCTATTTTTAAATGATTTAGTTTATCTCATTTTTAAAGAACCCCCCCCTTTTTTTTTTTACCAAAATACCTGCATGACACTGTGTAGATGTTGACTGTTTGCTATTTTTTTTATTTTTATTTTTCATTTCAAGTTTCTAAAATGCCCTACTAAACTAACTAACTTCAGAGACAGGTTTATTTTACCCAAGTACCACCCTCTTAATTAACTTAAAAGTCATGTTTGAAATGCATGTTAAAAAAAATGGAGAAAGCAAATTTCTTTCATACTTTTAAAATTTTTCTCTTTTTAGTTTTCTCCCTGAAAAAAAGTACTAGATTGTCATTTTGATGATTAAATTACTGATGATCTGTCATTAGGTTTAGATAGCTTGAGATATCAGAGTAGTGACATAATCTCTGGAACTCTAATCACTTGAATAAATATGGAGTCGCCAAATTCCTCTATCCCTTGGTAACAGTGAGAGACAAAGAATAGAGGTGGAAATACAAATATTAACTCAAAAAGCTGTAACATTAAAAGGAAAAGTTTTCTCTAAGAAGTTGGAAAGATTGCATAGGATAAGCTTTGTGATTATTTTATAATGTGGCAATATGAAAAGGTATGTTTTAACCTTCAAGATTATCACGCATCCTTACAATATATTTTGCAGGAAAAACCACTACCATGAGAATTGCTGTGATTTTCTTTTGCCTCCTGGGCATCGCCTACTCTCTCCCAGTAAGTACAACTGCATTTTTAGAGAAAATTCTAGAAGATAAAAGAACTGTGGGCTTCCATGGGCTAGGAACACATTTGCATTGAGATTTTTCTTCACCTTTTCTGTTTCCAAGGTTAAGCAGCCTGATTCTGGCAGCTCTGAGGAAAAGCAGGTAAGCATCTTTTAGGTTTTCCAAACAAGCAAAGTATTTATGCAACTATTGCAAAAGATTTGTTGTGCTATTACTTTTTTCTGTAATCAAGTCTGTTAATTTGTAAGTATTTATTGACTGTCTGCTGTAAATCTAGGCCAGGATCAAATACAGTATAGTTTTTAGTAAATAGGTTCTCTTAAAATTAGATTTTTTAGTATAATAAAACAATGCTCAGACTATTGGCACTTGTATAAAATGAATTTTATGAATTTGTGTGACTTTTTCTTTCCATGAGTTCACATACTATTTGCTGTAGAAGCAGAAAATGCCATTCTTTGCTTTATTTAGTGAAAGGCTGAGTCCAAAAGTCTCCTCAGCTGTTGACCAGAACTGTTTGTATGACCACAGTACAATATGGCCTAAGATACTTGCTAAGAAGCCCATTGTGAAAAGAAAAGTCTGTTTATGTTGTGTGCATCTATTGTGTTTGTCAGCTGACTTTAGATCACATTTTTCTAACCAAGCATAAGAGCAAAACAAATTATTTATTTATTACAGTTATTTGACAAGTGCTGTACATGTACCTGCCCTTTCACAATAGTGAAACTGTGCCAGCCAAACAACAAATGGGCCTTGTCTCAAGGAGTTTGGACAAAAAGGCACACAGAGTTCAATTCCAGATGAACAGAACAAAGGCCATTTTAGAGTTACCTGGAGTCACTGCAGTTAGACAGGTTAATGAAGACAGTGAGAGCGGTGTTTGCATTTGTGTGTCATGTGTGTGTTGTGTGTAAGTTGGTGTGTGGAGGTGTGTCTGTTTTCCAACTAATTTGAGAACACAGGTGTTGAATCACAAGAACAAAGCAGAAAAACTAACATTTCCAGGTAAGAATTAGTGTTTTGCAAATAGAATAAAATACGACAAGGATGCATTTTAGAAAGACACATGAAGCCATGACAGTATAAGGCATTAAATGGCATTTAGTGAAATAGGTGAAGAGCTCAAGGCTAAACCTCCTAGAACTGAAGAAACATAGTAGGAAATACAGGAAGGCCTGTGGGATGTACCCCTGAAGATGAGCACTGGTTATCTGTGAGTGTTAGGACTACCGATGCTTTTTTAGTCTACTCATTTTGCTTATCTATATTTTCTTCATATTGATTTTTTAAATTATGAATTTAACTTATAAATACAGTCTTCCTGAACCTATGCTATATGTGCCACACTATATTATATATGTGTGTAAAAATGTAAACTCATCTAGTCTAGAAAGTTTTGCATCTTTTTAAGGCAGCAGCCTCTTCTTTCAGCAAAATCTTTCAGAGAAACTTGATATGAAGCTGCTCTGTTTAGAGCCAACCATGAGAGAGCCGCTGGCTCATGTTCTACTTATTTTTTCTTAGGTGGCTGTGAAAGGGACTGGGTGGAGCCCCCAGGGTTCTCATGCTCAGTGACTTGGCTGTGAGGTGATTGGGCCTGGACTATATAGCCTGTCACCTGACACTTACTCCGAGCAATTTCCACTTCTCTGCACTAGCATGTTCTCATCAATTTTGACACAAATTAATTTGATTAAAGGAAAGACCACTCTATTTACATCTTTGGCAGCTTACAGCAATAGAACTTTTGTGCAATGATGTTAACACTATGTTTCTCACTATCTAAAAAGACAGCCAATAGGCATATCTAGCAATTTTGCCCTCAAAATGTGACTAGTGAAACTGGGGAATGAGTTTTTAATTTTTTTTTAATTTTAATTAACTTGCATTTAAGTAGTTGTGTGTGGCTAAGGATAACATCAGACAGCAGAGCCTTAGAGAGTTTCTCTGTGTTCCAAGGAAAGGAAACAATGAAGTTCAATAGTAATTAAGAGCATCTGTGCCTTAGGGGGAAGAATTCAACCAGCAAAAATAGAACAAGAAAGTACAGTGTTGAGATTGGTGTTGAGAGCCAGTAAGCCTGGGTTTGAACCCAGCCTCTGTCACTTATTACTACTTAACCATTTGTGTAAGATGAGGAGAAGAATGACGTCTGCCTCACAGGTGGTTGAGAGCGTCAAATGAACTAGTATTTGTAAAGCACTTTGAAAGAATGTCTGGCTCACAGTAAGTGCTACTAAGAGTTCAGTAAATGAATCAACAAGAAAAAATAAATTCTAAAAAGAGCACTTAAAGTTCGGGCCGACTATAGGAAAGCATGTGTGTTTATCCACTAGGATTGGCAAAATCTAGTTGTTTCTCCAGCTTATCACTTTGAGATCGTGTTTCCTTTTTAAAATAATGACAAATATTCACCTTTTTTTAATAGCTTTTTAACAACAAACACGCAGATGCCGTGGCTATATGGCTAAAGCCTGACCCATCTCAGAAGCAGAATCTCCTAGCACCTCAGGTATCTTAATTTCTCAAAACTAAACAATAGACAACCACCAAGCAGGCCATTCTGGCAGATCCCTTGCCTATTGGTGAATGTACATCTAGACTGCAGTTCATCTACCATGTGGTCCTCTTCCTGCTTTAAGCTGTACACTGATGAGGCTGAAAAATAAGACTTGCCTTGGGTTGAAAAGACTAAGTTTTGAATAAAAAAGCTGAGCATGTATAATGTACACTAATTGTGCCCTTGCTTCTTCAGAATGTCGTGTCCTCTGAAGAAACTGATGACATTAAACAACAGGTATGTTCTCACATTTATTTAGAGACCCATCTTTGAGATGTGGAGGAAGACATTCCTGGTTGTTTTTGGATGAAATTCCACTTGCAAGTTTTCCAGTAAAACTCCATTTTAAAAGTTTCTCAGAAAAAAAAGAAACACACATATACAAAATGTCAGAAATACAAAGATTCTTCAGATAAGATTTTTTGTCTTTTTCTTAGATAAGTTTAGTGTTGGAGAAAATATCTACTTATGCCTGTTATTTGAAACTTTAAGCCCTTTACAATTTATTTAATGTATTTTAAAGATGTTTTATCATAGTTGATAAGCATCAATACCTACCAAAGCCAAGATTTTGACATTAGAATTTTTCTGTTTCTAACATAATAGTTTATTTGATAAGTATTATTTTTGCTAGAATCATTAATATATCTGTGGAGCAAAGAAATAAATTTATTTTCCTTAAGATTCAATTTGAATGTGGTAAGAATCTCTAATAAAGAAAAATCATATAAAGGACCCACTACATTTTCTGATTTAAAGTTTAATACATTAACTGATTAATTCAATGAATAGATTTGAGCTGCAATTTGTACATCCATGCATAACAGTCACCTCTTGACTGTCCATGATAATAGGGAGATGGTTATAAGTTTTGATACATACATTAAAATAGAGATGCTCTGATATCTTGAGAATTTTCATTTTGAAAATCAGTCTCATAATTATGTATCTATACTATTACATCATTGAGTTTAGAAAACTAAATAGTGTCTAATATGTATAAGGAATCTCTTTTTTCTCTCTCTCTTTTTTCTGTGGTAGTAGAGGTTGAACACAGGGCCCTGGTAGGCAAGTGCCCTCCCACTGAGCTGGACCTCCATCTCCAAACAATATTATCAATATGAATGTTATATTCACATATTTGGCTTGAAAATATCTATGAAAATGACATTTTTATTGGAAAGCAAGAAAAGTACCTTAGAATATTATTTCATTTATCCTCATGTTAAAAGAGAAATTGGAAATTGCTTATTTTGGTTCCTAAAAACCATAGGATGTGCTGTAAATGCAAAGAAAGATACTAAATAAAAGAAAGATACTTAAAGAATAAAGCATTATAAAGTCTAAGGGAACTATAAGAACCGAACACTAACTGGAGGGTCCATCTTGACTTTCAGACCCTCCCAAGTAATTCCAATGAAAGCCATGACCACATGGATGATATGGATGATGAAGATGATGGAGACCATGTGGATAGCCAGGACTCTGTGGACTCAGATGACTCTGATGACACTGATCATCCTGATGACTCTCACCATTCTGATGAGTCTCACCATTCTGACGAGTCTGATGAACTATTCACCAGTTCTCCCACTGACAATCCTGGAACCCAGGTTTTCACTCCAGTTGTCCCCACAGTAGAAGTATATGACGGCCGAGGTGATAATGTGGCTTATGGACTGAGGTCAAGGTATCTTAAGAAGTTCGACATTTCTGATGCTCAGGTAAATCCTTCAATACACATCTGATGATTATAGCTACAGTTCACATTTTGGAAACCAGAGAGTACGTAGTCATTCATCATACAGCAAGCAAGCATTTATTAGTAACCTACTTTATGACCTTCGAATACAAAAACCTTTTTCCATTTGATGTTTTTTTCTTAAGGTCCACACAGCTTCTTCCGAATTGTCTCTCAAATGCAATTCTATTTTTCCAAATTCTTGCTCTAAATTATTTATTATACTCACTTTTTGTTAGATCAAAAAGAGTTCAGAAAGCAGCAAATATTTACAAAATATAGTGGTCATGTTTTGAAGTTAAATTCCTCAGAGGAGTTGTAGAATCACAAATGACCTGAACCTATAGTCAGAGGATCTGGAGTCTACTTGATCTGCCATTACTCTTTCCATTTTAACTTTCTTTTCTTTTCTTTTTTCTTTTTTTGGTGGTATTGAGGCTCAAACTCAGAGTTTCATGCTTGCAAGGGAAGCTCTCTACCATTTGAGCCACTCTGCCAGTCCTATATTTTAACTTTCAATCCACTTTTCTTTATTTAAATCAGAGATAATGAGACTATCTCACAGGTTTCATTACTACCTGAGTGATATACCTATTAAATTAAAAGAGACACTTATGTGAAAGGGATTGGTAAAGTACAGTGTATGCTAATGTTACTTTTTTCCTTCAGTCAAATTTAGACAATACTCAGTATGATTTGGCAAAAATGTTAGGGAGCAAAAAAGAATTATAATGTTTCCATCCCTGAGTGTTCATATAATTCTTCTTCCATTTGTGTTATGATTCAGTTTTCTGATGCCACAGAGGAGGACCTCACCTCACACATAGAAAGTGAAGAGTCAGATGATGCACTCAAGGCCATCCCTGTTGCCCAGCATCTGAAAGTGCCCTCTGATTGGGACAGTCATGAATCAAGTCAGCTGGATGATCATAGTGTGGAAACCCACAGCCGAGAGCAGTCCAGAGAACATAAGCAGAAAGCCAGTCATGAGAGCAGGGAGCATTCTGATGTAATTGACAGCCAGGAAAGTTCCAAAGTCAGCCAGGAAGTTCACAGCCATGAATCTACCAGCCTTGAAGACAAGCCGGTCCTAGACCCTAAGAGTCAGAAAGAGGATAAGCACCTGAAATATCGCATCTCTCATGAATTAGATAGTGCATCCTCAGAAGTCAATTAAAATGAAAAAAATTAAAATTCTTACTTTGCTTTTAGTAAAAGGAAAACGTGCATTGTAGAGGGTAAAGAGAGATTTGAAATGTCTATTTCTCAGCTTAATGAGTGAATGTATATGTGTGTGGATCTGGAAACAGATTCTGTTTTCGATCATTAGTTTAGTTTGTTGCTTCATGGTAACACCCTTGTAATTTGAAAGCTTCAGCATTTTGTTTATGTTCTTTCCATAGAATATGCAAACTACCACAGCATTTCAATGTTGGTTATTCTATTATGAATAGAAATGTATGTGAAAGCAAGTAAAATGCTTTTACATACTTAGAAGAGACCATAGCATTGTATGTCATTATAATCTTTTGTTTTTTAAATTAGTGTATATTTTGTTGTGATTATTTTTGTTGGTGTGAATAAATCTTGTATCTTAAATGTAGTAAGAGTTAAGTGGTATTACTTGGTTTTTCTTATTTGGTTTCCCACACTTGTCTTGCAATTAATAAAAGGCAACCATTTTAATGAGTGTGCTAGATTTAGTAGAGCACAATCTAGGGTCTGTAAGGCTCAACTGTAGCTTCTGGCTGAATGAAGTTTCTAGTCCTTAAAATGAGGGTCAAGTGGGAAGTGATGCTCAGTTAGAAACCTTCCAGCCACAGGGAGGCTCCAGAAGGAGGGCGGTTTTCTGATTTTCACACAGAAAGCTAATTAAAAAGCTAATGAAAGCCTGATGCAATCACAATTCAACTTTACTGTGTCTCATCACTATCTATTCATTTGTTCTGTAAACTTGTTGCTTTCCTGCCCACGATAAAACCTTGTGTAGGTCTTATTCTGATCACTCTTAGACAAAAACAGAACAAAACAAAAAACAGTCTCTTTGTAATGGAAAAAGGTTAAATGACATTACAAGTGATAACTGAAATTCTCAATTTCATTCAAAACTAAAATTTCTGGAAAACTGAAGTGGAACAAACTTCTTCAATTCAATGTGTTGTTCTTTTGCTCTTTCAAAAATTAGAAATTTTCCCTTTGGACCAAAGAGGAAAAATTAACATTGTAGAATTTCTAAAAATAATGGAAAAGAGATGTTAAAAACAGGGAATAGTTAAATCTGTATACACAGGAAAACATGTAGACCTCTTGCAGCAACATAAATAAATAAATGTAAATTGAGTTTCCATCTTAAATAATAGAAAAGAGCCATAAAATAAAGCAGGAAAGAAAGGGAATAATAATGTTAGAAGTGTATTAGGGTAGAGACAGGAAAAAGTAGAAACTAATAAATTAAAATGCTAGTTCTTTGTTAAAAAATGAACAAATAAACCATTAACTACCTAATAAAAAAAGAAGGAAAGCATAAATAAAAATAAGATTATCAAAGAAACTAAGGACAACTTTAGAAATTAAAAGAGACTACTTTGCACAATTCTGCCCAAATCTAATGGAAAACTTAGATGACTTGGATCATTTCTCTGGGAAATGTGATATAGATGCTCCTCAACTCATGATGGAGTTACATCCAGATAAACTTATTGCAAGTTGAAAATATTGCAAGTAAAAATGCATTTAGCATGCCTAACACAAGCTTTATAGCTAGGTGGCTGTGATCCGTGGCTGACTGGGAGTTGTGGTCTGCCGTGCCCGGCATCATGTGTAGAACATCTGTGTACAACTACCATGGGAAAGGATTGGAATCAAAACAGGATGAGCTCTGCTGAGTATTTATCATTTACCTATTATCATTAAGTCAAAAAAACCTAAGTAGAAACCTCATAAGTTAAGAATCATCTGTGTCCCAAAATCAAGCCTGTATAGAAAGCATAAACAGATACATTTCTACTGAGTAAAGAGAAAAAGTTATCAAAGTGCTAATTATATCTATCTATACATATATAAATTATATATAATATATATATAATATTATATATACATATTTAAAAAATACATATATATTTTTTAAAACTAGCGTCAAAAGATTTGACAGGGGAATTCTATCAAACCGTTAGGGACCAGATAGTCCAAATGCCACTTAACTTTTTGCAGAGTAAAAAAAGAAGAAAATCTCTTAAATAATTTTTATTCAACAAGTACAAGTTGACACCCAAACCTGAAAAAGATTTCATACACTCACTCACACGCACAAAACTGCAGACCAATCTAGTCCATGACCAGCAATGGAAAAATCCTAAATAAAATACAGGCAAACAGAACCTAAAAGCAAGTTTAACAAATCCATCTAACCACAGAGATTTATTTCACAACAATTAGGCTATAATAACGAATTCATTCCTATAATTCATCACGTTTCTAGATCTAAGGATAAAAGTGTCATGTGTTTAGCTCTCTAAACTGACAAAAAGGATTTTGTTTTTTGGGTTTTTTTTGTTGTTTTTATTTTTTTTCCCTTTTTCTTTTATTATTCATATGTGAATACAAGGCTTGGTTCATTTCTCCCCCTGCCCCCACCCCCTCCCTTACCACCCACTCCCCCCCTCCCTCTCCCCCCCCTCAATACCCAGCAGAAACTATTTTGCCCTTATCTCTAATTTTGTTGTAGAGAGAGTATAAGCAATAACAGGAAGGGACAAGGGTTTTTGCTGGTTGAGATAAGGATAGCTATACAGGGCATTGACTCACATTGATTTCCTGTGCGTGGGTGTTACCTTCTAGGTTAATTCTTTTTGATCTAATCTTTTCTCTAGTACCTGTTCCCCTTTTCCTATTGGCCTCAGTTGCTTTAAGGTATCTGCTTTAGTTTCTCTGTGTTAAGGGCAACAAATGCTAGCTAGTTTTTTGGTGTCTTACCTAACCTCACCCCTCCCTTGTGTGCTCTCGCTTTTATCATGTGCTCATAGTCTAATCCCATTGTTGTGTTTGCCCTTGATCTAATGTCCACATATGAGGGAGAACATACGATTTTTGGTCTTTTGGGCCAGGCTAACCGCACTCAGAATGATGTTCTCCAATTCCATCCATTTACCAGCGAATGATAACATTTCATTCTTCTTCATGGCTGCATAAAATTCCATTGTGTATAGATACCACATTTTCTTGATCCATTCGTCAGTGGTGGGGCATCTTGGCTGTTTCCATAACTTGGCTATTGTGAATAGTGCCGCAATAAACATGGGTGTGCAGATGCCTCTGGAGTAACCTGTGTCACAGTCTTTTGGGTATATCCCCAAGAGTGGTATTGCTGGATCAAATGGTAGATCGATATCTAGCTTTTTAAGTAGCCTCCAAATTTTTTTCCAGAGTGGTTGTACTAGTCTACATTCCCACCAACAGTGTATGAGGGTTCCTTTTTCCCCACATCCTCGCCAACACCTGTTGGTGGTGGTGTTGCTGATGATGGCTATTCTAACAGGGGTGAGGTGGAATCTTAGTGTGGTTTTAATTTGCATTTCCTTTATTGCTAGAGATGGTGAGCATTTTTTCATGTGTTTTTTGGCCATTTGAACTTCTTCTTTTGAGAAAGTTCTGTTTAGTTTACTTGCCCATTTCTTTATTGGTTCATTAGTTTTGGGAGAATTTAGTTTTTTAAGTTCCCTATATATTCTGGTTATCAGTCCTTTGTCTGATGTATAGTTGGCAAATATTTTCTCCCACTCTGTGGGTGTTCTTTTCAGTTTAGAGACCATTTCTTTTGAAGAACAGAAGCTTTTTAGTTTTATGAGGTCCCATTTATCTATGCTATCTCTTAGTTGCTGTGCTGCTGGGGTTTCATTGAGAAAGTTCTTACCTATACCTACTAACTCCAGAGTATTTCCTACTCTTTCCTGTATCAACTTTAGAGTTTGGGGTCTGATATTAGATCCTTGATCCATTTTGGGTTAATCTTGGTATAGGGTGATATACATGGATCTAGTTTCAGTTTTTTGCAGACTGCTAACCAGTTTTCTCAGCAGTTTTTGTTGAAGAGGCTGCTATTTCTCCATCGTATATTTTTAGCTCCTTTGTCAAAGACAAGTTGGTTATAGTTGTGTGGCTTCATATCTGAGTCCTCTATTCTGTTCCACTGGTCTTCATGTCTGTTTTTGTGCCAGTACCATGCTGTTTTTATTGTTATTGCTTTGTAATATAGTTTGAAGTCAGGTATTGTGATACCTCCTGCATTGTTCTTTTGACTGAGTATTGCCTTGGCTAGTCGTGGCCTCTTGTTTTTCCATATAAATTTAACAGTAGATTTTTCACTCTCTTTAATGAATGTCATTGGAATTTTGATGGGAATTGCATTAAACATGTAGATTACTGCAAAAAGGATTTTGTATCTGGTAGCTATTCCAATGGAAATAATGAGTAATGAAGATTCCATTATCTTAGTGGTTTACAACACCTAATATTTTCTTTTCTTCATCACCAGTTTGTCGGTCGGCAGGGCTGGTGGTGCTTTAGTCTGCAGCCTATATTTAGGTCTGCCCCATATGCCTTTTGGTATAGGATCAGCAACTGCCCCAGGGCATGACCTCCTGATGGTAGAAGCAGAAACACAAGGATAGTGAGAAGACCATGATGCCTTGAGCTTAGAACTGACACACTGCCACTTTGAACCAAATTCCATTGTTCAAAGAGAGTCACATGGTTAAACCAATATCAATGGACAAGTAAAATATACTCCTCCCACAGTGAATCATGATAAAGAAAAAAAAAAGAAATGTGAACAGATAATAAAATATAACACGGCCTGTGACAAATTTCAATACTTATTCCCAATTTTATAAAATAAAAATTAAGGGATGCTTCTTTAACATGATGAGATTATTTTGTGCCTCAACACAGAAGCCAACATCATACAAAATGGAAAAATGCTTAGAGGTGTTATCATAAAATCAAGGATAAACAAGTCTGTCTTCTATCTCCCCTACTATGTAGTACCATATTGGAGACATAAGCTAATGATATAACCATTTAGATGCATATGACTTGGGAAATAATTAAATCATATATCTCTATGTAAATTATATACTAGTAAGCAGAGAATCAATGCTAAAAATAACAGTTAATAAGCTCTGTAATGTAGTCTGATAAGAATTTACCTAGAACATATATAAAAAGTACAAACAGTAACCATTTGAACATACATGTCAATACAGAAACAAAAAAAGATAAAATACTTAATAGGAAATCACAAAAACTATACAAGGAATACTATAAGACATTCCTGAAAAACAAAAAAAAGAAGACTTAGGCAAATAGAAAGATAGCATTTGCTGTAGAGGTGGTGGTTGTTTTATGAGATAGGGTCTTGCTATGCATCCCAGGCTGACCTTGAATCTGTGATCCTCCTGCCTCAGACTCTCAAGTGCTGAGATTAAGGCATGAACAACTCTCAGCTAGCATTTGTTTTTGTATAGGCCTCTTCAACACAAAAAAGATGTCAGTTCTCTCCAAGTAATATAAGCCTGAAAAATAAGCATGAGGAATATGAGGAAAAATCCTGAAAAGTACCAGCAATAAGGTAGGAGAAGCTCTAATGGACATTGAAACTCTGTAGAGCCTCTTTAATGGAAACCTTGTAGTACTGGCACATGAACAGACATGGAAGAGAACAGCGAGGCCAGAAACAGATCCCAGTACATATGAAATGAGTAGATGATTGTAAATAATCTAATCTATTATACTATGATATAAATATAATACAATATAAAATGACATCTAATGCTGCTTGGGAAAACATGGACTTTTCAATAAATGAGATTGAGTGACTGGATATTCATTTGGACAAAGATAAAACTGAGTCTACATCTTCACCATGTATCAAAATAATCTCCAAATAGACCAGATGTTTAAATTTCAAAGGAAACATATTAGATAAACACATGAGTGAGTCATTTTATAATCTGGCTATCAGAAAAGTTTTCTAACTATGAGAACATAATCCCATACTCCAGTCCCAGTAGCCATCTTCAAGCAAATGCACTGGGCCCTGGCTTCCCCATGTACTTTTCTTCAATTGGCACTCCATCACAACAACCACAAAGGACAGCTATCAGTCATGTTGTCCCCATATGCCATAGAATACAAGCACCCCATTTCCCATATCCAAGTTGCCCATGCTATGCTCAAATCCAAGGGCATGACCACTTTAATCCTGGAATCACGTTTTGAATAGTGTACCATTCAAAGACCATTTATATACAACTTCTCTGTCGGTTAAAGTTCATTCGTGAGACAGAAAGCATGCCGGAAATTTAAGCAATGAAACTTTAATACAAAGAATTACTAACTAGAAATAGAAAGGAGTGAGGATAAAAGAGAATTTTAATGCTATCATAGTGTCAAGTGTACTCAACTAAGGAAAAATTTGCAAAAGGAACCCTCTTCCCAAAGCTGAGATTCATGCTTTAGAGGAAAGGGTGTGGCTGCAGTCTATGGGATGGCAGAAAGTTTGCTATACTTCTCAGGCACAGCTGGTCCACAGCTGGTGGGCTGAGGTGGTCAAACAGGATACTTACCAGAGGGATGTTACCCCACCAAGGCTGGCAAGGAGGAAATCATGGGGCAGGACTGCTGAGCAGGAAGGGAGCAGGAGAGCGAGTGCCACTGCGGGTCTTGTGTGTACAATTCTGGCAGCAGTGCCTTAGAGCAAGAGGGACAGCTGGAATAGCCTGAGAGGGCTGACTCTGCAGTGTCCCTCCAGTGCCCTCTACTGACAGAGCTTGCCTTTGTGCCAGCTGGCAAAAGAAGCCTGTTTGTGGGGTCCGAATCCAGCATCCCAAAGCAGGACAGAACAATGGATTTGGAGCAGAGAAGCGGTAAATTGACAGCTGGACAGGTTCATTGGAAAAAAGTCCAATTACTTCTTGGACAAGGCAAGTACAAAATGAGCCTGGAACATCTTTTTATGATAGAATGAATTCAAGCACTCAGACAGAATGGGGTCATATCCACAGGACCAAAGAACAGACTTAGGCCACAAAAGAACAGACACAGGGCCAAAGGAGACTTCCACTGGCCAAAACTGGGTCAAAGAGTAAAGCAATAAAAACAATAATGGCAGTAACAAATTATAACAAAGTGAATTATTAAATTCTATGGGGATATACAGAGAAAGACCATAAAAGAAGGAAAACTCTTCTTTGTGTGTGTGTTGGGGGGGCTTGTTTTTGTTGTTTTGATGGGACTGGTGTTTGAACTCAGGGCTTCATTCTTGCAAAGCAGGCATTCTACCACTTGAGCCACACCTCTAGTCCATTTTCTCTGGTTATTTTGGAGATGAGGTCTTGTGAACTATTTGCCTGGGCTGTCCTCAAACCATGATCTTCCCAATCTTAGTCTCCCAAATAGCTAAGATTATAGCTACTGGCACCCAGCAGGAAAACTCTTCTTTACAAATGAATGCCAACTAGTAATAATTGCAGAACAAATAACAAAATCAGAAAATCATTCTGTAAGCCACAATGTAACATTGATTCAGAAAATAAACACTAGTTAACGTTAAAATAATTCCACAAAAGATGAATGGGAACAGATATCACCCCCACAAATTACTCAACAATTCCAAAAGGAAGAAGTTGCTTTTAACTAGAGATAGTTGGTAGGCACCACCTTGTCACTGATATAGGTTTGAACATGTGACTGTCTTTGAACAATGGAATTTGATTTAAAGTGGTAGTGATACACAGATGACATGAAGGAATTCTCAGATGTTGGGGTTCTTGAGCCTGCTCTGAGATTGAAAGCAGAGGTGGATTCCAGCAGCAGAGGTCAGAAAGATTTTATTTGTAGAGAAGAGAAGAGAAAGGTTTCATGGGTGCATACAATAGGACCTGGAAACTGTTGGTCTGTGGGCCAGGTTGGAAATTGGATTTTATAGATTTTTTTTTAATTGCCTGAAGGCAAAGATGTCTCTCTGTTAAAACAGATGTTTCCAGGGAAGGAGAAGTATCTCCCTGGCTAATTATCACCTTTTGGGACTTCCTGCAGTCCATCCTTCAGTAGTATGTTAGTTCTGAGCCCAAGACATCATGTTTCTTGTCACTTCTCTCATGTTTCTGCTTCTACCACCAGAAGGCTCAGGACTCTTGTTGATCACTACTGAGAGACATATGGGGAGACCTGAATCTAGGCACCATCTTCATGTGGGAATCACACTTACCTTCAGTTGTGTGTCCCTCCTACTGTTATGAAATAAGAAACATTCAACATCATTTGTGAAGTATTGCTGCAAAAAATGTTTGACAGAATCAAATAATTGGAAAACAAACAAATCTACAATTTTTCAAAATGTGTTATTCTTTCATGTGTTCTCAAAGCTGGAAAATATTCCCAAAATCTGGAGGAGGAGGAAGGAGCAGGCAGAATAGGATGTATAATGAATATGGTTCATAAAATAATGTTTCAGACATCACTGATATTAAAAATTTCAAAGGAAATCTTTCCTTGTTCACCTCACAAAATCATGGGAAAACATTCATAAATTGTTAAATTTTTTTAAAAAATGTTAAAACCAATGTCACATTGCCAATGCATCCTCCAACAATACTGTAGACATTGACTTTGATGGTGGTCTTCCTTCATTCGAGAATCTTTTCACCGCCCCCCCTCCTACAGCAGTGGTGTGACACAATCATGATTCAAACTCTTTTTTCTAATCTCTGACACAGCCTCATCCTTCTGCCACTCCCAGACTTTCAAGATTCTAGAAACAGTGGTTCCAAATACTATTTGATTGCAATTGCAGCAGGAATAGCCAAGTCTTCTGAGGAATTTAGTCTTGCCTGTGGAACTGAGCATGGGTAAAAAATCTGTAATAAACAAATTCTGATATTGGTCTGTTCTGAGCATGCAAGAAAGGCTTCAAAAACTTGGTCATGAGGATCCAGGAAAAGACTATTTTCTACTTTGCGATTTCATGAAGCAATTTTTTAATACTTTAATTTAGCAAGTTCACATACTGAGGCATAAATTATGTTCTCCACTCAAAACGTCCAGTCCCAAAGCATATCTTCTCTAAAACAGTGCAAATTCAACTTTAGTATTATTTCCATGCAGTCTCTTTGTCTTATCTATTTTATTCCAAATATCATAGTGATATTTGACTAATCTAATATGGTTATTTTAATCAAAGTACAATTAGATATCACACAAGAGGTCCAAATCTCTAATGATATACCCTTCCAAGGGGAAAACAAATTGATCCCAGAGGCCTGTGTAGCTGAATCTACTCATCTAGCCACACTGAAAGGAGCTTAAGGCAGCCACTAAAGAAACAAAAGACCAATTCCCTGTGAGGGTCTGCCAAAAGAAAGCAGGGCAGGGGTAAAAGAAAATCTAAAACTAGGATCCTGGGTTGAAGGTGTGGATCAAGCAGAAGGTGCCTGCTTTGCAAGTGTGAAGCCCTGAGTTCAAACCCCAATTTCATAAAAAAAAAAAAAAGTGGCTGTACTACCAACATCTCTTATAACAAATCAAAGTTATACCTTCAAACTATTATTTAGATATGAGTGAGTAAAGCACAAAAGACTTGCCTGGAAATTACACATTACAGAAAGTAGGGAGAGAGGATGAAGGGAGCCTTATTCCACATACAGCCTAAATCCTTGACTTCCACCGCACATCACTTACCTCATCCTTTTAGACACAGGCTGTAGAGAGGATGAGAATGAAGCACTGATGTAATGTAGAATACAGCCATACTCAATGCAGCAGTGGCTCCCAGGATCCCTTAGGAGGGATAAAAACATGATCTCAGTTCCTACCCCAAGAAACTGGAAAAAGAAGGACAAAACAAAGCTGAAGAGACCAAAAAAATGGAACAATAGGACAAAGGAGTAATCAATGATGTTCAAAACAGGAAAACAACAGAGAAAATTCAACAAAACACAAGTCCTTCAAAAAACTGATTAAATTGAAAATCCTCAAGCAAGATGAACTCAGATGAAAAAGTGAGAAAGCACAAATTTTCAATATCAGGCAATAAACAGAAGAGATTACACAGGTCTTGTAGCCACTGAAAGCTAATGATGACTTGAATGTTTTCTCCTAAAACAGATATATTGAAGTACTAATATCTAGTACCTCAAAATTTATCTGTATTTGGAAAGAGAGTCATTTTAGATGTAATCGGTTTAGTTAAAATGAGGTCATACTGGAGTACAGTGAGTTCCTAATCCAACAGGACTGATGTTCTTACAAGAAGGCCATATAAAGACAGATGCACAGGAAGAATACAATGTAATACCAACCAGGCTGCCTGAACCACCAGAAGCTAGGAAGGATGAATTTCCTGCCCCAGATTTCAGTGGAAACATGCCCCAGCTGAAATGGTACTTTTAGACTTCTAGCCTCCAGAACTGTGAGACAATAAATTTCTATAGTTTAAACAGATTCCTTAAGCAGATATGCAGATGGCCTACAGATTAGCACATTGGTCTGTGGTACTTTGTTCTGGCACCCCTAAAAAACAAATGCAATTATTAACAACTAAATTTACTCTCATAAATTCAACAACTTAGAAGAAATCAACCAGTTTCTCAAAAGCCATTATCTGTCAAAACTCAATGAAGATGAAATTGATAGCCTCAATAGTCTGATAATTAAGAAATTAAGTTTATTCATGTAAAAGCCCCTAAAAAAGAAATCTCAGACCAGATGGTTTCACTGGAGAATTTTAATGGCCATTCAAATAATTAGCACTCATTTTACATAGTATCTTCCAGAAAATAGAAAAGGAAGGAACACTTTCTAAGATTATAAGATATAAGATTTATAAAATTAGTTTGATTCATACCCAAAGATAGCATACACACAAAAAGAACATGAAAGATCAATATCTCTCAATTTGGTGTTAGCAAATCAAATCCAACCATCTATTAAAAAGAATAATACCTAAACCTAAACTAGATGGGCTCTAATGCAAGCATGCAGGGCTTATTCAGGGCTCTATCTGAAAATCAAACAACATATTCCATCAAATCAAGCTAAAAAAGAAAAAAACACATTATAATATCGAAGTAAAAATTTTAACAAATCTAATCTCTATTCAGTTTTTAGACTAATAAAAAATAGAAATAGTGGGGAAAATCTTCAACTTTATAAAGAACATCTGTGAAAAACTTTATCTAATGTTCTTAAGGATAAATACTTAAGGCTGAATGCTTCCCCCCAACACTGAGGGCAAAGCAAGAATGTCCCCTCTCACCACTCTATTCAACATAGAACCAGAAGTCCTACTCAGTGAAATCAGGCAAGAATAAAACACAAAAGTCATACAGATTAGAAAAAGGGAAAAGGAAGTATCTCTGTTCATATGACATCATTCTCTATGTAGAAAATCTAAGAAATCTACTCAAATACTACTACAACTAATAAATGAGTTCAGTAAAATTCCAGAATTCAGGATCAACACATAACAATTAATTGAATTCCTGTATAATGGAAACCAAAATCAATTATATCTAGAATGTAAATCTTAATTCTCCAGCCACCAAAAGGAGTCCTATCACTCAATTCTATTCAAGTCTGACACTAACCACTCAGTTAGTGCAGACCAACTCTGAGCCTTACATGCCAATTCTAAGTCTTAGGTCACCAGGCCCACACTGATATCTAACTAGGCTACAAATTTGGGGGCTCCCATGAACTCCCTATTCAAGTTCAATAATTCATGGGCAGAACTTCCTTACGTTTACTGGTTTATTCGAAAAATAAAGGGTACAACTTGGGAATAGCTAAATAAAAAGGATGCATTGGACAAGACATGGAGAGGGGGCTTTCTGGAGCTTCTGTGTCTTTTCCAGGTATATTGCTTTCCCAGCACCTCTATGTGTCTATCAAGTTAGAGCCCCTAAAACCCATGCTTTCAGGGGGTTTTAGTGGAGATTTTATTATGCAGGCATGATTGAATAAATCATTTGCCAATGGTGATTGAACTCAATCTCCAGCCCTTCTGTTCTTCTCAGAGGTCAGGGAGCAAGACTGAAAGTTCTGATTCTTTCATATGGCCTCCTTCTTCTGACAACCAGCCTCTCTCCTAAAGTTATCAGGAACCCCAGCCACCAGTCTCTGATTAGCATATCAAAGATGCTCTCATTACTCAGGAGAGTGCAAGTGTTTTAGGTGCTGTGCACCAGGAACTAGGGACTCAGGTCAGTTTATTATTATTATTATTATTATTATTATTATTGCTAATATACCATGGTAAAGAGTTATCAAAAGTTGCAGTTTAAAAATCAAAAAATGCACTTAGGAAATAGACAAAAGATATACACTGACATTTCACCCAAGTGCAAAAGCAAATCACAAATAGACACATAGAAAGGTGTTCAACATCATTAGCTAGAGAAATGAAACAAAACTGCAACAGTGAATCACTGTGACATGTCTATCAGTGACAGTATCGGATGCTAGTGAGGATGTAGAGAGACTCATCATCCATGCCAGGCTGGAGAGAATTAGTATCACATACTCTGCAAACTGGTTTGGCAGTGCTTCTTTAAATTGAAATAGACTTAACATATGATCCAGAAATTGCACTCATGAGTATATAGCCTAAGGAAATGAACTTACTTTTACATGGACATTTGTAAAAAGTGTTCCAAGCTGCTTTTTTTGGTAATAGCCCCAAACTGGAAATTACTATGACAAACTGTACTACTGCTACGCTTGCATCTGAACTATTCCCCCAAAGCCCACGTGTTAAAGGTTTGGTCCCCAGTCTATAGAGCTTTAGAGAGGTAGTGGAACTTCCAATGGTTAAGACCTAGTGGGAGGAAGTTAGGTCATTAGGGGCATGCCCTCAAAAGGGATTATACAACTCTGATCTCTTTCCCTCCCTCTCTTTCTTAGCTTCCCAGTTTTCATGAAGTGAATACCTTTGATCCATCACACACTCCTCACCATGGTGTGGTGCTTTGCCATAGGCCCCAAAACAATAGGCCAATTAACCATGGACTGAATAATAATAATAATTAAAGTGGGACATGAGTGTCAAAGGGGGACAGAGGGACAGCTTGGAGGATCAGTGGGAGGAGGGATGGCAAAAGAAGAGGGTACTGGGAGTGAAGAGGATAAAGTATGTTACATGTGTATATGCAGATAGCATAATGAAACCCACCAAACACAATTTTGAAAGAAGCAGGAAAGGTTAAGAGAATATAACAGAGGAGGTGGACTTATTCAAAGTGTACATACACATCTAAGGAATTATCACAATGAAACCTCATACTATTAATATTTGCTAATAAAAAGAAAAAAATTTAAAAGAATGACTAAAAGAAAAATATATTTGTAATACATTTTGAAAAATAAGCCCAAATATATCTTTTTTTGTGTGTGTGTATGTGTGTTCCTAAAGATTGAACTCAGGGCCTTGCACTTGCTAGGCAGACACTTTATCACTTGAGCCATGCCACCCATTCTTTCTCTCTTGGTTATTTTGGGGATAGGGTCTTGCTTTATGCCCAGGCCAGCCCAGACTGTGAGCCTCCTATTTGTGCTTCCCCCAAGTGGCTTGGACACAGACACAAGCCACTGGACTCAGGCATTGGTTGACATGGGATCTTTTGAACATTTTGCCTGGGATAGCCTCAAACTGTGATCTTCCTGATCTCTGCCTCCCAAATAGCTAGGATTACAGGCTTGAGCCACTATACCTAGCTTACATTTCTTTTAATAAGTTTATTGTCTCAGGTATTTTACTGGATTTATACAGTAATGGGAAGTGGACTAACACAAGTATCATATCCACACCATTCATTGCCAACAAGAATGGGATAAACTGTTGATATGCACACTCTTAAGGAAATTATGCTAAGTAGAAAAAAGTTAATCATAAAAGTACACATACAGAATAATTTCATTTATATAGCATTTGTGAAATGGCATACTTATGGAAATGAAGAATAGTTTAGTTTGTTGTCAGGGAGTAGAAAGGAGGCGATGAGTGTGGCTATTGTGTTGTAAGATGAGGTAATTTTGTGGTGATGGCATATTTAGGTATCTTGATCATAATATGGGGTACACAAAGCTACATAAGTGACAAAATTGTATTGAGCTACACAGATGCCCTAACATACCAGAAACACACTTGCAGTAACTGATGAAATCTGAATAAATACTACCAATTATACTGACATCAGATTTCTAGTTCTGATATTATACCCTGGCTTATAAAAAGTTAGCACTGAGGAAGACTTGGTGTAAGGCGCACAACATACTCTGTGTATTTCTTTGCACCTTCCTATGGATCTATAATTATTTCAAAGTAAAAATGTTTAGTTATAAGGCAAAAGGACAGATGGCCAACCTCTTGGTGATGTAACTTTTTCTGACCTTCACTAAAATATCAAGAAAGACAAAGAATAAAGATAAATATTCACAACACTTGATAATCTGAGTATAAACTTTCCTAACCATAAGGCAAAAAAGTATGAGTAGTTTTTCTCCAGACTTCACCTCAGGTAACAAAATCAAGGAGGAGGAGGAAGAGACAGGGAAACAGAAGAAGAAGAAATAAAGCAGGGAGGAGGAAAGAGACAAAAAAAGTAAGAGAGGAGAAGACCAGACTGCTTTTTACCTGCCCACTAAGTGGTTGCTGACTCAGTCAAAGAACTTGTAGCAACCAGAAAGGGGTGCAGTGATTCCACCATCTTCTATTGATGATCTGAAAGACAGCTTTATACATTAGAGCAAAGATACTAAATCTTGAAAATGATTGGGCAGGAAATAAAGAAGTAGAATTCTGAAAGTTAGTTTCTGTTCAGGTAAAGCAAAGTTAAGCAGGTCAGAGATTGAAATAATCCTCATAAACAATATGCACACCTCTAACACTGACAATTTCCTTCTTTCCTAGAGTTTTGGAAAACTTCGTCAAAGAACGCTGAAGATAGCTGGTTGTAGCTCAAAGTAGTAATTGCTAGTAGTGCAATTGCTTAATGTGCCTGAGGCCCTGAGTTTGATCCCAAGCACCGCACACAAAAAAGGGCTTAAGCTCTCTGACGAAAATATTGTGTACTCATGTATGAAAATGGAAAAATTAGACCTATTGAAACTATTCTAAGAATGAGGGGAGTGTGGGGAAAAAAGAATGATGGAGGGGTGAATTTAATTAAGATATGTTGTAAGTGCTTTAGTAAATGCCACAGTGTATCCCCTAGTACAGCAATAATATGAAAATAAAATAAATAATAAATAATAAATAAAATAAATAATATGAAAATAAAAATTGAAAAAATAAAAAAAGAAACACATAAATAGAATTCAACAGAGTCTCTATAGCATGCAAAGCATGGAAGATAAAATAGTATGTAAAGAAAAAATCATTGAAATAGAGATACTGTTAAGAGGAAACGTTGAAATAACAGAAATATGATGAAAGATATCAATCACAACAATAAATGTAAATAGAAAAGCTTGTCTGTTCAAAGATGATTCTCATGATGGCAAACAATAATAATACATTCTACCTTGTCCTTCGTTTCATTTTATTTTAGATATTTTCTAATAAACTAATCAAAACATTTTTAGAGTTACAATATTACTCTCAAATGAAGAATGGAATTGAAAAGCAAATAGCATGAAATGAAACAGTTTATTCTACATTGTTAAAGGTTAATGAAGATGTCACTAGAATTAGCCACCATGCACCAAATAAATGGGCAACAAAATAATATAAAGCAAAAGCCTCCAGACACAATGAATAGTTGATGAGAATGTTAAAACAGTGAAAAAAATTTAAGCTATCACTTAAAATTCCTTAGACTGATGCAGCAAACAAATGGCACACTGAATAGACTAATGTGACCGGGAATGACACAGGACAAGCTTGCCTTCATGCTGACTTGACCCTACTTCAGGGTTGTTAAAATATACTACTCAATCCCCCATGTACTATAAGGCTTCTCCACCTCAGATGCTGGGAAATTGGGATTTTTCCAGCTCTGTGTAAACATGAGGGATTTTCCCACCTGATAGTGTTCTTCCTGCCTCAGGGGGTCTCCTTGAATGCACTTTCTGAAGTCATAAGTTAATGCAAGAGCTCTCCTTGTACACAGTTCTCTCCTCTCTGACACCTTGGTCTCCCCAAATTCTCAAAAACTCTGCCTTCTCACCTAAGAGAAAATGCACTGTAGCCTGGGACTTCTCTCTAGGAATCGGTATGGCAACTTTAGGACTCACTTCCTCTGTCTACTTTCTTTCAGAGATTATTATTCATTACTGCCCGTTGTTCTGTGTTTGAAAGTCAATCTTTGTAAGCTTTGTTTTTTATTGTTTAAGGAGTGAAGGTAAATCCATCTTGGTTGTTCCATCAGAGGCAGAGAAAGAATTTTTTTTTTTTGGCATTACTGGGGTTTGAACTTAGGGCCTCACACTTGCTAGGGAAGTGCCTGAAGTCATGCCTCAGAAATTCTTTAAAAGTAATTTTATGTTAAAAAAAAAAAAAAAAGAAAAAGCTCAAGTAAAATAAATAACCATGAAGAAATAAAAACCGACATGCAGAATTCACAGAGGGAAATATGAATTTAAGGTAACATAATTGAAAAGCCAAATGCAAAACTTCAAAAATATGGAAGGTATGATAATGTGGTTAATAATATTTGTAAAAATCCTATTAAAAATGTAAACAGAGCTGACAGAGTGGCTCAAGTGGTAGAGGACCTGCCTAGCAAGTCCTCTCAAACCCAGCAAGTCCATGAGCTCAAACCCCAGTATGCAATAAATACATAAATAAATAAATAATAGAAAAGAACAAAAAGAAAAATCATTAGAAAAAAGTGTATTGTAGAAATCCAAGGCAATGACTCCATAAAATGCATAATAGAAATTTCTGAATTAATATAACAGTTAACAAAACAAATAAATTATAAAAAAAAACCTTGATAAGACAGATGAAATTTGAATTTGCTGATTAAAGCTACATAATATTTCCCTGGTAAATTATTATGCAGATTGATAACACAAAGATCTTTCTTGGAGTAGCATTTTTAAAAATTCATTAAGCGGACAATGAATTTTGACAGAAAAATCAATTCACCTAGTAGAGCGAGAGGACAATGTGTGTCTGATCTGCTCATGTTCTTCCCCTTAGCACACACTGGTGGACCAATGTTTAGAGAACCCTGAAAAAGAGGGAAAAAGATTGGGTACAAACTGTATTCCCAACCCATTTGCTTGGTGTGTACGCCAACTAAAAGGCATTCTTAATTTTGTATAGAACCTAGAAACAATAGCCATTAATGCGTCCTTCAAGAAAACAAAACAAAACTATCTAATGAAAAATCTACTCAAGAAGAACTGGATCAAAAGAAAGAATTCAAGGAAGGTAAGTACATGTTTTAAATGTACTAGCAGTGAGCAAGGAACATTTTTAAATATGAAGACAAATTAGTATATTTATCACATTATAGCAAAAACAAAATTTATAGTCTTACAAATTTTAGATTTATAATTCATAACAAAATAAAAATTTATGGTATAAAATTATTATTTATTTTAAATTATGCTTATTGTAGAAGAATTAAAAGCTACTCAAAGCAATGGATAAATTTAAAAAATAATTGCAACTCTAGAGGCTGAGACAGGAGGATCATGAGTTGGAAGGCAGCTTGGGCTACGAAGCAAAACCCTGTCTCAGAATTTAAAAAGAAGTTGCAGACAAGCTTCAGATGTGGAGAAAATGTTTGCAAAAGACATCTAAGCAGGAGTGGTAGCACATGCCTGTAATCCCAGCACTAGGGAGGCTAAGGCAGGAAGATCTTGGGTTCAAGGCCTGCCTGGTGTACATAGCAAGACCTGTCTCAAACAAAACAAAAAGACAACTGATAAATGAGAGTTATCCAAAATATGCAAAGAACTCTTAAAAGTCATCAATAAGAAAATAAACAACTCAATTTACAAAATGGGCCAAAGGCCTGAACAGGCACCTCACCAAGAATATACAGATGGCAATCACTTCCTCCATTTAAAAACTCACAGTTGGTACTAAAATTTGCATTTCTAAGTGATTTCTAAATATTGCTCAGAATTGAGTGATATCTAATACGGTTTCTAAGTATCATTCAGTGTAGGAAAAGATGCTGCCCTAGCATTTGAATCTGCAAGATCCAAACACTGACACCTGTGCAGCTGGGGCAGGTGTGGAGTAAAGAGCTCTCAGTCCCTGCTGAGCAGAGTGCTTATGGTACAGTCACTTGAGGGCGGCTTCTTTGAGAACTGAGCATACTTTTACCATATGATCCAGCAGTTGCATGATCTTGTATTTATCCAGTGCGACTGAAAACTTAAATCTGCACAAAATCAGCACGTAAATGTCCAGGCAGATTTGTTTTTAATTAGCAAAACTTAGAAGTAACCAAGATGTCCTCCAGTAGGTGAATGGATAAGCAAACTGTAGAATATTATTCAGCACTAAAAGGAAATGTGCTATGTAGCCATGACAAAGTGTAGAGGAAATTTAAATGAATAGTACTGTGTTAGCTTTCTTTCACTGTAACAGAATACCTAAAATAATCAAACTACATGGAGGGAATATTTTTTCACCCACAGGGTCAGAGGTTTGAGTCCGTGGTCCCTATGTCCTGTTGCTTTGGGCCTGTGGCACCACAGAGCATCTCGGCAAAAGCATGTAGTAGAGGAGCACTGTTCATTTCATGGTGACTGGGAAGGGAAAAGACAGAGGAAGAGGCCAGGTCCCAACATCCCCTTCAAGAACACATCCCCTTCAAGAACACACCCCCAATGACTGAATATCTTTCCACTACCCTCACCCCAAAGTTTCCATCAGCAACCAGTAGCACCATAAACTGGTGACCAAGACTTTCACACAGAGCTTTGGGGGACACTCCAGATCCAAACTGTAGTGATTATTGAGTGGAAGAATTCAATCTGAAAAGGTTATGTACAGCGTAATTCCAAGAGCATGGCATTCTCTAAAAGTAAGCTAGGGAGACAGTAAAAAGATCAGTGGTTGCCAGGGGTTGGTGGAAGGAAAAGATGACTAGGTACAGCACAGAATTCTGAATAGACATACCACTCTGTATGGTACTAAAATGGTGGATACGTGTTATCATCAATTTGTTCACACCCATAGAACATTTGGCACCAGGAGTGAATCCTAATGTAAACTATTGACTGTGAATGAGAACCATGTGTCAGGGTATGATTGTCAGTTGTAATGAATGTACCACCATGGTAAGGGTATTGATAATGGGAAATCTCTGTGTGTTCCACTTAATTTTGCTGTCAACCTAAAACTGCTTTAAAAGTAAAGTCTACTTTCCAAATCATTTGCTCCATTTAAAAGTTCCTAGGTGATACTAAAATTTGCATTTGTAACTAACTTCTAAATATAATTCAGACAAAAACTTGACAAGGCTTACTAATGCTCGCTGATAAACTAATAAGTAGCTCTTTATGGGTCAGATCAAAGGAATGACTGTGACCACAAAAAGTCATTAAGTAAAATTAAGCCATTAAAATTTATAATTTAAAATATCTTATGTAGCCAGTAAGTAACAGTATGAGAAAAGCTATTGTAACCATACCAGAAAAGCATTAATAAAAGCTTAAACACATAAGCCAAAGAACCAGAGCAAAATATCTAGAAACAGACTTGTACAAATATGTGTTCAACTGAATTTTAACAATCAGGCCTAGGCAGTCAGGGTCATTTGTTCCGGGTGTGTGTGGAGGGAGTGGCACCTTGCACAAGTCCTGCTCCTAGCCCCACCTCACACCTCAGGGCATCAGACCCTTGTAAGTCAATTGCTAGCTCAAGGTTATAGTTCCAGAAATAACAAAAGAGACATTACTGTGGTCTCTAAACTTCTCATTTAGAATTTTCTATACCTTTGGCCTCAGCATAAATTTTCCCCTCCAGATATTAACATTAGTTGTCCCGTATGGCACTGTTACAGGCCTGAAATGCCCTCTGAATGCCCTTCTCCAACTTTACAAATGATTTCTTTGAATAAGGGCAAAATAGTTTCTGCTGGGTATTGAGGGTGTAGGGGGGGAGGGAGGGGGTGGAGTGGGTGGTAAGGGAGGAGGTGGGGCAGCGGGGAGAAATGATCCAAGCCTTGTATGCACACATGAATAAAATAAAACAATAAAAATTAAAAGACCAATAACTTAAAATAGAAAAAAAAAAAAAAACAAATGATTTCTTTGTTAAAAAGGTAGCCTTTATTAAAGAGGCTGCCTGCTGTAGCTAAAAGACAGGATCCTAACGTTTTGTTCTTTCTAGATGGGACCTGCACCTTCCAGTCTTCTGGCTGGTAGATGTTGGAAGCTTTGTACTGAGGCCTGGCCGCAGTATGCCTTGGGTGACCAAGTGGCCTTCACAGGGTTCCTTAAATTAAAATACCATACTCCAATTAGGCCTTTTCTATAAAAGAAAAAAAAGTAAACTGAGGTCCCCTATACAAATTTCTACCTTCTAAGCCACTCCAATACTCAGAACCTCTTAATAAGTGCTTCCCTCTCCAACAGGCAATGGTAGGAAGGGGGCAAATCGTATGTCCCCTTCCAGTTATCAGATGTAAGGGAAATTTAAAAACATCTAAACAGCTGTACTGATGCCCAGACAAATACATTCAAGCCTTTATCTCTGTGATCCAAACCTTTCAACTGACATGGAAGGAAATTATGCTTCTACTAGACCAGACTCTTATCTCATTAGAGAAGCAATGGGTTCTGGCCCAGGCCACTCAGGTTGGAAATGATTATATGGCTCAAGCAGTAGAGTGCCACTTTACAAGCATAAAGTCCTGAGTTCAAGCCCAGTACAGCCAAAGTAAAAAATAATAATAATATTTGGGGCTGAGGAAGTAGCTCAATGGGAGAATGTCTGCCCAGCATGTACAAAGCCCTGGGTTCAATTCCCCAGCATTACTAAAAAAAATTTTAAAAATGGTAAAGAAGATAAGTGGCATTAATGTCACTTCAGCCATCTTATAGTAGAAAAATGTAGTTTAACCTAGACCAGATCCCTCATTCTTCAAGTGAGGAAACTGAGGCCCAGAACAGTTCAGAGACTTGCTCTCTAGAGTGCCAGGTGTCAATGTAAAATAACAACTTTACAGCAACAACTTAAAAAAAAAAAAAAAAAAGAAAAAATCCTCTTACCTTTCTACAGCATCTTAAGGAGGCTATCAGAAAGCACACCATGGTGGACTCAGAGTCACAGGTGAGAGAGGTTCTCCTCAAAGATAAATTTCTAACAGTCAGCCCCAGATATTTGTAAAAAACTCAGACTGTGGCTGAAGGGAAAAGCCATTGAACCAAGTAATACAGCTAGCCATGTCTGTATTTATGACTATGTCTGTATGTCCGGGACCTTCCTAACAGGACAGAAAAAGATAAGAGACACCATGGCCTCATTGCTGCTCTCAGAGAGGGCCCCACCCTACTGGGGCCTGTATCCTGAACTTGCTACCATGGTGGACAAGAGGGGCACTTCTGCAGAGAATGCTTAAAGGGGGACAGCCTGGGAGACAGCCCCACCCCCAACTGGGACCCTGCCCTCTGCAAGGGTAACCACTGGAGGTCTAAGTGCCCCCATCACCAGATGGAAGGTGAGGTGACTCCTCCTATGGATTGATGGGTCCAAGCCTCCTGGCCACACTCTACTTCTTGGCATTAATGTTGAGGAGCCATAATGGCAGAAAAACAAAAGGCCATTTTCCTCCTAGACAGTGGAGCCCATTTCTCTGCTTTACCTTTTTCTCCTGGTCCTCGGTCCAATGACAAAAGTTACCATTCAGGGCAAATCTGGCCAGCCCCTAGAGCGCTAGTTTACCTGGCCTCTGGCCTGCTCTTGGGGAGACCTCTTCTTCTGTCACTCTTTCCTCATAGTACCTAAAACTCCAGTGTCCCTAATGGGACAGGATTTACTATCTCAATTAAAAGCTCAAATTCTCCTCCCTCCAGGCAGCTATCTCTGCTGCCCCCTCCTTCGGGGACAAAGAGATTCCACAGTGTGGACTGATGAGATGAGTGTAGGGTGAGCCAGGACAGACCTCCCTATTCAAATAAAACTCAAAAATCCCTCACAGTTTCCACACCCAAAACAATATCCCCTCAAGCCTGAGGGACATGAGACCTTATGCCCATTATAAATTCCTTAAAACAACAAGGGCTACTAATTAGCTGCTCCAGCCCCTATAATAAATTTAAAATTCTTATAAAAGTTAATTTTAAAATACAAGTTACAAAGTAAACAACTGGAAAGGATATAGATAGGTAATAAATGTATTTTTTGGGAAGTTAAAGGAAAAAGGAATGGTTTTTTGTATGAGAAGGGATTTTGGAAAGAAGGGTTTGTCCTAAAGATTGTTTCAAATAGGAAGGATAAGGACAAACCATCAAGGGGTTTAGTATGTTGTATGAAGGTCTGAGTAAGTTTGAAAAGTGTATAATAAAAGCTTTGGTGTGTGATATAGTTAAAGTTGAATGTAATCTAAGAGTTTCCTAAAAGATTTTTAGGGTCATGTCAAACTAAAATCAAATCCTCTATGTCTATGAAATAACAAGGTTATCTTACTATTGTTCTGCTGTGAGTAACATCTACAAAAAACCATTACAGAGAAAGATTTTATCAAAGAAATTATTCATGTTTTCTGCTGATCTTGTCAAGCTTTAAGTACTACTAAATCAGAGCTCATTTACATATTTGCTTATGTGTCTTAAATGACCACCTTGTAACAGTGTTATGTTATACTTTATCTAAATATGGTACAAACATTTAAAAAGTTAAAAGTGTCAATTTATATAAAATAATGAGCAAAAGCTCTCTTTTATCCAAGAGTGTTACATTTAAATCCTCACAGCCCCTGCCTCCCACAGGTCACCTACCTAGGTGTGGCCTTAAAGGGACAGACTCACTCTCTGAGTCATAAATGCATCAACCTAATCTTCCGTTTCCCAACCCCCATACCATAAGACAGCTTACAGCTTTCCTGGCAGTTATAGGATTTTGCAGAATTTAGATCCCTAGGTATGTAGTCCCTGAGCAGACACCTTTTTTATGCTCCTCCTAATATTCCTATTTGGGTCTTAGATAATGTATGGCCACCCATTTCTCTCTCTGTAGTTGGAGGACTCTTGAAATTGTCTAGGGAAGAACATTTCACAGTGGTTCTCCTGGCCAATGCCCATCCTAATGCCTATGTTTCTTGCTCTCCTATTCTTAAGCTTCCTCCCTTGAATCATACTGCATGTCTGCTATTGCTAATCAAAAATGTAACCAGCTTCTCCTCCAAAGATACCAACCCCTGAGAGCACAACCAGAGGACACCTATAATGGACCCTACCAGGACACCTGTTTATAAACATCAAGACCCCCTTACAGGACGCCTGCTACAATTCCTCGACTCCCAATACCCACCATGCTGAGGTTGGAGGATTGGCTCGAGACTCTTTATGACCTATGGCTACAAGGGACCTTCATCAACTTCAGGGAAGAGGAAATCTTCATTTTTGGAGCCTGGTTGTACACCATCATGAGGCTCACCACCCCAACACTGTTTGCCAACTAACCCTCCCTTCCCCTATGCCGCCCCTTGCCAGCTCAAAGAAGCCAGAGAGAACACAACACCCTCCTTCCTTAACAAACAAAAAAGGGAGGAATGTTGGCAATAATGGTGCTGATAGGTTTCAGTTCTTACTGCACCCTTAAGCTTCTATTTTCCAGGGTCATGGTCCTGCCTCAAGTCTAGCTTGAATCCTCCTTCTGCCCCAACCTCCAATCAGCATGAACCATAAGATCCTAACCAATCAGATCATGCTGAGTCTCACTGAGGGGTATTTTAGCCCCTGCCCTTCCTGATTCTCTCTCTCTCTCTCTCTCTCTCTCTCTCTCTCTCTCTCTCTCTCTCTCTCTCCCTCTCTCTCTCTCAGCTCTCTCCCTCTCCTACCTGGCAATAAAGAATCTCTTGGCCAGATCACTCCTCTCCACATGGTCACTTTTGGGGCCTACATTTCCAACAGTACAAAGACAATAGTCTTTTCAACTAATAGTGCTGGAACAACTTAATATTCATATACAAAAATAAACAAATCGGCAAAACTCTCCATTCACACATCACAAAATATGCAAAAATTATTTCGTAATGGGCCATATGTCTAAACATAAAATTTAAAATTATAAAAGTTCTAGAAGAAAATATGGAGAAAAAATATGTATGGGTTTAGGTAAATCAAAGTTTTCTTAGCTTTGATACCAAAAGCATGACCTATTAAAGAAAAATTTAAAAACTGACTTTGTCAAAGTTACAAACTTCAAAACTATTGTCAAGAGAATGAAAAGACACTCCTGGGAAGCTCTTTGGACTATTACTTACAGCAAAGACTTCAATTTCATGATATGTACAAAGAAAAGAAGAATTTGGCACTTCACAAGATCTCTAACTTCCTAAACCTTGTGGTGGGAACCCAGCCACCGCAGATGCCTCACTGAGCCCATTCAGCTCAGCCGGGGAGCCCAACCTGTGCTCACAGAGCCTCCCATGCATATGACCCCTGAAGGGCTGAATGATTCACTTCTATTCAAATCTGTTATTCAGTGCAATTTCTTTTGCAAGTGACAGAAACCTTAACCTAAATAAATTAACCCAAAAGAAAATTATTTGGCTCATGAAATGCAGAGGTAGATCTAACTTCAATTAGTGCTGACTTGATGCATGGATGACACATGCAGGAATTTCAGGTGCTCAGGGTTCTTGAGCCTGCTCTGAGAATGAAAGCACAGACAGAGTCCAGCAGCAGAGGTCGGAAAGATTTTATTTGTAGAGAAGAGAAGAGAAAGACCCGCATAGTGGAGAATGCAGGGGGACCTGGAAAACAGTGATCCAATGGGTCGGGGTGGGGAGTGGGGTTTTATAGCCTTTTTTGCATTGCCTGATGGCAGAGATGCAAATGGGAGTTTCCTAGGGAGGAGAAGTGTCTCCTTGGTCACTTATCACCTTTTGGGACCTCTTGCAGTCCCTCCTTCGGTCCTTCAGACTCAAGGGCTCAAATGATAGCATCCTCAGAACACATTATTCCTCCCTCTCTGTTCATCTTTCTAAAGTACAAACAGTGCTGGTGGCTCACGCCTATAATCCTTGCTACTCTGGAACAGAGATCAGGAGGCTTTTGGTACAAAGCCAGCCTGGGCAAATAGCTCATGAGACCCTATCTCAAAAGAAAACCATCACAAAAAAGGGCCTGTGGAGTGGCTCAAGGTGTAGGCCCTGAGTTCAAACCCCAGCACTGTAAAAAAGAAAAAAAGGTACAGATTCCTCGGACCAACCTAAGACATAACAAATCAGAATCCTTGGGAGTTGAATTCTTGGATCTGTATTTAAAGAACCAAAAGAAAAAGCTTTAACAAAGAGTGTTATATAGCTCTTATTGGTTAAATTTTTTACTTGTGGTTAGCAAGCTAATTACAAGCTTTTTACAGGCAAGGATGACTTCGTTTGATCCTAATCATATCTAGGACTGTGCTGGATGGACAAGACAGGTATAATATAAAGCCTGGTAAATCTGAAGATGTGGTGAGCCACATTCAGTTTGGCATCAAGGAGAAGCATGTGAGAAAACATTTGATAAGCTTTTGGAAAGTCTGTAAAACTACAGTTGGGTTCAAAGTGGGGTGCTTTTTTTTTTTTTTTTTTTGGTGCTAGGCTTTTGAACTCAAGGCCTTGCATTTGTTAGGCAACTTGGGCCATTTGAGCCATTCCCCTCAGCCTCTTTTTCTTTAGCTATTTTTCAGATAAGATCTCATGGTTTTGCTTGGGCTGGCCTCAGACTATGATCCTTCTACTGCTGCCTCCTGCCTAGCTGGGTCTAGACAGGTACCACAATGCCTATCTTGCTTGTTGAGATGGGGATCTCAATAACTTTTTTTGCAGGCTGGCGTTGAATAGTGGTCTTATTATTTGTACCTCCCAAGTCACTGGGATTACAGGTGTGAACTAGGCCCTCAAATTTTTTTAATAGCAACATTCAACAGCTAGCAATGAATAAATTAGAGTCAGTAAAGAGAAAATCCTCACACAGTATTCCAAAGAGCTATATTCTTGTCCCCACTTTGCTCCAAGTTCTTTGGAACTTGAATAAAGATATAGATAATAAATATCATATCTGCACCCAACAAAAGTAGTTGATCACACATGATAAAAATGTATGGTATAGTGTTCTTAAATAGCACAAGCATGCAGACATTCATTCAATTTTGGTGTCATAGTCTTCACATTACACGTGTTTTTGTATAGGTGCTCTTGGCCCCTTTTTTCCTTTGAAGGCTAACATTTTGGCTATAAGCTTTTCTGGACTTACATCTTTGAAACCAAATCTAGTAGAAAGAAAAGCTATTCTTTTCCAATAACTGGAAAAAGGGTCTGGCCTGATTTTCACTGAACAAGACTGGATACCATACTCATTGTTATATAGTAGTCACAAAGGCCAAGACAACTCAATCTGATTGGCCATGCTTGAATTCTGCCATCACCACTTGGAAACTAATGGTTGTATCAGCCACACACCAGAGTCACACATAGACTCAGAATAGGGGAGGGTGGCTCTCCAAGAAAACTAAGGTACTGGTGTCACTAAAAGGGAGGACTGGCTGCTGAGCTGTTGAACAACAATTGAATAAGCAAGTCTCTGCTCACCCTGAGCTTATACTGTGTGCACGAAGACAAATAATATAGGATGCCAGTGCTAAGAAAAAGATTTACAGGGAAGAGCAGCAAGTAAATACAGGTTAGGGACCTGGATCATGGCTAAGGGAAATTCTAGGAGGACTTGATGTCTTGAGTCTAGAAAGATGCCTAAGTCTCTATGTAGAGTAGAAAAAGGAATGAGAGTGACTTACGGATGTTTCTAGAGAGTGTATTTAAACAATTTAATACCTTTGAAAGTAGGAATCACACTTATCTTTGTCTCCCCAGAATCTAACATGGTGCCTGGCATTTAGTGGACTCTGTAAATGTATAATGAATTTATTGATTTTCCTTCATTAATCCTCAACAAAGTTTCCATGGGGGATTTGAAAAGTAGGTAACCTCATTTTTCAGAGAAGGAAGCTAAGATAGAGAGGTTAGGTCATCACAGTGACAGCCAACAGTGATAGCAAGATGGCTCCCACAGAGACACAGACATACAAAGGCCAATCCAATGCCAAATCCAGATATGAAGAAGAATACCACAAATCCTAGCCCGACCTTATTGACAATAAGATGAGAAATAAAATGAAGTAAAAATTTTTACTATGGTTATAAGTTCTTCTTTTAAAGCCCCAAATATCAGATTTTCTTCTAATGATTTCAGATGTCAAATGGTAAAAATGTATTTTACAATGTTCTTGAATAAATAAGGACTGGGAAAAAATGAGGGAGAAACATGTTTGTTTGGGTGCATTGCTAAGCAACACCACACATGCCAGAAACTCCTTTTGGATTTCCTTTTGAAGGTGGAGACGGCAAGACCAACACGCACTTCAGCACATGTCTGTCTCACCAGCTCTCCCTGGAAAAAAAAAGCAAAACAAGAAACAAACAGGCAATGCTGATCTAGAAGTGAGAGATGTGGAGACTACCAGGTACTAAATTCAGCCAAACTATTTTCAAGTTTGCCTTTTAAATGGCTGCTAAGTGGTCCCCCCAAAACCTATCACCCAAATAAAACAAAGTCGAATAGCCTGTGGTCTATGCAATCCATCACACACAAAATTCCACACTATGTGGATTATTAAAATTTATAATATGACATATAACTGTGGAACCAAAGGAATAAAACACACTCATGTGAAAAGGGAAAACCTCTTATGAGAAGTAGGGTTTTAAGATGGGTATTAGAAGAAGGAATTCTATGAAGAGGGAGAGAAAATTTACAGCTTCAAGACCTGCTTGAGCAAAAGCAAGGCACTCTGCCAGGGATATACGAACACATTAAGGTAAAAGCACAAACAAGAACATTAGCAAGCAGAAAAAATGAATAATATTTGAGCAGGCAACATATTTTGTTACAGGTTCTGAGTTTCAGAAGCCAAGATTATAATTGATAGTAAAACTCCTGCAATGCAAGAATCAGGAATGCACAAATCAGGGTTGGTTTTTTTCTTTTTTTTCCAGTACTGGGGTTTGAACTCAGGTCTTTATGCTTGCAAGGAAGGTACTCTATTACTTAAGCCATGCCTCAAGCCTCAAGCCCAGATTCAAGTTTTATTACACAAAGAAGCTGAAAGTTTTAAAAATACATTTCTTGTGATAATTGGCAAATAGAACTATAAGTAAGCACATATCTAACTCTAAATTATGTATGTGTGGACACATTTTCATTCTGAATTGAGTTAAGGATGGGGGTATAGTCTCAGGAAGAATGTTATAGATTTTGTTTTAAATAATAGACACTAAAAAAGAAAAGATCCTATTAATATTATTATTAACCACAAAATAAAATCTGTACTTCTTGACTTACATCTGAGGTCTTCCGCGATCTGGCCCTACTACCTTCCCTGCCTAGCCTGGGTCACCTCTTTCCTGAACCCCTCTCAGGTTGCAAGCCTTTCCTATTGGCTTGATACAAAATTGTATTATTCCTTCTCCTGTTATTTTGGTTCAGGGTATGTATCTCTTCAGGGAGACTCTAACTCTCTAAAGGATCTGTCTCAATTATATTTTGTTCTGCTCAATCTAACTATGCATAGTGAAAGCACTGAATCTGAATCCAATAAGCAGAAATTAACTGAATTCATTTGTTCATTCTATTCTTTCCTTGATAGGATTGCTGTTCCACTGTACTCTCCTTCCATGTCACTAGACTACAGACTTGCTAGCAAAAACACTTACAGCAAACAAGAAGTGGATACACTAAGCAGTAATCTTCTAAACCTTGAACTGTAGGGAATGAACACATTTTGGGGGGAAAAATATCCCAAAATTTTAAATAACATTTTGATCAACAACTTTATAGGAGCCTCCTATGGGCATAAGACAAGGCAAAGGCCTTAGAGGCTCAGATGTAAAGTGGTGGTATTGAAAGGTAAAAAGAACTCTAGCAGAAGAGTCAGGGGACCCCAGCTTTAGTCAAAGGCCTACCTCTGTGACTCAGGATTCATTATCACCCACTAAATCCCTGAGGAGTGCAAGCCACCCCCAATCTTTGTCTTAATTCATTGATTGCTGTCTTGTCCCTAGCATTGTGTTCAGTGCATAGTAGGTGCTCAGTAAGAACTTGTTACAGAATCCTGGGTTGGGCATTGAGCTCTGTCCTGAAGAGGCTCTTTTTTAGGACAAAGATGACCAAATAAGCAATTATGAAAGATGACAATAATCATTGCAATTAGTAAGAACTAATACGGTTCTCATACTTTTTAGCATTTATTGTGGATCTGATAGAGTTCCCGATGCATTGCTACTGTAGTATGAATGTTTGTGTTTTCCCCAAATTCACACTTTGGAATCCTAACCCTCATTGTGATAGTACTGATAGGTGGGGCCATTGAGAGGTGATTAGGCTGTGGGGATGGAGCCCTCACAAAAGAGATTAGTGTCATTATTTTTAAAGGCCCATGGAAGCTTGTACTAGTCAGATTTTCATTGCTGTGACAAAATACCTGAGATAAATAAAGTTAAAAGGAAGAAAAGTTTATTTTGGATCACAGTTTTCTAAGTTTCAGTCCATAGTCAGTTGACTCTGCTGCCTTTGGCCTTGTGAGTGTTCATCATGGTGGATGGGAGGGAGAGAGAGAGAAAGAAAGAAAGAATAAGGGAAGGAGGAAAGAAAGAAAGAGAATGAAAGAAGAAGGGACCATGGTTCCAACATGCCCTTCAAGGACATGCCCCTGATGACCTAACTTCCACCAGAATCCACTTCATATAAGTTCTACCACTTCTTACTAGTGTCACAGGCAGGCAAACAAGCCTTCAACACACAGGCCTTTGGGGAATATTTAAGATCTCTAACAGTGCTCTTTTGTCCCTTCTAGCTATGTCCTCAGTGCTAGAAGGTGCTATCTGAATCAGGAAGTGGACCTTTACCTGATACCAAGTGTACTTGCACCCTGATCTTGGAATTCCAGCTTTCAGAACTGTGAGAAGTAAATGTTGTTTGTATGTCACCCAATCTATAGAATTTTTGTTACAGCAGCCGGAATGGATGACTGAACCATCGTTATTTCCACTTTCATAGGCACAAGTAGGTGAAGTAACTTGCTGATGGTGTTGAAAGCAATGAACCCAGGGAGTTCTGTCTCCAGGGCCTTTGCAAGGAATTAATGCAGTACACACACAAGCCAGAGAAAAAGTCTGACTGCTCCTCAGAAGCACTGAGGTTTCTCCTAGGCCTAGGATTGTAGATGATGGAACACCAGTGATAACAAAACATAGGACTATGGAAAATGTTTATGAAAGTCCTTCCATTGGGAACATAAGGGTGCTTCTCAAACGAGACTTCTTTGAAAACACTCAGAATCTTCAGATAAGAAATCCCAGATTTTCTGACTCAGTGAGGTTGGAATGGGGACATGGAATCTGTCTTTTTAAGTGCCCAACTGATACTAGAGGTCTTCAGTGTTCTCCAGGGGACCCCTTAGGCTCAGATTCTGTGCTCTCTTCCCATGCCTGGCTCTCCTCTGGCCATGTCTGTTAAGTTTTGACAATATAGTGCAAGTGATGCTGTTCAGGGCACTGCACCTTTAGAAGTGTCTGGTAAGACAGGCATCACAGTCTCTATTAGGTTGGTAATCTCCATGTGTCTTGTTTGTTTCTTTGTTTTTTGTTTGTTTGTTTGAATTGTCCCCTCTTGAGGCCTGTACCACACTCTGCTTAACATGCTCAGCTTGCAATTCCATGTACAAGAAATGTCTACAGAGTGAACTGCCGAATAACATGAGCCAGGCCCTGCGGGGGAACTTGCCACCAGCCCAGACCTTGTGAGGCTCACGGATGGGTGAAGTATACAAATACCTGGGTGAACTACAGAATCTGGTGATAGGCAGTCATAACAACTGAAACATGATCAGCATGGTACCCCGCACAGGAACAAACAAATCATGCTACACAGGCAGATGTACTCTGTGGGAGACCATGACAGAAGCATACCTTTGAAGTTGCTGTGGTGTGAACCATGTCCTCCCGACAATTCACATGTTGAAATCCTAACTGCTAGCATCTCAGAATGTGACTGTGCTTGGAGACAGGGTCTTTGAAAAGGCAATATAGTTAAAATCAAATCACTGGGGGCAGTCCTTATAAGAAAGGGAGACCTGAGAGAAAACCATGGGAAAACACAGAGATGGGCCATTTGCAAGTCAAGGAGAGAGGCCTCAGAAGAAACCAACCAACACTTGTGAGAAAAACAATTTCTATAGCTTAAGCTTCCCCGGTCTGTGCTAGTTTGTTATGGCAGCCCTAAGCAAACTGCTACAGGAGTACATCAGGAAAATTTACTAAACCAACTACAGAAATTAAATGTTATCTTTTAAGTTGCTGGAAGCCCAGAGATGTGGAAGCACGAATGTGACCAATTAGCAACTTTGGTTCTGGGATATAATTTGGGAACAACGGGGACACTGACTGGGAGAACAGGAGATGGAACTGCAGAGGTCATTTTTTTCAATGTGGAGTAACACGAGACACAAAACAAGGCCTGGGCGGAAGAAAAGCAGCGGTCTTATCAGAGAGGCCTTTGTGAGCAGAAATAAGACCTAAAGAGAGGCAAGCCGAGAGAGGAGACAGATGAGACTATCGTGAAGACCAACCTGGGAAGGGAGGAGGACAGTGATGTCCAAACCTCAACTGCGGACACCGGAGGTGAAGCAGGTTTAAAAGACAAGGGAAAAGATTTTTTTAAACTTTTTTTTTTGGAGTAGTTTCAATGTTGGGTCAGCGGAGTAGAAATGAAGTTCGAGACTTCGGACCTGAGGTGGGAGTCTGTTATCTGGTGCTGGTCAGAGGGGAAATGAGATCAGGGTGAAAGCACCAACAATCTGAGTCTGAACTTCCAACCCTTGGGATCCCCACAATGTATGGAGAGGCGAGACTGAAGAAAGCACTCAACGAACAGCAGAGCCCAGGAGAGGGGCCTCCAGATGCAAAGCAGCCCTAGTAGTTCGTTCCTGGTTTCCATTTCTTTGCTCCTGCTGGAAACCACTTCAGGCCGCATTTCTCACCGTCTCATGAAAGGATCCTGGTCTTCCCCCTCACCGCCACCGCCCCCCACCCACTTTGGTAAATCGAGGCATAGTGGATGGCCACCACCCTGGGCCCAAGCCTCGATCCCAGGTCGGTCGGGCAGTGACCTCCGCAGGAGCCCTTTCCCGCGGGCGGGTCAGCAGCCCCGTCCCTTTTCCCCCCTCCCCCAATGGAATGTGGGCGCCCTCTGCACTGGGAACGCGGGCCGGGGCGCCGCCGGGCGCGCGCGGGCTCTGGGGCGAGGCGCGGGGAGGCGGGCCGAGGGGGCGGGCGAGGGACGCGGGCCCGCGGGGCGGTCGGGGGCGGGGAGCGAGCGGCGGCGGCGGGGACCCCGGGAAGAAAAGAACATGGCTCCGGCGGCAGACAGCGCCGAGGGCGGCGCGGCGCATCCGCGCTCCGGGCGCCACTGATCGCCATGGTGAACTCGAGCCGCGTGCAGCCGCAGCAGCCCGGGGACGCGAAGCGGCCGCCGGCGTCCCGAGCGCCGGGCCCGGGCCGGCTGATGGCGGGCGGCCTCCGGGAGCCGCGGGGCCTGGAGATCGAGATGGAGCGCATCCGACAGGCGGCCGCGCGGGACCCCCCGGCCGGAGCCTCGGCCTCCCCGTCCCCTCCGCTCTCGTCCTGCTCCAGGCAGGCGTGGAGCCGCGATAACCCGGGCTTCGAGGCCGAGGAGGAGGACGACGACGAGGAGGTGGAAGGGGAAGAAGGGGGAATGGTGGTGGAGATGGACGTAGAATGGCGCCCAGGCAGCCGGAGGTCGGCCGCCTCCTCGGCGGTGAGCTCCGCGGGCGCCCGCGGCCGCGGACTTGGGGGCTACCACGGCGCGGGCCACCCGAGCGGGAGGCGGCATCGGCGAGAGGACCAGGCCCCGCCGTGTCCCAGCCCGGCCGGCGGCGGGGACCCGCTGCATCGCCACCTCCCGCTGGACGGGCAGCCGCCCCGAGTGGCCTGGGCGGAGAGGCTGGTTCGCGGGCTGCGAGGTAAGAGCGCGATGCGCGGCGGTTGGTGCGGGGCGACGGTCCCGACCCTCACCCGCTGCGGGCCGCGGTCCCCGGCTCCACCTCGCATCCCCTTGGTGTCCCCGCCTCCCTGGGAAGCCGGTCCCCACCTCTGCTAATTCAGCTGTTTCCGGTCCCCAGCGTCCGGTACCTCTGTGCCCTTGTTGGTGCAAAGTTGTTGGTACCTCCCTCTCTTCTTTTGTACTTTTGAAAAGAAGAGAAAGCCATTTAGGGGTACGCCTGGCGTAGTGAAGTGGTGTTGTAATCGCATGGTTGCTACATAAACAAAAGCAAAAAGAAAAATGTATGTCAGCATCCATGCTGTTCCTCTGCCTTCACGCTTCTGGTCCCCTCATCCCGTCTGGAAAGGGTGGCAATGGATAACATTGAATCTAAGTTGTGGGAGCAGTGTCATTGATGTGTTGGTGATGCCTATGGTTGTTTGGAAGTTGTGAGAACACCACGAATGGAATACAATACTGTTTATAAAGATAGACATTTGTCCAGTTGTAATTCTAGACATTTTTCTAAAACAGTTGCAAAAAAAAAAAAGCTACATTGTTTCAAGAATCTTGGAAGGATGTTTTAAAATAAGTGTTTTTTGCAGTTCCAACAAAACGATGACATCTACAGATAGCAGCTGATGAATTTGTCAGAGTACAGTGCTCCCAATTCTCCAAAAGGCAGGAAAGGAATTTTCAAATTTGCCAGTACCTAGTAAGAGGACACAGATTTTTCCAATGCAAATGGGATCCCATGTTTGCAACATTTTGTCAGAATCATCCTTGGAAAAATGTTACATTGAGTCTTATCCACCAAATTCTTTTGATTTTCACTTTTAAGTGTTTCCATGTTCGGTTCTTTTGAAATTCTCCCTGCCCTCCCCTTTCTGTCAGTTTTGAGTCACACAAAAACTGACCCAGTGATGTTGGAACATCACGGTTAAGGCTGGTCAGCGATATTGTAGCAGCATGGCTAAAGATCCTAGTTCTTCTCACTGACTGTGTGACCTTGAGCAAGTTATTTAACCTCTCTAATCCATAAAACATTGCATCTATCAAAAAGAAAAGGAATAATACTCAGTCCTTGATTTGTTGGAAGAATTAAATGAAATAAAGCATTGAAAATGGGTAGCAAGTTATATGTTATAAAATTATAAAAGTACATTTTGATACTTCTGTTACATGTTTGTTTATACTAGTTAGTTGGACTTGGGGCATGGTGGAAAAAAAAGCTCCTTTTCAGGGCTCAGAACTATATTAAAACACATTATCTTTTATGCTGTGTAAATGTGCTTATTGAAAACATTCACTAGAGTGAGATGTTCCTTGTAAGGTAACAATGGTAGACTCACATGGTCTTCTTAATTTCTTTTTGAACATATGATAGCACTTAACCTTGCTTGACTAAACTCAATAACAGAATACAAGAAAATGAAATATATGTTTTTATATGAGGGCATGTTACAAGTTTATTTCTTTTAAAGAAAAAAATTCAGGAAACGTACAGTGAATAAGTTGATAATCTTAAACCCCTGGGTCGGACTGTATCAATAGGGCTTCGAGATATGGCTTCTGGAAGGTGGGATACCTGGGGAGGGCACGGGAGCTCTGCACCTCTTCCCAGGGCCCTGCCTGTATATTTCTTCCTCTGTATCTTGGTAATATCCTTTAAAATAAACGAGTAAACATTAAAAAAAAGTAATAATACCCATATCAATGATTTAATTTGTAGGAGGGCAGGGAAATTTTTGATTTTAGAAAGATTTTAAATAAATTTCATTTTATTACCTTCTGTTATGAAGAAATATAATTAGCATCCTGGTCACTGATTACATAAGCAACATTTATTAAGTATTTAGCACCAACTATGAAGATAGCACTGTGCAAGCAGCTATATAAGGAAATAAACAAGAGTAACACATCATTTTCCACTGGACAGAACCCAAAAATGTAAAATAAATAAATCATGAATGAAGTGCATTTTTTTCCCCCTCTTAGGAATATTAGTGATGGAAATCTTCATGCACCAATGTAAACAGTGCCTTAGGACCAGAACAGAAAGTAACTTTTGCAGTGTTTAAAGGTAGGGGAGATTAGTGACATCTGGAGTGATCAGGTCTTCCCCAAACTTCTCCTGCCTTTATGAGTTTATGCAACTCATTCAAACTTCCAGGCTCTCAGCTCTTCATTTATGAAATGAAGAAACTGAATTTAATCTCCAAGGTCACTTCTAGCTTCAACATACTCTGGTTGTTGTTTAGTGACATAAATTCCAGATGGACAGCAAATGGTTATTTTGTGCTCCTTGGACAGAAGTAAGATAGCCAAGAAAGATGTCTGAGGCCTGGTTTGGAGTGTATTGCATCTAACAAAGGAATTAAAAGTGTATCTCTAGCTGTTAAGAAGCAGTGGAAGGTTTCTGAGCAGGAATAGCATGTTGACAGGAGACGAGTCAGCAGCATGGTGTTCAGGAGAGCTTGCAGAGGGAGACACCAAAGCAGGACGACTCTGAGCCAGGCAGACGGGGCAGGAGGCAGCCAGTGAGGATGTGCTAAAGGCCTGGACCAGAGGAAGAAAAGGATGGCTGAGTTAAAGATGGTGCCCAACAATCTTGATGATAACAACTATGATGATTAGCAAACCCTTTTTAGTAGAAAGGCCCTTTATAAGTTGTCTGAATTCCTAAAGTAGAATGTTTTATGGATGTATCAACTTGCTAAAGTGAGTTCCTGCTTGATACTTTAGATATGTACTCTTGGCCTTTTTTTGTTCCTAGAAAAATCACAAGGTATAGTGTGAGTATCCCTTTTCTGAAGTGCTTGGGCCCAGAAGTCTTTCAGATTTTGGAATAATTGCATATACAATGAGATATTTTAGGAATGGGACCCATGACTAGACATAGAATTCATTTGTTTCATACATACCTTATGCCCATAGGCTGGAGGTAATTCTACACAATACTTTTAACCAGCATTTTGACTCTGACCTGTCACAGGAGGTCAGGTGTAGAATTTTCCACTTGAGATATGCTGGCACTCAAATCATTTTAGATTTGAGATTTTCAGATTAGGGGTGTTCTGCTTATACTGTCTGTATTGGTCAGAGTGAGCTAAGCTGCTATAACAAATAAATATTGCTCTCTATTCAGTGCCCTAAAGAATTTAATTTCTTGGTTGTTTCAAGGAGGATATTCCAATTTAGCAGCAGCTCTTGTCTGTGTGGTTATTTGGGGACATAATCCCTTTCCCTCAGATGACTCTCCTCGAGCCCTGTCACTATATCCATGATCAAAGCTGGACATCCAGGTTCTGGGTTCAGCCTGGGGCCTGTGCGTGCTAGCCGAGTGCTCTAGCACTGAGTCTCATCCCTAGCCCTGCTGTTGTCTTAAAAGCTTTATTCTGTAAACAGCCTCCATCCCTTCCACTTAGGCTCCACTGGCAAAGTTCTTAACCACATAACCAAGAATACCTGCAAAGAAGACTAAAAAAACATTATATTCACATGTCTAGAACAGGAGAAATGGATTTTGGTAGACAGCTAGCAGTCTCTGCCACATTACTGCTAGGGCTGAAGTGAAAGATTAGGTCTACTCTTATCTTTCCTAAACTAATCGGACTTTGACATTGAAATTAGTGTGCTGTTTGTATTTGAAAAGTGACTGTCAACACAGACTAACACATTGATTTGTCTTGCTAAACTCTGTTTAACTTGCCTTTTCCCTGTCTTCCCTTTTCATATCTAAAGGGAGGAGCATATCCGGTTATGGGAAAGGTTATTGAGACTCAAAAAAATCTGAACTTGACTATAGTTGCTGGCACCACACCAAGTTGATAAACATTGAATAACCCATTCTTAGTTGTAGCTTGTGATGGTCCTAGTGTGGTGACTGATCAGTTTAGCCTGCCTTGAGGTTCAGAATTCAGTTCTTTTTCATCATCAACAGAGCCTTATCCTGAATTAGGAGTTTTGAACTGGGAGTGAGAGGCAGTTGTGTCCCTGAGGAGACAATAGTATCTGAATATATATTTGGTTTTCACAATGCAGGTGGGAAGTGGGTTGCTCCTGGCATCTACTGAGTTAAGGCGAAGGAAATTACTAATTTTCCTACAGTGCACAAGAAGTCCCACCCCCACACACTACATGTGTTATCCCACCCAAACTGTTGGGAGTGTAGAGGTCAAGAAAACTTGCTTGGGGTTGTTAAACTGAATAAAAAATAATAATTTATTGCTCACTGTGTGCCAGGCATTGTGCTGAAATCCTTACTATGGACGCAGTTTCATTTTATGCTTAGGGGAGCACTGTGAAGGAGGTACTACCATCACCACTTCACTGATGAGGAAACTAATGGTTCTAGATGTTAAGTGACTTGCCCAACGTCACAGCTATGAAATGTTGGAATTAAGTCTTAATTCCAGTCATTGGAGCCAAAGGTGCTATTTACCGACAGTACCCAAACCTAACTTTTGCCAGCTGCTTTTCACTTTTTCTTACTTTCTAGATGTTGATTCATCAGGAGATTCAGAAGAACTCATAGCATAATCTGCTTATCCTAATTTTTCATTGATCTAGAGAGTGGAGAGTCTGCTTTTCTTTTTCTTTTTTTCAGAACATTGTGTGAAATGTACATAATGTAAAGTTTACTGTTTCAAGTGTATAATTCAGTGGCATTAGTGCATTCAGAACTGTGGATTTCCTTAGCTCTTAGTGTTTTGTTCAGCACATTTTCATCAGCTCACACAGAAGCCCTGGACTCTCTAAACATTAACTCTCATTCCACCTGCCCAAGCCACTGCTAACCTCTGTTCCACTTTCTGTCTCTGTGAATTTCCCAGCTCATATCTACTGGAAGTGAAGTCAAGCAATATGAGTCCTTTTGTGTCTGGCTTATTTCATTTAGCATAATGTTATTGGCATCTCCATGTGGTAACATGCATCTGCATTTCATTCCTACTTATAACTGAGTCATATTCCACTGGATGTATATTCTACATTTTGTTTATCCATTCTTTAGTTGATGGAAATTTCACCCCCTCCTCCCCACTTTTTGACTAGTGTGACTTTCCCTTTATTTTTGTTGTTGTTCTCTCTTTCTCCTTTTCCTCCCCCTCCCTCTCCTCCTACCCTCCCCTCTCCTCCCCCTCCCCCTCCCTTTTTGAGACTGGGTCTCACTATGTAGCCCAGCTTGGCGTCTAATTTGCTATGTGCCAAAGCGAGAGCACACAAGGCAGGGGTGAGGATAGGTAAGACACCTAAAAAACTAGCTAGCATTTGTTGCCCTTAATGCAGAGAAACTAAAGCAGATACCTTAAAGCAACTGAGGCCAATAGGAAAAGGGGACCAGGAACTAGAGAAAAGGTTAGATTAAAAAGAATTAACCTAGAAGGTAACACCCACGCACAGGAAATCAATGTGAGTCAACGCCCTGTATAGCTATCCTTATCTCAACCAGCAAAACCCCTTGTTCCTTCCTATTATTGCTTATACTCTCTCTACAACAAAATTAGAGATAAGGGCAAAATAGTTTCTGCTGGGTATTGAGGGGGGGAGCGGGAGGGGGTGGAGTGGGTGGTAAGGGAGGGGGTGGGGGCAGGGGGGAGAAATAAACCAAGCCTTGTATGCACATATGAATAATAAAAGAAAAATGAAAAAAAAAAAAAAACAAAAAAAACAAAGCTAGCCTCAAATTCATGACCTTACTGCCTGTCTCCCAGGTGCTGGAATTACACTACCATACCTAGCTTTTCCCTTTACATTCAATCCAAACTTTATTCTATTCCTTCCTCCTTTTCCTTTTTATTTGCACTATAATTTTGGAGATTGGATTTTCATTATGGAGGAATTCTTTTGAGGGTGAGTTGCTGCCTTTTGGGTTTGTTAAGGTTATGATAGTAACAGAATTTGTGTGGCCAAAAAACCTCTTTGAGAAACCTGTTCATGGTAGGTGCTAGGGATACAGAGATCCATCATACAAGGTCTCAACTTTCAAGGAGCTCAGAGTTTAGTAAGGGAACAAAAGTATAAGTAAACAGTTGCAGTGCCAGGTCCCAGATAGGGAGGAAACCCAAGGTAGAGAAGACAAGCTATGCCTGAGGAGGTCAGAGAAGACTTGCAGAGGGAATCAATCTTGAGCTACATTTGGAAGAGTGAGAGGAAAATTCAGGGAGAGCACAAGAGCAGGAGCAAGACCAAGTGAATATGGTACTCACATTAGGATCTGAGACTTTCTCCTGTAGGCATTTGGAGCTGGTAGAGGCTTCAAGTAGAGGGCTGGTATGATCATTGACAACCTGGGGAAGTTAGAGGATGGGGTGAGGTGGAAAGTAGGTAGCTAGGAGACTGGGTCAGAGAGGGCTGACCGAGATCAGGAGGGCAAACCAGGCTGCAAGCAGGCATGTGAGCTGGGATGGAAGGGAGCTAAGTTAAAGAAAGACAGAAGCTGTCAGAGTCAACTCCATGTGAGGGGTAAGAGGAGGGTCTATTCTGGCGTGAACCCCCAAATTCTGGGTTGATGCCAAATAGGAAGACTAGGTTTCTAGAGAAGGAAAAAGAAGAATCTTCAGTTCAGGTGTGAGTCTGAGCCCTCTGTGGAATGTGCAGGTGGGATGCTGACATTTTGGACAAGCGTTCTGACCTTAATAGTTCTTATCCCATCAGCTCTGCTGAACAGGAGCAGTGCTCGGTTACTTCCCATGTTATCCTTGCTATTGTGAATGCAGTCATTTCTCACCCAGCAGAATGTGAAGAGGTCCCTGTCTCCTAAGATAGACTCTCAATGGGAAAGTGGGATGAAAATTTTAAAGCCTTTAAATATTTGGAGAGGTAGGTAGGATAATTTAGAAAAGTAAATGTATAACAGTATATAACATAAAAATGCAAATACAGAGACATGTTTATTTTTTATTTGAAATGTCTCATTCAAGGGCCGTAATTAAATTACCATGGGCCATTGAAAGTTTAGCTTAAGTAAAATCTGATAGAAGTTTATTTTTTCTATTTAAAAGCTAAGAAATATTATTTGTAAATATTAAGAATCATTCCTTTTCCTTAGTGCATGGTTGTCTGTAAACCATTGGAAAGAATGAAATCACTAAGTGGAGCAGGGCAACAGTCTTTCATAATGGTAAAGAGACCAGCAATCTTTGCTTTAAAATACTTTAAATGTATATTTTAGGTTTGCTCTCCAAAAGAAATCAACCTAAAAATTGGTGTGGTTGTGTCCAGAGCTACTGAGCCTGTTCCTTGGCAGTCTCTGTGGCATCCTGAGTTGTAATTTTCCATGTCATCTAAGTTTGTAATAATTTTTTAATATGATAGAGTTTCAACGAACAAACATTCTGCTTGCTGCATTTCTTCTGAGTGAGTAATTCTCTGACAACTACCAGATCCTGGCTGAAGTAAACCTGGTCATAATTTATGCTCCACTTTCAGAGTGGTGAAACCTATGATATGTAACACAGTGTCTTTGAGTTCAGATGTTGATTTTCCTAAAGGAAATTTGGGACAGAAAGAAAAGGAAACGAAAAGCCAAATTTAAAAGTAGAACTGCTATGTTAGTATAAGACTTAAAATTACGTAAACACTGATGATGAAGTCATTTCTTCAAAGTGAATGACCCTGTAGTGTGTTTCTTTTTTCTCTATGTGCTTGGTTATGCCTTATGTGCTGTCTGAAATTCAGTCATTAAAGGACACAGGGTCTGTGAAATAAATGCATGAGGAGGCAACATGCAGGGACCATTGGCTGGTTTCCATTAATGGCCAACCTAATGTACTTGAAAAGATTAAGAGGCTTGTCTTTTTTGGAAAACATTAAGGTTCTTCCAAAGAAGCAGAAATGTGACTTGACCACACTGTTCATTAACAGGAGCCTGGACAGCTGCCATGTCTGTCTGCTGGCTGAATCCAAATTTGTGGTAACTCTCCAGCAAACTCATGGAGGAGGCTTATGTCATCTTCGCTAAGCCAGCCCAACACTTTTTTCATCTGCTAAAATGTAGAATGTGGTTGCTGCTTTTACTCTTTCCCAAAAGAGAGAGACTAGATGAGTTGTTTCTTTTAACTCAAAGAGTATATTTTAATTGGCATTTAAAGAATCACTTAAGCTTCCATGGGTTTTGTGCCATCAGTCACCATGGTGTTTCTTGTAGGACAAGGCTGACCACAGAGCAGCTCCTTTGCCAGTGTGTTGGAAGTAGGATAGATGTTTCCAAACTGAAATAATGCCACAACCAGGCCTTCTTTTCATCAGGGTGGCCTCAAAGGTTATTGGGTTGTAGCCACATTGTCTATGTAACTAGAATTAGCACCAGGGTTCCAGGTTTTATTCTCTCTCAAACAGGATGAACAGCTGAGTTTTGCACAATTGTGAAATCTTCTCTTTTAAATTGCCCTCATTTCCTGTCCTTTTAAATTTTTGCTAAGATATTTGCTAATGGTCTTGGAAGTTGAGAAAATGATTAGATCATTGCCTTATGTTTGCCTTTCATGGGGAGAAAGAACCTGAGGTATTCTGAAATAAAAGGTGTTTCTGCTAAATCAGTTTCTCAGTTGCATTCAGAGTTTGCTACATATGCATATATATATATATATATATATATATATATATATATATATATATATTGATATTCATGAGAACCTCCCTTATAGGTTATACTATTTATTTCATGTTTTTCCCTTTGCTATTCATAAAATATCTCAAACAAAATGACATCACTTTTTTCATTATTATTTTAAAGGTCTCTGGGGAACAAGACTCATGGAGGAAAGCAACACTAATCGAGAGAAATACCTTAAAAGTGTTTTACGGGAACTGGTCACATACCTCCTTTTTCTCATAGTCTTGTGCATATGTAAGTACACTCTTTCCTTCCCTAGTAGAAAAGTTTTAAAAATGTTTGACTTGTCAAAAATTATAATTAAAAGGAAGTGAATGTGCACCAGAAGGGTCAAGTCAGTAGTTTTCTTCTCATTGTTGTTATCAATTCCAATTTATATTTGGTAAAGTTCTCTTCTACCTCTGGCAAATGCTCACTATAAACCAGCATTGTCTGACCAGTTCATTGTCAATTGTGACCATTTTCACTATGAGATGCACATGGCAACCTGCCATTCACAAACCAAGTGAAAGGATTTTAGAATCAGATTTCAAAACATTATATACATTTATCACTGTTATAAGATCAATGAACACAATGTCAATCTGAGAATTTTTTTCAGACGATTAACTTTCCAGGTTTAACTTTCAGTAAACACAGTTTCACTTAATATTGCTTTTAATGACATACATGTTTAAAATTTCCCTTATTTTGGTTTTGAGTATGTCATATCAATTCATTCTCATCTATTATTTCTTCCAAATCTTCAGTAATGGTGGGCTTTTGCTCTACAGGACACTTGTGTAGACTTGAGCAGTCTTCTTCCTCTCTTCCTTTAGTGTGTCTGTACATGTACATCCTTTGGTGGGGGAAGAAGAAGAAACCTTACTCAGGAACTATCTCTGAAACCTTTTGCCTCCATGTCCAGAAAGTCACAGTCAAAGATATATCCTGAGTCAAAGCATGTTGGAGATTACATTTCTATCATGGCCATTCCACAGCCCTTTATGAGTATAGACAAGCAGATTTATGTCCCGTAGTCCTTTTACCAAGCTCCTGAGAAGAACATTTTATAGTATGTACATAGAAACATTTAAGGATTAACACCAATCTTCAAAAGGCTCCCCTTTTTTGTATATGGAGAGAATGAGAATTTAATCAACACTTTATATAACTGATCACCTTGAATTTAATTAAGTACCAAATGTTTCCTGGAAGGCAATTAAAAAAATTTACTAGATTTATTAAGAATAAAAAGATTGATAAGTTGAGCATAAAAGGTGAAGGAAATACTTGAGTTTCTATTTGTAATTCTAATAAATTGAATATTAATTCATTTATTACCTCCACAGTGGTTTGTACAAGTACTTGTAAGCTTTAACAGGGCATGTTTTCTGAGACTTTGCTTGCCCAAATGGAAATGTAATTTTAAAAAGAAGTTATTTAAGCTAAAAACTATGTGTGCATGGACAACATAATTTTTTAAAACTATTTTTCTGAAACTTTGCATTTGTTTAAGGAGGAATGTCTCATGCTTTTAAAAGTAACATTTTTTTTCTTTTAAAGAAAACTCAAAATGCGTTTTTGTGGAAAGAGCTTTATTTGCCTAGCCTAAAATTAATCAATTTAAATATCTAACTCATTCATTTACTTTTATAAATGTAGAGTTGTGCATCCTTCTTAATTCAATTTTAGAACATTTCCATCACTTCAAAAATATCCCCCTAACTCAAGTGGTCAATGGCAATCAGCCCAATCAGCCCAGTTCTGCTTGAGGTGCTTCACCCACCCATCACTTAACTTTCAGTTCATAGCATTATACTGACTTTTTTGTTTGGGGTAGTTTTGTGAGGGGAAAGAGGATTGTTTGGTTTTGTGTCTTTTAACTAATACCTCCTCTTCCCGCTTCCCCCTCACTCCAGCAATCACCCTTCTACTATCTGTTTCTGTGAGTTTATAGCTATGTTTTTTTCCTCATATAAGTGATAGGACATATTTTTAAATAAACATCTATCTAAAAAATGCTAAAAGCTAGAAATTATCTATATATTGCATTAAAAGTTGAATAGCAAGAGGCATAATATATTAAACTTTTGTGTTATAGCTGTTAGAGCTTAGGATACTGAGGTTGAGTTTGTTCCTGGCATAGAAATAGTGCTTAAATATCAAACTGCAGTGGTTTTAAATATTAACAGGTTGATAGGAATTGCTAAACTTTTTCAAGCGTTGCATATATAAACATATTTCTTATGCCAAATAGGTTACCCCTGTTAAATCTAGAATTTCAGTCAGCCCCCAAACTGCCTGAGCATCAGAATTGCCAAATTAAAAAAAAAAATTCATTGTGTCCAGATCCACTAAATCCAAACTTTCAAGATGTGGCCCAGGGAACTGAGTTTTCAGACGCACTGCTAAGTTTGGGAGCTAAGCCAGAGGAGTAAACTGAAGAACTAGAGTTTAGGAAATATGCCGGAAGTCAAATAAGAAGGCAGCGTTTTCCTGTTTATTTCAGAATGTATGTAGTTTTTTTTGGTTTTTTCACATTCATCACATTTTTGTCTTCTATTTGTAGCTATAGTTTACATAAAAAATTGTATTTTTGGAATATTGTAGCATCTCTGGTTTAGCAAGGATCGGAGTACTTATATAGTTAAACCTCCCAAGTGGTCAGTCATCCTGCTTCTGGTTGAGCAAGATTCACAGCTTAAAAGACTGATTTCTTTGAAACCATCTCCTTTTTCTGTGGCTAAGTGAGAAAGTTCTTCTGTCCATGAAGCCAAAGTCTACCTCTACCAGCTTCTCCTAGTTCAATCTTCTGAGCACATTTATTCCAAGTGCCTTTTCCATGTCTGTTGTAATTAAGCCCTTTGGAAGTTTGCAGACAGACATCAGTCTCCCCTAAGTCCTCCCCAGGCTGAACCTTTCCAGTTCCTTCACCTGTTGATGCTGTGATTGGGTGCATGGCTTTGAGTAACTCATGATGGAAACTCCTACCAAAATGGGTGGCATATGTTCTGCTCATCAGAACAGCAGGGCTGTTCTCATTCAGATACCTCACTGTCTTCATGCATGCATCCATGGCCAGATTCAAGAGGCTGCTTATTGGCATCAAAGGGTCCATACCAGAAAGCTCTATGTCTTCCAGCTGGTATTGGAGCACTTTTTTCCTGGAGGTCTTCCCTTTTATCTCATTAGAATCTGCTCACCATGCCAATCTGCAGAAATTATCCTGGACCTAGATTCATACATCTCAAATATCAGCCAGTTGTCTCAGCCTTGCTCTGTCAGCCATGATATCGTCCATGTCCTTGAAGTTACTAAGTCAAAAACTGTAGTCTAAGAACACCAGTCCATTAATCAAAGCCATTTGACTAGAGTTCACTTTATTATGTTATAATCCAGCTTAGTGTTTATGAAATAGGCTGATGAGAAAGACTTTCTATGCTGGTCTGAATAACTTCACCATTCCTCAAGCTGTAGACTAAATTCAAAAGCAGGTACAGATTTACTCCTAATAAAGCCTTACTGACTCCTAGTGATTGAGTTCTTTCTTGGTTGCTTAGGAACCATGTTTTTGATTACTAGTTCTAAAATCTTGCCAGCAATATCATTATCAGTATCAAATGACCAAGAATAGCATACTCATTATTGTGTATGCACAGGAGATAATGTAATTAACCCTATCTATGCTTTGCATGTTTACATGCTAGAAAATCTTCATAGTAATAGTAAGACTTCTGGAATGCAGCTTGACATTCTACAAAAAGTGTAATTGTTTTTTGCATCAGGCAGATCTTAATTCAAATCCCAGCTCTACCACTGACATACTAGGTAAACTTGAACAAGTTATTTAGTCTTTCTGAGCATTTTTTTTCTTCATATATAAAATATTTGTTTTGGAAGATTGTCATGAAGAGTATAAATAATACATGAAAAGATATTGGGGTACTGTCATACAAGAGTTGTAAGAAGTAAATTTTCCTGCAGACCATTAGCAATGCTGAATTATCTCATCAATGAGTTTTGAGAACCATAGTTTGTAATTGTTTAGGTCCAGACTCTGGTTCCTTTGGGTCAGCTAAGTGCCAATTAACAGTTTATTTTCATTTTACCAATGTCAGTCTTATTCCCTTGTTTTAAAAATCAGTGTGCTTTACCAAGAGGATAGAAATAACGTGTGAATTATGTAATTCCACTTTCTCTCTAATTTGACTTATTCTTCCTTGAAACCCAAGGTTACTATGAATTCATCCTCAAAGTACTTTCAAATATATATGGGTTACTGTTACAAACAGCAGTGGTATTTCTATAGTGTGTTAGGTGCTGAAGTTAAAGAAAGGAATATGTAGTATTTTAGAAGATCTTTTGTGTGTGTGTGTGTGTGTGTGTTTTTTTATTCATATGTGCATACAATGTTTAGGTCATTTCTCCCCCCTTCCCCCTGCCCCCTCCCTTTTCCCTGCTCCCCTTCCTTTCCCCCCCATACCCCTTCACTACCAGGCAGAAGCTATTTTTGCCCTTATCTCTAATTTTGTTGAAGAGAGAGTATAAGCAATAATAGGAAGGACCAAGGGTTTTTGCTAGTTGAGATAAGGATAGCTATACAGGGAGTTGACTCGCATTGCTTTCCTGTATATATGTGTTACATTCTAAATTAATTCTTCTTGAACTAACCTTTTCTCTAGTTCCTGGTCCCCTTCTCCTATTGCCTCTGTTGCTTTAAAGTTTCTGCATTAGTTTCTTTGCATTGAGGACATCAAATGCCATCTTGTGGTTTTTTTGGGTTTCATGCCTATCCTCATACTCCCTTGTGTGCTCTCGCCTCCTCATGTGATCGAAGTCCAATCCCCTTGTTGTGTTTGCCCTAGATCTAAAGTCTGCATATGGGGGAGAACATATGATTTTTGGTCTTCTGGGCCTGGCTAACCTCGCTCAGGATGATGTTCTCCAGTTCCATCCATTTACCTGCAAATGATGAGATTTCATTCTTCTATTTTAGAAGATCTTTGAAAAAAGCAAAAGATGGCATTTGATGAATCTAAGATAAAATTACATTTGCCTTTTCCTTTTTCAGTATTCTCTACTCACTTTATAAAACTGTTCAAACTTCTTAAGTGTAAACATAATAATACAAATCACAGAAGATAGATGAATCAGTATTACAGAAATTGATTTGACTTATTTCTATAAGTCAAAGAAATAGACAAAATTAAAAGGCTGAAAAAATTTCTAAAAACATAATGAATATCACAAAGAGTTAATACAACACATTTTAAACTCGAGAAATCACTGAGAAAAATGGTAGAATTCTGTAAATATTTTGCAGAGTTAAAAATGTAACTTATTTTACAGAGTAGAAAATATAATCTGTTAGTGTGGGAAAGTCTTGAATTTTAAATTCACTGGTATACAAACAAGAAAGAAGACAGAGAAATGAACAACAAAATCATAGACAATATGGTATGTCCTTGGACTGGTGGAGCCGTTTTAAGAAGAAATCTATGTATCTCTATTTCCTAATCTCTGGAAGGAAAGCTACCTTACTTTCTTAAAAAACAAGGAATATTTTACTTTACTTGTAAAAATCTTGCAAGGGTAATAGTCTGAAAAGAGTTCTCCTAAATTGCCTGTGAATCCACATAGATTCAGTGGCTGATAACAATGTTCAGAGAAGTCAAGGTTGGTGTTTTATCACCATATCAGGGAGGAGTTAATTCCATATCTGGTGACTAGAATCCTGATAGCTTTCCACAACAAACACCTTCAACCTGAAGATCACGAGTCATGGTCCATGGACCATGCCTGGAAAACTCCTATCCTTTCTTAGTAAGTGCCTAGGAAAGACTCAATTTTACAGTAACAGTGAAAGAAGGATGTATAGAAATTCCTTTAAGCAGGACCTTAACTCCACATGCGTATCATGTGGCTTTTCTTTTGTCTCAAATAAAGCAAAAAATACTAGTCCAGCACAGGCATTCTCCAAAGATCTTATATTAGTAGTTTCTATCCTTTGAAAATTTTCATTTTCTTTGAAATTTTAACCAAAACTGGATTCAAATATGTGGAAATTTTAGTAACTATTTCATGAATTCTTTTGTTGATTCTGCAGTTTATCTTTTATATCATAAAAGGCTAAGATCAAAATGGATCGCTTCATTGGCAAATTCTATGGGCTCTTTCATCTTCTCCAGTATTTATTACCATTGCATTTGGCCTTCCAGAACTTCCCTCTTTGGCTTTTGTGACTCCCTGTCTCACTGTGTTCCTCCTTGCCCTTTTACTTTCTTAGTTTTCTCCTATGTGAAACACGTTTAGTGGTGTGTTCTCTGTGACTGGGTCTTTGGCATTCTCGTCAGTTGATGTTTTCCATAGCAAAGCTTCAACTAATGTTATATATGGTGTCTCAAAGTCTCTTCTCCCAGTTCTAGACCTCTCTTGTGGGCTAGATGCCTCATGCCAACTTCTTGACATCTTAAATGGGATCTCACAGGCATCTCACACCTAACAGTCCTGAACTTGTCTCTTCATCCCATCCATCTAAACATATTTCACTCAGGTTCTCTTATGCAGATGAACATTCCATTGCCCCATGCCATGAAGGCCTCACCCCAAACCTGAGTGGCATCCAACATGCCTTCCTTTCCTCTCGATGGCATCATTCTACCTCTTCAGCACCTCTCAAATCTGTCTTCATTCACTCATTCCTCGTTAAACCCTCATCATGTCTTCCATTATTGCTTTTTTTCATTCACGTAACAGTTTAATAACTTAATTGAAAACAGATGTAGGCCCTGCCCTTAAGTGTGGTGATATGAAAGAAGTCAATTAGGGAAGAGGGTTCCTCTATAGGAAAGGTCTCTCGAAAGCATGGAGTGGGAAGCAGTCCATGAAGGGAGAACTGCATACATGAAAGTTGTGAGGCTGAAAAACACTCAGCACTTCCTAAATGTTGACAAAAGCTATCAACTAAAGATGGAAAAGGAGTCAGGGGACAGATTGTGTAAGTCTGGTGGGCTTTGATAAGCAGTGGAAATCTGGGGTTCTAAGTAGGACAGTAACAAGATTTATTCTAATGCTAAGAAGATGATGCTAAACATCATGTGGAGTGGATAGGAACCCTCTTCCTGTGTCTGGACTTTCAGGATTGTTTCTGAATCCAAATTAATGGGGGCCACTCTCCTATTGAACATACTGTAGTCATGTGGCTTTCAAGATGAACTTTAAAATCTTTAGATAGTGGACTAGCCTTTAACTACATGGTATTTGCTTACTTCTTCTGAACTGTCACTATGTAGAAGCATCTGGTACTTTAACCTCATTTCACCAGTTTTGATTCTCAAAATGACCTCTGTGTATAGTGTTCCCTTCAGATCTATCTGCCACATTCCTCCTATTATAGAATTACTGAACAATATTTGTGAGAGCATGATAGTGTAGACTTCATTCAGGACCATCATGATAGGTGTAGGAACCATGGGTCTTCCAGTGGTGAGAGACCCTGGGTTCAACTTTGAATGCCCATGGGCAAGTAGGAGTTTATGGCCAAGGAGCAAGTAGGGGAGCGGTAGGTGGAAAATTCTTAAGAGGCTGTGTGAATGTGTGTGCAGATCCCCTCCCATACCTCACTTGGCTCTTTCTATGTTCCAGTGACCTATGGCATGATGAGCTCCAATGTGTACTACTATACCCGGACCATGTCACAGCTCTTCCTTGACACCCCTGTATCCAAAATGGAGAAAAATAACTTTAAAACTCTCTCTTCAGTGGAGGACTTCTGGAAGGTATTTGCAAATGGTTGAAAATACCTCTTTATCTCTCACAATTGTTCATTGGGTGTCACATGTCTTATACACAAGTATCTTCCATGCCTGCTCTGTGTTTACCACTTGTGTGAGATGCTATAAGTTATGGTGAGTTGTTCATAATTACTCTTCCTACCCTTAAAGAGGAGTAAAGTATCAGTCACTAAGAACCTTGCTAGTGGCCTGCAGTGGGCTGAGTGTTTCATCCCTTGCCTTATTTAAATACTCATAGTGACCTTACCAGTTAAGTACTAATCCTGTGCTACATTTTGTAAAGGGGGCATATAAGATTCGGGATGCTTAGGTGTCTAGGGTCACATGACTGAAAAATAAACAAAACAGATCTTTCCTAGCATCACAGCCACTTCTTCATAATAACTTATTATTCATTCAGTCATTCCTAATTCAATAAATATTGATTGAGAATCTCCTAGAATCCTAGACCCAGGAAGGCCTCTTGGATATTCTATTTTATTTTGCTTTTTGTGCTTTCTGTCTCTATTAAGGATAGCATGTATCCCCAGCTCCTAGAAAAGTACTTGATAAAAGGTAGACATGTTATTTCAAAGGTCTGCTAATGTAAAATCAACTCAGTCCATTCTCTAGTTGTCGCAAATTCCAACATAACAGAAGATATATGCAATGACTGACTCTGTAGGGAAAATACTAAGCCAATCTGGAGATATGGTGCTTGGAAATTAAGAAACAATTAAAAGGGAAGTTGGAAAGTAAATCATTGCTCCTCACTAGGGAAATACTTTGTAAAATGCTGTCTAATTTCTGAGTTCAGAACTGATTGATTTTAAGCATAGAGAAAACTGGGTCTTGGAAACCTATTAATGCATATATAACAGCACTCAGCAAACAAAAGCACATTGCATAATATTAACCTTTCCCCAGATCAGTCTATCTCTATTAATCATCTGATGAGAATAACATACTCAGTTGCTAGATCTGTCCTCCCAAGAGGCACAGTTTCTTGTGCAAAATTGTAAGAGTCATCTCACACATACGTAGTTCCATTATAATTAATGTCAGTGTCTAACAAGGCAGGAGGGGTTAAAGGACTCCCCATCTGGCAAAATAGTCCAGACCATAAAAAAAAGGATCCACTAGATGGCAGACTGGTAATCAACACTGTTGCCTTAGTGTTGCTCCAGACAAGTTCAGAATCATGATTGTGTGGGATGCTGTTTTCATAAGAGAAAGTGCCGTTACGGTGGTCACGAATTTATCCAACACCCCCACGCTGCTTCCTCTAGTATCAGAACAGAAATCAGAGTTGGCCATGTATTAAGCTTCTGTCCTGTGCCAAGTGTACTAATCTCACAAAAGATGGATTTTTCTGATCTGACAGCACTGGTTCAGTGGTACCAAGACCCAACAGCTACCAACTAATGAAGGAAGACCCAAACCCAAATCTCTGACCATAAAGCCCACTCTTAAAGCTCTTCCTTATTCAGAGAGTTGTCGGCGTCTTGCTCACACAAGCTCTCCAGGAAGTAGCAAGGCAGCTGCTGAGCTTGGAGCCTTTCAAAAACTTCATTTGCTTTCAGTTCACAGAAGGTGCCTTACTGGATGGGCTGTACTGGAAGATGGAGCCTGGCAACCAAACGAGAGCTGACAACCGAAGTTTCATCTTCTATGAGAACATGCTGTTAGGGGTGCCACGATTACGGCAACTCAAAGTCAGAAACGGGTCCTGTTCCATCCCCCAGGACTTGAGAGATGAAATTAAAGAGTGCTATGATGTCTACTCTGTCAGTAGTGAGGACAGGTCCCCATTTGGACCAGGGAATGGAACCGCGTAAGTGTCTGTGACTCATGGCCACTCAAGTGACTTTCCTTCATTCTTTGACCACCCACCTACATTCATTCATTTGCTCTCTGACAACTTCACCAAGAAGATGCCTAGAGACTCTGTAGTGCTTATATGTAAGACTGGTCCAGTTCACTTTTGGTTCTCATATTTTCTCTAACTTTTACCCCCTTTTAGTTTCTACATGCATATTTTGATAAGGTCAAATTTTGTTTGCCACTCAGTCCACAAAAATTATCTAAGTCTTTGGAGATTTTGTGATTTTGTTTAGGATTCTCTGGTCTTTTTTTTTTTTTTTTTTTTTTTTTGCAGTACTGGGGTTTGAACTCAGGGCCTCATATGTGCTAGGCAAGTATTCTACCTTTCTGCCTCTTGATCCACTTCACCAGCCCTTTTTTTGTGATGGGTTTTTCAAGATAGGGTCTCATGAACTACTTGTCCATGACTGGCTTCCAAACTTAATCCTCCTGATCTCTGTCTTCTGAGTAGCTAGGATTATAGGGGTGAGCTACTGGCACCCAGCTCCCAGTCCTCCTTTTATAGGTTCAATAACATTGTCCCTCAGATTGTTTACTAGGAGGTTCTATGATACAGAAATTCTTCTTTTTGTAGCTCTTAAAAATACATTTTTGTTCAAGATGCAATTACTTAAAATGTGGGTTGTTTTATTGACACATAACAGTTGTAAATATTTATGGATACAGTACAATCATTTGATGCATGTATACAATGTATAAATAACTTCGAAATCTAGATAAATGGCATTTCCATCCCTTGAAACATTAATCATTTCTATGTGTGGAGGACCATCAGGCTCTTCTAGTAATTTGGAGACATCAGAAACTTTCTTAGACTGTTTACCTATGAGATTCAGAACACCAGAACTGTCTCCTCCTCTTTGCCTGTGTTTTGAGACCCATTATCATCATGATGACTGTCTATCACCCTCCTTCCTACCTTTCGTAGTTTCTGGTGACCACCACTCTGCTCTTATCAGTTAGACCAACTTTCTTAATTTTCACATATGAGCAAGAACATGCAGTTGTTATTTCTCCTTCTGTTCTTGGTTTATTTTACTTAACATCACCAGTATGTATCCACTTTAATGCAAATAACAGCATTTCATGTTTTTTTATTGAATAATATTTCATTATATATGTACCAGCTTTACTTTTTCCTTTTGTTATTAGCCTATATTAACTGTCCAGAGTAACTGGTTTTATTGTGACCCATTCATAAATGCATATAATGTACTTTGATCATATATACCGCCTCGATTACACATCCTTTCTCCTCCCTCCTGTCTACTTCCATAATATCCCTAATAGTACTCCTTTCCCACTCATGTCCCATTTTTCCTCTAAATTCCACATATGAGGAAACAAAAATGGGATATTTGTCTTTGTGAATCTGGCTTATTTTGCTTCACATGATAATCTCTAGTTCCATTCATTTTCTTGCAAATGACATGATTTTGTTCCTAATGGATAAATAATACTTCTTTGTGTACATATACCAGATTTTCTTTGTCCATTCATCCATTGATTGACACCTAAGCTGATTCCATAGTCATAGTTGAACTATTATGAATAGGGCCATGATAAACATGAGTTTGTAAGTTTCTCGTATAGTAAGCTGACTTTGATTCTTTTGGGTATATACTTAGAAGCAGTATAGGTGATCATATGGTGGTTTTGTTTTCAAGGATTTTGAATTTTTAATTTTTTGAGGAACCTCCATACTGATTTCCATACTGGCTATACTAATTTATTTATATTGGCACCAACAATGTATATCTAAGTGTTCCTTTTTTCCATCACCACATCCTTGCCAGCATTTGTTAATTTTTGTTTTCGTCATGATAGTCATTTCAATTGGGATGAGATAGAATCCAATGTACTTTTGATTTGCATTTCTCTGATAGCTAAAGATATTGGACATTATTTCACATATTTATTTACTTTGTATCTCTTCATTTCAAAATTATCTATTTAGTTGATTTGTCCAGTTATTGGTTGGATTATTTGCTCATTTGTATCTTAATTTTTTGAGTTCTATATATATTCTGGATATTAATCCCTTGTCTGATGGATAAGTGGCAAAGATTTTCTCCCATTCTATAGGCTGTCTCTTCACCTGGTTCATTGTCTCCCTTGTATTTGATGGAATTGCATTTGTCAATTCTTGCTATCATTTCCTGAGCTGTTGGAATTCTGTGCTTCATTCTTGTGTGTTCTCCTCTAGCCATTTCAATGTTTCAAGTCTTCAATTGAAGTCGTTGATCCATTTTAATTAGATTTTGTGTTCAGGGTGAGAGATAGGGGTCTACTTTCAGTCTCCTATATGTAGATTCTTAGTGTTACTGACACTATTTGTTAGATATGATTTTTTTTTCAATGATTTTTTGACACCTTTGCTGAGAATAAGTTGAAGCTGTGTGGGCTTATTTTTCTTTCCATTGGTCTACATGTGTGTTTTTGTGCCAGTATCATGTTGGTTTTGTTGCTATGGCACTACAGTGTAGTTTGAAGTCAGGTATTTTGATAGCTCCAGCTTTGTTCTTTTATCTCATGATTGCTTTGGCTGTTTGGGATCTTTTGTATTTCCATTCATATTTTATGAAATCTTTTTCTGTTTCTGTGAAGGATGTCATTGAAATTTTAATGGAGATTGCATTTTCTGTCTAGATCATGTTTGGTAATATGGCCATTTTAATATATTGATTCCGCAGATCCATGAACATGGCATATCTCTCCATCTTCTAGTATGCTTTTTTAATTTTTTTCTTCAGTGTTTTATAGTTTTCATTATAGAGGTCTCTAGCCTGTACAGTGGTTCAGATTACACCCAGATATTTGATTTCATTCTATTTTTTTGAGGCTATTTGAATTCAAGTACTATATTCAGTGTAAGAGTGGTGAGAGTAGACTCCCTTGTGTTGTTCTTGATTTTAGAGGAAATGCTGTCAGTTTTTCCCCATTCAGTGTAATTTTGGCTGTGTGTTTTTCCTATGTAGTCTTTATTATGTGGATCCTTCTGTTTCTAGTTTCTTCAAGACTTTCATCATGTTGAATTTTGTCATGTGCTTTTGTTGCATTTATTGAAATGATCATGTGATTTTTTTTCCCCTTAATTCTGTTTATGTGTTGTACAACATGTATTGTATTTACGTATGTGGAACCATCTTTATATTCCTGGAGTAGAACCAATTTTATCATGGTATATGGTCTTTTAAATGTACTGTTCAATTCAATTTGAAAATATTTTATTGAGTATTTTTTTCTCTATATTCATCAAGGGAATTAGTTTATGGTTTTCTTTCTCTGTTGTATCTTTAGCCAGTTTTAGTATTAGGTTAATTGGTTTTGAACTGGATGCCAGTGGCTCATGCCTGTAATCCTAGCTACTCAGGAGGCAGAGATCAGGAGGATTATTGTTTGAAGCCAGCTGGGGCAAATAGTTCACGAGAATCTAGAGAAAAGCTAATGCAGAAAAGGGCTGGCAGAATGGCTCGAGTGGTAGAGCACCTGCATAATAAGCATGAGGCCCTGAGTTCAAACTAGAGCACTGCCAAGAAAAACCAACCAAAAACAAAACCCTGGATTCATACAGTGAGTTTGTTGTGTTCCTTCTTTTTCTATTTTATTGGAATAGTTTGAAAAGCATTGGTGTTAGTTCTACTTTAAAGGTCTGGTAGAATTCAGCTGTGAATCTGTCTAGTTCTTGAGTTTGGTTTTGAGAGATTATTGGTGCTTTAGTCTCATTGCTCATTTATAGTTTTTATATTCTCTTGGTTTAATTTTAGTAGATCATGTGCGCCTGGAAATATATACATTTTTTTAGGTTTCCCAACCTATTTGAATATTCTCTAATGGTCATCTGATTCTTCAGTGATCATCTGGTATCTGTTGTAATATCTCCTTTTTCACCTCTATATTAATTTGTGTCTTCTCTTTCTTTTGATTAGTTTGGCTAATACTCTGCATTTCATTAATTTCAGCCTTGATCTTTATTAATTCTTTCCTTGCAATAATTTTGGGTTTTGCTTATTTTTTTTTTCTAGACCTTCAGATGTATCATTAGGTTAATTATTTGAGTTCTTTTTGATTTTTTAATATAGGCATACATAGCTGTAAAACATAACATAAAGGCAGTTGTGCCTTTACTGTGTCCAACATGTTCTGTTGAATGATGTTTTCATTTTCATTTGATTCTAGGGATTTTTTTAAACTTCCTCCCTGTATTTTTATAGTTTCTCTTGATGTTAATTTCTGTTTTTATTTTATTATGGTCTAGAAGATATAAGAAATTTAAAACATTTTTCATACTTGTTAAGTCTTACTTTATGGCCTAAAATGTGATCAGTTTTGAAGAAAGTTCCATGGACTGTTGAGAAGACTGTGTATCTGCAATTGCTGGATGGAATATTGTATAATGTCTACTAAATCCATTTGCTCTGTGGTTCAGTTTAATTCTCATATTTTATTATTAATTTTTTGGCTGGGTGATCTATCTATTCATGACAATTGAATGCATCCACTATTTTTGTATGTGGACCTATCTGACTCTTTATGTTCTGTAGTGTTTGTTTTCTAAAATTAGGTGCACTAACATTTGGTGCAGGTATATTTAGGATAATTATGTCTTTTTTGATGGATTGTTCTTTGTATTCATATGTAGTGACCTTCTTTATCTCTTTTTACTAATTTTGACTTTGAGTATGCTTTGTCATATACTAATATAGAATCCCCCATCTTGTTTTCTGATTCTGTTTACTTGAGCTATCATTCCCTGCTTTCACTTTCAGTCTGTGTATGTATAGCTTTGCTAGCGAGATATGTTTCTTGCAGGTGACAAGTAGTTGGATGTTGGATTTTAATAGTTAGCCAGTCTATATCCTTTAATTAGAGGGTTAAGATCATTTACACTTAGGGTTATTATTGAGGAATGTGTGCTTTTACTTTTTTCCTGGTTTATTTAAGTTGTTTTTGTTCTTTTCTTTTTCTCTTATTCATATTAGAGGTTTGTTGGATTACCAAATTGATAATGTTTCTTTCCTAATTCTCACTTTTAAAAATCTATTCCAGGGACATCTACTCTTTTCAAGCTTTCATGATAGTTAATTTCTTTCTTCTTCTGTGTGTAGGATTTCTTTAAGTGTCTTCTGCTATGCTGGCTTAGTTGTCATGAGTTGCTTTAATTTATGCTTATTTTAAAAGGACTTTATTTCTCCATTGATATTTTTAAAGGATAACTTTGCTGGATATAGTAGTCTTTGTTGGAAGTTATTTATTTTCAAAGTTTCAGATGTGTTATTACATACTTTCTTGATTTTTAGGGTTTCTGCAGAGAAGGCTGCTGTCATTCTAATAGGTTTGTCTTTGTAAGTAGCTTGGTGCTTGTTTCTGGCAGCTTTCTGTGTTCTTTCTTTGTTCTGTACTCTTGGCATTTTTAACTGTAATATGATCTGGAGACGTTATTTTCTGGTCATGTCTACATAGGGTTCTAAATGCCTCCTGTTCATATTTCCCTAGATTTGGAAATTTTCTGCTATTATTTCATTGAATACCTTTTCTATGCTTTTAATCTGTATCTTAGCTCCCTCCTGTATACCAAAGACTCAGAGGTTCTCTCTCTCTCTCTCTCTCTCTGTTTAGCAGTACTTGAGTTTGAATTCAGGGTCTTGCACTTCCTAGGAAAGCACTCTTAATACTTGAGCCATACCCCCAGTCTTTTTGTTTTTAGTTTTTCAGATAGGATTACTTTTGCCTGGGGTGGCCTCAAATCTTGATCCTCCTGTCTCTGTCTCCTGAGTAGCTAAGATCACAGGCATGAGCCATTATGCCTGTCTGGGGTTTAGTCTTTTGAATATGTCAAGGGCTATTGAAACTTTTGGTCATGATTGCTCTCCTCCCCCCCTTTATTGCTGTGTTAGTTATTTTTCCATTGCTGTGACTTAATAGCTGTCATAAACAACTGAAAGGAGGAAAGGTAGTTTCATTCAGTTTCAGTCCCTGTTAGGTTGGTTCTGTGTTTCTGAGTCTGTGGTGAGGCATTGAGTCATGGTGGAAAGACATGGCAAAAGAAAAGTACTCATTTTATGGCAGCGAGGAAGCAAAGAGGCGCAATAATTGGAGGGGGCTGGAGTGAGATAAGTCCCCCTACGACACACATCCAGTGATTTACTTCCTCCAACTAGGCCCCACCTTCCTTAGTTGTACCATGTCCAGTAGCCTTTTTCATTAATAAAGCAGAGCCCTCATGATCCAATCACTTCCCCAAAGCATCTGGACACTTCCTCCATTTGGGGACCAAGCTTTCAATACATGGGTTGACACTTCATATCTAACCCATAACATTCCACCGCTGGCTCTAAAAAGGCTCATTTCTATTTAATAAGGCAAAATGCACTCAGTCTACCTCCACGGGACCCCACAGTCTTCTCAGTTCTAGTATTGCTCAAAAGTTCAATTCCAAAGTCTCCTCTGAGACTCAAGGAAATCTCTCAGCTGTGACCCTCTATAAAACTAAAAAAACAAGTTATGTACTTCTGCTGGCACATTGTTGTTATGTAGTGAGGAATAGGAGAATAGCAAGGAAACAAAGCAAGATCAAAACCCAGGAGAGCAAACATTAATTCCTTAGCTGCTCGTCTGGCATCTGGGACACTCTGGTAATGAGGTGACATAGAACACAGTTGTATTGGGCAGCCGTACCCCTGTGGCCCTGCCCGTTGCTGCTCACATGTCCTTTCTCTTGGTCTGGCTCCACTTGTTTCCTGTTGCTTTTCTTAGCAAGCATTCCATGTTCCTGATGTCTTCAACTTTCTGGGATTTCCTTTACTTCATAGGCTGCACTCCCATAGCTGCATGCATCACAAGTTCAGGGTTGCCAGCAGGGATTCTGACCTGCTGCACATTTCCTGTCTTCTCAGGCTTTCCTTTGAAGTTGGGTGGAAGTCCTTGTGATCCTACAACTCTTGCATTCAGCATGTCTGCAAAACCATGATCATGAGCCTGCTGCTGTGGCCTGCTGCCAGCTTGAGCAGTAGCCACGGTCCCTTGAACTGAGGCTGCAGCAGCTTCTGAACGCTTGGGTATCTGAGAATGGTGAAATACATCTTGCAGGAACAACTTTGTAGGTGATCTTACGGGAGCAGGTTGGCCTCATGGTGTTTGCTTCTCAAAGAAAAGGCTTTTAAATGAATTTACTCTTGTACACCCTTGAGGGTGAGATGGGTGGGGTCTTAGTGATTCCTGAGATGGCCTTCAGGAATCTTTCATACTGTGCTGATGCAAAAGAAGTAAAGTATTCAGCTGCTTTTTCTTTTTCTTTTTTTTTTTGTGGTATTGTGGCTTGAACTCAGGGCACTCACTTTGAGCCACTCCACCAGCCTTATTTTTGTGATGGGTTTTTTCGAGATAATGTCTTGCAAACTGTTTGCCCAGGCTGGCTTTGAACTATGATCCTCCTGAGCTTTGCCTCCGGAGTAGTGGGATTACAGGCGTGAGCCACCAGCAACTGGCTTCAGCTGCTTTTTCATGATGCCAGTCTCTTCAGAATCCATGCCTTCTTCACTCCTAACTTTAGACAAGGTTTTCTGACCAAGCTGCAAGTTTTTCAAGTCTTTCCTTTCTTGTTTATGCTATCAGCTCTCACTGTAAACCTGGCTAAAAGCACCTAACAATACTCATGCCACAGTCTTTATGCTTGTTGCCTTGAAATTTCCTCCACCAGATTAATTAGTCCATCACTTTTAAATTCAGCCTCACTCAGTCTTATGGCAAAATAAGAACAAAATGTAGACAAGTTATGTTTTAGAATGTAACATGCATTGACTCTGTTGTTCCTAGTAGAATACTTGTTCCCATCCAAAACCTCATGAGTTACACAGCTTACTGTTAACATTTCTGTGGATAGTCTGGTCTTCTGAACTTCCACTAGAATTGCCCATTACGTTCTGCTTAAATAGAATGCTTTCTCTAGCCTGCCTCTCCAAATTCATCCCACAACCTATTTCCATAGGTTTCTGAACCACTTGGTCAGATAGTCACAGCAACAACCTCACTTCTCTGGTGCCAGTTTCCCATGTTAGTTTTTCATTGCTGTAACAGTTGCTACCTGAATATAATAATTCCTCCTCTTGTCTTTAATCCCTGTTATGTTTTCTTCCACTTGATGTAGTCTACTGGTGATGGTTTTCATTAAGTTCTTTATTTGATCTCTTGAGCTTTTCATTTCCATGATTTCTGCTTTTTCTTTTCTCTTTGTTTTTAAATCAGAATCTCTTTTGATTGAATTTCTCATTTAAGTCCATGAGTCTGTGTCCAACTCACAAGCAGTTTCCTAGTCTCATACTAATTCTGGTGTGGTCACTCAGCCACTGAGGAGAAGAGGCCGTTGGGACTTAAGAGATATAAAAGCACAGGACCTTTGATTCCCTAGCCATAAGGTGTGACAGGAAACCCTCCTAAGGTGGCTCCTCATCATAGGAGCAGTGGGTACCTGAGGACATGGAGGGGACCCGTCATCTGGAGTCTGCTTGCTACGTGGATTGCAGATCTCCCATCTCAAACTGTGTTTTCGCAGAGTGCCAGATCCTGTCAGTAGTGCTGGTGAGGGTTTTCTTTCTGTATTTGGCTTAAGGCCCCGTTTTGGGCGAACCTTCCCCTTCCCAACCATATTGCCAAGTCCCTAGTGTTAGGGCTCTTTCTTTTACAAATCCGACGTCTAGTAGTTCTGGATTTTACCTCGTTTCTTTCTACGGTCTACTGTTGTACTCCCATGCTTTTCCATGCCACCCCACTTCTCCTGTAGTCACACACTTGCTGTGTTTCAATCTTGTGGAGATGCAGAAATATGCTGGGTGTCTCTGATTCACCATCTTTCCTCCACACCATGTTTTCTTTAAAGTTTAATAACATAAACTATGAACTGGTGAGACAGTTTTCTTTCTGGTGTAAAACCTACTCTTCTCAAATGCATTTGTGACTTTCAGTTTATATTTGCATGTGTGCATATTGGCAGGGTTTTTTGTGTACTATCATGCCTATGCAACAAACTTCTTGTTTATTAAAGGGGGATGCACAGTACTTTTAGAATTATTGTAGTTACGCTAATGAAATGAGCAAAGTTCTCAGGCTGTCTCCAGGCTTGTGGGTGTGCTTTTGGGGTCACTGCCCTGAGTAAGTCACTGTGGGCAAAGTCAACTTCTAAACTCTATGTAACTAATTCTGTTAGATCATCTAGTTCATTTTCTTGGTAACTGAGTCAGCCAGAATCCCCATCTCTTAATTTACAACATGGTGGCTTCCTTTTTGATGACCACATTATTTTTTTAACATCCAGCATATACTCTATTTAGTATAGTTTAGTTTACACACAAAGTTAGTAAAAATCAAGAGATTTAGAGAAAAGGCAGTAAATAATCACAAAACATTTTTTCCAGGTTTTGACAGTGATTATATTTTCTAATGGTCATTTTTCTAGATGCTGCAAAACATAAGCATGGTCTTAACCTGTGGGATCTTTTCCATATGCTACTTCATCTCACATTATTGAGAAGAGAAATATGTATAGGCCCTACTCTGCGTCAGATCCTGTTCATAGATGTATTATTTCATCTCTCCCTCACAAAACACCTCTAAGATAGCTAGAAGCCAGTGAGTCACTTGGTAGCCTTGTCCTTGTGTGTAATTTTCACTGTAGCCTCAAATCATTTAGTCTCTGACTCAGTTACAGGAAAGGCAGCTGTGGAATTGAAGGGCTGAAGGCAAAGGCTGTATGAACAACAGTCCTGGTGTGGGTTCTTGACTCTGTTCTTAAAAGCTTTGGACCTAAATTAAGTTTACTAAGTCCCTAAACTGGCCCAGAGCTGCATAAGAATTAAATAAGAAAAACATTGCCAGCTTGATAAGTTATGCTTTACATTATTTGTCTTATAAGAGCCACTGTCTTTGTACTTGCCACAGTGGTGCAGTGATTTTACCTGTTTTTGTTCTTAAATAGTTGGATCTACACAAGTGAGAAGGACCTGAATGGGAGTAGCCACTGTGGAATCATAGCAACTTACAGTGGAGCTGGGTATTACCTAGATTTGTCAAGAACCAGAGAGGAAACAGCTGCCCAGATTGCTGGCCTCAAGAGAAATGTGTGGCTGGACCGAGGAACCAGGGCAACTTTTATTGACTTTTCAGTGTACAATGCCAACATTAACCTGTTCTGTGTGGTCAGGTGAGTACTGCAGGTGCACATGTCTCCCACTTCTGGATGATTTTCTTTACTCTCTGTTCTAGGAATTGGTCAGAAAACCCTGCCTGCATCTGACTAAAGGATGGTACCAAAGATCAAGGCCAATAGCAAGAGAAGGGTGAAAACTGCAGGTTTGGTAGGATAAAGATATTTGGGTAAGAAACTCAGAATCCTAGGCTATTGTGACTTGGAAAGAACCTTAAGTCTTGTTCAAGTTCATCCAAATTCTGAATCTTATCCTGAAAAAGCATTGTTTTTCTAGCATGACTTTAGCCATTTTAAGAACGATCATCAAACAAAGTCCTTTGATTATCCAGCATTGACTCCTTTCCGAAACTTCACCTACATGGGTTACTTGCACATGTATTTTCATATACGGTAAGGAGATAGTCTTATTATATCTATATTTTATCATCACTTTTGACGCTAAACTCAACTCTGTTTTAAGAACCAATTGGATTTTCATAGTATTGTGTTTAAAAACTTTGCTGAAAACAATATCACATTAATTGAAGTAGTAGTTACTACTAGAAATGAATGAAAGCATTTGGAGTTGTCTTTGATTTCAGTGAAGTTTGGAAGTGATAATAAGAGGCAGGCAGCTCTGTCACTCAAGGAAGGTCTATTCATAGGATATCCTGAGTGTTATCTTTCACTTCCTCCTCAAACTTTAAGGGTGAACATTTTTAAGGCAGTTACTCCATGTCTGTACACTGTTCTCTAAGTTTCTGGAAGTGGTTGACATGTGCAGGACCACAGTGGGTTAGACACAGACACTTTGACACACAGAGACCACTTCTTTTTTGAGTTAACACCAAAGCTGTCAGCAAGTTATGCTTTCAGTACTGCTCTCCTGAGTTTTCAGTTCTCATCATTTATCCCCAGCATATTATCTAGGAAAGAAAGAGCAGGGGATTTGCTATAAAAGGGGAGGGATCTCATTTGCCTCAGTCCCCACCTTCACTTGGTCATTGCTGAGCCCACATGGGCCCTGGTAGCTCAGCTTATAGGTTTGGCCTCTTGACCTGTAATGGAGGAGAGAGATAGTGATGCCTAGCAGCTGACTGCGGCCTTTTAAAACTCTAAAATTACAGACCTAGAGATTCTGTTCCTAAGGGCATCATTTAACTTGCTGAGTGTGACACCTGCAAAATGAGAATTTGAACGAAAAATCTTCAGTTTAATTATAGTAAAGAAAGATTAGCATTCTTGTGAATGAAAAATATGTATGTTACTCTTTTAGGTAATAGACAGGTATTGAGAGCCTGTCAACTATAATGCTCTGGGAAGGGGAGAAAAACTACCTCAGAGGCAAACTTTTCCATGCTAATTAGGTGTTTTTTAATGAAATCATGAATGAATGACTTACTCCCTAACTTTACATATTATCAAATATATATCCTGCTTCTCAACCCAATCATACATGTTTTGAGTGCAAGGTTTGTATTTCTTTTTGTTCTCTGTGTTGTCTAGTAGAGTGACATCCATTTAATAGAAGTCCTAAGAAGACTTCTTTGCTGATTAACTTTTACTTTGAAAAAAAATGGTCAAGATAAATACTCAGTTCAATCAAGAGTAAAATACTAAAGATGAGCGTTATCAGTGTGAAGATAAAATACACGTATGTAACCGTTTCCCATAATAGGCAGGTATCAATACCTGTAAGCTGAAAAAACATCAGGAGGAGAAAGGTACCCCTGGAGAAAACCATTCAGTGCTAATTAGATGCTACTTAATTACTGATTGAAAGAATGAGATTCAATCCCTATACTTATATATTACAAACTTTTCAGGAAGATCATATGTTCTTCGAATACATGGTTTATATTTGTATTTCTTTATGGTTTTTCCTTGTCCTAATAGAATGGCAAGCATTTAATGGAAGTCTTAGGAAGAGTAGTTTGTTGATTAAGTTTCACAGTATACACATAGAGTACTTCAAGCAGTATTAACACTAGAAAAGGAGTGTGAGCCTGAGGAGAAAGTAACTTTATAGGATGGGAGGCCTGGGGAAGCCTGGCTCTTTTTACAGCAAATGGTCCTACAAGTATTGGCTATGGTTAAATGATTTACCACTAGCTCAGGGTAGCAGTTTTAGTGTCTTATCCTGCAGGGACAGAATAGATAGATGTCTTTGCCTGACTACATTAAGATGACTAAAAGACTCATTTTAATTGCTCTTATTGTGATGCAGGTTATTGGTGGAATTCCCAGCAACAGGTGGTGTGGTTCCATCTTGGCAATTTCAGCCTGTAAAGCTGATCCGCTATGTCACAACTTTTGATTTCTTCCTGGCAGCCTGTGAAATTATCTTTTGTTTCTTTATCCTTTACTACTTGGTGGAAGAGATATTGGAAATTCGCATTCACAGACTGTACTATTTCAGGAGTTTCTGGAATTGTCTGGATGTTGTGATCATTGTGGTAAGTTGGAGAACAAATTCTCTACTCTAAAGCATGGTTTTTACAGCATTGTGGGTCTTGATGGTCAAGATTTTTATTATATCAACTTGTGTTGCAGCTTGCTTTCTCATTTTGCATGAGAAACCATCATGACTGTCAGTTGCATACATATTAAGCTCACAGTTAACCACAGTAATCATGAGGAGGACTCACTAACTCGCTCATTTGGCTTTGGCTTGGAACATGACATGTGAGGGATAAAATTACTTATTTTCCTTTTTTGCTAATGATATTTTTCTTCAAACATTACTAAAAATTAATGTTTTTCTGCATGTGTGAAGTGATGGTAAGAAGAAATAGCTTGAAAATATTTCACTGACAGAGAAAACTTGCAGTTTAGAATTTTCTGCAAATAATCCACAGAGAGCAAAGTTCAGGATATATTCATCAAAGTTTTCTAGCTGGGCGCTGGGTGACTCACGCCTGTAATCCTAGCTACTCAGGAGGCAGAGATCAGGAGGATCGCTGTTCAAAACCAGCCTGGGCAAATAGTTCTCAAGATCCTACCTTGAAAAACCCTTCAAAAAATAGGGCTGGTGGAATGGCTCAAGGCGAAGGCCCTGAGTTCAATCCCCAGTACAGAAAAAAAATTTGTTTTAAAAAAGTTTTTGTATGAGGTACAAAAAATCCTGAGGCAGTGTGACATAGTCAAGACTGCAATTTTCAATTGTTTTTTTTCTTTTGTGCTACTAGTGTTTTTAACTCAAAGTTCATATACTTTCTGGGTAGATGCTTTATCCCTTGAGCCAACCCTTTTGCTTGCATTATTTTGGGAATACGGTCTCATGTTTTTTTCTTGAGCTGGCCTGGGCCAGCACAATCCTCTTATTTATGCTTCCCACAAAATTGGGATGACAGACACACCACCAGGCCGCACTTTTTATTGGTTAAGATGAGGTCTCGCTAACTTTTGCCTTGGCCAGCTTCAAACTATGACACTCCTGATCTTCTCCTCCTGAGTAGCTGGCAGTACAGACATGAGCCACCATGCTCAGCTGACTCCATGCCTGCCCTTGACTCTGTTGTAACTGTGAATACTTTTCCAGTTTATTTTCCCATCAAATGAATCATTTCATCAGTTAAGCATCACCTTCTAATCACTTCCTTCCAGAGGCCTCAATGTAAAAATGACTTTTTAAAGCTTTTCCTTCATAACAACAGATAACCTTTTGTTAAATCTTGTTGTACATGTAAGCATGTAATAATGTGCCTGATTGTCAGATGCTTAAACATTCTGATTGATAAAGCTGTGCCACGTCTTATTCTATGTCAATACTTTCCACTGTCTTCCAGAGAAATGACCCTCTGAAATCTGAGAAAGTGCTGTATTACCCTGCCAGCACTCTGTTAGCCTTCCTCCTGACAATTATTTTTCCCTCACCCACTTTCCAAAATTCATTTCATCTGCATGAAGCACTTACATTATCATTATTAAATTATTTCCCATAGAATTTATAGAACATATGTATTCATATGTGAGGGACAGAACATTTCAGGCATTAAAAAAAGAGCAATAATAATGTTAGCAGCAATAATAGTAATCATAATTGCTTACCGTTTAGAAACTAGTGTGTATTAGCCACAGGTCCACATGCTCTGTAGTACAATAGCATGTTGAATGATTACATTTATTCTCTTATCCACTCTGCCCTTGCATCTCACACCATCTACGCATGTGCTTTAGAATGAGCTTTCATTTAGAATAAGATTCCTGTAGAACAGATATGATATGGGACCATCACAACTCCCTGTATAGCTATCCTTATCTCAACCAGCAAAAACCCTTGTTCCTTCCTATTATGGCTTATACTCGCTCTACAACAAAATTAGAAATAAGGGCAAAATAGTTTCTGCTGGGTATTGAAGGGGTGGGGGTGAGAGGGAGGGGGCGGAGTGGGTGGTAAGGGAGGGGGTGGGGGCAGGGGGGAGAAATGACCCAAGCCTTGTATGCACATATGAATAATAAAATAAAATAAAAAAATGATATGGGACCATCAGACCCCCGTGCAGCCAGAACTGCATCCCACCTTTCACAGTGTTCCTATTATATCACATGATTTATACAAGGCAAGATGATTCCTTCACCCCCACATACTCAATTTAATAATAGCAAGGTTACAAAAGAATTTGAGGGCTTAAGGAGTCAGGAGAGGTGATAGTACTAGAAAAATTTTTTCAAAATATTTTGGAGCACTTAAGAATGCAAACCCTACTTTTTGGCTTACATGCATTTAATTATATTTAAGGTATTGAGAATAATGATTAAAATGTGATGGTGATTTATACTAATTGATTATACGTTTTTTCATCAAATAACTTAAGTAACAAAAATGACTAGTCTATAGGATTCAATGTTTTTGAACGTGTATGCCTGTCTGAAACCTTTTTACTACACGCTCAAATTTATTATATTAGTTTATAAAGTGTGTGTATATTGTTGTAACAGGTATATTAGTAAAAACATACCTATGCATAGAACTTAAAAGAGTTGAGCAATATTAATAGTAATAAAAATTAACATTTTCTACCCACTCACCTACAAGTTTTAATGTTTTCTCCCCACACTCCAGTGAATTGGCTTGCACCCACCATGGAGAACCCTGGGAACTAGCTGACATCATAGAAACCAAGCATAGTTCCTTTGGCTCAGCAGCCACAGCAGTCTGCAAGAATTTCTTTAAAAACTTGCTTACATTTGTTTTTCACTTTGGCTTAACTTATAGTGCCGCCAGTGCAACAGTATAGACTGTGTGCTTTCATCAATAACAAGGAAGAGTTCTTTCAGTACCATGGCTCCTTCAAAACACTCTGAGCAAGTGGAAAATTAAGAGTTTGCTTGCTGCTTACCCCGAATGTACCATTGCTCCATGCACCATCAAATCCATGAAAAGACCTCAGGCTTTCCATTTTAACTGGATAAACTTTAAGTTCACCTGAAACCTGAAACTGCCTTCTAAATGTCACATCCCAAACTCCCTTTGAAATTGCTTCCTCTCTTTTCCTGTTTGGTCCTCCAGCAGATATTCTGCAGCCTACAGCTTACACCAGTCAGCCATTTGTCCTAAGCAACAGTCTTTTGAAACTCGTAGAATTATTGAAGATAAAAGACTATTTAAAAGTTTATATTCAAAGAATGTTGAGTGATTGGTGTTAAAGAATGAAAGTGATTATTTATTCAATAAATATTTTCTGAGTACCTACTATGTGCACTGTTCCAGGTATTGGAGATATGGGGAATAAACAAAGCAACCAAAACCTCTGCCCTCCTAAAATTCACATTCTGGTATGGAAAGAAAGGCCCTTTGTAGACAGGGATGAGTATCTCAAAGAAAATCAGGAGTCACATTCACAAAGTGTCTCCTCTCTACTCTCCTATTAATGTATTAATATGACCTTGATGTTGCATAAATGACCATCTCTTCCACATTTTTAGAAACGTTTGTCCTGTGCAAAGTAAAAACATCTGTACTCAATAACAAATTGTACCTCGTGAGAGTTGGTTAAAGGGCTATTGTTAGATTTGCTCAATCTGTCTGGCTTCTTCATCCCTCCCAACAAAGACATTGTGGAAGAATATTTTCAGTTTATCCTAGAGTGGGAAAGAAAATATTTAACTCACGATCCCAAGAATACGAGATTGGCTCTGGAAATCCTTTCCAATAAAAAAAGATGTTAAGGTTGGATTTTTTAGCTGTGCTTGGTAAGCCAAGCAGATCTTTGCTGTGATAATCACCTTACCCATGGTCTGGAGGCTTTCTCAGGAAAGGCTAATGAAGTGGACTTTGGCCATCACCATAAGAAGAGAGAGAATACCTACCACACCCCACCTCCTGCAGACTCAGTCCCCAAGTGAGGAGGATGATGATGATGATGACGGAGACCAGTGTCCTCTTGGGTCTGATTGTGTATCCCAAACTTTCACAACTTTTGTGAAAAGTTCTGTGGTCATGAATTAAAAGAACAGAAATGAGAAAGGAGGAAACACTGCTTTATTTCCACTGCAAGTTTTCCTGAGTGCTCTCTGCTGCTCATTCCCAATCTACAAGGCCAAATGTATTCCTTCTTCATATGAGCACTGCTTTTCAGTGGGTCTTGCTTACACTTCTCCTTGTGCTGTGTGATGCCAACTCTTTAGCAGAACTTTTGCTCTCTAGCTTTGTGTGTTTCTCTGGGCTTGAACCAGAGTATACGTTTTTCAAGGGGGCATTTATCACAAATTTATTTCTGCTTACTCCCATTACCTCCTTGCACAATGCTATGTATATAGCCATCAAAAATGATTTATATGAGAGAGGAAGGAAAATAGACTTTCCTCTTTGAACTTGAGTTTGATATGAAGTCATCTCTCATGAGCACGTGTATGTACACTCAACTGATTTCTATTCCTAACTAAGGATGTGCAAGCAACACATAGTTTACATGGTTTATGTCACTGCTTATCACTTCCCATTTGAGTGCCATTGGGTGATAAAATAGTCAGCTGTAGAATCCATTCATCATCAGAGAAAAAACCTAGTCATTTCAAGGTAAATAATATATTTCTAAAGCACTGCGACAAAATATAAATCTTTTGTTTTCCAGCTCTCAGTGGTAGCCATAGGAATTAACATATACCAAACATCGAATGTAGAGGAGCTACTCCACTTTCTGGAAGATGAAAATACTTTCCCCAACTTTGAGCATGTGGCATACTGGCAATTACAGTTCAACAATATAGCTGCTGTCATAGTATTTTTAGTCTGGATTAAGGTAATGGATGTATTTTATAATCTGCATTTATAATTTTTTTTTTATGACTGACATGGGTCACACAAAACATTGGAGAACTTGAATTTGCCTTTGTGGCTAAATCCAGGTGGCCACCAAAAGCTGCTCCATATTTTACATTAAGTAAATTTTTTAGTGGGACTCTTGTGACCATTTCTCACTATGATGAGGCTCCCTTCTCCTGATCCCTGAATTCTTGCCATATCTGACTTTGTAGGTTTCGATTAATAAAAGGCAGTAAGTGGCCTTCTCAGTATGTCCATACAGCCTGGGGCCCAAGCTTCTAACACAGGGCAGGATCCACGTTCCACCTAATGCTAATGCGGTGAGTAGGTGAGGAAAAGGAACTTAGAGTAAGAGAAGTTGGGATGGGGAGGGAGAAAGCACTCACTAGAAGGAGCGCCTCTTTCCAAAGGAGGCCAGAGGGAAGCTCTGCTCAGAGCTAAGGTTACATCAGACACTTCCTTCAGGAGTTCTTACTCATTTCCCTCTTTTCCCAAGGTGTAACATGTATTTCTGGGTGTGTGAAAGGTTGGGACATTTCATGTCCAGTGAGCCCCAGTTCTGGAAATATAGGAAATTTTGGTAATTCTGAGGCAGCTGCCAACTGGTCACTACTCAGATTCTAGGATTGTGCTGCCTAGACTGTAGCTACTGGCCACATGTGACTGTGCCCATTTATGTTTAAATGAAGATTAAACACAGTTAAACAATTTGAGTTCCTCAGTCCCTCTACCCACATTTTCAGTGCTCACTGTCTGTGTACTGCTAGTGGCTACTGTACTGAGAAGTGGAAATCATAGGTCATTTCCATCATCATAAAAAGCTCTCCTGAGCAGCTGTTCTAGAAGGTACTTATCAACAGCTATGTATTTTCCTGAATTGTTTATACCTGGAAGATCTGAGGTTAATCAGATCACCCTGTGTCTCTCATGCTGCTCATTTAGTTGCCTGCTTAAGGCACCATCACCAAAGCACCAAAACTTTCTTATAAAATGAAAATGAATTGAATCTAGGGATGTCATTTAATGTAGAGCACTTGCCTCCCATATATGAGGCCCCAGTTTTGAACCTCAGCACTACAAAATAAATAATGAATAGGAATTTTATTAAGTAATGTTGATTACAACACTCTCCAGAATTTTTGTTGTTGTTGTTGTCAGAGACAGTTCATAAAGGATCACTAAGTAAAATTCCAGAGATTTCCTTCTAAAAATGCCTTGGGTTACTGATTTTTATTTATTGTTTCACTTCCTCAAACTTGAGTGCTGAGTTAATTCAGCCAGGGATTATAACTCCACTTCTAATATCCCCAGGCACTTTCTACCCAGGATTCGAACCAGAGTTACGGAGCTTGTTCTGCATGCTGAGCTGTGCCCTTCACAACCTGGGCGGCCAGCCCCAGAGCCTTGTCCACAGCAGTGCTCTGTGGGGCTTTGCAGTCAGGCACAGTAGTTCAGAAATATTTCAGTCATTGTGGAGATTCAGGACAGTTGTCTAAGGCTGTCCCCACACAGTTGTTACACATTAAGTGACAGTAATAATACATGATAAATATTTCTCATATGTTTATTAGTTTATTTGATAGACTTTCTTCTTTAACCTGTGGGGGGGATGCCACTAGTGATTTTAATTGTAATTAAAACTATTTTTGCTATGCTTCATATAAAATGAAAGCAAAGGGAGGCATAAGTTTCATTCTGTCCATTGCTGTATGTCCAGCTCTGAGAATAGTTTTTGGCACAGATTAGGTACTCAACAAACACTTTGAATGTGAAGATGGAAGATGCTAGGTTTGAAAAAAGAAATAAAATAAGTAATTTCTCTTCTCTGTTTTTTTATTATTATTATGGTAAATATACATAGTATAAAATTTACCATTTTCACCATTTTTTACATGTACAAATCAGTGACATTAAGTGTATTCAGTTTTGTTGCTTTTGGTGGTACTGGAATTTGAACTCAGGGCTTATTTTGCTAGACAGGTGCTCTACCACTTGAGCCACTCCATCAGCCCAGGTATATTCAGATTTGTGCAACCATCACCACTCTGCATTAATAAACTTTTGTATTCCTACACTAAACTTTGTATCCTTATACATCGATTTCTGATTCCTCCCCTTGCCCCACCTCCTATTGTCTTCTATTCTACTTTGTCTGTGAATTTGACTAAGAACCTCATATAAGTAGAATCATACGGCATGTGACCTTCTGTACCATGCTTCTTTCACATGGCATAATACTTTTAAGGTTCATCGCATAGAACGAATCAAAATTCCATTACTTTTATGAAAGAATAACATTCCACTGTATGTGTATACCACATTCATCTTCTGTGGTCTTCCCTCTTTTTCAGCTCTTCAAATTCATCAGTTTTAACAGGACCATGAGCCAGCTCTCCACAACCATGTCTCGGTGTGCCAAAGACCTGTTTGGCTTCACCATTATGTTCTTCATTATCTTCTTAGCCTATGCTCAGTTGGCATACCTCATCTTTGGCACTCAGGTTGATGACTTCAGTACTTTTCAAGAATGTATGTAAGTATATGGTAAATTAGGAAGAAATATTTAATTACAGATGTCACTTTCTCCTCAAAGATAAAGAAATTTTCATGGTTGCTATTTGGAAACCAAAATTTGGAAAAAAAATTCATATTTAACTAAGAATTACTTTCTAAAACATTGACTCACCAAGGCAAAGAAGACAATACATTTTGACATGCTGATGTTTAAGCTGTCAAGTACTGAGAGTGGAGCAGACATAGAACCCAGTCCTATTCCACAGACCAAGGTCTTCTTAGCACCCAGGGCAGGAGAGGGGCTTTTAAAAGGCCATTTGCTGCTGGTAGGAATATAGCTCAGTGGTACAGTGCTTGGCCTCGGTTCAACCCATCACAGAAAACAAAGGTTATTTGACTTTATTTTCTTTTCCAGTGAGTATTTTGCCATGTATTTTGAACTTAAATATATTTTATAAAGAAAGTTATTCTTAATATCCTTTGAGAAACGTAGAACAATAGTACATGTAGAACAGTAGTCATTCTTTTCCAAAATTCCCAAATACACAAAAAGCAAAAAAAAGCGGCTAGTACTAGGTGTCTGTGCTATTTACAAAGAAGTTAGTAATTAGGAAGGGAAAAGATCATGTAATACAAGTTATAGGACTTTGTGTAGGGGGATCCCTAATTAATTTTGCTGACTGATGAAAGTCAGGAATGGAAATGGTTTCACTAACACTCAGCACTGGCAACACCCCGCCCTGTAAGAATATTGGGTTTGTGAATATATGCAATTCTGGCTGGTGCTCAAAAATTTTCTCCTTGTCTTTGAAGATATTTGAACTTCATACCCAGGGTGACCTTGTGAAGATTTAGAGTTACTACCATGTTTTACTCAGATTATGTTTCGATTCTTAGTGCCAACTGCTATATAAGTCATTTAATAATCATCAGATTTGATATTAGTCAAATGGATAAAACATGTAATATGAAAATTTATTTCAGAAAGCTTTGAGTGCTGATAAAGTAACAAGACTTTTCCAAATATATCAACAATCTTCTATTTGGCAGCTCTCTATAACTGCCTAAAAGGTCCAAAAATGTTAAATCATCTTTAGAAGTTGTTACATCCATTGCTGGACATTCTTTGGTTTTGTATTGTGGCGTTTTGTTTTGTTTTTATAGTGTCACTCAGTTCCGTATCATATTGGGCGATATCAACTTTGCAGAGCTTGAGGACGCTAATCGCGTTTTGGGACCACTATATTTCACTACCTTTGTGTTCTTTATGTTCTTCATTCTTTTGGTATGTACAGTTTTGTTTATGATGAGGGGACTTAAACTTTGTGCTCTTATAGTACCATCTTCTTTCTCTCACACTCATTTATTTTGTATAAGGACACAGAAAGTAGGAAAAAATGTTGATTTTAGAAAACTGTATTTTATTTTTCATTGATTTACTTTCAGCATCAAACACATATCTTTTCCATGATCTTTATCCATATATTTGTGTGTACCTGTTGAATGGAAAAAAATTAGAACAAGTACAAATTCAGTTACCTAAATGGTGGTTTGCCTCAAAAGTAGAAGCCAGACACTCACATGGTTTTTAAAAGATAAATGACAGCATTTCATAGTCACTGGCATACATAATTTTCCCTTTTATCTTTTTTTCTGTTCTTTGAAAAAAGTAGGAACTGACAAAGCAATTAGAGCCAGGAATTCAAGAGTTGTATTTGAGTGAATTATTGCCTGTCATATTCTATTTCAATTTATTCATATTTCACACGAGAGACTACCTGCCAAGAATCTCTATATATTGAGTTTAAAAATACAGTTAAAAATGAATGAAGTTGATTTTAAATTTATTGTAAAAAATGCCCTTTTTATTCTCTTTGGTACAAATCAACACATTTAAATTTTTTATTCTAAGTTAAGATTTTTAATGGTAGTTTTGTTCTTAGTCTTAATATTTGTATATTCACTTATTCACGGAGAAGTATTAAACTAAGTTAGCTTAATTTAGACCCAGGGTATATTTAATCTAAACACTAACTATTTCAGACTTTCTTTACAGGAAATATCCTCTTAGGAAAATAACAAAATTGTTTCAATTTTTCAGTAAGTTTTATAAAGGTATTTTGTAAAAGGTGAATGATGATGATTTCAGGTAACTCTTGTCACATCTCGAAAGTCTGCCCAGGGCTGCAGAATCTTGCAGGCCCATTCCCACCTTGTTTTTATAAGTACTGTGGCTGTTTTTTAACTTAACCTTCCTAAGTGTCTTCTTCATGATACATATTACAGAAAGAGTAGAGAGGAATAAGCCTTTGTTACCCTCTAGCATGGGTAGTACTTTGGCTTCTGGGGCATCTGACTCTTTACTGAGAAAATAAAAACCAGGAACTGAGTGTCCTATAGTGATCCTTCACTTGACCCCAGGGCACTGAGTTTTCATAGCTTATTGATCTGCCTGGTGAGGGACACAATGTGGCAATTTGAAATACTCCAAGAGTATTTGTTGGGACATTTGTGCTTTGGTAAGCAACACCTTTTAGGTTATTACATCATTTCATCACTTCAGTTACCAGAATGCATGAGGAAGCTCTTTGTTTTTGTCTTTATGTTAGCATAATTCTTATACACAAAAGGAATGACTCTCCTTGTATCTTCCAGATATAGATAGATGATAGCTAGATAGATAGATGCATGGATTTTTCAATACACACTTGTTTTTTAAGGAAATTCCAAGCTGCAAGTAGGGTTGCCCTCTTTCTGTGCTGACTGCCTAGTGTTAACTCACTTCCTGCATTTAAAAAGGATCCACAGAGGTGTAAAGAGAGTCATCTGAGCCAGGAAGCTCCTCCTCCAACACAAAAGGGAAAGACCTCCTGGTAAAGAGGCCCTTCTGACAATTAAGTGACCCTTGTGAGACAGGATAGGGAGAAGAAAAGTGAACTTCCTCTCCCCACACCTTCTATAGCTTTTCTCAGCCACTGTCTCCTTTGTTAAACCTTCTCAGAGAATCTACACTTTCATCCATGTCAGCTAAGACATTTGCATGCATCAGTTGGCCATTTGGAATTTAAAAATAGCGTGTTAGATGCTTGGGTTGGGAGAAAGAGGGTAAAAGACTTTATTCGTTTTAAATTAGCAGGCATGGAGCATGTAGTCAGGAACTTACATCTGTTTTATGTTTTAATCTAATATTTGGTACAGAATCTTAAACAATATTCTTCCTTATTTGCTAGAGGTTCAGTAGCCCACTAAAATAAGAGAGCGCCTCCTTTGTTCATTCATCAATCATTTGATAAATATTTACTGACTCTGCATTTCTATGCATATAGTGTATGTAGTGCCTAGATTGCTTTATGCATATGAGGCAATTTGTTAGATGTTGAGGATACCATGAAAAGAACAGCAGAGCCTGAACCTGCCATGATGAAGAGTTTATACATAAATAAGCACACTATTCTAGAATTACAAAGCATAATTGCCTTCTAAAAAAGGAAGAGAATGGAAAAGAAGGACTTGATCTACTTTGAGAAAGTCTGTTGGAAACAGATGCTGGAAATTCATCCATTACCATGTGGGCGGGGCAGAGTCAGGAAAGGAGCCTGGCAGTGGCTGAATGACAGCAGCAGTAAATGACGGAGCTCTGACCCTGCTTTAGGGCCTGTTCTAAAGCATCTTTAGGAGCACTTTGCCTAGAGATCCCACTAACCCACACAACCGAGCTGCAAGGGAGGTTCCAGAATGTTTTCCGTTTTATAAATGTGCAGTAAACAAACACATCCTTAAAATGAGGCTCAGGAAGGTGAGGCCACATAGACACTGAAGGCCAAGTTTGCTTGACGCCACAGTCTTCGTGTTTTCCACAAAGCTGTCCTTTCCTAACTTTCTGTTAGGCCTGCTGTATTCCTACGTGCAGAGGGCATTTTAACTCTTTAAAATACTTTCGGTAAATCTCAACTGGGATTGTATAACAAAATTTGGAGTGAGCATAGGATTCTACTTGCCTGTGTTGACTGTTGAAATTTGTAAAACTGTTTAGTGTTCTGCACACATAGTAATTTATGTAAAAATTTAAAGATGTATAGAACATTTTTTTCTAGATAAAAAATAATGAAATACTTCTGTCACTCATTACATTAACTTTGTTGTATGTTTCTCTTTACAAAATATAATATGTGGTTTTGTAAGTGAGCATATATTTGGCAAGATTTAATGAAAAAATAATTTCAAAAGAGTGGCAAGAAAGCAATTAATACTGTCATAAAGCACTCAGATTGGGGACAAAAAGTGGACGAAAAGACATAGCAATTATTGGATTATATTTACAAAATGTATTTGAATTTCTTCCTTTGATTTACAAACAGAATATGTTTTTGGCCATCATCAATGATACTTACTCTGAAGTGAAATCTGATTTGGCCCAGCAGAAAGCTGAAATGGAGCTTTCAGATCTCATCAGAAAGGTAGGAAAATCCATAATTCAAAAGTTTCCCACATTAAAAAATATGAGCATTATTTCAGTCAATTTTCCAAATCAACACTGATTCATTAAAATGGTTTGGAAGTAGTAGATTGCTGTATTTCAGGGATAATAAAACATTTTCTCTTTTGGAGGCTTCGTGGATATGCTGTTGGCTGAGACTTAAATTCTGGGAATCCTTATTGCCCTGGAATTCAGTTCTCAGTAATCTCCCTCACTCATAGAAGTTGTAACACTGCCTTCAATTAGCTCTCACTTCCAGATCCTGAGTTCAGAATAAGCTAGAAGGGAGGATTACATACAGACCCTTCCAGCTCTTCTGTCTCGTTTACCATGTAAACAAAGAAACAGTTTTGAAGGAAAATATGTAGTCATTCTCCTTTACGCTTCATCTTCTGGCAATTGTAAAACAGTCAAGTTCATATCAGACACTAAGGAAGTTTTTAATATTTTGAACAATTAAAATCACAGAACAATTAAAATTACTCCTCTTGACAGTTCAGTTCACTTTGCACGGTTTCAACCTGGATGATGATTGTCACTGTCCTGCACTACCAGGCAAAGCTAAGTCTGCCTCTAGTTTGTGTCTTTGTTTGCTTGGTTGGTGCAGTATTGGGGATCAACCCAGGGCCTTCCACATGCCTGTCAAGCACCCTACCACTGACCTACACCCCAGCCCCGTGTGTAGTTCGTTACTTAAAAATCCCCATCCAGACTGTGGTTCTAGGCAAGCCTTGGCAAAAAGTTTGTGACATTCATCTCAATGGAAAAGAAAACTGGGCATGATGATGCATATCTGTCATCTCAGCGATAGCGGGAAGTATACAATAGGAGGATCGTAATTTAGGCCAGCCTCGGGCAAAAAGTGAGACCCTATGTCCAAAATAACTAGAGCAAAAAGGGCTGGAGGTATGGCTCAAGTGGTAGAGTGCCTGCCTAGCAAACAAGAAGCCCTGAGTTCAAACCCCAGTATCACCAAAAAAAATTTTTTTTCATCCATATTTAAGATTTTTTAAATCTATATAACTTATGTAAGCAAATTACTGTGAGATCATATGAAAAGTAAACAGTCCATGGCTCAGATTTCTTGGTATTCTTAAGAACTGGTAGATATTTCTATATATTCTGGGGCAGATAACTATGGAATGTATAGTGATTTTCATTTCTGTTACTCACGTTCATTCATCAACACACACTGGTTTAGTGGCCACTGTTTACCAGGAACTGAGTTTACAGTAGTTACTACTATAACTGAAAGATAAAGCAAATCAAAGGGAGAATAAACTAAACCAAGTCTCTCTTTCTCTCTCTTGGTCTCCCTCCACCCCCATAGGGCTATCATAAAGCCTTAGTTAAACTAAAACTGAAAAAAAATAGTGTGGATGACATTTCAGAGTGTCTGCGGCAAGGGGGAGGCAAGTTAAACTTTGATGAACTTCGGCAAGATCTCAAAGGGTAAGAGTCCCACTTCCTGGGCCCTGGGAAGTTCACTCCTGTAAAGGTAAATTCCTGGTGACTTGGGTGTTTCTGGCCCAAGTACTCATAGGAAGACACTTTTGTTTCTGAGGCGGGTGTCTTTCTGGAACTGGCCTCCATTCAGCAATTTATCTTTTCTTGCTGCATTTTGATGTGTCTGTGTTTGGGTTGGACCATGTGCAGAATGAGTTCATGTGTATCCTGTAATAATTTCAGGAAAGGCCATACTGACGCAGAGATTGAGGCAATATTCACAAAGTATGATCAAGATGGAGACCAGGAACTGACTGAACGTGAACATCAGCAGATGAGAGATGACCTGGAAAAAGAGAGGGTGGGTGTAGTGTAGAGTGTGGTTCGATTCAGCACCCACCAAGTATCAACCACTACACTAAGGGACCAGCTATTATGAATCTCTCTCTCTCTGCCTTTCTTTTCTCAGTCATCTTATGTATTAGTTATTACTGCCAAAGTTTTTATTTAGCCAAAATTCTCTTTCTAAGGTTACTTCTTATTTAAGAGCTATTAAATTTGTTATCTTTTAGAAAAGGTGATAAATATATTCTTTCATTTACCTTTTTCTTTGCTTTGTTATGTTTTTCTCATCCAAACAAAAAGTTAGTAACACTTTGCTATTTGTTGAAGTCTATTTTGAAAATACGTCAATCTACAAAATTGAAAACTGTGAGTCCTGGCTGGCACACACCCATTTCCTATTTGCCCAAGACCTTGGTAAAATCAGCGTGAGGTCTTGGTGTATCTATCCTCACTTGATGACCCCCTATTCCTCAGGAGGACCTGGATTTGGATCACAGCTCTTTGCCACGCCCCATGAGCAGCCGAAGTTTCCCCAGAAGCCTGGATGACTCTGAGGAGGAGGATGACGATGACAGTGGACACAGCTCCCGAAGGAGAGGCAGTATCTCCAGTGGGGTTTCTTATGAAGAGTTTCAGGTGTAAGTGTGAACAAACGGGCAGAATTTGGGCTGGCCAGAGTCTGAATGAGATGAAGCCATTTCCCCTGTCTTTCTAAATTCACTCCTTTCCATTGCTAAGCATCACTCCCTTTTTATAACTTTCACTGGTGTTTTCTTTCTTTTAAAAGTGAGATGTTCGTTTTGGGAAAATTAGTTAATTAAGAAAAGGAAAAGAAAACAAAGTCCCCCATATTCCTATCCACCAAAGTATCTATTAATGTTTTAGTATGTGTGTCTCTAAAACAACCAATGATTTTGCCTGTTCATATGCCTAACGTGTGGTCCATTCTGGAGAATTCTTTGTGCCCTAGGAATAATGTATATTATGACATTGTTGAATGGAGTGTCTGCTAATAGGAGTTTGTTAGATGTAGCTGCTTTATATGTTATTTATGTTTGCTTTTTCGTTGTTGATCTTTGGCCTTGTTGTTTTATCTACTTTCGAAAATAGAATATTAAAGTCTTCAACTATTATTATTAAATTATCCATTTGTCCCTTTGATTCTGTAGGTTTTTCTTTGTGCATTTTGAAATTCTGTTTTAGTTGCACACATGTTTATAAATAGTATATCTTCCTAGTACATTGACATTGCTTTCATTATAAGAAATCTCAGTCTATCTTTTAAAATATTTCTGTTTAAAGTCTTTTTGCCTGATATATCTATAGCCACTCTGCTTTCTTCTGGTTGCTGTTTCATAAAATATCTTTTACTGTCCTTTTAGTTTCTTTCTTTCTCCTCTGAATCAAATCTTACATTTATGCCCCAGCTGTTCTGAACCACAATCCTGGTATTTATACTTCCCACACAGCGGGGATGACCACGCATGCTACCACACTCGCATTTTCTTTTCTTTTTTTTTGGTGGTGGTGGGGTTTTAACTAAGTGCTTTGTGCTTGCCAGACAGGCTCTCTGCCAATTGAGCCAAGACTCCTGCTCTTTTGTCTGTTACTTTCAGCCTATTTGTGTCTTTGGAAATAAAGTATGTTTCATGTAAACAGCAGAATATAATTAGATCTTATCTTTTAATCCAGTGCCTTTGGGTATATTGTCTGATCCATTAATATTTTTTGTCATTGCAGGTATAATTAGATTTACATATGCCAGTTTACTTTCTTTTATATATTTCTTCTGTCTTGTTTGTTCCTCTGTTCTTCCTTTTTTGCTGTCTTTCTGCATTAAGTGAATACCAGTATAATATTTTGATTCCTTTCAAGATTTTTTTCTTTTTCTTTTTTAGTTATTTTCTTAGTTATTGCTATAGGACTTAGCATACATAAATTGAGAAGCTACTTCAGATCCATATTAAGTTAATCCCATGAGTTATAGAAGTGTCATTTCTATATCTCTTCTGTTTCTTTTCTCCCTTTTATGTTTGTGTTCCTGCAAGTGTATACTTACATACACATTTATAAATAGTTAGTTCTTAAAATTATTAACATTTCAAGTAAAATAAAACACCTATATACACATAATTTTATATTCTATAATAATATAGTATATGTATATAACATGTATGCATATAGATACATAACTCATTTATGTATGTGCTGAAACAACTTATTTAAACATACATATTTATGTCATATACATGTATGTTATATGTATACATATATTCATCTATATACATTATAAATCCAACATTATACTGTTATAATGTCACCATATAAGTGTTATGCCACTGAGAGAGGCATGAGAGAGGAAAGAACAAAAAGTGTGTATTTATAGTGTTTGCTATATTAACCCTCTTGTTAGCCATTTCTGATTTTGTTCATTTGTTCTCTGGATTCAAAGTACCATCTGGTATCATTTCTTTACTCTAATACAGTATGCTCCTACTTCCTTCTTTGGTATTGTCAAATATATTACAGTTCTATATATTTTAGGCACAACAATCCAATTATGCGCAGATATTAAACTTTTTAAACTAGTTAGGGAACAAAAGAAGAAATATACCTATTTATACTCTATTTTATACTTACACAATTACCTTTACTAACATTGTCTTTTTCATGGAGGTTCTGATTACTGTGATTCTAATTTCAGTCTTAAGAATTTCCTTCAGTATTTGCTATAAAGTAGTGAATTCTCTTCATTTTCATCTAGGCATGTTCCATGTCATATGTATTTCTTATGACTTATGTTGTTCCTAATGAGAAGACAGCTGATCATTTTAGTGAGGTTCTTTTATGCATGATACATTAAAGTTTTTGCTGCTTTTTGTTGTTTCCTTTGCTTTCATTTTCCATATTTTTTACGATGTGTGCCTGGTGTTTATCCTACTTGCCATTCTATGAATTTCTTGGATGTATAATGTTATTCATCAAATTTGGGAGATTCTTAAATATTCTTTCTTCAAATATCTGTAAATACTACAAACTCACTCTTGTTACTGAAATTTAGTTGATTTTTAAAAATGAATGCCTTTTATTTGCTATATGCCCATCAGAAAATTTCTAGAGCATTACAATAATTGGGTTTTAAAATAATTTTAGGGAGTCTACAGAATTCTGCTACTGCTGTTGAAGTTGTCTCCAGGTTGCAATTTTTAAAAGCATTTGCACAGGATTTTTTTATACAAAATAGATACAACATGTTAGGTGACCATATTGTTTTCTAACTGCATTATTTACTTCAAATACATTGTGAACATAGCAATATTTCCTTAAATTTTTTGTCACACTATAATTTCTGGTGTCACCTTAGAATTCCATTGTATAGGTGAGCAGTAACCTATTTCAACAATAACTTATGCATTATTTAATGTAGTTATTTTCAAAAGGCAGCACTTTTGAATATCTTTGCGAATATCTTTTGAATATCTTTGTGGCCAAAAATTACACATATAAAACTTTGCATAAGAAAAATATCTAAAAATGGAACATCTGGATAAAGGGAGGGACAAGTCCTTTTTTAAGACTTTGGATGCCTTGTTCACTGGCAGGAAGTTGTACCAAGTAGCACTCTCGCCAGCAGCCTATGAGAGTTGGTCTCTAAGGCTTGAGACCACTGGGTTCCAAATGATCAGTCATATTCTTTCAGAAAAGTATCTTAGCATTTGCACTTGAAAAGCCTCCACCGTGGTTTTCTGCAGCCTGGTGAGACGTGTGGATCGCATGGAGCACTCCATTGGCAGCATCGTGTCCAAGATTGATGCAGTGATCGTGAAGCTGGAGATCATGGAGCGTGCCAAGCTGAAGAGGCGTGAGGTGTTGGGGAGGCTGCTGGACAGTGTTGCTGAGGTGAGTGGCTGGGCTACAAACTCCTGACTGCTGAAAAAGGCGTTTCATGGGTAAAAATGTATGCTGGACGCAAGTGTTTTCCATTTGAAATATTAAAGAAGAGTAAATTTTTTTTATAAAATTAGATTGACAGACAATCTCAAAGTTGTTTCCGTTTACTCTCACCTTCGGATTTTGTTTTTCTAAAAGAGAAGGATTCCTTGATCCTGTAAAATGTGAAGGTAATCTTTAACCTAACATGCTTGTCGTCCTTCGTAGCTACAGGTCAAATGACAACCTGGGGGTGTGACTGGACACTCCACACTGATGGTCCTGCCCTCACTGGAGGGTACAATTGAGTGAACGGTCACTCCCACAACTCCAGGAATTGCTACTATTTGCTGCAACTCTCCAGCCCTACCTAACTACAGATTTGTCCACAGATTTCCTATGGCAGTGTCTAGGCAAGACAGTGTGTGTCACGCTGCCAGCAACGCCTGCTTTCTTTTTCCATTCTTAGGATGACAGACTGGGTCGTGACAGTGAAATCCACAGGGAACAGATGGAGCAGCTGGTGCGGGAAGAGTTGGAGCGCTGGGAATCCGATGATGCAGCTTCCCAGATAGGTCACGGTGTAGGCACGCCAGTGGGGCTCAGCAGTCAGCCTCGTCCCAGAAACTCCCGCCCTTCCTCCTCCCAGTCCACAGAGGGCGTGGAAGGCGGCAGTGGAAATGGGAGTGCCAATGTGCACATGTAGTTTGTGTATGCGCATTGGAGGTGAGGAGGTGGCCGTCCTGAGTTGCCCTGGCAAGTACACTATTTGTATACCATGACTGCCATGTAATGCTGGTCTTTGTGACTGATTGTTAATCGTTTGCACTTTAATTTATTTTATATTAACGTTACCCATAGACCAAAGATTATTTTCCTTTTTCTAGTATGAGAGATCTAGATGTAAATATTGAATTCAGAAAAAAAAAAACTTTGAAAAATATATTGACAGGTACCCATTGCTACCCTGCCTGAGTCTTCTCAGTTGACAATGAAGTAGCCTTTCAGAGCTCATAGAGAAGGTCAAGGGGCTTCTGAGTTCCCTTTCAACCACAAAATCAGTATTACCATTTTTCATCCGAAGGTGAAGGGGAAGAAAGTAGAGCCCTCCTTCCCACTCAGCTGTAACTCTTGAACTTTATACATAGCTTTCTTTAAGAAAGGAGTCTTTTCTTTCAAATACCTTCCTGAGGTGGACTTTGCTTAGAAATTTAGTATGGTCTGTAGCTACGGGTATGTAGCCATTATGCTAGAATGTCTGTGAATGTTTGAGATCAATGTTAAGTACTGTGTTTTTGTGGTGGTTGTTTTCTCATGTTTAATGACTGTGTGACTAACTGTATCACTTAGTTTTTATATTATTCTTTCTCTATATAAAATGGCCTGAGAGGGCTGGCAGAGTAGCTCAAGTGGAAGAGCGCCTGCCCAGCAAGAATGAGGCCGTGAGTTCAAACCCCAGTACCATCAAATTAAATGGTTAATTAATTAATTAAATGGCCTGAGCAAACCACCAAAGAGCAATTATAAGGTAAGGTGGTGTTTGTATCCATAATGTAGGGATTGGAAGGAAGTTTAAATTGTTACTGACTTTGACTTTTTGAACAATTTGTTTGCTATTAAGATTTCTCCATTTATTCTCTTTCTCATGTGTTTCAACTCATTTGCAAGTAAATTTAAAGTTACAATCTACTAGGACCAAGTTTTTACTATGCACTGAAATTTATATTCATTTTAAGGAAAATTTAAAGGATGTGTTGAAATTCATAAAGCATTATAAAACTAGTTTTTCATTTACACTATTTCAGAAACATAGTTCTTAAATATTCTTGATTCTATATGTCAAAATTAGAATTTACTATCCAAATAGAACTCAATTTAATACAAGGCTTTGGTACTGCAAAACCATTCATTATCAGAAGGTATCAACAAGAATTTGCATTAGCAGCAATGGTTTTCTTTTTTTTTTAATTTTTATTTTATTCATATGTGCACACAATGTTTGGGTCATTTCTCCCCCCTTCTCCCACCCCCTCCCTTGTCTCCCCACCCCTTCTCTCTCCCCCCCCACCCCCTTGCTACCTGGCAGAAACTATTTTGCCCTTATCTCTAATTTCATTGAAGAGAGAGTATAAGCAATAATACGAAGGACCAAGGGTTTTTGCTAGTTGAGATGAGGATAGCTATACAGGGAGTTGACTCACATTGATTTCCTGTGCATGTGTGTTACCTTCTAAGTTAATTCTTCTTGATCTAACCTTTTCTCTAGTTCCTGGTCCCCTTCTCCTATTGGCCTCAGTTGCCCCAAAGTATCTGCTTTAGTTTCTCTGTGTTGAGGGCAACAAATGCTATCTAGTTTCTTAGGTGTCTTACCTATCCTCACCCCTCCCTTGTGTGCTCTAGCTTTATCATGTAATCAAAGTCCAATCCCATTGTTGTGTTTAGTAAAGAGTCTCGCCATATTTATGGAGTAAAATCTATTCCTCAATTTAAAAAAAATGAGAATGTTGTTTTTTTTTAAATGTATTGTGTGGTGTGAATTTTGAGAGCTAGTGGGAAAAGAAAGACACAATACAGCGCTGGTGAATTCCTCAGCTAGAATACCAGTAGAGGAGAGGCTTAATGCTATTTTACACTACCAAGTTGTCCATTTAACTGTAAGGATATGTCAGTGAAATCTCCAGTGAAAGGATGCGCAGACAGGACTTTCTAGGTCTGCTTCTGGAGCTGTGAACCATCTTCTTCTCCTTTAATGGGAATTCATATGGCTTCATCTCCATCTTTACTTGCCTTAGCATATGCTACTCCAAGTTCTTTCTTCCTAGGTACTGAAGTTTGCATTCCAGGGATATTCAGCTGATGTATTTAAGTATGTGTGCCATGTTGTTACATGTAAACAAACTTCAATTTGAAGTGCATCTATTATGTGGTATCCATGTGTATTGACGATGTACCATATATGGATATGGTCAATAGAAACTCTTTTATTATGATATTTACTATGACTTTACTTTTATCTCACTGGTAAAATTTTGCAAAATTCTTTTTACTGAAGTTGCATATATTTTTCTTCTTTAGTCATAAATCATTTCTCATCCCTTTCCTATCATCTTCCCTCATGTGTTGGTTAAATTTGCAAGCCTTTTGACAATCAGATGTTTCATAGTTGTGTAATACTGGGCACTTTACTTCTTAATAAAGGCTTGATATAATAGCAGATGTAAGAATTGTCTGTTTTTGTGTTGGTATAGTTAAGATGTTACATATGCAAGTCTTTTGACAATGAAGAGTTTCATAATTGTGTAATACCGGGCACTTTACTTCTTAATAAAGACTTGATACAATAGTAGAAGTAAGAATTGTCTGTTTCCTAACTAAAAACCTTTGGGTGATTTGCCTTTTATCAGACGACTACTGGTAAAGGCTTATTTGAAAAGGGTGCCTTCTTTGCTAAACAACATAATTTCTATGTTGATTACACCAAATAAACATTTCAGATAACCAATTGGCATTTAAACACAGGGCTGGCATGTATGGTGTCTTCCCTTTAGTTCCCTTGAAAGGACAGCTGAAGATAAGGACTTCAGGGTAGAAGGTTTATTAGGACCTGTAAGTAGTAGGAAGAGTGTGGAAGACAGGAAGGGCTCAGGAAAGAATTCATTTAGCTCACAGCATAGGCAAGTAAAGACTTATTTCTTTGGTGAAACTCTAAGAAATAGTGTAAAACACATAGTTCAGACTTATCCTACATGAGGAAGTAGGCCTTTAAGTCACTCTGGGAGATAGTAACTATTCTCTATAGGTTCCAGTAGATTGAGTCTCACTTGGTGGTTTCTGTGCACGAAAAGAGATACAGACTCTGGTTGCTGAAAGTCAGTAAGTTTATATGCAAAAGTGCTGTGGCACAAAAGAGTTGCCTACCATATCTACCAGGTGTAAGTAGGTATGCATGAACTCCCAGGATTTCTGTTCCTTAGGACACAATGCAGATGGTGCCCTGTGGACATGTGCCATGGGATGTTTTTATAGCCACCTACCAACTAGGGAGAATCTGAAAGTAGAGTGGAAAAGCACTCGGCTAAGATTCTGGTCCTCCTTAGCCATGTCACCATACCAAGACACCTGGTTGTTACATGAGGCCACATTTTCTAAGGACTCCATTTTCTCATTTGTAAGTTGAGAAAATGAATAGTCACCTCATCTCCCTCATGGGATTCTGTGCACAAAAGAAGAATGTGTATGCAAGAAAGTGTGTAAAAAGCTGAAATTTCCACTGTGAAAAGGAAGGAGGCAGCATGGCATCCAGAACAGTGATTTGTTCAGCAAAGAGCAGTCTGTTGAACCAACAAAACTAAAGGATTTCTTGCCAATTTCAAATTCAAAAGGCAAATAAAAGGGACTGAGTTTGCCAGAAATAATTTAAACCTTACTTAAGTCTTCTCCACATCTTCACTGTGCATATATACAGTTCAAAACTGTTTGCACAACTTTGTTCTCTCTTGTACTTCATCTTAAATCTTGAACATTCCATGAAATCCTGAATTTGTGGCTACAGAGTACATAAATATAAGTTGATATTCTACACATATATGTAAGTATATATGATATGTCTATTATTAAATAATACTGTTATAAATTATGATTTGTATGAAATAACCAAAACATATTAGCCTCATTCCTAATATTGGACTCAATAACAGGATTTTTCCTGTTTTTCACTAGATCTATAGCATTCCAACTAACATACTTAATTTTTTTTTTTCACATTTGTGGTTTTTTTTTTACATTCAGGGAGCATTATTTATAGCAGCCAAAAGTGAAAACAGCCCTAATGTACATGGATGGAAAAACAGATAAACAAAATGCAGTATATCCATACAAGGTAATATTATCTGGCCATAAAAAGGAAGGAAGATTTGATACATCATGGACAATGCATAAAAGAAGCTGGTCACAAAACCACGTATCATGTGATTGCATAGTATAAAATGTCCAGAATCGGCAAATCTATGGAGACACAAAGATTAGTGGTTGCCAGGGCTGAGGGGTAAGTAGGAAAGGAATGGGAAGTCACTGCAGAGGCTTCTGGGATTTCTTCTGCAGATTATGAAAATGTCTAAAAGTAATGTCTGAAGTTTAGTGACAGTTGCACAATTCTGTGAAAATTCTAAAAAGTTAAGTATGTAAGGAGTAAATTATATGGTAGGTGAATTAAATTTCAATAAAACTATATTTTGAAAAATAAATAAACCCTTGATCCCAAAATTTAGTACACAGTAGCAGTATCTGTAGAGCTTGTTAAAATAAGAATTACCTGAGGTCCACAATCAAGAGTCACTGGTTCCAAATTTTCCTTTCTGATAGGTTCCTAAGGTGATGCTGATAGAGGTGGGTGTAGCCCCGCTCTGAGAATTACCTACTGATAGGCTTCTGCAGATATCCTAGGCTTGGCCCTGAAGCCCTGCACAACCAGGCTCTGCCTGTTCCCCTGCCTGTTTACCTGCAGTCTTCCTCTCATCTCAACTCTAATTCATATGCATCTATTTGTGGTTCTCCTACCATGTTTTATTGTTGTGCTGGGTGGGGGTACATTGTAGCATTTACAGAAGTTCTTATACTATATCAAATATATCATAATTGAATTCACCCCTCCGTCATTTGCCTTTATGCCACCTCTCCCCCCCATTGCTGGAATAGTTTCAACAGGTATCATTTTTCTGTTTACATACAGGTGTACACAGTATTTGCACCATATTCAGGCTCCTATTTCCCCACCCCCTCTCCCTTCCCACTGGTGCCAAGCCCTCCAGACAGGATCTGTTCCACCCTCCTGTTCTCTGATTTTGTAAAAGGAAAAAAAATTGACATCTTTGCTTGTTTAAGATAGCTCACAGGGAATTCCTATGGCACTTTCATGTATATGTGTATTATAACCCAATTTGGTTTATCTCTACTTTTCTTTTTCTTTTTTCCTTATTCTTTTTCTCACTGGATAGTTTCAACCAGTTTAAAAATTCTTGTATAGAGAGTACAACAACCGTATTTACCTTCTTAACTTTCTTTTTTAAACCTCCCACTCTTGTATATGACCTCCCCTTAGTGTCAGTTACCTGTTTTTCATGATATTGCTGTATTTATATTAGGTCCACATTCCACATCTGAGAGAAAACATGCAGCTTTTGGCCTTCTGAACCTAGGTAACTTCACTTAAGATAATGTTCCCTAGTTCCATCCATTTACCTGTAAATGGCAAAATTCCATTCTTCTTTGTGGCTGAGTAAAATTCCATGTGTGTAAATACCACATTTTCTTAATTCATTCATCAGTAGTGGGTCATCTTGGTTGTTTCCATAGCTTGGCTATTCTGAATAGTGCTGCAATAAACATGGGTGTGCAGGTGCCTTGGTTGTAATCTGACTTACATTCCTTCAGGTACAACCCTAGGAGTAAAATTGCTGGATAATATGGCACATCTATTTTTAGTTTTTCAAGGAACATCCATACTGTTTTCCATAGTGATTGTACTAGCTTACATTTCCAACAGCAACATATGAGGATTTCTTTTTCCCTACATCCTCTCCAATATTTGTGGTTGTTTGTGTTCTTGATGGTAGGCATTCTGACAAGAGGGAATGTAATCTTAATGTGGTTTTGATTTGCATTTCCTTTGTGGCCAGGGATGGTGAGAATTTCTTCATGTGTTTTTAGCCATTTGGACTTCTTTCTTTGAAAAAGCTCTGTTCAGTTCTTTTGCCCATTTCTTCATTGGGTCATTGATTTTTTTTTTTTTTTTGGAGTTTATTTTTTTGAGCTCCCTATATATTCTGATTATCAATCCCTTGTCAAATGTATAGCTGACAAAGATTTTCTCCCATTCTGTGGGCAGCATCCTCAATATGGAGACTATTTCTTTTGTTGTGCAGAAGCTTTTAATTTCATTTAGTCCCATTTGTCAATTCTCTTAGTTGCTGAACCATTTCAGTTCTATTGAGGAAGTCATTGCCTATGCCTATTAATTCCAGTGTATTCTCTGCTCTTTCCTGCACTAGCTTCAAAATTTCAGGTCTTATATTAAGGACCTTAATTCACTTTCAGTTGATACTTGTGCAGGGTGACAGATGTGGATCTAGCTTCTGTTTTCTGCATGCAGATATCCAGTTTTCCCAGCAATATTTGTGAAGAGGCTGTCTTTTTCCCATCATATGTTTTTGGTGACTTTGTGAAAAATCAGGTCAGTATAGTTGCATAAATTCATATCTGGGTCTTCTATTCTGTTTCACTGGTTTTCATATCTGTTTTTGTGCCAGTGCCATGATGGTTTTTTTGCTAAGTCTTTGTAGTATAGTTTGAAGTCAGGTATTGTGATACCTCTAGGTTTTCTCTTTTTGCTCAGTATTGCCTTGTGTATTCATAACCTTTTGTGTTTCCAAATGAACTTTAGGGTTGATTTTTCAGTCTCTGTGATAAATGTCACTGGAATTTTGATGGGAATTGCATTGAACATGTAGATTGCTTTTAGTAATATATCCATTTTCACTATATTGACCCTCCCAATCCATAAGCATAGGAAACCTTTCCATCTTATGTAGTCTTCAATTTCCTTATTCAATGTTTTATAGTTTTCCTAGTACAGGTCTTTCACAGTCTTTGTTAACTTTATTCCTAGGGGTTTTTTGAGGCTATTGTAAATGGAATTATTTTCCTGTATTCTTTCTCAATCTATTCATTGTTGGTGTACAGAAAGGCTACTGATTTTTGTAAGTTGATTTTGTATCCTTCTTTTTTGCTGAAGCAATTTATGGTGTCTAGGAGATTTTTAGTAGAATTTTTTGGGTCTTTTAGGTATAAAGTCATGTCTGCAAATAGGGATACTTTGACTTTTTCCTTTCCAATTTGCATTCCTGTTATTTCTTCTTCTTGCCTTATTCCTCTGTAGGAATTCTAAGACTATGTTGAACAAGAGTGGAGAGAGTGGACACCCTTGTCTCATTCCTGACTATAGAGGAAGTGTTTTTAGTTTTTCCACATTTAGTAATATATTGGGTATAGGCTTGTCACATACAACCTTTATTTTGTTGTGGTGCATTTCTTCTATTCCTAGTTTCACCAGAGGTCTTATCACGAAAGGATGATTTTATTGTTTTTGTCTTTGGTCCTGTTAATATGCTGTATTACATTAATGATCTGTATATGTTGAACCATCCCTGTGTCCGTGGGATGAAGCAGACTTGATTGTGTTGTATGTATGATCTTCTTAAAAATGGTGTCTGGTTTTATTTGCCAATATTTTATTAAGGATTTTTGCACCCATGTTCATTAAAAAGATTGACCTGTAATTCTCTTTTTTGTTGTTGTTGTGTCCTTTTGTTGTTGTTGTGTTTGAATATGAGTATAATAGAGTCATCATAGAATGAATTTGGCAGTGTTCCTTCCCTTACTATTTTGTGGAAAAGTTTAAGGAGTGTTGGTATTAGTTCTTTAGCTCTGTTAGAATTCAGTGGATACTCCCTCAGGTCTTGGACTTTTCTTTTTTGGGAGACTCTTTATTCCTGCTTCAATTTCATTGTGTGTTATAGATCTGTTTAGGTGATTTATATCCTGTTGGTTCAATTTCAGATGGTCATATATATCTAGAAATTTGCCCATTTCTTCTAGATTTTCCAATTTATTTGAATATAGGTTTTCAAAGTAGTCCCTGATGATTCCTAGATTTCCTTGGTGTTTGTTACACAGTTATCTCCCCTTGTTCATTTGTAATTTTATTAATTTGGGTCTTCTCCTTCCATTTTAGTGAGATTTACCTGGGGTTTGTCGATCTTGTTTATTTTTTTCAAAGAACCAACTTTTTGTTTTGTTGATTCTTTATATGGTTATTTTGGTCTGTATTTCATTGATTTGGGCCCTTATTTTCATAATTTCTCTTCTGCTAGTTTTGGGTTTAGCTTCTTCTTTTTTTCTAGGTGTTTGAAGTACAACATTAGGTCATTCATTTGAGATCTTTCTGTGTTTTTAATATATGCAGTCATGGATATAAACTTTCCCCTTCGGACTGCCTTTGCTGTGTCTCATAGGTTCTGATAGGATGTGCTTTCATTCTCATTAAGTTCCAGGAAATTTTTTATTTTGTTACGGGAATCTCAAGCTGAGATACAGGACACTGAGGCAGTTTAGCAGGAAGCAACGTTTTATTGTGCCAACACAGACCCAGCAGACCCTGTCTAAAGGCTGAGCCGAAAACAAAGGGGTCTCACCTTATACCCTTGCAAGCAGGTTACAGAAGGAAAAAAAGCAAAGCTCAACCCACATATCGCTGCATGTGACTTTATTGGCTATTTCATTTTCCCAGTGTTATGTGACCTTCTTTATGTTTCAATTTTTTGTTTTATCTCTCTGCTTTGCCATTCCTTCCCCCTGCCTCATTATCAGAACACAGTCTGTCTGTTTCTCTTCTGGTCCTCTTCCCTGCTACATCATTTCCCCTTTTGATCCTCAGCCCACCTAGGGTCAAAGAGCATCATCTTGATCTAGGGGATTGTATTTTTATAGCATCATGATAGGGGCAGCTATTTTTCTTTTTATAGTGGCCTCTATAATGGTCCTGATAGACCACAATACAAGGGGGAGCAGGCCGGGTAATATTAAGTATGCTCCTAGGATAAGACCCATCACCCCACTTTTATGACAAATGTAGTCTGTATTGTTTTCTTTACTCTGGGGTTTTTAGTTTTACTTATCAGCAACCTCATTAACCTGGGAGTATATGTGCTGACTTAACATCTGACCTCCTGGTGGGTGCACGATACAAAGTATGGCTGTGTGGAGGTCCCAACAATGGCTCTCTTATAACATTTAGTACATGGGAAAAACCTTGTAAGGGCCATCCCAAAAGGTAAGAGTCCAAGTGTGCAGAGGAGAGCAGGGGTGCTTCCCGTGTTTGAGCTTCCTCTGTGTGTAGACTAGTCAGCTTTCAGAGTGACTAGAGCAGGGCCGTTGTCCTGTTGTTTGTGGTCCCCTGTTGTCTCCTGGGAAGTGGAGTCCTCCCAAGGAAGGGCATAGGTATTCCAAGGGGCGATCGTGGATTGTGAGGCTCAGTCAGGGATGCACTCCCACTTGGGAGAGGCTGGCTTTGTTTGGCTGTGGTGGATCCAGGGAGCAATTTTTGTTACTTTAACTGTAGTGGGGATAGACAAGACAACAACAAAAGGGCCTCTCTAATGGAGTTTTAATAGTTGGACATTTTATTCTTTTACCTAGACAGTATTTTTTTTTTTTTTTTTTAGCCATGGCAACAATATTTATCAGTATATATGTCTAGGAAAACTCACTGTTTTTAAAAAAGTTAGAATTACCATCTTTAAGTATAAAAGGATATGTTTAAAGCCAGTAAAAATAGTCATTTTGTCTTTAAGTAGAAGACTCTGTCTAAAAATATGAGTTTGTGTCTTCAGGTTACTCCAGAGGCACTTGCACACCCATGTTTATTGCAGCACTGTTCACAATAGCCAAGTTATGGAAACAGCCAAGATGCCCCACTACTGATGAATGGATTAAGAAAATGTGGTATTTATACACAATGGAATTTTATGCATCCATGAAGAAGAATGAAATGTTATCATTCGCAAGTAAATGATGGAACTGGAGAACATAATTCTGAGTGAGGTCAGCCTGGCCCAAAAGACCAAAAATCATGCGTTCTCCCTCATATGCGGATATTCGATCAAGGGTAAACACAACAAGGGGATTGGACTTTGATCACATGATAAAGCGAGAGCACACTTGGGAGATATGAGAGTAGATAAGACACCCAAAAAACTAAAGAGCATTTGTTGCCCTCAGTGCAGAGAAACTAACGGAGACACTTTAAAGCGACAGAGGCCAATGGGAGAAGGGAACCAGGAACTAGAGAAAAAGTTAGTTCGAGAAGAATTAACCTAGAAGGTAACACACATGCACAGGAAATCAATTCGAGTCAACTCCCTGTATAGCTATCCTTATCTCAACCAGCAAAACCCTTGTTCCTTCTTATTATTGCTTATACTCTCTCTACAACAGAATTAGACATAAGGGCAAAATAGTTTCTGCCTGGTAGCGAGGGGTTGGAGGGAGTAAGGAGGGGGTGGGGAGGTTAGGGAGAGAGCAGGGCTAAGTGGGGAGAAATGACCCAAACGTTTTATGCCCACATAAATAAAAAAAAAATTCCCTACAGAGAGATAAAAAAAAAAAAAAAAAGAGTAGAAAGAACACCAGCTTGGGAGTGAGGTAGCTGTGGGAAACAGCTCTACAGGTGTGATGCTGTGCTGTTACTGGTTTTCTTTGAGCCTGTCTTCTCATCTATAAATTACCATATCCATGCAACTGTGAGAGTTAAACATAGTAAGCATAGTAAAGCACCTGGTATGGCGTCCTTGCTCAATAAATTTTGGATTCTTTATCACTTAAAAAAATATATATATGAGTTTGTGTCTGGAAGGGATTTAATGCCAGGTGGTTAGCATGTATAAGAACCACTTCCTCAGTCCTCTTGGCCTTGGTTATTTTTAAAAAGTCTGGCATGAGTGACTCCATTTGAACTTTGACTGCATTCCCCCATTGTCTTCAAACTGTTTGTCTCTGAGCAGTCTCTTTTGCAGATTTGTCTCCCATTCAAGTAACAACCAGGCCTGACCCTCCTTAGCTTCCAAGACCAGACGAGATCAGGCACACTCAGGGTGGTATGGCCATAGACTGAAGATCTTTCTTGATTGTTCATTTTCTTTCTTTATCGTGAGGATTTGCTTATTCCTGGATTTTGTTTCTTTGGTTTTGGTCCCATGTTGGGAGGGAAATAACGAGCAGATCAAGTGGGAGTCAGTGATAACTTGACCCTTTTGGCCCAATTTAAGCAACAAAGAGGCTTAGAAGGAGTGGCTCTTAGGCAATGGGCTTTTAGTCAACAACAATACAAAACAAAATCTGACAAAAGCAGATGTCTAAAAAGCTAACCTAGTTGATACATAGTTATTAGAGTCATTTTTTAAATGGACTTGATTGTAAATGTCCCAGAAGGATCAGAACTGTAATGACAAAAACTTAAAAGAGCCATGGTTAAAACCTTGATGGACAATTTAGCAACTAACAGAACAGTATATCAGTACCATTAACTTTTTGTTACTGTGTTTACCTAAATGTTGTATTTTAGAAGGCTTGATATACTTGAAAAACATAAATATGTTTAGTATAAGAAACCAGCAATAGCATCACTGCTCTGTAGAGGTTATATATACATATTAGTTTAGTTGTTGTTCTTGAAGTAAAACCTTAGATTTTTATCAGTTATAAGGGTGAAGATCAATTTTAGTAAACCCAAGTAGCTCAGTCACAGATACATATAGGGTACCGAATGTATTAGAATCACCCTAGACAACAGAGGTTATCTAGAAAATTTTACATAAACTGTTAGAAAATAAGAGGTATGGAGGAGGCAGAGAGATGGCTCAAACACCAGTACAGGGTTTATTGTTTAGGCAGGAGGCCTGTGGAGGGGAACCCCAGCAAGAGAGCTAGAGCCCATTGCCATACACAGGCTTGGGCTAGATATAGGGGGCTAGTGGAAAAGTACCAGGAAGGTCACTAAGGGATATCGTTGCTGGGCAACCAAGAAAGGTAAGTTGTAGTTAGGTCACTGTCTGCTCAACTGTCCTTGGCATCCATCCAGGGAGATGAAGGTTATCAATTGTCTCTTTGTCAGTCTTTGGGGTTGAGTGGGGAGTTTCTAGTAAGTCATCTGCGTAGGGGGAGGTGGTCTGGTCCTAACATGGTTCCTGTCACTTAGTTGTTTTTGTTGTGTAAAGGTTTGTGTGTATGCAAGTAATTCTGTTTATTCTCTGATTACCTGTCTGCTCTTCTCTTGAGGTTTAATAATTCCCATCATTTTCATCTTCTGTGTGTAGGAGTCCTTTCAGAATCTTTTGTAGTGGTGATTTAGTGGTCATGTATTGTTTTAGCTTCTGTTTATCATGGAAGACTTTATTCCTCTAATCTCGAATGATAGCTTTGCTGAGTAGAAGGCAAGCCTGGGAGCTAGAATTAAGCTGTTTTGGTGGATGGTTTTTCTCTGGGAAGTCTATCAGTTTCAGCTCACTTTCTGTTTTTCCAGGGTGGTCCATGTGTTCACCAGAATGCAGCTGGCCTGCCCTGCTCCCATATAAGCTGGGTCAGTTCAGTTTTCCACTCCACCCCCACCATTCAGAGGTGAAATATTCCCTCTGTTTATTTGACCCCCAGTTTTGTTCAGGGGGGTGCAATCTGTCCACCAGCTGCACTGAACCTTGTGGTTCCCTCCAAGTGTTGTGCTACTTACAGGGTTGCAGATTCACTTGGGTAGAATTGGGTCAGCTCCAGGTCGACACTGGTAGCAGGAGTCTGTGGTTCTGTGTCTGAGCAGTCCAGGATGTCCCAAATGCTTGTAGGATTCATTCTACAGTTCTCTGTATTGCATTTGTACTTTTCCAAGACAGGAAAAAGAAGCCAAAAAGGAAAAACAACTTTCTAGTAGGTGAACTGGTAGCTGCTGCCAGTCTTATTGCCAGCTTCCCCGGCTGTTATATGGTATAAAAAGCTAATTTAAGGGTTGGTCATTGAACAGTATGTGTACCCTATGTATTAGCAGTATCTTATTTGGCAAAAAAACAAAAAAAGCAGGGTTACCTGATCCTTGCTGCCATCAGTAGTATTTTTCTGAAATCATAGAGCTCAGGTTCCCAGGATTCCTCAGCTATCCACCATTTGGTCTCCTCGCTGTGGTTATTTCTTTACAGGTGGAGGGGAAACATGTGGAAATGTAACAGTTCGGTTAATCAGTATGAATACATGGTATTGACCCAAATTGTCAAACAACTCTTTAAAACCTTTTTTGCCAATTTATACAAGACCGCAAATTATGTGAGTGCTCACCTGCCAACACAGGGAATATTTTTTTTTCCGCAAACCTATTTATTTTTACTTTAATTTATTCATTTTTTCAATTTCTTTTTATTTATTTACTTGGTGGTACTGGGATTTGAATCCAGGGCTTTGTGCTTGCTGCTGATTGTGAGGTGATCGAAGGAAATATTTAATGCTATTGGTAAAGAGTAGACCCAAGACGTAATTAAAATGATTCATGGTCCCTATCACACAACATAAGCACTAAAGCAAGAGCATCTCTCTGAAAGGGTGGCCTTAGGCACTGGAGCTACAGTGCCCCCAGAAGCTGGGAGACTGCATGAACAACACCTGTCACTGTGGACCTGCCAAGTTGAGGAAACCTTGGGGGTGTTGGGTCACCCAGGAGGCATGCTAGATCATGTTAAGAGTTATTTGAAAATATGAGCTCTTTCTACTGATGAATCACAGTTACAAGCTATCAAGGAGCTTGGAAAGAAAACAATTTTGTGAAATGCAATATTCTGTAGGTACAGGAGGTAGCCAGCACTCCCAGAAAACCCAAGTGCCTATGAACTTCCTTTCTAAAGAGATGTACTGAATTAATATCAATGACGTTAATTTTTTTCTTTATCCGGATCAGTCTCCTCTATCAAACAAATCTGATCATACCTTTGAAGTGAATGTACACTTTCGGACATAGAGTCACTAGTCTTTGTCTATTTATCTGGGTCTAGATTTGAACTTCAGAAAAAAGAAAACTTTGGAACACATATGGAATGCAAAATAATATTGTCTTTTATCTGAGCAAAACACTTGCTTTCTGTTAGATAAAAGGGTGTGCTTTTAAAGGTTGGAAAACAGTCTTTCAAATCTCATTTTGAGTCCAAAATAAAAATGTTTCTATCAAGGCCAACAGTGTCCTATTTTATTTAGATATCCTTCTTTTGAATATGTCCAAAATATTAATATAAACCAAAGCAGTTTCTTGGTCACTAATTTTTTGTCATTAAGGTTTCTAAGAAAGGAAAAGTTCAAGATGACTAATTGCTGAGAGGCAATCATGTCTCCACAATTCTGAAATAAAATCTCGAGCACATGGCTGCAAGGAGAGATGGGTAAGTTAGTAACTAAAAGAGGGCACTAGTGTAAGGACAGAGAGCAGATACAGATGTCCATCTCTAACCAAACCTCTTAACAGCACAGATCCACGTGGATCTGGGTCTGCTCTATCTCATGCCCTTCCAGCCCAGGGTTATTTGGTTTGGGGGGTTTGTTGTTGTCCTTGTTTCCTTGTCTGGACTTGAATTGCTTCCCACAAGAGCTATTTGTTAGGGCCATCCTGTGAACAAAACAACTGCACAGAGGGCTAAGAGCAGGTCGTCAAGTCTTGTTCAGTGGGCCACTGGACAGAGAGGCCCAGGGCATCTAAGCCCAAACCCAGGTGCAGAAAAGGCTGCCTGACACTGCCAGCAGGGTAAACTGGTTCAGACCTGAGGGCCAGTGCAGCACACAGGCTGACATCACATCACAGCATACATCACACTCTAGAAAACCTTTGGTTCAGTGTGCTGATGAAAGTCCCCCGTGGGCGACCTCTACCAGCAGGTACTGTGAAGCTGCTCAGCCCAAGATTTCTATCCCAAGAATCGCAGGAAGCAGGCAGCAGTCTGATAGAACACAGCATCCTAGTCTGTCCCAAGACAGTGAGGGTGCCTAAGCTAGCTGATTAGCTAGCTATGGAGCCCTTAACCCACCATTCAACCCAGCAGTTGGGTTGAGCATTTACACACAAGTGACAGCTCTTTGCCCCTCCTCAAATGAAACATTAAACTGGAAGCCTAGATGGAAAAGAAGAAAAAGCTCCTTGCAGATAAGCTAGAGTAGCCAGCCACTAGGTGCTTACTGATCCACGAGCTGTGTTCAGAAACCCTACCATCCACCCTCAGCTGCTCGCACATAAGCCTGGAGCCTTCCCATCTCACCCCAGTAGCAGCCCTATTCCTGAACCCTCCTCTTCCTCCACTCCTGCTATACTTGGTCAGTCCAGGGCCCTGAGGGAACAGTAAGTAAACCCAACCAGAGACCTGCAGACAAAGATCTGAGGACCAGAGACCGGAGGGGAGCATCCAATGTACTGAGGCAGCCCAGCAGACACTTACTTCTCTCAACAAGGAACAAATAGTGACTTTAAAAAAAATTAAAGTTGTAATTTATCTCTTTTATATTGTTATTTTTTGCCTTGCTTTTCCATTTTTTTCAATTTTCCTGTCTCTCGTATACAGACTATTCTACTGGTGATTTATTTTACCTCCTTCTTTTATTACTCTGTAGCAATATACAGAATATACAAAGAGCTCAAAAAACTAAACAGCAAAAAAACCAAATAATTAATAGATGAGTAAACAACTTGAAGACAGTTCTCAGAAGAAATTCATCCTTAATCATAAAGGAAATGTAAATTAAAACTACACTAAGGCCAGGTGCCTGTAGCTCATGCCTATAAACCTAGCTATTCAGGAGCCAAAGAGCAGGAGAATCATGGTTGAAAGTCAGTCCAGGCAAATAGTTTATGAGACCCTATCTCAAAAACAGGTCGGGCAGAATGGCTCAAGTAGTAGAGAGCTTGCTTAGTGAGTGTGAGGTCCTGAGTTCAAACCCCACTACCACCAAAAAACCCAAAACAAAACAAAAACACTACACTAAGATTCCATCTCACCCAGAGACCAAGAAAACAAACAAATGCTGGTGAAGTTGGAGTATGGGGGAAGGAACCCTTATACACACTGTTGCTGGGAATGTAAATTAGTACAACCACTGTGGAAATCAGTATGGTTTCCTCTAAAAACAAAAATAGACCTGCCTTATGACCCTGCCTTACCACTCTTGGGCATACACCTGCAGAAGTGTAAATCAGTACACAAGAGAGATACTTGCCAACCCATGTTTATGCAGCTCTGTTCACAATATCCAAACTGGAATAAGCTGAGGTACCCAACAAACAATGAATGGATAATGAAAAATAATGTGTATATATACACATATGCACACATGTGGAGTATTACTCAACCATAAAGAGAAACAAAATTGTAAAATTATGTCATTTACTGGAAACTAAATGGAATTGGAGATCATCAGGCTGAGAGAGATCTCCCAAGCTCAAAAAACCCCAATATTGCATGTTATCACTCATGTGTGGAACCTAGACTTAAAATGATAATGATAATAATAACACTAATGGAACATAAATGTGAGAAGGGAAGAGTGTGGGGGGGAATCAATGGGAGGGGGAGGAAAGGAAAAAGATACTGAAGGGGAACAGAACCAAAATATGCTACACGTATGTGTTTGAAGATAGATAGTGAAACCCACCAAACACTGTAAAAAAGGAGGGAGGAGAGAACAGGACTATAATGGAGGGAGTGAACTTGTTCAGAGTACACTATCACATGTATAGAATTACCACAATGAAACCCCCAAGTGTTATTATTGTATGATAATTGATGTATACTAATTCAAAATATAATAAAACTATTAAAAAGATTTCTAGTATAATGCATTCTATGCATATCAACTTACATATATATGTAAATTATTTCATATGTGTAATATATATGAAAGCATATAACATATAATAACATTATATTACATATATAGTATAGGCAGATAGATATTTCTTTTGGGTGATACTGGGGATTGACCTCACGGCCTTGTGCTGTCCAGGCAAAGGCTTTACACTTCAGCCATGCCCCCAGCCCTTTTTGTCTTAGTTTGTTTTTAGATAGGATCTTGCACTTTTGCCTGGGCCAGCCATGGACTTAAATCCTCCTGCCTCTGCCTCCTCAGTAACTGGGATTACAGATGTGCACAACCATGCCTGGCCCACAATTTGTATTTTTGAGCATGTGTCATCTGTTCCTCATACCAACCCCAATAAAAATTTAAGACATTTTATCTTACCCACCACAATTATATTTTGTTCTCCAACTCCAGACTACCCATTCTGATAATTCTGTATATGTAAAAAAAAGTTTATGTATTTAAATAAATGCAATTATAAATATAAGTAAGTACATGTATACTAATGTACTAGGAACTTGTTTTTCCTTACAATATAATTTTAAGGGCTATCTGTTCTGTATTATGTAGTGTAACAAGTTATTCTGATGATAGAGTCATAATTCTTCCATCCAGGCAGCATATTTACCGATCATTTCTTGGCTCTAATGCCTCCTTTCCAAATCTTTACACATACGTAATTCCCTTGTTGGCTTTTCATGTGTTCCTCCTAGCACATAATAGGGATGGAGTGCTGAGACCCAAGTGACCAAAGGCTTCACCCACAGCTGTCAGGTTGCCCTCCCAGATGAGTTCCCAGTCTACAACTCCACCCATGCAGGAAGACAGGTCGTAGCACACCCTCACTAGCCTTGGTACCATCGGTTTCCTGATGGAATGGATTTAAAATGAGACCTCATTTTATTTTGCATTTCTCTCATTCCTACAGTTGTTAAGCACTTGAGTTTTCACTTTTACAAACTGTCTGCACAAACTTTTCAAATATTATATTTTGTCTAATGGGGAACAAGTTTGTTTTTGTTCATTGCCTATTTATCAGCTGGGTCAAGGTCCTTTTATTGATTTATAAAAGCTTTTTTGTATGGTTTAAGAATTATTCCTTTACCAGTTTTGACCCTGTTAATATCTGATAACTTTGTCAGTGTTTTCTTCAGTTTTACATAATAAAATCAATCAATTTTTTGCATTACTGGGTTTTAGGGATTCTTAAATAGACCTTCATGATTTTTAATTCTTATATATTGATCGTATGGTTTTACCTTTCACATTTAATACAAGTTAAAAGTAACATTGAAGAGGACTGGAGGCATAACTCAAGTGGTAGAACACTTGTCTAGCAAGCAACAACACCCTGAGTTCAAATTCCAGTACAGCTAAAAATAAATAAATTTGCATGAAGTTCATGGATAGTTTCTCCATATAAGGTTAGTTTCATAAACATTTTCTATTAAATCGTCATTTTCCTCACTACTTCATGGTATTACTGATAAATGTCAGACTCACATCTGTGTGTGTCTCGTTGTGAACTTTTTACCTTCTATTTTTGTAAACCTTTGTTTATCCACGTTAATGTAAAAACAAGTTTGATGGATGTATTTGGGGAGAACTACATATTAACAATATCAAAAATATGGTACTGCTCCACTGATTCAGATCTTCCTTTACATCCTTTAAATGTTTGCTAAAGTTTCTTAAAGCAGTTATGCATTTATTAATACGAACTTTTTGCCCCAATAATTTCATGAATATTTCAGGATAATAAAATTTTACTAGATTTTGTCGAACATAATCTTGTCTTTCATTATAATATTTACTTGCATAATAAGGGAAAATTATAATTTCAAATACAGTAACCTTACATTTGGCACTTTTAAACTTCTTTAGTAACTCAGAATTTGTGTTGATTCTTCGTGTTATCTATAGAAATCTTATGTGTAAATAAGGACAGTACTGAGTTGGGAAGTTGCAGTCACAGTGGACACATTGTTTCTGGTTTTAAATTGAATGTGTTTCAGTCCATGTTCCTAGGAAAGAAAAGCCAAGACAAGGACATAGTTTGACACTTTATTTGGGAGGTGTGTTAAGGAAGGCAATAGCAGAGAGAGAGAGAGAGAGACACCAAAGGAAATATCTCAAAGAAACCGGTATGCTGCAACAACATTACAGGGCACCCACTGATGGGGTCAAAGATATTTGAAGACCTCCAAAGTCCATATCTGATGATCTCCCAGCTCCCATAATTCCTATAAGAATTTTCTTTTAAATACTGGAGCTACATGCAATATGACCTCCTGAATTGGATCCGAAAACAGTAAAGAATATGAGTGGAAGACTGATGGAATGTGAACAAAGTTACAGTGCAGTCACCAGCAGTGTCCCAATGTTTTTATCATAGCTTTGACAAATGGACCTTGGTATATAAAATGTTAACATTAAGGAGACCTGGGCAGAGGACACATGGGAACTGTTCACATTATCTCTGTAACTTTTCTGCAGATATTAAATTATTTGGAAATTCAAAGTTCATTAAAAAAGGGTTAGGGAGACATAAATATACACCTGTGTACATAAGAACACAAAATTGAACTGTACTGATGCTCTGACAATAGCAACAGAGAGCAATACACAGCGTCATTTCAGAAACAACCCCTGGGGACAGGAGGAAGTAGTGATTGGGAAGAGGAAGTGAAGGCTTCCATGTTCTGGTCATGTTTGATTTCTTGACCTGGGAGTAGGGGTCATACATGTGTCTTCATTTTATGGTAATTCACTGAACTGTACTTTTTGCTACATTACCTACCCTTCATTTAAAAAAGTATTAGTGGTAAAGATTTTTCTATTTTGGTAAAGGTTAGAATGAAGAGAACTTAGGGATGTAAATGAGATGTACAAGCAGCAGGGGGAACTAGCAAGGACAAAAATAATAGTTCTTGAAACATGCTCTAAGATTTTCTTAGCCAGTGAGGACCTTGGAAATTTGCAAATCCAAAGTGGTCAGCTCTCCATGGAGGACATCTTAGCCAAGTTCCTCAGAAGGTTCAGGGGCCCTATTATCTACCACTGAGATACCCTGTGAGGTAAGTGACACTTCAGACTGCAATGTCCCAGAAACGGTACAATAACCATATCACCAGACCCTGGCCTTCTACTGTACCTGCAGACCAGAGCTCCAGTCAAGGTTCCTGAAAAGTATCAGCAAGTTCTACCAACAACAACAAGCTTATCAGAGACACTGTTTTCTATCAGCAGGACTTCTTTCATCCTAGAAATCACATTGTTTTTTCTGACATAATTCAGATTTCATTCATACAGCATTAATAGATTATCATTTATTCCACAATGGCAGATCACAGATTCATAGACTATTAAATCTGGAGGGATAGGGGCCGACCCAATCATTCCAAAGATGAGGAAACTGATGCCAGATCCATTAGTAACTTGTCGACACTTTCTAGAACTCCATTCTCCTTTCATGACTCAACAAACTAGACTGGATTATTTCTCAGGGTTACTGTCTGACAACTTGAACTGATACATATTAGGCTTTAACTCAGATTCTTTTACCTGTAATGACTTTGTTGTGAATGGTTCAGTTGGAAAATGATCATTGCTGAACCGTAGTGCGATAGCAATTAAACAGAAGTTAACAAAAATATCTTCATTAGATACTTAAAATAAATCAAAGCGCTCATTATTAAGGGTAATTCATAGCAAATTCAATAGGAATTTAAGAATTTCTTCTTTGATAGTACCAGGATTTGAACTCGGGGTCTCGTGTTTTCAAGCAGGCTCTCTACAACTTGAGCCGCACACCCAGCCCAAGATTGTTCTTGTTAAAATATAACAATTGTAGAAAGGTGATTGTGAGGAAGATAATCATCATGGAAGCCATTGCCACGTGGTTCTTCCACAAGCCCCAAGGTGAGAGATCGATGTTCTGCATTCTCAAGAATTCTTCACCAGTACATCTGCAATTCAACACACGAAAATGTAACTCCATTCCTAGCATACGTCACATCGTACTCAGTATATTCACTGTGTCTTATTTAAAAGTCTTTAGGTTAACTACATCGTTAATAATCATTCCTTCATCCACAGTCACTGGTGCTTACAACTTTGGTGGATGCCATGCTAAGCAACTTGCATCTAAAGCTCAGTTAATTTCTTTCTTTTATTAATTTTTATTTTATTCATATCTGCATACAATGTTTGGGTTATTTCTCCCCCTTTGTCGCCCCTTTCTTACCCCCCGCCACTCCCTCCCTAACCCTCCCATCCCTCGCTACCCTGCAGAAACTATTTTGCACTTACCTCTAATTTTGTTGAAGAGAGAGTATAAGCAATAATAGGAAGGAATAGGGTTTTTGCTAGTTGAGATAAGGATAGCTATACAGGGAATTGACTTGCATTGCTTTCCTGTACATGTGTATTACCTTCTAGGTTAATTCTTCTCAAAATAACCTTTTCTCTTGTTTCTGGTCTCCGTTTCCTGTTGGCCTTAGTTACTTTAAAGTATGTGCTTTAGTTTCTCTGCGTTGAGGGCAACAAATGCCATCTAGGTTCTTAGGTGTCTTACCTATCCTCATATCTCCCTGTGTGCTCTCGCTTTGTCATGTGATCAAAGTCCAATCCCCTTGTTGTGTTTGCCCTTTATCTAATGTCCACATATGAGGGAGAACATATGATTTTTGGTCTTTTGGGCCAGGCTAACCTCACTCAGAATGATGTTCTCCAATTCCATCCATTTACCAGCGAATGATAACATTTCGTTCTTCTTCATGGCTGCATAAAATTCCATTGTGTATAGATACCACATTCTCTTAATCCATTCATCGGTGGTGGGGTGTCTTGGCTGTTTCCATAACTTAGCTATTTTGAATAGTGCTGCAATAAACATGGGTGTGCAGGTGCCTCTGAAGTAACCTGTGTCACAGTCTTGGGTATATCCCCAAGAGTGGTATTGCTGGATCATATGGTACATCAATGTTTAGCTTTTTAAGTAGCCTCCAAATTTTTTTCCAGAGTGGTTGTACTAGTTTACATTCCCACCAGCATTGTAACAGGGTTCCTTTTTCCCCACATTCTTGCCAACACCTGTTGTTGGTGGTGTTGCTGATGATGGCTATTCTAACGGGGTGAGGTGGAATCTTAGTGTGGATTTAATTTGCATTTCCTTTATTGCTAGAGATGGTGAGCATTTTTTCATGTGTTTTTTGGCCATTTGAATTTCTTCTTTTGAGAAAGTTCTGTTTAGTTCACTTGCCCATTTCTTTATTGGTTCAATACTTTTGGGAGAATTTAGTTTTTTAAGTTCCCTATATGTTCTGGTTATCAGTCCTTTGTCTGATATAAGTTGGCAAGTATTTTCTCCCACTGTGTGGGTGTTCTCTTCAGTTTAGAGACCATTTCTTTTGAAGAACAGAAGCTTTTTAGTTTTATGAGGCCCCATTTATCTATGTTATCTCTTAGTTGCTGTGCTGCTGGGGTTTCATTGAGAAAATTCTTACCTATACCTACTAATTCCAGAGTATTTCCTACTCTTTCCTGTATCAACTTCAGAGTTTGGGGTCTGATATTAAGATCCTTGATCCATTTTGAGTTAATCTTGGTATAGGGTGATATACATGGATCTAGTTTCAGTTTTTTGCAGACTGCTAACCAGTTTTCCCAGCAGTTTTTGTTGAAGAGGCTGTATTTTCTCCATGGTATATTTTTAGTGCCTTTGTCAAAGACAAGTTGGTTATAGTTGTGTGGCTTCATATCTGGGTCCTCTATTCTGTTCCACTGGTCTTTATGTCTGTTTTTTTGCCAGTACCATGCTGTTTTTATTGTTATTGCTTTGTAATATAGTTTGAAGTCAGGTATTGTGATACCTCCTGCATTGTTCTTTTGACTGAGTATTTCCTTGGCTATTCATGGCCTCTTGTGTTTCCATATAAATTTAATGGTAGATTTTTCAATCTCTTTAATGAATGTCTTTGGGATTTTGATGGGAATTGCATTAAACATGTAGATTACTTTGGGAGTATAGCCATTTTTACTATGTTGATTCTACCAATCCATGAGCATGGGAGATCTCTCTACTTTCTATAGTCTTCCTCAATCTCTTCTTCAGAAGTTTATAGTTTTCCTTGTAGAGGTCATTCACATTCTTTGTTAAGTTTACACCTAGGTATTTGATATTTTTTGAGCCTTTTGTAAATGGAGTTGTTTTCATATATTCTTTCGCAGTTTGTTCATTATTAGTGTATAGAAATGCTAATGACTTCTCTATGTTGATTTTATATCCTGCTACTTTGCTATAGCTATTGACGGTGTCTAGGAGCTTTTGAGTAGAGTTTTTTGGGTCTTTAAGGTATAGGATCATATTGTCTTCAAATAGGGATATTTTGACAATTTCTTTACCTATTTGTATTCCTTTTATTCCTTCTTCTTGCCTAATTGCTCTGGCTAGGAATTCCAGGACTATGTTGACTAGGAGTGGAGGTGGTGGGCATCCTTGTCTAGTTTCTGATTTTAGAGGGAATGGTTTCAGTTTTTCTCCATTAAGTATAATACTGGCTGTAGGTTTGTCATATATTCAGTTAATTTCTAAAATCATCCAAATTGACACAGATATTATACACACTTAGAAGAGGAGGGAAAGGAGGCCTAAGGAACTTGGCCAAGTTCACAGTCACCTTGTGAACCAAGTTTTAAGCTCCTCAGATTCATTCATTTACAAATCTATAATGCTGCACTCTGCAAAGGGAGAAAATTTTTCAATTAACTTTTTACTTCCTCTTGATGGGGAAAACCTCAGCTTTAACTAAGGACACGTAAGGCCCTCCTGAAGATCATCAATACTCTCTGTGGCTCTGCTCACTCACAGGTCAGCCATGCATAGAACACTGACTAAGAATTCTAAACCTAGGCACAGTGGGGAGAAGGGCATAGGGCATCAGCCACAATCACTTTCTGTCAGCTCTCACTCCAAGCCTCCAATGAGCATCACAGATGCTCAGCTATAGGAAGTCACCAGCAAACCAGGTATCAGATTAAACTCAGGCAGCAGCTGGAGCAAAGCAGGATGGAGTGGCCTGCCACAGGCCAGAAACACACCTGGTACTAAAACCACCAGGTACAGACACATTTATTGCCTGCTGCCTTTCATATGCATCTCTTGGGATTTAGTGATCCCAAAACCTGCCATGGCCTCTCCTCCATCTTGTGAGGATAAGCCTCATGGGAGTGATTGGTCCTTGGTGGCTCCTCTTTATCTGGTCCCATTTGTCTTGTCAACCTCTTCTTGTACAGAAAGCTGGCAGGGACTTTGTGTTACAAAGATGTCATGCCCAGATCAAACCCAAGGGAACGGGCGGTGTAAAGCAAACCCCTTCTCACAGAGGTGTTTCCTGTGAATAACTCAACAGAGATCTGTTACATCATTAGAATTATTTAATATTATTTAAGAATTGAGGATTTAGGATAATAGCATTCTCTTTTCTCTTTTTAGTTTATGTATCAAAATCAAAACATTAACAATCATAGAACAATATTAACATTTTAAAACAAGATTTTCTAATTTTATTAGGACCTGCATTTCTGTTTTAGTGATATTAAGGAAAAATCAAGTTTTCTTCTCAACTTCCTGAAATATGTGTTTCTTTCTTTAGAGAATGCATCCTCTCAGAGAGAGTGTCCCAAGATAGCTTAAATACACACACACACACACACACACACACACACACACACACACTGAGCTGTATGGCCTTTGATTTCCTGCATTCTCTCAAAGGGAGGAGGCAGAGGGAAGTGCCTGCATCCTGACAGGCGATGTCCACACACTTTGTGCTCTTGCTGCCTTTCAGCTGTCACTGCTGTCCACAGGCTGGGCTCAGAGGCAACATCTAATCCATGCAGTTCAGAGACCTCAAGCCCTTGCTAAACTATCAAAGCAGCTCTTTTCTAACTCAAATACTCTGAAAAGTAAGCACTGAAACCTACAATTAAAATATCAAAGTGATCTTTCACAAGGCCCAAAGGAAACATTTCTATATACTGTGTATGATTTTTACTGTAGAAGAACAGGAGTACAGCATGCACACATGCAGTAGGGCACAGTGACTCACTTTACAGTTGAGAAAACTTAGACACAGAAAGGTTATTGACCCTGAACTCACTGGTACCAGTGGTAGGCCCAGGGACCTTTCTACATCACACTAAATGGTAAGCAAACCCAAGAGGACATTGAACACAAACTTACATTACATAGTTTGGACAGCTATTACTTTCTGCTGTATTAAGGTCTGGACAGAAGTTTTGCCCCAACAATTCATTATGCTGCAAAGCCTGTAACACAGGGGGAGCAGGGCAAGATAAACAGTTTAAAAGTTTCCAAAGAAGAAACAATTCTACCTTCAAGCTTAATCTTTATTGTTAAAAACACACCATGTTTCATAGTCATAGTCTTTGCCCCGTCAAAGCAGCTAAGATACTAAGTTTATTTCCCCAGGCAGTCAAGAGGCCTAGGGTTAGGATATTGCTTAATTGCCCAAGAAGGGAAACCTCTGGGCAGATTACCGCAGAGCTCCTTCCTTCTCCCAGCTTCCCCTCCACCCCCCAATTTTATAATCCCACAAATACTACAATTAAAATGTTATAATGGTATCCAATGGACATTGTTGATTTATCATAATGATGTTTTCTTCTTTGTTTTCACCAAAACCAGCTGAAATTAAGGGAACCAGAAACTGAGTTTTGCTGTATTAAGACACACACAGTTTACTTTAGAGATTAGTTTGCTAAAGCCAATATGGCTGTATTAGATGTTTGTTTCTCTTCTAATTTCTCTTCAGATATGCATTCTAGTCTCCCATCCTCTCACTTATTTTCTTACTGACCTGAAACACAACAAGGATTTCCATCAACTAGTCAATTTCCCCTTTCCTATGAGATTTCTCTGACCCTTCATCTTCCTCAAACAACCGGGTGCCTGGGGGAAACCTCAGATGACTCCTGACCTTGTGCTAACCCAGGCTCACAGGAAATACTCATCCATTGTTCCTGAAAGGAAATTCCTGGATGGAAGGCTTTCCCACTTGTGGCAGGGAACTGACACAGTAAGGCTTTCTTTTGGTGGTGTCCAGCTTGGAAACCCAGTCATAGTGACAGATGAGGACTGCTTACCGTAAAACCATAGTAAGGAACACTGAAGTACTGAAGCCACGATAGCCCAGGCACAATGGTTCCAAAAAACAGTGACAGACCTAAAAAGTACTACAAAAAACAAAATCCAAAAATCAGAACTGGACCAATGATTTCATGAGGATCTAAAACCTGATGGGCAATTCTGTTAGGACGAACTCTTCTGAAATTCTTTCAACTTACTCAGATGCTAATCTTCTTCATGCAGGTACATACTTCTGTGTAGCAAAGGCCATTTTTGGTTTTAAAAAAGAAAAATATGTGTATAAGCCACATCATTTATTCTACTTATTTTGGAAATCCTTAAAGTTTGCCTTCAGCTTTCTCTGTTATTGCCTGCAGCGGAAGGGGGATTGCTTCTAGGACCTCCCACACACATAGCAAAATCTGTAGATACCACTGTAGAGTTTAGAGAATAATGGCAAGAAAAGAAAAACTACATATTCAGTACAAACCATGATCTTTGTTTTATATATTTTTGATCTGTAGTTGGCTGATTCTATGGATGCAGAACACATGATCAAGGTGGGCCAGCTGTACTCCCACCTGTTCTCCCTAATAAACCTGGCAATTTAGGAACATTTAACAGGAGTGTTAATACATCTCTCTCTTTCAACACAATGAGTTTGTTATTATTGAGGATTTGTGCTCTATCTCCATGATTTTAGGGATAATTTGGTTTTGGGATGCAGAATGCAGGCTTAAGATAACCCAAAGCCTAGAACTGATGAGAGCATAGTGTGGTGGGGTACAGCAAAACTGTGGCCAATACCTCTGTTGAAAGCTACCAAAAAGCAATATTGCAACAGAGATACCAAGAGGACTGCCCAAGACTAACATGGGAAAGCCAGGAGATTCACATACACTTGTCCTGATACTGGGCACACTGGCTATGCATAGCAATGACAATGTGGCGGGGTGTATGCATATATTTACATTTGACCTAATCGAGTGCTTAGCATATAGCATAGCACCTCTGAGTAAAATATAGTTTCATGACTTGTTTTTAAAGTTCTGTCCATAATAATCAGTCAAAACTTCAAATAAATTGAGGCAAACATTTTTATTTAAGGAGGGACATTTCCTTTACTGAATGACAATATAGGAAACATAAACAAGACAGCATCATGTCAATCATGTACACTGGTATTTACCAAATGCAGAAATGGAAGAACTAAATTTTGGAAAGAGTTTATGCTAATGATGTATCATTTAAAGACATTTACTCTTCCTCTAGCAGAAAGATACTGTGCATCATAGGCTAAGCATTCATTTTACTTGATTTCATAGGGGAAAAGGTGACAACTGGTGCCTTCATCTATTCATTCATCTACATGAGTGCAAAATTTAGAGCAAGTAAGATTAGGACTGAATAACCATTTAAAAATGAGCAAAAATATACTGATATAAGAGACTGTCACTGATCCAGAAAGGAGGTAACTTATACTGTAGACTGCAGAATTTTCCAGTATTTTAAAAGACTACAGAGATAGCTAAAACAAATTGTCAGGAACTCGGAATGGAGATGACCTAGTATTGTGCACTCTGGAATTTCCCAGTATTCTTAAGACAGTCTTTCTCAAAATACAAGAGCATCCAAGATAGACTCCCCATACACTTTTGTGCTGCTTCACTTTCACCTGGACAGTAGTGACACCAACCAGACTATCTGTTGGGCCCATACATCCAGCAGTTCTGTCACATAGGCACAAAAGGGAGGCAGATAACCTGTCATTTGTAGGAGGAAATTGCCTGATCAAATTTTTTCTGGTTTTTGAAGTTACAGTTTATCAAGGGTTCATAATATGTCATCAAGAAGTGTCTTTAATAAGCTCACTAGGAAGGCTGGGTGCTTGTGGCTCACACCAACACAGGAGGCAGAGATCAGGAGGATTGTGGTTCGAAGCCAGCATGGGCAAATAGTTCATGAGACCCTATCTCAAAAAAAAACCCTTCACAAAAAAGGGCTGATGGAGTGGCTCAAGGTGAAGGCCCTGAGTTCAAGCCCCAGTACCGCAAAAAAAAAAAAAAGTTCACTAATAAGGACGTGTTAACTAAGTTATTAACTGTATGAAAGAGTAGCCAAAGAAAAGGCTGCCTGTGGGCTAGGAGGAAAGCTGGTTCCTTCTCTAATATAAGCTATATTTCATCGTATGATCTCTTGAAAATATCAGAGTCCAAGGTGTAGGTTCTCAAAGTAGGTTTTACATGATAGATGAATGTGCAGAAGGGATATGAGGAAAAATTTCCTCTTAGAGAAATACACGTCATACTCACCAGCATGAACACAAAGTAGGTAGTCACGAGAAGTGTTGATATAGACACTGCATTCTCACCTGCTCCGAAAGATAGTGATAGAGAACTGGCCGAAAAACCCAACATCGAAACAGTAAATATTGTAATGACAAAAGCCATCATGCTTGGGTTTGATCCTTACAAAGAAAAGAAGTGTCAGTCTCCAAGATTGTGTGTTATGCAAATAAATCCATAATAATCTGATATGTTAGTGTCAGGGTTGAACAAAGACACTGGCTATCCAATGACCCTGGGTCACCAGTCTCACTCTTTCCTTCCCTGTTGCTATACAGTTATCACTCAGTGTTCTTCTTTATGCTTATTGCAAAAGCACGTTTCCATATAACACCTGTGTCCCGTGTGTGTAATTATGAACTCTCTGAGTTCCTGCGATGGTGAGCTACAGGAAACAGTGCTGCCTTCTCCTCTGACAGGAAACATCAGGACGAGGCGCTCATCTACCCGGACATCTGCACATCACCCAGTGTTTGCTGTAACTACAGTAATGAAGGCACTGGGATTAGGATCATATGATATGACCTCACAGTGGTTTTAATACCTTGTGGGCGGGGGTGGGGTAGAGGAGGCCCACAAACATTATTCCCCTCCCTGGGCAAATGACCTCATAACTCTGTGATTGAGGACCAAGATAAGACAAATTTCATAAACCAGTTCAGAGTTGTAGTGAATTAATGGTCTGGGTTGTGCAGTCTGAAGATTTGCATTAATCAGGAGTCTGGGTGGTCTAGATTCCATGCCTTATTCTTCACAACACACCTCTTCTCTATTAAATAAAAGTTTTAAGCACCATCCGTGGTAGTTTTCCTGTACACTATGGTCAAGATAGATCTGTCTGGAATCTGTGTGAGCACATCAATGAAATATATGGAAACTCTAATTTAGTGCATCAGGGTGAAGCCTGAGTTTACATATGAATCTGTCTACCTCCACCAACAATATTTATATTAAATCAGCAATCCCCAAGTCAACATCTTTCTTTTACAGAATTGGAGGGGGAAAGAATGTAAGCATGCTTGGTTTTTTTACATATATATCTCCCTGTAGATAATAGAGATATCACCAACTCAGCTATATTTTATCTCTATAAAGATATATGTACATAGGAAAATAAATAGGTAGATAGGTAATAAATATTCCAGATTCTGGGCAGAGTCTTCAATAGTTTTATAAATTCTTTTCATATTTATTCATGACACATAGCATCTTTCAGTAAAACATAATTTAATAAATAGGTTTAAAGGTTCAGTTGGGAACAAGCCTTGACACAATACCCACATTGAACAGCCTTTTAGGTGTGGGCAATGGGTACATGCTCCCCTAGCTTATGGCTTAGTTTGTAATTTTGAGAACCAAGAGTATGCTTGTAGAGAGAACCTGGATTCCCTCATGTCTAACACTAAAGACATCTTTATTTTTTGTTTTGTTACTCACCAACCATGAAGTATAGCATAGAAGTAATTATAATACTTGGAAGTAACCTCCTAGGTATTAACTCAGATACCAGTTTTCCTAAGAAATATGGTAACACGCTGTAGTATGCACCGATATGTTCATGTCTACAAAACAGAAATACACATCAAACATTCAGATTAGTTTCAGAAGGCACAGACCAGATGAGATGCTTTCTGTACAGATTTCTGCTGCCCTACCCCTCAGGTTTAACAGAACAGGTTCCCACACCATCCAGGCTGACCCCACACCTTCACCATCTAAGGCACCAGCCTTCCTGAGTACCATCCCTATGAAGCTGTTGTTGTGACACTCTGGCCACACAAACCTCCCTCCTTTGGCCTCTGAGCTCCCTCCAGGAAAACAGAGTCTGTCTCCTCACTCTCCTCATAGACTCACACTGGCTTTCCTCTGACACTGGCTCTCTGCACAATAGCACTGGGGACTGAACTCAGGGTAATGGCAATTGTTTTCCTCTCCACTTCCTGTTATGAAGAAAGTGACTCACTTTTCTCCCAGGTCTCCAAGAAAGCTTAATGTCACTACACTGTTTACTTCTGCTACTCTCATGTCAAAAAAGGAAAAAGACTTCTTCAATGGCCAGCCCACTTCCTGATACCTTTCTACTGTCATTCCAAACTTCCACCAGTGTCTTCATTCTTCCCCTCTCTGAAGATTCCTGTCCTTGGCAAGTAAATATGGACAAAGCTCTTCCATGTTTGCAAAACACAAGAGACAACTCTTGCTGTGATGTAAAGCTGCCCTCTGGCTCTGTCCTCTCCTTCACCCGCTGTGGGTGAAACTTGCCCAGATTCTTTGTCAACTTTACCTCCTGCCTCCAACTTGATGTTGAGCCCACCACTTCATCTTTCCTGAACCCCTCAATCTTTTCTAGCTTGGGTTAGTAAGACCTGTTTTTTTCCTAAAACAAAAGATGCTTTCCCTCCCCTCTGTTGATGCACTCTCTGCAACACTGAGTTTGCTGAATGCACCCCAACCTTGAAAGTCTCCTTCCCTCAGTAGCCGGTGCCACAGGTTCTTGATTTTCTATCTGAATCGTGACTGCTTTTACTCAGTTTATAGTGGTAATCTCTATACGTACTTCTAAAGCCCATATTGTGGGCGATAAGTGCATATAATTTATATTTGTCAACTAAAAATAACGAAATATAGCACAAGAAAATAGTGGCAATCCACAGGATTGCATCCTAGGCCCAGTTCTGGATGTGACCAAGGTGGTCAACAGCAAACAATGGCCCTTCTAGAACAGGGACTACTTACATAAAGAGCTTCTGCTCGAGCACGAAGAGCTCGCCAGAAGACACGCTGGTGATACACTGGAAGACTGTCAGCAGAAAGAGCAGTGAAGCTCTGCAGGACAGAATGGGAGCAGAGCACACAGTGAATTCAGTGCTATCAAGTGGATTTCTATCCACAGAACTCTGAATGCTTTAACAATGGCAGCAATGGTAAATCAAAAATTAAAATTAAAGTAAGATTAAATAAGTAAAACAAAATTTAAAAAATAAAAAAAGTTAGTGCCCAGTTTCTCCAGAAACCATCTGAGGAAACAGCTAAAGCTCTTCTTTACTTCTCTGCGTTTTACTACAAAGAACACTAAGGCCTGGCTTTCCATTTCATCTTTAAAATTTAGTTCATGACAGGTTTCTCTACATTTTTTCAATTGTTTCCTGCAACACAGTGTAAAAGGCCCGCATCTTGTAGATTATTTTCTTTCAGAATAATCAGCTTTCTTGCAGACATCAAACATAAGCTTTCTCAATTTTGCTCAATAGTAAAAATGGAGATAACGCCATCCACTCCTCTGGCTTATGGGAAGTAGCTTGAGGCAGTGGGCGTCAATCATGGAGTCCAGGGGCCAGCAGAGTGGTTCTCAATACACAAATTACAATGAGAACCTTGAGGCCTCTTATGTTTCTCTGAGCGCCTGTGTTCAGAACATGACACAGACGTTAAAAAGCCTCATGGTGAAACATGACTGAAATCCCTTAAGGATCACACACTGACATATAACAGTTAGGAAAAACTGAGTCTACGTGCTTACTCCACAGTTCCAGGCCAAAAAAACCAAGACATACCAAGAAAACTGACTAGCAAACAACAAAAGAAAACAATTAGCTATATCAAAATTTAAAACATTTATTCATCAAAGGTACTGTCAGGGTGAAAAGGCAGCCCAGAGAGCAGGAGAAAATATATGTAAGTCATGTATCTAATAAAGAATGTTACAGAAATATAGAGAATTCTAACGCTACAAAGAATAAATTGAATTCTTATTTATTTTACCATTTTTACATTTACTCACATGTATATACAAAGTTTGGACCACCGCCTCCTCATCCCCCCACCCCGCTTCTGGGCAGAACCTGTTCCACCCTCTTGTTCTCCAATTTTGTTGAAGTGGAAATGTAAGAGGTAATATGAAGGCCATAATATTTTTGCTACTTTGAGGTAAAGATAGCTATACAGAGAGAGTCCTAGCATTGCTTCCATGCACATGTGTATGACAAACCGAATTGATTCATTTCTACCAGACCTCTTCACTACTTTCTGGTCCCATTCTTATGGTGGCCTCTGCCAGTTTAAGATTGCTATATCAATTCTCTATAGTGAGCACATCAACCACATTCAAGTTTTAGGTTTCCTTCTCTTTCCATCCTCCTGTGTGCATTCTCCCCTTAGCATGTGACCCATGTCCAATAATATTATTGCATTTGTTTTAGGTCTATACTCCACATATGAGGGAGAACATGCGATTTTTTTTGCCTTCTGAGCCAGGCTAACTTCACTTAAGATGATGTTCTCCAGTTCCATCCATTTACTTGCGAATGACAAAATTTCATTCTTCTTTGTGACTAAATAAAATCCCATTGTGTATAAATACCACATTTTCTTAATCCATTCACCAATAGTGGGGCATCTTCGCTATTTCCAAAGCTTGACTATTGCAAAAAGCAGTGCAACAAACATGGGTGCCTCTGGAATAATTTGAGTCGCATTTCTTTGGGTATATCCCAGGAATGGGATTATTGGATCATATGGGATGATCTTTTAAGAAGCCTCCATATTATTTTCCAGAGTGGTTGTACTAGCTTGCATTCTCACCAGCAGTGTATGAGGGTTCCTTTTTCCCCACATCCTCACCAACACCTGTTGTTGGTGGTGTTTTTGATGATGGCTATTCTAACAGGGGTGAGGTGGAATCTTAGTGTGTTTTTGGTTTGCATTTCCTTTATGGCCAGGGATGGTGAGCATTTTTTTCATGTGTTTTTTGGCCATCTGGACTTCTTCCTTTGAAAAAGTTCTGTTTAGTTCAGTTGCCCACATCTTTATTTGTTTTTTGATTTGGGGGGAGTTTAGGTTTTTGAGCTTCCTGTATATTCTAGTTATCAATCCTTTGTCTGATGTATAAAAAATTGAATTTAAAAAGGACAAAAGACTTGAAAAGCTATTTCACAAAAGACTCAATGGAAATCCATTATTTAAACCAAGAAAAAACAATAAGTTGTAGTGAGTATATGGAGAAATTGGACTATTGTGTGCTACTGGTCAGAATGCAATATGCGGCTGGACATAGTGGTCATGCCTGTAATCCTAGCTACACAGGAGACATAGGTAGAAGGATTCTAGTCTAAGACCAGCCTCAGCAAAAAAGTGCAAGCCCCTATCAGAAAAATAACCTAAGCAAGAAGGAGCTGACATGTGGCTCAAGTGGTAGAAGGCAAGTCTTGCAAGCACAAGGCCCCTAGTTCAAATTCAACTACCACCAAAACACAAACAAGAAAACAAAACAAAAAAAAACCCCAAAAAATGGTACAACTGCAGTGGAGACAGTATGGCAGGTCCTAGAAAAACTAATACAATTATTATATGATTTGGCTAAATATAAAAACAACTCAACTTTCCATCGGTGGATGACTGCAGAGGCAAAATGTTATTATTATTCAGGCATAAAAAATAAACAGTTTCTAAAACATGCTAGAACTTGAATGAGGACATTGTGTTAAAAGAAATAAACCAGTCTTAAAAAAAATGTACTGTATATCTGGGAACTAGTGGCTCACACCTATAATCTGAACCATACAAGAGGCAGCAATCAGGAGGATCTTGGTTCAAAGACAGCCCAGGCAAATAGTTCTTGAGACCCTATCTCAAAAAAACCTACCACAGTAAAAGGGCTGATGGAGTGGCCAATGTGTAGGCCCTAAGTACAAGTACCAGTACTGCAAACAAAACAAAAACAAAAAAGTACTGTATGACTTCAATATATGAAGTTTGTAAAGAGGAAGCTTTGTGTTCAGAGACACAAAGTGGAGTGGTGCTTGCCTGGGGCTGGGAGAGGTGGGTAACAGGAGGGACAGTGTAATGGCTACAGAAGTCCTGTTTAGAAAGATGGAAAACATTCTGCAGTTGGATGGAGATGGTATTCGTACAACATGATGGTACTGACACCACTGAAACATTGTAAGTTCAGTTTAGAGCATAAAATTGTTAAGAGCATAAAACTTGTGCTATGTACAGTCAAAAACGACATACACACAAACCACATGTGAAAAAATTAGCTTTTCTATTCAACTCTTGATGCACTAACTCACCCTACCCCCACAAAAACAGAGACAAGCATTCTGTTCTTGTCATAAATTCAAATTCTTAATGGATATTTAGAGTCTTGAACAAAGTAACATTATTTTCTCAAAATTGACATATGAATTTACTCACCTATTTTGGACTTCGGTACACTCATTTTTTAGCAGATTGAAAGTGCCACCAACAATCAATCCCAGTATGACCGTGATAAGTGTCTTTTTTAAAAAAGAAAAATGAAAATAAGAAATGAAAGTGTTGCTATTAGAGTTTTAAAAAATGTACATCATTTATTATTATAAGATACATGGCTACATCATCAGATCTCGCAACTGAAATACACATTTTAAATGGCTTGACCAGAGTCCTTGGAGAATACAAAACAGTATATGCTATTAGAATGTTTTAGATTAACTGAAAATCAAGGTGTCTGTTGCTTGGGGAGCTGACAGGACAACAGAGCAGACACTGGAAAAGCTAAGGTTCCCCGCTCCAGGTGCTCTACCAGTCACTGCCAGTCCACGGCCCAGGTCAGGTGCTGGCACCCAAGTCCACTCAGGATAGCAGAGCACTACAGGCACCTGAGGAAGTCATTTGGGGAAAGAACCAAAGTCCAAGTGGCTAAGTTTTCAGCTGGACTGAACTGACAACTATTTGGCAGGGAACATGTACAGTTTTGTAAGTTCAAGTGAAATCAGGATGCCCTTAATCTAAACATTAGAAATATATAGTTCAAGGCTGAGGATGCAGCTCAGTGGTATGAAGATTGCACAGCACATGCCAGATTCTAGGATAGATCCCCAAAATGAATAAGTAATAAAAATTCAAATCAATCAGGACACAATTTCTAGCAATGTAATTTCTTATGACAAGGAAGTAGGGGGAACTGGACCCCCACCTAGCCAACCTCTGGGGAGGCTGCATGGGGAAAGTGCATTGTCATCACTATCACCAAAGAATTCAGCCAGCTTCTTCTGGGACATGCAGGTGCCTCCATTACCCATGTCCTTCGTCATTGCTTCTCCATCCACCTCAGCTACAGTCAACGTGGCACACCTGGGTGCCGATCCTCACCATCCTCACCTATCTGCACCTACCCAATCTGTGTGGATGACTCCCAAGGACACTGGACCAGTATCACTTTTGGTTTTAGAAAATGTGTCTAAAGCATGTTTCTATTGACATGGGGTTGAGGATTACATCATGATGTCACTTATTTGAGAGATTCACTTATTATTCTTAGGGTAATTAGAAAGATGTGGGAGATGGTAATCTAAAGGAAATAAAATATCCTACTACATACCTTGGAAAATTAAAATTAAAAATCTCAGAACTACAGCAATTTCAAGACCTGAAGTAATTTGTGAAGGACATTTTTGGCAAGTATCAAGCCAAAGTAGAAAAACAGAATCATGATCAGAAAATACTTGTTTCTGAACACCATACTCTAAACTGAGTATTATTTAAATGTTTCACTTAGGAGATGGCCTTAAAATCTCTGTTAATAAGACAGAAATTTAAGAAGAAAATTCATCACCCAACCCATTGTTATTGAATATACTCTACTTTATTCCAGTAGAATAAATTTGTTTATTCTAAAATAAATGTTGATGGCTCCACCAACATGCAGTGTGCATGGGTATATAAGAGGCTACCTTTTACACAGTGTAATTTTAAAGACTATTCAGTCTTTCAAGTACACACTCCAAATTCTTTGTGTCTTTTACATTCAAACATGGTATCATGTTCTAACACTCTCGGTATTATTATTAGGATGTTAGCTACAGGTTTCAAAGTTCTACAACTTTGAAATTGTTTCTTTTTTTTTAAATGAGGGATAAGAAAACCACCAATCAAGCTAAGCAAATTGACACTATCTGCCAGTTTTATGCATCTGCCCCCAGGCATCTACTTTGAACAGAAAGTTAAAAGAGAAATTCCCCAAATATGTTCCTGCCACTTTTTTCCACTGTGTTCTGAGGGATGTTTGTAGCTTGCACTAAAAAAAGGAATCCATGATCAAATGCTTCACATGTTAATGGAAATGATGACAGCTCCACAAATTAATGATAAGTTTTTCTAAATTAATTTGATAAAGAAGCACTTGACACAGTGAATGAACACTAAATCTTCTTATACACACAGATCATTCATCCCAAGATCTGCCAAATACAATCTGGTTAGAGCCAAGTCTGAATCATGTAAATAACTGGTCTAAACAAAGTACAGCTAAAGAAAATAGATCTAAGATAAATCATCAGAAAACCATGTAACATTTTGATTATCCTATGTTCAAAAGTTACAGAAGCAAAAGAACCATACTGGACTTAAAAACTCCATGTCACAGGATGACAGAGTCAGTCACTATGGCCCACAGGTCAGTTAATACTGGCCACCTCTTTTTGTTCTGCCTAAAAGCTAAGAATGGTTTTTATATTTTTTAAGGGCTTGGAGAATGGGAAAAGTCAAGCTAAATAATTCTTGAAATGTGGAATTTATGTGAAACTGAAAGTTCAGGGTCCATGACTATAGCTATATTGGGACACAGCTATGCTAATTTATTTATTTATTACCTACAGCTGCTTTCACAATACAATGGTAGGGTTGATGATGAATCAGAGACCATATACTATTTGAAAAGTATAAAATATTTACTATCTGGCCTTTACCAAAAGGGGTTTGTCTACCCGAATCTAACATTTTAGCATTTACAAACCTGAACAAGAGCTGTTCCACTAAACTCAGAGGAATATGAGCTTCTACTCTTATTCTAGAGACTACTTCTGGTGAAATTTCTTCTGTGGAATTGAGTCCACTGATGAAGCAGGTAGGCTGAACATGAAACCTGGAGGCTCTAGGTCTGGTGTTTACATCCTAAAGAAGCATACCACCAAAACAGGAATGATTCTTGTGTTTGGTAAATAAGTGTGTTCTAATTGTGACCTGTCCAGAAGTAATGTTCAAGTTTCTTAGAACATGACACTCGTAAATTACTCTTAAAGGCAACTAAGAAAAACCCAAGCCAGATGCCAATGGCTCAGGTCTATAATCCTAGCTACTTGGGAGGCCAAGAACCAGGGGATTGAGGTTGAAGACCAGCCCTGGCAAATAGTTGATGAGAATCCATTCTCCAAGATAACCAGAGTAAAATGGAATGGAGGTGTGGCTCAAGCCATAAAGGATCAACTATGCAAGCATGAAGCCCCAAGTTCAAATCTCAGTCTCACAAAAACCTTCAATCCATAAATCACACTGAAGAAGCAACTCTCAATCCCTAGCACTGCATAAAAGAAAAAGAAGGAAAAGGAGATGAAAGAGAAGAAGGAAAGGATGAAGAAGAAGAAAAAGGAGGAGGAGGAGATAGAAGAGAATCTCCCTAATCCTTCCCACTAATAAATAAATTTTATTTCTTTATTCAGTTATCATCTCTTTGCCTTTATGAGAAAATAAGTTTCATGAGAGTAGAGATATTTGTTATTACACATTTTGTTCACTACTGTATTGGAGTCCCTAAAGGCAACACATGATCTTATATTGAACTTGTGGAACGAGCCTGTGAATGAAAATGGAAAACCCCAAATGTGACTGAAATGCTTACAACCTTTGAAAAAAAGTTCTCAGATTATCCATTACAGCTTCTCTAAATCAACCCAAATTTTGAATCCAGTTGTCCAGAAAACAAAAGGCACAATAGAAACTTTCCACAGTAAAAACCTAATTGTATTTTTCTTTTTCAATTGACTTTTTCTATGTCACAAATGTAGTGAAATGACAAGTAAATGGAAGGTTGGAAGAAGATAAAAGTGATCTGAGCCTCACCACATACAGCCAAATTGCTACCACATCAGTATTTAGCAGTTGAGTTAAAACAATTGGTCAGTTACCTGAAGTAAAGTAACCCGAGGAAAAGCCTTCAAATTTTTCAAGGAACGCCAGATAATCCATCTGAGCTGATGACAGAAGGAGGTGACACAGGTGATCTCCTTGAAGGCCAAGCTCTTCTCCTCCTGAACCCGTGAGAGTTTGTCTAATTCAGTGTTGGTTTCTCGGTAGAAGGTGGAGTTGGCATAAGACTCAGCTAATTGTTCTATGCCTGGCTTTTGTGTCTTGGCAAGTTCTTCAGTCGCATTGGCTTTAGAATGAAAATGGATAAAGAAGGGAAACACTACTAACAGTTGACAGCTGATTTAACCCATTTTTCTGCGACTCCTTTCTTGAATGACACCACATTCTAAATCATGCCCACAAAACAATTACTGCTGTTCTCATTGTTTTACATGAAATAAAACACAGCTAGTTGACTGAACACTGCCATAATCTTTGGTTACAGTAAACTCACAGCACTTTTCTTAACATTTGGACCCTAACTCTTAAAATAGACTTTTCTAACATACACAGTTATAATTCTTAATACAAAAATCTTGTGTTTGCAAAAAAAGTCTTTGAGAAAATTTAGCACCCTTTCATGATAAAAGCACTGAAGAAATTAAGAATAGAAGGAATGTTCCTTAATATAATAAAGGTTATACAACAAACATATAGCTCACACTATACTAAATGGAAAACTGAAACCATTTCCACCAAAGTCAGGAAGGAGACACAGATGCTGGCTTTCCTCATTTCTATTCAATATAGTTTTGGAATTACTAGCTGGAGCAATAAGACAAGAGCAAGAAATAAAAGGGATTCAAAAGAGAAGGAAGAAGTCAAATTATCCCTATTTGCAGATGATATGATCCTATACCTAAAAGATCCTAAAAACTCCACCAAAAACTCTTAGAAATCATGAACTGTCTTGGCACAGTAGTAGGATACAAGATTAATATATAGAAATCAGCATCCTTTCTATACACCAACAATGAACAGACTGAGAATGAAATCAGGGAAACAATCTCATTTACAATAGCCTCAAAAAATATGTTGGGATAAGTTTGATGAAGGAAACCAAAGACCTTTTCAATGAAAACTACAAATCACTGAAGAGAGAAATCAAAGAAAACTTAGAAGATGGGAAGATAACCTAAACTCAACATTGTGAAAATGGCTATACTACCAAAAGTCATCTATATATTCATTGTAATTTACATCAAAATCCCAATGACATTCTTCATAGAGATAAAAAAAATAAATCTTAAAATTCATATGAAAAAAAAGACCTCAATAGCCAAAGCAATTTGGAGCAAAAAGTCCAATGCTGAAGGTATGACAATTCCCAAATTCAAACTATAATACATAGCCATAACAATAAAAACAGCATGGTATTGGCACAAAAACCAAAATGAAGAACAATGGATTAGAATAGAGGACCCAGACATAAACTCATGCAATTACAGGCAACTGATTATCCACAAAGTAGCCCAAAGCATGCTATGGAGAAAAGACAGCCTCTTCAACAAATGCTGATGGGAAAACAGAATACCCACATGTAGAAGACTGAAACTAGATCCCTGTCTCTTACCCTGTACCAAAATCAACTCAACAGTCTGAAACTTTGAAACAACTACAGGAAGCAGTATAAAACACACTGGAATAGATAGGCATAGGGAATGATTTCCTAAATAGAATTCCAACTGTTCGGCATCTAAGAGAAAGAATGAACAAATGGGACTGCATCAAACTAAAAAGCTTCTTCACAGCAAAAGAAACAGTCACTAGACTTAAGATACTGCCCACAGAATGGGAGAAAATCTTTGGCAGCTATTCACCCAATAAGAGACTAATATCCAGAATCTATAGGGAATTCAAAAACAAAGAATCAACAAGTCAATGAAGAAATGGGCATATGAGTTGAATAGGGAATTTTTAAAGGAAGAGGTGCAAATGGCCAATAAATACAGGAAGAAGTGTTCAACTTTAAAGGGATGCAAATCAAAACAACATGAAGATTTCATCTCACCCCAGTTAGAATGGCCATCTTCAAGAGCAAAAACAACAAATGCTGGTGAGGATGCAGTGAAGCAGGAACACTTTTACATTGTTGATGGGAATGCAAATTAGTACAACCATTATGGAAAACAGTGTGGAAATCTCTAAAAAATGATAAAAATAGAACTGGCATATGATCCAGTGATACCACCCCTGGGCATCTATGCAAAGGAACGTAAGTCAGGATGCAATAGAGACACCTGTACACTGATGTTAATCATAGCACAGTTCACAATAGGGAAGCTATTAAAACAACCCAGATGCCCTACAACTGATGAATAGGTCAAGAATAGATAGATAGATAGATATGTATATATAGAGATAAATAGATAGATAGATAGTAGATATCTATATATGCAACTGTATATATAGACATATATCTATCTCTCTTCTCTATATATGTATCTATATATATACATATATATCTGCATCTATGTATTTGTCTATCCATCTGTGTATATATATATATATATATATATATATATATATGCACATACAATGGAGTTTTACTCAGCCATCAGAAAGAATGATATGATGTAGTTTGAAGTTATATGGATGCAATTGGAGGACATTATGTTAAATGAAGTAAGTCAGGCTGAGAAAGATAGAGGTTGAATATTTCCTCTCATATGTGGAAGATAGATCCAAAAGATAAACATATACACAAAACCAAACATGATCATATACAAACTCAGATGTAGTACATGTTTGTAATAATGGATCTACACTATGGAATTTGAGGAAGGAGGGAAAGGAAAAGAGAATGACAGAGCATCAACAATATCATAATACAGAACATCCATAGAGGTAGAATATATAAGGATATATGTTGAAAGCTGTTGAAAAGTGGGGGGATGGAAGGGAATGGGTAAGGGAGAGCAATGGAAGAGTTTGAATGGATCAAAGTATAGTATACTCCTAACAGGGATGCATTGAGAAACCCTTTGAACATCAACTTAAAGAAATTAATAACGAAAGACAGGAGTGTAAAATAGGTATAGTTTTTTGGCAAGTATTTGTGGGATGGGGGAGGGTGAATGAAAGAGATTAAGGAGAGGGAATATTGTTGGTAGATTTCATATACACGTACAAAACAGAACTATGAATCTTTTTGAAATCAATTAAAGTGGGGTGGGAGGAGTGTTAGGGGAAGAGATGGTAGAGGTGATCTAACCAATGTATAATGTAAGCCTATTCTGAAGTGTCACAATGAATCCCCCTTAAAAGAAATATATCCTAATAATAAAAAAATTATTAAAAATTCTTGTGGTAGCTTTCTACTATGTGAAAATGCACAGTGTCATTTTTATTTTAAAAATATTATAAACAAACTATTTGTGGTACATGGTTATAATAGCAGCACTTGGATGTCAGAGGCAGAAGGATCATGAGGTTAAAGCCAGCCTGCTACACAGCCAGACCCTGTCTGAAATCAAAAGAAAAGCTGGCACTAGTGGCTCTCATCTATAATCCTAGCTACTTTAGAAGCTGAGATCAAGAGGATCTCAGTTCAAGGATGGCCCTGGCAAAATAGTTCACAAGACTCCATCTCCAAAATAGCCAACACAAAATCGACTGAAGTCTGGCTCAAATGGTAGAGCATCTGCTTTGCAAGTGCAAAGCCCTGAGTTCAAACCCCAGGCCCACCAAAGAGAGAGAGAGAGAATATTGATTTTTTAATTGAAACTCCCCTTAAAACTAACAATGCCATACATTTACAGGTTTTATTTGTAAATTAAATAAAAAACACCCAGAGCACTCAAGGACAATAGTCTATCTGTCCATCAGTGTCAGAATGCTGCATTAATGTGAATTCACAAAGCCATGTCTCAATGACAGACCACACTGTTAAACTTCAGAAAAATCAACTAGGAAAAATCTGTGAGCTAAGAGATTCACATACCTTCAAAGTCTTCTTCCTCTCTGTTTGATGCCACACCAGAGAAGTCTCCATTAATCACATCCAGAAAGAAGTCTGCAGGGTTGTTTTGGGTGCCACACTGATAACCTACTGAAGAAAGCAACCCAAGTTCACAGACCTGATGGTCTGGGAAAATAAAAAGGACTCACTTTTCAGAGGGTGAGAAAGGTGAGGCTACAGAAGAGAGACTCTAACAAGGTCTCCTCTTTTTCTTGTTCTCTCTCCTCTTACTACTATATCTTTCTTTTTATATACTGATCCACACAATATTTCAACAACTGTCTCCCAGCAAGAAAGGAAAATACACAACACCAATGTTAGATTCTTCAGAACATCATACACATGTCTTTACGCATCATACATAATCATGAAACCCAAAACAGCTACTGAAGCTCTGGTGCTTCTCAGTGCTTCTTCATAAACCCAAAGCTAGGTCTAAGAAAAAAACGCATTCACTGTGCAGGTTCCTTGTGCTCTGCAACTCCACCTAAGGGATGCTGCAACAGCAGTGCACATGCCAACAGTGATTGCTTCTCCACTGTTTGGAAAAGAAGGGAAGTAGGAGAGGGGGAATGGGACTGTAGTAGAGGGGGTGAACTTGCTCAAGGTATACTATACGCATGTGTGGAATTATCACAATGAAATCTCTTGTTATTAATGTATGAGAATTCAAAAACAAATTTAAAAAACTTTAAAATGATTGATTCTCCATTTAAATACAAAGGTTTCAGTTATTGCCTGTCATACTGCCATAATTTCTAGTGGAGAACACATCCCCAGAGCAGCCACCAGGGCACACCTGAACATGGACCTCAGCTTCTTATGGCACAATCATCTGAACTTGTCCTGACCTCTGACTCTTCAGATCATCTTACCTGGACTTCCTAGACTCATCTATGCTTGAATAATTTTAAATAACAGAGATTAAATAAAAAGAAATTAAGAAAGAGGTGAATATTCAAAACTGTATTTGGTGTCATGGAGAAACATCTTTAATTATATCCAAATATCTCCAAAATGACCTGGTCTGTATGAGATATTTGGAAAAATCACACATAAAATCTGAAATAGAAAGAATTGACCTCCAGAAATATTGATCCCTCAAAGTCAGATTTGGGCCTAACCATTGCATTGACTAACAGGTCACTGAACCTAGTCACAGACTAAATCTTCAATCTAATGTTACGAGAACATTAAGTGGTCTTTCCATGACCCATCATCAAGGCAGAGCAAGATCACAAGCCAGGGAAAACAAATGGAAAAACCTGCTCTCTTATATGGTCAAGAAGACAGTGAGATTGGGCCTTCCTAAAACTGTTTAATTGACAGAATACCTGGCCGTGAGTCTGGTTTATTGCTGAGCTTTCCAGGAAGGTCACCATAACTGGAAGCAGAAAAGACATAGGCCCAGCAGAAACACTCAGACACACCCATGCATATGAATATAGGACAGGAAGTAGAAAGAATCCTAAATAACACATGCTCCAAGAGGAACAAAAATGTTCACACCAAACTGACCAAAGGTGTTTTGTTTTCTTTCTGCAATTTATTTTTAATTTTTTATTGTTGTACTGGGAGTACATTGTGGTATTTACAAAAGTTCTTACAATATATCAAACATATCATCATTAAATTCACTCCCTCGAACTTTCTCTTTTATCTGCTCTCCCTCCATTCTTGGAATAGTTTCAACAGGTTCCTTTTTCATTTACATACATGTGTACACAGAATTTGTACCATATTCACCCTCCTACGATTTTTTTCCCACATCCTACCCACTACCACTAGTACAAGCCACCACCCCCAAGATAGCTCTACAAGGATTACCTTGTGACATTTCCATGTATATATATTATAACCCAGATTGCTTAATTCCCTCTATTTTTCTCCTTTCTACCTCAGTCTGCATCTTACAGTGATTTAAACAAGTTTAAAAAATTCTGTATTCATTCTTATATAGGAAGTACATTAAGCATATCCCCCTTCTTAACTTTTTTCTTCTACCCTCACTCAGTTATATATGACCTCCCCTTAGTGTGATCTGTTTTTCACCAAAGGTGTTTTAGAATGGTGGAAGACAATGTACATGTATGCAAATTTCAAATATCCCAGTGCAGACTCCTCTGCTCTATTCCAGGAATCTATGAATAAAGCACCAACAACATGAAAGTCAACCATACCTGCTGATTCAAAGTATCCCAAGGCCTCCTGTGCAGGCCCATGGAACATTAGTTTTCCTGAGGCCACTAAAGTGAGGCTGTCAAACAACCTGAAGATGGAATACTGAGGCTGGTGAATGGAGAAGATGATTGTTCGCCCCTGCTTAGCCTTCCTAAGTTAAAAGAGGGAAAACACAAGTCATCAAACATCTGAACTTTGTATTTTGTGATAAAATACTTTATCGCTGCTAGTAGATCCTTTTCTCCCTGTTCAATTTGGATTTCTCGTACAAATGTCTCATCTGATCTCATATTTTCTACTTAATAATTGGGGAGCCTAAATTCAATGCTTTTTATTCAAACATTAGGACTTTAAAGATTGTGCATTGAAAATTTAGAATCTACTAGAATGTTTTTCACAAACAGATTCCTGTTCCATCTTCCCAGACACTGAACTAGAATCTCTGTGAGTGGATGCAGGGAGCCCATATGATTAACAGGCATGCCAAGTAATCTGTAAGTGTACTCAAGTGTAAGAATGATGAACTAAGTATTAAAGCAATGGTCAAATGCCCTGTTGTCATTGATCACTTATATCTTCTGTCCTTTAGGAAATGGTTTTCAGTCTTCTACCCTTGTGATACAATTAATATTTACTAAGTCATTGTAAATCGCTTCAGGATAACCTTATTTCAATTTTCACAGTATTGTTATAAGGCAGTTATGACATTATTATTTCTTTTATAAATAAGGTTTTCAGGGTTAAGCAACTGGACAAGGGTCACAGTAAATGAGGGCAAGTCTAGGATTTGATCTGTGGTCTGATTCCATGGCAGAAAGAGTAATAAACTACTTTTCACGGGAATCAGTACTTTTGGTAGAAGAAACATAGTCACCTCTTAAAATTGCTATTAACAGGTTAGTTAGATATGGTTGTATACAACTTTAATATCAGCACTGAGGAGGCAGAAACAGGAAGGATTAAAAGTTCAAGGTCAGCATGGACTACACAGTGAAATGCTTATGTTTTATGCAGAGAAAAAGCATAAATAATAATGGTATTCTGTATCAATTCATTTTTCCCTAAAGAACACAGTTACCAGAGTTACAGGTTACAAAAATATCATGAATATGTTTTCTAACAGGACCTAAACTCCAAAGTACAACTTGGCATCTTTACTATATATGCAGTTGACATCTCAACTTTATCATGTTTAAAGCCTTAGACATCTTCCCACCTTCCCTTTTCTTCTCTCCTAGAAGACACGTGCTCACAGCAGCATGCAGTTACAGGAAGCAGGGTAGCAAGAGAGAGGGAAAGCCATGGAGTAGGTGTGTCTAGCATATAGGGGAACGGGCCCAGCAAGGACAGTGAAATGGACAGGTGGGAATCGGGGTGAGGGAGTAGGGCTTCTCTCTACTCTTCTTGGCACTTTTATGTTGGTTTGTCATCAGTTTTTATTAATGCTGTAGAAGGCGCTCAAAAAAAAAAAACTTTTGAAACTGTTCCTATAAACATTCCGTCCATGGTCTTCTTTCTGTATAGAAGGAAATGCCACTTCATTACTTCATTCTTCCCCTTGTCAGGCCCCAAATCTTAGGAGTCATTCTCTCAATCATCATATTCTAGGTCCAATTCTTCATCTAATCCCATTGGTTCTATCTTCAAAACAGAACGAGAACCCACCCACCTCTCCCCCTGACCATCTTATTTAAGTCACGATGTTCCTCCTTCTCCTCCTTCCTGGTGCCCTTGCATCTCCTTGGTCCAACTGAACAGTCTTCTCTGTAGCTGCCATTATTCTACTCTACAACTCTCAAAAAGCTTCCCATATGTCCTACAGACAGGAAAAGCCATACATATCACAGTGGCCTACCAGTTGTATGTAATTTGTCACCAACCCAACTCTACTTCACATTAATTTTAACTGGTGGGATGAATTGTGATATTTCAAAACTAATATGTTGAAATGTTCACTCCAATCTCTCAGAAAGTGGCAACATTTGGAGACAGAATTGTTAGAGAAGTAATTAAGATTAACCATGGCCATTGAGTGGGTTCTAATCTGGCTGGGTCCGTTTAAGAGGAAATCAGGACACAGACACACACAGAGGGAGAAGACAGTCATCTCCAAGGCAATGAGAGAGGCCTCAGCAGAAACAGTTGTGCAGATACCTTGCTATCTAGAACTCCAGAGCTGTAAAAAAAATTCATTTCTGTTATCCTAGCCACAAAATCTATAGTGTTTTGTTCTGAGAGCACACAGCTTACTTCCATTCTTTTAGGTCACTGGATTCTTGTCCCTCTGCTCTCTTTAATGCTCCAGACACATTAGGTGTGCTCTGTCTTGGGGTCACTGGCTGTTACGTCCAACTACTACTTTCTTCTACCAGACGTAAGCAGGTCCTACTCACTCACTACCAGCTCACTTATCACATGCTTGAGATCTTTCCTGACTCTCTCATTTAGAACAGGACCCCACCTGACCACAGCATCTTTCTTTATGTTCTTGTATCATCTTTCTTATTTATTTATTTATTTATTTATTTTTGGTAGCACTGGGCTCTGAACTCAGCGTCTCATGCTACTAGGCATGTGTTCTACCACTTGAGCTACTCTGCCAGCCCACGCGGTAGTATTTTCAAAATAGGGTCTCACAAACTATTTGCCTGAGTGGCCTTGAACCTTGATGCTCCTGATATCTGACTCTCGAGTAGCTGGGATTACAGGTGTGTGCCACCATCACCCAGCCTTTTGCATCATCTTTCTTGATAATACTTTTTGGTTAATTGACTGTCCAGCAAATAAGGAAGAGATTCTGTTTACTTCTGAATCCACCACACCAAGAATATCTGGTACATACAAGTTACCAGATAGTTAATAAATGAAAGAAAAATGTTCCCATGGCATTTACCTTTTCAGCAGCCGAAGGACATCATTTGCTGTGTTTGAGTCTAAACCAGTTGTCGGTTCATCCAGGAACAAGATGGAATGATCAGTGATCAGCTCAATTCCTATCATAGTCCTTTTTCTTTCTCTACTAGCACGAACCTGAAAGACATCTTATTATCATTATCAATAAGTACAAACAGGGACACACTTATCATTTGGTGAAATAAGGTGTGGCAACTCAGAAAGCAACACTTTGTCTCATTATGCTTATTACTCAGAACAACATAAAAATGGACAGGTGGAAAAAGGTTTCTCTTTGCAAGATGTGTAATATGAGACTCAAATCAGAGCTGCTAAGTGGTGACACCTAATATGAAGCCCATGCTCTAAACAGTTCTCTATATTCCTTGTCAAGTCAAGTATTTAGGTTCTCCCTGTGAAGAGAAAAACCTGAGATACCTTGACATAGTGAAATAGTACTGTAAGATAGGCGATAAAGACAGGAGGAACCCAGGTGTGGTGTGCACGTCTGTAATCTCATTACTGGGGGACTGAAGTGGAAGGATCATGTGATGGAGGCAAGCCTGGACTGTTCAGTGAGACCTTACCTAAAAAAAAAATGACAGGTGCAGAAATGGAAAGCATCTATAGTAATTTATTATTTATTAGTCTTATAACAATACATCCCCTCCATACACCACAAAATATCCCCAAGAAGACTTGGAGCCAGGAAAGTCCATGTTCTTCCACAAAGTATTCACTCCTTTTCAATCTCCACGAGGCTTTCCAAACTGATGCTGTTTACACACCAACTCACAAAAGAATCCCTGATTCATCTTTCCAGACAAATCCAGAAGGGGGGATGCTCCACAGGGTAACTGGCTCAATCTCAACTAGTGGATGTCATTGGTGTACTGAGGAGATCAAAGCGATTTAAGGGAGGCAGGAAGTGGGAAATGATTGTGAAATAAAGACTCTCTGAAGAGACAATCATCAAATGTTTGAGCTCCTCCCATTAACAACTGAACTAGAACACATGAAGACAATTTGGAAAATGTGAATGAATATGGGCTTTACATGCTGATGATGTGAAGAGGCTGGTCATTTTGTTAGCTATAATGGTATTACAGGCAGGGTAGGCAAAGGTGCTTCTTTTTACAGATCCATAGTAGATATTCAGGGTGAAATATTGTATGACTTTCTTTAAAATACTTCAGTAACAAATAGCTATAGTAACTACTGGATAAGAATTTAACAACTGAGAAATCTAGATGAACAGTATTAGTAATTATATGATTTTACTTATGATCTGACAATCACATAATTATAGTAATCAGACTATTTACATTTCTTTTTCATTTAAAATATCATAAAAAGTAAAAATATTACAATTATTTCAATTATTTAGATTGCATGAGTTATAGGACACCAGTAACAACTTCCTAGGTTTTCCATGAAAATCTAAGATGGCAGCTTAGGACAATGACTAATAAAAGTGGAAGAGTGTCAATGAAAGTTCCCAATGGCAAAGACAAAATTAAGGACAGGCAAAGCCAAAACAAAGAGAACTCAATCACTTAGATAAAAAGTGAGTGGTAAATGACGATGTCTCTGGGTTATTCCTAACAAAATATTCTTTACATGAAGGCTGTGGCAAGTACCATGGCAGCAGCCAGTGAAGCCCCATTCTTTATCACCTAAGATGGGAATTCAAGAGTTACACAAAGGCATTTCAGTCTACATGGCTCATTTTTACCCAACACTCCGAAGTCGGCTCAGCAAAACCTCCATAGTGTTGGGTCAACTGAAAGTTCACTACGTCATCTCAACTCCTCTCCCTGATTGGGAACACCCACAAAAGGAAGAGCTACATCATCTACTCTGTTTCTCTTGACCACAACCTTCTCTCTAAAGCCTAACACAGCCTGGTAGATAAAAGTCTGGAAATAAATACTGACGAAAGGGAAGAACGAAGTGGGAGAGGAGGGGATGAGAGACAAAACTAACAAAAGAAAGGCCACAGAAAAAAATTTGAGCACTGCACAAATAAGAAGTAAATCCTAATGTGACCAAATAAAATGTTGGAAGAGTAACTTCAGAAAAGTAAAACATACACAACAAGAGTCCTTGGGCCCTTGTCACTTCTCAATTCCAGTTATGTACCTCTGAAAAGCAATGGAAAACTCTCCTGGAAGAAGAGAGGGAGAAGAGGAACTAAAGAGGGAAAGAGAAAAACAGGAAGAAGAAAAGTTAGTGCCAGAACATAAATCAAGTGAACCATTACTTAAGCAATGAGGGTAGGTGAGGATCCTGTGGAAGAGGCCATGTGGGGAGAGGTTTTCATATAAGACCAGACTCCATGCCCAGGGTACAACAATTGTTCAGTGTCTGCAGCTGAATATCCCTTTCCTATGAAGAAACTGGTCAGTTTTCTCATCATTACCGAAAGCACTCACTTTTTCCACACACAGTATAGGAAAATTCTGTTTAGGTTCATAATATCCACAAGGAAGAGGTCTGGATGTCTGTGTTTCCTGCCTATGATTCTACAGTTTTGTTTTGTTTTTCACATTACCTTGAAATCTGCCACTGCATCCAGACCTAACTCTTTAATGATTGTGTTAATTCGTTCATTTTTTTCATCATTCCTCATTGTTGTTGGAAGCCGAAGAGCTGCTGAGAACTGTAAATTTTCTCTCACTGTCAGGTTGTCCATCACAACATCATCCTTAAGGTAAAACAGAATTTCAGTGATGCATATCAAGGATTTTTTATGATCATCTCTATTACCCTAATATATGGGACTTAAGCCATAGAAATAACTACAGTTCTACCTAGTAGTGAACTTTTAACTCTAAAAGTACAGTAATCCCACATACAGACACCTGCAGATCACAGTGGAGTCATTTTACCCACATCTGCACAGTCAAGCAGAGCACAGACAGCTGTGATGATTACCACCAACATTTCCAACTCATTTGTACAAGGATTTGCCAAAGACATCTAGGAGGAGAAGAATGAAGGAAGGACAGAAAGAACAACAGTAGTACATTTTGGAATGAGTATCTGCTAGAATTACTACAACCACCCTACAAGTGTTGTATTTGATACTCTGCCTTTCCATTTAACACCACCCTCACCCTGAGGGGACATTATGAAAACTCGTATAGAGAAACTTGGTTCTATGAGCTTGTCATATAATCATCTGGAAACCAAGTCACTTGCCCACACAGAAACATAGAAAACCTAAAATGGAAACATGGTAACACTTACCTGTTCCACATAACCTGAAATACATTTGAAATTGGCAGGTCGAGGTGCCCCATTTAACAAGACATCTCCAGACAATCCATGTGGATCTTTCCTTGCAGCTAAGACATCTAACAACCTATAAAAGGATGTATATTATTGTGGCTTTTTTCTTTCAACTCAGTCTATATACCTCACCTACTCATAATCCAAATTCTGCCTATATTATAATATTAACTAGTTAAGAAATTATGAGCTGAGCACAGTGGTGCATGAATGTAAATCCAGCATTTGGAAGCTAAGGCAGGAAGGTCATGAATTTGAAAGCAGCCTGGGCTATGTAGCAAAAGCCTGTGTCAAAATAAATGTTAAAAAAAAAGTATTGACTAAACTAAAATTATATAATTTCATATACATTAAAAAGAGATCTATGGCTTGACTAGAATTATATAAGATTATAAAATTAAATGTATAATTATATTTATATTTATGTGCATAATTACGTATATAATTATAAAAGTATATATAATTATATATTGCATGTTTTTATATATAAATGTCTTTATAAAATATTTTTATAAATGTTTATATAATATGTGAATATTTAATTCTCATCTTTCTTTTTTTTATTTCAATTTTTTAAAAAATTTTTTTATTCATATGTGCATACAAGGCTTGGGTCATTTCTCCCCCCTGCCCCCACCCCCTCCCTTACCACCCACTCCGCCCCCTCCCTCTCCCCCCCACCCCCTCAATACCCAGCAGAAACTATTTTGCCCTTATCTCTAATTTTGTTGTAGAGAGAGTATAAGCAATAATAGGAAGGAACAAGGGGTTTTGCTGGTTGAGATAAGGATAGCTATACAGGGCATTTAATTCTCATCTTTCTATTCATTATGTGCTATAAGAAAATCTAAAACTATAAAAGGAAGACAACTTCAGCTTATCTGGAACATACTTGCTAAATGATCTTCCTGCTGTCTAGCCTTGATGGACCAAATCCAGGCAATGTGCTACTTTATCTAAAACTCACACCATCTCTAGACCTCTGCTTCATCTTCCCACTTTTAGTATTATCCCTTCTCTCTGCCCATTAGCTCATACTATGGCCCAACACTGTACACCAATCACATTATCCTGTCTTAAAAAGGCTTTTTAAAAAAAGCTTGGCTTTACTAAAAGGCCAATCTAATAGGGCTTTCTGGTCCTTGGGAAAAAAAACCGCACTCTAGCCCAATGGCATATTATCCACGCCATCTAGGACCACACTGGACATGCACAGAAAATGCTCAGCCAACACCTGCTCATGTAAAAGTAATATTTAAAAGCACCCTGCAGCCAGGCATCAGTGGCTTGGGCCTGCAATCCTAGCTACTTGGGAGACTGACATTGAGAGGACTATGGTTTGAGGCCAGCCTGGACAAATAGTTTGCAAGACACTATCTCCAAAATAACCAAAGAAAAATGGACTAGAAGTCTGGCTAAAGTGGGAGAGTGTCTGCTTTGCAAGCGTGAAGCCCTGAAATGAAACCTCAGTCTCACAATAAATAAATAAGTAAATATATACACACCATTCCTGCACAGAAAAGGTTCACTTAAACTTCCTGTTATACTCACAAAGATTTGCCTCCACCTGGGGGTCCCATGATAGCATTGAGGCCAGGCTTCATTATCCCACTGTAAACACAAAAGCATACTGATTTACTGTTCCACTTTAAATGAGTTTTATCAGTTTTGTGTCCACATTGCATATACTCAGTGTGGACTGATGAAATTATAGACATAAAACAAACATGAACTCTTAAAAAAAATATGTTGATTAATTGAAGTGTAATATACGAAGAATGTTAATTACTGGTTTCTATAAGAAAAATGGCACAGGTTACTATGAATTCCTTTTATTTATTTCAACACCTCTTTTCCTTTTTAGAAAATGACAAAGGCGAAAAGGTTGGCCTTTGAAATAAAAGATTCTAATGAAGAATCTCCATTGCAATCATAGCTTTTAACCCAGTGTCAAGTACAGAACCGCTTGTTACTAATGTCTGATGATCAGTATCTCCAAATCTCTCACTTGCTACCTAGTCAAGTTCTACACAATTAATTAATCACTGATTCATAGGATATCAGTAGTAGTGTTCTCACTACTAAAATTTAAACACATCTTAACTAGAGATCCAAAGGCTTGAATGAAGCACACCGGGGGGATAAGAATGGATTACCACTGCTTAACACTCAAGAAAAAAAAAAATCTTGTCCAGTTACGAAAGCAGAACATGCACCTCAAGACAGATCATTTCCTTCCTTTTAGTGTCTGGTAAGTGCACTGGAAAATGCTCAGTTTAGCACTAGGACATGCCTCCAGCAGGGAGCATTCTTTAAGGATATACATGCAGAGCACGGACATCAGTATGTTTCAGCAAACAAAATATATGAGTGAGGGTAATGAATACCCTGAATGTATAGAAAGGAGGTAATGTTACCTGTGCTGAGACTGAAGGAGACAAATAATTCAATCTTATTCATACAAGGAATCTCCCTGCATAGCTATCCTTATCTCAACTAGCAAAAACACTTAGTCCTTCCTATTATTGTTTATACTCTCTCTTTAACAAAATTAGAGATGAGGGCAAAACAGTTTCTGCCTGGAAGCAAGAGGATAGAGGGGAAGAGGGAGGGGGCGGAGGGATAGGGAAGGTTGGGGGAAAGGGGGAAAAAATGACCCAAACATTGTATGCATGCATGAATAAAAGAGATTTAAAAAAGTAAAAGTTATAGGTAGAATGGTTAAGTAGAATGAACTGGAAAAAAGGAGAATTAAGAGCAGAACCACCGCAGTTGTACAGGGATGATATAACAGGCCTGACTTCACCTGTCCAAAATCTTGGGGTCTAAATAGTCTCCCTTTACCATTGGGCAGTAGATCAAGATGGATTCCACAGTGAAAACTGTATCTATTCCAACTGGGAGGTCAAAACTTCTTGCAGTGATGCCCAGAGAAATCCATCCTGTGATTACACATTTGTCATGAGTGATAAACTTGCCAGGACACCTGCAACACTACTTTTAATTTCAAAAAGATCTCAGCCTTTACTGCCTGTTGTATCTGAACTAACACGATTAAATGATGGTGGGAGCGGACTAAGGTGAAATGTAGTTTTCACTTTGCTCATTAACTGACTCATGAAACATCAGAAAAATACAATGAGAATTTTGCAAACATGGAGTAAGCTGTAACACAGAAATATCTTATTCTTTTGAGGGTTTTTCCTGTAATGCAAAGATTGAGTAGGTCTGGGAGTATCTTAGTAGTAGAGCAAATGCCAGGCCAGTGTGACATCTTGGAGTCAGTCCCTACCACTCCAAAAAAAAAAAAATCCCATTAACTTGGGAAAGTCTCATACTGCATTTATCTGTATATGCATTTATATCTATATGCATCTTTCTTTTTTACAGTACAGGGATTGAACTCAAGGCCTTCACCTTGAGCCACTCTGCCATCCCTTTTTCTGATGGGAATTCTCAAGATAGGGTCTCTCAAACTATTTGCACAGCCTAACTTCAAACCGCAATCCTTCTGATCTCTGCCTCCTAAGGAGCTAAGATTACAGGCGTGAGCCACTGGTGCCCAGTTTAGATGTATCTTCTTTAATCATAGCTATGTAGTAACTGCTTCTAAAATGACCCAAAGCAAGCCAGTTACTAAGGCCTCATTTCCAGAAAAACTTTCCAGGTTTTAAAAAATACCTACTCAGATAAAGTTCAAGAAATCTAGAATGATTTGACCTGGTCAAACCCGATCCTTGTGGGGCCTGTATTGACACTAAAGCCACTAAACATGGGCATTATTGTTTTAATAATATTGCACCATGAATTCTTAATTTTAGTATTCTTAATTCTAGTAGAGGCTAATTGCACCTCCACTCACTCAACACAATTACTAAGTCTGCTATGTATGTAACAAAACACTCGTGTAGGACATGGGAAAGAGCTGAGAATAAAACAAGCAGATAAGAAATGAAAAATCAAAGTTTATCAATCTTACAATTCACATTCTACAGAACATTGTAGCTGGTCACCTGTTATCTGTTTTCATAAGCGATGTGATTGGAACGAGTCAGATTCATTGGCTTATGTTGTGTTTGTAATGGCTTTCATGCTACAAAAATAGTTTAGTTGCAACATGATACAAAAATAGTTTAGTTGCAACATGATGTATGGCCTCAAAGCTGAAAATATTTATGATCTGGCCCTTTATAGGAAGAATATGCTGACCCCATTCTACTTTACAGTCAACAGTTCCCTGGCTTTCTGAACTTCCCTTTAAGCATCAAGGTTTCTGAGAACACAGGACTTACTTGGGTCACTAGCAACTTGCATCATTCCAGGCACCTATTGGCCATTCAAATTTGTTGAATAACTGAATTTCTACATTTTTTCAATGAGAATTACTATTAAGAAAACAACAAAAAATATTTCTAATAAACAAAAGTTCATCAGAGGAATTGACTTACTAAAAAAAGTACATTCTAAATAGAGAAAAAGCTTATTTATATTTCATCCATTTTCCATGTTCAAATGTGTCAGTCATTTCTATAAGATTTGCCCTTCCCCTTACCTTCTCAGTAGGTAAGTAAGAGAAAGAGAAGAGACAGCTAGAGGCTAGGCAGATGCTTATATTCGAGAATAAGAAAATTGACCACAGAGTCAGTAAGTATATTAAGAATAATGACAGCCAGGATTTTCACTTTTTTATTAGTGTATATAAATTGTACAAAACAATGGGTTATTGTGACATTTTCATACATGCATAAGACATATTTTGATCATATTCACCTCCCATTACCCTCTCTCATATCTCCTCCTGTTCCCCCTTGTATTCTTCCTCTTTCTTATTAGTCCCATTCTACTTTCACTTTCTTTCTCCCAGATTCCACATACAAGAGAAAATATGTGGTTCTTGTGTTTCTGAGTTGGACTTATTTTTCTTGACATGATGATCTTCAGTTCCATCCATCTTCCTCTGAATGACATGATTTTGTGCCTTCTTAGAGCTGAATAATGCTCCATGGTGTATGTATACCACATTTTCTCTAACTGTTCATCCATTCACTGGTACCTCATCTGATTCCAAGTCCTGGTTATTATAAATACTGATGCAATAAACACGAGTATGCAGGCATCTCTATTGTAGGTTGATGTTGATTCCTTTGAAGAAATCAATTATTCCAGAAATGGTATAGATGAATCACATAGTAGGTTTATTTTTAGGGTTTGAGGATCCTCCATACTGATGTCTATAGTGGCTGTACTAATTTACATTTCCACCAACAGTGTATAAGAGTTATTTTTCCTGTTGCATCCTCATTAGCTTTTTTTTTTTTTTTTGCAGTACTGGGGCTTGAACTCAGGACCTTCACCTTGAGCCATTCTGTCAGTCCTTTTTGTGATGGATATTTTCAAGATAGGGTCTCACAAACTATTTGCCTGGGCTGGCTTCAAAGTAGTTTCTTAAAAATAGCCATTCTGACTAAGGCGAGATGGAATTTAAGTGTCATTTTGATTCGCAGTTCCCTGATGGCTAAAGATGTCCAACATTTCCATTTCATTAATGACCAATTTAACTTCTTTTGAAGTGTCTTTCCAGTATATTTGCCCACTTGCTGAGTAGATTATTTGTTCTTTTAAGGTTAATGTTTTGAATTCTTTATATATTCTGGATAGTAATCCCATGTGAGATGAATGACTGCCAAAGACTTTTGTTTCCATTCTTTAGGGTATCTCTTCACTCTGTTGTTTCCTTTGCAGTGCAGAAAATTTTAACTTAGTGCAATGGCGTTTGTCCATTCTTGGTATTATTTCCTGAGTTATTGGAGCCCAATTCAGAAAGTCATTGCTCATGCCAACATCTTAAAGTGTTTCCCGTATATTTTCCTCTAGTAGTTTTAAAATATCAAGTCTTAAATTAAGATCTTTGTTCCATTTTGAATTGACATTGGTAAAGAGTGAGAGATGGAGAGCACAGTCTTCTACTTGTGGATATACAGTTTGTCCAGCACTATTTGTTGATGAGTCTATCTTTCTCCAGTGTACAGTGTACCTTTATTGAGAGTCAAATGGCTATAACTGTGTGGGTATACTTCTGGGTCCTCTACTCCATTCTACTGGTCTACATGACTGTATTTGTGTCAGTGCCTTATTATTTTTGTTACTATGGTTCTGTAGTATTTCCAAACCAGGTATTGGAATACTTCTATCATTAATCTTTATGTTAAGAATTGCTTTGACCATGCAGGTCATTTTGATCCCATATGAATGTTAGGATTACTTTTTCTAGTTCTGTGAAGAGTGCTACTGGATTTTTTTAAAATGGGGATTGTACTGAATCTGTAGATCATTTCCTGTAATACAGCCATGGCATAATACTAATTTTGCCACTCCATGAACATGGGACATCTTCTCATCTTCTAGGGTCTTCTTTAATTTCTTTCTTCAGTGTTTTATCATTTTCATTGGTTATGTCTTTCAGCTCTTCACTTAGGTTTAACATAAGTATTTTTAAGCTATCATGAATGAACTGCATTCCTTTCTCAGGATTCTCATTACAGGTGTATAAAAAAAGCTACTGATTTTTGTATATTGATTTTGTACCCTGCTTCTTTGCTGAAAATGTTTATTAGGTATAAGAATTTTCTGACTGTGTCTTTAGGATATTGTAAGTATAGAATTATGTCATCTGCAAATAGGAATATTTTGACATCTTCCCTTTCCTATTTATATATTTTATATATATATTTTTCCCTTGTTGCTTGGGCTAAGAATTCAAACACTATATTGAACAACAACGGTGGCAGTGGACACCCTTCAAAGGCATTGATCATTTTTAGATTTAGACTTTTTACCTATTTTTCTGCCATTTCATCTGCTTTGATATCTCTAAATTCAGTTATTGAATATTTAAGAACTTCTGGTGAAGTCAGGTTGCCTTGTTTTTCATATTTCTTGTCTTTCTATGTTGTGACTTGTTTCTCCGTTTGGATGGATATCTCTCCAACTTCTAATTGAGGCTCTTCTTAGAGCCTTCTCTTGAAGCCTCCATGCACAAAAACACTTAGGGGAGACAAAATAAATGGTAGGAACCCACAAAAACAAACTAGATACATAAAATACAATGAAAACATTATAAACAGAAATTACACACCCACAAAAGATAGAAAGGAGTATGGGAACTCACTTTGGGAGTTCTCCCACTAACCAAATCAAGAACCATAAAGGTATGAAGATAAATACAAATAATGCATTGCTAATGAATGGTATTGATTTGAACATGATGCCATGATTCTGTACAATAAATGAAGAAGAAATGATGAATGAAGCTCCTTCCTCTTAGTAGAAAGCAAATTATGAGATGATGAAAATAGAAAATTGCCTTTTCCCAACTATGACAGTGGTAGCTAACTAAAGTAGGAGACATCAGTGGGGACTGAAGCTGGTGAGTTGTAGTTTAATGAGGACGGGATTCTAAAATAATGTCAGAGTATCTCCCCTCATAATATGAATCAAGGACAAAGACAAAATTGGTAATATTATGGTGTAGTTTGGCAGACAGGAACATGGCCATGTGATCACTTTAACATCACCTGCAGTGGGTTGTTACCTGAAAATAACAAGTTGTATGATACTGAAAGGGCATAATGCTCTGGTTAGGCAAATATGTGAGGAGCAAAAGTGACTGGTGGCCCTCAGGATCACTGCTGCTTTCATTCTGAGATCACATTTTCCATGACAACTGTCACAAGGAGTGAATGATTATATATGACAGAGTCCTACCTTCTGGAGAATATACTCTGGAGGAAGTAGACAGCCTGTACCTCAAATTTTCCAAAACCCACTAAGGAGGACAGCTACAAAGAGACACAGAGATAGGAGAAAAGGCAGTGACACCTGGATAGAGGGGAATCTAGATGAAAGGGTTATATTTTATAGGTTTACGCTTAAAATTATTTCAAATAAATTATTATTTTAACAATTTCCAGAGAGAATAATGGATTTCCCTCAAAATTATTGGTTATCTACACACCTAGTGGAATGGACAATTTCCTCCACAGATCTTCAGCACTGGTGAGGGAAAAGTCAATCACTGGATATGAAAACAAACTAAACATTAGAGAGTAATTAGAAATAAGGGAGAAAAATCATTTGAATTCTCATGGGTAGATTTTCTTTTAACTTCTTGTTACAAAAGGAAAGGAAAGGAATTTCCCAAGGAAATTCAAGATTTTCATCAGCTTTTTTGGGTTATAGTAGCTATTTTGAATGGTGATTTTGTTACCAAACATAAATAAGATAGTGAAAACCACCCTTCCTGTTCTCCAGAGACACTCCTTATCCAAAGCCAGAAGACAGGAGAAAAATTGGAAACCCTACAGCCAAAGAGGAACCACCTTTTTCATGGATACTCAAACTAAAATGAGAGTAAGCATGAATATTAACCTTTGCTATACTTTTAATTGCAGAATCTGAGAGAATTGCAAGATTTGTCTGCACTTTATAAGCCTAAAAAAGTCTAAGAAAATGCCAATAACCTCCTCCATTGCTGAGATGCTCACCATTCAGCACAAACACATTGTGATGTTTTAGCACAGGAAACCCATAGTGTATTGCTCACTAGTCTATTGATGTGGAAAGATCAGCAAGGTAAATGTGCCTTCACACAGTATGCACTTTACATCTCTTCATCTTGCACATGTTCATTCAAGTCATGCTACCTTCTACCTTTTTTAGCACAAAATCTGATTATTGTGTTTCACAAAAAGCTTGTCAGCTTTATATAAGTCAGTTCTACCTAAGCATATAGCAAAGGATAAAAGCTTTAAATGCACCATCCCACTCCTTATTCTCCAACTCAGGATTCCTTAACTAACACAAGAAACAGACAGAAAGAGTCTTCAGCATGGGAGTGGGTGTTGCTGTGTGATCTTGGCCTCAGCCATCAACTCTCAGTTCCTTATTCTTTCTCTCCTAACCACATGCCAAAGCATCCTACCCTATCTTGTCATTCCTTGCCCTGCAAGGGAGTTGGTTGCTATTAACAGAAAACACTACAGTCTCATAGAAAACATCAAGAAAACAAGAGAAACATCAGATTCCATTCAAGTGTGCAGCCAGATTGAGTCAAAGGACTCTTATAACCAATCCCCTCCAGCTGTGGAGGGTCAGGAAAAGTTAATTATTTTCTCAATAGATAATTGTTTTCCCCATTAAACAAACAAACAAACAAACAAAAATATATATATATAGGTTATTCTGTCTGAGAAAATCAAAATCACTTCCCAATACCATAGAGAAGTAAGGAACAATTCTTCAGAAATCATTACTACCACAATAGCCAGCACCTGTGAGCTACTAGTGATGCCTAGTAGTGAGTAGCTCTGTAGAAATGGTCTCTCCCCTCTTCTCATGTAAGTCCAAGCATGCTCTGGCTTACAAACTCATGCCTTATTAAAAAAATCATGATTTCTAGGTGCTTTAAAATGGTATTAACTGCATTTATTTGGAACTGAAGGTCTCATCAATTTGGACCTCATATATTGCTTTATATTAAATATCTTCTGCCTATTAAGACAGTTGCTGGTGGCTCATGGTTGTAATCCTAGGTACTTGGGAGACTGAGATTGGAAGGATCACTGTTTGAAGCTGGGCATATAGATTGTGAGACCCATCTCTAAATTAACCAGAGCAGAATGGACTGAAGGTGTGGTTGAACTGATAGAATGCCTTCTTTACAAGCACGAAGCCCTGAGTTCAATCCCTAGTCTGTCTTTATAATGGAGAAAAAGTGTTAAGTAAATTGCTACAGACTATGAACTTACTGTAAATAAAATGCAAAGGACCTTTACAGTATATTATCATTTCAACTGCCTTGCTTCTAGAACATAAAGTACATTCAGTGCACTAGAATCTAAAGTGTCTCTCAAATCAATATTGAAGGGGTGGCCCAAAAAAGGAAGAAAATCTTTGTCTGCTATATAACTGACAAGGTATTAATAACTAGAATATACAGGGATTTCAAAAACTAAACTACCCCTAAAATCAATGACACAATGAAGAAATGGGCAAATGAACTGAAGAGAGCTTTTTCAAAGGACAAAGTCCAAGTGGCAAAACAAAACAAAACAAAAAAACACATGAAGAAATGCTCAATATCTGTGGCTATAAGGAAATGTAAATCAAAACCACAGTAAAATTCCACCTCATGCCTGTTAGAATGGCTATAATCAAGAACACAAACAAGAAATGCTGGTGAGGATGTCGGGAAAAAGGAACCCTCATACACTGCTGGTGGAATGTAAATTGGTACAACAACTAAGGAAAGCAGTAAGGACTCTCCTCAAAAAGCTAAAAATAGAGCTAAACTAAAAATAAAACTGCCATATGATTTAGCAATATGGAAAAATGAGACCTGTTGAAACTGTTCCAAAATGGGGGTAGAGGGACAAAGGATACTGGTGGAGAGGGTGAATACAGTTATGATATATTGTAAGAACTTTTGTAAGTGTCACAATGTACCCCCAGTACAACAGTAGTAAATAATAATTAAAACAAGTAAAAGAGTTGACTATGTATCCAATGCAATTCAAAGTTGTCTCTAGTTTATATGAGTTGTTCACACAAATAAATTAGCATGACAATTCTGAAAAAATTAAAAAGGTAAAATGTCTGTCTCAGAAAATTCATCAGTGCATAATCCATTTCACAAATTGCAATAGCCCCATGATGAAAAATGAAGTAACTCATCCAGCCAGGCCTCTTTTCACCAAATCATCAGGCTTACCCAGGAAAACCTCAGTGACACATTAATCATTCAGTTTCTCAAAGGTCAATGGTACAACCATTTTTAGAAAGCATGGCAGCTCCTGTGAATGTAAAACATACATCTAACAAGTGATTCAATCAGTTCACTCCTAGTTTTAGCCAAAAGAAATGAAAATGTGCCTCTGTTTATCTGTCCAAATGTTCAAAGCCACTGACTAGTAATAGGCAAAACTAGTAATAGGAAAACCTGTGAAGTTCACTGCAGGTGCGTAAAGTGGTCTGTTTAGTTTATGAACATACTTGATATTTGATAGCACTTCTGTCTCAACTGTTTTCCAACCATGGAGAAAGCCAATCTTCTCTTTTACTCGGTAGCTGATGATACGAAAACTTAACACTGCCTCTTTGGGAACTGTCTTCATGTCACTGGAGGTCATCCCTGGGAGGTCATTGGTGTTTTCTTCTGACAATGAGATCGAAACCTGGTCATTAGCTGAAGCCATCTGGAAAGTTTCTGCCTTTCTATAGAGGGAAAAACAATAGTCAGACAAATACTTCGGATTCTTGTCATAGCAAGGATCCAGTATCCCTGTTTTTTCTGCTAACTAAGATACCTCCAATACATAGGGGGCACACAATATTCAATGACTGACCCTTAAATTAGCTTTTTATAGAGCATAACAGCTAGGCACTGGGACAGGTGGCTGCCAATCTGCTGGTCTGTTGGTCCTCCGGTTGGGAAGCCACTTTATATCCTTTTTTTTTCTTTTTCTCTTATTTCCTTCTGATCTTTGTGGGTAAAGCAAAAATGCAACACAGAGAACTGCAGAAAGAGATCTGTAAGCACCTGTGATGACATGCAATGATATGTGCAGACACAGAACCTCTGACTGCCATCTGCCTGCACTGTCCTGGAGCTGAGCCATTTCACCACAGTGAGTCTGTAACCCTGCTAGGTGAGAGCAACACATCATCTTCTTTAGAGGGAACCACATAGTCTAGCAGGGCTGGGGGCTCATTTTACCCCCTGCCCCATAAAACTGGTGGCCAAATACATGGAGGGAACATTTCCTCTCTGCCTGGAGTGTGTGAGGCAGAACGTGAGCTGAATTAACCTGTGTTGTGGAGGGGTGACTCAGCAGCACTCTGGTGGAAACTACACATTGCATTGTCTTGGAGAAACTGGGAATGAGCTGAAACTGACAGACGTCCAAGAGAAAAGCTCAATTCAGCCCACAGGCCTGCCTTGTGGGTAGAAGGGGCTGGTGATTGCTCATATACCAGCTCCTTGTGGGACCATTTCTGAGAACCTGCCTGTACCAGATGGCCCATCCCACCATGGAAATTCTGGGCTCAAACACTCTGAGCTGATTATCCCCAAAGCTGTCCAGTAGGGAGCGGCAACATCCACTGCTGCACAGTCCAGCATACGAACAATTGGAAGGGCCAAAACCTCTGTAAAAAGCATTAGCACCTGAATTTGAAATCAGAGGAGGGTGCAGAACATTCATTGAACCAATATTTTTATATATATAATAGCTATCTATTGCTACAATTTCCTTTCTCTTCCCCATTTTTTTCTTTTCTTCTTCTCTCCCTTCCTTTCTTCTCCTTACCTTCCTCTCCTTCCCCCTCTTCCCCCCACTTGCCTGATCTCCTCAACTCTCACCATCCACTGAATAGTCTATTATACCAACTTTACATGTTACCCCATCCTTCCTATCTCCCAGTAATCCCTGACAATAGCACCCTCTCCCAGGATAACTGAACTACACTTTAACACACATTAGGGACTTATTACCCTATGGTCCCCACACCTCACACCCTTTTTCCCCTCATCCAATGCCTCCTTTCTGCCCCCTCCTCTAGAACCATCTTTTTAATTACTTAAGTATCCCTCTCCATCAAAGAACCATTATTCCCTGAATTCCCACTGCTATGGATAATATCACCAAGGGGTTCTCTATATGTTATGTAAATAACTGGTCTGATATTGAATGAGCAAATTTGTTATTGCTAGTAAATACCTCCAGGACAGGGAACAGAAATAGCACATCAAAGTAGCTAATGATAAGCCAGTCACAGCACAGTAATTAACTTAAAAGAAATATAACAGGTGATTAAAATCCTGAGTAGCCAATCAATAACATAGAAGCATGGCACAAAGTAGAAACATGGGGAGAAGAAGGCAGGGGAATACAACCCCTCAAAAGAATAATGATTCACTGGAAAATGAAGGAAATGAATACCCAGTTGCTGACAGCACTAGAATAATGATAATTATTGGAATAAAACTCTTCCATTATAAACAGAAACTCAAACAATATATGACCACCAAATCACCATTACGGAAGATTCTGAAAGAAGTCCTGCACACAGAAGACAAAATCAAACATAACCACAAAAGGATGGGAAGTATCAACCTCAAGAGAAGAACAAACAAATACAGAGAGAGTAGCATAGAACTGGTTGCACACACACAAATCCTTAAATAACAAAAAAGATCAGTGAGGTCCATAAGGAGATGCTTAAAGAGGATCTCAAAAAAACATCTCATAGAATTACTCAAGGAGGAGCTTCATGAGAAGCTTAAAGAGAACATGAGATAAACAACTCAAGGAATATCAAGACAACACAGTTAAAAAACTTGACAAGACACAGAAGCAACTAAATGAACTCAGAAAAGACTTCAACAAACTTCAAACTGAAATTAAGATTACAAAAAAGGAGATATATGAAGTAAAGAAGGCAGCGCATGATATGAAAGAGGAGTTCAACAAAGATATGGAAAACCTCAGGAAAAGAAACAGAAATCCTGGAAATAAAAACTTCCTTAAATCAAATAAAAAGTACAGTTGAAAGTCACTCCAGCAGACATGAACAAGTAGAAGACAGACTTAAAGGCTCAAAAACAAAATATATATTAAAGAAAAAACAGAAGAATCCTTAGATAAAAGACACAGGAGCTGCAAAAGGAATATGCAAACACACTGCAACTTCATCAAAAGACCAAACCTGTGAACCATGGGCCACAAAGTAAGAAAAGAGGGGCAAGCCAAAGGTACAGGCAGTGTATTCAACAGAATAACACCAGAAATGTTCTCAAATCTTGAGAAAGATATCTCCAGTCGGGTACAGGAAGCCTCCAGGGCATCAAACAGATATGACCAAAATAGAACCTCTCCATGGCATATTATCATTAAAATAACTAGGATAAAGAACAAAAAAAGAATACTGAACATTGTAAGAGAGAAAAACCAAATAACATATAAAGATAAACCCATCACAAAAACAGCAGTTTTCTCAACAGAAACCTTAAAAACAAGAAGGGCATGAGTGAGGTATTTCAAGCACTGAAAGAAAGCAATTTCAGTCCTAGGATACTCTACCCAGCAAAGCTATGATTCAAAATTGATGGAGGAATAAAACTCTTCCAAGATAAACAGAAAGTCAAACAATATATGACCACCAAATCACCATTACAGAAGGTTCTGAAAGGAGTCCTGCATTCAGAAGACAAAAACAAACATAACCACAAAAGGATGGGAAGTATCAACCTCAAGAGAAGAACAAACAAGTATATAGAGAGTAGCATAGAACTGGTTGCACATACACAATTCCTTAAATAACAAAAACAACTAAATGGTAGGAATCACTACATACTTCTCAATATTAACACTAAATATTAATGAACTCAACTCTCCCGTCAAAAGACACTGTTTTGGGAACTAGATTAAAAAGAAACAATCTGCTGTTTACAAGAAACCCACCTTATTGACAGAAACAAACACTATCATAGTGTGAAAGGGTAGAAGATGATTTACCAAGCTAATGGCCCCTGAAAACAGGCAAGGAGTATCAATACTTATATCCGATAAAGTGGACTTCAAATCTAAATTAGTCAGAAAAAGACAAAGAAGGATACTTTATACTAATAAAAAGAACAATAGATCATGAGGAAATAAAAATGATCAACTTACATTCATCCAATGTTGGTGTACCCAACTCCATTAAAAATACACTAATGGATGTAAAATCACAGATAGACCCCAACACAATGGTAATGATAGACTTTAATACTCCTCTATCACCAATAGATAGGACATCTAGACAAAAAAAATTTAAAAAGAAACTCTAGAATTGAATGACACCATAGATCTAATGGATCTGACAGGTATCTACAGAGTATTCCATCCTGTAGCAGCACATTATATACTCTTCTCAGAAGCTCATGGAACTTTCTCCAAAGTAGACCATATCCTAGTGCACAAAGCATATTTCAACAAATATAAGAAGACTGAAAAAACTCCATAAATATTGTCTGGACACAAAGCCATAAAATTAGAACTCAACAACAAAAAAAGCAACAGAAAATACTCACACAACTGGTGGCTAACAAAGCATTCCTCAATGATCAGCAGGTCACGAAAGAAATAATGGAGGCGATCAAAAAGTTCCTGGAATTTAATGAGAATGAAAACACAACCTATCAGAACTTGTGGGACACAGCAAAGGCAGTCCTAAGATGAAAGTTTATAGCCATGACAGCATATATTGAAACACAGAAAGATCTCAAATAAAATAACCTAATGCTGCCTCTCAGAAAAACACCAACAAGATAGACCTAAAACAAGCAGAAGGAGAGAAATAATAAAAAATGAGGGCCTAAACCAATGAAATAGAAAACAAAAAACAAACAAACAAACAAAAAAAACAAAAAATCAATGAAACAAAAAGTTGGTCATTTGAAAAACTAAACAGGATCAGGGAGCCCTTCCCTTGCAAATCTGACTAAAGTGAGGAAGGAAAAACCCAAATCAACACAATCAGAAACAAAAATGGGAAGATTACAACAAACAGCATGGAAATCAAGGGAATCATCAGGGAGTACTTTGAAAACCTAGATTCAAATAAATTGGAAAGGTTAGAAAAATGCACAAATTTCTAGATACATATGACTATCCAACATTGACCCAAGAGGATATTAATCACCTAAGCAGATCTATAGCATGCAATGAAATTGAAGCAGCAATGAAATAAATGTCTCTTAAAAAAGAAAACCCCAGGACCTGACATATTCTTCACTAATGCTACAACACTATTAAAGAAGAACTAATACCAACACTCCTTAAACTTTTCCACAAAATAGAAAGGAAAGGAGTACTGCTAAACTCATCCTATGAAGCCAGTATTGACACTCAGCCCAAAACTGGACAAGGACACACACACACAAAAGAATTACAGGCCAATCTCTTCAATGAACATAGATGCAAAACTCCCCAATGAAACAATGGCAAACCAAATTCAAGAATATATCAAAAGGATCATTCACCATAACCAAGTTGGCTTCATCCCAAGGATGCAGGGATGGTTCAACGCATGCCAAACAGTAAATATAATATACCATATTAACAAAAGCAAAGACCAAAACCACTTTATCAGCTCAATAGATGCAGAAAAAGCCTTCAATAACATTCAATATCTTTTAATGATTAAAAACTCTGATGAAACTAGTAATAGAAGGCATTTACTTTAACATAATAAAGGCTACCTATGTCAACCCATAACCAACATCACATTTAATGGGGAAAAACTGAAACCATTTCCCCCAAAGTCAGGAATGAGACAAGGATACCCACTTTCCCCACTTTAATTCAACATAGTCTTGGAATTCTTAGACAGAGCAATAAGACAGGAAGAAGAAATAAAAGGAATACAAATAGGAAGGGAAGAAGTTAAACTATTCCAATTCATAGACAACATGATCTTATATCTAAAAGACTCCAAAAACTCCACCAAAAAATTCATAAACACCATAAACAGCTTCAGCAATGTAGCAGAATACAAAATCAATTTACAAAAATCAGTAGCCTTTCTACACACCAAGAATGAACAGATTGAGAAAGAATATAGGAAATTAATTCCATTTACAATAGTCTCAAAAAAAAAACAAACCCTAGGAATAAACTTAACAAAGGATGTGAATGACCTCTACATGGAAAACTATAAACCACTGAAGAAAGAAACTGAAGAAGACTACAGAAGATGGAAATATCTCCCGTGCTCATGGATTGGTAGAATCAACATAGTAAAAATAGCTATACTACCAAAAGCAATCTACATGTTTAATGCAATTCCCCTCAAAATTCCAATGATATTCATCACAGAGATTGAAAAATCTACCCTAAAGTTCATTTGGAAGTACAAAAGACCACAAATTGCTAAGGCAATTCTGAGCAATAGAGCAACACTGGAGGTATCACAATATTTGACTTTGAACTATACTACAGAGCCATAGCAATAAAAACAGCAGGGTACTGGTATAAAAACAGATATGGAACAGAATAGAAGACCTGGGTATGAATCCATACAGTTATGTCCACTTAATTTTTGACAAAGGCACCAAAACCATAAGATGGAGAAAAGACAGCCTCTTCAACAAATGTTGCTGGGAAAAACTGGATGTCTTCCTGCAGAAAACTGAAACTACATCGATATCTGACACCCTGTACAAGAATCAACTCAAAGTGGATTAAGGACCTGAAATCTGAAAACTAGTGCAGTTAAGAGCAGGGAATATACTGGAATTAATAGGTATAGACAATGACTTCTTCAATAGAACTTAACTGGCTCAGCAACTAAGAAAAAGAATGGACAGATGTTACTACAGGAAATTAAAAAGCTTTTGCATAATAAAAGAAATGGTTTCTAAATTGAAGAGGCTTCCCACAGAATGGCAGAAAGTCTTTGCCAGCTATACATCAGACAAGGGACTGATAATCAGAATACACAGGGAACTCAAAAAACTAAACTCCCTCCCAAAAATCAGTGACTCAATGAAGAAATGAGTCATTTCTTCAAATGAACTGAAAAAAGCCTTTTTAAAGGATGAAGTCCAAATTGCTAAAAAAAAAAAGAAAAAATGAAGAAATGCTCAACATCCCAGGCTGTAAAGGAAATACAAATCAAAACCACATTAAGATTCCACCTCACTCCTGTTAGAATAGCTACCATCAAGAACACAAACAACAACAAATGTTGGTGAGGATATGGGGGTGGAAAAGGAACTGTCATTTCCACTCTGTGGGTGGGAATGTAAGCTAGTACAACCACTATGGAAAACAGTACAGAGGTTTCTTAAAAAATTAAAAATAGACCTGCCATACCACTCCTAGGGATAAGCAAAGGGATCTGAGTCAGCTTACAACAAAGGCACCTGCACACCTATGTTTATTGCAGCACTATTTATAATAGCTAAGCTATCAAAATAGCCAAGATGCTCCAACTCATCTACTATCATTAAGAAAATGTGGTATTTATATAGAGGGGAGTTTTACTCAGCCATAAAGAAGAATGAAATTTTGTCATTTGCAGGTAAATTGAACTGGAGAACATTATCTGAAATGAGGTTAGCCAGGATCAGAAGGCCAAAGCCACTAGACCTAATACAAATGCAGTAATATTATGAAACACTGGTCACACTATGGGAAGGTCATGCCTGGGAGGGATAGGGTAAAAGAAGGAAACTGAGAACTTAAATATAGTTGATATACTCTCTATACAAGAATAAGTACAGAAATCTTAAACTGGCTGAAATGACCATAAGAAAGTGACTAAGGAAGAATGAAGAAAATTAGAGGAGATGAACCATTTGGGGTTATAATACATATATACATAGAAATATCACAAGTTAACTCCCTGTGTAGCTACCTTTATCACAAAAATGCAAAAATGTCTTGTTTTTCTTTTTATCTTTTATCTTCCACAAAATCAGAGAATAGTAGTGCAGAACAGGATCTTCCCAGGAGTGGAGTTGGCACCAGAGAGTGGGGGGAGGTGGAGGCAAAAGAGGGTAGGTGGGTAAATATGGTGCAAAAAAATGCGTACACATGTATGAAATGCCAAAATGATACCTGTTGAAACTATTTCAGGAATCAGGGGAGGGGGGATAAAGGAGGGTGGTGGAGGTGGTGAATTCAAGTATGATATACTTGATGTATTGTAAGAACCTTTGTAAATGCCACAATGTACCCCACCCAGCATGACAATAAAGGGAAAAAAATAAACTTTTCCATTAAACAAATTATAAAAGCCCCTTAAAATTCTTAATTAGAATAATACCTAAGGCAAACTGACTTGTAAAATGGTTTGAAATGCTGACTGCAATAAATTTAGTTTGCATTTATATATTTATTTATTATTTTTGGTGGTACTGAGGTTTGAATTCAGGGCCTGGAGCTTGCTAGACAGGTGTTCTATATCTTGAGTCATGCCTCTAGCCCTGTTTTGCTTTAGCTACTTTTCAGATAGGTTTTCGCATTTTTTTCAGGGGCAGCCTCAAGTCATGATCCACCTACTTAAGCCTCCCACAAGGGATGCAAGGCCCATACCGCCATGCCCTGCTTATTAGTTGAAATGAGGCTTTCTTGAATTTCTGCCCACCTGACCACATACTGTGATCCTACTGGTATCTACCTCCTAACTACCTGGGATTGCAGGTGTGAGGTCCATGCCCTGTCCTAGTTTTCGTTTTTAAAAGGTAAGGTCATCCATGAAGAACTTTCTCTTGGCTTCTGATGGAGAGGCTGCTCCAAACAACTCATCCTCCTGAGAACAACCACACGAGGACAAAGCATGAGAGCAACTGTGTGAAGAGTTCTGTGATGACAGCAGCCAGAGCAGCCAGGACTGGAGCAGCCAAAGTCCTGGAAAGGAGGGAACGGCACAGAGGCAAACTCTACCCCTGTGCCCTTTCCTCTCCTGGTATTTGCACACACAAACTGCATGTGCACAGGGACAATTCAGGAACACCAGGCAGAGAGGCTGCTACAGGTATTTTCCTGAAGCTTCTAATAATTCTGAACAAACATTTCAACAGTCTCTCAGCTGGGAGACAAAATTTGGAGGTGTTAGCCTAGGAAAGACAAAGAACCCTGGAATCCCCAAGCTTTGAGATCTCAGAAGAGTTATACCCTGCTTATATCATCAAACCCAAAACAGACCAGCCACTACCTAATCAAGGTGATGTGCTCAGACTTTGCAAGAAGACAGCTAAATCTACCTTCAAAAATAAGTCAAGCAAAATTTCAATAAAAAAATTTCACTTATGGCAGAAAACATGACCTAAACTTTCAAAAGTGAAAACATAGAAACAGAGCCACAGGTAATTCAGAGTAGAGTTATAAAACATTGACATTAAAACAACTAGCCACGTTTTCAAAAACAGGGGCTGGAGGCATGACTCAAGTGGTAGAACACCTGTCTAGCAAGTGCAATCCCAGTGCTGCTGAGGGAGAGAGAGAGAATATTGAACAAAATGAAAAGGTATATTATCACCAAAGAACCAGAATCAATTTAAAACAACCAAACTTGAGAATTAATAGATGAGTTTGGCAGGAGTTTTACACAGTTTAAGAAAGATAATTAGTGAACTTTAAGGATAATGCATAGAAAATATCCAGAATGAAAGTACTGAATGATGAAAATTATCACCATGGAAAGAGAAAAAAGTCTAACATGACAAGAAAGAGAACTAAATGAAAAAGCATAAGAACCTAGGGGATATGAGGAAAAGGGTATGGCATAGCTGCACCTGGAGACTTGTGACAGGATGAGACATGGTACAGGATCAGCATTTAAAAGAAACACTCATCTAGGCTTGAGAGTCAGGAAGTGGCGTTGTAAATGTTTAGAATGCATTGGGCCCAGGGTTCCAAAACACAAAAAAGAAAAATGAAGAAAAGGAGAAGGAGAGGAGGAGAGGAAGAAGGGAGAGGAGGAGAGGAAGAAGGAAGAAAGAAAGGAGGGAGGGAGAAGAGGCAGGAAATAAGGAATAAGGCTTTCTTTTCTTTTCTTTTTATTGAAGGTCCTCAGCTCAGGGCCTCACTCTTGCTAGGCAGGCACTCTATCTCTTGAGCCACTTCACCAGCCCTGCAAAGAAGAATACTGCCCAATTATATTACAAAACGGATAAAGGTTTCAAGTCACAAATTGAGGAAGTGCAGGATAAATACAAGAAAACCATACACAGGCATGTCATAGCAAAAGCTCAAATTAATCTCTGAATAATTGTTTCTATTTCCCAAAACTTAGCATTTGCAACACTCTATTCATTTTAAAACTGGAAAAGTAAGAAAATATTAACAGATTATAACTAGGAAATTAAAGCTGAGTTTTAATCTGTGAACACAGGCAATGGAAATAATCAGTAAAAATTCTATTCCCATGAAGTAGTGAAGAAAAGGTACAAGTAAGTAAGAACTTTTGTCCTTTACTTAAAAAACTTTGTAAGCCATCTCCCTACCGTCAGAAACCAAAATATCCAAATTCAACACCAGTCATCACTTCTCCTGCTGCCACCCCCATGTGATGCTCAGCCAGTGGGGACACTTTTCTAAACTTCTCCCAAGACTTACTAAGACAATCAAGTAGCATATTGCTTGACTTTAAATAACTCATTGACTCAAGATGGAGATGAGTTTTTGTGGCTTTCTTCTATAGAAGGCCACAGCTGGAGCTCAAATACCCAAGAAAAATCACCCATGCCTACAGAAACTAAAGGCTAAGATTTAATACAGAAACAATGTCAGAAGTCTGTGAGTAAAGTCTGCTTTCCCTGTGACTGGGCTAAGTGTGCAACTCACATGGCCAAACAGCTGCTTAGTTCCTCACGAGGGGTCTCACAACCTTCCTCAGAGAGGTGCTGGGCCTTCATAATTCACAAGTCACAAGTCACAAACTAAGACATTAGACAGGTGTGACCAAGGCACACCATCCAGATGAAATATGTTACATAAAAAAGGAAGGAAGGAGGGAAGGAAGGAAGGGAGGGAGGTTGGGAGGGAGGGAGGGGAGGGAAGGAGAGAGAAAGGGATAGAGATAGGAAGGGAGGGAGGGAGGAAAAGGAAGGAAAGCAAAAGAAAAAACAGAGAAAGGAAAGAAACTTTATTTCTAACACCAATACGGAAGACAAAACAGTTTATGGTAAGGACAACACCTCAGCATCACACCAACCTCAAAGTAGCCAGGCTCTAGTGGATATAGCAGATTGGGATTAGATGACCCAGTCTGTAACAACTGCCTTGAAGTACACATTAATCTTCCCCTTTGGTCATCAGCTTTCTGCTCATGTGTGCTGCTCTCATTTGGATTAGCACCATTATCTTTTATTGTAAAGAAAAACACCCAGATCGAATATACATTTCCCTGTAGCAAAAATCAGCCTTCACTTTGTTGCTGCTTCCTGGTTTCCAGAGCATTGCTGATATTAACTGGGTTTTTCTCGATGTGTCCAAACTCTCTGCAGAAAGTGGGTCTTAGGACTCTTGGATAAACTGTGGATCTTAAGTCCTTAGAAAAAACCTCTGGCAGGCTTCAGAATCTACCTGCCCCCAGCTCCTCATGTTATCTGGGCTGGTTAGAAATCTTAGCCAACTTGAAAAGCCCTTAAAATGAGATCATAGGATTTCTTTGCCCTTTTCCAGCTATCCATTTACTGGCAGACCCTCTCTTTGTTAACTGATAATCCAGGAAAGCAATTTTAGGAATGGGCTTCTCCACTCACAGGGGTTGGGGAAGGGAGGTGGAGTGGGGAGAAATCCACTTTAAAAGATTGGAAATGCATCCACAAATATACATATATTTAAATTTCAACTAGGGCTCTTCAGAGAGATTTAAAGGCAGCTGCCACTCTGGGTCATTCTTTTTAGGTGTCCTGGAGCAAACTTTCTTATTATAATGTTAAATTCTCTGCCTAGAGATGAATATGCCCCCATTTTTTCTTTTGAACAGGTGCTGATGACCCCAAACTGAGCATGTATACCCTCTACTTGTGTTCAGTTTTCCTTTTATGAATATGTATAGGTTTCCTCAATAAAAGCCCCTGTTTTCTTTATTTGAGGAGGGAATACTGCCTTGAAAATGATCTCCGAGTTCCCCTTACCTGTTGAAAGTAACAAATCTCTCCCCACTGTCTTAGTCCCTAATCATACTGTTTGGCTTTGCCCTTGCCAACATGTGAACCCATGATGTTACCTTCTAATTAGTGAGGCCACAATTTCACTTTTTTAAAAGTGGGAAAAGTAGTATCTATTATACATACCTATTATGCTAATAATCTTTATATTAATAATCTGCATTAAAAATACCAGTTTCCTCTACTTTTCACTTCATACTTTTAATTGTATATTCCTCTTTAATCAGAGTGTAAAACTCATACAATGAAAACTGTAGGAGGATAGGAAAAGGACCCAGGTAGATTTTAAGACCTCACATGTTGGTAGATAGGAAAGGAATCTCAGGTCAAGAGTTGAACGAGCTTCCTTTAAATTGTTTTCCTAGAGGTGATTCTTCTGTATGGAGAGTTGTTCTGTGGTAAGTGTATACCTCCTTCAGCTATCTACTGAAGTTACCACCAAGAGATCAAAATGGTCACAGGTGATTGCTCCACCTGATACATAGAATGGAAAAAATTATACAAAATAGGGAATTTTAATTTCCGTAAATTGTTATTTCTTGAACTTAAAAAAATGTCTTCAACTGATCAACGGTTTTCACATTGTCCCTCATTTCACAGATCCACCCTAACTCTATATTCCAAGGTTGCTTGGTAATAATTTGGATTTTTGACAGATAGGAAGAGACCTCATCATGGAAGATATCTATGCTCAGTGAGACACTAAGGCCTTTAAATCAGAAAAGGCTCATGTTGCTAATTATGTCTCTAAGAGATCTTGCACATCAGCCATTGTGTAGAGAGTGCTAGGGAGGGGAAGACAAGTTTAGAAACCAGTTAAGTTAAGGGGCTGTCACCGAAAACCAGAATAGACAGCCTTGGACAAGGTGGTGGGCCTGGGTACTGGCAAAAGAACATCAATTTCAAGACATCTAGGGAGGAACATTTTTAAAATCAGACAAGACTCCCTGGACAACAAACTTCCCCAATCCCTTTGGGTCTTTCTTATACAATAGTGTGTTGCCTTAGGTTTTCTTAAATGCTGACTTAGGAAAGGAAAAACCCTTTCCTCCTCTCCTCTCTGACATATCCAGTTAAGACTCTGGAAATTAAAGTGACAACAGGCTAGGAGTGCTTCTCAGTAGTAGAGTACAGACTTAGCATATGCAAAGCCTTGGGTTGAGACCCCAGTACTACTCTAGACCCTCATTCAATAAAGCACCCAAGTGTGAGTAGGCTGTTTTCTGAGAAAGCTATCACACACAATTATAAAGTTTAATACCAAGGCAGCTACAATGATTTCAGATTCCAGATAAAAATCTCTCTCCTGGCCTCCCCATTCATTAATCTACTTTCCTCTTCTGCTCTTGCCCTCCACAGTGTCCTAACAGCACTCTGCCTTGTTACTGTGAATGAAGACACCTTCCTCTCACTCCTACCTCTCCAGCTCACTCCTTCCGGTATGACCTTCTAACTTACCAACTCAATCAATGAGATGGTTTTTCAGACTTTCAAATGGAGATAAAGTAGATGGTGAGATGGTCTGGAGTTCACAGGAAGATATTAGAGATGCTCACAGGGCGTTAAGTCCTGGGACCAGACAAGGTAAGAAAGAGAGACACTGTTACTTTACCTTGAAGCACTTGAAGGAATATAAGTTGCATTGTATGGGTATATAGTTTTAGAGAAGTTTTAAAGGGAAACTAAAATGCTTTTGGATGAGGACAGAATTTATAAAGTAAGCTTTGTCCTTAAAGATTGTTCCATAATGGGAAATGAAGGATGGGGAAAAACCCCAAAGTTTCCAGAAAATTGCAACATGTATGAGTAGGTCTTAAAACTTATATAAAAGATGGAAGTGATATAAAGTTTATGTACATGACTAAGATGGCTATGAATTGAGCTCTCTGAAGAATTTTCTAAGGGAGTTAAGAATGTGGCTCAAGTGATAGAGTGTCTGCCTAGAAGCATGAGGCCCTGCACTGTGAGCAAACTCCAGTACTGTGAAAAAAACGTTTCTTCTAAGGTCAAATTTTAATGTGCTCATGTAAAATTAAAAACTAATCTTCTATGTCTAAAGCAATGAGACTATCTTGAGATTTATTTTTATGCTAATAGCTACATTTGAAAAAACCTGGCATAAAATAAATATTTTATGTTTGATCAAGATACTTGCTTGTGTTTTCTGCAAATTTGCCAGGCTTTTGACGACCTAAAACACTGAGTTTTATTTGAATCAGTGTTCATTTAAATATCTGTTTATGTCATAGTTTTTTAAATGATCACCTTATAACTGTGGTTAAATAAACAATTATTATTTTAAGTTGTTTTAATACATTTAGTGCCATATATGTTTGTGACTAAAAATATTTAGAGCTTGATTGTCTAAATTTTATCTAAATGTTGTGCAAAAAATAGTCAAATTAAAAATGTTTAAGTTTGGTTGGATGCCAGTGGCTCACGCCTGTAATCCTGGCTACTCACGAGGCAGAGATCAGGAGGATCATGGTTTGAAGCCAGCCCAAGGAAATAGTTCTCAAACCCTATCTCTAAAATACTCAACACAAAAGGACTCACAGTGTGGCTCAATTGGTAGAGTGTCTGCATAGCAAACACAAGGCCCTGAGTTCAAACCTCAATCCCACCAAAAAAAAAAAAAAGTTAAATACATGTAAAATGACCAGCTAATGCTCTCTATTATCCAACATGTACTGCATTTAAACCTTCAAATATAAAATGGTGAATAAAATTTTTGGTATTTCTTTGTAATCAGTACCATTCAGATGTAAAAAACCTACCTTGTGGGCAGTCCTTTCCAAATTAAAACCTGGCCTACAAATGTTTATCTTAACCACCTGAGTGTCACTGTATCTGTGAGATGCATTTGTTAGTTAAAAAATAAGTATATTTGGGATCCCTGGCACTCTTCATCTAACTGATAAGAGATACAAGATTTTGATTGTTCTCTGTACTCATACATCTATTATCTTACTTAGCCAAAGATTCTAAATTTTACTCCAAATGTAAAGCAGAATTAATACATATCATGTAACCATGATGCCCATTGTTACTGAATCCTTTGATTATTAAATGTATTTACATTCCCCAAGTACATAATCCTTGTAGAATGCAAAACTTAGGAGAACACTTTACTAAGCCAGCATCCTTCCAATTAGAATTTTTTGTGATGCTGGTCTTTTACAAGCTTGGGTCCCTTGGTTCCTAATTGTAACAAGGAGAGCTTGATGGTGCTGGCATAAGGCCGTCAATTATAATTATTATCCTAAAAATACTGTAAGCAATGTAAATAACGACACTCTTTCGTCAATTGCTAAACTGTTTTTTTTAAACTTTAACCACAACCATTCTAAGTTTTTGTTGTTGTTGTTTTTGTTTGGTTTTTTTTTTTTTTTTTTTGTCATCTACAGTCTGGTCCTTCTCTGGAGCACTTGCCATCAGGCTCATAGAGCATGACTCTAGCAAGTATTGCCTGTCAAATTAGTTGGCTTTTAAAATTTTTGTTTTGTATATTCCATATAAAATTTTGTAGCTACTGTCTACTGACATTCTGAGAAATACAATCTCTCACAATAGCAGCCTGAGCAGACTTTTTGAGATAATAGGACATCACTGACAGGCCAGATAGAATTAAACTTAAAAATGGACACCAGGTAATTGAAATTCAAATTTCATCTTAATTGAAATTTGGCCAAAAGGGTTTTATTGACACTGATTTTCACATGACCAGTCTATCTGTGACATAAATTCAGATCAGAACATCTGGGAAAAGGTTCATCCTGGTGATGAGGGAAAAACCACATCAAGGTTAGTAGATATTTTCAGAGAAAACTTCAGAAACAACAACTTCTCAGTAAAGAAGAGAAGGTGTTAAGAGTCCAAATGGAGTCACTTCTGTCAAGAGTTATGAATAAAGGGGTTCTCTAATAGAGAACAGGTGTTTAATAGGACACCTCTAATAGAAGGAAAACTCATACTTTTGGCCAAGGCCCTCTGTTTAAATAGAGACAAAAGTGATTATTTTTATTGACTCCAAATGCACCTTTTTAGTAGTCAATACTCATGTAGTTATTTTAAATAAGTGGGTCCCCCACAATTTATCCAATTGGATGTCTTCTTTTATTCTCTCTTCTATTCTGCTTTAGTTTTAGTTTCTAGTTTCGACTTAGGATTAAGCAACAGGTTCTCTTGACTTATATACTTGAGTATTTATAATTTTTTCCACTTCTCATGTGCTAGTTTAGTCCCTGCCAAAAAACCTGCAAAGTCAGACTGGCTGACAACCTAATTTCTCCATGATTAATGAATGTTCAAGCACAAGCCAGGAATTGTAACAGGTACTCATACTACTGTTTGCTAAAAAGCACTGACCCCTACTTAGGCCCAGGAATTAACCAAAAATAGGACAAATACTTGGCATCCTGCCTCGAGTTTTGTGTCTGTTTTTTCCTCTAAGCCATTCACTCTAAAACCACCTTGGAATCCAGGAACGACAGGACTGATTGATAACATCTTTAGCAGCAGGGACAGAGGAAGGGAACAGTTGAAGCTCCTTAGGACAGATCACCCTCCAGACATAAGCAATGACTTTGCTTATCCTTACCAGACTGTTCCCCTGGAGTGGTGATTGTGGTAACAACTCTCCAGAGCCCCTCCCCAAACCAGGACTGAGATGAAGGCCAACACCTGTGACTTGAACTGTTCAACTATGCATAATTCTCACTCCCTGCTTTAATTATGTCTCTGTTTCAACCTATAGCTCAAGTCTGTACTCAGTGCTTCTGGGCTGAAGTGCTTGCTGTCCTCTTCCCCAGCTGGCTGTCCCGTGTAATAAACCTCCTTTCTCTGCCCTTCACCACTATTCCTCTTCATCTGACATGTTGGGGTGAGTGGTTGGTTCTGACATGAGGGACCCTGAATTCGGGGCTGGGGACAAAAACTAGGTTTCATTGTCACAAAACTATCACAGCTCCTATTCATTGTAAAGTCTTGTTTTCCCATAAATTCCTTCTCCTTCCATCATATCCCTTATAAACATTGTCAAATTCTAGCCTCTCCTTTGAGTCATATTTTTCTTTGAACCTGGGATTACACTTTCTCCTGCTAATCTGATTTTTGTCAGTTAAATTCACATGCCTCTAAACACTCACCCTAAAAGGAGGCAAAGAGTTTCCTCCTCTGTATTGTAGACCAAGAAAGTTCAAGGACTGAGCCCTGAGGTTATGCCTTAAACAGCAGAGATTAGGAAACACCAGGTACAGCTATTGAACTTGTCAAAGTAAAAACTTAGCTGTTTACTTAGATCCTAATAATTACGCAACAAATCACATGCAATAATCTGGGTTCTTGATGTGTTAAAAAAAAGTCTACAAATAAGAACCGAAAAAGTGATTCTCTTATATATTGCAACTCAACACAATGGGGCAGATTAAAAAGTATCTATTCTTGTTTTTTTCAGCAGCATGTACGGGACAGAAAATAAGGGGTAGGTCCTGTCCAAGATATACATTAAGATGATAGTGGGTAATAGAAATGTAGGAGAAATGACTGAAAAACTCAAGTTTTAACGTTACTTAATTTTAATTCACTTAAAATATAAATAGCTACATTGCTTGATGGCTGCCATAGTGGACAATGAGGAACTGTTTACTCTCTAAGAAACAATTATTCTGGCTATGCAACTTACAATTTTACAAAGCCATAAAATATTCATCTATTTGCTGTATCTTATATCAAATGAATTAATTCCTGTGTTTCAGAACAGCATAAAACTTAGGTTTTAATACATGTCTACACTGCATAATGTTTAAATCAGGCCCAAAATGCCGATTTCCTCAAACATCAATTCTTCATGGTAAAAACATTAAAATCTTTATTGTAGACTATTGAAATATACAATGAATAAATATTATCTGTAGTCACTCATGTATGATAGCACCAAGAGGGTTTTCTTTGGAGTGGTGTCAGTGGTCAATACCCTGAAAGCAGAGTTTATACAACAATGTTCTCAATTCTGAAAACTGCATTTGCAGAGACTAAATCTTACTGTTTACTGTTGTCACTTTTACTGGGAAGATGATAAGAAGAAAATTAGGCTGAAATGTGAGTAGAGTTAGCAGAGGATGCTCTACCAAAACATACTTTTTCTTTTTTGATAAGTCACTAATGTGCATCAGTCTTTAATTTCCCAAAGATCCCCTGCTGGCTTTCCTGAGTATCTTGTCATTCTGGAGGGTCAGGATGTCCAGGTTGTGTGAGGAGAAGAAAGGAAGGAGACCATATAGTCCAGGTCCCTCCATGTTTCCATGGTCAAGATTTAGCTCCTGACCAGACATTTGTGGCTTTTAATGGCCTTTCCTTAAGTCTCTTGCCTCCTTTCTTCCTGCCCCTCTCTGAAAGCTAAATTCAAGCATAATGAACTGCATGCATCTTCCCACAGCTCTTTCAGGATTAATCTCAACATTCTATTTTAATAGCTGCAAATAAGACAAAACTCTGTGGTTATTCTTTTTCTATTTTCTATTCCCAAAAAATTTATAAGAATTTTGTTCAAATAATTTTAACCTGTAATAGAAAACATTGGAACATATTTGGTCACCAATAGGTACATCAAGTGGGAAGACAGACTGTCAGGCTTTGAAAACAAATCATGATTTACCATATTCACAGTCATAAAGATGAAATATAAGAATTATGACCAGAACTTTAAAGACCTCTGGTACACGATTAAGAGACTATCTTAGGAGTTTTTAGAACAGAAGACAGTGTTGAGATACAGAGGAAATGCCTAAGAAACCTCTTTACTGAAATGATGGCAGAAAATTCCCCAAATCTAGTGAAAGATGTGGACATCAAGGTGCTGAAAGCATTTAAAGCCTGATATGAGCAGAAAAGGACTATCCACATCACATTAGAGTTAAAATGTTAAGAGTACAGGTCAAAGAACAGTGAAAATTACATGAAGAACCAAGTTTCTTGTAAATGTAAACCTGAGTAAACCCAACAGAACATGAAATATTTTAAGCCCAGAGAGATAAAAACTGTCAACCAAGTGTATATATAACAAGCAAAGTTTCCTTTAACATCAAAGGAGAAATAAAGACCTTCCAAGATAAGCACAAACTAAAGCAATCCATGACTACTAAGCCAGCATTGCAGAAGATACTAGAAGAAATCCTACACACAGTGGAAGAAGAAAGAAATGCACAGAAATGACAGTTAAAAACAAGTTTCACTAGAGAATAAACAAATGAGAATTAGGAAAAAAATCAAACACTGTGAACTCAGTAAACCAGGAAATGTCTAAGATAATAAGTAAAGGGGAAAAAGAACACATAGTATTCAAAACAACCAGAAAAGAACACAATGACAAAGTTATAGGAATTAGCACATTCTTGTTAATAATAACTCTGAATATTAATAAGCTTAATTCTCCAGTGAAAAGATGTAGACCATATGACTGGATTATAACACAAATGTTTGCTGTGTGTAAAGCAGATCAATTATAGGCAAAGACAAACAGAGACTAAAAGTGAAAGAATGGAAAATGATACCAAGCAAATGGAATCTGAAAGCAAGAGGAAACAGCTATACTCTTATCTGATAAAGCAGACATCAAGCCAAAAATTAGTCAGAAAGATGAAGAGGTATGAAAAATGTATCAAGGAATTATACCATTAATATACACTAAAAAAGTTTTTTTTAATTGCTGTGCTGGGTGGCATTTATAAAAGTTCTTACAATATATCAAATATATTGTACTTGAATTCACCCCTCCACCATTCTCCTTCATCCCCCTTCCCACCATTCCTTGAACAGTTTCTACAGATATCATTCTTCCATTTACATATATGTGTACACATATCTGCACTGTATTCACCCTCCTTCACCATTTCCCCTCCACCCTTCTCCCACTGGTGTCATTCCCACCTCTAGGCAGACTTGCTCCCCACTCCTCCAAAAAAAAGAAGAAAAAAGTGGTATTTTGATTATTCAAGCTAGCTGCACAGTTCCTTGTGGCACTTCCATGTTTATATGTATTTTAGCCCAAAAAGGTTTTTAAAGAAGATAATTTCTTTTATTTTTCTATTGCCTTTGCTAGGCCTATAATTACTTAGAGACTTGATTTTTAACAACCAGGATTCTTTTAAGCATTTATGTTTTTAAAGCTTTTAAATGATCACTTTATAATCCTGGTTAAATCTGGTTTATAACTCTAGTTAAACAACTATTATTTAACATTATAATAATATATTTGACATCCTATATATCTGTGACTAAAGATGTGTACACATCTGAGGGCTAAAAATGCTGTGTGTCTAAGTTTTGTCTAACTTGTGCAAGTGTGTAGAGTTGACAGTATATGACTTTCATATATGCAATGTAACCAATAAGTGCTCTCTTGTATACAATACTTATTGTATCTCGAAGTGAAACCTACAAAATAGTCAATGAAATGTTCAGCATTTCTTCTGTTTGTATTTGGCACCATTCAGATGGAAAAACCCTTGTCATTTGGACAGTCCTGCCATTTAAATCCTGGACTGACCTGCTTGCTTTGACTAAGCATTTTGTTATTGTATATATGAGTTGTACTTGTACATGGGGTAATAAGTCTACTTGTGGTCTTTAGTACTGTCTCCTAAACATATGAATAATAAAAGAAAAAGGAAAAAAAGATAAAAGGTCACTCTAGATGAAAAATGGGGAGCAGATGGAGAAAAGCAAGCTGAGATAAAGGGGAGCAGTTCACACTTCTACAGTGGGATGGGAAGCAGATGACAGTGCTTTTGGACTTCACTGGTGCAGAGGGAATGGAGAGGCATGGACACATGTGAGACATTTAGGGACTAGAACAGACAGGGCTGGGTGTTTGATTGGATGTGGGGTTTCTGGTGGGGAAGGTTAAAATAAAAGAGAGATGTTATTCAAAAAAAAAAAAGAGATCTAAGGTTTTCCTTTGATGTTTTTCAATACTATGAATCTCTTCAGGCTTGTTAAAGGCAGAGGTATCCTATAGAGCCATAGATTCTCAGCTACACATTAAATGTAAAAGCTAAGTTAATAGATACAAAGGGTTTCTATGTAGCTGTGATGCTAATTTACACTGGCTTCTTAGGTATATCTGTGTTTTCAATTTTATAGTACAAAGCATAGGAGAACACTTTGTATATCTGGTGCCTTCCCAACTAAAAATTGTTAGCAGTAATAACTTTTTCAGAGTTTTGTTTGTGTGTCCCTAATTGTGTCATGACCATCATCTCTGAACAAAGATACCTAGTCATGCCCAAACACTTTGCCTTTTATATCTAAGAGGGAAACTGTTGAGAAGCTCCTATGAATTTAAGTAAATGGAGTAGGTAAAGAATACTATGGGAAGGGAGTGTCCCTTTCTTTGTAGTACAGTGACTCTGTTTGCCTTCAAAGTGCCTTAAGACTGAGATCCCAAAGCCTTTACTTTCTAGAGCCTTTCTTTTAACCATTCAGGCTAATTTAAGGGACTGAATACAGGTGAATTACCAAATACTACCTCAGCCTAATAACTGATTTGTTGCCAAAAATAGCAAATTTCTGCTCTAAATAGTTCCAAGGCCTTACCCATAAATGCCAGGAAAAGCTTCTGAAGAGCTAGCAAGTTTTCCCCTTTGTTTTCATTGAACTATGGGGCTGATCCATCCCTCTGTATTAAGGCACCCAGCATGCAGCTTCACTAAGAGCAGAGAGTTCTTCAGGCTGCCCATGTCAATTCTCCCTCATGGCAGCATGCAGTAGGCTGCATTTTATTGTCTATTTATCAAACTTATGCTCACTTCAGATGCTTCATGGATGCTTAATAACTCTAAATGCAAAGATTGCTTTTGCACATGTGTGTATTGTAATCTATCTTGATGCAAAAGAATGTCTTTCCTAAGGGAAGTCCCAAAGAATGCCCTGGGCTTAGAAGAAAAATGTCCAATAAACATTTGTGACTATGAATCTGTATGTTTTTCTGAAAAGGAATGAGCTTTTACATTTCTACCAAAATACAAGAAAGAAAAAAAAGGCAACATTACAAAAACATTAATTTTCTTTTAACTTTTTTATCTTAAACGTTTATCTTTTTTTATCTTATACTTTTCTGTATTGTTTGACCTTTTTTAGTACTATTTTTAATAAATATTGTAATAACCTGGCTAATTTTTTAAGTTAATTATTAGAATTCAGCTATCCACAAGAAAACTATGTAAGATTGCTCAATACCTCTTTAGCAAGCCATGCAAAGTCCCCAGTCAAATTTCATACCATGAGAATAAGAAAAAGAATAGACCGAGCTATCCCTTAAAGTCTGATGTCAACAAATTTCTCCTCTCCCTGTAGTAACTCGCGATCTCAGTAAGTTTTATCCATCCGACATCAACTACACTCCTCTGGGCTCCCTTACCAGCCAGTCCACAACACATGCCAGGTCAGAGTCCCTGGCACCACATCCGAGTGGAGTGCGGGGGACGGTCCTTTAGTCAGGTCTTTTCAGCAACATGCTATTTTCTCACAAAATGCACACACAACACCCGCCGCCCTCTTCTGCCACCCTCCGCCCATTTACTCACCAGGTTTAATGAATCGCACTGCAGGTAAGCAGGGCTAAGAACTCAGGACGCGTGTGCTCAGAGACAGGACAGTGACTGTTACGACACAGGATGACATGGGCCTTGTCAACATGCCCCAGGCAGCAGTGACTTTGAGCGTCTGTGCTGTGCTACTGAAACTGAAAGCTCCCCAAAGGCCCTGGCTCTGGGGTCCTCTGCTTGCGGAGGACTCAGTCTGCGCTGCCCTGGGGACACAGTGCATAGCGTCCTTGGAGGGCGCTGCGGGGGCTGCGGGCGGTGGTGCCGACCTGGCTTCAGATGCCCACCTCCTGCTGAGCACCCTGCCTGCAGTGACAGCCTCTTCCTCCTCTGTGGTTTCCTGGCAGGCTGAGACTCAGGGTGGGGCGTCCCCTGCAGGGCTGGAATTTGCGCCCTGGGGTTAAGAGGACTGCCCAGGAACCACAGTACAACCCTGAAACGCCCTGTCTTTTACAGATTTGGAAAATGAACAGAGGTAGAAATGTTATTAATAGGGAGAGGAGAGCACAGGGTGGGGGTGGGGTGCAGGGGAGAAGTGCAGGACAGAGGTGGTGGGGTTTTGATTTCTTGGTTCACACAATTTTCTTTACATAGTAGACTAATGAAGAAATAATGTTTGACAGAACTCTGGCAAACCTGACTAAAATGGGGAGAGAAAAAAACCCAAATCAGTAAAATCAGAAATGCAAAAGGGGAGATAACAACAAACACCACGGAAATCCAAGAAATCATCAGAGACGACTTTGAAAGCCTATACTCTAACAGATTTGAAAATCTTGAAGAAATGGACAGATTTCTAGAAACTTAAAACCACACAAAACTAAACCAAAAAGATATTAATCACCTGGCTAGATCTATAACACGAAAAGAAATTGAAGCAGCAATAGTCTCCCAGAAAAGAAAAGTCCAGGACCTGATGGATTCACTGCTGAATTCTATCAGACCTTTAAAGAAGAACTACTACCAACTCTCCTTAAACTGTTCCACAAAATAGAAAAGGAAGGAATACTGCTTAACTCATTTTATGAAGCCAATATAACTCTCATCACAAAACCAGACAAAGACACCTCCAAAAAGGAGAACTACAGTCCAATTTCTTTAATGAGTATCGATGCAAAAATCCTTAATAAAATAATAGCAAACCAAATCCAACAACACATCAGAAAGATCATACTCCATGGCCAAGTCTGCTTCATCCCAGGGATGCAGGGGATCCTGCAACATACTCAAATCTACAAATGTAATACAGCACATTAATAGAAGCAAATGATCACTTGATCATCTCAATAGATGCAGAAAAAGGCTTCGACAAGATCCAACACCATTTCATGATAAAAGCTCTAAGAAAACTAGGAATAGAAGGACTACACCTCAACATTGTAAAGGCTATGTATCACAAACCTACAGCCAAGATCATATTTAACGGTGAAAAACTGAAATGATTCCCTCTAAAATCAGGAATGAGACAAAGGTGCCCACTCTCCCCACTTCTATTCAACACAGTACTGGAATTTCTAGCCAGAGCAGTTAGGCAAGAAGAAGAAATAAAAGCAATACAAATAGGTAAAGAAACTGTCCAAATATCCTTAATTGCAGATGATATGATCCTATATCTTAAAGACCCCCAAAATTCTTAAGATACCACAAACAGCTACAGTAAGGTTGCAAGATACAAAATCAACTTATAAAAATCATTAGCTTTTATATACACTAGCAATGAACAAACTGAGAAGAAATATATGGAAACAATTTCATTCACAATAACCTCAAAAAAAAAAAAATCAAATACCTGGGAGTAAATTTAAGAGAGGATTTGAATGACTTCTACAAGGAGAATGACAAACCCCTGAAGAAAGAGATTGAGAAAGACTACAGAAAATGGAAAGATCTCCTGTGCTCATGGATCGGTAGAATCAACATAGTAAAAATGGCTATACTACCAAAAGCAATGTACCTGTTTAATGCAATTCCCATCAAAATCCCAATGACATTCATCACAGAGATTGAAAACACTACCCTTAAGTTCATTTGGAAACACAAGAGACCACAAATAGCCAAGGCAATACTCAGCAAAAAGCAATGCTGGAGGTATCACAATACCTGAATTCAAACTATATTACAAAGCAATAGCAATAAAAACAGCATGGTACTGGCACAAAAACAGATATGAAGACCAGTGGAACAGAATAGAGGACCCGGATATGAACCACACAACTATGCCCACCTTATTTTTGACAAAGGTGCTAAAAATATACAATGGAGAAAAGACAGCCTCTTCAATGAATCTTGCTGGGAAAAATGGTTAACCATCTGCAAGAAACTGAAACTAGGTCCATGTATATCACCCTGTACTAGTATCAACTCAAAATGGATCAAGGATCTAAACATCAGTCCTGAAACTCTAAAGTTAGTACAGGAAAGAGCAGGAAACACTCTGCACCTAATAGGTATAGGCAAGGACTTCCTCAATAGAACCCCAGCAGCCCAGCAACTAAGAGAAAGGATGGACAAATGGGATTTAATAAAATTAAAAAGCTTCTTTACAACAAAAGAAATGGTCTCTAAACTGAAGAGACCACCCACAGAGTGGGAAAAAAATTTGCCAACTATACATCAGACAAAGGACTGATAACCAGAATATACAAGGAACTTAAGAAACTAAACTCTCTTAAAATCAATGAACCAATTAAAAAATGGGCAACTGAACTAAACAGAACTTTCTCAAAAGAAGAAATTCAAATGGCAAAAAAGCACATGAAAAAATGCTCACCATCTCTAGCTATAAAGGAAATGCAAATCAAAACCACACTAAGATTCCACCTCAACCCTGTTAGAATAGCCATCCTCAAAAACACCACCACCAACATGTGTTGGCAAGAATGTGGGGAAAAAAGAACCCTAATCCACTGCTGGTGGGAATGCAAGCTGGTGCAACCACTCTGGAAAAAAATTTGGAGACTTTTTAAAAATCTAAACATAGACCTGCCATATGATCCAGCAATCCCACTCCTGGCGATATACCCAAAGGAATGCAACACAGATTACTCCAGAGGCACCTGCACACCCATGTTTATTGCAGCACAATTCACAATAGCCAAGTTATAGAAAAAAACCAAGATGCCCAACTATTGATGAATGGATCAAGAAAATGTGGTATTTATACACAATGGAATTTTACTCACCCATGAAGAAGAATGAAATCTTACCATTTGCAGGTAAATGGATGGAACTGGAGAACATCATTCTGAGCAAGGTCAGCCAAGCTCAGAAGACCAAAAAATCATATGTTCTCCCTCATATGCAGACTTTAGATCTAGGGCAAATGCAGCAATGTGGTTGGACTTGGATCACATGACAAGGGGAGAACACATACTGGAGATATAGGAATAGGTAGAAAACCCAAAACACGAAAGCATTTGATGTCCCCACTCCAGAGGAACTAATACAGAAACCTTAAAGTGACAGAGGTTATCATGAGAAGGGGATCAGGAACCAGTGTAAAGATGAGTTAGAGATGAATTAACATGGGTCATAACACGTGTACACGAAAGCAATGCTAGGAATATTTCTGTATAGCTATCCTCAACTCAACTAGCAAAAACACTTTGTCTTCCTTATTAGGCTTGTGTCTTTTCTTCAACAAAATTAGTGATAAGGGCAGAACAGGACCTGCCTGGAACTGAGGGAAGGGGTAGGGGGTTAGAGGATGGGAGAGGGGGGCAGGGGGGAGAAATAACCCAAACAATGTATGCACATGTGAATAAATGAATAATTAAAACCAAAAAAAAAAAAAAAGAAGAAATAATGTATCTGGTTGTGAAGTTCAGATACATGTACAGGGTAACTAAATCCCATAAAATGGAGTGCATGGTGTGCTGTGATGGCTCAGACCTATAATCTCAGCCCTAGGGAGGCTGTAGCTGGAGGATTGGGAATTCCAGGACAGCCTGGGATACATAGTGAGACTCTGCCTCCAAAAAATAAAAAGGAGTGTGTGAGGTCCGACCTTAATTAGGCATGGATAATTAACAATTAACCCGATGGAGAGTCACATGGTATAGTAGAAAGAGTGTGGAACATGTGTCATTACAAAAAGGTGAAATGTTGACAGTTCACCATATTCAATTTCAATATCCACAGAAGTCTTCTGTTTAAATAAACTTTTTATAAAGTATGAAAACACACTAAGTACAGAAAAATCTAACTAGACGATTTGATAGATGCTCACAATGCTTGCACATCTGTGTATCTGCCACAGAGATTTTTTAAAATAACATTAGCAGTACCTTACAATCACCAGAGATGCTGGCCCATGGCAGTACTCCCAGCACACAAGTTCAAGGCCAGCCTAAGCTACATAATGAGATCTTGTCTCCAAAAATGAACAACAAAAACGAGAATACCCCAGAAACTTCCTTCAGTCACCATTGTAGTCAATACAACTTCCGTAGTTTACCAGTATTTTGACTTCTATTTTTTATTCTGACTTTAGTTTTATCCACTTTTATTTATTTTTAATTTTTTTTCTATAACTTGGCTATTGTGAATAGTGCCACAATAAACATGGGTGTGCAGGTGCCTCTGGAGTAATCTGTGTCACAATCTTTTGGGTATATCCCCAAGAGTGGTATTGCTGGATCATATGGTAGATCTATGTTTAGATTTTTAAGAATCCTCCAAAATTTTTCCAGAGTGGTTGTACTAGTTTACAGTCCCACCAGCAGTGTAAGAGGGTTCCTTTTTCCCCGAATCCTCGCCAACACCTATTGTTGGTGGTGTTGCTGATGATGGCTATTCTAACAGGGGTGAGGTGGAATCTTGCACACATCATTCTTGTCCTTATTTAAACATTTGTCCTCTTTCTCTTGAGTTTCTTAAGAGGAAGCATTGGGGTGAGGGGGTTTGGGCTAAAACAAACTGACAGTATTCTTGCTGAAGACTGGAAGGAGTGGTCAGAAACTACCTGGGGGATGTCAGAGGTGAGGAACCTGATCAGATATTAGGGTGATCAGGTTGAGGGTAAGATTCTGGGGTTCTTACTAACCTAACTTAGCAAAGATTTCTCCTGAAGCTGGATTTTCTACGGACCTGCTCAGGTGGGCCTAGGAGAAGCTTTAGGAGCCTGACTACTGTGGAACTAAGCAAAGAATCTGTCACCCCTCCTCCTTCCAGATCAGCTCAGGAGTCAACTCCAGGGAGAAGCTCTATTGGTGCCCAGCTGAAGTGGTGCTTTCTGGGGTGTGTTGCTATTCTGGGCCACCTCTCCTCACATTGCACACCCGACTGGTTCAGGTGTCATTGCCCACACAGGAAGGGAGCAGAGGATCCTGTCATGCTCATGGCAGTGCTGGCTCAGGGAGCTTCTCCCTGATTGGTGACACTCTTGTCACTCCTGCTCTCCTTCTTGCTCACTAGTGCTTGTCAATCTCTGATGCACAGAACTTATCTGTGGGGAGCCGGCAAGTGTATTGAATAAGCTGTGTGTTTGAGTTTGGCACAGCCCCAAACCCCAGAAGGGAGCAAGTATAGTTATACCCAATAAAACTGCATGCTTGATTGGCACAGCCTCAGCTGCACAAGTGGGCAAGATGGCGTACAGCTGTTTTTTCCTTTAATATTTACATTTGGAGAGAAGATGTGACAGGTTCCTCCTGTTCCCAAGGATGATGGCGTCACGCCTCCTCCCCTAGAAATGCCTGTCCACCTCGTGTTGCTACTGTGTGTGATAAACTCACTGGAGGTGGAGGAGGCTGCTGTGTCTCCATTTCAGCACACAAACCTACCTGGCCCCAGCTTTCTGCATGCATGTTTTGTCTGCTGTCTGTTGTCTTTCCTACATCTTCCCTCATCCTCAGTTAGGATCCTTGGACAAGCTTGTATGGCACCTGAACAGGGACCTGAGAGCGAGGTGACACCTGTATGGGAAACTAATTACCAGGGGAACTTGAAGCCTGAGATGAGCAGACAGTCTTGGAGAAGACTGTGCATAAGAAACAAGTAAGGTGTGGGGGGAGAGTGAGTTGAACACACCAGGTGTAAAACCATGGGACAGTGTGAGACTAAGGACCGAGTGTTCTATACACAGGCTTTAGAAGTTATGTTAAAGATTAGAGGAAGTGGAGTCAGATCGCTTCAACTAGGCAGTTGTTAGATTTTGTACAGGATGCCTGCCCCTGGTTTTCTGAAGAAGGCACTAAAAATTTGTAACATGGAAGAAGGTAGGAGACGGGCTGAGGGCACACTATTCTGCTGAAGGGCTAGAATGCGTGTCCATTTTTACTTTTGCTCTGTTGCCTTTGATTAAAGATTGTTTGGGGCCTCCTCCCTCACATATGCTTCCTGGATATTCAGGCTAAGATGTGGGAATCACTCCTTACAATCAGCCAGCCAGTGTCCCTTAAAGGAAAAGCATGATGTGGGCGGCAAAGCCACTGAGCTGTCCACTCCACCTAATGAGGGTAGGTTTTCACTAAAAATTAAAATTCAGTCCAACGATGATTCAGATTTTGATTCAGTGTCAGATGAGGACAGTCAGAAGAAAGCTTCAGCACATTAAATACAGGGAACCATGCATTTGGGGATCCCTCCACCGCTCAAGAAATTTCCTATTCTTTCTAAGAATCCCATGTAGGCTTTCCTTGCAGGCAGCCTTTTGACTGCAATCCTCCTGATCTCTGCCTCCTGAGTAGCTAGGATTACAGGCATGTTCTTCAGTGCCTGGCTCCTCTCTGCCACTTTTTTTTCTTTTCTTTTTGGTACTGGGGATTAAACTCAGGCCCTTCACCTTGAGCCACTCCACCAGTCCTACTTCGGTGAAGGGTTTTTTCAGATAAGATCTCACAGAACTATTTTGCATGGCTGGATTCAAACTGTGATTCTTCTCCTGATCTCTGTCTCCTGAGTAGGAAGGATGACAGATGTGTGCCACTGGAACCCAGCTCCTCTATATAACTTTAAATAAAATCCATTACACCCATGTGTCCTGTCATAGATTCGTCCATGTAGAACACAAAGAATTTGGATATTTCCTGATCACAGATTCCACCATTGACATTACCACTACGCCTAACTGTGTTTTATATGGGAACAAGATTGATTGCACATTTATAAAGCAGTTGAGCCAGGAGGCAATAGTCAGGAGCATCACAATTTGAGACCAGCCTGGGCATTTCTTCAGACCCTATCTCAAAAAATACACAACACAAGAAAGGGCTAGCATAGTGATTCACGTGGTAAGCACCTGCCTAAAAGGCATGTAGCTCTGCGTACAAACCCTAGTACTGCCCCTGAAGTAAATCATTTTATGTAATTCACCATATTAAGAAACTGGAAAGGGGCTGGGGGATAAAATCCAACCTCCATTCCTAATAAACCCCCTCAGCAAAGTAAAACTGAACAATAAACAAGGAACTGAAAACTAACACACAGCAGAGGGAGCAGGGTGCTGTAAATGCACCAGAGAACGGGGGAGGGACAAGGAGCTGATCTCCAGGTGAACTTTCACTAAAAGAATGGCTGGGAAGGCAGAAGGGCCGACACAGGGCAGGTGATAGGCCACTGCCTGAAGTAGGGCAGGTAGCAGTCCACAAAGCTCAACTCCTGAGCTGGTCAGCAACATCCAAAGTCAATGACATCCAAAGTCAAATGACAGTGCAAAATTGAAAAATAAACCAGTTAGGGTGGAAGATATATATATATATGCATATATGGCCCCACTTCAGCACTCAGGAGCACCCTGGATTCTGGACCCCACTGTACTATCAATAAAGTTTCCTCCATTCCTAATAAAAACCCTCATCAAAATAAAAATAAGATAAAACTTTTATCATATTACAAAAGTCATCTCCAAAAAACATCAGAGAAAACGCCATCATGTATGACGGTGAAAACTAAATGCCATTACCCAAAGATTAACAACAGACCAGGGATATCTTGAGTACCATTGTTATCTAGTATTGGAGTGGAATTCTTCATGTCTTTAAAGTTCCAATTTTTAAATTTGATGCTCGATTGGTTAAATTGCTGGAGGGCTTTATTATTTTTTTTGGTAGTGGTACTGGGGTTTTAACTCAGGATTCCATGCTTGCTAGGCAGGTGCTCTACCACTTTAGCCATCAATTTGCTTTCTATAGATTAACATTTTCATGTTATGGAATAATTTCAAAATTTTGACTGACTCTAGGCCAGAATTCTTATTTTTACCGAATGTTTAATAGTTTTAAGTTTTACATGGAAATATATGGATAGACAATTTCTTTTGAGTTCCATTTGTTTACAGTGAAAGGTAAGGACTGAGATGACCTTTTCTTAAAAATATATACCCAATTGTTCTATCACAATGTGCTGAAAAGACTATCATTGCTATACTTACATTTGTCTTCTTGCATCTTTTAAAATATATGTGTAGCTATGTTTATGAACCTATGGTGTTCAGCTGTTCTATCTTCACGCAATACCACATTTATTGCAATGTAATTTCATATTGAATATACACAATAAGACTGTCTTGTACTGGTACTCATGTCTATAATCCTAGCTATTTTGGTAAACTGAGATCTGTCAGGAGGATTGTGGTTCAAGGTCGGCCTGGGCAAAGAGTTCAAAATAACCAAGTAAAGTGGTCTGGAGGTGTGGCTCAAGGGGTAAAGAGCATACTTTGCAAGTACAAAGCCCTGAGTTCAAACCACAGCCCTACTAAGAAAAAAAATAAAGAAAAGTACTTCTTCCTTTTCAACCTTTCTTTAGTTATTCTACGTGGTTTTTATTTCCACTTGAGTTGCAGAAGCTTCCTCTTTTTTTTCAAGAAACATTCTGAGATTCTGATAGTGATTGCATTTTGATCAATTTAGAAAGAATTGACATCATAACGATATTAAGCATAAACCAATTCCAGATTGTTTCACTTGGATTTATATTTAAGAAATATGACACCAATATTTGAGGAAAATATAAAACAATTTCTTATCAAATCTTCCATAAAATTGAATAAAAAGAGGTACCATTATAATTTAATGCTATCCTATGAACATTGTATATTTCTGTACTTATTTAGGACTAATTATATTTCCTCAATATTGTTTTGCAGTTTTTGATCTGGAAGCTTTCACATCTTTATCAGTTCGATACTGAAGTGTTTTCTTTTTTTTCTTGTAAGGGATATTATTTTTTATTTCAATTTTGAATTTTTGCCAGTGTGTAGAAATACAACAGATTTGTTTATTGATATTATATTGTGAACTGGACACCAATGAGTCATGCCTGTAATCCTGGTTACTTGGAAGGCTGCAATCAGGAGGATGGAGGTTTGAAGTCACCCCGGGCAAATAGTTCATAAGACCCCAGCTTCCAAAAAAAAAAAAAAACAAAGTGAAATGAACTGGTAGTGTGCGTCAAGTGGTAGAGTGCCTGCTTTGCAAGCATGAAGCCCTGAATTCAAACCCCAAACCCACCAAAAAACAAATAACTCAAATATTACATTGTGGAACAAAGCTAAACTAATTTTTGTTTAGCCTTTTACAGATTTTATCAAATTTATTACACTAATATTACATGAAAATCAAGTTTTATTAATTACCTTCCTAAGGGTATATTTTATTTCCTTTTCTTCCCTTTTGGACTGTTTAGAAATTCCAATACAACCCTAAGTTGAAGCAGTGAAAGTTGATCTTATTCCTAACATTACAGCAAAACCATCAGTCTTTTATTATTACATATGTTATAGTTTTTCATAGATGCCTTGATCAGGTTAGGGAATTACTTCTATGTCTATTTTGTTGTGAGATTTTGCTTTCTTTTGTTTTTCTTTTTGTCTTTGGTGGAACTGGGTGTTGAACACAGAGGTTCATGCTTCCTCAGCAGAAGCTAAACTTTTGAGGCACTCCTCGAGCCCTGATGTGAATTTTTAATGAAAAATGTTGGATTTTCTCCAATTCCATTCCTTTTTCTATTGAGATGATATGATTTTTGTTTTTTTAGATTTAATTTGTTTAATCTGGTAATTGATTTAAATAATAAGCCAGCCTTGTATTCCTAAACAAACAAATTCTATTTGATCATCTTTGGCAGTAAATTGGAAACTTAACAAATGCTAATTTCCATAAATATCATATTTCTAATAACAGACTTGTATGTAGACTGTGTGTGTGTGTGTGTGTGTGTGTGTGTGTGTGTGTGTGTGTGTGTATCTATATCTCTAACACCACTAAATGTAAACACATTTAGCCCTGGTATCAGGGCTTGAACTCAGGGCCCCATGCTTGCTAGGAAGGCGCTCTACTACTTGAGCCATTGCACTCTGACAGCCCTTATTTGTGTTGGGTTTTTGAAATAGGTCTCTCCAACTATTTACCTGAGCTGGCTTTGAGCCTTGATCTCCCTCATCTCTGCTTCTCCAATACTTTGGATTACAGGCACGCGCCACTGGCTCCTAGCTGTGTTTGTTTCTTTGCCACTGATTCTCAAGTTTTTAAAAATATATTTTGCCAGTAACAAGAAAATAACCAACACAAAAAGAGGGCTAGAGAAGTGGCTGTAATGGTGGAGTGCCTGCCTAGCCAACTTGAGGTCTTAAGATTAAACCTCAGTACCAGCCAAACAGACAAACAAAACAACATGATAATATATTCTTAAAAAAGCATTGAAGTAGTGGAAAACAGAACAGAAACATTCACTACAAGGTGTTGATGAGAATATAAGCCCATTGAAAAATTAGTACCATGTACCACTGACAAGAATGTACAGTGTTTCTCTGCCAATTCTAGGGTTTGAATTCAGGGCTTCACACTTGCTAGCCAGACACTCTACCCCTTGAGCCACTCCACCAGCTCTTTTTTTGATGGGTTTTTTTGAGATAGGATCTCATAATCTATTCACCCAGAGCTGGCTTCAAACTGAGATCCTCATGATCTTTGCCTGAGTAAGTAGGATTCCAGGTACCAGTCACCCAGCTTCCTTATTTTTGTAATAATGTAAGTAATCATTTCCTTTACATTCGTATGTAGGTATTGCAAAGGTGATGCATTTATTACTTTTTCATTACCATAAGAAAGGACCTTAATAAAGAAAAGGAAGTGTTTTTTTTTTGGCTCATGATTCCAGAGATGCAATGTCAAGGTTCCAGACCTTTTATGACCATCCTCTTGCAGAGCTCTGAAGTAGTGTAGGCATCCTATGGCACTAACCATCATTTCTACATTTTGATTGAAGTTGAAAGACAAGCTGTTCTCTTTCTTTAGTGGAGCTGGTGTTTGAATTCAGGACCTCACACTTGCACAGCAGGTGTTCTACCATATGAGCCACTCAGCTCCTTGTGCTATTCTTATTGTACTTAACACATACACGGTTATTGATGGGTCTAATTTCAAAATTGTTGTCTCAGTGAATAGAGAAGCCCGGGGAGAGGGAGAGTGATGGGGAAACAGCTAGTGGTGGAGTAGTCAGAAGGCACACAGCATTTATTGTGGGGGCATGGTTTTCGGAGTGCCAAAGGAATTATTACAGTAGTAACAGCAAAGGTTACCCATGACAGATTGCCATAATAGAAACAACAATAATGAAACAGTTTGCAATATTGTGAGAATTACTGAAACGTGACATAGAGACACAAAACAAAAAGACATTGGGAAGAACTGGCTGTCGTAGCTTGCAGGATGTAGAGGTGGCACAATCTTCACTCTCTAAAACAAAAATAAACAAAAAACAGTGTCTGAGAAGCACAATAAAAAGAAGGGGAATAAAATAAGGTAGGAATGAGTGTATGTATTTTCCAGCATGTAGATGGCATTTTGAAAGCTGTTGTGTTTTATAAGATCCAGTGGAAAAGGGAGGGTAATTGGTGGACAGAAGAGGCTGAGTTCCAGATATGCTGATATTAAAGGTTGGCTTTAATACTATTTAATTAATTAGTATTATTTAATTTTGAGAAGGACCCAGAAATAGAAGATGGTGAAAAAAATCATTAGTCAGAGGAAATCCTGGAAGCCCAAAAATGACTGAGTTTCAGATGAAGAAATAACAGGCTGTATCAAATGGAGCAGAAGGTTAAGTCAAATGAATACTAGGGTCCCTAGTAGACACAGCAACACACTGTGAAAGTCATTGGTTGTGGGAAACCCTCAAGACCCCCAAAGCCTCTTGGAAAGGAGTGGAGTCACTGTAGCTTTTGTGCAACATCCCTAAGAGAGATTGCAACCGTCCAAACGGACAGCTGCTGAACTCCACTGTTCTCTCTCTGCATGGGACTGGGAAAACCTGGTCCCGAGAACATGATGTTCTACACTTAGGCAATGTGACAGCCAATCCTAGTACAGAGATCAAGGGAAACCTGGGGACTGCCATGTACTCCTTCCTGCTTTTCTGCACTGCTTAAATACACTTTTCAGAAAATAAACTACGCCATTGCTGTGTGGCACAACCTGAGTTTGTGTCGTTATTCGCTGCTGGAGCACCTAAGACCAGAGTTGGAGCCCCCACTGCAGCTGGACTGCGGCAATTGGTCACCTTGACGAGAGAGGTCCTGTGCAAGAAAGAATGAGAGGAAAACTTTCCAAGATTGTGAAGTATTCTGTTCTTATTTCTTTCTGTTTTATGACAGTAATGGGGTTTGAACTCAGGGCCTCTCTCTTCCAGGCAGGCTCCCTACCCTTGAGCCACACTGCCAGACCAAGGCCATGAAGTTTTAATGCAACGTGGAGTAGAGAGAAATGAGGCAGTGGTGGGAGGGGAACAGATCAAACAAGAGATTTTCTTTATGATAACAATATGCTTTTATGCTGATGACGGTGATCCAGTAGGAAGGGAAAATTGCTGATAAAGGAATAAAGAACAGAGATTTGTTGATGCCATGTCCTTGAAGGCAACAAAGGATGGAACCCAGTGCACAAGCGGGAAGGCTGAGCTTCCGTAAGAGACCAATCATCTATGGCAGCAGCAGGAAGGAGGAATTGTTGGCCACAGACATGGGTAGGTGTGTGTCTGTTTATGGGAACTTGCCTAAATTTTCTTCTAATGGTTCTCCCTTCAAGTAGTTCATTTGATTCTCTAGTTTGCAATCACAGAGATTTATGTTTAAAACAATCCCTGAAGCACAAACATTGTAATATCATCATTGTGGAAACTGGTGTAGCCTTCATCTGTAATCCTAGCTACTCAGGAAGCAGAGATGAGGAAGAGCAAGGAGGAAGGTGGACAAGGGCAAATAGTTTGAGACCCTATCTTAAACATATCCAACACAAAAATGGGCTGGTGGAGTGGGTCAAGTGGTAGGGCCTAGAAACATGAGGCTGTAAGTTCACACCCAAGTACTCCAACAACAACAACAAAAAATTAGAAAACAAACAACCCAATTAATGAAACTGAGCAACTTGGCTAAATTTGAACAAGCTAAACACAGTTCATGGGGGAAGAAATAATAAAAGTCATGGTCAAAATTAATGAAATGAAGACTACGAGAAAATACAAAGAATCAGTGAATCCTTTTCTTTGAGCGGACCAACAAGATTGACAAACCCTTAGTCAAACTAACCAAAAGAAAGTGGGAGAAGACCTGAATTAGTAAAACTAGAGATGAAGGAGGGAGAGCATTCAGCAGGAGGTGCCTGAGAAGGAGAAGGGTAAGGCATCTGGGAAGGAAGGAGCTCCAGGATCTGACAACACTTTCAAAGATGGTGGCAAGAGGAAGGGAAGGGGGAGGGGGGGATGCAGAGATGACCTGTAGTTCCTTACAACAACAGGTCAGCTAGAGGAAGATCTTGAAGAGTACTGAGGTGGCTGGGAGGCTGCTGGAATGCAGGGTTGGTGGGGAGGGGCACAGACCTAGGCACCAGGGATCAGAAGGCCCCATGGTGACTTCAGTTCAATCCTGGTTCAATTCACGGGAATAATCCAGTAAAGAAAGGCTGTTTGGGCCGAGAGCTGTTCTGAAAGGAATAGTGAACCAAATGGTGCAGAGGAAGTAGGAGACTGGGTCTGTATCCAGTTGGGAAGGGTAAAACACATTACCAGGGTTAGGGATCCTAGGATAGGGGCACGTGGGGGTGTGGGGGGGGTGGTGAAGGGTTGTTGAATAGGGTCTGTCTGTCGGTTTAGATACCCTGTAGATGATTTCTAAAATGACAAAGTACGCACCTGTTCACTTGCCCAAACAAAGCCACTCCCAACCTCCCTCCACCCTCCTCCACCCCTCACTAAGGCCCCTCCCCCAGTGCTCCCCAAGTGGGTAGGGGTTGGATTGGGGTCCGAACTGTGCAGCTCCATTATGACTCCATCCATTCCTCCTGCTTGGAGGGAGTTTGCCCCACCCCTTTTCTCCTTCTTCTTTCTCACCAACCAATGGGGTGAAAGACTTTCGACCACGCCCACATTCCATGGCCCTACTAATGCCCTGGAAACACCTCTTCTGGCTCACACCACAGCCTGTTGCTGACCAAGGCAGTTCGTGCTGATAGCTGAGGTCAACTGCGGTGATTTTAGGGATCCTTGGGATGTGATCCCCACACCTTCCCCGTCCCTGTCCTGATATTCCTGAAGAAATAAAGCAGAGAAAGTCGGCTGCGGCCAAGAAAATGCTTAGGGACTTCCAGCAAAGTATAGTTCTGGTGTTCCCTTAGCCCCAAAGAAGAAACAATGAAAAAAAAAAGCAGTGACCTGGAAGACAACCGGCTCTGGGGGGTGATAACTCAGCCGAGGATGCGCCCCAAGACCGTGCTCCTGCACCAACGTCTTCGGGTGACACTGGCTTGCCTGCCAGTGTCCCTTCCCATGACGCCAGTCTTACCAGCGAGGCGTCAAATCAGAAGCCTGGTGGGCTCAATGTCGTCCATAAGGCCAAGACACTACCACACACCAGGAGTCCAGCATCCGGCTGGACAAGGTGAAACCTTTAAAGGGTGACTGGACCGTAAGTGTTTTATCCTCATGGATGGATCAATGCATTTATTGGTTAATAGGTTAACATGGAGTGTTTTTTGTACAAAAGCAAGCTGGCTCTGGCTGCCTTGTGGCACCTTGGATCTCTGCAGAAGGCTCTCACTAGATGTGGCCACTTGACTTTGGACTTCCCAGACTCTGGAACTGTAAGAAATTGCTTTCTTTTTTCACGAATTACCCACTCTGTGGTATTCAGTTGTAGGAACAGGAAATGCACTAAGAGAACCCTAAGCCAGGGTATGAATGCTGTCATGACACTGCCCCTGGGTGGCATTACTTCTGTCTTCCCCCTCATCTTGCTCTGATCTCTTTGGATTGCTATGCTCTTCCTGCCAGCAAAGAGGTAGGGACAGAGCTTCCCATGGAAGGCATCCTTCACCCTCTCTCCAACAATGTCCACCACTGAATTTCCATTTTCCTCCTGATATATTCATTACATCTGTCTTACATTAGACCCAAAGTTCCTTGGCAGTGGTCTGTGTTACTTTACTGCTTAACCTGCAGGTTTTTCACAGTATCTTGAGGTTTTCTGGTAACTTGTTTTATTCAAAGATGTAAATTTTGCGGGGTGAGACTGGGTTTGAACTCAGGGCTTTGCACTTGCAAAGTAAGCAGTGTAGTGCTTGAGCCATAACTCTAGTCCATTCTGCTGTGTTATTTTGGAGATGGGGTCTGGGCTGGCTTTGAACTGCAATTGTTCCAACCTTGTGTCCCAAGTAGCTAGGATTACAAGTGTGAGCCACCAAAATCCAACTGAAGATGCAAATTTTAATATAAACAATTATTAGCATCATGTGCATAGTGTGTGCCTGCAATTTCAACTACATAGGAGACATGGGTAAGAGGATTGCAGTCTAAGGCTTCCTTGGGTAAAAAGCACAGACCCAAGGTCTCAGTCATAGCAATTAAATTTTTACACTTTGATACAGTAGTGTCCTCTGCTTATGTCAGACCTCATTCGGTGGATAGTTCATTCCTGCATTATTTTGTTATATTATCCATGAGCTTAGAGTATATTAGTTATGTGTAAACATAATGATTACAAATATCATTATACAATATCAAAAAGCCAGAAAGTAGTTCCCTCTTATCTGAGGTCTTGCTTTCTCAGGTTTCAGCAATCTACAACTAACTATGGTCCAAATATATTAAATGGAAAATTCCAGAAAGAACCAATTCATAAGGTTGTTTTTTCTTTTCTTTCTTTCTTTTTTTTTTTTTTTGGTGGTGGTTTAGGGCCTCATGCATGCTAGGCAGGCACTCTGCCACTTCAGCCACTCCAACAGTCCTGTTTTGTTGCATATTTTTCAGATAGGTTCTCTCAAATTATTTGCATGGCTGGCCTTGTACCCAGATCCCCCTGATATCTGCCTCCTGAAAGGCTAGGATTACAGGTGTGAGAAACCCATTCCTGGATCAATTCATAAGTTTTATATTACAGGGCTCTGAGTGGCATGGTGAAACATCCTGGGCTCCCATTTTGTCCCACCTAGGACATGCATCATCCCTCTGTCTAGCACATCCATGCTGTACATGCTACTTGCCCATTAGTCACTTAGTAGCCATCTCAGTTATCAGTGGGCAGTAACACAGTGCTTATGTGCAAGCAATGCTTCTGAAGTAGCCTAATGCCCCATCATGGTTCCAATATCACCCAACCATCTTGTCACATAGACATCCTATCATCATTACAAGAACAGAGATGACTATATTACAATAAGACATTTTGAAAGGCGTGGAGGTGTGGCTCAAGTGGTAGACCACCTGCTTTGTAATTGCAAAGCCTTAAATTCAAAACACGAGTCCTGCAGAAAAAGATATTTTGAGAGAGATACCATATGTACATAGTTTTCTGTTGATTGACTGATGGATACAAGGTTTGCTCTGCAGTCCAGGCTGGACTTGCCCTCACTAGGTAGCCCAGGGTGGCATCAACCTCCTGGTCTTCCTGTTTCAGCTTCCTGAGTGCTGGGATTACAGATTTATGCCACCATGTCTGGCCCAAAATTCTAATTTCGTCTTGAAATCTTGAACTTTCTCATTGCTAATAAAAAATGTTGTTTTCTTTCAAATGATAGTTTACTATTGTCTTTCTTTCTATTTTTTGCAGTACGGGGTTTGAACTAACTGCCTCATGCCTACTTGGTAGGCACTCTACCAACTGAGCCATTTTGCAGCACTTATCTTTTTTTTTGTTTGTTTTCTGCAACTAGAGTTTGAACTCAGGGCTTCCTGCTTGCACAGCAAGCACTCTGTCACATGAGCCATGCCTCCCATCCATTTGGCTCTGGTGAATTTGAAGATGGGAGTCTTGTGAAGTATTTGCCCAAGATGTCCTCCAACTGTGATCCTCCCAATCTCAGTCCTCCAACTAAGATTACAAGCATGAATCACCAGCACCTGGCTGCCATTCTGGATTTTTGAGAAAATGTTTTCCAGGTATCCAAGTTGTGTAAAAACAGTTTGTCTGTTAATGCTTCCTTTGAACAATAAATGGTGGTTCATCAACCCTTGGTTAATTCACACACTCACACAGTGCTTTCTCTCACATTAATCATTTTATTGTGATAAAAATGCAAATCACACTATATTACACAGAATATTAAAAGACATGTCATTTTTCCTTTTTTTTCTTGTGATACTTGAGTTTGAACTCAGGGCATCATCCTTGCTAACCAGGTCCATACCATCTGAGCCACTCCATGAGCTCTGCTTTGTTTTGGGTATTTTTGAGATAGGGGTCTTGCCAAATATTTTCCCAGAGCAGGCTTTTACCCAGATCATTTTGATCTCTATATCCCAAGTAGCTAGGATTATGGATATGAACCACCGGCCACCTGAGCCACTGGCAACCAGCTATTTTTACTGCTTGTAAAAAAGAAACTGAGAGCTGGTTATGGTGGCTCACACCTGTGATCCCAGCACTCAGGAGGTTGAGGCACAAGGATGTCCAGTTTGAGGCCAGCCTGGGACATATATCTGATTTGTTCTAAACTTACCCCCCTTTGCCTTTGCAACATCAGTGGACATGTCCTCATGATGAAAAACCTCCAGCATCTTGGCATTAAGTGAAAATAATAACGACCCTACATACATCATGAGGTGGTCTCAGATACCAACCGGTAGGCAGACCACATTTGGAATCCACTACAATAAAGGAAATTATTTTCCTTTCTAAGCCAGTGTTTCACAAACTTCCCCAACCAGGAACACTTTGCTCACAGGGCACTTGATAGCATCTCACAAGGAATCTTTATGGAGAATAAGTTTTGGGAAAGATGCTGGGGCTGGTCCTTTGTCCAACAGCGTGCATTTTCCAAAAAGGGCCAGTTTCCTAAGGAGGGCAACCTCTTTAATGATCTGCACATTTCCTTCAAAAAAGAAGAATCCCTGCACACTCCCTCCTTATTCTCGGGGGTTCGATAGTATGCAGACTTTGCCCACTACTTCAAAACAGTTAAAACTTGCTCATTTAGTGATCATGACTTGAGGTCTACACTGCAAGGTCACAGACCTGGATCTGAGAGACTCACACTCCAGCAGGACATACAAGAAGGAAACAATTACTGGACATTATGAGACAGGTCACTGTAAAGAGCTATCAAATAGAGAGCTGAAGCTACATGTTCATAACTTAAAAAGGGCAGAGAGGCCATCAGGCATACCCACTAGGAGATTACAAGGAAAAATATCCCATGAATTGGCAGAAGCAATAAGTTACAGAAATAGTGGCAGAGAAAGTGAGTCTGTAAAGAGAACACTGAAAGTGATCAATCCTGTTTTTGCTTCAATATTAACATTAAGATTCAAAAAGTCTCATGCTGATATTTCTGGGGCTGCCAGTTTCCAGGAGATAAAATGTTGCTATTGTTCCCAGTTTCATACTTCCCCGAAAGAGCCTGTATTTCCTTGTATCCTTAATTGAGGACATTGGAATGAATTTTTTTTTTTAACCAAGAGATCTAAAATAATGGGCTGAGTGAGACAACACAACATAATCAGCAAAATCCATGAACCAGGCCCGAATTATATGACCTTGATTGTCCCTGAATGTGTAGTGCACTCAGGTCAACCTTGCAGGTATGATCACTCAGGTTATATGCATTTTCATGACAGAATTATAATTGACCAAATAAACACATCATTTGGAGAACTGTCCCTATTTTTGTCTGCATTATCAATAAATATGTCAAGTTAAAAAATCTTAGAATTTCATCTATCTTTTATATAACTGGATTCTGACTTTGAACTTTTAAGTTTTAATTTAAAGAAATGATTTCCTACTTGATCGGTTCAGTAAGTACTGAGTGTATGCTATGTGCTGGGCAGTGTGCTAGGCACTGGCCACATACCGGTGAAAACCATACTGGGAAACCTGGAACTCTATAGGCAGCACAGTCAGGAAACCATACAAAACCTTATTTCATAAACAATAGGTGTCATCAGTTGTTGGAAGATGTGAGTTTAATTTTATATGTTATGGTCAGAGAAAGCATCTCTCAATAAGGTGACATTGTGCAGCAAGTAGGGGAAAGTCATGCCCCATGGGGTAGAAATGGAGTAATCCAGGCAGAGAACACAGTAGGAAGGCCTGAGAAAGAAGCATGCTTAGGGAGTATGACTAACAGCATGAGGTTATGCCCAGTTGGCCAGCTAGCATGACAGTAGCTGATGGAAGGAGGACAGGAAAGGCAGGAGATACACAAAGGGATGTGCAGATTGCTATATCTGTCAGTTTTCCATTAGTACAAAAAATGCCAGAGACTACTAACTTTTAAAAAGAAAAAGCTTATTCATTTCACACTTCTGAAGGTTTTAGTCCAAGATCGGGTAGTTCCATGCCTTGGTACCATTGGTGAAAGAACTGCAAGGCAAGGGCAGAAGCAAAGTACTCACCTCTTGGGAGGCTGGGGTCCCACGAACCCCTTTAAGAGCACAGCCCCAATGACCTAAGGATCTCTCACTAAGTCCTGCCTCTTAAAAGCCCACAGAAGCTCCCAATGTCACCACCAGGGACCAAGCCTCTAACACCAGACCATTGGAGGACTCTCTCCATTTTCAAAGTACAGCTATAGTGGGACATAAATGGGGCTACATGTGTATTTCCCCTCATGAGATCTATCAAGTTTGTAGGTAATCATAGTGCATCTGAGGTATCATTCAGGAGCTTGACAGAAAAGATTTTGGGGTTCCCACCCCTATGGAGTCAGAAACTATTTTAATAAAATTGTGAGATGTGTATATACATAACAGCATAAGAAGCAATAGTTTAGCAGAATAAGAAATTGTAATTACCATTTTCAGTTTACTTTTCAGAATAGAATGGAGTTTTCTGCAAATAGCATCATTGGGATTTGATACTAGGACACGGAATCTGTAGATAGCACTGAGGAGGGCTGTTATCTTAACACTAAAGATATGAACGTCTGTGAACACAGGATGCCTTCCCATTTTATGTCTTTAACAACAGCAATAGTTTTCATTTTCATGCTATAAATCTTTTACTGCCTCGGTTACTCCTAAGTATTTTATTCTTTGTGATGTTGTGATACATGGAATTGTTTTCTTAATTTCCTTTTTGGATGATTTGTTAGTGTATAGAAACACAACCCATTTTGTGTGTTCACTTTGTATATTGAAACTTTGCTGAAATTAGCTGTTAATGTTAGAATAAACAAATATCATCTGTGAGTGATATAATTTGATTGCTTCACTTTGAATTTGAATGCCTTTTTTTCTTGCCTCATTGCTTTTGCCAGAACTCCCAATGTTACGGTGAGTGAAAATGGTGAGATCGGGCATCCTTAATGTTATTTATTCATTATTTATTTACTTGTGATGATACTGGCATTTCAGTCACGGCCTCATGCTTGCTAGGCAGGCACTCTACCACTTGAGCCACTCCACCAGTCTGATATCCTTAATTTTAGATAAAAGTCTTTCAGTCTTTCATCATTGGGAATGATGTTACTTTTTGGTTCTTCAAAATTGAACTCTGGCCTTAAGAAGTTCCCTTCTCTCCTTTGTTTACTAAGTGTGTGTTTTTAATCACTATTGATCCTTCAAACACTTCCCCCATTGGCAGGTTAGTGCAAATAGACATGAAAATGTTTAGAGTGTTTGAAAATGGCAGTGTTACAAAAATAGGAAGAGTTGTGGATGCTAGACTTTTGCTTGGAGGAATGTAGTCAATCAATAGTGGGATTTAATCTTGATAAGTAAACACACTGTGTGGGTTCATCTATTATAGAAGCTGCATTATCAAAATTTATAGACAAAGGGTAATTTCCCAACTATAAAAAAAAGCTCTTAGAAATCAAGAAGAAAAAAGATGACAAGCTGGGTGGCAATGGCTCATACCTGTAATCCTATCTACTTGGGAGGCAGAGATTGGGAGGATTGTAGTTTGAGCCCAGCCTTGACAAATAGTTCATGAGCTCCATCTCCAAAGTCACCAGACTGACTGAATATGTAGCTCAAGTGGTAGAGTGCCTGATTTGTAAGCACAAAGCCCTGAGTTCAAATCCCAGTCCCACCAAAAAAATAAACAAATAAATAACCAGCAAATAATCAAAGCTGTAGAGTACCTGTTTTGGAAATGTGAAGCTGAGTTCAAACCCCAGTTCCAATAAAAAGAAAAGGGGAAAAAATCACAAATCCATTTTCCATTGGAAAAATTAAGCCAAGGACATGAACAGTCAGAAGAAAAAATTTAAAAGACTTTTAAACAAACATACAGATATTCTCTTACCGCAGTACAGAAAAAACAAATCAAAACTGTATCAGAACATTTTTAAAAAATAAAAGTAAGGGGCTAGCAGAGTGGCTCAAGTGATAGAATGCTTGCCTAGCAAGCGTGAGGTCCCGTGTTCAAACCCCTGTACCACAAACTTAAAAATAAACAAGGAATCATATACTGAGATTTCCTTGTAAGTTGGCAAAAATGTTTTGAGGTTTACTTTATCAGTTTGGATTCAATCAGTGAAGAAAAACCCCTGTGACATAGAAAAGCATTTCTATGGGAAATAGACTCAAGAGGCTGTGGGAGTTGAAAAAAGGCTGTGCAAGTCTGCTGCCTCTGAGTCTTGGTGAAGGCACAATGGTTGGTTCAATCTGGCAGTCAGAAAGGAAATTGGATGTGACTTGGGAAGAGGAAAGAGCCCATGTCTTTTCACCATCTGCGACCTTCAGATAAAGCTGATATTCATTGCCATGGAGAAGCATACATGGCTGACCCAGTAACCATAATGCAAAGCAAGACAGTAGCAGCATTTAGAGGAACTAGAACTGTAATGGGCCTCAATGTCTATCCACACCAAAAAGGCGAGTCAACTAGTCAATGTTTAGATACTGTTTAGGACCTGCTACCATGGCTGAAGCACCACACTGAGCTCCTCTTCTGCCTTTCAAATCTTGTGCAAATTTCTTTTATGGTCATCCCTAAACTGGAGCCATACAGGAAAGGGACTCCTAGGAAATCCATTTCCAGTTTAGCTAAGTTGATCACGAACAAAGGTGTCACAACTAAATGAAAATTGTAAAGACAGGATTCCCACTGTACAAGTTTTGCAATTGTACAACACACTTTTAATTTTGCAATTCTAGTTCTACTAACTTGTAAAATGTCTCCCACACATTGGAAACATATGCTTATTTGATAGCAACATCACTTGTAACAGCAATGAGAAAATTAATATTCAAAGAAAAGAAAACACTCCAATGTTTATCAACAGAAGATTGGATGATAACTTGTTCTAGTTATAGAATGGAAGAAATGAAATCACATGGAAAGATCTTTAATCCTCACTTTTATATTGTTAGAAAGACAGCATACAGAACAGCAGAGAGTATACTACCATTTGCATGAAGAGATGTCTTAGTATTTGTGTAAGTGCTTGTTTACATAAACATTACCAGAAGTGTACTGACAATGTCAGTGGAAACATATTGATAGTATGGGTCCTAAGGGTTGTGGACAAAAATGAGATGAAGACATTTAACTACACAGTGCTATGGATTGTATTACTTATTAAACATAAGAGGAATAACACAAAACATTCCTTCCCATAAAACAGTTATAAGTATTTCTTCAAGTAGTCCGTTTACTTCTGATATATGGCCCTACTTGAAATCAAAATCTTAAAGAATAAAGTTTTGTCTAATATGTGATATGTAACCTGGCATGAAAAACAAATAAAAAGTGGACTGGAAGTGTGGCCCAAGCTGTACAGAGCTTCCTCTGCAAGCATGAAGTCCTGAGTACAAGCCCCAATACCACACACACACACACACACACACAAACTAGTCAAAAACTTTGTCATCCTGCATTTAGAGTTATGATAATTGTTGTTTTGTGCCTAAAGGAGTTTGTCTCAGCAGACACCACACACACACAGACACACACACACACACACACACACATACACACACTCATACGAAAAGCCCCAGGGAAATAGGAAGTATGACTATATTGCATAGTGAAGACGTTGTGGCAAACTTGGAGAAGTATTTATTTCAATCACCTCTTTTCCCAAAATCAAGTAGGAATTTAATCAGTTCTGAGTGTCTCTTAAAACATGCTATACAAACTCCAGATCAGTCTCCTAAGACTAGGTATCATGATTTCACTGCAGATAAGGGTTGTGGGGAGACAACAGGTGTATTGATAAGCTGCATGTTTGAGTTTGGCATAGCCTCAAACCACAAAATGGAGCAAGTACAGTTATGCCCAGTACAATTGAATGCTAGATTGGCACAGCCTCAGCTGCAGAAGTGGGCAAGATGCAGTACAGTTGTTTTTTCCTTTAATGTCTACATTTGAAGAAAAGAAGTCACGGGTTCCTCCTGTTCCCGTGGATCACGGTGTCACGCCCCCTCCCCTACAAATGTCTTCCTGCCTCATGTTGTGACTGTATATAATAAACTCACTAGAGGTGGAGGAGGCTGGGTGTGTCTCCATCTGAGCACACAAGCTTACCTGGCCCCAGTTTTATGTATGTTTTGTCTGCTGTCTGTTGTCTTTCCTACATCTCCTGTCACCTTCAGTTAGGTTTCTAGGACAAGCTTGTTCAGGATGTGAGACTTTTCTGCAACTTGATGACATCCTAATCATTTTAGGCCTAGTGAAGCTTCAGTTTATGTCTTGCACATTGCATTTATTTATGGCATGTGTAGTTTATCGAGTGCCTTCAAATATATGTCTATATTTTATCTCCATCACATTCTGTGTGAGTATGGTACAATGAAGAGCTAGCCAAGAAATTGTTTCCTGTGTAAAGTGACAACTTCACCATGTCACATAAGTCCTGGAATCTGGAACCAAGATGTCTTGGTTTTACTATGTTACATCTGTAAGTCATTATTTTGTGACAATTTAGATTCCTCTTCACCCCATGTAGAAGTATGAGGGCAAGTTTTAACTTCTTTTTAAAATTTAATTTATTTTTGATATGACTGCTGTACTGGAGGTACATTTAGACATTTACAAAAGTGCTTACAATATATCTTATTTATATTCATCCCCTCCATTATTCTCCTTTTCCCCTCACCCCCTATTCTTAGAATAGTTAGCAGATCTCATTCTTCCATCTTCATACACGAGTGCCTAATATTTCCACCATATTCACCCTCCTACACCTTTCCTTATGTCCTTCACACTCCTACTGGTACAGGACCTGTTTATCTTCCTGTTCTACATTTTTTGTATCTTTAAAATATCTACACAGAGAGTTTCATTATGACATTTCCATGTATATATGTGTTGCATCCCGAATTGGTTCATTCCCTCCATTTTTCCCCTTTCTACCTTAGTCATCTTTTTCAGTGACATCAACAGGTTTAAAAATTCGATGTTCATGAGGTAGAAAGGATAAAGGAGAATGATGGAGGATGTGAATTCAACTATGATATATTATAAGACCTATTGTAAATGTCATAATGTACCCTTAGTTCAACAATAATAAAAAAAAAATTGACACTCATTCTTGCATATTCACCTTCTCTCCTTCTTCTCTCCTCCCTCTCCTGTTAGTACCCTTTCCTTATCATGATTTGTTTGTCATACTTGTCCTTCATTGTTGAGGTGTCTATTCAATGTTCAGTGGGATTTTTGCCTTGGTATTATACCTGCACATGCATTGTGCTTAAGTCAACATAACCCCTCCTCCACTGCACTTCCTCACCCTTTTCCCCCCAAACCTATGCTGTCTACTGTTTTCAGCATTTTTTCTTGTGCCTTGTTCCTATACAGATGTGATGTACTTCATTATTCTTCACTACTTTTCTTTCCTTCTTTTCTTCTTCTGTTGGTCTTCTCTATCAGTCCCACTTTGGGATGCATTCTCTGTATATATTTAAAGTATATATAATATTCCTTGTACTATATTGGACCTATACTCCACATATGAGAGAAAACATACAGCCTTTGGCTTTCTGAACCTGCCTAACTTCACTTAAGATGATATTCTCCAGTTCCCTCTATTGACCTGCAAATGACAAAATTTCATTCTTTATGGCTAAACAAAATTCTAATGTATATATATATAAATCTCACATTTTCTTTATGCACTCATCAGTTGTGTGCTATCTAGCTGCTTCCATAGCATGGCTTTGGAAATTTTGTGGACTGCTTCTTCAATCTGGTGCCACTTCTTTGGTTTTGCTCTTTATTTTCATGTAGTCCTTTTTGTCAATCCTTTCTTTTAGATGCTGAGCTACTGGAGTTCTATTTAGGAAGTTATTGCCTATGGTTATAAGATCCAGTATAGTCCTTAATCTTTCCTGCACAAGGTTCAAAATTTCAGGCCTTAAACTAAGATCCTTAATCCACCATGAGTTGATACTTGTACAGGGTGAAAGACGTGGATCTATTTTCAGTTTCTGTGTGCAGATATCTAGTTTTTCCCAGCAACACTTGTTGAAGAGGCTGTCTTTCCTCCATCATATGTTTTTGGTGCCTTTGTCAAAAATTAGGTGGGCATAGCTGCATGGATTAAGTTCTGGTCATCTATTCTGTTCCACTGGTCTTCATGTCTGTTTTTGTGCCAGGACCTTGAGACTTTATTGCTATGATTCTGTAGTGTACTTTGAATCTGAGTGTTGTGATACCTCCAGCATTGTTTTTCTTGACTTGTCTTTTGTGCTTCCAAATGAACTATAGGGTTGATTTTTTTAAAATCTCTGTGATGAATGTCATTAGAATTTTTATGGGAATAAATTGAATATATGGAATGCTTTTGATAATATGGCCCTTTTCACAATAAGGGATCTGCTAATTATTGAGCATGGATTTCCATCTTCTGTAGCCTCTGATTTCTTCCTCAATGGTTTATAGTTTTCATTATAGAAGTCTTTCACTTCCTTTGTTAAGTTTCTTCCTAGGTAATTTAATTTTTTTGGGCTAATGTAATTGGAATTATTTTCCTATATTCTTTTTCAGTCTGTTCATTGTTGGTATATAAAAAAGGATGCAGATTTTTGTAAACTGACTTCGTATCCTGCTACTTTGCTAAAGGTATTTGTGATGTCTAGGAGATCTTTGGTATAATTTTACAGGTATGTCATCTGCTAGTAGGAACAGATTGACTTCTTTCCTACTTGAATTCCACTTATGTGTTCTTCCTGTCTTATTGCTCTGGCTATGAATTCCAAGGCTATGTTTAAGAAGTATGGAAAGTGTGGACACCTTGTCTCATTCCTGACTTTGAAGGAAATGGATTCAGTTTTTCCCCATTTAGTATGATGTTGGCTATAAGTTTACTGCAGATAGCCTTTATTATGTTGAGATACATTCCTTCTATCCCTAGTTTCTTTACAGCTTTTATCATGAAAGGATATTAAATTTTGTCAAAGGCTTTTCTGCATCTATTGAGTTGATTATGTGGTCTGTCTTTATTTCTGTTAATATGCTTTATTACTTCTAATGGTTCATGTATGTTGAACCATCCCTGCATCCTGGGGTCAACTGACTTGATCACAGTGTATCAGGTTTTTCATATTTTGTTGAATTTCACTTGCCAATATGTTTTGAGGATTTTTGCATCTAAGTTCATTAAAGAGATTGGTTTATAATTCTCTTTTCTTGTTTTTGCAGGTTTTGGGATGAGTATAATATTGTCTTCATAGAATGATTTTGGCCTTGTTCCTTCCCTTTCTATTTCATAGAAAAGTTTGAAGAGTGTTAGTATTAGTCCTTCTTTAAAGGTATGGTAGAGTTCAGCAGTGAATCCTTGAGGTCTGGGTCTTTCCTTATTTGGTTATTTCTGCTTCAGTTTCATTGCTTACAATAGATCTGTTTAGGTGATGTAAATTCCCTTGGTTCAATTTTGGATGGTCATATGTGACTAGAAATGTTTCCATTTTTTCAGGATTTTCCAATTTAAATAAATATAGGTTTTCAAAATAATCACTGATGATTCCCTGGATTTTCTTAGTGTTTGTATTGATCTTGCCTTTTTCATGTCTTATTTTATTAATTTGAGTCTTTTCCCTCTTCATTTTAGTGAGATTTGTTAAAATTACTTATCTTTTCAACAAACCAACTTTTTGTTTCACAGATTCTATTTTTGATTTTTTGGGGGGTCTCTATTTCATTCATTCCAGCCCTTAATTTTATTATATCTCTTCTTTGACTGGTTTTGTATTTAGCTTGTTCTTGCTTTCCTAGGAATTTGAGATGCAGTGTTAGGTTGTTTATTTTAGATCTGTCAGTGTTTTTCAATATATACATTCAACATTCATGGCTATGAACTTTCCCTTTAGCTCTGCCTTTGCTGTGTTCCATATATTCTGGTAGTATTCATTTTCATTTCATTAAATTTCAGAAACTTTTTGATTTTCTCCTTGATTTCTTTGATGACTCACTGGTCATGTAGCAATGTGCTGTTCACTCTCCAGGTATTTGAGTATTTTCTAGTGTTTCTTTTGTTGTGGTCAGACAGCATGCAGGAGTTATTCCAATTTTGTTATATTAGTTAAAACATGTTTTGTGACCTAAAATATGATCTGTTTTGGAGAAAGTTGCATGGGCTGCTGAGAAGAATGTATATTGTGCTGTTGCTGGATGTAATACTGTGGATGTCTGTCATGTCCATTTGATGTATGGTGTCATTTAATTCTGAAATTTCTTTGTTGATTTTTTTTGTCTGGATGGCCTATCTATTGGTGATAGTGAAGTTTTGCAATCTCCCACTATCCCAGTGTTCAGGTCTATCTGTGTTTTTAAGACCAGGAGTGTATGTTTAATGAAGTTAGGTGCACCAACATTGGGTCCATAAGATGTATTGCTCCTTTTCTTAGTATGAAGTAGCCTTCTCTGTCTTTTCTTAATAATTTCAGTTTGAAATCTACTCTATTTGATATTTGTATAGCTATGACTGCCTGTTCTGAGGGGCCTGTAGCTAGGTAAATTTTTTCCCACCCTCTCACCATAAGCCAATATTTGTTTCTAGCTATAAAATGGGTTTCTTGTAACCAACAAACTGTTGGATCTTCCTTTTTAATCCATCTTGCACAACAATGCCTTTTGATGGAGAGTTGAGGCCATTAACATTCAGTGTTAGTATTGAGGGGCATGTGGTGATTCTTGTCATTTGGTTGACTTTATTATGTATGGGCTTGTGTGTGTGCAATTAATTCTATGATATTCTCTAATTACTTGTCTGATCTCTTTTTTGTTCAATTTTTTATTAGGATATATTCAATGTATAGAGGGACAGGGGGCAATCATTGTGACAATTCCAAATAGGCTTTTCTTAATCCAATCATCCATTATAGGGCATCTGAGTTATATCCATAACTTGGATCCTGTGAACAGTGTTACAATAAACATTGGTGTGCAAGTGTCTGCATTGTGTCCTCGCTTATGTTCCTTGGATATATACCTGGACACATTATCACTGGATCACATGATAGTTCTATGTTTAGTTTTTTTTGAGGAATCTCCATACTGCTTTCCATAGTGGTTGTGCTAATTTGCATTCCCACCAACAGTGTGTAAGAATTCCTGTTTCGCTGCATCCTCTCCAAAATTTGTTGTTGCCCTTGAAGATGGCCATTCTAATGGGTGTGAGATGAAAAGTTTTTATTTATTATTTTTTCATTAGGATATATTCATTGTATGGGGAGGATTCATTGTTATTAATTTCTAAGTCTGTGTTCAAAAGGGTTTCTCTATGTGTATATACTTTACTTTGGTCACTTCAACCCCTTCCATTGCTCTCCTTTATCTCTTCCCTCCTCCTCTCCATTTTCAACAACTTTCAATACATATAGCTATATCCTCACCCTTCACAGATGTTATGTTTTGCAACATTGTTGACATTCTATCATTCTCTATTCCTATCCCTCCTTCTCTGAGTTTCTTAGCATAGTTCCACCCTTACAAACATGTTCTACATAAGAGTTTGTGTAGGATCATGTTTGGTTTTGTGTATATATTTATGTTTTGGATCTATCTTCTGCATATAATAGAAATTGTGTAGTCTTTGTCTTTTTGCACCTGGTTCCCTTCACTTCACATGATGTCCTCCAGTTGCTTACATTTACCTTTTTTTTGGCAAAGGATCTCACTTGGCATTTCTGTAAGGAAGATATTCAAATGGTCAATGAGTCATTAACAGATTCTTGTAAGCATCATCAACAAAGGAGATGCAATCCAGGCACAGTGATCCCACATCTGTAATCCCCACGAGACAGGTGGAAGAGGCAAAATGATGGTGGTTTGAGGCTGGCCCAGACAGAGTTAGGCAGACCCTAATGCATATGTTTCATATTTATTTGAATTTGACAGTAATTCACCCAGTAGGAGGTGACCTTTTTTTGTTGTTGTTGGGACTAAAGTTTGAACTCAGGGCTTCAAGCTTTTAAAGCAAGTGCTTTACTGTATGAGTCACACCTCCAGTCCATTTTCCCCTGGTTATTTTTGGAGATGGGTGTGAACTACTTGACCAGGCTTGGCTCAAACTTCTATCTTCCTGATCTCAGCCTCTCAAGCAGCTATGATTACAGATGTGAGCAATTGGCACCTCATTTAGGAGGTGGTCTTTTAAACTCAGACTAGGATTTCAATTAAGTTTTCCCCTTCCACTCTGAATTTTACTTGTCCTTTTTTTAAATTCATTTATTCACATGTGTGTACATTGTTTGGGTCATTTCTCCTCCTGCCCTCCTTTCCCATTCTGTCTCCTCCTCCCTTCCTCATTTCCAGGCAGAAACTGTTCTGCCCTTATCTCTAATTTTGTTGAAGAAAAGACATAAGCATAAGAAGGAAGACAGAGCATTTTTGCTAGTTGAGATAAGTATAGCTATACAGAGAGATTCCTAGCATCGCTTTCATGTACAAATGTGTTACAACCCAAATTGAATCATCTTTAACTGAATTTTTTTTATTCATATGTGCATACAAGGCTTGGGTCATTTCTCCCCCCTGCCCCCACCCCCTCCCTTACCACCCACTCTCCCCCCTACCCCCTCAATACCTAGCAGAAACTATTTTGCCCTTATTTCTAATTTTGTTGTAGAGAGAGTATAAGCCATAATAGGAAGGAACAAGGGTTTTTGCCGGTTGAGATAAGGATAGCTGTACAGGGAGTTGACTCACATTAATTTCCTGTGTGTGTATGTTACCTTCTAGGTTAATTCTTTTTGATCTCACCTTTTCTTTAACTGATCTTTACACTGGATCCTGGTCCCCTTCTCATGTTTACCTCTGTTGCTTTAAGATTTCCGTATTAGTACCTCTGGAGTGGTGACGTCAAATGCTTTCATGTTTTGGGTTTTCTACCTATCCCAAAACCACATGTTGTCATTATTCCTTAGGGCTAAGTAAAACTCCATTGTATATATATACCACATTTCTGTGATCCATTCATGAGTTGTAGGGCATCTGGGTTGTTTCCATAGCCTGGCTATTGTGAACAGTGGTGCGATAAACATTAGTGTGCAAGAGTCTCTATTGTATCCAGACTTATGTTCATTTGGATATATGCACAAGAGTGGTATCAATGGATCATAGGACAGTTTTATTTTTAGCTTTTGGAGGCATCTCTATACAGATTGTACTCATTTGCAGTACCTACAACAGTGCATGAGGGTTCGTTTTTTGCCACATCCTCTCCAGCATTTCTTGTAATTGCCCTTACAGATGGCCTTTCTAACTGGGGTGAGATGAAATCTTAGTGTAGTTTTGATTTGCATTTCTTTAGAGCCAGGGAAGTTGGCTCATTCTTCATGTATTTATTGGCTATTTGGACCTCTTTTTTTGAGAACTCCCTGTTAAACTCATGTGCCCATTTCTTCATTGGGAAGTAGACTCTTTGGGGGTTGAGTTTTTTGAGTTCCCTGTAGATTCTGGTTATTAGTACCTTATCGGATAAATAGCTGGCAAAGATTTTCTCACGTTCTGTGGGAAAGAATTAAGTCTATTGACAATTTCTTTTGCAAAGGAAAAACATCTTAGTTTGGTGGAGTCCCATTTGTTCATCCTTTCTCTTAGGTGTTGAGCCATTGGATTTCTATTTAGGAAGTCATAACCTAGGCCTGTAAGTTCCAGTGTTTTTCCTAATACTTTCTGGAGTTGTTTCAAAGGTTGGGTCTCAGACTAAGGTCTTTGATCCACTTTGAGCTGATACTGGTACAGGGTGAGAGACAGGGATGTAGTTTCAATCTTCTACTTGTGAATATCCAGCTTGCCAATCAACATTTGTTGAAGAAATTGTCTTTTCTCCATAGTGTGCCTTGGGGTCCTTTGTCAATTATCAGTTGGCTGTAGCTGTGTGGGTTTATGTCTGTGTCTTCTATTCTATTCCATTGGTCCTCATGTCTGTTTTTGTGCTAATACCATGCAGTTTTTATTGATATGGCTCTGTTGTACAGTTTGAAATTAAGAATTGTGATATATCCAGCATTGGACTATTTTCTCAGAATTGCTTTGGCTATTTGAGGTCTTTTGTGTTCTATATGAACTTTAGGATTGATTTTTCTATCTCCATGAAGAATGTCATTGGGATTTTCATAGGAATTACATTGAACGTGTGGTTGCATTTGGTAATATGACCATTTACACCATGTTGATTCTGCCAATCCAGGAGCATGGGAGATCTTTCTATCTTCTGATGTCTTCTTCAGTTTCTCTCTTCAGTGATTTGTAGTTTTCATTGAATTTACTCCTATGCATTTATTTTGGTGAGAATTTGTAAATGGGATTGTTTCCCTGATTTCTTCCTCAGTCTGTTCATTTTTCCCATATGATTAGGCTACTGATTTCTGCATATTAATTTTGTATTCTGCTATTTTACCAAAAAAACTTATTATTTCTAATAGTTTTTTGGCTACAGGTTTGCCTGTAGAGCTTTTATGATATTGAGGAACATTCCTTTTATTCCTAGTTTCTTCAGTGCTTTTTTTTCATGAAATGGTGCCAAATTTTATTAAAGGTTTTTTCTGCATCTCTTTAAAAGATCATGTGATTTTAGTCCTTACTTTGTTTATCTGTTCTATTCCATTTATAGGTTTGCACATGATGAACTGTCTTGAATTCCTGGAATCAGACTTACCTAGTCATGGTGTATGATCTTTTTGATGTGTTGGTGAATTTGGTATGCTATACTATTTTGTTGAGGACTTTTCTTTGTGTTTATTGATGAATTGGTCTGTAATTGTCTTTTGTTGTTGTTGTTGCATCTTTGCTGGGTTTTCAACTGAGTGTAATACTGGCTTCACAGAATGAATTTGGTAATGTTTCTTTCCTTTCCATACATGAAAGTTTGAGGAGTATTAGTATCAGTTCTTTAACAGTCTGGTAGAATTCAGCCACTAACCTATCAGGTTCTGAGCTCTTCTTTGAAGGAAGAGTCTTTACTACTGTTTAATCTCTTTGGCTCCTATGGTTCTACTTAGGTGGTGAATATATTTAGCCAATTTTGGTCGGTTAGATGCATCTAGAAATGTATCTATTTCTTCTTGATAAGTTTTCAAAGTTTTCCCTAGTGATTCTCAGGATTTCATGACTATTTGTGGTTATATCCATTTTTCAGTTTTGATTTTATTAATATGCATCTTTTCCCTCCTTCACATTGTCACATTGGCTAAGGGTTTGTCATTCTTGTTAATCTTTTTGAAGAAACAACTTTTTGTTTCCTTGATTCATTGTATACTTATTTTACAGTCTGGATATCATTGATCTCACCCCTGATCTTTATTATTTCTCTCTGTCTGCTGGTTTTGGGTTTGGTTTTTTTCTTGTTTTTCTAGAAGCTTAAGGAGTATCATCAGGTTGCTTATTTGAGATGTCTCTGTTTTTTAATATAGGCACTTGTAGCTATGAACTTTGCCCTTAGCATGGCCTTTGCTGTATCCCACAGATTCTGGTCGGTGGTATTTTCATTTTCGTTAGATTCTAGGAACTTTTTGATTTCTTCTCTGGTTTTTTCAATGACCCACCACTCATTCACCAGTAAGTTGTTCAGTCTCCATGTGTTTGAATACTTTCTGTGTTTTCTTTTGGTGTTGAGTTCTAGTTTTATTCTGTTGTGATCTGATATGATATAGAGGTTATTTCAATTTTCTCAAATTTGTTGAGACATGCTTTGTGTCCTAAAATATGATCTATTTGAGCAAATATTTCTTGAGCTGCTGGAAAGAATGCATTTTAGATTGTGATTGTGTGACATGCTCTGCAGATGTCTGTTATGTCCATTTGGTCTTACGTGTATTAGTTCTGAAGATTCTTTGTTGACTTTTTTTTAAACCTGGATGCCTATATATTGGTGGCAGTGGGATATTCAGGTTTCTATCAGTACTTTTATGTCCATTGGTGTTTTTTTAATGTAGTTGAGTGTCCCTATGTTTGTCATATATGTGTTAAGAATTGTTAATTCCACTTAATGAATTGTTTGTTTAATTAATGTGAAATGACCTTCATTGTCTCTTCTGACTTAGTTTAGATATGAAGTCTACTTTGTCAGATATATGTATAGCTAATTCTGTTTATGGGTCCATTTGCTTGGAAAAGCTTTTTCCACCCTTTGATTCTAAGCCAGTGTTTGTTTTTCTCTGTGAGATGTGTCTCTTATAAACAACATATGGTTGGGTCTTGTTTTAATACCCAATTTGCTATTCTACATCTTTCAAGTGGGGCAATGAGGGTATTAACATTTAGTGTTAGAACTGAGAAATGTGTGGTGTTTCCAGTCATTTTTATTACCCTGTTGTTTACTCTTCCCCTATTCTTTATTTACTAGTGTATTTGGTCGAAAGGGTTTACTCTTTCTTGCATCATCCTATCTGACTCTAATTTAAAATCTGGGTATAGGTATACTTTAAGTTTTTTCTGCAGTGTTGGTTTGGTGGTCATGAATTCCTTTAGTTTTGTCTGTTGTGGACAGTTTTCATTTCACTTTTCTAGGAAGGAAGGCGTTAATGGATAGACTAATCTAGGCTGACAGTTGTTTTCTCAAGGTCTGGAATTTGTCTTTCCATGACCTTCTTGCATTTGTAGTTTATGTTGAGTAATCTGCTGTTATTCTGATGGGTTTGGTGTTACATGTGACCTGTCTTGTTTTTTTGAAGCTTTCAGTATTCTTCCCTTGTTCTGTAAATTCAATGTTTTGATTATTTTATGTCTGGGAGTATTTCTTTTCTGTCCCAGTGGTCTGGTATTCTATAAGCCTTCTGAACCTAGATGTCCCTGTCTTTCTAAGGTTAGGGAAATTTTCAGCTATTATGTTATTAAGTTATCTGTGTCATTAATTTGTATCTCTTATCCTTCATCTATACTCATGATTCGTAGATTTGGTCTTTTCATGGTGTCCCAGACTTCTTGCATGCTCCACTCCTATTTTCTTACCATTGTTTTTCTCAGGGTCTTTGATCTAATTTCCTCTACTTTCTCTTCTTTTTCTGATACTGTATTTTCACATTGTTCAACTGTTTTTACCATACTTTCCATTGAAATTTGTATTTGAGATATTGAACTGTTCATTTCAGATTGCTTTTTTTCAGATTTCTCTATGTTTACTGATTTCCTTTTTCCTATTCTGCATGGTCTTCTTCATTTCATTCATCTGTTTGTTTGAATTCCCTTTGACTCTTTTACTTTTTTATTCATGTCCTCTTTGAGTCCAAACACTAGCTTCCGTGTCTCTTCTTTGAGCTCATTAATCATTCTTACTATTATTTTGGGGAATTCAACGTTTGATATTACTCTTTTTTTGCTGCTGTTTAGATCCTTGGTAGTGGAGTTGGCTTTTTTTTTTTTTTTGCTTTGATTATTTTACTTATAATTTTCCATATTTTCTTTTACACTAGAAAAACTTAGTTCTTAATGACATTAAAATAGTTTTTTTACTTGCTTTATCCTACTATATACACATCAAAGTTTTTTTTTTTTTTCATTTTTCTTTTATTATTCATATGTGCATACAAGGCTTGGTTCATTTCTTCCCCCTGCCCCCACCTCCTCCCTTACCACCCACTCCACCCCCTCCATCCCCCCCTCAATACCCCGCAGAAACTATTTTGCCCTTATCTCTAATTTTGTTGTAGAGAGAGTATAAGCAATAATAGGAAGGAACAAGGGGTTTTGCTGGTTGAGATAAGGATAGCTATACAGGGCATTGACTCACATTGATTTCCTGTGCGTGGGTGTTACCTTCTAGGTTAATTCTTTTTGATCTAACCTTTTCTCTAGTTCCTGGTCCCCTTTTCCTATTGGACTCAGTTGCTTTAAGGTATCTGCTTTAGTTTCTCTGCATTAAGGGCAACAAATGCTAGCTAGTTTTTTAGGTGTCTTACCTATCCTCACCCCTCCCTTGTGTGCTCTCGCTTTTATCATGTGCTCATAGTCCAATCCCCTTGTTGTGTTTGCCCTTGATCTAATGTCCACATATGAGGGAGAACATACGATTTTTGGTCTTTTGGGTCAGGCTAAGTGGAGTTGGCTTTTTGACGGAGAGCTGTTGCCTTGCTGCTTCATGTTTCTGCATTGATAGATATGCATCTGTGGTTGCTTTTGGTTAAGTCTCCATCTGTGCTCCTTGAGTTGGTATTTTATGGAAGAATGTAGCATACTGGGTGGTGGTTGAGCTCTGATATATTTTTTTGTCTCTAGATGTGGGGGGGCTAGTGGCTCAATATTAACCCTTCAGATTCTTATTTTTAAGAAGCTGAGTTCTACCTCCATTCCACTTAGTGCAAGGAGGCTTAGCTACTAAAGCTGTCACAGTTATTTAACTGCAACCTTGACATTACAGTAATCCCTAATGAAGATCAGTTACTGCTACTATTCCAGTATGTATGGCTTTGTATTCAAGCACAGATGAATCTGTCTGGTCCTGGAAGGCCAAAGGTTGTAAGGGTTGTGATGGGATGGAGACTGAATAAATGTTCTAGGCCATAATATGAGGTGACAAGATTATGTAGTAGGAGGTTGTGGTGATTGAGCAAATGTAAGGGCAGATTTGGATAGGTTGAAAAAATCAGGTGGTAATATAATAGGGGAGAGGGGAGAACAATGTAAAAATTGAATAGACAAATATAAATGCCACAGAACTGAAAAAACCAAAATATTAAAAAATAAGAAAATTTGGGAATACCTTCATCTATTGGAAGTATTGGTAGTGATGGAGAATTGTGTGAATGTATACAGAGATAGAGGGGATTGAGAGTAGGGAGTGTTCTTGTGTTGACAGGTGGAAAGTTTACATTGATGAAGGTGGTAGAAAAGGGGAGGAGTAAAATGGTTTAGGGTTGCAAACTTAAAGGTGGTTTACAGGGCTCTGGTATGATGACTACAGTGAGAAGGGAAGAAAGGAAGTATGGTTAAAGAGAAAATTAGGGAGCAGGATTGCAACAATGCTGTTAGAATATACAGGAAAAAAAGGTGCTAGTAAATGAATAAAAGATGTACATTATACTTTCAGCAACAATGGACATAAATTTTATATAAAAAACTGTGAATTTTCTATTGCCCTGGCCCTTCACCCACCCTTCTGTGTCTGTCTTTCAGTCCACTAGATGACAGGCTGAACTGGACACCTGCCTCTGCATTGGTGACCAGAGCTGGAGAGGGGGGAGTTTATAAATCTAAATAGGATCTCTGGAGTTTGTACTGACAGCTTGCCAGCCTCATCCCATTCACATTTGCCATATTCCCCTCTTTCAAGGTCTCTAGAACTTACAGACTGTAGTTATGCACAAGTGCAGAGCTTTGTCCCGATTTTGTCACTGGTGAAGGTCTCTGTTGTGGTTGGAAGTGCAGCTCACTGTGGTAGCACCACTGCACTGTGCCCCATTCCATGTGACCTCTGTGGGCTGCTGCTGTATCCCAGTTAATTTTCCCTGATGAGTACCTGTTCCTTGCAGGCCTTGTTCTCACCACGGGTGATTGGGGATGCTCCAGTGGGAGTCTTTCTGGCAGCAGTTGGGGGCTGCACCTGCTCAATGGGGGCATCACACATACTGAAGGGAGATTTGCAACTGGCTCCAGAGAGGGCTTTTCTTTGGGGTTTGCAGTGCTGTGTGGTTCCTCTTCTGCTCACTGGGTCCCAGACCCCAACAGTTTTCCTTAGCTGATTACCTGCTGGGCACTTTTGTTGTTTAGACACCAACCATGTCCACATGGTTCTTGTGGTAAAGGTTTCAGCTGCACCAGCCCTGGGGGAGCCAGTGCTTGACACCAGTGCTGCTGGAAGTGCAAACCTGTAAACATTCCTCCATGTATTCTGTTCCTTCATTTGATTTAGATTCATGCAGAGTTCTGATTCTCACTGACTGTTGGACCCACAATGCCTCTTCCAGGACCCTGAGTTTCCACATTTGTTCAGGTTTGTAAGAGCTAAATAGTGTAGATTTATCACCAATTCACCATCTTGAATCACAATCTGTCTTGAGAATGGGGTAAGGGGAATTCAGGCAAAAGAAACCTGACAGAATTCTTAATGAAGATGGGTCAGAGTGATCAGAAACCACCTGGGGGATGTTGAAGGTGAGGATTGTGGTCAGATATGGATGGTCATCAGATTACAGGTGGAGTCCTGGGCTTCTTACTAAACAGACTTAGAAAACTCTTTCCTGAAGCTGCATTTTACAAAGAAGTGCACAGGTGGGCCTAGAGGGAGGTTCACCCCTCCTCTAGAATCTGTCACCCCTCCTCCTTCCAGATCAGTTCTGGCATCAACGGGAGAGAAAAGCTCTATTTGTGCCCAATAGAAGTCTAAGCTGTGTTGCTGCTCTACCCCACCTGTGTCACATGTCCTCACACTGGATGCCAGATGCATTCGGGTATCATTGCCCTCCTAGGGAGGGAGAAGACAATCCTATTATTCACATTGCAGTGCAGGCACAAGTATCTTCTCACTGACTTGTGACCCTCTTGCCATTTCTGCTGTCTTTCTTGCTCACTAGTGCTTCTTAGTCTCTGATGCACAGAACTTTTCTGCAAGTTGATGACAAACAAATCAGTTCATACCTAGTAATGCCTCAGTTTATATGTAGCACACTACATTTCTATATGGCAAGTATAGTTTACTGAGTGCCTTCAAATGTATATCCATATTTTATCTCCATTACATTCTGCATGAATATGATGGAGATAAAAAATTGTTTCCTGTGTAAAGTGACAGCTTTGCCATATGACATAAGTCCTTGAATCTGGAACCAAGGTGTCTTGATTTTACTATGGTTACATCTGGTAGTTATTATATTGAGGCAGTTCTTGTGTAGTAATTTGCATTTAAATATGGCAGGTGTTTGATCTTTTTGATATCTTATTGAATTCAATTTGCCAATATTTTATTGAGGGTTTTTGCGTCTATGTTCATTATAGGGATTGGCCTAGAATCGCATTTTTGTGTGTCCCTTGTCTGATTTTCAGATGAGTATAATACTGGCTTCATAGAAGGAGCTTGACAATGTTCCTACCCTTTCTATTTTATGGAAAAGTTTGAGGAGTGTTAGTATTGGTCCTTCTTTAAAGGTGTGTTAGAATTCAGCAGTGAACTCTTGAGGTCCAGGACTTTCCTTATTTGGGAGAATCTTTATTGCTGCTTCAATTTCATTGCTAGTTATAGATCTGTTTAGATGATTTATATTCTCTTTGTTCAATTTTGGATGGTCAACGTGTCTAGAAAACTTTCCATTTCTTCTAAATTTTCCAATTAATTTAAATAAAGGCTTTCTTTTTGTTGTTGTTGTTTTATTACTCATATGTGCATACAAGGCTTGGGTTATTTCTCCCCCCTGCCCCTACCCCCTCCCTTACCACGCACTCCACCCCCTCCCTCTCCCCCCTACACACTCAATACCCGGCAGAAACTATTTTGCCCTTATTTCTAATTTTGTTGAAGAGAGAGTATAAGCAATAATAGGAAGGACAAAGCGTTTTTGCTGGTTGAGATAAGGACAGCTATACAAGGAGCTGACTCACATTAATTTCCTGTGCATGTCCTGTGTGTATGTTACCTTCTAGGTTAATTCTTTTTGATCTAACTTTTCCTCTAGTTCCTGGTCCCCTTTTCCTATTGGCCTCAGTTGCTTTTAAGTTATCTGCTTTAGTTTCTCTGCATTTAGGGCAACAAATGCTAGCTAATTTTTTAGGTGTTAACCCCTAAAGATTCCTGGATTTCCTTGGTGTTTGGTGTAATCTTCCCTTTTTCATTCTAGTTTTATTAATTTGGGTCTTTTCCCCTCTCATTTTAGTCAGATATGATAGTTGTTAATCGATCTTATTTATCTTTTCAAGATCTACCTTTTGCTTTGTTGATTATTTTTTAAAGTTTCTTAAGAAAGCAATGCAAGTCAACTCCCTATATATCTACCCTTATCTCAACTAGCAAAAACCCTTGGTCCTTCCTATTATTGCTTACACTCTGTCTTCAACAAAATTAGAGATAAGGACAAAATAGTTTCTGCCTTTCCCAAGATTGGGGATTTTTCTTTGCTTTTTAAACCAGTGGTTGGAATTTATACAATAGTTATGACTCCACAGTACTCTGAAGGTTTTAAATATTTGAACTTATATTTCCATGGAAGGCTGTCTAATTCACACCATGGCTTTCCTTCACAATTCATTTCAGCATGATTACCACCTGTTGAGGGGGTTTCTCTATTAGAGACTGAAAGAGTAATAGCCTTATCATTACGTTTTAAAGTACGCAAGCATCTTCACAAACTCTTCCTTACTTGGGTTTCACAAAATCCCTAGATATTATAATTCTCACTTTCACAAAATTCAGTCTCAAGAGAGTTAATGGCTGTCCAAGATCCCAAGATATCTACACCCTCAGTCATGAGTCCCAGAGGCAGATATTCATGGAAAGAGTACTGCTCAAACTTTGAGCTAAACTATGTCTTCTAATCCAGTGATATGCAACTGCCACCTGCATGAACTCTGCATGGTGTGGTGACTGCTTGTGTAGTGACTCACAGATATTTGGGACAGCCTGTGGCCTGACACAAGACAGAGATTGAGTTCATGGTGACTAATTAAAGTCTATACAAAAGATCATCCTTCAAAGCTAGTGGCATTGCTTCCCTGGTTGTCCAGCAGGGAGTGCTGCACAACCAGGAGAAAATGTTACTTCCCTTGAGGGAAGCTATGAAAGGGCCCAAACAGGGAGTTGAGGGTGGAAGACAGTGCTGGTGACCCAACAAATATACAATGCAAGGCTATCCAGAATTGTCATGGTGAATCCCCTTGCACAGGGATCTATGCTAATAAAAGTGGAAAAGAACAGAGCTCATACAGATCCTGAGAATTTCAGCAGGAAAAGTCAAAATTGAAGTTGAAATACAGTGGGAAAATGAAGGCAGTACATTTCTAAATCAGTGCCTAACATTTTAATATTTATGCTTGTGTATATAACTATACTGCACTAATAACTCAAAACTTTTAAGTGATTTATCAAAATTCCTTTACACCATAACTAACCTGCACATAAGACACTTTAGAATAGCCTATATTAATTATTCCATCCAAAGTATATTCTAATTTCATGTTAATTGAAAATAATCAACTAATTGTTTAGTGGGCTTTGGGGATTCTTCACTCCTTACTCTCTCATGTCAGCTGTGTCCCTGTGGCTGACTCTGGAGCCACAGAAGGCCTCTGCAGAGAGCATCACATTTGGGTCCATTGCATGTGGTAGCTAGGTAGACAGCACACTTCCTGGGAACCCAATGTACCCCTCTTTGAAGGAAGAGGTCACCTCTGATTCACCTTTATATCCTATATTTATCTCATGCAGATGGGAATGGGTTATATTTCTAAACAATTAACTCAAGTTTAATACAGTTTGGAGGAAACAGGTCAGTAACCCTTGAAGACTTACATGGTCCTAATTATTTTGGGTCACAGAATGACAGGCAAGGAAGTGTAGCTGGGGAGACTGGAAACCATTCATAGCCCTCCTGATATATTTCACAAGTTGTGCATATTATATATATTTACAGTTTAGTTGATTACTTGAGATGAACTCCAAAGAAACACTAGTGTTCAAGCAGTATTACCTAAGCTCTCTTTTTAAACCTTATTTTCTACATGCTTAAAGGGAGAACAGGGATATATGACAGAGAATGACTAAACAGCACTTGGTAGTCAATAATTTAATCAAGATTTAATATATGTTTCATTACTCCTAAAGAGTATTATATAAGCAGGTAAGTATTAATAACCTGTTGGCTGTTCAGGGCTGTAAAATATAAAACATATTTCTCCCACTTGAAGATTTCATGAGCAAATTATAGGAATTATAGCATATTATACCTGTAATCCTTAGATTCCAGCATTAAACAGTTCTAGATACAGTATTGAAATCCACAATAGTATTGTTGTATCACCCAGTTAGAGAGAAAGAAGCAGTTGTACACTGTCATCTCTGTACTAGATAAACTTCATTTGTTTTTATTTAAGCACCAAAGAATTCACTGGGGAAATCTCATTATCCTATCTTACTGAAGAGGAAACTGAAGCTCATAGTTAAAACAACCTGCCCAGCTCAGCAGTCACATGCCAACTTCCTTTGTATTATCTCCTGCCTCCTTCTAAGTCAGTTGGGCAAGGTCAGTGAGTGTGGTAAGGGTATAGTTGGATTAAAGGATTCCACACAGTATTTGACTGGGAGGTGGGAGGCATATAGGTCTGCATCAGTCTGCCTCTTGGAGAGGAAGAGATGGATAACCAAGGTGGTGATTAAAACAGTTGAATGCAAGAAATATTTGCAGTGATGGGGCAGGGAAAGAAAACCTGTAGAGGAGTGAGACATGCAAGGAATCTTTCCACTTCCAGGCTTGGGGGTACCAAAGGAGAGAATTTATGGCTATAACACATTTTAGCTATGTCCAAGGGATTGTTCAAATAGCTGAGGCCAAAGGTAGAGGATCCTCTGCTAAATTGCACCCACATGGTGAGAGAAAGAGCACAGAGAGAGGGAACAAACACTGACCTCTCTCCCTGGCCCTAAAGGGCAGAGGACTTGGGGGTAAGAGTCTGTATGTCAGCCTCAGGGACACAGCAGAGCAGAGAAGATGGAGAATCAATCTGGGGAAATCAATAAGGAATTTCCCTTGTCATCCTATGGCACAGGCTTTGCTGAGGAGGTAGGTACTGCTCATGTTGAGTTCTATGCACATTACCCACCATCCTGCAGGTCCTGACCTGGGAAGTGGTGGGAACCATGTCAGGAGGAGATTGATATTCAATAGTAAGCCAATTTTGTTTCAGACAGGCCAATATCAATGTTATATATTTCTTTTGTGTGCCAGAAAATAAATATCCCATGTGGGTGGAAAGCCAGTGTGAGAACAGACCTGCTGTGGATATTTGTCCATCACCAGGAACAGGCAGAGAAAAAAGAACTACAAGGGCACGTATTAGGTGGCAGTAACAATTTTAGCCCCAGTAATTAGTAACAATAGCTAGCATGTGTCCCAAGATTGTTTATTCCTAACGCTAATGCCTTTATCTGCTGTGCACACATGGGTGCGCTCCACAAAGAGCTTTTACTTAAAATAAAAATTCCTACAGAATAGTTGCAGCATGGAACCAATTGCACCCTGGTTTAGTCAGAAGTAATTTCATCTTTCATGATGGCAGTGTCTTAGCTCACAAAGATCAGGATGACTCCATCCTCACAGTCCCAATTGATCAATAATGAGCAAAGTTGCAAAAGACATTCGGGACTGAAGGACTCAGGAGAGGCAACCATAGTGCAAATCATTTTTCAAAATATTTCTAGACCAAATTATTCTGACCCAAAGAAATGTAAACCAGGATACAATAAAGCCACGTGTACACAGCTCTGGAAACAGCCCAGATGCCCCACAACTGATGAACGGATTTAGAAAATGTGGTGTATATATACACGGTAGGGTATTCTTTGGCCAAAAAAAGCATGAAATTATGTTGTTTTCAGGTAAATGGGTGGAATTGGAGATCATTAAGCCAGAAGGATAAAGGTTGCATGTTTTCCCTCAGATACCAAAGCTAGACCTACAAGATAAATGTGTACATAAATACATATATGATCTTATGTATATACATGTACATATACATAAATGTATATAGAGAGAAAGTGAGGAGGGGGGTGAGAAAGAATATGATTGTAATAGTGGGTCTGATCTAGGTGACCATGGGAAGGTGGAAGAGAAAAAGAGAATGTTAGAGAGTGAACAATAACGAAAACACATTGCAGTTGTGTATGAAGATAGTGCTGAAAGCTATTGAAAGTGGAGAAATATGGTGATAGAGAAAGAATAAGTTAAAAGGAAAGGATAATCTGCTTAAAGTATGATATATGCACATGAAAATACCGAGGTAAAACCCCATTGAGCAATAAATATCCACCTGAGAAAATGAAGGACAGGAAGGTAAAAATAGGTTCTGTCCGGGGGTGGGTACCAGTGGGAAGGGTAGGGTAAATAGAGAGGTTCCGAGCGTGAACATGGTGGATGTACTTTGTATATGTGCATGAAAAGAGAACAATGAAACCTGCCAAAATTGTTCTAAGAAGGGGGAGAATGATGGAAGGAACATATCTAATTAAGACATATTGTAAACGCATATGTAAATGTCACAGTTGATCCCTCCTGAACAATAATATATGCTAATAAACTAAAATATATAAAGGAGGCAGAGGCAGACTGTGCAGTGCGACCTGGTGGGAAGACTTTAAAAAGAGCAACGGTCTTTCTTACTTTAGAAATGACCTGCTTTCAGTCTATTGAAATTGTATTCCTTTCCTAGTAAGTGTTACTATCACTCACAACAAGAAACAAGAATTTTTCTGGAATTCTTAAGGTTGAAAACTCTGTCTTTTCATTTGTATTGATGTACTTATATTTGTCATTGAGAATAATGGTGAAAAGGTAAGTGTGCTGTGCTAATGGTTAACAGAACAGTTTTTTGTTCACCAAGTATCTTCAGTGTCAACCAAAGACTAGTCAGTAGGATTGAACATTTTAAACATACATGCCTGTCAGTGAAAACATTGACGGCATACCCTAATTTATTGTGTTAGTTACAAAGAGTTTATGTATATTGGTATAATACGTATATCTGTAAAAACATACACGTGCAGAATTTTAAAAAGTAAAATAAAAGGTGATCCAAATAGAATTCTAACATCATCCTGGCATTGAAAATAATGAACAAAACACCCCAAGCTCTGTCCTCACAAAGCTTCTGTTTTGCTTTGGAGAGAAAGGTCTTTTGTCGATAGGGATGAGAATCCCAGAGACAATCAAGGGTAAAGACCCAGAGGACCACAAAATGCCTCTTTTTTTTTCTTGCTCCCTGTTTTGGAAAAAAACTTCCAAAGAAAGTTAATATAATTATGTGATCTTGGTGTATAAATAAGCATCTATTCCATATGTTTATAAATATTTATTCTGTGCAGAATAAAACATTTATATGGGATAAAAAATTGTACCTTGTGAGAGTTGGGTAAAGGGTTGCTGTTGAATTTGCTCAGCCTGTCTGACTTCTTCATCCTTTTCAGATGAAACTCTGTTGTAAACATTTTCATTGCACCTTAAAGAGGTCAAAGCAAATATTCCAACCTCCAACACAAAAATACAATTATTGGTTCTAGAAAGCGTTCCCTGATAAGAAAAGGAAGAGGGTGAAGTTGGATTTTTAACTGTGCTTGGCAGCCAGGTGATCTTTATTATGATAATCACCTGGGCCATGGTCTGGAGGCTCTCTCAAGAAGGGCTATGAAGTAGGATTTGACTGTCATCCAAAAGGGGGAGAATGAACAGTGAAGGCCACTGCATCATCTGCCACTGCCCACTTCCTGCAGACTCACTCCCTTTTTGAGGACAAGGTTACTGTGGTTAACCTACAGTTCTATTAACACACACACACATTAATTTGGTGGTGATAGCTGCCAATTAGAGATCAGGTTCCCTTGGATCTGATGGTAGAGAACATAGTCAAGGCAGTTGTGAAAAGTTGTGTGGTCACGTGTTAAGAGAGAGAAATAAACAAGAGGGAAATCCTTGGCCACATATTCTCACTGCAAGCTTTCCTCAGTGCTCTCTATCCCTCATACCCATCTTCTTTTTTCTCTTTGGAGACAAGGTCTCACTATGAAGCCTAGGTTGGCGTCAAGCTCATGACCATCCCGTCCTATCTTCAGCTCAGTGGTTACCTGTGTGCACCTACAGGGCCAGCTCCACCATCTTTTAAGACTAAGCTCTTTCCTTCTTTTTTGAGCATCCATTTCAGTGTATCTGGTCCTACCCTTCACCTAATGTTCTGTGATTCCAGCTCCTTATTGGGCTTCTGGTATTTAGCTTAGTGTTTATCTGGTCTTGCAATAGAGGATGAGTTTCTTGAGGGAAGAGTTTATCTAAAATTTACTTCTGTTTATTCCCCCTAGCCTCTCCCACATTGCCGTGTACATGGCTGTGTATTTGGTCCAGTGAAGAATGGTTGGAAATTGGAGAATGGAGAGAAATCAAAAACAACAAGAAACAGGAATCAAAGTGAGGCCTACAAAGCAAAAGAGTGAAAATTTGTTTTTATGAAGGATGCTTGAGTTTGTTATAGGGTCATCTCTTGTTTGCATGAGTGTGGGTATGTGTGCACACATGCAGTCATTGGATTTCTATTCCGAACAAAGTAATGTAAGTAGTTGATTATTCATGTGTTTTTTTGAGCTAAGTCTCAGTGCTTTCCATTTGAGTGACTTTGTGAATACCATTGGTGAGTATAATGGGCAACCCTAGATTCTACACATTTTTGAAAGATAAAACTAGTTATTTTAAGGCAAGTTACCTGTTCCTAAAACACCATATTAAACATCCAGTGGTAGCCATAGGAATAAACATATACCAAATATCAAACATGGAGAGGGCCTACAGATTTCTGGAAGACCAAAACACTTGCCCCAACTTTGAGTATCTCTGCACACTGGCAAATATAGCTCAACAGTATAACTTCTGTCTGAGTATTTTTTGTTTGGTTTGGGTTTTGGAGACAGGGTCTCACTATGCAACCCAGGCTGGTTTGAACTCATGATCTTCCTCAACCTCCTGAGTGCTGGGATTATAGTCATGAACTACTGCACACAGCTAGTTGCAGTATTTGTTTTCTGCATCACGGTAACTTATACATGTCACATTCTGGGTTTGTAATAATTTTTGTTTCTTTTCAACATGAGTCACATAAAACATTGGGTAATAATAACGTTACTGGAACATAAATGTGAAAGGGGAACAGTTTGTGGGGGAGAATAGATAGGAGAGGGAGGGGAAGAAAAAAGATACTGAGGGGGAATAGGACAAAATATGCTACATGTATATGTTTGAAGACAGCATACTGAAAGTCACCAAACACTGTATAAAAAGGAGGGAGGAGAGAAGAGGAATATAATTTAGGAGGTGAACTTATTCAGAGTATACTATCACATGTATGGAATTACCACAATGAAACTCTCTAGTGTTATTAATGTATACTAATTAATGTATACTGATGCAAATGTAATAACACCATTTAAAATGATTTCTAGTATAATACATTTTATGTGCATAGCAATTTACATATATACGTGTAATATGTGCAAGATATTTTATAATATATAACATATTACGTATATAGTATATACTATACGCAGATATTTCTTTGGGGGTATACTGGGGATTGCCCTCACCTTGTGCTGCTCAGGCAAATGCTCTACACTTGAGCCATTTCCCCAGCCCTTTTTGTTTTAGTTTGTTTTTAGATAGGATCTTGGGCCAGCCTTGGATTACAATCCTCCTACCTCTGCCTCCTCAGTAGCTAGGATTACAGATGTGCAGGACCTTGCCTGGCCCACAATTTGCATTTTTGAGCATGATGTTATCTGATTCTTATATCAACTCCAATAAAAATTTTGGACATTTTATCTTACTCAACACTATTATATTTTGTTCTCCAACTCCAGACTATACCCATTTCTGGCATTTCTCCACATGGACCCATTCTGATAATTCTGGATATGTAGAAAAATAAGTCTTGTTTATGTGTTTAAATAAGTGGAGTAATAATATGAGTAAGTACATCTATATTAGAATCTTGTTTTTCCTTACACTATATATGTATATATATATATATTCTGTATTATGTAGTGTAACAAGTTATTCTGATGATAGGGTCATAATTCTTCCATCCAGGCAGCATATTTACCGATCATTTCTTGGCTCTAATGCCTCCTTTCCAAATCTTTACACATACGTAATTCCCTTGTTGGCTTTTCATGTGTTCCTCCTAGCACATAATAGGGATGGAGTGCTGAGACCCAAGTGACCAAAAGCTTCACCCACAGCTGTCAGGTTGCCCTCCCAGATGAGTTCTCAGTCTATAACTCCACCCATGCAGGAAGACAGGTCGTAACACACCCTCACTAGCCTTGGTACCATCGGTTTCCTGATGGAATGGACTTAAAGTAAGATCTCATTTTATTTTGCATTTCTCTGATTCCTAAGAGATTATAACTCCTCATACAGTTGCAAAGCACTCGAGTTTCCATTTTTACATGTTGCCTGTGCAAACATTTCAAATATTGTATTTTCATCTAATGGGAAACAAGTATGTTTTCATTCATTGCCTATTTAATGTCATTTTGTTGATTTATAAAAGTTTTTTGTATGGTTTAAATATTATTCTCTTACCAGTTTTGGAGCCTGTTACCATCTGATAATTTGTCAATGTTTCTTCATTTTTGCATTCTTGTCTTTCCATGTTAATGTGAAAACAAGTTTAATGGGTGCATTTAGGGAGAACTGACATCTTTGCAGTATCAGAAACATGGTAATGCTCCACTGAATCAGATTTTCCTTTATGTCATTTAAGTGTTTGCTAAAATTTCTTGAAGACCTTATTCATTTGTTAATATGAACTTTTTGTCTGATTATTTCACTACTATTTCATGATAATAAAATTTTACTAAATTTTGATGAACATAATCTTGTATTCATTTTAATATTTTGTTGGGTACTGCTTTTATAACAGAAAATTATTAATTTAATTTTATTTATATTTTTCCATATTCACCCTCCTACACCCTTTACCCATCACATCATCTTTTCACTGATGCCAACCTGCCCTCTCCAAGCACTCCCACCACAGGACCTGTTCTGTTCTCCTGTTCTCCCGATTTTGTATAAGAAAAAAGAAAAACATCACGTTTTTGCGAGTTTGAGATAAAGACAGCTATGCATAGCAGGGAGGTGCCCTGTAATATTTCCATGCATACATGTATTACAGCCCCAAGTGGTTCATCTCCTCTAGTCCTATTCACTCCTCCCTAGTCTCCTTCCTATGGTGGACCCAGAGAGTTTAAGATTTCTATTTTCATTCCTATACAGACAGCACATCCACTATATTCAAGTTTTTACTTTGCTTCCCTTGCCCTATCCCTCTTGTGGGCGACCACCCCTTAGTGTGACCTGTATCCCATAATATTGCTGCATTTCTTTTACATCTATATTCTGCATATGAGAGAAAATTTGTGGTTTTTCATCTTTTGAGCCTGGCTAACTTCATTTAAGATAATGCTCTCCAGTTCCATCCATTTACCTATGAATGACAAAATTTCATTCTTCTTGTGGCTGACTAAAATTCCATTGTGTATAATTATCACATTTTCCTAATCCATTCACCAGTAGTGGGGTATCACCAGAGTTAGTTATCGTGAATAGTGCTGCATCAAATGTGTGTGTGCAGGTGCCTTTGTTGTAAGCAGAATCACATTCCTTTGGGTATATCCCTAGGAAAAGTATTGCTGAATCATATGGCAGACCTATTTTTAGTTTTTTAAGGTGCTTTCATACTGTTTTCCAGAGTGGTTGTACTAGCTTACATTCCCACTAACAGCGTATAAGGGTCCTGTTCACAGGATCCAAGTTATGGATACAACTCAGATGCCCTATAATGGATGATTGGATTAAGAAAAGCCTATTTGGAATTGTCACAATGATTGCCCCCTGTCCCTCTATACATTGAATATATCCTAGTAAAAAATTGAACAAAAAAGAGATCAGACAAGTAATTAGAGAATATCATAGAATTAATTGCACACACACAAGCCCATACATAATAAAGTCAACCAAATGACAAGAATCACCACATGCCCCTCAATACTAACACTGAATGTTAATGGCCTCAACTCTCCATCAAAAGGCATTGTTGTGCAAGATGGATTAAAAAGGAAGATCCAACAGTTTGTTGGTTACAAGAAACCCATTTTATAGCTAGAAACAAATATTGGCTTATGGTGAGAGGGTGGGAAAAAATTTACCTAGCTACAGGCCCCTCAGAACAGGCAGTCATAGCTATACAAATATCAAATAGAGTAGATTTCAAACTGAAATTATTAAGAAAAGACAGAGAAGGTTACTTCATACTAAGAAAAGGAGCAATACATCTTATGGACCCAATGTTGGTGCACCTAACTTCATTAAACATACACTCCTGGTCTTAAAAACACAGATAGACCTGAACACTGGGATAGTGGGAGATTGCAAAACTTCACTATCACCAATAGATAGGCCATCCAGACAAAAAAAAATCAACAAAGAAATTTCAGAATTAAATGACACCATACATCAAATGGACATGACAGACATCCACAGTATTACATCCAGCAACAGCACAATATACATTCTTCTCAGCAGCCCATGCAACTTTCTCCAAAACAGATCATATTTTAGGTCACAAAACATGTTTTAACTAATATAACAAAATTGGAATAACTCCTGCATGCTGTCTGACCACAACAAAAGAAACACTAGAAAATACTCAAATACCTGGAGAGTGAACAGCACATTGCTACATGACCAGTGAGTCATCAAAGAAATCAAGGAGAAAATCAAAAAGTTTCTGAAATTTAATGAAATGAAAATGAATACTCCATGGAACACAGCAAAGGCAGAGCTAAAGGGAAAGTTCATAGCCATGAATGTTGAATGTATATATTGAAAAACACTGACAGATCTAAAATAAACAACCTAACACTGCATCTCAAATTCCTAGGAAAGCAAGAACAAGCTAAATACAAAACCAGTCAAAGAAGAGATATAATAAAATTAAGGGCTGGAATGAATGAAATAGAGACCCCCCCAAAAAATCAAAAATAGAATCTGTGAAACAAAAAGTTGGTTTGTTGAAAAGATAAGTAATTTTAACAAATCTCACTAAAATGAAGAGGGAAAAGACTCAAATTAATAAAATAAGACATGAAAAAGGCAAGATCAATACAAACACTAAGAAAATCCAGGGAATCATCAGTGATTATTTTGAAAACCTATATTTATTTAAATTGGAAAATCCTGAAAAAATGGAAAAATTTCTAGTCACATATGACCATCCAAAATTGAACCAAGGGAATTTACATCACCTAAACAGATCTATTGTAAGCAATGAAACTGAAGCAGAAATAACCAAATAAGGAAAGACCCAGACCTCAAGGATTCACTGCTGAACTCTACCATACCTTTAAAGAAGGACTAATACTAACACTCTTCAAACTTTTCTATGAAATAGAAAGGGAAGGAACAAGGCCAAAATCATTCTATGAAGACAATATTATACTCATCCCAAAACCTGCAAAAACAAGAAAAGAGAATTATAAACCAATCTCTTTAATGAACTTAGATGCAAAAATCCTCAAAACATATTGGCAAGTGAAATTCAACAAAATATGAAAAACCTGATACACTGTGATCAAGTCAGTTGACCCCAGGATGCAGGGATGGTTCAACATACATGAACCATTAGAAGTAATAAAGCATATTAACAGAAATAAAGACAGACCACATAATCAACTCAATAGATGCAGAAAAGCCTTTGACAAAATTTAATATCCTTTCATGATAAAAGCTGTAAAGAAACTAGGGATAGAAGGAATGTATCTCAACATAATAAAGGCTATCTGCAGTAAACTTATAGCCAACATCATACTAAATGGGGAAAAACTGAATCCATTTCCTTCAAAGTCAGGAATGAGACAAGGTGTCCACACTTTCCATACTTCTTAAACATAGCCTTGGAATTCATAGCCAGAGCAATAAGACAGGAAGAACACATAAGTGGAATTCAAGTAGGAAAGAAGTCAATCTGTTCCTACTAGCAGATGACATACCTGTAAAATTATACCAAAGATCTCCTAGACATCACAAATACCTTTAGCAAAGTAGCAGGATACGAAGTCAGTTTACAAAAATCTGCATCCTTTTTTATATACCAACAATGAACAGACTGAAAAAGAATATAGGAAAATAATTCCAATTACATTAGCCCAAAAAAATTAAATTACCTAGGAAGAAACTTAACAAAGGAAGTGAAAGACTTCTATAATGAAAACTATAAACCATTGAGGAAGAAATCAGAGGCTACAGAAGATGGAAATCCATGCTCAATAATTAGCAGATCCCTTATTGTGAAAAGGGCCATATTATCAAAAGCATTCCATATATTCAATTTATTCCCATAAAAATTCTAATGAAATTCATCACAGAGATTTTAAAAAAATCAACCCTATATATAGTTCATTTGGAAGCACAAAAGACAAGTCAAGAAAAACAATGCTGGAGGTATCACAACACTCAGATTCAAAGTACACTACAGAATCATAGCAATAAAGTCTCAAGGTCCTGGCACAAAAACAGACATGAAGACCAGTGGAACAGAATAGATGACCAGAACTTAATCCATGCAGCTATGCCCACCTAATTTTTGACAAAGGCACCAAAAACATATGATGGAGGAAAGACAGCCTCTTCAACAAGTGTTGCTGGGAAAAACTAGATATCTGCACACAGAAACTGAAAATAGATCCACGTCTTTCACCCTGTACAAGTATCAACTCATGGTGGATTAAGGATCTTAGTTTAAGGCCTGAAATTTTGAACCTTGTGCAGGAAAGATTAAGGACTATACTGGATCTTATAACCATAGGCAATAACTTCCTAAATAGAACTCCAGTAGCTCAGCATCTAAAAGAAAGGATTGACAAAAAGGACTACATGAAAATAAAGAGCAAAACCAAAGAAGTGGCACCAGATTGAAGAAGCAGTCCACAAAATTTCCAAAGCCATGCTATGGAAGCAGCTAGATAGCACACAACTGATGAGTGCATAAAGAAAATGTGAGATTTATATATATATACATTAGAATTTTATTTAGCCATAAAGAATGAAATTTTGTCATTTGCAGGTCAATAGAGGGAACTGGAGAATATCATCTTAAGTGAAGTTAGGCAGGTTCAGAAAGCCAAAGGCTGTATGTTTTCTCTCATATGTGGAGTATAGGTCCAATATAGTACAAGGAATATTATATATACTTTAAATATATACAGAGAATGCATCCCAAAGTGGGACTGATAGAGAAGACCAACAGAAGAAGAAAAGAAGGAAAGAAAAGTAGTGAAGAATAATGAAGTACATCACATCTGTATAGGAACAAGGCACAAGAAAAAATGCTGAAAACAGTAGACAGCATAGGTTTGGGGGGAAAAGGGTGAGGAAGTGCAGTGGAGGAGGGGTTACGTTGACTTAAGCACAATGCATGTGCAGGTATAATACCAAGGCAAAAATCCCACTGAACATTGAATAGACACCTCAACAATGAAGGACAAGTATGACAAACAAATCATGATAAGGAAAGGGTACTAACAGGAGAGGGAGGAGAGAAGAAGGAGAGAAGGTGAATATGCAAGAATGAGTGTCAAATTTTTTTTTATTATTGTTGAACTAAGGGTACATTATGACATTTACAATAGGTCTTATAATATATCATAGTTGAATTCACATCCTCCATCATTCTCCTTTATCCTTTCTACCTCATGAACATCGAATTTTTAAACCTGTTGATGTCACTGAAAAAGATGACTAAGGTAGAAAGGGGAAAAATGGAGGGAATGAACCAATTCGGGATGCAACACATATATACATGGAAATGTCATAATGAAACTCTCTGTGTAGATATTTTAAAGATACAAAAAATGTAGAACAGGAAGATAAACAGGTCCTGTACCAGTAGGAGTGTGAAGGACATAAGGAAAGGTGTAGGAGGGTGAATATGGTGGAAATATTAGGCACTCGTGTATGAAGATGGAAGAATGAGATCTGCTAACTATTCTAAGAATAGGGGGTGAGGGGAAAAGGAGAATAATGGAGGGGATGAATATAAATAAGATATATTGTAAGCACTTTTGTAAATGTCTAAATGTACCTCCAGTACAGCAGTCATATCAAAAATAAATTAAATTTTAAAAAGAAGTTAAAACTTGCCCTCATACTTCTACATGGGGTGAAGAGGAATCTAAATTGTCACAAAATAATGACTTACAGATGTAACATAGTAAAACCAAGACATCTTGGTTCCAGATTCCAGGACTTATGTGACATGGTGAAGTTGTCACTTTACACAGGAAACAATTTCTTGGCTAGCTCTTCATTGTACCATACTCACACAGAATGTGATGGAGATAAAATATAGACATATATTTGAAGGCACTCGATAAACTACACATGCCATAAATAAATGCAATGTGCAAGACATAAACTGAAGCTTCACTAGGCCTAAAATGATTAGGATGTCATCAAGTTGCAGAAAAGTCTCACATCCTGAACAAGCTTGTCCTAGAAACCTAACTGAAGGTGACAGGAGATGTAGGAAAGACAACAGACAGCAGACAAAACATACATAAAACTGGGGCCAGGTAAGCTTGTGTGCTCAGATGGAGACACACCCAGCCTCCTCCACCTCTAGTGAGTTTATTATATACAGTCACAACATGAGGCAGGAAGACATTTGTAGGGGAGGGGGCGTGACACCGTGATCCACGGGAACAGGAGGAACCCGTGACTTCTTTTCTTCAAAAGTAAACATTAAAGGAAAAAACAACTGTACTGCATCTTGCCCACTTCTGCAGCTGAGGCTGTGCCAATCAAGCATTCAATTGTACTGGGCATAACTGTACTTGCTCCATTTTGTGGTTTGAGGCTATGCCAAACTCAAACATGCAGCTTATCAATACACCTGTTGTCTCCCCACAACCCTTATCTGCAGTGAAATCATGATACCTAGTCTTAGGAGACTGATCTGGAGTTTGTATAGTATGTTTTAAGAGACACTCAGAACTGATTAAATTCCTACTTGATTTTGGGAAAAGAGGTGATTGAAATAAATACTTCTCCAAGTTTGCCACAACGTCTTCACTATGCAATATAGTCATACTTCCTATTTCCCTGGGGCTTTTCGTATGAGTGTGTGTATGTGTGTGTGTGTGTGTGTGTGTGTGTGTCTGTGTGTCTGTGTGTGTGTGGTGTCTGCTGAGACAAACTCCTTTAGGCACAAGACAACAATTATCATAACTCTAAATGCAGGACGACAAAGTTTTTGACTAGTTTGTGTGTGTGTGTGTGTGTGTGTGGTATTGGGGCTTGTACTCAGGACTTCATGCTTGCAGAGGAAGCTCTGTACAGCTTGGGCCACACTTCCAGTCCACTTTTTATTTGTTTTTCATGCCAGGTTACATATCACATATTAGACAAAACTTTATTCTTTAAGATTTTGATTTCAAGTAGGGGCATATATCAGAAGTAAACGGACTACTTGAAGAAATACTTATAACTGTTTTATGGGAAGGAATGTTTTGTGTTATTCCTCTTATGTTTAATAAGTAATACAATCCATAGCACTGTGTAGTTAAATGTCTTCATCTCATTTTTGTCCACAACCCTTAGGACCCATACTATCAATATGTTTCCACTGACATTGTCAGTACACTTCTGGTAATGTTTATGTAAACAAGCACTTACACAAATACTAAGACATCTCTTCATGCAAATGGTAGTATACTCTCTGCTGTTCTGTATGCTGTCTTTCTAACAATATAAAAGTGAGGATTAAAGATCTTTCCATGTGATTTCATTTCTTCCATTCTATAACTAGAACAAGTTATCATCCAATCTTCTGTTGATAAACATTGGAGTGTTTTCTTTTCTTTGAATATTAATTTTCTCATTGCTGTTACAAGTGATGTTGCTATCAAATAAGCATATGTTTCCAATGTGTGGGAGACATTTTACAAGTTAGTAGAACTAGAATTGCAAAATTAAAAGTGTGTTGTACAATTGCAAAACTTGTACAGTGGGAATCCTGTCTTTACAATTTTCATTTAGTTGTGACACCTTTGTTCGTGATCAACTTAGCTAAACTGGAAATGGATTTCCTAGGAGTCCCTTTCCTGTATGGCTCCAGTTTAGGGATGACCATAAAAGAAATTTGCACAAGATTTGAAAGGCAGAAGAGGAGCTCAGTGTGGTGCTTCAGCCATGGTAGCAGGTCCTAAACAGTATCTAAACATTGACTAGTTGACTCGCCTTTTTGGTGTGGATAGACATTGAGGCCCATTACAGTTCTAGTTCCTCTAAATGCTGCTACTGTCTTGCTTTGCATTATGGTTACTGGGTCAGCCATGTATGCTTCTCCATGGCAATGAATATCAGCTTTATCTGAAGGTCGCAGATGGTGAAAAGACATGGGCTCTTTCCTCTTCCCAAGTCACATCCAATTTCCTTTCTGACTGCCAGATTGAACCAACCATTGTGCCTTCACCAAGACTCAGAGGCAGCAGACTTGCACAGCCTTTTTTCAACTCCCACAGCCTCTTGAGTCTATTTCCCATAGAAATGCTTTTCTATGTCACAGGGGTTTTTCTTCACTGATTGAATCCAAACTGATAAAGTAAACCTCAAAACATTTTTGCCAACTTACAAGGAAATCTCAGTATATGATTCCTTGTTTATTTTTAAGTTTGTGGTACAGGGGTTTGAACACGGGACCTCACGCTTGCTAGGCAAGCATTCTATCACTTGAGCCACTCTGCTAGCCCCTTACTTTTATTTTTAAAAAATGTTCTGATACAGTTTTGATTTGTTTTTTCTGCACTGCGGTAAGAGAATATCTGTATGTTTGTTTAAAAGTCTTTTAAATTTTTTCTTCTGACTGTTCATGTCCTTGGCTTAATTTTTCCAATGGATTTGTGATTTTTTTCCCCTTTTCTTTTTATTGGGACTGGGGTTTGAACTCAGCTTCACATTTCCAAAACAGGTACTCTACAGCTTTGATTATTTGCTGGTTATTTATTTGTTTATTTTTTTGGTGGGACTGGGATTTGAACTCAGGGCTTTGTGCTTACAAATCAGGCACTCTACCACTTGAGCTACATATTCAGTCAGTCTGGTGACTTTGGAGATGGAGCTCATGAACTATTTGTCAAGACTGGGCTCAAACTACAATCCTCCCAATCTCTGCCTCCCAAGTAGATAGGATTACAGGTATGAGCCATTGCCACCCAGCTTGTCATCTTTTTTCTTCTTGATTTCTAAGAGCTTTTTTTTATAGTTGGGAAATTACCCTTTGTCTATAAATTTTGATAATGCAGCTTCTATAATAGATGAACCCACACAGTGTGTTTACTTACCAAGATTAAATCCCACTATTGATTGACTGCATTCCTCCAAGCAAAAGTCTAGCATCCACAACTCTTCCTATTTTTGTAACACTGCCATTTTCAAACACTCTAAACATTTTCATGTCTATTTGCACTAACCTGCCAATGGGGGAAGTGTTTGAAGGATCAATAGTGATTAAAAACACACACTTAGTAAACGAAGGAGAGAAGGGAACTTCTTAAGGCCAAAGTTCAATTTTGAAGAACCAAAAAGTAACATCATTCCCAATGATGAAAGACTGAAAGACTTTTATCTAAAATTAAGGATATCAGACTGGTGGAGTGGCTCAAGTGGTAGAGTGCCTGCCTAGCAAGCATGAGGCTGTGACTGAAATGCCAGTATCATCACAAGTAAATAAATAATGAATAAATAACATTAAGGATGCCCGATCTCACCATTTTCACTCACCGTAACATTGGGAGTTCTGGCAAAAGCAATGAGGCAAGAAAAAAAGGCATTCAAATTCAAAGTGAAGCAATCAAATTATATCACTCACAGATGATATTTGTTTATTCTAACATTAACAGCTAATTTCAGCAAAGTTTCAATATACAAAGTGAACACACAAAATGGGTTGTGTTTCTATACACTAACAATAAATCATCCAAAAAGGAAATTAAGAAAACAATTCCATGTATCACAACATCACAAAGAATAAAATACTTAGGAGTAACCGAGGCAGTAAAAGATTTATAGCATGAAAATGAAAACTATTGCTGTTGTTAAAGACATAAAATGGGAAGGCATCCTGTGTTCACAGACGTTCATATCTTTAGTGTTAAGATAACAGCCCTCCTCAGTGCTATCTACAGATTCCGTGTCCTAGTATCAAATCCCAATGATGCTATTTGCAGAAAACTCCATTCTATTCTGAAAAGTAAACTGAAAATGGTAATTACAATTTCTTATTCTGCTAAACTATTGCTTCTTATGCTGTAATGTATATACACATCTCACAATTTTATTAAAATAGTTTCTGACTCCATAGGGGTGGGAACCCCAAAATCTTTTCTGTCAAGCTCCTGAATGATACCTCAGATGCACTATGATCACCTACAAACTTGATAGATCTCATGAGGGGAAATACACATGTAGCCCCATTTATGTCCCACTATAGCTGTACTTTGAAAATGGAGAGAGTCCTCCAATGGTCTGGTGTTAGAGGCTTGGTCCCTGGTGGTGACATTGGAAGCTTCTGTGGGCTTTTAAGAGGCAGGACTTAGTGAGAGATCCTTAGGTCATTGGGGCTGTGCTCTTAAAGGGGTTCGTGGGACCCCAGCCTCCCAAGAGGTGAGTACTTTGCTTCTGCCCTTGCCTTGCAGTTCTTTCACCAATGGTACCAAGGCATGGAACTACCCGATCTTGGACTAAAACCTTCAGAAGTGTGAAATGAATAAGCTTTTTCTTTTTAAAAGTTAGTAGTCTCTGGCATTTTTTGTACTAATGGAAAACTGACAGATATAGCAATCTGCACATCCCTTTGTGTATCTCCTGCCTTTCCTGTCCTCCTTCCATCAGCTACTGTCATGCTAGCTGGCCAACTGGGCATAACCTCATGCTGTTAGTCATACTCCCTAAGCATGCTTCTTTCTCAGGCCTTCCTACTGTGTTCTCTGCCTGGATTACTCCATTTCTACCCCATGGGGCATGACTTTCCCCTACTTGCTGCACAATGTCACCTTATTGAGAGATGCTTTCTCTGACCATAACATATAAAATTAAACTCACATCTTCCAACAACTGATGACACCTATTGTTTATGAAATAAGGTTTTGTATGGTTTCCTGACTGTGCTGCCTATAGACTTCCAGGTTTCCCAGTATGGTTTTCACCGGTATGTGGCCAGTGCCTAGCACACTAACCAGCACATAGCATACACTCAGTACTTACTGAACCGATCAAGTAGGAAATCATTTCTTTAAATTAAAACTTAAAAGTTCAAAGTCAGAATCCAGTTATATAAAAGATAGATGAAATTCTAAGATTTTTTAACTTGACATATTTATTGATAATGCAGACAAAAATAGGGACAGTTCTCCAAATGATGTGTTTATTTGGTCAATTATAATTCTGTCATGAAAATGCATATAACCTGAGTGATCATACCTGCAAGGTTGACCTGAGTGCACTACACATTCAGGGACAATCAAGGTCATATAATTCGGGCCTGGTTCATGGATTTTGCTGATTATGTTGTGTTGTCTCACTCAGCCCATTATTTTAGATCTCTTGGTTAAAAAAAAAAAGTTCATTCAAATGTCCTCAATTAAGGATACAAGGAAATACAGGCTCTTTCGGGGAAGTATGAAACTGGGAACAATAGCAACATTTTATCTCCTGGAAACTGGCAGCCCCAGAAATATCAGCATGAGACTTTTTGAATCTTAATGTTAATATTGAAGCAAAAACAGGATTGATCACTTTCAGTGTTCTCTTTACAGACTCACTTTCTCTGCCACTATTTCTGTAACTTATTGCTTCTGCCAATTCATGGGATATTTTTCCTTGTAATCTCCTAGTGGGTATGCCTGATGGCCTCTCTGCCCTTTTTAAGTTATGAACATGTAGCTTCAGCTCTCTATTTGATAGCTCTTTACAGTGACCTGTCTCATAATGTCCAGTAATTGTTTCCTTCTTGTATGTCCTGCTGGAGTGTGAGTCTCTCAGATCCAGGTCTGTGACCTTGCAGTGTAGACCTCAAGTCATGATCACTAAATGAGCAAGTTTTAACTGTTTTGAAGTAGTGGGCAAAGTCTGCATACTATCGAACCCCCGAGAATAAGGAGGGAGTGTGCAGGGATTCTTCTTTTTTGAAGGAAATGTGCAGATCATTAAAGAGGTTGCCCTCCTTAGGAAACTGGCCCTTTTTGGAAAATGCACGCTGTTGGACAAAGGACCAGCCCCAGCATCTTTCCCAAAACTTATTCTCCATAAAGATTCCTTGTGAGATGCTATCAAGTGCCCTGTGAGCAAAGTGTTCCTGGTTGGGGAAGTTTGTGAAACACTGGCTTAGAAAGGAAAATAATTTCCTTTATTGTAGTGGATTCCAAATGTGGTCTGCCTACCGGTTGGTATCTGAGACCACCTCATGATGTATGTAGGGTCGTTATTATTTTCACTTAATGCCAAGATGCTGGAGGTTTTTCATCATGAGGACATGTCCACTGATGTTGCAAAGGCAAAGGGGGGTAAGTTTAGAACAAATCAGATATATGTCCCAGGCTGGCCTCAAACTGGACATCCTTGTGCCTCAACCTCCTGAGTGCTGGGATCACAGGTGTGAGCCACCATAACCAGCTCTCAGTTTCTTTTTTACAAGCAGTAAAAATAGCTGGTTGCCAGTGGCTCAGGTGGCCGGTGGTTCATATCCATAATCCTAGCTACTTGGGATGTAGAGATCAAAATGATCTGGGTAAAAGCCTGCTCTGGGAAAATATTTGGCAAGACCCCTATCTCAAAAATACCCAAAACAAAGCAGAGCTCATGGAGTGGCTCAGATGGTATGGACCTGGTTAGCAAGGATGATGCCCTGAGTTCAAACCCAAGTATCACAAGAAAAAAAAGGAAAAATGACATGTCTTTTAATATTCTGTGTAATATAGTGTGATTTGCATTTTTATCACAATAAAATGATTAATGTGAGAGAAAGCACTGTGTGAGTGTGTGAATTAACCAATTGTTGATGAACCACCATTTATTGTTCAAAGGAAGCATTAACAGACAAACTGTTTTTATACAACTTGGATACCTGGAAAACATTTTCTCAAAAATCAAAATGGCAGCCAGGTGCTGGTGGTTCATGCTTGTAATCTTAGTTGGAGGACTGAGATTGGGAGGATCACAGTTGGAGGACATCTTGGGCAAATACTTCACAAGACTCCCATCTCCAAATTCACCAGAGCCAAATGGATGGGAGGCATGGCTCATGTGACAGAGTGCTTGCTGTGCAAGCAGGAAGCCCTGAGTTCAAACTCTAGTTGCAGAAAACAAACAAAAAAAAAGATAAGTGCTGCAAAATGGCTCAGTTGGTAGAGTGCCTACCAAGTAGGCATGAGGCAGTTAGTTCAAACCCCGTACTGCAAAAAATAGAAAGAAAGACAATAGTAAACTATCATTTGAAAGAAAACAACATTTTTTATTAGCAATGAGAAAGTTCAAGATTTCAAGACGAAATTAGAATTTTGGGCCAGACATGGTGGCATAAATCTGTAATCCCAGCACTCAGGAAGCTGAAACAGGAAGACCAGGAGGTTGATGCCACCCTGGGCTACCTAGTGAGGGCAAGTCCAGCCTGGACTGCAGAGCAAACCTTGTATCCATCAGTCAATCAACAGAAAACTATGTACATATGGTATCTCTCTCAAAATATCTTTTCCTGCAGGACTCGTGTTTTGAATTTAAGGCTTTGCAATTACAAAGCAGGTGGTCTACCACTTGAGCCACACCTCCACGCCTTTCAAAATGTCTTATTGTAATATAGTCATCTCTGTTCTTGTAATGATGATAGGATGTCTATGTGACAAGATGGTTGGGTGATATTGGAACCGTGATGGGGCATTAGGCTACTTCAGAAGCATTGCTTGCACATAAGCACTGTGTTACTGCCCACTGATAACTGAGATGGCTACTAAGTGACTAATGGGCAAGTAGCATGTACAGCATGGATGTGCTAGACAGAGGGATGATGCATGTCCTAGGTGGGACAAAATGGGAGCCCAGGATGTTTCACCATGCCACTCAGAGCCCTGTAATATAAAACTTATGAATTGATCCAGGAATGGGTTTCTCACACCTGTAATCCTAGCCGTTCAGGAGGCAGATATCAGGGGGATCTGGGTACAAGGCCAGCCATGCAAATAATTTGAGAGAACCTATCTGAAAAATATGCAACAAAACAGGACTGTTGGAGTGGCTGAAGTGGCAGAGTGCCTGCCTAGCATGCATGAAGCCCTAAACCACCACCAAAAAAAAAGAAAGAAAGAAAAGAAAAAACAACCTTATGAATTGGTTCTTTCTGGAATTTTCCATTTAATATATTTGGACCATAGTTAGTTGTAGATTGCTGAAACCTGAGAAAGCAAGACCTCAGATAAGAGGGAACTACTTTCTGGCTTTTTGATATTGTATAATGATATTTGTAATCATTATGTTTACACATAACTAATATACTCTAAGCTCATGGATAATATAACAAAATAATGCAGGAATGAACTATCCACCGAATGAGGTCTGACATAAGCAGAGGACACTACTGTATCAAAGTGTAAAAATTTAATTGCTATGACTCAGACCTTGGGTCTGTGCTTTTTACCCCAGGAAGCCTTAGACTGCAATCCTCTTACCCATGTCTCCTATGTAGTTGGAATTGCAGGCACACACCTCTATGCACATGATGCTAATAATTGTTTATATTAAAATTTGCATCTTCAGTTGGATTTTGGTGGCTCACACTTGTAATCCTAGCTACTTGGGACACAAGGTTGGAACAATTGCAGTTCAAAGCCAGCCCAGACCCCATCTCCAAAATAACACAGCAGAATGGACTAGAGTTATGGCTCAAGCACTACACTGCTTACTTTGCAAGTGCGAAGCCCTGAGTTCAAACCCAGTCTCACCCCGCAAAATTTACAGCTTTGAATAAAACAAGTTACCAGAAAACCTCAAGATACTGTGAAAAACCTGCAGGTTAAGCAGTAAAGTAACACAGACCACTGCCAAGGAACTTTGGGTCTAATGTAAGACAGATGTAATGAATATATCAGGAGGAAAATGGAAATTCAGTGGTGGACATTGTTGGAGAGAGGGTGAAGGATGCCTTCCATGGGAAGCTCTGTCCCTACCTCTTTGCTGGCAGGAAGAGCATAGCAATCCAAAGAGATCAGAGCAAGATGAGAGGGAAGACAGAAGTAATGCCACCCAGGGGCAGTGTCATGACAGCATTCATACCCTGGCTTAGGGTTCTCTTAGTGCATTTCCTGTTCCTACAACTGAATACCACAGAGTGGGTAATTCGTGAAAAAAGAAAGCAATTTCTTACAGTTCCAGAGTCTGGGAAGTCCAAAGTCAAGTGGCCACATCTACTGAGAGCCTTCTGCAGAGATCCAAGGTGCCACAAGGCAGCCAGAGCCAGCTTGCTTTTGTACAAAAAACACTCCATGTTAACCTATTAACCAATAAATGCATTGATCCATCCATGAGGATAAAACACTTACGGTCCAGTCACCCTTTAAAGGTTTCACCTTGTCCAGCCGGATGCTGGACTCCTGGTGTGTGGTAGTGTCTTGACCTTATGGACGACATTGAGCCCACCAGGCTTCTGATTTGACGCCTCGCTGGTAAGACTGGCGTCATGGGAAGGGACACTGGCAGGCAAGCCAGTGTCACCTGAAGATGTTGGTGCAGGAGCGCGGTCTTGGGGCGCATCCTCGGCTGAGTTATCACCCCCCAGAGGCGGTTGTCTTCCGGGTCACTGCTTTTTTTTTTCATTGTTTCTTCTTTGGGGTAAGGGAACACCAGAACTATACTTTGCTGGAAGTCCCTAAGCATTTTCTTGGCCGCAGCCGACTTTCTCTGCTTTATTTCTTCAGGAATAAAGGGAAGGTGTGGGGATCACATCCCAAGGATCCCTAAAATCACCGCAGTTGACCTCAGCTATGAGCACGAACTGCCTTGGTCAGCAACAGGCTGTGGTGTGAGCCAGAAGAGGTGTTTCCAGGGCATTAGTAGGGCCATGGAATGTGGGCGTGGTCGAAAGTCTTTCACCCCATTGGTTGGTGAGAAAGAAGAAGGAGAAAAGGGGTGGGGCAAACTCCCTCCAGGCAGGAGGAATGGATGGAGTCATAATGGAGCTGCACAGTTCGGACCCCAATCCAACCCCTACCCACCTTGGGGAGCACTGGGGGAGGGGCCTTAGTGAGGGGTGGAGGGGGGTGGAGGGAGGTTGGGAGTGGCTTTGTTTGGGCAAGTGAACATGTGCGTACATTGTCATTTTAGAAATCATCTACAGGGTATCTAAACCGACAGACAGACCCTATTCAACAACCCTTCACCACCCCCCCACACCCCCACGTGCCCCTATCCTAGGATCCCTAATCCTGGTAATTTGTGTAACCCTTCCCAACTGGATACAGACCCAGTCTCCTACTTCCTCTGCACCATTTGGTTCACTATTCCTTTCAGAACAGCTCTCGGCCCAACCAGCCTTTCTTTACTGGATTATTCCCGTGAATTGAACCAGGATTGAACTAAAGTCACCATGGGGCCTTCTGATCCCTAGTGCCTAGGTCTGTGCCCCTCCCCACCAACCCTGCATTCCAGCAGCCTCCCAGCCACCTCAGTACTCTTCAAGATCTTCCTCTAGCTGACCTGTTGTTGTAAGGAACTACAGGTCATCTCTGCATCCCCCCCTCCCCCTTCCCTTCCTCTTGCCACCATCTTTGAAAGTGTTGTCAGATCCTGGAGCTCCTTCCTTCCCAGATGCCTTACCCTTCTCCTTCTCAGGCACCTCCTGCTGAATGCTCTCCCTCCTTCATCTCTAGTTTTACTAATTCAGGTCTTCTCCCTCTTTCTTTTGGTTAGTTTGACTAAGGGTTTGTCAATCTTGTTGGTCCGCTCAAAGAAAAGGATTCACTGATTCTTTGTATTTTCTCGTAGTCTTCATTTCATTAATTTTGACCATGACTTTTATTATTTCTTCCCCCATGAACTGTGTTTAGCTTGTTCAAATTTAGCCAAGTTGCTCAGTTTCATTAATTGGGTTGTTTGTTTTCTAATTTTTTGTTGTTGTTGTTGGAGTACTTGGGTGTGAACTTACAGCCTCATGTTTCTAGGCCCTACCACTTGACCCACTCCACCAGCCCATTTTTGTGTTGGATATGTTTAAGATAGGGTCTCAAACTATTTGCCCTTGTCCACCTTCCTCCTTGCTCTTCCTCATCTCTGCTTCCTGAGTAGCTAGGATTACAGATGAAGGCTACACCAGTTTCCACAATGATGATATTACAATGTTTGTGCTTCAGGGATTGTTTTAAACATAAATCTCTGTGATTGCAAACTAGAGAATCAAATGAACTACTTGAAGGGAGAACCATTAGAAGAAAATTTAGGCAAGTTCCCATAAACAGACACACACCTACCCATGTCTGTGGCCAACAATTCCTCCTTCCTGCTGCTGCCATAGATGATTGGTCTCTTACGGAAGCTCAGCCTTCCCGCTTGTGCACTGGGTTCCATCCTTTGTTGCCTTCAAGGACATGGCATCAACAAATCTCTGTTCTTTATTCCTTTATCAGCAATTTTCCCTTCCTACTGGATCACCGTCATCAGCATAAAAGCATATTGTTATCATAAAGAAAATCTCTTGTTTGATCTGTTCCCCTCCCACCACTGCCTCATTTCTCTCTACTCCACGTTGCATTAAAACTTCATGGCCTTGGTCTGGCAGTGTGGCTCAAGGGTAGGGAGCCTGCCTGGAAGAGAGAGGCCCTGAGTTCAAACCCCATTACTGTCATAAAACAGAAAGAAATAAGAACAGAATACTTCACAATCTTGGAAAGTTTTCCTCTCATTCTTTCTTGCACAGGACCTCTCTCGTCAAGGTGACCAATTGCCGCAGTCCAGCTGCAGTGGGGGCTCCAACTCTGGTCTTAGGTGCTCCAGCAGCGAATAACGACACAAACTCAGGTTGTGCCACACAGCAATGGCGTAGTTTATTTTCTGAAAAGTGTATTTAAGCAGTGCAGAAAAGCAGGAAGGAGTACATGGCAGTCCCCAGGTTTCCCTTGATCTCTGTACTAGGATTGGCTGTCACATTGCCTAAGTGTAGAACATCATGTTCTCGGGACCAGGTTTTCCCAGTCCCATGCAGAGAGAGAACAGTGGAGTTCAGCAGCTGTCCGTTTGGACGGTTGCAATCTCTCTTAGGGATGTTGCACAAAAGCTACAGTGACTCCACTCCTTTCCAAGAGGCTTTGGGGGTCTTGAGGGTTTCCCACAACCAATGACTTTCACAGTGTGTTGCTGTGTCTACTAGGGACCCTAGTATTCATTTGACTTAACCTTCTGCTCCATTTGATACAGCCTGTTATTTCTTCATCTGAAACTCAGTCATTTTTGGGCTTCCAGGATTTCCTCTGACTAATGATTTTTTTCACCATCTTCTATTTCTGGGTCCTTCTCAAAATTAAATAATACTAATTAATTAAATAGTATTAAAGCCAACCTTTAATATCAGCATATCTGGAACTCAGCCTCTTCTGTCCACCAATTACCCTCCCTTTTCCACTGGATCTTATAAAACACAACAGCTTTCAAAATGCCATCTACATGCTGGAAAATACATACACTCATTCCTACCTTATTTTATTCCCCTTCTTTTTATTGTGCTTCTCAGACACTGTTTTTTGTTTATTTTTGTTTTTAGAGAGTGAAGATTGTGCCACCTCTACATCCTGCAAGCTACGACAGCCAGTTCTTCCCAATGTCTTTTTGTTTTGTGTCTCTATGTCACGTTTCAGTAATTCTCACAATATTGCAAACTGTTTCATTATTGTTGTTTCTATTATGGCAATCTGTCATGGGTAACCTTTGCTGTTACTACTGTAATAATTCCTTTGGGACTCCGAAACCATGCCCCCACAATAAATGCTGTGTGCCTTCTGACTACTCCACCACTAGCTGTTTCCCCATCACTCTCCCTCTCCCCGGGTTTCTCTATTCACTGAGACAACAATTTTGAAATTAGACCCATCAATAACCGTGTATGTGTTAAGTACAATAAGAATAGCACAAGGAGCTGAGTGGCTCATATGGTAGAGCACCTGCTGTGTAAGTGTGAGGTCCTCAATTCAAACACCAGCTCCACTAAAGAAAGAGAACAGCTTGTCTTTCAACTTCAATCAAAATGTAGAAATGATGGTTAGTGCCATAGGATGCCTACACTACTTCAGAGCTCTGCAAGAGGATGGCCAGAAAGGTCTGGAACCTTGACATTGCATCTCTGGAATCATGAGCCAAAAAAAAAAAACCTTTCCTTTTCTTTATTAAGGTCCTTTCTTATGGTAATGAAAAAGTAATAAATGCATTACCTTTGCAATACCTACATACGAATGTAAAGGAAATGATTACTTACATTATTACAAAAATAAGGAAGCTGGGTGACCGGTACCTGGAATTCTACTTACTCAGGCAAAGATCATGAGGATCTCAGTTTGAAGCCAGCTCTGGGTGAATAGATTATGAGATCCTATCTCAAAAAAACCCATCAAAAAAAGAGCTGGTGGAGTGGCTCAAGGGGTAGAGTGTCTGGCTAGCAAGTGTGAAGCCCTGAATTCAAACCCTAGAATTGGCAGAGAAACACTGTACATTCTTGTCAGTGGTGCATGGTACTAATTTTTCAATGGGCTTATATTCTCATCAACACCTTGTAGTGAATGTTTCTGTTCTGTTTTCCACTACTTCAATGCTTTTTTAAGAATATATTATCATGTTGTTTTGTTTGTCTATTTGGCTGGTACTGAGGTTTAATCTTAAGGCCTCAAGTTGGCTAGGCAGGCACTCCACCATTACAGCCACTTCTCTAGTCCTCTTTTTGTGTTGGTTATTTTCTTGTTACTGGCAAAATATATTTTTAAAAACTTGAGAATCAGTGGCAAAGAAACAATACAGCTAGGAGACAATGGCGCGTGCCTGTAATCCAAAGTATTGGAGAAGCAGAGATGAGGGAGATCAAGGCTCAAAGCCAGCTCAGGTAAATAGTTGGAGAGACCTATTTCAAAAACCCAACACAAATAAGGGCTGTCAGAGTGCAATGGCTCAAGTAGTAGAGCGCCTTCCTAGCAAGCATGGGGCCCTGAGTTCAAGCCCTGATACCAGGGCTAAATGTGTTTACATTTAGTGGTGTTAGAGATATAGATACACACACACACACACACACACACACACACACACACAGTCTACATACAAGTCTGTTATTAGAAATATGATATTTATGGAAATTAGCATTTGTTAAGTTTCCAATTTACTGCCAAAGATGATCAAATAGGATTCGTTTGTTTAGGAATACAAGGCTGGCTTATTATTTAAATCAATTACCAGATTAAACAAATTAAATCTAAAAAAACAAAAATCATATCATCTCAATAGAAAAAGGAATGGAATTGGAGAAAATCCAACATTTTTCATTAAAAATTCACATCAGGGCTCGAGGAGTGCCTCAAAAGTTTAGCTTCTGCTGAGGAAGCATGAACCTCTATGTTCAACGCCCAGTTCCACCAAAGACAAAAAGAAAAACAAAAGAAAGCAAAATCTCACAACAAAATAGACATAGAAGTAATTCCCTAACCTGATCAAGGCATCTATGAAAAAGTATAACATATGTAATAATAAAAGACTGATGGTTTTGCTGTAATGTTAGGAATAAGATCAACTTTCACTGCTTCAACTTAGGGTTGTATTGGAATTTCTAGACAGTCCAAAAGGGAAGAAAAGGAAATAAAATATACCCTTAGGAAGGTAATTAATAGAACTTGATTTTCATGTAATATTAGTGTAATAAATTTGATAAAATCTGTAAAAGGCTAAACAAAAATTAGTTTAGCTTTGTTCCACAATGTAATATTTGAGTTATTTGTTTTTTGGTGGGTTTGGGGTTTGAATTCAGGGCTTCATGCTTGCAAAGCAGGCACTCTACCACTTGACGCACACTACCAGTTCATTTCACTTTGTTTTTTTTTTTTTTTTTTGGAAGCTGGGGTCTTATGAACTATTTGCCCGGGGTGACTTCAAACCTCCATCCTCCTGATTGCAGCCTTCCAAGTAACCAGGATTACAGGCATGACTCATTGGTATCCAGTTCACAATATAATATCAATAAACAAAATCTGTTGTATTTCTACACACTGGCAAAAATTCAAAATTGAAATAAAAAATAATATCCCTTACAAGAAAAAAAGAAAACACTTCAGTATCGAACTGATAAAGATGTGAAAGCTTCCAGATCAAAAACTGCAAAACAATATTGAGGAAATATAATTAGTCCTAAATAAGTACAGAAATATACAATGTTCATAGGATAGCATTAAATTATAATGGTACCTCTTTTTATTCAATTTTATGGAAGATTTGATAAGAAATTGTTTAATATTTTCCTCAAATATTGGTGTCATATTTCTTAAATATAAATCCAAGTGAAACAATCTAGAATTGGTTTATGCTTAATATCGTTATGATGTCAATTCTTTCTAAATTGATCAAAATGCAATCACTATCAGAATCTCAGAATGTTTCTTGAAAAAAAAGAGGAAGCTTCTGCAACTCAAGTGGAAATAAAAACCACGTAGAATAACTTAAGAAACGTTGAAAAGAAAGAAGTACTTTTCTTTATTTTTTTTCTTAGTAGGGCTGTGGTTTGAACTCAGGGCTTTGTACTTGCAAAGTATGCTCTTTACCCCTTGAGCCACACCTCCAGACCACTTTACTTGGTTATTTTGAACTCTTTGCCCAGGCCGACCTTGAACCACAATCCTCCTGACAGATCTCAGTTTACCAAAATAGCTAGGATTATAGACATGAGTACCAGTACAAGACAGTCTTATTGTGTATATTCAATATGAAATTACATTGCAATAAATGTGGTATTGCGTGAAGATAGAACAGCTGAACACCATAGGTTCATAAACATAGCTACACATATATTTTAAAAGATGCAAGAAGACAAATGTAAGTATAGCAATGATAGTCTTTTCAGCATATTGTGATAGAACAATTGGGTATATATTTTTAAGAAAAGGTCATCTCAGTCCTTACCTTTCACTGTAAACAAATGGAACTCAAAAGAAATTGTCTATCCATATATTTCCATGTAAAACTTAAAACTATTAAACATTCGGTAAAAATAAGAATTCTGGCCTAGAGTCAGTCAAAATTTTGAAGTTATTCCATAACATGAAAATGTTAATCTATAGAAAGCAAATTGATGGCTAAAGTGGTAGAGCACCTGCCTAGCAAGCATGGAATCCTGAGTTAAAACCCCAGTACCACTACCAAAAAAAATAATAAAGCCCTCCAGCAATTTAACCAATCGAGCATCAAATTTAAAAATTGGAACTTTAAAGACATGAAGAATTCCACTCCAATACTAGATAGATAACAATGGTACTCAAGATATCCCTGGTCTGTTGTTAATCTTTGGGTAATGGCATTTAGTTTTCACCGTCATACATGATGGTGTTTTCTCTGATGTTTTTTGGAGATGACTTTTGTAATATGATGAAAGTTTTATCTTATTTTTATTTTGATGAGGGTTTTTATTAGGAATGGAGGAAACTTTATTGATAGTACAGTGGGGTCCAGAATCCAGGGTGCTCCTGAGTGCTGAAGTGGGGGCATATATACGTATATATATATATATATATATATATATATATATATATATATATATCTTCCACCCTTACTGGTTTATTTTTCAATTTTGCACTGTCATTTGACTTTGGATGTCATTGACTTTGGATGTTGCTGACCAGCTCAGGAGTTGAGCTTTGTGGACTGCTACCTGCCCTACTTCAGGCAGTGGCCTATCACCTGCCCTGTGTCGGCCCTTCTGCCTTCCCAGCCATTCTTTTAGTGAAAGTTCACCTGGAGATCAGCTCCTTGTCCCTCCCCCATTCTCTGGTGCATTTACAGCACCCTGCTCCCTCTGCTGTGTGTTAGTTTTCAGTTCCTTGTTTATTGTTCAGTTTTACTTTGCTGAGGGGGTTTATTAGGAATGGAGGATGGATTTTATCCCCCAGCCCCTTTCCAGTTTCTTAATATGGTGAATTACATAAAATGATTTACTTCAGGGGCAGTACTAGGGTTTGTACTCAGAGCTACATGCCTGTTAGGCAGGTGCTCTACCACGTGAATCACTATGCTAGCCCTTTCTTGTGTTGTGTATTTTTTGAGATAGGGTCGGAAGAATTGCCCAGGCTGGTCTCAAATTGTGATGCTCCTGACTATTGCCTCCTGGCTCAACTGCTTTATAAATGTGCAATCAATCTTGTTCCCAGATAAAACACAGTTAGGCGTAGTGGTAATGTCAATGGTGGAATCTGTGATCAGGAAATATCCAAGTTCTTTGTGTTCTACATGGATGAATCCATGACAGGACACATGGGTGTAATGGATTTTATTTAAAGTTATATAGAGGAGCTGGGTTCCAGTGGCACACATCTGTCATCCTTCCTACTCAGGAGACAGAGATCAGGAGGAGAATCACAGTTCGAATCCAGCCATGCAAAATAGTTCTGTGAGATCCTATCTGAAAAAACCCTTCACCGAAGTAGGACTGGTGGAGTGGCTCAAGGTGAAGGGCCTGAGTTTAATCCCCAGTACCAAAAAGAAAAGAAAAAAAAGTGGCAGAGGGGAGCCAGGCACTGAAGACCATGCCTGTAATCCTAGCTACTCAGGAGGCAGAGATCAGGAGGATTGCAGTCAAAAGGCTGCCTGCAAGGAAAGCCTACATGGGATTCTTAGAAAGAATAGGAAAGTTCTTGTGTGGTGGAGGGATCCCCAAATGCATGGTTCCCTGTGTTTAATGTGCTGAAGCTTTCTCCTGACCATCCTCATCTGACACTGAATCAAAATCTGAATCATCGTTGGACTGAATTTTAATTTTTAGTGAAAACCTACCCTCATTAGGTGGAGTGGACAGCTCAGTGGCTTTGCTGCCCACAGCATGCTTTTCCTTTAAGGGACACTGGCTGAATATCCAGGAAGCATATGTGAGGGAGGAGGCCCCAAACAATCTTTAATCAAAGGCTACAGAGCAAAAGTAAAAATGGACCCGCATTCTAGCCCTTCAGCCGAATAGCGTGCCCTCAGCTCGTCTCCTACCTTCTTCCATGTTACAAATTTTTAGTGCCTTCTTCAGAAAACCAGGGGCAGGCATCCTGTACAAAATCTAACAACTGCTAGTTGAAGCGTCCTGACTCCACTTCCTCTAATCTTTAACATAACTTCTAAAGCCTGTGTATAGAACACTCGGTCCTTAGTCTCACACTGTCCCATGGTTTTACACCTGGTGTGTTCAACTCACTCTCCCCCCACACCTTACTTGTTTCTTATGCACAGTCTTCTCCAAGACTGTCTGCTCATCTCAGGCTTCAAGTTCCCCTGGTAATTAGTTTCCCATACAGGTGTCACCTCGCTCTCAGGTCCCTGTTCAGGTGCCATACAAGCTTGTCCAAGGATCCTAACTGAGGATGAGGGAAGATGTAGGAAAGACAACAGACAGCAGACAAAACATGCATGCAGAAAGCTGGGGCCAGGTAGGTTTGTGTGCTGAAATGGAGACACAGCAACCTCCTCCACCTCCAGTGAGTTTATCACACACAGTAGCAACACGAGGTGGACAGGCATTTCTAGGGGAGGAGGCATGACGCCATCATCCTTGGGAACAGGAGGAACCTGTCACATCTTCTCTCCAAATGTAAATATTAAAGGAAAAAACAGCTGTACACCATCTTGCCCACTTCTGCAGCTGAGGCTGTGCCAATCAAGCATGCAGTTTTATTGGGTATAACTATACTTGCTCCCTTCTGGGGTTTGGGGCTGTGCCAAACTCAAACACGCAGCTTATTCAATACACTTGCCGGCTCCCCACAGATAAGTTCTGTGCATCAGAAATTGAGAAGCACTAGTGAGCAAGAAGGAGAGCAGGAGTGACAAGAGTGTCACCAATCTGGGAGAAGCTCCCTGAGCCAGCACTGCCATGAGCATGACAGGATCCTCTGCTCCCTTCCTGTGTGGGCAATGACACCTGAACCAGTCGGGTGTGCAATGTGAGGAGAGGTGGCCCAGAATAGCAACACACCCCAGAAAGCACCACTTCAGCTGGGCACCAATAGAGCTTCTCCCTGGAGTTGACTCCTGAGCTGATCTGGAAGGAGGAGGGGTGACAGATTCTTTGCTTAGTTCCACAGTAGTCAGGCTCCTAAAGCTTCTCCTAGGCCCACCTGTGTACGTCCGTAGAAAATCCAGCTTCAGGAGAAATCTTTGCTAAGTTAGGTTAGTAAGAACCCCAGAATCTTACCCTCAACCTGATCACCCTAATATCTGATCAGGTTCCTCACCTCTGACATCCCCCAGGTAGTTTCTGACCACTCCTTCCAGTCTTCAGCAAGAATACTGTCAGTTTGTTTTAGCCCAAACCCCCTCACCCCAATGCTTCCTCTTAAGAAACTCAAGAGAAAGAGGACAAATGTTTAAATAAGGACAAGAATGATGTGTGCAAGATTCCACCTCACCCCTGTTAGAATAGCCATCATCAGCAACACCACCAACAACAGGTGTTGGCGAGGATGCGGGGAAAAAGGAACCCTCTTACACTGCTGGTGGGACTGTAAACTAGTACAACCACTCTGGAAAAATTTTGGAGGATTCTTAAAAATCTAAACATAGATCTACCATATGATCCAGCAATACCACTCTTGGGGATATACCCAAAAGACTGTGACACAGGTTACTCCAGAGGCACCTGCACACCTATGTTTATTGCAGCACTATTCACAATAGCCAAGTTATGGAAACAGCTAAGATGCCCCACTACTGACGAATGGATTAAGAAAACGTGGTATCTATACACAATGGAATTTTATGCAGCCATGAAGAAGAACGAAATGTTATCATTCGCTGGTAAATGGATGGAATTGGAGAACATCATTCTGAGTGAGGTTAGCCTGGCTCAAAAGACCAAAAATCGTATGTTCTCCCTCGTATGTGGACATTAGATCGAGGGCAAACACAACAAGGGGATTGGACTATGAGCACATGATAAAAGCGAGAGCACACAAGGGAGGGGTGAGGATAGGTAAGACACCTAAAAAACTAGCTAGCATTTGTTGCCCTTAACGCAGAGAAACTAAAGCAGATACCTTAAAGCAACTGAGGCCAATAGGAAAAGGAGACCAGGAACTAGAGAAAAGGTTAGATTAAAAAGAATTAACCTAGAAGGTAACACCCACGCACAGGAAATCAATGTGAGTCAACTCCCTGTATAGCTATCCTTATCTCAACCAGCAAAACCCCTTGTTCCTTCCTATTATTGCTTATACTCTCTCTACAACAAAATTAGAGATAAGGGCAAAATAGTTTCTGCTGGGTATTGAGGGGGGGAGCGGGAGGGGGTGGAGTGGGTGGTAAGGGAGGGGGTGGGGGCAGGGGGGAGAAATAAACCAAGCCTTGTATGCACATATGAATAATAAAAGAAAAATGAAAAAAAAAAAAAAAAAGAAAACGTGGTATCTATACACAATGGAATTTTATGCAGCCATGAAGAAGAACGAAATATTATCATTCACTGGTAAATGGATGGAGTTGGAGAACATCATTCTGAGTGAGGTTAGCCTGGCCCAAAAGACCAAAAATCATATGTTCTCCCTCATATGTGGACATTAGATCAAGGGCAAACACAACAAGGAGATTGGACTTTGAGCACATGATAAAAGCAAGAGCACACAAGGGAGGGGTGAGGATAGGTAAGACACCTAAAAAATTAGCTAGCATTTGTTGCCCTTAACGCAGAGAAACTAAAGCAGATACCTTAAAAGCAACTGAGGCCAGTAGGAGAAGGAGATCAGGAACTAGATAAAAGGTTAGATCAAAAAGAATTAACCTAGAAGGCAACACACACATGCACAGGAAATTAATGTGAGTCAACTCCCGGTATAGATGTTCTTATCTCAACCAGCAAAAACCCTTGTTCCTTCCTATTATGGCTTATGCTCTCTCTTCAACAAAATTAGAAAAAAGGGCAAAATAGTTTCTGCCGAGTATCGAGGGGGTAGAGGGGAGAAGCAGGGGGCTGAGTGGGTGGTAAGGGAGGGGTGGGGGCAGGGAGGAGAAATGACCCAAGCATTGTATGCACATATGAATAATGAAGCAATAAAATTAAAAAAAGAATGATGTGTGCAAGAAGCCATATTTTAGCAGCGTCTTGTGAAGCAGGTAAAGGATCCTGCCTCTCCTGGGTCACAGGAATATAGCTGTTAAGGTAAGCCATTATTGCAAGCACAGCTATTCATGCTTACTTTTCCCTTAAATAAGCCGTTGGGGGCCCAGGGCAATTTCATTCCCTACTTGACCGCTAACTCTGTAGCTGTACATGCTTTCCTGGTGCCCTGTCTGCTATAATGAAGTAGCTCTCTGCCAAAAGCTAGCCAGGCTGTCCTCATACCAGCACCAATTGTTTGAACACTCCATGGACACCTTGAGGAAGCTACATGAAAACCAAAGTTTTTTGCTAATGCACACTTCAGTCTTAAAAGTATTACCCCAGCAAACAGCTTGTTCCAGATTTCTTGCCACCAAAAGCCTGGGCAAAGTCTAGATGACCATGAGGTCATTTCCACACAGGCCAGAGGTGGAGCACTTCCCCTGATGGCCCAACAGATGTCTTGTGGCTGGTGTAAATCCAGTCCTTCATTTGCATAAGAGACTCTTATGACTGGTGATATGAGGGCCTGTGTGTGATTGGTGGGAACAATCTTTCCTTTACCTAAACAGTCTGCTATGATTGGTCCGGATGCCCTTGCCACACCCCCCCTCTGGCTCTATAAGCAGGCTGTTGGGCATCTTGTGATCAGCTGAGAGATGCCTTCTTGTGCTACCCTTGGTGTTGTAATATTAGACCCATTAAAGGCTTTTCTTGAGTGGTCTTTTCTTGACTGGTTTTCATTTTCATCACCAGTGGAGTGGCTTAGTAGTAACAGAAAGAAAGATGAGGAAGAGGCTGGGCAGATGTGACAGTGACAAAAGCTGCATTAGCAGCAGTGACAGCAGAGCCTGACAGCAGTAGTGATCACAGGCCAGCAGTGACCAAAGTAGAGGCTTCATCACTGTGGATGTGCAAGGCAGCTCTTGCCCTGGTGGTAGTAGCAGCAGCAATAGCAGCAGAGCGACTGGAGTAGAAGTGACAACAAAGACAACTGGAAGCAGGGGCAATGGCAGGAAGGCAGCAGTGAACAGCAGTCAAGATAAACACAATGGGGAGCAGAAGTGACAGAGATAGTGAGGGACAGCACAAGTAGAAGACAAGAGGGGGTGCAGAGCTTAGGCTGAGGAAAGTCAGAAGGCTGTATCAAGCCAGAGAAAAGAGAAACTGCAGACTCAATTCACTGGAGGAGCTCCAAAGAGCTGTAATACTTGTGGTCAAGGGATGGGGATACCCACACTAAAGGATCCTGGCACCCATGCTCAGAACAGAGATACTGACATTAGAGTGTGCCAACTGCAGCAGACGATTACAAAAAGAACCAAGGGCCTGGAAGAGCTTCTCCTTCCCTACCCATGATTCCTATCCAAGTAGGCAAAAAAGGACCCCAGTCAGCTGATTGGTAAATCTTGGACGTCACTCATGTTTTGGGAAAGACAGTCATGTGGGAGAGAGAGAACATGACTGAAGCAAGTTTGGATGGATTGGATGATGAGACAGGTTTAAGACTGGTGGGGAAGAGATGTGAGATAATTCCCTGTAGATGTCCAGTAGAAGGTGGCACAAAGTGGCTGGCTTATGAGAGTGGTCCACAGCTGAGGAGAGAGACTTAGGAATTTCCACAAGAGTACAAGTTGACGCTTCATGAAAAAAAATCACCAAAAGAGAAAGCCCAATGTCCGATAACAGAAAATACATCGCCTAACTATATTTCCAAAAGAAGAAAACCATGAAAGCAAATAGGATGGAGAAGAACACAGGAAGAGAGGGTGTAACTGGTGGTGTGGCTCAAGTGTTAAGAACACTTGCCTAGCAAGCATGTGGCCCTTAGTTCAAAACCCAGCACCACCAAAAAAAAAGAGATAGAAAAAAGAAAGTTTGGGACTTGCACAGTGACTTAAGTGATGGATAGGACTGGGCAATGAAGAGGTCCCCAGTGATCTTGAGGAGGACTTTTAGGATGCAGAATCAACAAGGAAGTTCATGAAGTAAAGCTATTAAAATCTTCAGAGGCTAGGGTTGTAGCCCACTGTACAGTGTGGGCATGCCCAAGACACTGCATAGATCACCAAAACTGTTAAATAATAAACAAAAATTAAAAATAAAGAAAAGTGGATAAAACTAAAGTCAGAATAAAAAATAGAAGTCAAAATACTGGTAAACTACGGAAGTTGTATTGACTACAATGGTGACTGAGGGAAGTTTCTGGGGTATTCTCGTTTTTGTAGTTCATTTTTGGAGACAAGCTGTCATTATGTAGCTTAGGCTGGCCTTGAACTTGTGTGCTGGGAGTACTGCCATGGGCCAGCATCTCTGGTGATTGTAAGGTACTGCTAATGTTATTTTAAAAAATCTCTGTGGCAGATACACAGATGTGCAAGCATTGTGAGCATCTATCAAATCGTCTAGTTAGATTTTCTGTACTTAGTGTGTTTTCATACTTTATAAAAGTTTATTTAAACAGAAGACTTCTATGGATATTGAAATTGAATATGGTGAACTGTCAACATTTCACCTTTTTGTAATGACACATGTTCCATACTCTTTCTACTATACCATGTGACTCTCCATCGTGTTAATTGTTAATTATCCATGCCTAATTAAAGTCAGACCTCACACACTCCTTTTTATTTTTTGGAGGCAGAGTCTCACTATGTATCCCAGACTGTCCTGGAATTCCCAATCCTCCAGCTATAGCCTCCCTAGGGCTGAGATTATAGGCCTGAGCCATCACATCACACCATGCACTCCATTTTATAGGGTTTAGTTACCCTGTACATGTATCTGAACTTCACAACCAGATACATTATTTCTTTTTTTTTATTTTTTAGTTTTAATTATCCATTTATTCACATGTGCATACATTGTTTGGGTCATTTCTCCCCCCTGCCCCCCTCTCCCATCCTCTCCCCTCCTTCCCCTTCCCTCAGTTCCAGGCAGGTCCTGTTCTGCCCTTATCACTAATTTTGTTGAAGAAAAGACACAAGCCTAATAAGGAAGACAAAGTGTTTTTGCTAGTTGAGTTGAGGATAGCTATACAGAAACATTCCTAGCATTGCTTTCGTGTACACGTGTTATGACCCATGTTAATTCATCTCTAACTCATCTTTACACTGGTTCCTGATCCCCTTCTCATGATAACCTCTGTCACTTTAAGGTTTCTCTGGAGTGGGGACATCAAATGCTTTCGTGTTTTGGGTTTTCTACCTATTCCTATATCTCCCGTATGTGTTCTCCCCTTGTCATATGATCCAAGTCCAACCACATTGCTGCATTTGCCCTAGATGTAAAGTCCGCATATGAGGGAGAACATACAATTTTTGGTCTTCTGAGCTTGGCTGACCTTGCTCAGAATGATGTTCTCCAGTTCCATCCATTTACTTGCAAATGGTAAGATTTCATTCTTCTTCATGGGTGAGTAAAATTCCATTGTGTATAAATACCACATTTTCTTGATCCATTCATCAATAGTTGGGCATCTTGGTTTTTTTCTATAATTTGGCTATTGTGAATTGTGCTGCAATAAACATGGGTGTGCAGGTGCCTCTGGAGTAATCTGTGTTGCATTCTTTTGGGTATATCCCCAGGAGTGGGATTGCTGGATCATATGGCAGGTCTATGTTTAGATTTTTAAAAAGTCTCCAAGTTTTTTTCCAGAGTGGTTGCACCAGCTTGCATTCCCACCAGCAGTGGATTAGGGTTCTTTTTTCCCCACATCCTTGCCAACACATGTTGGTGGTGGTGTTTTTGAGGATGGCTATTCTAACAGGGTTGAGGTGGAATCTTAGTGTGGTTTTGATTTGCATTTCCTTTATTGCTAGAGATGGTGAGCATTTTTTCATGTGCTTTTTTGCCATTTGAATTTCTTCTTTTGAGAATGTTCTGTTTAGTTCAGTTCCCATTTTTTAATTGGTTCATTGATTTTAAGAGAGTTTAGTTTCTTAAGTTCCCTGTATATTCTGGTTCACAGTCCCTTGTCTAATGTATAGTTGGCAAATTTTTTTCCCACTCTGTGGGTGGTCTCTTCAGTTTAGAGACCATTTCTTTTGTTGTAAAGAAGCTTTTTAATTTTATTAAATCCCATTTGTCCATCCTTTCTCTTAGTTGCTGGGCTGCTGGGGTTCTATTGAGGAAGTCCTTGCCTATACCTATTAGGTGCAGAGTGTTTCCTGCTCTTTCCTGTACTAACTTTAGAGTTTCAGGACTGATGTTTAGATCCTTGATCCATTTTGAGTTGATACTAGTACAGGGTGATATACATGGACCAAGTTTCAGTTTCTTGCAGACGGTTAACCATTTTTCCCAGCAAGATTCATTGAAGAGGCTGTCTTTTCTCCATTGTATATTTTTAGCACCTTTGTCAAAAATAAGGTGGGCATAGTTGTGTGGTTCACATCCAGGTCCTCTATTCTGTTCCACTGGTCTTCATGTCTGTTTTTGTGCCAGCACCATGCTGTTTTTATTGCTATAACTCTACAGTATAGTTTGAAGTTGGGTATTGTGACACTTCCAACATTGCTCTTTTTGCTCAGTATTGCCTTGACTATTTGAGGTCTTTTGTGCTTTCAAATGAAATTTAGGGTTAATTTTTAAATTTCTGTGATGAATGTCATTGAGATTTTGATGGGAATTGTGTTGAATGTGTAGATTGCTTTTGGTAGCATAGCCATTTTTACTATGTTGATTCTGCCAATCCACGAGCATGGGAGATCTTTCCATCTTCTGTAGTCTTCTTCAGTTTCTTTCTTCAATGGTTTTTAGTTTTCCTTGTAGAGGTCATTCACATCTTTTGTTAAGTTTATTCTTTGGTATCTGATTTTTTTTGAGACTATTATAAATTGAATTGTTTTCTAAAAATTATTAATTTTAAATATAGTGAGCTTACACACAGACATTTCTTAAACTTCTATAGTAGCTCAGTATTTGTGTTGGTTCTTTCTGTTATTTATAGAAATCTCATGTGTAAATAATGACAGTAATGAGTTGGGAAGTAGCAGTCATTAGTGAACACACTTTTTCTGGTCTTAATTTAAATGTGTTTCAGTCCATGTTCCTAAGAGAGAAGAGTCAAGACTTGGTCTGACACTTTATCTGGGAGGTGTGTTAAGGAATGGAGTAGGAAACAGAGAGGGAGAAACCAAAGGAAGAATCTCAAAGAAACTGGTGTGCTACTGCTGGCTCAATTCCTCCTCTGCCACCAGGAATGGATATGTCCCATAAAACGCTGCCAGGAAACAAGACTGGGGCATTTTTTCCCTCCCATTCTTGCACAGGAGCTGAGCTTCTTTCTTAGAGCAGGCCTTAGATCAGAAAATTGTATGGTGCAGGCTCAGGGTGGGATGCTCTCAGACTGATCTCAGCTCACCAGACTACAACCAAAACTGGAAGTGCACAGAGGAGATGTGACAGAACTCCAAGAGCACCCACTTCATTCCACCTCTCACACCACTCAGATCCACTCATGCCACCTTTTGTCCACTCTGGACTTTTTAAGCAAGAGTCCAGTTGTAGCTTCTAGGAAACTCAATGCAGGTGCATTTGTAGAATTGGCTCCTCCCCATGGTTATCGCTATTCACAGGCTGTGATCGCTATTTTCATTTCTTTCCTCCACCATTCTTTCAAAGTTCCCTCACTCTTGGCCATTACTTCAGCTGCAATAAACTGCTTGCTTGCTGCAGGGATCCTCACCTTTTATCCTGACATATCAGATCCTTGGTTGCTGCGCTCTTAACAGGTTGGGGACCATGGGAAGAATGAGGAAATTCTGTGAATTCTCTGTCCACTATGTAGCAGTAACTGTAGCCTTCAAATGACAAGATACATTGACACTATAATTCCTTTCTTTGCTGCTACTTTGCACTAAAGGGCAAAAACAGCTGTAGATAGTACAAAAACAATTCTGCAAAGTTAATTTCCTTAGTATGACCTGCAGTCTAAAATAGTGATCCCCAGAGGCATCAGTCACAATCATTCATTTATTGCTTTATCCTGCCACCTCATTTTTGATTGGTTAGGTTCCCAAGAAGGGCGGGACTGTACTGATATCTCAGCATGTGCTCTGCTGCTGGCAGCTCAAGTATCATTGGTAGTGACCATCAGAATCTCCTCCTGTCAGAGGACCTCCATTCTAACCATCTTTGCAAGCCTGTTCTGCAGCCCACTGAGCAAGAATTGGAGTGGTCCATAGGCATTTTGTAAATGAGTCATGTTACTTGTCAAATGGACATACATCCTATGGGTGCTATTAAAACTCAAAAGCATAGTTCATGCAGGATGGGGTCAAAGACAGGGAAAGGGGTACTTGCACTTCCTCTTTAACATCTTTCTCCAAGCTTTCCTTTCTGTCTTACTCCCTCACCCAACATACTAAGAGAAGCAACCCAAGAATTCTAACTGGAGCATAAAGAGGAACAAGCATTCATTTATTCCTGTGGTTTATTTTAACGAAAATCATTTGGTCCCATTTGGTAGAGAATAATTCTGACACCCAAGAAAATAAAAACAAACTATATATAAATATATTCACATTCTTCAGTAAATTTCTACAAACATTTTGTTTCTACCTTATAGAAAATAAACTCATACATTTTAATAATGTTCCAAGTTTAGAAATATTTAAAAAGTTAAATGTTTTAACTATCATAAAAAGTATATACAAAATCCATTACAACACAAAAGGAAGTTAAGTATAGTAGGTTATGTTTAAGTTCTTAATAATTTGAAAAGTAAGCTTAATAATTTTGGCTGTGTTCTTTGTTCTAGAAGTTTCATTGGGTGTATAAATTAATGATACGTGTTTCTCTCTGTGTGATGAAGAAATGCGTATGTAGGGAACTGTAATTAAGGCACAGTAACATAAAAAGCAGAAATTGCACCAAAAATAGAAAAATACTAACTGGCCTAAGTATTCATAAAATAACCAGAAAGAAAGATGTATATTGTGAGATGATGCCTCAATCCAATGTCATAAAAACAGCAGGCAGAGTATGGTAGTACACATCTGTAATCCTAGCATCTGGAGGTGAAGGGAAGAGGATCCTGAGTTGAAGGACAGCCTGAGCTACACAGTACTTTCAGGTTACTCTAGTATACATAGTGACACCCTGTCTCAAAATATCAAAAGAAAAATTTGCTTCCAGTGCAGAGATAAAACACAAATCTATGTCCCTGACTAATTCTGCAACAACATGGGCACCCATGGGATCGAAGATATTTGAAGACCTCCACAGTCCATAGCTGATGATCTCCCAGCTCCCTTAATTCAAATAAGAATTTGCTTTTACATACTGGCGCTACATGCAATATGACCTCCTGAATTGCATCCCCAAACAATAAAGAATATGAGTGGAAGACTGATAGAATGTGAACAAAGTTACAGTGCAGTCACAGCAGTGTCCCAATGTTTTATCATAGCTTTGACAAATGAACCTTGGTATAAAAATGTTAACATTAAGGAGACCTGGGCAGAGGACACAATGGAACTTTCCACATTATCTCTGCAACTTTTCTGCAGATCTCAAATTATTTGAAAATAAAAAGTTCATTAAAAAAGGGTGAGGGAGACATAAATATACACCTGTGTACATAAGAACACAAAATTGAACTGTATTGATGCTCTGACAATAGCAACAGAGAGGAGTACACAGCGTCACTTCAGAAACAACCCATGGGGACAGTAGGAAGTAGTGATTGGGAAGAGGGGTGTGAGGGCTTCCATGTTCTGGTCATATTTGATTTTTTGACCTGGGGGTAGAGGTCACACTGTGTCTTCATTTTATGGTAATTCACTGAACTGTACTTCTTGCTACATTACCCTTCACAAAAAAAGAAGTATTAGTGGTAAAGAGTTCCCTATTTTTGTTAAGAATAGAATGAAGAGAACTTAGGGATGTAAATGAGGTGTACAAGCAGCAGGTGGAACTGGCAAGGACAAAAATAATAGTTCTTGAAACAGAATCTAAAATTTTCTTTGCTAGTGAGGATCTTGGAAATTTGCAAATCCAACAGTGGTCAGCTCTCCATGGAGGACATCTTAGCCAAGTTCCTCAGAAGGTTCAGGTGCTCTATTATCTACCACTGAGCTACCCTGTGAGGTAAGCGACACTTCAGGCTGCAATGTCCCAGAAACGGTACAATAACCATATCACCAGACCCTGGCCTTCTACTGCACTTGCAGACCAGAGCTCCAGTCAAGGTTCCTGAAAACTATCAGCAAGTTCTACCAACCACAACAAGCTTATCAGAGACACTGTTTTCTATCAGCAGGACTTCTTTCATCCTAGAAATCACATTGTTTTTTCTGACATACCTTAGATTTCATTCATACAGCATTAATAGATTATCATTTATTCCACAATGTCAGATCACAGATTCATAGACTATTAAATCTGGAGGTATAGGGGCCGACCTAATCATTCCAAAGATGAGGAAATTGATGTCAGATCCATTAGTAACTTGTCAAGACTTTCTAGAACTTGATTCTCCTTTCATGAGTCAATAAACTAGACTGGATTATTTCTCAGGGTTACTGTCTGACAACTTGAACTGATACATATTAGGCTTTAGCTCAGATTCTTTTACCTGTAATTGACTTTGTTGTGAATGGTTCAGTTAGAAAATGATCATTGCTAAACCATAGTGTGATGGCAATTAAACAGAAGTTAACAAAAAAAATCTTCATCAGATATTTAAAACAAATCAAGGAGCTCATTATTCAGGGTAATTCATGGCAAATTCAATAGGAATTTAAAAATTTCTTCTTTGGTAGTACTTGGATTTGAACTGGGGTCTTGTGTTTTCATGCAGGCTCTCTACCACTTGAGCCGCACACCCAGCCCAAGATTGTTCTTGTTAAAATATAACAATTGTAGAAAGGTGATTGTGAGGAAGATAATCATCATGGAAGCCATTGCCACGTGGTTCTTCCACAAGCCCCAAGGTGAGAGATCGATGTTCTGCATTCTCAAGAATTCTTCACCAGTACATCTGCAATTCAACACACGAAAATGTAACTCCATTCCTAGCATACGTCACATCGTACTCAGTATATTCACTGTGTCTTATTTAAAAGTCTTTAGGTTAACTACATCGTTAATAATCATTCCTTCATCCACAGTCACTGGTGCTTACAACTTTGGTGGATGCCATGCTAAGCAACTTGCATCTAAAGCTCAGTTAATTTCTAAAATCATCCAAACTGGCAGATATTATACACACTTAAAAGAGGAGGAGAAGGAAGCCTAAGGAACTTGGCCAAGTTCACAGTCACCTTATGAACCAAGTTTCAAGCTCCTCAGATTCATTCATTTACAAATCTATAATGCTGCACTCTGCAAAGGGCAGAGGATTTATCAACTAACTTTTCACTTCCTGCTGATGGGGAAAACCTCAGCTTTAACCAAGGACACCTAAGGCCCTCCTGAAGATCATCAATACTCTTTGTGGCTCTGCTCACTCATAGGTCAGCTATGCACAGAACACTGACTAAGAATTCTAAACCTGGGCACAGTGGGGAGAAGGGCATCAGCCACAATCACTTTCTGTCAGCTCTCACTCCAAGCCTCCAATGAGCATCACAGACACTCAGGTACAGGAAGTCACCAGCAGCCCAGGTATCAGATTACACTCAGGCAGCAGCTGGAGCAGAGCAGGATGGAGTGGCCTGCCACAGGCCAGAAACACACCTGGTACTAAAACCACCAGGTGCAGAAACAGTTATTGCCTGCTGCCATTCCTATGCATCTCTTGGGATTTAGTGACCCCAAAACCTGCCATGGCCTCTCCTCCATCTTGTGAGGATGAGCCTTATGGGAGTGAGAGGCTCTTAGTGGCTTCTCCTTATCTGGTCCCATTTGTCTTGTCAACCTCTTCCTGTACAGCAAGCTGGCAGGGACTTTGTGTTACAAAGACGCCATGCTCAGATCAAACCCAAGGGAATGGGCAGTGTAAAGCAAACGTCTCCTCACAGAGGTTTTTCCTGTGAATAACTCAACAGAGATCTGTTACATCATTAGAATTATTTAATACTATTTAAAAATTGAGGATTTAAGATAATAGCATTCTCTTTTCTCTTGTTAATTTATGTATCAAAATCAAAACAATAACAATCATAGAAAAATATTAACATTTTAAAACAAGAGCTTCTAATTTTATTAGAACCTGCATTTCTCTTTTAGTGACATTAAGGAAAAATCAAATTTCCTTCTCAACTTCATGAAATATGTGTTTCTTTCTTTGAGAATGCATCCTCTGATAGTTTCCCAACATAGTTTAAACACACACACACACACACACACACACACACACACACACACACACACACACAGAGCTGTATGGCCTTTGATTTTCTGAGTTCTCTCAAAGGAAGGAGGCAGAGGGAAGTGCCTGCATCCTGACAGGTGATGTCCACCCGCTTTGTGCTCTTACTGCCTTTCAGCTGTCACTGCTGTCCACAGGCTGGGCTCAGAGGCAACATCTAATCCATGCAGTTCAGAGACCTCAAGCCCTTGCTAAACTATCAAAGCAGCTCTTTTTTAACTCAAATACTCTGAAAAGTAAGCACTGAAACCTACAATTAAAATATCAAAGTGATCTTTCACAAGGCCTAAAGGAAACATTTCTATATACTGTGTATGATTTTTACTGTAGAAGAACAGGAGTACAGCATGCACACATGCAGTAGGGCACAGTGACTCACTTTACAGTTGAGAAAACTTAGACACAGAAAGGTTATTGACCCTGAACTCACTGGTACCAGTTGTAGGCCCAGGGACCTTTCTACATCACACTAAATGGTAAGCAAACCCAAGAGGACATTGGACACAAACTTACATTACATAGTTTGGACAGCTATTACTTTCTGCTGTATTAAGATCTGGACAGAAGTTTTGCCCCAACAATTCATTATGCTGCAAAGCCTGTAACACAGGGGGAGCAGGGCAAGATAAACAGTTTAAAAGTTTCCAAAGAAGAAACAATTGTATCTTCAAGCTTAATCTTTATTTTTACTTCTCAAAACACCATGTTTCATAGTCATAGTCTTTGCCCCATCAAAGCAGCTAAGAATCTAAAATTATTTCCCCAGGTAATCAGGAGGCCTTGGGTTGGGATGTTGCTTAATTGGCCAAAGGGGGAAACCTCTGACTAGATTACCCCAGAAATCATTCTTTCTTCCAGAAATTTTATAATCCCATAAACAAAACAATTAAAATGTTACGATGGTGTTCAACGGATATTGTTGATTTATTATAATGATGTTTTCTTCTTTGCTTTCATCAAAAACAGTTGTAATTAGGGGAGTTAACTGAGTTATACTGTCTTAAGATACAATTGACTTGCTAAAGCCAACATGCCTGTGAGTATTAAACAACTATTGTTTCCCTTCTAATTTCCCTTCTGATATAAACTATGTATTCTAGTTTCCCATTTTCTCACTTATTTCTTTACTGACTTGAAATCCAACAATGCTTTTCGACAACTGGGCCATTTCCACTTTGTTGTGAGATTTTCTCCCCACCCCTTCATTTTCCTGAAGCAATATGGTGCCAGGAGAAATCCTCAGATGACTCTTGATCCTTTGCTAACCCAGGTTCACAAGAAATCCTTATCAATTGCTCCAGAAAGGAAATTCCTGGATGGGAGGCTTTCACACTCATGGCAGGGAACTGACATAGTAAGGCTTTATTTTGGTGCTTTCCCGCTTGGAAACCCAGTCACAATGACAGATAATGACTGCTTACCCTAAAGCCATAATGAGGAACACTGAAGTACTGAAGCCATGATAGTCCAGGAAGAATAGTTCCAAAAAACAATGATAGACCTGAAAAATACTACAAAAAGCCAACATCCACAAATCAGAACTGGACCAGTAATTTCATGATGAATTCTAAACAAGATCTTCTTTAAGAACCCTAAAACCTGGTAAGCAATTCTGCTAGGGCCAACTCTTCTGAAATTCTTTCCATGTACTCTAAAGGCTAATCTTCCCCACGCACGTGTATACCTCCACTTAGCAAAGGCCATTTCCAGTCTTAAAAGAAGGGCAAGGTGCCTATACTGCACATCACAATTTCCAGTTATTTTGAAGATCCGTAATTGTCTAAACTTTGCCTTCAACTTTCTCTGTAACTGCACACTGTGGAAGATTAACAAGCACAGTGTCCCTTGCATCGGAGGGGGATTGTTTCTTGTTCCACATGGCAAGATCTGTAAATGCTCCGGATATTTATTTTTACAATGGCACAGTTTTTGCGTGTAACTCGTGTATATCCATAGTACTTTACAGATATGTATCTTGTACATTTTTAATCATCTTCAGATTTCTTATGATACCTCCTACACCGTAAATGCTATGTGAACAGTTTACACTGCAGAGATGGGGAATAAAGGCATGAAAAGTAAAACTGCACATATTCAGGACAAACCAACTTTTTGTTTTATTGTTATATTTATTTTTTATCTGTAGTTGGCTGATTTGTTATTTGTAAGGATTTGTACTCTGTATCCATGATTTTAGGGATAATGTGGGGTTCAGAATACAGAATGCAGGCTTAAGATAACCCAATTCTCGAGCTGAGGAACGAATAGTGTGGTGGTGTACAGCAAACTGTGGCCAATACATCCATTGAAAGCTACCAAAAAAAGCAGTATTTCAATGGAGATGCCAGAAAGGACTGTCTGAGACTAACATGGGACAGCCATGAGGTTCACATACACTTGTCCTGATACTGGGCATACTGGCAATGTATAACAATGACAATATGGCTGGTGTGTGTGCATACATTTACACTTGACCTAATACAACATATCACCTCTGAGTAAAATATGGTTTCATGACATGTTTTCAAAGTTCTGTCTGTAATAATCAGTCAACAGTTCAAATTAATTGAGTGAAGCATTTTTATTTAAGCAGGGACATTTTCTTTACTGAATGACAATATAGGAAACACAAATAATATTAACTTTATCTCAATTATATACACTGGTATTTATCAAACTCAAAAATGAAGAATTAAATTTTGGAAAGAGTTTAAGTTAACAATGTACCATTTAAAGACATTTACTCCTTCTCTAGCAGAAAGGTCCTGCACATTCACAGGTTAAGCATTCAATTTACTTGATGTCATAGGGGAAAAGGAGACAACTGGTCCCTTCATCTGCTGATTCGTCTACCTGAGTGCAAAACTTGGAGCATGTAAGATTAGGACTATGTAACCATTTAAAAAATAAGCAAAAAAATGTGAAACAAGTGATGTCAGTAATTCAGAAAAGATATGACTTAGTATGTGGACTGCGGAATTTTCTTGTATTTTTAAAACACAGAGATACAGGTAAAACAGTCAGGAACCCAGGAAGGAGGTGACATAGCACTGTGGAATTTGAAATTTTCCAGTATTCTTAAGAGAATCTTTTTCAAACTACGACAGCATCCAAGATAGACTGAGCGTCCCACTGTGACACTCCTCATGCTTCTTCACTTTCACCTGGACAGTAGGGACACCAAACAGACCATATGCTGTGTTTGAATATCCAGTAGCTCTGGAACACCAGCACAAAAGGGAGGCAGGCAACCTGTCATTTATATGAGGTAACTGACCAATCAAAATTTTTTTCTGGTTTCTGAAGTTACAGTTTATCAAGGTTTCATAACACTGCATCAAGAAGTGTCTTTTTAAGCTCATTAGTAAGGACATGTTAACTAAATTATAGTAACAACATTAAACAGCAGCAGAAAAGGCTGTCTAAAGGCTGGTACCTTCTCTACTATGAACTATATTTCATTGTATGACCTCTTGAAAACATCAGAGTCTCAGGAACAGTCCTCAAGTAGGTTTATGCAACAGGTGAATGTGCAGAAGGAAAACCTGGAGAAATTCCTTCACAGAGAAATGCACTTTATACTCACCAGCATGAACACAAAGTAGATGGTCACAAGAAGTGTTGGTATCGACACAGCATTCTCACCTGCTCCAAAAGACAGTGATACAGAGCTGGCCGAATAACCCAACATCAAAACAGTAAATATCATAGTGAAGAAAGCCTTCCCGCTTGGGTTTAATCCTTCGAGAGGAAAGAAGGGGTTAGTCTCCAAGATTGTATGTTATGCAAATAACCACTGCAATGGTCTGACATACTAGTGTCAGAATTGAACAAAGACTCCTACTGTCCAATGATCCTGGCTCACCAATCTCAGTGTTTCCCTCCATGTTGCTGTATCGGTATCACTCAGTGTTCTTTTATGTATTTACTGCAAAAACACGTTTCCATGTAACACCTGTGTCCTTTTATATGTAATTACAAGCAATTTCTGAGTTCCTGAGATGGTGTGTTACAGGCAACACAACTGGCTGAAATTCTACTCTTATCTTCCTACATCAGTAGGAAACACTTATCTATCCAGACACCTCCACATCACTCAGTGTTTGCAGTAACTACAGTAATGAAGGCACTGGGATTAGGATCACTTGACCTTGGGGAAATGTAAAGTGCCTACAAACCTTGTTCTCCTAGACAAATCACCTCCTAACTCTGTGATTGAGAATGGGGATAAGGCAAGTTTCATAAAGTAATTTGTAATTTGTGAACTAATGCTCTGTGTCATACAGTCTGAAGATTTTGGAATAGTCAATACTAATCAGGAGTCTGGGTGGTCTAGAGTCCATGCCTCATTCTTCATGACACACCTCTGCTCTGTAAAACAAAAGTCTGAAGCTCTGTCAGAGGTTTTTATCCCGTAGGGTATTGTCAAGATAGATCTTTCTGGGGTGTGTGTGCGCGCGTGCATCAAATGAAATATATGGAAATTCTAATTTAATGTGTCAGGGATGAAGCCAAGCTTTTAATTAACTAATCAGTCTACCTCCCCACCAAACAACTATTTATATTAAATGAACAAACCCTAAGTCAACATCTTTTTTTTTTGTTACAGAATGGGAGAGAAAGAGAATGTAAGTGTGTTTGATTTTTTACATATGTATATATATATATTCCTATAGATAGTAGAGATATTACCTACAGCTATATTTTATCTCTGTATAGATCTATATAAAAAGGACAATATATAGGTAAATAGGCAATAAATATTCCAGATTCTCAGCACAATAGTTTTATAAGTTCTTTTCATACCTATTCATGGCACATAGCATCTGTCAGTAAAACATAATTTCATAAGTAGTTTTAAAGTTCAGTTGGGAACAAATCTTGACAATAACATCCACATTGAACAGCTTTTTAGGAAGTACACAATGGGTACATGCTTCCTTAGCTTATGGCTGGGTTTGTAGTTGTGTGTGTGTGTGTGTGTGTGTGTGTGTGTGTGTGTGTGGTGCTGCTGAGGTTATAACTCAGGGCCTACACCTTGAGCCACTCCACCAGCCCTTTTCTGTGATGGGGGTTTTTGAATTAAGGTCTTTCAGAGTATTTGGCCAGGCTGATGTTCAACTGTGATCCTCCTCTCGGCCTCCTGAGTAGCTAGGATTATAGGCATGAGCCACAGACACCCGACTTCACTATAGTGTTGGGAACCAAGATCACTCTAGAGACACCTCCTTTTTGTTTTGTTACTTACCTACCATGAAGTATAGTATAAAAGTGAATATAATACTTGGTAATAACCTTCTGGGAATTAACTCAGATATCAGTTTTCCAAAGAAGTATGGTAACATTCTATAGTAGCCGCTGATATGCTCATGTCTAAAAATAGAAATACACATCAAATGTGCAGATTAGTTTACAAAGGCACACACCAGATGAGATGATTTCTGGGCAGACTTCTGCTTCCCCACCCCTCCAGGTTTAATGAGACAGCATTCCACGTCTTCACTCTCTCAGGCACCAGATTTCCCGGGTACCACCCCCATGAAGAGGTCTTTATGACCCTCTCTTCTCATAAACCTCCCTCCTGCTGCCCTCTGCTCTGACCCCAGAGCTCCCTCTCCAGGAAAACAGACTGTGTCTCCTCACTCTCCTCAGAGACTCAGCTCCTCTGACACTGGCTCTCTGCACAACAGCACTTGGGAACTGAACTCAGGATAATGGCGGTTTTTCTCCTCCCCACTTCCTGTTATGAAGAAGGTGACTCTGCTTTTCTCCAAGGTCCCCAAGGCAGCATCCCTCACTACAGTCTTTTACTTCTGCTACTCTCACATCAAAAAAGGAAAAAGACTTCTTCAATGACCTCACCTCCAATGGCCAGCCCTGCCAGCTACCAACCCTAATCTTCCCACTTCCTGATACCTTTCTGCTGTCATTCCAAGCTTTTCCAGCAGTGTCTTCATTCTTTCCCTCTCTGAAGATTCCTGTCCTTGGCAAGTAAATATGGACAAAGCTCTTCCATGTTTGCAAAACACAAGAGACAACTCTTGCTGTGATGTAAAGCTGCCCTCTGGCTCTGTCCTCTCCTTCACCCACTGTGGGTGAAACTTTCTCAGGTTCTTTGTCAACTTTACCTCCCACCTCCAACTTGCTGTTGAGCCCACCACTTCATCTATCCTGAGCCCCTCAATCTTTTCTAGCTTGGGTTAGTAAGACCTGTTTTTCTCCTAAAACAAAAGATGCTTTCCCTCCCCTCTGTTGATGCACTCTCTGCAGCACTGAGTTTGCTGAATGCACCCCAACCTTGAAAGTCTCCTTCCCTCGGTAGCAGATGCCACAGGTTCTTGATTTTCTATCTGAATCATGATTGCTTTTACTCAGTTTATACTGGTAATCTCTATACGTACTTCTAAAGCCCATATTGTGGGCGTAAGTGCATATAATTTATATTTGTCAACTAAAAATAATGAAATATAACACAAGAAAATAGTGGCAATCCATAGGATTGCATCTTAGGCCCAGTTCTGGATGTGACCAGGGTGGTCAACAGCAAGCAATGGCCCTTCTAGAACAGGGACTACTTACATAAAGAGCTTCTGCTCGAGCACGAAGAGCTCGCCAGAAGACACGCTGGTGATACACTGGAAGACTGTCAGCAGAAAGAGCAGCGAAGCTCTGCAGGACAGAATGGGAGCAGAGCACACAGTGAATTCAGTGCTATCAAGTGGATTTCTATCCACAGAACTCTGAATGCTTTAACAATGGCAGCAATGGTGAATCATAAATTAAAACTAAAGTAAGATTAAATAAGTAAAACAAAATTTAAAAAATAAAAAAGGTTAGTGCCTAGTTTCTCCAGAAACCATCTGAGGAAAGAGCTAAAGCTCTTCTTTACTTCTCTGGATTTTCCTACAAATAACAAAAAGGCCTGGCTTTCCACTTCATCTTTAAAATTTAGCTCATGACAGATTTTTCAATGTTTTTTCAAATGTTCCTGCAACACAATATAAAGATCCCAGCCTGTAGATCCTGTGACAATTGTGATGCTGGGTTAGAAATGGCTTCCAAAGGGGCAGAAACCAAGTACTAGCAGCTTTGAAAAGAATTCTGAAATCTCAGCCTACAGGGAAGCTAAAAAGATGACATAACTCTGGAAAATCACCTCATTGTAGAGGAACAGTATCTGATCTATACAGAAGAAAACTTAAGTAAGTGAAGAGTTGACTTTTATGCTGATTTATTTCTTCCAAAAATAATCAGCTTTCTTCCAGATATAAAAATAGATTCAAGGTAAGCTTTCTCAATTTTGCCCAATGGTAAAAATGGAGATAACGCCATCCACCCCTCTGGCTTATGGGAAGTAACTTGAGGCGGTGGGCATCAATCGTGGAGTTCAGGGCGCAGCAGAGTGGTTCTCAGTACACAAATTACAATGAGAACCTTGGGGCCTCTTATGTTTCTGAGCACCTGTGTTCAGAACATGACACAGATGTTAAAAAGTCTCATGGTGAAACATGACTAAAACCCCATAAGGATCACACACTGATATAGTGTTGTCCATAGAACAGTTAGGAAAAACAGTCCACATGCTTACTCCACAGTCCCTGGCCAAAGAAACCAAAACACATGAAGAAAACTGGCTTGAAAACAACAAAAGAAAGAAATACCTATATCAGAATTTAAAACATTTATTTATCAAAGGCACTGTCAGGGTGAAAAGGCAGCCTAGAAAATGGGAGAAAATATATGTAAATCATGTATCTGATAAAGAATATTATAGAAATATAGACAACTCTAACTCAACAATGAAAAAATCCAAGATTAAAATGGACAAAAGACTTGAAGACATTTCACAAAAGATCCAATGTGTCTCCATTATTTAAATCAAGAAAAAAATAACACTTTTTGGCAAGAATGTGGAGAAATTGGAATGCTCGTGTGCTGCTGGTAAGAATGTAAAATGGGGCTGAGCACAGAGGTCATGCCTGTAATTCCAGCTACGCAGGAGGCATAAGTGGAAGGATCCCAGGCCAAAGCTAGCCTTAGCATGAGTGCAATCCCTTACTGGAAAAATAACCTAAGCAAGAAGAAGCTGACATGTGGCTCAAGCACACATCTAGCAAGTACAAGGCTCCTGAGTTCAAACCCAACTACCACAAAATAAGAAAAAAGAAAGAAATGGAAAATGCTACAGCTGCAGTGTGGCAAGTCCTAAAAATACTCACACAAGTATTATATGATTTGACTAAAGATGAAAACAACTCAGCCACTCAGTGGATGACTGGATAAGCAAAATGTAATATATACACAATGGATCATTATTCAGTCTTAAAAAATGAAGAAATTCTAAAACACGCTGGAACGTGGATGAACCTTGAGGACATTGTGTTAAGAGAAATAAGCCAGTCATTAAAAAAAGTATTGTATGACTTTAATATATGAAGGTCCTAGAGAGGTGAATTTCAGAGACCAAAAGCAGAGTGGTGCTTGCCTGGGGCTGGGAGAGGTGGGTAACAGGAGGGACAGTGTAATGGCTACAGAAGTCCTGTTTAGAAAGATGGAAAACATTCTGCAGTTGGGTGGTGGTGGCAGTTGCACATCATGATGGTACCGACACCACAGAACTCATTGTTCAGTTCAGTTAAGAGCACAAAATTGTTAAGAGCATAAAACTGGTGCTATGCAGTGTCCACAATGACATACACACAAACCACATGTGGAAAAATTAGGTTTTATATTCAGCTCTTGATGCACTAACTCACCCTACCACCACAAAAACAGAGCCAAGCATTCTGCTCTTGTTATACATTTAAATTTTTAATGGATGTTTAGAGTCTTTAACAAAGTAATAATATTTTCTCAAAATCAACATATAAATTTACACACCTGTTTTGGACTTCAGTACACTCACTTTTTAGTCCAACAAAACTGGCACCAACAATCAATCCCAGTGCAACTGTGATAAGTGTCTATTTTTAAAAATAAAAATGAAAGTATTACTATGAGAGGTAAAAAAATTGCACATCATTTATTATTATAAGATACATGGCTACATAGTCAGATCTCTCCATTGAAATAAACACTTTAAATGGCTTGACCAGAGTCCTCGGAGAATACAAAACAGTGTATGCTGTTAGCATGTTTTCTAGATTAACTGAAAATCAAGGTGTCTGTTGCTTGGGGAGCTGACAGGACAACAGAGCAGACACTGGAAAAGCTACGATTCCCTACTCCAAGTGCTCTACCAGTCACTGCCAGTCCACGGCCCAGGTCAGGTGCTGGCAACCAAGTCCACTCAGGATAGCAGAGCACTGCAGGCATCTGGGGAAGTCATTTGGGGAAAGAACCAAAGTCCAAGTGGCTAAGTTTTCACCTGGACTGAACCCACACTTTTTGAGAGGGAACATGTACAGTTTTGTAAGTTTAAGTGAAATCAGGATGCCCTTATTCTAAACATTAGAAATACACATTTCAAGGCTGAGGATGCAGTGGTATGGAGATACATAGCACGTGCCAGAATCTGGGACAGAACCTCATCATTGCAAAATGCATAAATAATAAATTTAAATCACTCATGGCACAATTTCTCAATGTAATTCCTTATGACAAGGAAGTAGGGGGAGTTGGTCCCCACCTATCCAACCTCTGGGAAGCTGCATGGAAAAAAAGTGCACTGTCACTGTCACCAAAGCATTCAGCCAGCTCCTTCTGGAGCACCCCGGCACCTCCATTACCCATCTCCTCTGTCATTGCTTCTCCTTCTACCTCAGGTATGGTCAACATGGCACGCCTGGGTGCCGATCCTCACCATCCTCACCTATCTGCACCTACCCAATCTGTGTGGATGGCTCCCAAGCAGAGTGAACCAGCATCACTTTTGGTTTTAAATAAAATGCCTCTACAGCATGTTTCAATTGACAAGGGTTAAAGAGTACATCCTGTATACCTTATTTGAGGGATTCCTTATTCACAGGGTAATTAGAAAGGTGTGGGAAATGGAATCTCAGTACTATAATGATAACAAGACATGAAGTGACTTGTGAAGGACATTTCTGGCAAGTAGCAAGACAAAGTAGAAAAATAGAATCATGACCAGAAAAGACTTGTTTGTAAACAAGAATGAATATTACTTAATGTTTCACTTACAAGATATCCTTAAAATCTCAGAAATTTAGGGGAAAAAATTCATCACCTTGACTCATTGTTATTGACCTCAGAATATCCTCTACTTCATTCCAGTAGATCAATCTTCCAAAATAAATGCTGATGGCTCCACCAACATGCAGTATGCACGGGTATACAAGAGGCTACGCTTTTGCACAGTGTAACTTTGAAGACTATTCAGTTTTTCAACTACACACTCTAAATTCTTTGTTTCTTTTATATTCAAAATTGGTAACTTACGTTAACACTGTCAATGTTACCCGTAGAGGGTTATCTACAGGTTTCAAAGTTCTACAACAATTTTCAGTCAGTTTTCAAACATATTGACAAAACATGAATTCCGTGATCAGATTATGCTTTTACAGATATGTCAGTATTATTGTTTTTTATATGAAGAAAAAGAAAAGCACCAGGCAAATTAAGCAAATTGACACTACTTATCAGTGATAGCACATCCACCTCCCCTGGCTCTACTTTCAACAGAAGGATAAAAAAGAAATTCCCCAAAGATGTTCCTGTATGTTCTGAGGGGATGTTTGTAGCTTTCACTAAAAAAAGAGAATCCATAGTCAAATGGTTCACATGTTAATGGAAATGATGACAGCCCCACAGATTGATGATAACTTTTTCCAGGTTAATTTGATGAGAAAGCACTTGGCACAGTGAATGAACATTAAATCTTCTTATACACACAGATTCATTCATTCCAAGATCTGCCAAATACAGTCTGGTTAGAGCCAAGTCTGAATCATGTAAATAACTGGTTCAAACAAAGTACAGCTAAAGAAAATAGATACAAGATGGATCATCAGAAAGCCATCTAACATTTTAATAACTCTGTGTTCAAAACTTAAAGAAACAAAGGAACCATATTGGACTAAAGACCCCATGCCAAAGAGTCAGTCACTATGGCCCACAGGTAAGCTAAGCCCAACCACCTATTTTTGTTCTGCCTAAAAGCTAAGAATGGTTTTTATACTTTTACAGATGGGGTGAGAGGGGAAAAGTCAAGCTAAATAATTCTTGCAATGTGAAATTCATATGAAACTGAAAGCTCAGTGTCTATGACTATGGCTGTATTGGGATATAGCTACACTACTTTGTTTATGTGTTACCTACAGCTGCTTTCACAATAAAATGGTAGGGTTGATTGTGAATCAGATTATATACTATCTGAGAATTGCAAAATATTTACTATCTGGTTCTTTACCAACAAGGGTTTGTCTATTCCTCATTTAACATTTTAGCATTTTTGAATCTGAACAAGAGTTGTTCCACTAAGCTGAGAGGGATATGAGGTTCTACCTTTATTTTAAAGACTGCTACTGGTGGAATTCACTTTGTGTAATTGAGTCCATTGATGAAGCAGGTAGGCTGAACATGGAACCTGGAGGCCCTACATCTAGTGCTTTATGGAAAAGAAGCCTAAAACCAAAACAAGTATGATCCTGTGTTTGGTAAACAACTGTCTTCTAATTGTGACCTGCCCAGAAGTTATACAGAAGTGTCTTAGAACATGATACTTGTAAATTACTCTTAAAAGCAATTAAAAAAAAAACCCAAACCAGGTGCCAGTGGCTCATCTCTATAATCCTAGTTACTTGGGAAAACAATAACAGGGGGATTGAGGTTCCTTCTCCATCAATCTTCTTCACCCCTGCTCTGTTTAAACTTTCTCTACAGTTTCTTCTATCATCAGACATGCTATCAATTTGATTTCTTTCTTCAGTTATCATCTCTCTGCACTCATGAGAAAATAAGTTTCATGAAAGTAGAGACGTTTATTATTATAACTCATGCTGTTCACTACTGTATTAGAGTCCCCAAGGCAACACAGGATCTTGTGTTGAATTTGTTGACTGAACCTGTGAATGAAAGTGGAAAACCCCAAATGTGAATGACATGCATACAACTTTTGAAAACAAAATTCTACTCAAATTATCCATTATAGCTTCTCTAAATCAACCAAAATTTTGAATCCAGTGTCTAAAATAACAACAACAAAAAACCCACCAGAAAAATACTGCATACTAACAACTTAGTTGTGTTTTCTTTGTTCTATCAACTGTCTCTATGTCATGAATGGAGTGGAGATACAAGTAAGAGGAAGGTGGGAAGCAGATAAGCATGAACCTGAGCCTCACCACATCACAGCCGATTGCTCCCGCATCAGCATTTCACAGCACAGTTAAAACAATCACCCGGGAAGATTCTAAGATGGCAGCTAGAGGGAGGAAGCAGAAAGCATGCCTCCTATAGTGAAATCTTGGAGAGACGCTGGAGACACACCTTGCAGGCAAAACTGCCGAGAAGTGGCAAAACTTTGACCCCTCCACACCTCCAGCCGGCACAGAGCATCTCCATTTCACATTAAATGGAGAAATCAGGAGGGCCCCCCGGGCTGCCAGTCACCCGCACCCAGACGGCTTGGGAGGATGCAGACAAGGTGAGCTTAGCGGTATCGCGGTACTACCACAGACAACCCCGGGCCAGAGCAGCATAGCACCCTGGACAGACCAACCTCCACCCTTGGAAAAAAGAGAAACTGAGTAATAAGCAATAAGAACAATAAAGACACGTGGGAAAGAGGGTGGGGTGCACTGAGTGCTGAAGATTGGGGAAGGGGAATCCTTCCTGGGACTGTAAAATAAACAAGCTGGGCAGGCTGGAGAGGCTCTGGTGGGAGCGGGGGTGCGTGCCCAGCGTGCCCAGCAACCAGAAGTTGGAAAGCTTGTGAGAGTGGTGGAGGGAGGAAAACTCCACAGGAGAGGACCCACTTCCCATGTGAACTGTAAATAAACACACAGACCTGAGAAAGCAGGTGCAGTGTCATGTTCCCCAGTGTGCTTGGAAAGGGGAAAGCTTGTAGCAGAGGTGCACAGAAGACTCTGAGTAAACAAAGCCTGCAGGGCCAGGTTAGTGCTAAGCTCACCCCTGAGATCTGCATAAATAACGCCACCAGCAACAGCAGGCTGAAAGCAGCAGGCAGGTAAGCCACAGCTGCAGATACCATTCTCAGAACTGTCCCAAGACTCTTTTTTTTTTTTTCTTTTTCTCCCTACCTTTGATGAGAGAACAACTGAATTACATCTGCATGCTGAAAAACTTACTGAAACTATATTGCATTTGAACTTGGGACACTTGGTGGGGTTTTTTTATGTGTGTGTGTGTGTGTGTGTGTGTGTAGTTTTGTTCTAATTTATGCATCCCCTTTGATGAGACAACTACAGAACAACATCTGAGGCACCATCTCCAGGATTGGAGACTGAGACAGACACCCAAATTATTAAGACTGAAACTTCATTGCATTTGAACTTGGAGGTTTTTTTGTTTTTTTGTTTTTTTTAAATTTTCTATTTTTCATTTTATTTTATATATATATATATTTCTTTCATTTACTTATTTTTTATTTTTATTCTTATCTTTATTTTTTTATTTTTGATTTTCAATCCTCTCTCTGTCTCTCTAATGTCTGTTCAGCTTACTGTCAATTAGTACACTAACACTCCCTGTTTATACCTTTGAAACTTTCTTGTCTAATTCCTTGTTCTGTTTTCTCCTTGTCTGTTTATTTGTTTTTCCCTTTTCTTTACTTCTTGCTTTCCATCTCCTCTCACCCTTCCATTGTTATTATAACAAGCTAGAAAATACTTAATTGCACACAGTACAGGGACAGTAACAACACCAAAGACAATGACAGGAAGACAGAAAAAACAGGGAAACCAGTTTCCGCACAGCAAAAAATTAGTACAGGAATCAGAGGGGAATGAAGAAAACAGATACTCAGATCCAGACTCCAACAAAATGAAGATAAACTATGCCAAAGGACCCAATGAAGCCCACAAGAATAATTTAAAAGAAGACATACTACAGGTACTCAATGAGAATTTTATAGAGATGATACTGGATAGGGTCAACCAAAATGTACAGGAGACACTCAAGAAATTCCAAGACAACAAAAATAGAGAATTTGAGAAAGCAAAAGAAGAAATAAAGGAAACCATAGAAGCACTGTATAAACACCAAAGTAAAACAGAGAACACGATGAATAAACAGATAAATGAACTCAGGACAAAAATAGACAACATTAAAGAGGACACCACCCAGGATATGGAAAACCTCAGAAAAAACAATGACATAGAACTGCAAAACAAAATGGAAGGCCAATTTAGCAGAATAGAACAAACAGAACACAGAATCTCAGAACTTGAAGATGAAATAGTAATTAAAGGAAAAACCAAAGAACTAATAAACAACTCAAGACCAGTGAAAAGAAAATGCAAGAACTCACCGACTCCATCAAAAGACCAAACCTAGAATCATGGGCATCGAAGAAAGGTGCAAGCAAAGGGAATGCGTTATATATTCAACAAAATAATAACGGAAAATTTCCCAAATCTAGAGAAAGATATTACCATACAAATGTAAGAGGCCTCCAGGGCACCAAACAGACCAGATCAAAATAGAACTACCCCATGACATATCATCATTAAAACAACAAGATCAGAAACTAAGGAAAGAATATTGAAGGCTGTAAGAGAGAAAAACAAGTAACATACAAAGGTAAACCCATCAAAATCACAGCAGACTTCTCAACAAAAACATTAAAAGCAAGAAGATCGTGGGGTGAGATCTTCCGGGCACTGAATGAAAATAACTTCAACCCCAGGATACTCTAACCAGCAAAACTATTATTCAAAATAGATGGAGCAATAAAAGTCTTCCATGATAAGCAGAAACTAAAACAATATGTGACCACAAAGCCACAACTACAAAAGATTCTTCAAGGGATTCTGCACACAGAAAGTGAAACCCAACTTAACAATGAAAAGACAGGCAGCACCAAACCACAGGAAAAGAAAAAGCAAGACAGTAGAGAGTAACCTCAACTTAGGTACACACAATCAAACCTTCAAACAACTAAGACAACTAAGTGACAGGAATCACCACATACCTATCAGTACTAACGCTTAATGTTAACGGACTTAATTCACCCATCAAAAGGAACCGCTTGACAAAATGGATTAAAAAGGAAGATCCAACAATTGGTTGCTTATAGGAGACCCATCTCACTGACAGAAATAAGCATAGGCTTAGGATGAAAGGCTGGAAGAAGATTTACCAAGCCAATGGCCCCTGAAAACAGGCAGGAGTAGCAATACTTATCTCTGACAAAGTAGACTTCAAACCTACACTGATCAAACGAGATAAAGAAGGACATTCTATACTAAGAAAAGGGGAAATAGACCAAAAGGAAATAATAATCATCAATCTGTATGCACCCAATGTCAACGCACCCAATTTCATCAAACATACCCTGAAAGACATAAAAGCATATATTAACACTAACAAAGTAGTTGTGGGAGACTTTAACCCACCATTATCATCAATAGATAGGTCATCCAAACAAAAACTCAATAAAGAAATCCAAGATCTAAAATATACAATAGATCAAATGGACCTACTTGATGTCTACAGAACATTTCATCCAACTTTTACACAATATACATTCTTCTCAGCAGCCCATGGAACCTTCTCCAAAATAGATCATGTCCTAGGGCACAAAGCAAGCCTCAGCAAATACAAGAAAATAGAAATTATACCATGCATACTATTTGATCACAATGCAGTAAAAGTAGAACTCAACAACAAAAGTAAAGACAAAAAACATGCAAACAGCTGGAAACTAAATAACTCACTACTTAATGAACAATGGAACATTGATGAAATAAAAGAGGAAATTAAAAAGTTCCTGGAAGTCAATGAAAATGAAAACACAACCTACAGGAACCTATGGGACACAGCAAAGACAGTCCTGAGAGGAAAGTTTACAACCATGAGTGCATACATTAAAAAGACTGAAAAATCAATGACCTAATGATACATATCAAATTCCTAGAAAAACAAGAACAAGCAAATTCCAAAACAAATAGAAGGAAAGAAATAATAAAAATAAGAGCTAAAATCAACAAAATAGAAACCAAAAAAACCATACAAAGAATTAATGAAACAAAAAGTTGGTTCTTTTAAAAAATAAACAAGATCGATAGGCCCCTGGTAAACCTGACTAAAATGAGGAAAAAAAGCCCAAATTAGTAGAATCAGGAATGCAAAAGGGGAGATAACAACAAACACCATGGAAGTCCAGGAAATCATCAGAGACTACTTTGAGAACCTATATTCAAATAAATTTGAAAATCTTAACGAAATGGACAGATTTCTATATACATATGATCATCCAAAACTGAACCAAGAGGAAATTAATCACCTGAATAGATCTATAACACAAAATGAAATTAAAGCAGCAATCAAGAGTCTCCCCAAAAAGAAAAGGTCCAGGACCTGGTGGATTCTCTGCTGAATTCTATCAGACCTTTAAAGAAAAACTGATATCAACCCTCCTTAAACTGTTCCATGAAATAGAAAGGGAAGGAAAACTGCCAAACACATTTTATGAAGCCAGTATTTCACTTATCCCATGACCAGGCAAAGACACTGCCAAAAAGGAGAACTATAGGCCAATCTCCTTAATGAACATTGATGCAAAAATGCTCAACAAAATAATGGCAAACCGAATTCAACAACACATCATAAAGATTATTCACCACGACCAAGTAGGCTTCATCCCAGGAATGCAGGGGTTGTTCAACATACAAAAATCAATAAACATAATAAACCACATTAACAGAAGCAAAGGCAAAAACCACTTGATCATCTCAATAGATGCAGAAAAAGCCTTTGATAAGATCCAACATCATTTCATGATAAAAGCTCTAAGAAAACTAGGAATAGAAGGAAAGTTCCTCAACATTAAAAAAGCTATATATGACAAACCTACAGCCAGCATTATACTTAACGGAGAAAAACTGAAACCATTCCCTCTAAAATCAGGAACCAGACAAGGATGCCCACTATCTCCACTCCTATTCAACATAGTACTGGAATTCCTAGCCAGAGCAATTAGGCAAGAAGAAGGAATAAAAGGAATACAAATAGGTAAAGAAACTGTCAAAATATCCCTATTTGCAGACAACATGATCCTATACCTTAAAGACCCAAAAAACTCTACTCAGAAGCTTCTAGACATCATCAATAGCTATGGCAAGGTAGCAGGATATAAAATCAACATAGAAAAATCATTAGTATTTCTATATACTAACAATGAGCAAACTGAAAAAGAATGTATGAAAACAATTCCATTTATAATAGCCTCAAAAAAAAATCAAATACCTAGGTGTAAACCTAACAAAAGATGTGAAAGACCTCTACAAGGAAAACTATACACTTCTGAAGAAAGAGATTGAGGAAGACTATAGAAAGTGGAGAGATCTCCCATGCTCATGGATTGGTAGAATCAACATAGTAAAAATGTCTATACTCCCAGAAGTAATCTACATGTTTACTGCAATTCCCATCAAAATTCCAATGACATTCATTAAAGAGATTGAAAAATCTACTGTGAAATTTATATGGAAACACAAGAGGCCATGAATAGCCAAGGCAATACTCAGTCAAAAGAACAATGCTGAAGGTATCACAATACCTGACTTCAAACTATATTACAAAGCAGTAACGATAAAAACAGCATGGTACTGGCACAAAAACAGACATGAAGACCAGTGGAACAGAATAGAGGACTCAGATATGAAGCCACACAACTATAACCAACTTGTCTTTGACAAAGGAACTAAAAATATATGATGGAGAAATAGCAGCCTCTTCAACAAAAACTGCTGGGAAAACTGGTTAGCAGTCTGCAAAAAACTGAAACTAGATCCATGTATATCACCCTATACCAAGATTAACTCAAAATGGATCAAGGATCTTAATATCAGACCACAAACTCTAAAGTTGGTAGAAGAAAGAGTAGGAACTACTCTGGAGTTACTAGGTATAGGTAAGAACTTTCTCAATGAAACCCCAGCAGCACAGCAACTAAGAGATAGCATAGATAAATGGGACTACATAAAACTAAAAAGCTTCTGTTCTTCAAAAGAAATGGTCTCTAAACTGAAGAGAACACCCACAGAGTGGGAGAATATATTTGTCAGCTACACATCAGACAAAGGACCGATAACCAGAATATATAGGGAACTTAAAAAACTAAATTCTCCCAAAACTAATGAACCAATAAAGAAATGGGCAAGTGAACTAAACAGAACTTTCTCAAAAGAAGAAATTCAAATGGCCAAAAAAACACATGAAAAAATGCTCACCATCTCTAGCAATAAAAGAAATGCAAATTAAAACCACACTAAGATTCCACCTCACCCCTGTTAAAACAGCCATTATTAGCAACACCACGAACAACTGGTGTTGGCGAGGATGTGGGGAAAAATGAATTCTTACACTGTTGGTGGGAATGTAGACTAGTACAACCACTCTGGAAAAAATTTGGAGGCTACTTAAAAAGCTAAACATTGATGTACCATTTGATCCAGCAATACCACTCTTGGGGATATACCCAAAAGACTGTGACACAGGTTACTCCAGAGGCACCTGCACACCCATGTTTATTGTGGCACTATTCACAATAGCCAAGTTATGGAAACAGCCAAGATGCCCCACCACTGACGAATGGATTAAGAAAATGTGGTATCTATACACAATGGAATTCTATGCAGCCATGAAGAAGAACAAAATGTTATCATTTGCCGGTGAAAGGATGGAATTGGAGAACATCATTCTGAGTTAGGTTAGCCTGGCCCAAAAGACCAAAAATCGTATGTTCTCCCTCATATGCGGACATTAGATCAAGGACAAACACAACAAGGGGACTGGACTTTGAGCACATCATAAAAGCGAGAGCATACAAGGGAGGGGTGAGGATAGGTAAGACACCTAAAAAATTAGCTAGCATTTGTTGCCCTTAACGCAGAGAAACTAAAGCAGATACCTTAAAGCAACTGAGGCCAATAGGAAAAGGGGAACAGGTACTAGAGAAAAGGTTAGATCAAAATGAATTAACCTAGAAGGTAACACACACGCACAGGAAATTAATGTGAGTCAACTCCCTGTATAGCTAGCCTTATCTCAACCAGCAAAAACACTTGTTCCTTTCTATTATTGCTTATATTCTCTCTTCAACAAAATTAGAGACAAGGGCAAAATAGTTTCTGCTGGGTATTGAGGGGTGGGGGATGAGGGAGGGGGTGGAGTGGGTGGTAAGGGAGGGGGTGGGGGCAGGGGGAAGAAATGACCCAAGCCTTGTATGCACATATGAATAATAAAACTATAAAAAAAAATCATGCAGTTACCTGAATAAAAGTGACTTGGGGAAATCCCAGATAGTTTTTGAATGAACGCCAGATAATCCATCTGAGCTGATCACAGAAGGAGGTGACATAGGTGATCTCCTTGAAGGCCAAGCTCTTCGCTTCATGAACACCTGACAGTTTGTCTAATTTGGTTTTGGTTTCTCTATAGAAGGAGGAGTTGATATAAAACTCAACTAATTGTCCTATAACAGGCTTTTTTGTCTTGACAAATTCTTCAGTTTCATTGGCTTTAGAATGAAAATGGATAAAGAAGGGAAACACTATCAACAAGTGACAACTGATTTAACACTTTTTTCTGCAACTTGCTTTTTAAATAACACCACATTCTAAATATCATCTACAAAGTAATTACTGCTTTGCTGTTGTTTTACATGAATAAAAACACAGCTAATTGACCTGAAAGCTGGAGTAATCCATGCATAAAGTAAATACAATGCACTCTTCATAACATTTGGACCCTAATTCTTAAAATAGACTTCATAACATATAACGTTATAATTCTAAATATAAAAGTCTTGCACATTTAGAAAAAAGTCTTTACCAAATTCAGCACCATTTCATGATAAAAGCACTAAAGAAAATAGGAATAGAAGGAATGTTCCTCAACATAATAAAGGTTATACAACAAACCAACCAGCTCACATTATATTAAATGGAGAACAACTGAAACCATTACCACCAAAGTCAGGAACAAGACAAGGATACCTAATTTCCTCACTCCTATTTAATATAGTTTTGGAATTCCTAGCTAGAGAACTAAGACAAGAACAAGAAAAAAAGGGGATTCAAATAAGGAAGGAAGAAATCAAACTGTTCTCATTTGCAGATGCCATGACCCTATACCTAAATGACTCTAAAAACTCCAGGAAAAAACTCTTAGAAATCATATATTCTTTTGGAAAAGTAGCAGGATACAAAATTAATATACAGAAATCAGTAGTCTTCCTGCATACTAATAAAGAACAGACTGAGAAAGAATCAGGGAAACAATCTCACTTAAGATAGCGCCCCCCGCCAAAGTAAAATACATAGGAATAAATTTAATGATAGAAATAAAAGATTTTTTCAATGAAAACTATAAACCACCGAAGAGAGAAATTGAAGAAGACATCAGAAGATGGAAAGCCTTCCATGTTTGTGGATTGGCAGAATCAACATTGTGAAAATTGTTGTACTACCAAAAGCCATCTAAATGCTCAATGCAATCCCTATCAAAATCCCAATGAGATTCTTCACAGAAATAGAAAAATCAATTTTAAAATGCATATGGAAACACAAAAGACTTCAAATAACCAAACAATTCTGAGCAAAAAGTCCAATACTGGAGGTATCACAATCCCCAACTTCAAAGCAACTACACAGCCATAACGATGAAAACAGCATGGTATTGGCACAAAAACCAAAATGAAGAACAATGGGTTAGAATAGAAGACCCAGACATAAACTCATGCAGCTATAGCCAACTGATTATCAACAAAGGAGGCCAAAGCACACTATGGAGAAAAGACAGCCTCTTCAACAAATGTTGCTGGGAAAACTGGATAGCCACATGAAGAGGACTGAAACTAGACCCCTGTCTCTCACTCTGTATCAATATCAACTCAAAGTGGACCAAAGACCGTAATATAAGGCCTGAAAATTTGAACCAACTACAGGAAGTATACAGGCATAAGGAATTACTTCCTAAATAGAACTCCAAATGTTCAGCATCTAAGTGAAAAGATGAACAAATGGGACTGCATCAAACTGAAGAGCTTCTGCATGGCAAAAGAAACAGTCACTGGACTTAAGAGACAGCCCACAGAATGTGAAAAAATCTTTGCCAGCTATTTATCTGATAAAGTACTAATATCCAGAATCTGCAGGGAACTCAAAAACTCAATCCCCAAAGAATCAACATCTCTATGAAGAAATGCGCACATGAATTGAGTAGGGAATTCTCAAAGGAAGAGAAATGGCCAATAAATGCATGAAGAATTGTTCCGTTTCCTTGGCTATAAAAGAAATGCAAATCAAAACTACACTAAGATTTCATCTCACCCCAGTTAGAATGGCCATCTTCAAGAGCAAAAACAACAAATACTGATGAGGATGTGGTGAAACAGGAACACTTTTATACTGTTGGTGAGAATACAAATTAGTACAACTGTTATAGAAAGCAACAGGCATATTCCTCAAAAAGTTAAAAATAGAACTGCCACATGACCCAGTAATACCACTCCTGGGCATCTATCCAAAGGAACACAAATCAGGATACAATAGAGACACCTGCATAACGATGTTTACTGCAGCACAGTTCATAACAGGCAAGCTATGAAAACATTCCAGATGTCCTACCACTGACAAATGGATCAAGAAAATGTGGTATGTTTATATGTACATATAAAATGGAGTTTTACTCAGCCCTAAAGAAGAATGATATCATGTGGCCTGAGGGTAAATGGATGCAATTTGAGGACAACATGGTAAGTGAAATAGGTCAGATTCAGAAAGACAAAGGTCACAGGTTTTCTCTCATATGTGGAAGATAGATTCAAAAGATGAACATAGACACACAAAAAATCGTATATAAACCTACTGTAGAACATGTATGTAACAGTGGAACTACACTATGGAACTTGGGGAAGGAGGAAAAGGAAAAGGGAATGAGAACTTTAACAATACTGTAATACTTAACATCTGTGAAGGTAGAGGATATAAGGCATGTTTTTCAGTATTATATATAAAGTTATAAAGCATATATAGGTACAGAATTCAGCTTGTATCTAGAATTATTTCCTGAGATAAATATCCATAACCAAAATTACTAGGAGTAATATCGTAAGTAATTTAAAGCTTTTGCTAAATTACCATCAAAAATTGATTTACAAACTGTGCATGGAAGTCACTCAAAAAGTTAAAAATAAACCTTATCATATGATCCAGTCATAATACTTCTGGGTTATATACCCAAAGGAATCAAAATCAGCTCAATCTAAAGATAACTATATACCCATGTGTATCAGAGCATGATTCACAATATCCAAATTATGGGACCAGCCTAGATGCCCATCAACAGATGCATGGATAAAGGAAATGTGGTGTATATATATGATGGAGCTCTATTTAGCCATTAAAAAGAATTAAATGATGTTGTTTGCTGAAAAATGGATAGAACACTTCATGTTAAGTGAAATAAACCAGTCCCCAAAGACAAGTACACATTTGTAGAAGCCAGGGGAAAACAAAACAAAAAACCCTAATGTTATGAAAGTAAAACTGGCACTACTAGGGAGGTAGAAAAGGAAGGGGAAAGAGAGAAGGAAAAGAGGGAATAACAAAGAGTAATAGAGGGAGTTGATATGACCAAAACACATTATAAGCATGTTTGGAAATGTCACAATCAAACCCTTACTATGCATAATTTAACATATCAAAATAAAAATTATTTTATAAAAAAAAGGAAAGCTGTTGAAAAATGGGGCATGGTGGGGAAGGGGTAAGAGAGAGCAATGGAAGGGATTGAAATGACCAAAGTAAAGTATACTCACAGTGGAGATACACTGAGAAGTCCCTTTGAACAGCAACTTAGAAACTAATAATGAAAGACAGGACAGTAAAATAGTAACCGTTTATAGGGGACATTTGTGGGATGGGGAGGGTGAACAAAGGAGATTAAGATGAAGGAATATGATTGATGGACTCCATATACTTATACAAAACAGAACAATGAAACCTCTTGCGACTGCTTAAAGTGGGATGGAAGGGGGTTGAGGGAGAGAGATAGGGGTGGCAATCTAACCAATGCATAATGTAAACCTATTCAGAAAGGTCACAATGCATCTCCCTTTAAGAGAAATATCTCCTAATAAAAAATTATTTTTAAATCTTGTGCTAGCTTTCTACCATGTGCAATTGCACAGTGTCAGTTCTTATTTTAAAAATATTATAAACAAAGCATGGTTTGCGGTACATGGCTATAATCTCAGCACTTGGGATATCAGAGGCAGAAAGATCATGAGGTTAAAGCCAGCCTGGGATACATAGCCAAACTGTGTCTCAAGAAATCAAAAGAAAAGCTGGGCACTTGTGGCTCTCACACCTGTATTCCTAGATACTTGTAAGACTGAGTGCAAGAGAATCTCAGTTCAAGGGAAGCCCAGGCAAAATAGTACATGAGACTGCACCTCCAAAACAACCAGAGCAAAATGAACTGAGCTATGCTCAAATGGTAAAACATCTGTTTGGCAAGTGCAAAGTCCTGAGTTCAAACCCCAGGCCCACCATAATACAAGAAAGAAAATTAAAATAAATAATGAGCATATGATTTTTTAATGACACTCACCTTACAACTAATATTACCATATATTTATATTGTTCATTTAAATCAAAACATCCACAGCACTTAGGGACAATAGTCTATCTGTCCACCAGTATCAGAACGGTGCATTGATGTAAATTCACACAGCCATTTCTTAATGAAAAAGCACACTGCTGAACTTCAGAAAAATCAACTAGCCAAAAATCTGTGAGCTAAGAGATTCACATACCTTCAAAGTCTTCTTCCTCTCTGTTTGATGCCACACCAGAGAAGTCTCCATTAATCACATCCAGGAAGAAGTCTGCAGGGTTGTTGTGGGTGCCACACTGATAACCTACTGAAGAAAGCAACCCAAGGTCACAGACCTGATGGTCTGGCAAAATAAAAAGGACTCACTTTTCAGAGGGTGAGAGAGATGAGGCTACAGAAGACACATTCTAACAAGGTCTCCTCTTTTTCTTGTTCTCTCTCCTCTTACTACTATATCTTTCTTTTTATATACTGATCCACACAATATTTCAACCACTGTCTCCCAGCAAAAAAGGAAGATACACAACACCAATGTTACATTCTTCAGAACATCATACACATGTCTTTACGCATCATACATAATCATGAAACCCAAAACAGCTACTGAAGCTCTGGTGCTTCTCAGTGCTTCTTCATAAACCCAAAGCTAGGTCTAAGAAAAAAACGCATTCACTGTGCGGGTTCCTTGTGCTCTGCAACTCCACCTAAGGGATGCTGCAACAGCAGTGCACATGCCAACAGTGATTGCTTCTCCACTGATTGGAAAAGGGGAGAATGGGAATATAATGGAGAGGGTGAACTTGTTCAAGGTATACCATATGTACCTATGGAATTATCACAATGAAATGGTCTTATTTTATTAATGCATGATAATTAAAAATAAATTTTTAAAAATTTAAAAATGAACGCTTCTTGACTTCAGTTCAAAGGTTGCAATTATCACCTGTCAAGATGCCATAATCCCAAATGGAGAACACATCCCCAGAGCAGCCACCAGGGCACATCTGAACTCTGACCTCAGCTTCTTAGGGTACAATCATCTGAACTTGTCCTGACCTCTGACTCTTCAGATCATCTTACCTGGACTTCCCAGACTCATTTATGCTTGAATATTTTTAAATGACAGAGATTAAACAGAAACAAATTAAGAAAGAAAGTGAACATTCAAACTGTATTTGGAGTCACAGAAAAACATCTTTAATCATATCCAAGTATCTCTAAAATGACCCAGAGTATATGAGACATTTGAAAAAAATCACATAATACAATCTGAAATAGAAAGAACCTGGCCTCCAGAAATGGTGATCAATCAAAGTCAGATTTAGGCCTGAACATCATATTGACTAACAGGTCACTGCACCTATTCATAGACTAAATCTTCAATCTAACGTCACTAGAACATTAAGTGGCCTCTCCATGATGATAATCAAGGGAGAGCAAGATCACAAGCCAGGGAAAGTGGAAAACCCACTCCCTTATATGGTGAGAAAGACAGAGAGACTGGATCTTTCCAAAACTATTTAAATGACAGAATACCTTGCTGTAAATTCTGTTTATTTCTGAGTTTTCAGGGAAGGTCACCATAACTGGACACCAAAGACACAAGGGCCCAGTAGAAACACTTGGACACATGCATGAATACTGAAATAGGACAGGACGTGGAAAGAGACCTAAACAACAGCAAGTTCTCCAAAAAGAACAAAATTCTCACACCAAACTAACAAAAGATGTTTTATTTAATTTTTGTAATTTATTTGTAATTTTTTTATTGTTGCGCTGGGGGAACACTGTGGCATTTACAAGAGTTCTTAGAATATACCAAATATATCATAGCTGACTTCACCCCCTCCATTATCCTCCTTTATCCTCCTCTGGCCCCTTTCCTGGAATAGTTTATGCAGGTCTCCTTTTTCCATTTATATACACACATACACAGTATTTGCACCATATTCACCCACCCACATCCTGCTCCCCCACCATTACTAATCCCCCAGACAAAAACTGTTCTGCCCTCCTATTCTCTGATTTTGAAAAAAAATGATATTTTTGTTCCTTTAAGATAGCTATGCAAGGCATTTCATTGTGACATTTCTGTGTATATATGTATTATAATCCAAATTGGTCCATGCCTCTATTTTTCTCCTTTTTACCTTAGTTTCCTTCTTATGGTGATTTCAACAGGTTTAAAAAAATTCTATACTCATTTTTATATAGGAAGTACATCAACCATATTCACCTTCTTAACTTCCTTCTTTTATGATCCCTTTCTCCTTTGTGACCTCTCTTTACCGTGACCTGTTTTTCACCAAAGGTGTTTTAGCATAGTGGAAGCCAAGGTACATCTATGCAAACATCAAATATCACAACCACTGACCCCTCTGCTCTATTCCAGGAATCTATGAATAAAGCACCAACAACATGAAAGTCAACCATACCTGCTGATTCAAAGTATCCCAAGGCCTCCTGTGCAGGCCCATGGAACATTAGTTTTCCTGAGGCCACTAAAGTGAGGCTGTCAAACAACCTGAAGATGGAATACTGAGGCTGGTGAATGGAGAAGATGATTGTACATCCCTGCTTAGCCTTCCTAAGTTAAAAGAGGGAAAACAATAAGTCATTAAAACATCTGAACTTCATATTTCGTGGTAAAACACTTTATTGCTGCCATTATATCATTTGCTCCCTGTTCAACTTGATTTTCTCATACAAATGTCTCAGCTGATCTCATATTCTCCACTTAATAGTTGGGGAGCCTAAATGCAATGCTTTTTACTAAAAACATTAAGACTTCTTTAAAGATGTTTCATTGACAGATTAGAATCCACCAGAATGTTTTTCACAAGCAGATTCCTGGTCCATCTTCCAAGATATTGAACTAGAATCTCTGTGGGTGGATTCGGGGAGTCCATACGATTAACAAGCATGCCAGGTAATCTATAAGTGCACTCAAGTTTAGGAATGATGGACTAAATATTAAAGCAATGGTCAAATGCCCAGTTGTCATTGATCATTTATGTCTTCTGGCCTTTAGGAACTGTTTTTCATTCTTCTGCCTTGTAATACAATTAATATTTACTAAGTCATTGCAAATCATTTCAAGAAAGCTTCATTTCAATTTTCACAGTATTTTTATAAGATGGTTCTGATATTATCATTTCTTTTATAGATAAGGCTAACAAGGTTAAGCAACTGGACAAAAGGTCACAGTTAATGAGAAGCAAATCCAGTGTTTGATCTCTGGTCTGATTCCATGACAGAAAGAGTGATAAACTACCTTTTTACAGGAATCAGCCCTTATCAGAAACAAAGTCACTATACAAAACTGCTATTAAAATAATGAGATATGGTTGTACACTGCCTAATCCTAATCCTAGCACTCAGGAGGCAGATAGGAAGGATTGAATGTTCAAGGTCAGCATGGGCTACACAGTGAAATGATTATGTATTACACAGAGAAAATCATAAGTAATTATGGTATTCTATATCAACTCATCAGTACCTAAAGAACACAGTTAACAGCATTATAGATTACAAAAATGCCATGAATATGCTCTGCCATGGGACCTGAACTCCAAACCAATAACTTGGCATTTTCACTATATGTGCAGTTGACATGTCAAATTTACAATCTTGAAACCTTTAGACATCTTCCCACCTTTCCTTTTCTTCTTTCCTAGCATGCACGTGCTCATAACAGCATGCAGTTAAAGGAAACAAGGCAGTGAGAGAGAGGGGATACATGGAGAAGGTGTGTCTGGCACAGAGAGGAGGATGGGGCAGCAATGCAGTGAAATGGACAGTGGGAATTAGGTTGAGGGAATGGGGCTTTCTCTCTACTCTTCTTGGCACTTTTCTGTTGGTTTGAAATTAGTTTTTATTAATTCTATAGAAGATGCTCAAAACGTAACTTTTGGAACTTTTCCTCCAAACATTTCTGCCATGGTCTTCTTTCTTGATAAAAGGAAATGCCATTTCTTTGACTTCATTCTTCCCTATAGTCAGGCCCCAAATCTTGGCAGTCATTCTCTCAGTCATCACATCCTAGGTCCAATTTCTGGTCTAATCCCATTGGTTCTATCTTCAAAACAGATCCAGAACCCAACCCACCTCTCCCCATGACCATCTTAGTTAAGACACCATCATCCCTCATCCTCCTCCTTCCTGGCATCTTTGCCTCTCCATGGTCCAACTGAACAGTCTTCTCCACAGCTGCCATTACTCTACAACTCTCAAAAAGCTTCCTATGTCCCCAGTGACAGGAAAAGTCATACTTCTCACAGTGGCTTACTACATCTACGTAATCTGCCACCAGCTCCACTACACCTCACATCAATTGTAACTAAGATGTGATGAACTGTGACCTCCCAAAGCTCATATGCTGAAGTGCTAACTCCAATCTCTCAGGAAGTGACAGCACTTGGAGACAGAGTTGTCAGAGAGGTGACTGAGATTAACCAAGGCCAGTGAGTGGGTTCTAATCTGGCTGGGGTCCATTTAAGAGGAGATTAGGACACAGAGCCACACAGGGGGAGAAGACTGTCATCTCCAAGTCAATGAGAGAGGCCTCAGCAGAAACAAACATGCTGACACCTTGATCTCACACTACTGGCCTCCAGAGCAGTAAAAAAGTATTTATTTCTGTTATCAATAGTATCTTCAGGTATCTATGGTAAATTATTATTTATTAGTCTTATAACAATAACCCCACACTATCTGTGGTGCATTGTTCTGAGAGAACGTGACAAACTTCCATTCTTTTAGGTCACTGGATTCTAGTCCCTCTGCTGTCTTTAATATTCCCGACATACTAGGTATTCTCCGCCGTGGAGTCACTGGCTATCCCTTCCAACTAGAACTCTCTTCCACCACAATAAGCAGGTCCCACTCGCTCACTCACTCCCAGCTCACTTGTCACATGCTTGAGGTCTTTCCTGACCTTCTTGTTTAGAACAGGACCACACTGGACCACAGCCATCTTTTTCTATGTTTTTGTATCATGTTTCTTTTAATGTTTTAATTAGTTTATTTTATTGGTGATACTGGGGTTGATCTCAGAGCTTGATCCTTCCCTAGGCGGGCATTCTACCACTTGAGCCACTCTGCCAGCCCATGTGTTGGGTATTTTCAAGATAGGGTTTCAGAAACTATCTGCACGGGCTGGTCTATAACATTGTTCCTCCTGATCTCTCACTCTCGAGTAGCTAGGATTACAGGTGTGCCATCAGCACCTGGATTTTTGTATCATCTTTCTTGATAATACTTTTTCTTTAATTGACTATTTCCCTTTAGCAAATAAGAAAGAGAATCTGTTGTTCACTTCTGAATTTACCACACCAGAATACCTGGTACATACAAGAAACCAGATATTTAATAAATGAAACAAAAAATTTCCCAAAGTATTTACTTTTTCAGGATCCAAAGGACAGTACTTGCTGTGCTTGAGTCTAAACCAGTTGTGGGTTCATCCAGGAACAAGATGGGATGATCAGTGATCAGCTCCATTCCTATCATAGTCCTTTTTCTTTCTCTACTAGCACGAACCTGAAAGATATCTTATTATCATTATTGGTAAGTACAACCATGGTCACTATTATTTAGTAAAATAAGGTGTGGCAACCCTGAAAGAGATACTTTTTCTCATTCTCCTTATTATTCAGCACAACATAAAAGTGGACACATGGAAGAAGAAGAAGTCTTCTTTGCCAGATGAGTAAACGGAAGCGCAAATGAGAACTACTAAGTAGTGAAATCTGATATGAAGCCCATACTTTAAACAGTTCTCTATGTTCCCTGTCAAGTCAGGTATTTAGGTTCCCATTATGACATTAGAAACCTACAAAACCTTGACATAGTGAAATTGTACTGTAAAATAGGAGATAAAGATAAAATGAACCCAGGCGTGATGGTACATGCCTATATTGCCTTCACTAAGGAGACTGAGGTAGGAGGATCATGAGATCAAGGCAAGCCTGGACTGTACAGTGAGAGCCTGCCTCAAAATAAAAAGAAAAGCAAAAGAAAGAAGGAAAAGACAGGAGCAGAAACAGGAAAGCATCTATAGTAAATTATTATTTTATAGTCTTATAACAATACTCCCTAAACACCACAAAATATCCCCTAGTAGACTTGGTGCCAAGAAAGTTTGAGTACTGCCACAAAATATTCGCACCTTTTCAATTTCTGTAAGGCTTTCCAAATTGATTCTATCTATACACCAACTGAAAACAGAATTTCTGATTCCTCCTTTCGGACAAATCCAGAAGGTGGGATGTTCCACAGAGCAAATGGCTCAATCTTTCCAACTAGTGGATGTCACTGGTGTGCTGAGGGAGGTAGAGAGGTTTAAGGGAGGCAGGAAGTGGGAAATGAACTAGAAGGACACTTGCAGACAATTTGGAGAATATGAATGAATATGGGCTTTACATGCTGATGATATGAAAATGCTGGTCTTTTGTTAGTTATAATGGTATTATTGGCAAGGTAGGCAAATGAGCTTCTTTTATAGATGAATAGTAGGTTTTCAGGGTGAAATATTTTATGACTTTCTTTAAAACACTTCAGTAACAAGTAGCTATAGAAACTGGATAAGAATTTAACAACTGAGAATTCTAGGTGAAGAGTACTAGTAATTACACAATTATACTTACAGTCTGACAATCACATAATTATAGTAATCAGACTATATTTCTGTTTCATTTGGAATATCATAAAAAGTAAAAATATTGAAATTGTTCCAATTAATTAGATTGCATGAATTCTAAGACATGAAGATTTTCATGTTTTCCATGAAAATCTAAGAAGGCAACTTAGGGGAATGACTAATGAAAGAGTGAAATTGTTTTCCCAATGGGAAAAACAAAATCAAGGAGACAGGTAAAGCCAAAGCAAAGAGAACTCAACCACTCAGAAATAAAAAATGAGTGGTAAATGGTGATATCTCAGGACTATTGCTGACAAAATATTCTTCACATGAAGACTGTTGCAAGTACCATGGCAGCAGCAGCCAGTAGAAGGAGCATTCTTCATGACCTACGGTGGGAATCACAGGGGTTACTCCATAGGCATTTCATTCTAAATGGTTCATTTTTACCAAATGCTCCAACATCTACTCAGCAAAACCTCCATAGTGCTGGTCAACTGAAAGTTGACTCACTCACCTCAATTCCTCTCCTTGATTGGGAGCAACCACAGAAGGAGGAGCTATTTCATCCACTATATTTCTTTTGCCCATAATCCTGTCTCTAAAGTGTAACAGAGACTGGCAGATAAGAGTCTGGAAATAAATAGTGACAAAAGAAAGGAAAGAATGGAAAGCAGCAGGGAAGGGATGAGAGACAAAACTACAAAAAGAAAGTCCAGAGAAAAATAACTGAGCACTGCACAAATAAGTAAATCCTAATGGGGGCAAATATAATTTTGGAAGGATAATTACAGCAAAGTGAAACATACAGAACAAGAGTCCTTGGGTTCTTGTTACTTTGTAATTTCAGAAATGTACCTTAGAAAAACAGTGGAAAAGTCTACTGGAGAAAGAGAGGAAGAAGAGCAGCTAAAAAGGAAAAGAGAAAAACAAGAAGAAAAAGGTGAGGGCCAGAACACCGGTCAAGTGAGCCATGACTTGAACAGCGAGGGTAGGTAAGGATCCTGTGGAAGAGGCCATGTTGGGAGGGCTTTTACAAGACCAGACTCCATGCCCAAGGTTCAACTATTTTGCAGTATTTCTAGCTGAATTTCTACCTTCCTATTAAGGAACTTGTCAAGTTTTCTCATCATTACAGAAAGCACTCACGTTCTCCAAATACATTATAGGAAACTTCTGATTAAGGTCATGATTTCCACAAGGGGGAGGTCTAAGGGTTCCTCTTTCCTGCCTGTGATTCTACAGTTTGTTTTATCACATTACCTTGAAGTCTGCCACTGCATCCAGACCTAACTCTTTAATAACCATGTTAATTCGTTCATTTTTTTCAGCATTCGTCATTGTTGTTGGAAGCCGAAGAGCTGCTGAGAACTGTAAATTTTCTCTCACTGTCAGGCTGTCCATCACGACATCTTCCTTAAGGCAAAATGGAACTTCAGTGAGACATATCAAGGCTCTTTTATGTCCATTCCTATCACTCTAGTATATGTTATTTAACCCATAAAAATAACTACAGTTCTACCTAATGGTGAACTTTTTAACTCTAAAAGTACAGAAACTCCACATACGGATATCTGCAGATCCCAAAAGAATCATTTTACCTCTATATGCACAGTCAAGCAGAGAACAGGTAACTGTGACGAATTCTACTAACATTTCTACACTCCATTGTACAAGAATTTGCCAAAGACATCTAGGGGGAGGAGAAAGGTGAAGGAAGGACAACAGTTGTACATTTTGGAATGATTAACAACTAGAATTACTACAACTATCCTATAAGGGTCATAGTCCAGATCCTCCACCTTTCTATTTAACATCGCCCTCACGAAAGGAGAGATTATGAAACTGGTATAGAGAAACTCGGTCCTGTGAGCTTGTCACCTAATTAACTACAATCCAACTCACTTGCCTACACTTGCCCAGGTGTCAGAGGTAACCTAAAATGAAACTAAAGTAAAACTCACTTGTAACACATAACCTGAAATACTTCTGAAATTGGCAGGTCGAGGTGCTCCATTTATCAAGACATCTCCAGACAATCCATGTGGATCTTTCCTTGCAGCTAAGACATCTAACAACCTATGAAAGGACATATATTATTATGGGGTTTTATCTTTTAACACATTCCTTATACTCCAGCTGCCCAAATCCAAACTCTGCCTATGTTGGATTATTAACTAGTCAAGAAGTTATGACCTAGGCACAGTGGCGCATGACAGTAAATGCAGCATTTGGAAGCTGAGGCAGAAAGGTCATGAATTTGAAGGGAGCCTGGGCTAAGTCGCAAGAGCTGCTTCAAAAAAATGGTTAAAAAATGTATGGCTTAACACAACTTAAGAGATCTATGGCTTAACTAAAATTATATATTATTATAAAGTTAAATATATAAATACATTTACATTTATAAGCCTAATTGCATGTACAATTAGAAAATTATATGTATATATATATATAACATTTGTTTTTATATATATAAATGTTGGTGAACCCAACCCACACAGTGTGTTAGTTTATTTAAAACTTACACCATCTCTAGACCTTCTGCTTCATCTCCCTACTTTTAATATCTCCTTCTTCTCCATACCCATTAGCTCCTAATATGGCCCAACACTGTACACCACTCACTTTATCTTCTCTAGTTAGTAAAGCTGACCAATAAGGCTTTCTGGTCCTTGGGACAAAACCACATGCTAGCCAAAAGGCACGTCATCCACACCATCTATGACCAGTCTGTACACACCCATCACTTGCTCATGTAAAAGCAATATTCAAAAGCACCCTGAAGCCAGGTGTCAGTGACTCATGCCTACAATCCTAGCTACTTGGGAGGACTGACATCAAGAGGATTGTGGTTTGAGGCCAGCGGATCAAATAGTTTGCTGGACACTAGAGACCAGTGTCTACTCTGCCTAGAGTAGCAGAATGCCTGCTTTGCAAATGTGAAGTCCTGAGTTCAAACCCCAGTCTCACAATAAATAAATAAATAAATGTACACTATATCTGCACAGAAAGGTTCACTTAAGCTTTCTGTTATACTCACAATGATTTGCCTCCACCTGGGGGTCCCATGATAGCATTGAGGCCAGGCTTCATGATCCCACTGTAAACACAAAAGCATAATGATTTATTGTTCCACTTCAAATGAGTTCTCAAAATTTAACATCTGAATTGCATATACTCAGCACAGGTTGATGAAATTATGGAGAGAACACAAGCATGAACTCTTAAAGAAAAAATACATGGATTAATAGAAGTCTAGTACACAAATGACGTCAGTTACTAGTACAAAAATGGCACAGATTCCTCTCACTTTATCTCATGTATTTCAACACCACTTATCCTTTTTGGAAAATGACACATTCAACCTTCACTGGTTCTTGAAATAAAAGATTCTCATGAATAACCTCCATTACAATCACCTTTTTAACTCAGTGTCAAGTACAGAGCAACTAGTTACTAATGTCTGATGAGCAATATTTCCAAATCTCTCACTTGCTATGTAGTCAAGTTCCACACAATTAATTAATCACTGATTCATAGGATATCAGTAGTAGTATTCTCACTACTAAAATATAATCAGATAAAAAATAAACACATCTCAAGTAGAGATCCAAAGGCTTGATAAAGCACACCAGGGGATAAGAAAGGATTACCACTGCTAAATACTCAAGATAAAAAAAATCATGTCTAATTATGAAAGTAAAACACAAAGCTTCAAGACACATCATTTCTTTCCTTTTAGTGTCTGGTAAGTGCACTGGAAAGTGCTTGGTTAAGCATTGGGACATCTCTTCAGCAGAGAGATTCCTTTAAGGACTGATAGACATAGTGTGGACACCAGTATGTTTCAACAAACTAAATATATGAGAGAGGGTGAAGAATATTCAGAAAAAATAGGAAAGAGGAAAATAGTTGTGGGAATGTTACCTGTGCTGAGACCAAAGAAGACAAATAATTGAACCTTATTCTAAAGGTTATAGGTGGAATGGTTAAGTAGAATGAACTGGAAAAATGAGAATTAAGAGCAGGACCAGTAGGAAATAAAAAGGCTCCTAGAAACTAATGAAAATCAAGGCACTACCTACCAGAACCTAAGGGACACAGCAAAGGCAGTCCTAAGAGGAAACTTTTTAGCCATGGGTGCATATATTAAAAGGACAGAAAGAGCTCAAATAAACGACCTGATGCTACATCTCAAACTCCTAGAAAAGCAAGAGCAAGCAAAACCCAAAACAAGCAGAAGGAGAGGAATAATAAAAGTAAGGGCCGAAATTAATGGAACAGAGAGCAAAGAACCAATGAAACAAAAAGCTGGTTCTTGAAAAAATAAGACTGACAAGCCCCTGGAAATGTGACTAAAATGAGGTGGGAAAAAACCCAAATCAGTAAAATCAGAAATGAAAAAGAGGAGATAACAACAAATACCATGGAAATCCAGGGAATCATCAGAGACTACTCTGAGAACCTATATTCCAATAAATTGGAAAATCTTGACGAAATGGACAAATTTCTAGATACTTATGACCATCCAAAACTTAACCAAGAAGATGTTAACCACCTAAACAGATCTATAACACAAAATGAAATTGAAGCAGCAACAAATAGTTTCCCCAAAAGGAAAAGTTCAGGACCTGAACAGATTCTTAGCTGAATTCTATCAGAACTTCAAAGAAGAACTAATGCCAATACTCCTTAAATGTTTCCAAAATAGAAAGGGAAAGAACACTGCCCAACTCATTCTATGAAACCAGTGTTACACTCCTCCCAAAACCAGACAAAGACACATCCGAAAAGGAGAACTACAGGCCAATCTCCTTAATGAATATCAATGCAAAATCCTCAATAAAATAATGGCAAACCAAATACAACAACATATCAGAAAGATCATTCACCACAAACAAGTTGGCTTCATCCCAGTGATGGAGGGATGGTTCAACATATGCAAGCCAATAAATGTAATATAGCACATTAATAGAAGCAAAGGCAAAAACCACTTGATCATCTCAATAGATGCAGAAAAAGCCTTGATAAGATCCAACACTACTTCATGATAAAAGCTCTAAGAAAACTAGGAGTAGAAGGATTGTATCTCCACATTATAAAGGTTACATATGACAAACCTATAACCAACATCATAGTTAACGGGGAAAAACTGAAACCATTTCCCCTGAACTCAGGAACAAGAGTGCCCACTCTCTCCACTCCAATTCAACATAGTCCTTGAATTCCTAACCAGAGCAATAAGACAAAAAGAAGAAATGAAAGGAGTATGAATAGGTAAAGAAACAGTCAAAATATCCCTACTTGCAGACAACATAATCATATACCTCAAAGATCCAAAACAACTCTACCCAAAAACTTCTAGACACCATAAATGGCTTCAGCAATGTAGCAGGACACAAAATCAACTTACAAAAATCAGCAGACTTTCTATAAAGCAATAATGAACAAATATTGAGAAAGAATACAAGAAAACAATTCCATTTACAATACCCTAAAAAAAAAAGCATTTAAAAACATAGGAGTAAACTTAACGAAGGATGTAAATGACCTCTTCAAGGAGAACTAAAAGCCACTGAAGAAAGAGATTGAGGAAAACTACAGAAGGTGGAGAGCTCTCCCATGCTCATGGATTGGTAGAATCAACATAGTAAAAATGGCTACACTACCAAAAGCAATCTACATGTTCAACACAATACCCATCAAAATTTCAATGACATTCATCACAGAGATCGAAAAATCTACCCTAAAGTTCATTTGGAAACACAAAAGATCATGAATAGCCAAAGTACTACTGAGTAACAAGAGCAATGCTGGAGGTGTCACACTACCTGACTTCAAACTATACTACAGAGCCATAGCAATAAAAACAGCATGGTACTAGCACAAAAACAGATATGAAGACCAGTGGAACAGAATAGAGGACCCAATATGAATCTACACAACTCTGCCCACCTTACTTTTGACAAAGGTGCCAAAAACATACGATGGAGAAGAGACAGCCTCTTCAACAAATGGTGCTGGGAAAAGTAGCTATCTGCCTGCAGAAAATTTCAACTAGATACATGCCTGACATCCTGTACTTGTATCAACTCAAAATGGATTAAGTTTAATCCTTAATAGCAGATCCAAAACCTTGCAGTTCATACATGAAAGAGTAGGGAATACCCTGGAAATGACAGGAATAATAGGCAAGGACTTCCTCAGTGGAACTCCATCAGCCCAGCAACTAAGTGAAAGGATGGACAAATGAGACTACATGAAATTAAAAAGCTTCTGCACAACAAAAGTAATGGTCTCTAAATTGAAGACTCCACCCACAGAGTGGGAGAAAATATTTGCTACCTATACATCAGACAAAGGACTGATAACCAGAATATATAGAGAGCACAAAAAACTAAACTACCCCAAAATCAATGAAACAATAAAGAAATGGGCAATCAAACTAAACAGAACTTTTTCTGTTTAGAAAAACATTTTCTGTATGGAAGAAATCCAAATGGCCAAAAAACACACGAAAAAATTCTCACCATGCCTGGTCATAAAGGAAATGCAAATCAAAACCACACTAAGATTCCACCTCACCCTTGTTAAGATGGCTATTATCAAGAACACCACCAACAACAAATGCTGCTGAGGATGCAAACAAAATGGAACCCTTATACACTACTAGTGGGAATGTAAGCTAGAACAACCACTTTGGAAAGCATTATAGAGGCTCCTTTAAAAACTAAACATAGATCTGCTATATGATCCAGTAATACCACTCCTAGGGATATACCCAAAGGAATGTGAGTCAAGTTAATACAAAAGCATCTTCACATCCATGTTTATTGCAGTGCTATCCACAATAGCCAAGATATGTAAACAGCCAAGATGTCCCACTACTGATGAATGGATTAAGAACATGTGGTATTTATACACAGTGGAATTTTACTCAGCCACAAAGAAGAATGGAATTTTGACATTCTCAAGTAAATGCACGGAACTGGAGAACATCATCTTAAGCGAAGTTATCCAGGCTCAGAAGGCCAAAATTGCATGCTGTCCCCCATATGAAGATTATAGACCCAAAACAAATGCAGTAATATTATTGGACATGGGTCACACACTAAGGGGAGAACATGCATGGGAGAAACAGGGAAAAGAAAGGAAACCTAAAACTTAAAAGTGGTTGATATGCTCCCCGTTGAGGAGCAAATAATCTTAAGTTGGCAGAGGCCACTATGGGACGGGGACCAGGAAGTAGCAAAGAGGTCAGGTAGAAATGAGTCAATGTGGGTTGCAATACATAAGTGCATGAAAACAATGCTAGGAATCCGTCTGTACCTTTACCCCAAACTAACAAAAATGGTATGTCTCTCTTATTATCTCTAACGTTTTCTCTTCAACAAAATCAGAGAAGAGGGCAGAACTGGTTCTGCCTAAAAGCAGAGGGTTGGGGGGTAAGGGGGTGTTGGGGGGAGGCGGAACAAACAATGTATACACATGAAAGTAAATGTAAAAATGATAAAATAAAAGGAGAGAAAAAATAAAGAGCAGGACCAGTTCAGTTGTGTACGGATGATAAAACAGAGGCCTAACTTCAACTGTCCAAATTCTTGGTGTCTATGCAATCTCTCTTTACAATTGGTAAGTAGACCAAGAAGGCTTCCACAGTGAAAACAGTATCTATTCCAATTGGGTGGTCAAAGCTTCCTGGTATTTCCTTCTCAGACAGTGATGCCCAGAGGGGTACATCCTGTGATTCTACAATTGTCAGGAGTGATAAACTTGCCAGGGCACCTGCATCACTATGCTTAATTTCAAGAAGACCTCAGCATTTACTGCCTGTTGTACATCAACTAACACAATTATACAATGTTTGGTGAGGCTAAGGTGAAATGTTCCTATCACTTTGCTCATTAACTGAGGTATCTCTCACTGAAACATCAGAAAAATAGAATGAGAATTCAGCAAACCTGGAGTAAGCTGTAACAGAAAAATCTTACTCTTTTGAAAACTTTTCCTCAGGTAGATTGGCTAGGTCTGGTGAGCAAATGCTTAACCCGTGTGACATCCTGGAGTCAATCCCCAGCACTCTAAAAAAATACATCTCATTAACTTGGAAAATCTCATAGTGCATTTATCTTTAGCTCTAAATGCATCTTCTTTATTCATAACTATCTAGTAATTGCTTCTAAAATGACAAGAAACAAGCCTACTACTAAGGCTTCATTTCCAGAAAACCTTTCTAGCTTTTAAAAATACCTACTCAAATAAATTCCAAGAAATCTATAATGATTGACCAGGTCAGATCAGGTCCATGTGTTAGCCTGCATTGACACTAAACCTGGGCATTAATGTTTTAATAATGTTGTGCCACAAGTACAAGTGTTCTCATCTTGAGTAAAGGCTAGTTCCACATCCACTCACTCAACACAATTACCTGACCTGAAGTCAATAAGTATATTAAGAATAATGACAGTCAGGTTATTCATTCTTTTATCTGTGTATATAAACTGTACAAAACAATGCATTTTATTGTGACATTTTCATACATGTATAAAACATACTTTGATCATATTCACCTCGCATTACCCTCTCTCATACTCCTCTCTACTCCCCTTCATCCTCTTCCTCTTCTTGAATAGTCCCACTCAACTTTCACTTTCTTTCTCCTAGACTCTACATACAAGAGACAATATGTGGTTCTTTTGTTTCTGAGTCAGGTTTATTTTGCCTGAGATGATGATCTCCAGTTCCATCCATTTTCCTACAAATGACACCATCTTGTGCCTCATTAGGGCTCATAATGCTCCATGGTATATGTATACTGCATTTTCTCTAACTTTTAGTCCATTCACAGGTACCTAGGCTGATTCCATGACTTGGTTATTGTAAATACTGCTGCAATAAACATGGGTACACAGGTTTCTCAATTGCAGGTTGATGTTGGTTCCTTTGGAGGAAATAGCTATTCCAGCAATGGTATAGTTGGATCACACAGAGGGTCTATTTTCAGGTTTTGAGGTAAGTCCATGCTGATTTCCATAGTGGCTATACTAATTTACATTCTCACCAACAGTGTATAAGGGTGATTTTTCCCCCTCACATCCTCGCAACATTTGTTGTTTGTTTTCTTGATAATAGCCATTCTGACTAAGGTGAGATGGAATTTCAATGTCATATTGACTTGCATTTCCCTGAGGACTGAAGATGTCAAACACATTCATGTCTTTAATTTTTATTTCTTCTTTTGAAAAGTGTCTCTTCAGTTCATTTGCCCACTTACTGATTAGATATTTGTTTTTTTTAAGGTTTAATGTTTTGAGTTCTTTGTACATTCTGGATAGTAATCACATGTGGGATGAATAACTGCCAAACACATTTTTCCATTCTGTAGGCTACCCCTTCACTCTGTTGTTTCCTTTGAGTGCAGAAACTTTTTAATCTAGTGGAATCCCATTTGCCCACTCTTGCTATTATTTCTTGAGTTTTTGCAGCTCCATTTAGAAAGTCACTGCCCATGCCAACATCTTATATTGTTTCCATATATTTTCCTCTAGTAGTTTTAAAGTGTCAGGTCTTATATTAAGGTCTTTGATCCATTTTGAATTGATGTTTGTAGAGAGTGACAGATGAAGATCTACAGTCTTCAACCTGTGGATATACAGTTTTCCCAGTACTATTTGTTGATGAGTCTGCCTTTTCTGCAATGGATGTTTTTGGCACCTTTGTTGAAAATAAAATGACCGTAACTGTGTGGATACCCTTCTTGGACCTCTCTTATTTCAACATGTCTGTACTTGTGCCAGTACCATGCTGTTTTTGTTACTATGATCTAATAGTATTTCCCAACCAGGTGTTGGTATACCTAAAGCATTAATCTTTTTGTTTAGGATTGCTTTGGTTATTCTGGGTCATTTGATTCCATATGAATTTTAGGATTGCTTTTTCTAGTTCTGTGAAGAATGCCATTGGCATTTTTGATGGAGATTGTACTGAATCTGTAGATATTTTTCAGGAATATGGCCTTTGCACAATATTAATTCTAACAATCCATGTACATGGAATGCTATCCCATCTTCTAGGGTCTTTAATTTCTTTCTTTAACATTTTATAGTTTTCATTGAATAGCTCCTTCAGCCCTTTGCTTAGGTTTATTTTAATTCTAAGTATTTTAAGGTATTATGAATGAATTGCTTTCCCAATTCATTTCTTAGAGTACTGATTATTGGTATATAGAAAATCTGCTGATTTTTGTACATTGATCTTGTATCTTGCTACTTTGCTAAAAATGTTTGTCAGATATAAGTTTTCTGGCTGTATCTGTAGGATACTGTAAGTATAGAACTGTATCATATGCAAATAAGGATAATTTGACTTCTTTCATTTCTTTTTATTACCTTATTGCTTTGGCTAAGAATTCAAAGAGTTCATTGAAAAAGAGTGGTAACAGTGGGCATCCTTTGAAGTCATTGATCATTTTTTAAATTTAAACTTCTGGATTTTTTGTCTGCCATTTCATCTGCTTTGGTATCTCTGAATTCAGTTATTGAATAGATAAGAATTTCTGGCAAAGTTATGTTGCCTTGCCTTTTCATATTCCTTGTGTTTCTATGTTGTGAATTGCACCTCTTTTTGGATAGATAACTCTTCCATTTTTAACTGAGGCTCTTCTTAGTGAGCAACCTTTTCCTGTGTCCTCAATACACAAAACCACTCAGGGAGAGAAGACAAATGGCAGTAACAACAACAACAACAAAACGAAATACATAAAATACTGTCAAAAATTATAAATAACAATTATACCCCTACTAAACATAGAAAGGAGAATGGGAACTCACTTTGAAAGTTCTCCCACTAACCAAATCAAGAACCATAAGAATATCAAGATAAATAGGAATAATGCATTGCTACTGAATGAGATTGGATAAAATATGAGACTGTGAATCTATATAATGAGTAAATAAAAGGTGGGGAATGAAGCTCCTCCTCCTTAGTAGAAATCAAATTTCGAGATGATGAAAATAGAAAATCCACCTTTCCCAACTATTACAGTGGTAGCTAACTCAGATAGGAGTCATCAGTGGGGACTGAAGCTGGTACATTGAAGTTTTATGAGGAACAGGATTCTAGAATAATATCAGAGTACCTCCCCTCATAATACCAATCAAGGACAAAGATGAAATTGGTAACATTATGATGTAGTTTGGCAGACAAGAGCACGGCCAGGTGATCACTTTTAACATCACCTGCAGTGGGTTGTTACCCGAAAATACCAAGTTGAATCATACTGAAAGGGCATAATATGATGGTCAGTCAAAAATGTGAGACACACAGGTGACTGGAGGCCCTCACGACCAAGGGATGAGTAATTATATAGAAGACTGTTCTTTTTTCAGGAGAATAAACCCTGTAGAAGGTAAATAGCCTGCTCTGAAAATTTTCCAAAGACCACTAATGAGGAGAGGTACAAAGAAAAAACACAGAGATGGGAGCAAAGGCAGTGACACCTGGACAGTTGGGTAATCTTGATGAAAGGGTTATGTTCTGCAGGTTTAAGTTTGAATTATTTCAAATAAATTATTGAATTAATAATCTTCCAGAGAGTATAATGGATTTCCCTCAATATTATAGGATATCCACACACTGACTGGATAGGGCTTTTTCTTCCACAGAGCTTCAGCACTGGTGAGAGAAAATTCAATCACTGGGTATGGAGATAAAATAAGCATAAGAGAAAGATTATAAATAAGAGAGGAAAACCTTTTGAATTCTCATGGATAGAATTTGTTTTCAGTTCTTCTTATAAAAGGAACAGAAAAGAATTTCCAAATGCAATTAAAGATTTATGGATTATAGTAACTTTTTGAATGGTGATTGTACTACCAAACATAAACAAAACAGTGAAAGCAACCACTCCTGCACTCCAAAGACTCTACTTATTTGCAGCCAGAAGACAGGAGAAAGATTGAAACCATTAAGGCCAATCAGGAACTACCTTTCTCATTGATACCTAAACAAAAAAGAGAGTAAACATGAATATCAATGTTTCCTATACTTTAGCTGTAAAAAAGAAAGAAGTGCAAGATTTAGTTGCACTGTGTGAACTTAGGAAAGCCTAAGACAATGCCAATAACCTCCTTCCTTGCTGAGATGCTCACCACTCAGCACAAACACATTGTGAAGCCTCAGCACAGGAGACACTTGGTTATTGATCACTAGTCTACTAGCATGGAAAGATCAGCAGGGTAAATGTGCCTTCATACACATCTCTTCAACTCGCACACATTCATTCAAATAATGCTGTCTTCTACCTCTTTTAGCACAAAATCTGAAATGATCAACACTTTCATGATTATTATGCTTCACAAAAAGCTTGTCAGCTTGTCATAAGTCATTTTTAACTAAGCATGTAGCAAAAGACAAATCTTTGAATCCACCATCCCACTCCTTATTCTCCTCCTCAGGGTTCCTTATCACAAGAAATAGACAAAGGGTGGTCATGACAGCAGGCATTGCTGTGTGGACAGACTTCTAATCCTGCACATTGCTCCTGGCCTCAGACATCAATTCTCAGTTCCTCTTCCTTTCTCTCCTAACCATATGCCAAAACTTTCTACCCTATCTTGTCATTCCCTTGCCCTGTAAAGAAATTAGCTTCTGTTAACAGAAAACACCACAGTTCCATACAAAACATCAAGACAAAGGGAAACATCCGGTTCCATACCAAAATTCAGCCACATTGAATCAAAGGAATCTTAAAACAGATCTGCCCACCCAGCTTTTGAGGGTGAGGAAAAAAGTTGCTTGTTTTCTAAAGAGGTAATTATTTTTGCTATTAAACAATCCAAACACTTAGACTATTCTATGTGAGAAAACTCGAAATCACTTCTCAACACCATAGTGAAGTACAGGCACATTTCAACAGAAATCACTGACCACTCTAACAGCTAGCACCTGTGAACTACTAGAGATATCTGATGGTGAGTAGGCTCTGTGTAAATGATCACTCTCTCTCTACACTAGCTCCCACTTCAATATCATGCTCTGACTTATGGACTCACTACTGTATGAAAAAAATGACAATCATAATTCTTAGTTCTTTTAAAAATAGTATTATCTGCATTGGTTTGGATCTTAAAGTCTCATAGATTGGACTTCATATAACACCTTGTAGTATATATTTTCTGCCTGTCAAGCCAGTTGCTGGTAGCTTACACATGCAATCCTAGGTAGTTGGGAGGCTAAGATTGGGAGGATGGTGGTTTGATTCCAGCCTGGGAAAATAGTTCATGAGAATCCATCTCAAAATAACCAGAGTAAAAAGGACTAGGGGTCTGTCTCAAGTGGCAAAGTGTTTGCTTTGCAAGTACAAAGCCCTGAGTTCAAATCCCAATCTCACTTCCTCCTAAAAATTTCTGTTTATATAGTAGAGGAAAGGTATTAAGTAAACTGATATGGACCATGAACTTATTGTATTTAAAAAGGAAAGCACTTTCACAGTATATTATCATTTCAACTCTCTTGATTCTAGAAGGACATTCAGTACATAAGTATCTAAAGTGTCTCTTTCATCAAGATTGAAGAGGCAACCCACAAAATGGAAGAAAATCTTTGCCAGCTATATGTCTGACAAGGGATTAGACTAGGAGTTCAAAAACCTAAATTTCCCCAAAACTCAATGACCCAATGAAGAAATGGGCAAATGAACTGAATAGAGCTTTTTTCAAAGGAAGAAGTCCCAATAACCACAAAAACACATGAAGAAATGCTTAACATTCCTCACCATAAAGGAAATGCAAATCAAAACCACAGTAAGATTCCACCTCACTCCTGTTAGAATCAAGAACACAAACATCAACAAATGTTGGTGAGGATGTGGGGAAAAAGGAACCCTCATACACTGTTGGTGGCCATGTAAATTAATACAACCATTGTGGAACCATTGTATGGAGGCTCCTCAAAAAACTAAAAGTAGAATTGCCATATGATCCAGCAATACCTCTCTTAGGGACATACCTGAAGGAATATAAGTCAGGTTACAATAAAGGCACCTGCACACCCATATTCATTGCAGCATTATTCACAATAGTCAGGCTATGAAAAAAGCCAAGATGCCCCACTACTGACAAACTATTAAGAAAATGTGGTATTTATATGCAATGGAATTTTATTCATGCATAAAGAAAAATAATATTTTGTCACTTGCAGGTAAATGGATGGAACTGGAGAACCCCATCTTAAATGAAATTAACCAGATTCAGAAAGCCAAATACCATGTTTTCTCTTATATGTGTAATATAGACCTAATATAAATACAAACAATACTATGAAAAACAGGTCATGCTAAGGGTAGGTCACATATGAAAGAGGGAGGGTAAAAGAAAAAATTTAAAAAGGTGAACCTTCTTAGATTGATGTACTTCCTATGCAAGAATGAATATAGAATTTTAAACTTGTTGAAATCACTGTAAGACAGGGACTAAGGTAGAAAGTAGAAAAATACAGACCATGAACCAATTTGGGTTAAACATACATACACACACACACACACACACACACACACACACACATGGAAATGTCAAAATGAAACCCCTGTATAGCTATCTTAAACAAACAAAAGAGTCTTTTGTTTTTTCAAAGACAGTATAGGAAAGCAAAACCAGTCCTGCCTGGGATGGTGGTACCAGTGGGGGGGGAGGACATAAGGAAAATGTGTAGGAGGGTGAATACGGGGTATGCACACGTGTGTGTAAATTGAAATATAAGACCTGCTGAAACTATTCCAAAAGTGGAGGGTGTGGGTGGTAAAGGAGAATGATGGGGACTATGAATTCAACTATGATATATTGTAAGACCTTTTGTAAATTTACAACAATGGCAAAAAATAACTAAATAGAAGAGTTGCCTATGTAGCCAATGTAATTCAAAGTTGTCTCTAGTTTATATGAATTGTTCGCACAAATAAATTAGTATGAAACAATACTTAAAAAATAAAAAAATTAAGTGCTGGTCTTAGAAAATTCATCAGTGCATATTCTATTTCACAGCTTGGAAAACTAAACCTGTGAGGATACAATTATATCCCCACAATCAAAATGTAATAACTCATCCGACCAGGCCTCTTTCCATCAAATCACCAGGCTTACCCAGCAAAACCCCAATGACACATTCATGGCTCAGATTCTCAAATGAAGATTGATACACACAGTACAACCATTTTTACAAAGCTTGGCAGTTCCTGTGAATGTAAAACATACATCTAACAAGTGATTCAATCAGTTCACTCCTAGATTTCACCAAAAGAAATAAAAGTGTGCCTCTGTCTATCTGTACAAATTTCAAAGCCACTGACTAGTAATAGGCAAAACTAGTAATAGGAAAACCTGTGAAGTTCACTGCAGGTGAATAAGTCATCTACTTAGTTCATGAACATACTTGATATTTGATAGCACTTCTATCTCAACTGTTTTCCGACCATGGAGAAAGCCAATCTTCTGTTTTACTCGGTAGCTGGTGATACGAAAACTTAACACTGCCTCTTTGGGAACTGTCTTCATGTCACTGGAGGTCGTCCCTGGAGGGTCACTGGTGTCTCCTTCTGACAATGAGATCGAAACTTGGTCATTACTGGAACACATCTTGAAAGTTTCTGCCTTTCTGTAGAGGGAAAACCAATAGTAGGTTGATAGTCCAGAAAAATGAACATGTAAATAATAAATAACAGCACATTTAAAGGAAGTTTTTTTTTTTAACTGCACTGCAATGAGCAGATTCTTTTCCAAAGGACAATCCACTTCCCTGTGATAAGAACAACCTCAGAACCTATAATGGGAGGCAGACACAACACTGCACTCAATTAGATACTATGTTGCTCAGAAATAAATGGGCTCTAACTGATAAATAGACTGTGAAAATTACTCAGACCTCAGCAAGAAAGAAAAGGATGGCTGAGAGTTAGACTGGTCTGACTTGAAAAGTATATTATGCCCACTAAGCCACCACCACGCCAGCCCACCAGGCCACTGCCTGTCCACTGGCCCACTGGCTGCTGCCCTCTGGCCCACTGGCACACCAGTCCCTGCCCTCCACAGGAGGGCTCCAGCACCACCAGACGCCGACTCCACACCTGCCTAGGAGATGCAGACAAACAGGACTGGATACTAAAGGAGTAACACCAGAACTGCTAAAACAATTTCTACTGTTTTGAACCAGGGGTTATTTTTTCTTTTTTTTTTTTCTTTTCTTTAAGTGTTTGTTTGTCTTGTGCATTGTTTGATTCTCTCCCTGTTGACTTATTTGGTTCTCTATTTTTTTCTCTTTTCCTCTTTCTTTTTCTTCTTCTTTTTTCTCCTTCTTTCTTGGTTTTGTTAATTTTACTATTGTAAGTTAGCTAACACTAAATTACACATAGACCAGGGACAGAAACAGTACCAAGTGGAATGATGGGAAGATGAAAAAGGGATGGAAACCATTCTCCCCTCAAAAATAAAGTAGTACAGGATTGAGAGGGAAATGAAGAAAATGGATAACCAGACCCAGACTCCAACAAAACAAAGATAAACCATACCAAGGAACCCAACAAAGCCCACAAGAACACTCTGAAAGAATAAATCCTGCAAGTAATTAATGAGAATTTCATAGAGATGTTACTAGACATGGTCAGCCAAAACGTACAGGAGGCACTCAAGAAATTCCAAGACAACAAAAATAAAGAATATGAGAATACACAAAAACAAATAAAAGAGATCATAGGAGCCCTAAATAAACACCAAAGTGAAACAGAAAACACCATACATAGAGAGATAAATGAATTAAGGATGAAAATTGACAATATTAAAGAGGAAGTGACCCATGACATAGAAAACATCAGAAAAAAAGAATGAAACAGAAATATGAAACAAAATGGAAGGCCACTACAATAAACTAGAACAAGCAGAAGACAGAACCTCAGAACTTGAAGATGAAATGGTAATTAAAGGAAAAACTAAAGAACTATTAGTCAGACAATGCAAGAATTGATGGATGCCATCAAAAGACCAAACCTGAGAATCATGGGCATAGAAGAAGGAGAAGAATTGCAAGCAAAAGGAATTTGTAATATAGTCAACAAAATAATAACAGAAAATTTCCCAAACCTAGAGAAAATTATGCCCTTTCAGGTACAAGAAGCCTCTAGGACACCAAACAGACTTGACCAAAATAGGACTACCCCACGACATATTACCATTAAAGCAACAAGCATGGAGAATAGAGAAAGAATATTGAAGGCTGTAAGAGAGAAAAAACAAATAACATATAAAGGTAAATCCATCAAAATCACAGCAGACTTCTCAATAGAAATCTTAAAAGCAAGAAGATCATGGACTGAAGTCTTCTAGGCACTGAATGAAAATAACTTCAACCCTAGGATACTCTACCCAGCAAAACTATCATTGAAAATAGATGGAGCAATAACAGTCTTCCATGATAAGCAGAAACTAAAACAATATATGACCACCAAGCCACCACTATAAAAGATTCTTCAAGGAATTCTGTACACAGAAGGTGAAAGCAAACAAAACCATGAAAGGACTGGCAGTTCCAAACCAAAGGGGAAGAAAAGGCAACAAAGTAGAGAGTAACATCGATTTAGGTGCACACAATCAAACCCTTAAACAACAAAGATAAGTAAATGACAGGAATCACCACATACCTATCAATACTAACATTGAATGTTAACATACTTAATTCTCCCAAAAAAGACACCACTTGGAAAACTGGATTAAAAAGGAAGATCCAACATTCTGCTGCCTACAGGATACCCATCTCATCAACAGAAACAAACACTGGCTGAGGGTCAAAAGCTGGAAGATTTACCAAACCAATGGTCCCTGAAAACAGGCAGGGATAGCAATACTTATCTCAGACAAAATAGACTTCAAATTTACATTGATCAAATGAGATAAAGAAGCAAACTCCATACTGATAAAAGGGGAAATACACCAAAAGTAAGTAACAATTATCAACCTATATGCCACCCAATGTCGATGCATGCAATTTCATCAAACATACTCTGAAGTACCTAAAAACATATATAGACTCCAACACAGTGGTAGTGGGAGACTTTAATACCCCCCATCACCAACAAATAGGTCATCCAAACAAAAATCAATAAAGAAATTCTAGAACTAAGTCATACCATAGGTCAAATGGACCTAGCTAATGTCTACATAATATTTCATCCAACTTCTGCACAATATACATTCCTCTCAGCAGCTCAAGGAACCTTCTTCAACACTGTTCATAACTTAGGGCACAAAGTAAGCCTCAGCAAATATAAGAAAATAGAAATAATTCCATGCATTCTATCTGATCACAATGCATTAAAACTAGAAACTAACAACAAAAACAACAGTAAAAAACATGCAAACAATTAGAAGCTGAACAACACATTGCTCAATGATCAATGGATCATTGATTAAATAAAAGAGTAAATTAAAAGGTTCCTGGAAGTTAATTAAAATGAAAACATGACGTACCAGAACCTATGGGACACACCAAAGGCAGTCCTGAAAGGAAAGTTTATAGCCATGAGTGCATATATTAAAAGGACAGAAAGATCTCAAATCAAGGACCTAATGCTACATCTCAAACTCCTAGAAAAACAAGAACAAGCAAATCCTAAAGCAGCAGAAGGAGAGAAATAATAAAAATAAGGGCTGAAGTCAACAAAATAGAAACAGAAGAAAATCAGGCAAAGAATCAATGAAACAAAAAGCTGGTTCTTTGAAAAAATAAATAAGATTGACACACCCCCGGCAAACCTGACTAGAAGAGAAAAAAACCCAAATCAGTAAAATCAGAAATGCAAAAGGGGAGATAATGACAAATACTACAGAAATTCAGGAAATCATCAGAGACTACTTTGAGAACCTATATTCTAATAAATTTGAAAATCTTGAAGAAATGGGCAGATTTCTACATACTTACAACAATCCAAAACTGAACCAAGTAGATATTAATCCACTGAGTAGATCTATAACACAAAATGAAATTGAAGCAGCAATAGAGTCTTCCAAAAAAGAAAGTCCAGTACCTGATGGATTCGCTGCTGAATTCTATCAGACTTTTAAAGAAGAACTAATACCAACCCTCCCTAAAATGTTCCATCAAGTAGAAATGGAAGGAATACTATCTAACTCACTTTATGAAACCAATATTACTTTTACCCCAAAACCAAAGACACCTCCAAAAAGGAGAATTATAGGCCAGTTTCCTTAATGAACATCACTGCAAAATGGCAAACTGAATCCGACAACACATCAGAAAGATCATCCATCACTAGGAGCCATATGGCTCCTAGCCAAAGCAATTAGGCAAGAAGAAGAAATAAAAGGAATACAAATAGGTAAAGAAACTGTCAAAATATCCTTATTTGCAGACAATATGACCCTATACCTTAAAGACCCAAAAAAACTCTACCAAAAAACTAACAGACACCATAAACCGCTACAGCAAAGTGGCAGGATACAAAATCAACTTACAAAAATCATTTGCTTTCTATACACCAATAACAAACAAATTGAGAAAGAATATATAGAAATAATTCCATTTACAATAGCCCCCCAAAACTCAAATATGTAGGAGTAAACTTAATAAAGGATGTGAATGACCTCTATAAGGACAACTACAAACCCCTGAAAAAAGAGATTGAGGAAGACTACAGAAGGTGGAGAGATCTCCCATGTTCGTGGATTGGTAGAATCAACATAGCAAAAATGGCTATACTACCAAAATCAATCCACATGTTTAATGCAATTCCCATCGAAATCCCCATGACATTCATTACAGAGATTGAAAAATCTACCCTAAAGTTCATTTGGAAACACAAGACAGCGAATAGCCAAGGCAATACGCAGCAAAAAGAGCAATGCTGAAGGTATCACGATACCCGACTTCAAACTATATTACAAAGCAATAGCAATAAAAACAGCATGGTACTGGCACAAAAGCAGACATGAAGACCACTGGAACAGAATCAAGGACCCAGATATGAATCCACACAGCTATGCTCACCAGATATGAATCCACACAGCTATGCTCACCTTATTTTTGACAAAGGCGCCAAAAACATATGATGAAGAAACGACAGCCTCTTCAACAAATGTTGCTGGGAAAAATGGTTATCCATCTGCAAAAAACTGAAACTACATCCATGTTTATCACCCTATACTAGTATCAACTCAAAGTGGATCAAGGACCTTAATATTAGACCCGAAACTCTGAAGTTAGTACAGGAAGGAACAGGGAGTACTCTGAAAATAATAGGTGTAGGCAAGGATTTCCTCAATAGAATCCCAACAGCTCAGCAACTCTGAGAAACTATGGGAAAATGGGACTTCATAAAATTAGAAAGCTTCTGCACAACAAAAGGAATAGTCTTTAAACTGAAGAGACCACCCACAGAGTGGGAGAAAATATTTGCCAGCTGTATATCAGACACAGAACTGATAACCAGAATATACAGGGATCTTGAAAATCTAAACTCTCCCAAAATCAATGAAGCAATAAGGAAATGGGCAACTGAACAAAACAGAACTTTCTCAAAAGATGATATTCAAATGGTCAAAAAACACATAAAAAAATGCTCACCACCTCTAGCCATAAAGGAAATGCAAATCTTAAATCCTGGCCTACAAATATTTATCTTAACCAAATGAGTGTTATTGTATCTCTGAGAATCATTTGTACATTAAAAAACAAGTGTATTTGGGGTCACTGTTGTTGTCCACCTAACTTATAAGATATCTAAAAATTTGATTGTTCTTAGCACTCATATATCTATTATTTTACCTAGCCAAAGATTCTAAATTTTACTCCAAAGGCAAAAGCTAAATTAATAAATAACATTTAGCCATGATGCTCATTGTTGCTGAATTCTTTGAATATTAAACCCCAAAATATATAACCTTGCAGAATGTAAAACTTGGGAGAATACTTTACTAAATCAGTGTCCTTCCAATTAGAATTGCTAGTGATGCTAGCCTTTTGCAGGTTTGGGCCCCTGTGTTCCTAATTGTAACAAGGAGACCTTAATGGTGCTGACCTAATACTCTCAATCAAAATTATTATTCTAAAATACTGCAAGCAATGTAAATAACTAGGCTATTTTGTCAATTCCTAAACTGTTTTTTTAAAAAACTTTAGCCACAAACATTCTAAGCTTTTTTGTCATCTGCATCTTGGTTCTTTTGGAGCATTTACCATCAGGCTTATAGATCACTCTAGCAAGTATTATCTGACAAATGAGATGGTTTGTTAAATATTGTTTTTGTTTTGTGTTTTCCTTATAAAACTTTGTAATTGTTGTCTGTTGACATTCTGAAAAATACGCTCTCTAACAACCGCAACCTGAGTGGAATTTTTGAGCTATTAGGACATCATTAACAGGACAGACAGAATTAAATTTACAAGTGGACTTCAGGCAAACCCAGCCTGAGAGCCACTCTTTCTAAACCTCTTAATTGAAATTTGGCCAAAAGTGTCTCATTGACACTGGTTTCCATATGACCTGTCTATCACTTCCCCTCTGATACAGAATTGGATCATACCAGCTGGGAAAAGCTCATCCTGGGGATTAGGAACAAACCAGGAGGAAGTTAGAAGATATTTTTAGAAACAAAAACTTCTCAGAAAAGAAGGCAAGGTGTTAGAATACAAATGGAGTCACTTGTGCCAAAAAGAAACCAAAGGCAAGAGGTTATGAAGAAAGGGGTTCTTATGCATGGCACCTGTAATAGAAGGCAAACTCATATTTTTGGACAAGGCCCTCTATTTAAAGAGAAACACAAATGACTATTTCTACTGACTTCAAACTTACCCTTTTAGTACTCCACAGTTTGTCTTCTATTACTCCCCCTTCTGCTTTATAATTGTGCTTCCAGTTTTAGAGTTAAACACAGGTATTCTTGACTTATTACTCAAGTTATTACAATTTTTCCACTTCTCATGTACTTGTTTGTCCCCTGCAAAGTCATTTTGGCTGACATGCTAATTTCCCCAAGATTGAGGAATGTTCAAGCATAAGGACGGAGTTGTAACAGGTGCTTAAACTGCTTTTACTGAAAATCACTGACTCCTTACTTATGAATTAACTAAGAGTAGGAGAAACACTTGACATCCCTGCCTCCATTTTTGAATCTGTCTTTGCTCTGAACCATTCACCTTGAAGCTACCTTGGGATCTAGGAAGGACAGGACTGATTGATGACATCTTTAGCTGTAGGGACAGAAGAATGGAACAGCAGAGCTTTCTTAGGAGGCTCTCCAGACATAAGCAACAACTTGCTTATCCTTACCAGACTGCTGCCCTCAAGTGGTGATTGTGATAACAACTCTCCAGAACCGCTTCCCAAACCAGGACTGAGACTTGAACTGTTCAACTATGCATACTTCTCACCTCCTGCCTTAATTATTTCCCAATTTCAACCTATAGCTCAAGTCTATACCCAGTGCTTCTAGACTGAAGTGCCTCCTTTGTCTCTTCCCACAGCTGGCTGTCCCATGTACTAAAACTCATTTTTCTGCCCTTCACCACTATTCCTCTTCATTTGACATGTTGGGGTGAGTGGTTGGATCTGATATGGGGGACCTTGATGCTTGGCCCTGGGGCCTAAAACTAGATTTCATTGTCACAAAACTATCACATTTCCTATTCAACTTAAAAGTCTTTTGTTTTCCCATAAATTCCTTCTCCTTCCGTCATAGGCCTTATTAAGGCTATAAATAAGCCCCAAATTCTAACCTCTCCTTTGAGTAATGTTTTTCTTTGAACCTGTGATTACACTTTCTCCTGCTAACCTGGTTTTTTTTCAGTTAAATCCACATGTCTCTAAACACTCACCCTAAAAGGAGAGAGGCAAAGAGTTTCTTCCGCTGCACTCTAGACCAAGAAAGTTCAAGGACTGAGCCCTGAGGTTATGCTTTAAACTGCAGAGATTAGGAAACATCAGGTATAGCTATTGAACTTGACAAAGTAAAAAATTAGCTGTTTACTTAGCTCCTAACAATTATGAAACTAATCACATGCAATAATCTGGTTTCTTGATGTGTTAAGAAATGTCTACAAATATGACTCCAAAAAGTGACTCTCTTATGTATTGTAACTCAACACAATGAGGGAGGTTAAAAAGTATCTGTTCTTCTATCTGCTTTTTTTCAGTAGCGTATACAGGATAGAAAATAAGGGGTAGGTCCTGTCCACAATATGCATTCAGATGATAGTGGGCAATGGAAATGTAGGTGAGATGACTAGAAATTCAAGTTTTGATGTCACTTAATTTCAATTCACTTAAAATATAAAGCTACATTTGCTTGATGGCAGCCAAAGTGAACAATGAGGAGCTACACTGTTTACTCTGTAAGATATAATTCTGCTGGCTGTGCAACTTACAATTTTACAGCCCCATACAAGAATCATCTTTGCTGTATCTTACATCAAATGAATTAACTCCTGAGTTTCAGAAACAGTACAAAACTTATGTTTTAATGTATGTCTACACTGCATAATGTTTAAATCAGGCTAAAAGTGGCCAATTTCCTCAAACATCAGTTCTTCATGATAAAAAAATTAAAATCTTTTATTGTATTTTATTGAAATATACAATGAATAAATATTATCTGTAGTCACTCATGTATGATAGCACCAAGAGGGTTTTCCTTGGAGTGGTGTCAGTGGTCAATACCCTGAAAGCAGAGTTTATACAACAATGTTTTCAATTCTGAAAACTGCAGTTACAGAGACTAAATCTTACTGTTTTACTGTTGTCACTTTTACTGGGAAGATGATAAGAAGAAAATTAGGCTGAACTGTGAGTACAGTTGGCAGAGGATGTGCTACCAAAACATACTTTTCCTTTTTTGATAATAAGTCACTAATGTGCATCAGTCTTTAATTTCCCAAAGATCCCCTGCTGGCTTTCCTGAGTATCTTGTCATGCTGGAGGGTCAGAATGTCCAGGTTGTGTGAGGAGAAGAAAGGAAGGAGACCATATAGTCCAGGTCTACCCATGTTTCCATGGTCAAGATTTAGCTCCTGGCCAGGCACTTGTGGCCTTTAATGGCCTTTCCTTAAGTCTCTTATCTTCTTTCTTCCTGCCCCTCTCTGAAAGCTAAATGCAAGCATAATGAACTGCATGCATCTCCCCACATCTCTTTCAGGGTTAGTCTGAACATTCTGTTTTTAAAACTCCAAATAAAACAAAACTCCACTTGACTAGCTATTCTTTTTCTACTTAAAATTTATGTACCATAAAATTTACAAGAATTTTGTCCGAATAATATTAATTTGCGACAGAAAATCAAGACTTTGGAAAATATTTGCTCACCAATAGGCTATATCAAGTGGAAGACAGACTACTGGGTTTGAGGACAAATGATGAATTACTGCATTCACAAAGGCATAAAGACAAAACAAGAATTATGAAGCACAACTTTAAAGGCCTCTGGTATATGATTAAGAGATCAAACTTAGGAGTTTTTGGAATAGAAGATGGTGTTGGAATATAGAGGAAAGGCCTTATGCCTTTCATTTAACTGAAGAGGTTAACTGATGGTGGAAAATTCTCCAAATCTATTGAAACATGTGGACATCAAGGTGCTAAAGCATTTAAAACCTGATATGACCACAGAAGGATTTCTTCATGTCATATTAGAGTTAAAATGTCAAGAAGCAAGTCAAAGAACAGTGAAAGTTAGTATAAGCACCAAGTTTCTTGTAAAGGTAAACCTCTCTGAATAAGTCCAGGAGAATTTGCAATGATATATTTCAAGTCCAGAGTGAAAATAACTGTCAACCAAGAATATATATCAAGGTTTCTTTTAACATCAACAAAGACATAAAGACCCTCCAAGACAAGTACAAACTAAAGTAATTCATGACCACTAACCAGCATTGCAGAAGATACTTGAAGGAATTCTACACACAGAGGAGGAAGAAGGAAATCCACAGACATGATAGCTCAGGAAAAAACAAGTCTCACTAAAGAAGAAACAAATGAGAATTAGGAAAAAAAATCAAACATAATTAACTCAGTAAACCAGCAAACCTCTAAGATAAGTAGGAAGAAAAAGAACACAAAGTATTCAAAATAACCAGAAAGGAAAACAACAAAGTTGCAGAAATTAGCACATAGCTTTCAATAGCAACCCTAAATGTATATGATCTTAACTCTCCAGTGAAGAGGTATAGCCCATATGACCAGATTAAAACACAAATGCTTACTGTCTGTAAAGCAACTCACTTATAGGCAAAGACAAACAGAGACTGAAAGTGAAAGAATGAAAAATGATACCCAAGCAAATGGAATCTGAAAGGAAGCAGAAACAGCTATACTCATATTTGATAAAGCAGACACGAAGCCAAAATTAGTCAGAAAGATGAAGAGGTATGAAAATGTCTCTACAAAATGTACCAGTAATACACATTTAAAAAGTTTTTTTTTTAAAAATTGTTGTGCTGGGTGGTGGTACCTTGTGGCATTTACAAAAATTCTTATAATATATCAAATATATCGAACTGGAATTCACTCCCTCTATCATTCTTCTTCATCCCCTTCTCCCCTCATTCCTGGTAAAGTTTCAACAGGTATCATTTTTCCATTTACATCCAGGTGTGTACATCATATTCAACCTCCTTCACTATTTCCCCACCTCCTCCTCCCTTCCACTGGTACCAACCCCCCCCCCAAGAAGGACCTGTTCTGTCTTCCTGTTCTGCGTTTTTGTATAAGAAGAGAAGGAGCAGAAAAATGTCATTTTTGGTTGTTCAAGATGTTCCTGATGGCACTTCCAGGTTTATATGTATCATAGCCTGAAAAGGTTTTTTAAAGAGATAATTTATCTTGTTTTCTATTGCCTTTGTTAGACCTATAATTACTGAGAGACTTGAGTAAAGCTTTGTGCAAGCATTTTTTTGAATTTTTAAATGATCACTTTATAATCCTGGTTAAATCTGGTACATTACTCTAGTTAGATAAACAACTATTATTTAACATTATTATAATATGTGTGACATCCCGTATATCTGTGACTAAAGATTTATACACACCTGAGGGCTAAAAGAGGCGTGTGTCTAAGCTTCGTCTAACTTCTGCAAGTTTGTAGAGTTGACAGTATATGACTTTCATATATGCAGTGTAACCAATAAGTGCTCTCTTGTATACAATACTTATTGTATCTAGAAGTGAAACCTACAAAAGAGTCAATGAAATGTTCAGCATTTCTTCTGTTTGTATTTGGTACCATTCAGATGGAAAAACCCTTGCCATTTGGACCGTCCTGCCATTTAAATCCTGGTCAGACCTGTTGCACACTAAGCATTTTGTTATTGTATATATGAGTTGCCCATGCTCATCAGGTAATTAGCCTACTTGTGGTCATTAGCACTGTCTCCTGAACTTGTAAGAGATCTAAGGCTGTCCTTTGATGTAGGCTTGTTAAAGGCACACTTGTCCTGCAGAGGCACGGATTCTCAACTTTACACTAAAAGTAAAAGCTAAGTTAATAGATACAAAGGGCCTCTGTGTAGCTGTGATACTGATTTACACTGGCTTCTTAAATGTATTTGTGTTCCCCACTGTACAGGCTTCTAAAGTACAAAGCATAGGAGAATACCTTATGTAGAGATGTCTTCCCAACTAAAAATTAGTAGCAGTAATAGCTTTTTTCAGAGTTCTGTTTGTGTGTCCCTAATTGTATCATGACCATCATCTCTGAAGAAAGATACCTAACCATGCCCATACACTTTGCCTTTTATATGTAAGAGGGAGCCTGTTGAGAAATTCCTATGAATTTAAGTAGTGGAGTAGGTAAAGAATACTTTGGGAAGGTAGTGTCTAGAATGTCCATTTCTTTGTAGGATTGTGACACCATATGCCTTCAAAGTGCCCTAAGAGGGAGATCCCAAGGCCTGTTACTTTCTAGAGTCTCTTTTTAACCATTTAGGATAATTTAAAGGACTAAATGCAGGTGAATTAAGCTAATACCGTCTGGGCCTAATAACTAATCTGCAGCCAGAAGTAGCTAATTTCTGCTCTAAATAGTTCCAAAGCCTTACCATTAAATGCCAGGAAAAGCTTCTGAAGACCCAGCAAGTTTTGCCCCTTGTTTTCATTGAACGGTTGTTCTGATCCATCTCTCTGCATTAAGGCACCCAGCATGCAGCTTCACTGAGAGCATAGGGCCCTTCAGCTGCTCATGTCAATTCTAAGCGTGCTCCCTCATGGCAGCTTGCACTCTAGGTCTCATTTTATTTTCAATTTACCATACCTATGTTCACTTCAAATGTTCCACAGATGCTTAATAACTATAAGTGCAAAGACCAATTTTGCACATGTGTATATTTTAATACATCTTAATGCAAAAGAATGTCTTTCCTAAGGGAACTCCCAAACAATGCCTAGGCGTAGAAGAAAGAAGTCCAATAAACATTTGTGACTATGAATCTGTATGTTTTTCTGAAAAGGAATGAGCTTTTTACATTTCCACTAATGCACAAGAAAGTAAAACAAGGCAACACTACAGAAACATGAAATTTTAAGCCAACAGATTTATCATTTTTTCTGACACTTTTCTGTATTTCTTAAACTTTTTAAGTATTTTTAATAAACATTGTAATAAAGTAGTCAATTTATTAAGATAATTATTAAAATTCAACTATCCACAGGAAAATTGCAGGAGGTTGCTCAATACCTCTTTAGCAAGCCACTCAAAGTTCCCTACACGAATTTCATAACATGGGAATAAGAAAAAGAATAAATTGGTCGATCCCGTTAAAATACTGAGGTCAGCAATTTTCTCCCCGCCCTGCAGTAACTCCCGATAGATTTCAGTAGGTTTCACACATCCACCATCAAATACACTCCTCTTCTCAGGTTGGAAGCAGGGTGTCCCTTACCGGGCGGCCCAACACCATACCGCGTCTGGGTCTCTGACACCACATCACGTTCAGAATGCAGCTGTATTTCACACTCACTCTCAGATGAAACTGCGGATCCTTCGGTCCCCTCCTTTCAGCTGCGTGTTTTTTCTCACGAAATGCACACACGACACCGGCCGCCCTCTCCCGCCACACCCAGCCCAATGTACTCACTGGGCTCATCCAGGTAAGCAGGACTGGGAACTCAGGATGCAAGACGTACACACAGAGACAAGGTAGTGACTGTCACCGACACAGGAGACCTAAGTCACGGGCCGTGCAAACATGGCCCGAGGCAGTGGCCTCCACTCTTCTGTGCACTGCTCCTCCTGAAATCGAAAGCTCCCCAGGTTCCTGACTCAGGTCCCGCGGCAGGGCGAGCTCTGTCCTGCGCACTGGGGACTCGCTGGGCGTGACCAAGGGACACCCCGCGCAGCCGCGCTCCCAGGCTGGACGCACACCCGGGACCACTGGGCTGGGGCGGCACAGGCCAGGCGCCCCGCAGGCGGTGGCGCGGACCCGGCTGCAGAGGCCCAGGTCCATCTGAGCACTCAGGGTCGGTGGCCGCTTCCTCCTCCCCTGCTGACGTGCAGGATGGGGCGCCGCCTGCAGGGCTGGGATTTGTGGTCCAGGGCCAAGAGGACTGACTGCTGGGGAGCCTCAGGTGCAACCCCAATCCCTGTCTTTTACAGATCTGGAAAATGAGCAGAGGTGGATATGAGGTCATCAGAGTGGGAGAGCATGGAGTGACTGGGGGGACAGTGGAGAAGTTGACAGAGGTGGCGGGGTTATTTCTTGGTTCATACAACCTTCTTTGCATAGCAGATCAATTAAGAAATCATCTATCTGGTTATGATCTTCTCGGGTAACTAAACCCTATAAAAGGAGCACATGGTCTTCTGTGGTAGTGCAAGCCAGTGATCCCAGCACTAAGGAGGCTGCAGCTGGAGGATTGGGAGTTCCAGGCCAGCCTGGACTCATGGTCAGACACTGCCTCAAAAAATAAAAAGGAGTGTGTGAGGTCCGACCTTAATTAGGCATGGATAATTAACAATTAACCCGATGGAGAGTCACATGGTATAGTAGAAAGAGTATGGAACATGTGTCATTACAAAAAGGTGAAATGTTGACAGTTCACCATATTCAATTTCAATATCCACAGAAGTCTTCTGTTTAAATAAACTTTTTATCAAAGTATGAAACCACACAAAGTACAGAAAATCTAACTAGACGATTCGATGGATGCTCACGATGCTTGCACATCTGTGTATCTGCCACAGAGATTTTTAAAAGTAACATTAGCAGAACCCCACAAGCACCAGAGATGCTGGCCCATGCCAGTACTCCCAGCACACAAGTTCAAGGCCAGCCTAAGCTACATAATGAGATCTTGTCTCCAAAAATGAACAACAAAAACAAGAATACCCCAGAAACCATTGTAGTCATACAACTTCCAAAGTTTACCACTATTTTGACTATTTTTTATTCTGACTTTGGTTTTATCCACTTTTCTTTATTTTTAATTTTTGTTTATTAACAGTTTTGGTGATCTATGCAGTGCCTTGGGCATGCCCACACTGTACACTGAGCTACATCCCTAGCCTCTGGAGATTTTAATAGATTTACTTCATGACCTTCCTTATTGATTCTGCATCCTAAAAGTCCTCCCCAAGATCACTGGGGACCTCTTCATTGCACAATCCTGTATACTCTTTTCCATCTCATGGGTGTTTGGTTCAGTGGCATTTGGCTTCCGGAAACTGCCTTCCTTTCACTTCTGTAACTCCCTCTCTTCCCACTGCAATGTTTTATTTTTGTCAGCACCAGGATTTGAACCCAGGGCCTCACACTTGCTAAGTAGGTGCTTTACTCTGCCAGCCCAAAACTTTCCTTTTTGGTGGCACTGGGTTTTGAACTCAGGGCCTCAGTCTTGCTAAGCAATGAGTGCTCTTACTTCTTGAGCCACTCTACCAGCTACTCCCTCTCTTCTTGTCTTCCTCTTTATCCTATTCACTTTCACGCTTTTCCTCTTTTGGAAACAGCATTAAATCTTGCATTTTCTGTGATTGGGAGTTTGGCTTTCTTTTTAGGTGATCTTTCCATGAACTTCAAGTAGTACTCTTATAGAAATTCCTAAGTCCCTCTCCCCAGCTGTGAACCTCTCTTATAAGCCAGACACTTTATGCCATCTTCTACTGGACATCTGCAATGGAATATCTCACAGGCATCTCTTCCCCAACTGTTCTAAACTTGTGTCATCATCCCATCCGTCCAAACTTGCTTCAGTCATGTTCTCTATCTCCCACATGGATGTCTTACCCAAACTTGAGTGACCTCCAAGTTTTACCAGTCAGCTCACTGGGGTCCTTTTGGTGTACCTGAATTAGAATCATGGGTAGTCAAGGTGAAGCTCTTCCAGGCCCTTGACTGTTTTTGTAATCACCTGCAGCCAGTGGCAGCAGACAGTAGCAAAAATCAGCAGGTGGCACGCTGTAATGTTAATAGCTCTTGTTCTGGCCATGGGTGCCAGAACCCTTTGTCCTACTGTAACACATATTACAACTCTTGAGTCTTGAGTGCAAGTATCCCAGTCCTTGAAGCGAGTGTTACAGCTCTCTGGAACTCCTCCAGTGAACAGACCCTGCAGTTTCTCTTCTCTCTGACTTTCCCCAGCCTCAGCTGTGCACCATCTCCTACCTTCTCTTTTCTTGCACTGTCCCTCATTGTCTCTGCTACTTCTGCTCCCTGTTGTGTTTACCTCAGCTGCTGTCACTACTGCTGCCACTGCCTCTGCCACTGCTTCCAGTCTGCCACTGCTTTTTACCACTGCCTTTTCTGTCACTATTACTTCAGTTGCTCTGACAGTACTGCTGCTGGTACTGCCATCAGGGCAAGGGCTGCCAAGGCTACAAGCAGTGATACCGATGCTGATTTTGCTACTGCTGACCTGTGATCACTGCTGTCACTGCTGCTACTGCAGCCTCTGTCACTGCCACATCTGCCTGACCTCTTCCCCATCTTTCTTTGTATTATTGCTAAGCCACTCCACTACTGATGAAAATGAAAACCAGTCCAGAAAAGACCACTCAAGAAAAGCCTTCATTGGACCTCATATTGTAATACCAAGGGAAGCACAGGAGGGTGTCTCTCAGCTGCTCATGAGACCACAGTAGCCGGCTTATAGAGCCAGAGAGGGGATGTGGCAAGGGCATCTGCACCAATCATAGCAGTCTGTTCAAGGAAAGGAAAGATTGTTCCCACCAATCACACACCAGTCACACACCAGCCCTCAGTCATAGCAGTCCCTTAGGCAAAGAAAGGACTGTATTTACACCAGTTACAGGACATCTGTTGGGCCATCAGGGGAATTGTTTCCACTCTGGCCTGTGTAGAAGTGACTTCATGGTCATCTAAAGTTTGCTGAGGCTTTTAGTGGCAAAAAGTCTGGTACAAGTTGTTTGCTGGGGCAATACCTTTTGAAGCCAGAGATGTGCTTCAGCAGAAAGCTGTAGTTGTCATGTAGCTTTATCAAGCTGTCCATGGAGTGTGCAAAGCAATTGGTGCTGGCATGAGGGCAGTCTGACAGCATACCAGGACAGGGTATGCAACAGGGAATTAGTGTTCCACTAGGAAATGAAATTGCCATGGGCCCCCAACAACTTATTTAAAGGGAAAGCAAACATAAAAAGTTGTACTCACAATAAATTACGGTTTACAATAACAGCTCTGTCCCAGTGACCCAGGGAGAGGTGGGATCCTCTATCTGTTTCACAAAATGCTGCTAAAATCTGTCTTCGTACACACAAAATTCTTGTTCCTATTTAAACATGCATCGTCTTCCTTCTGAGTGTTCATTATTTATTCACGTGACTGTTTTATAACTTATTAAATTAAAAACAGATTTATGATCAGCCCCTAAATTTGTCAAGTTATATTCGGGACACAGGTTCCCTTAATGGGAAGGCCTCTCTGAAGCATTAAACTAGAGTGGGAGCCAATTAAATGAAGACAGAACTGCATGAGTGAAGGGTGTGAGGCAGGAAATGCTCAAAAGATTCCAGAAGTTAGGAAAAGAGAGTGCCATCAAATGAAGGCAGAATGTGCTCAGGCAAGTCTGGTGGGCTGTGATAGGGACTTATAGGAAGCTGGGGTTCTAAGTAGGAGAGTGATAAGCTTCATCTAACTTTAAGAAGATGACTGAATACAATGTGAACCACAGGTAGGGAACCACTCTCTGTCTAGATTTTCAAGATTCCCAGACACTGCCTCCAGGCAGTTTCTGAATCCAGATTAATATGGCCACTCTTCCATTGGATGTGTTGTAATCACCTCCACTTCAAGGTACACTTTAAAAATCTTTAGTGAACTAGCTTTTAACTATATGATTTTGCTTACTTCAAAATTGCCATCCTCTCTAAACACCTAGTACTTCTACCTCCTCAAGCCAGTTATGATTCTCAAAAAGGCATCCTGGTCCTATTGTCTGTCTAATGACTCCTGCTAATGAAAGAATTACTCAAAAAGATTTGTGAAGGCATGGTAAGGTAGACTTTATTCAGGACCATCACAATAGGTGTAGGAGCCATGCCAACAGGGTCTTCAGGGGTGAGAGAGATTGGGCTCAACCTTGAAAGCCCATGGGCAAGTAGGAATGTATGACCTCAGAACAGGTGGGGGAGCAGTAGAGGGAAAATTCTTAAGAGGAATCTTTGTGGTTAGAAGTTTCTGATTAAACCAACCTGACAGGATTCTTGCTGAAGACCACCCAGAATGATCAGAAACCACTTGAGGGATGTCGCAGGTGAGGAATCTGGTCAGATATGGAAGGTGATCAGATTGAGGGTGGGATTAGGCCTTCTTGCTAAACTGACTTAGCAAAGTTCTTTCTGATGCTGCTTTTTATAAGGGAGTGCACAGGTGGACCTAGAAGAAGGTTTAGGAGCCTGACTACTGTGGAACTAGGCAAAGAATCTGTCACCCCTCCACCTCACACATCAACTCAGGACTCAACTCTAGGGAGAAGCTCTGTTGGCACCCAGCTGAAGTGGCACCCACCTTCCCAGCTGTGCTGCTGCTCTGGGTTCACTTCTGTTACACGGGCTACAGTGGATGCCAGACTGGTTTACGTGTCATCATCCTTATGGGAAGGGAGCAGAGGATCCTCTCACATACATGGTAGTGCCAGCACAGGAAACTTTTCACTGATTGGTGACTCCCTTGCATTTCTGCTCTCCATCTTCCTCACTAGTGCTTCTTATTCTTTGATGCACAGAACTTTTCTGCAAAATGATGACAGGAAAATCCATTCAGTCCTAGTAACACTTCTGTTTATCTGTACAATTTGGCATGCATGTATGGCTTGTGTAGTTTATCGAGTGTCTTCAGATATACATCCATATTTTATCTCCGCCGTGCTGTGTGCAAATATGTTACAATGCAAGCTAACAAAGAAATTATTTCCTGTATAAAGTGACACTTTCACTCTGATGTAAATCATGGAATCTGGGACTGAGGTGTCTTGGTTTTACAATGGTTACATCTCGTTTTTATTTCATGGCAGCTTAGATTCCCCTTTAGCCTATGGATAAGTACGACAGCAAATCTTACTTTTTTAATTTAATTTATTTTTTAATATATTATTGTTGTACTAGGCTATGTTTTGACATTTACATAAAGTGCTTACAATGTATCTTGGTTAAATTCACCCCCTCCATCATTCTCCTTTTCCACCATTCTTAGAAGTGTTTCAGCAGGTCTCATTTCTATCTTCATACATGAATATATCATATTTCTACCATATTCACCCTCCTTCACCCTTTCCTTATATCCTCCCCACTCCCACTGGTACTAACCCCCTGACATGACCTGTTTATCGTCCTGCCCTCCATTTTTGAGAAGAGACATTTTTGTCTATTTAAAATTTCTTTTTTTTTTTTTGGATATTTTTAAAGTTTATTTCTATTTTAACTAGCCCACAGACCAAACTCTGCATATTGAGTTGATTTCTTTCTAGCACATGGTCTATGGACCCAACTCATAGTAATTTTCTTCCCGTTCCCTTTCAAAAAGTCTGCATCTTTCATCATGATGTACATTTTAAGTTAAAATTGCCAATACAACCCTCAAAATGCAAGTTTATTGAACAAAGCTGAGAAAAGCAATAAACAGACAAAAAATGCATCCATCCAAATAAAAAATTTACGTATTTACAAAGTTCAGTAACTGTTTTGACATGCAGAGGTTATGCACAGGAAAATGGTAGTAGCATTTAGATGTCTTAAAAAGCTGAAAGCAATGAACAGACACACAAAAACATTAAGGTTTAGCTGTAGGTCAATTAATAAACCTAAATAGTCCCCACAGTCACACATTCTAGTTCTAATCCATCTGTTTAGGCACAAGCAAGTTGCCACATTCTTTGTAATGGATCGCACTGACCATTAATGATGTCAAGCTAAAGCAACAGTTTAAATTTCCCTTCATTTACAGAATCACCCATTCCATCTGCAAGTATCCAACATGCCTCAAAGAATAAGAGAACTTCTAAAGCCCACACTTTACTTATTAAAAATGTGAATGGAGGAAAACAAGTAGTGTCTGTGCAACACAGCGCAGTATTTTGTACAGAATATTTTTAAGGCCATGGCAGTCTATAAATTAAAACTAGTATCCATTAAAAGAACTTACTGTTGACTACACACTGAGTGTTCAACACATATGAAAATGCACTGTCTACAAAAGTGCTGCTTAATAACAGAAAGAAAATCACACACAGTGTGAGGCAACACATAAGCAGATGTACCACAGACTTATCTACTACAGCAGTTATGTGAATAACAATTTACAAGTGAACCAGTATTAATATGTCCCTTTATATATATGGAGATCACTAAACTACAAAACATGTTTGTTTTAAGTTTTTATACATCTGTATTATAGAAGCAAATAATAAACAGCATCGGTTCCTCAGTCCTCTGTGTGATTGATTATTAAACAACCTGTAGACATTGCACATGATTACATTAGATAAAGCAGGCAGGTCTAGAGTTGTCACAATAATCAAGACATCTAATGGCACCGGACAAAGGAGTGCCAAACCTTACTTGGTAAGAGAAAAATAAGAATTTTTATTTGTTTATAACTACCTTTTGTGCTGAAAGTCAACTTTATGACTGGATATAAAAAGTCAAGAGTTAGAGTGTCGTGCAGTAGCACTGATTCAATGACTAGAGATAGAACAAACAAGTATTTGAATAAAATCTGACATTGTGAACAGGTTTTATTGTATTGGCTGGAATGCTCTAAATTCATGAAAGCTTGAGAAAATCTTCAATTCCCAACCCCTTAAAAAATTGTTAAAAGGGGGGGAAAAAAAGTAATAATCCAGATAGACACAAAACAGCATGCTTTAACTTCTCCCATCTCCCCAACTGCTATCTGCTGATAAGGGATTCTCAGAAAGCAGGTTTATAAAATCCATCAGGTAGGAGCTCTCAGTAAGAACCAACAACGTTGAACTGGTGCTTCTGCTCACTCTTTGCAGACCAGTTTTTAAATTCCTACAGTGCAATTATATTTCACATGCATTTGTGAGATAAAATAAACCTTATACTCCCACATGAGTCAGGCTTAAAGGTTTTCTAAATACTGTGTGTGGCACTAGAAACTTCATGCGGTATCATGTCAGTATCAGTATTAGGCTACCGGACTCTATAATGAAATATTACAGACTAAAATTTACTGAAAACCAATATAAAAATCTGGCCCAGAAAGACCAGAATGAACATATCCAATTTTCTTGATTTAAGATGGTCAAAAATCTTTTTTTTTTTTTAAGGAGATTTAAAAAAGAAGAAAAAAACTCTACACAGTAAGACAAGTATGTGTGAGAAGCCTTACTGTGTGTGTGCTGACTTTATCATGACAACTCTAGCTGATTCATTATGAAGGATTAGGGAAATACATCTTCAGCAGTGCACATGAGAAATAAACTCTGAAAAAGGCAATTTCTTGGGTTTAGGAAGGACCGTATTCTGGGAAGTACTTCAGAGGAACGGACAATAATTCTAGGATTATAGCCAAGAAGGACTGGAAGACTTCATGGATGTCTCAGCTTCTTCTCGATTTTGAGTGTTGAATAAGCCACTGAAGTGTGATATCTATATTATCCTTTTCTTTGCAAGAAATTGAATAGCAGCAAATTTCTCTATCCTGAATAGCAGACAGATTCATTTTTTTCAATTAGCTGTTTCTCATCCAAGGCATTTGGAAGATCTCTCTTGTTTCCAAGAACTAGTACTGGAATTCCTTGTAACTGCGGTTTATCTAGAAGATTATGTAGTTCGTTTCGAGAAGGTTCTATCTTTTCACGATCTGCAGCATCTATCATGTAAACGATGGCATTGACTCCTCTGCAGTACTGCTCCCACATGCTCCGGAATCGGGGCTGTCCTCCAATGTCCCAGATCTTTATTGTGACGTTACCTTTAGTTACTTTCCTCATGTTGAAGCCCACTGTGGGTAGCATGTCTTCACTGAACTGACCTGACGCGATGACATTGACGAAGGTGGTCTTGCCCGAGTACTGCAGCTCCAGCTCCTCCTTCCAGAAGAGCGAGCGGAACCAGTCCAGCAAGCGGGAGATGAGCGCCAGCGTGTTGACGGCTCGGACGGAAGACGAACACGAGGACAGACAAACGACGGCCGCGAGGACTTCCACACGAGCGGGCCTCGGCCCGGACCCCCCACCCCCTCAACGGCTCCTCGGCCCGGGCGCGACGCGGGCGGACACGGGAAGACGGCAGCGGCCGGAGCCGGGAAGCCGAATGGGTCATATCCAAAATTTCTATACAGAGAGTTTCATTTTGACATTTCCTTGCATATATTGGTTGGATTCCCAATTGCTTCATCCCCCGCATTTTTCTCTTTTCTACCTTAGCCATTTTTTATGGTGACATCAACAGGTTTAAAAATTCAATATTTATTGGTGGAGTGGGTGATGAAGGAGAATGATGGAGAAGGTGCATTCAGCTATGATACATTGTACGACCTTTAGAAAATGTCACAATGTACTTTCAGTTCCACAATAGTAAAAAAGCTGATATCCATTCTTGTATAGAAAGTACCTCAACTATATTCATCACCTTTACTTACTTTATCTTCCCTCTTCTGTTAGTATTCTTTCATTAGCATGACCTGGTTTTCATTTTTGCCCTTCATTGTTTCAGTGTCTATTTAATATTCAGTGGGATTGTACCTGTCATACATTGTGCTTACATCTATGTAACCCCCCCCTCCCTTATCCTGTGCTGTCTACAGTTTCAGCGTGTTTCCTTGTGTCTTGTTCCTGCACAGATGTGATGTACTGCATTATTATTTGCTACTTTTTCTTTCCTTCCTTTCCTCTTCCCTTGGTCTCCTCTACTAGTCCTACGTTCAGATACATTCTCTGTATGCATGTTTTAAGCATATATAACATTGCTTGTATTGTATTGGGCTTACATTCCACATATGAGAGAAAACATGTGGCCTTTGGCTTTCTGACTAACTTCTCCTAAGATGACGTTCTTCAGTTCCATCCATGTACCCACAGTGACAAAATTCATTCTTCATTGTGACTGAATAAAATTCCATTGTATATAAATACCACATTTTCTTAATCCATTCAGCATTTGTGGGGCATCTTGGCTGTTTCCATAGCTTAGCTATTGTGAATAATGTTGCAATAAACATGAGAGTGCAAGTGTCTTTATTATATCCTGAATTACATTCTTTTGGGATAATTCTGAGGGGTGGAATTGCTGGATCAGATGGCAGTTCTATTTTTAGCCTTTTGAGAAGCCTCCATATTCTTTTCCATAGTGGTTGAACTAGTTTACATTCCCACCCACAATACATAAAGGTGCCTTTTTCCCCACATCCTCACCAACATTTGATGTTTGTGTTCCTGATGGCAGTCTTTCTAACAGGAGTCAGGTGAAATCTTAATGTTGTTTTGATTTGCATCTCCTTTATGGCCATGGATGTTAAGCATTTTTTCATGTGTTTTTCAGCCATTTGGACTTCTTCCTTTGAAAAAAGCTCTGTTTAGTTTACTTACACGTTTCATCATAGGGTCACTGAAGTTTTGGGAGCTGAGCTTTTGAGCTCTGATTCTGGTTATGAATCCTTTGTTAGATGTATACCTGTCAAAGTTTTTCTCCCATTTTGTGGGCTAGCTCTTCAATCTGGTGACCGTTTGTTTTGTTATGCAGAAGCTCTCTATTTTCTTGTAGTCCTATTTGTCAATCCTTTCTCTTAGATGCTGAACCATTGGAGTTTAGGAAATTTAGGAAATTATTGCTTACACTTATAAGTTCCCTACTCTTTCCTGCTCTACCTTCAAGTTTCAGGAGTTATATTTAGGTCCTTGATCCACCTTGAGTTGATACTTGTACAGGGTGAAAGACATGGATCTAGTTTCAGTTTTCTACAGGCAGCTATCTAGTTTTCCCAGCAACATTTGTTGCTGTTTTCTTCCACTGTATATTTGGGGCACCTTTGTCAAATATCAGGTGGCATAGCTGTGTGGATTCATACCTGCTTCTTCTATTCTGTTCCATTGGTCTTCATGTCTGTTTTTGTGCCAGTAACATGTTGTTTTTATTGCTAAACTCTGTGTATAACTTGAAGTTAGGTATTGTGATACCTCCAATGTTGCTCTTCTTGCTCAGTATTACCTTGTCTATTTGCAGTCTTTTGCACTTTCAAGTGAATTTAGGGTTGATTTTTCAATCTCTGTGATAAATGTCATTGAAATTTTGTTGGGGATTGCATTGAACATGCAGATTACTTTTGATAATATGGCCATTTTCACAATATTGATTCTGCCAATCCCTGAATATGAAAGATCTTTTCATCTTCTGTAGTGTTCTTTGATTTCTTTCTTCATTCCTTTATAGTTTTTATTGTAGAGGTCTTTCATTTCCTTTAAGTTTATTCCTATGTATTATATTTTTTCATGTAAATAGAATTGTTTTCCTATATTCTTTCTCAGTCTGTTCACTGTTAGTATATAAAAAGACTAGTGATTTTTGTATATTGATCCTGCTAATTTGATGAAGGAATTTCCAGGAGATTTTTTTGGTGGAATTTTACAAGTATTTTAGGTATAAAATTGTATCACCTGCCAGTAAGGATAATTTGACTTTGTTCTTTCCTATTCGAATTCCTTTTATGTGTTCTTCCTATTTTATTGCTCTTGTTAGTAAGAGTGGAGAGAGTGGACACCATGTCTCATTCCTGACCAAGAAGGAAATGGTTTCCGTTTTCCTGCATTAAATATGAAGCTGGCCACACGCATGTCCTATGTAGCCAATATCATGCTGAGATACAGTCCTTCTGTCTGTAGTTTCATCACAGCTTTAATCATGTAAGGACGTTGAATTTTGTCAAAGGATTTTTCTGTTATCTATTAAGATGATCATGTGGTTTTTGTGTTTGCTTCTGTTACTATTCTGTATAACATTTAATGGTTTGTGTGTGTTGAACCATCCCTGAAACCTGGGTTTGATTCATAGTGTATGTTCTTTTTGATATGTTGTTGAATTTGGTTTGCCAATATTGCATTGAGAATTTTTGCATATAAATTCATTAAAGAAATTGGCCTATATTTAATTTTTGGCTGTGTCCTTGTCTGGTTTGGGTATGAGTGTAATGGTCGCTTCATAGAATGATTTTGGCAGTATTCCTTCCCTTTCTATTCCATGGAGAAGATTGAGGAGTGTTAGTATTAGTTTTGCTTTAAAGATAAAAGCTCTAAGAAAACTAGGAATAGAAGAAAAGTACCTCAAAATTATAAAGGCTATATATGACAAACCTATAACCAAAATCATACTTAATGGTAAAAAACTAAAACCATTTCCCATAAAATCAGGAATGAGACAAGGGTGCCCACTATCCCCACTCCTATTCAACATAGTACTAGAATTCCTAGCCAGAGCAATTAGGCAAGAAGAAGAAATAAAAGGAATACAAATAGGCAAAGAAACTGTCAAAATATCCCTATTTGCAGATGATATAATCCTATACACTAAAGACCCAAAAATCTCTACCCCAAAACTCCTAGACACCATAAACAGATACAGCAAGGTGGCAGGATACAAAATCAACTTACAAAAATCATTAGCTTTTCTATACACCAATAAGGAACAAACTGAGAAGGAATATATGGAGACAATTCCATTTACAATAGCCTCAAAAGATACCAAATACCTAGGAGTAAACTTAACAAAGGGTGTGAATGACCTCTATAAGGAGAACTACAAACCCCTGAAGAAAGAGATCGAGGAATACTACAGAAGGTTAGAGAGATCTCCCATGCTCATAGATTGGTAGAATAAACATAGTAAAAATGGCTATACTACCAAAAGCAGTCTACATGTTTAATGCAATTCCCCTCAAAGTCCCAATGACATTCATTACAGAGATTGAAAAATCTATACTAAAATTCATTTGGAAACACAAGACACCGTGAATAGTCAAGGCAATATTGAGCAAAAAGAACAACTCTGGAGGTATCACAATAACTGACTTCAAACTATATTACAAAGCAATAGCAATAAAAACAGCATGGTACTGGCACAAAAACAGACATGAAGACCACTGGAACAGAATCGAGGACCTAGATATGAATTCACGCAGCTATGCCCACCTTATTTTTGACAAAGGTGCTAAAAACATATGATGGAGAAAAGACAGCCTCTTCAACAAATGTTGTTGGGAAAAGTGGTCATCTGTCCGCACAAAACTGAAACTAGATCCATGTTTATCAGCCTGTACTAGTATCAACTCAAAATGGATCAAGGACCTTAATATCAGACCTGAAACTCTGAAGTTGGTACAAGAAAGAGCAGGAACCAGTCTCAAAGTAATAGGTATAGGGAAGGAATTCCTCAATTGAACCCCTGCAGCTCAGCAACTAAGAGAAAGTATGGAAAAATGGGACTTCATAAAACTAAAAACCTTCTGCACAATAAAAGAAATGGTCTCTAAACTGAAAAGAACAACCACAGAGTGGGAGAAAGTATTTGCCAGCTATACATCAAAGGACTGATAACCAGAATATACAGGGATCTTCAAAAACTAAACTCTCCCAAAATCAATGAACCAATAAAGAAATGGGCAACTGAACTAAACAGAACTTTCTCAAAAAAGGAAATTAAAATGGCCAAAAAACACATGAAAAAGTTCTCACCATCTCTAGCCATAGAGAAAATGCAAATCAAAACCACCCTAAGATTCCACCTCACCCCTGTTAGAATAGCCATCATTAAAACACCACTAACAACAGATATTGGCAAGGATGTGGGGAAAAAGGAACCCTTGTACACTGCTGGTGGGAATGCAAACTAGTACAACCACTCTGGAAAAAAACTTGGAGGCTTCTAAAAAAACTAAACATAGATCTGCCATATGATCCAGCAATCTCACACCTGGGGATATACCCAAAGGAATGCGACACAGGTTACTCCAAAGGCACTTGCCCACCCATATGCATTGCAGCACTATTCACAATAACCAAGTTATGGAAACAGCCAAGATGCCCCATTACTGACAAATGAATTAAGAAAATATGGTATTTATACACAATGGAATTTTACTCATCCATGAAGAAGAATGAATTATTATCATTCACAAGTAAATGGATGAAACTGGGAACATAATTCTGAGCGAGATTAGCCTAGCTTAAAAAACCAAACATTGTATGTTCTCCCTCATATGCAGATTTTAGGTCTAGAGCAAATACAGCAATGTGGTTGAACTTGGGTCACACGATAAGGGGAGCACACACATGGAAGGTATGGGGATAGGTAAGAAATCCAAAACATGATAATATTTGATGTCCCCACTGCAGAGGAACTAATACAGAAACCTTAAAGCAGCAGAGGTCAATATGAGAAGGGGATTAGGAACTAGTGAAAAGGTCAGTTAGAGATGAATCAACTTGGTGATGTAACACATTTGTACATGGAAACAATGCTAGGAATCTCTCTGTATAGCTATCCTTATCCCAAGTAGCAAAAAATGCTTTGTCTTTCTTATTATTGTTTATACTTTCTCTTCAACAAAATTAGAGATAAGGGCAGAACAGATTCTCCCCTTGCCTGTTTCTAATTTTATTAATTTGGGTCTTTTCCCTCCTCATTTAAGTCAGATTTGCTAATCTTATTCATCTTTTTAAAGAATCAACTTTTTGTTTTGTTGATTCTATTTATGGGATTTTTTTACTCTTTTTACTTGATTCTGGCCCTAATTTTTATTATATCTCTTCTTCGACTGGTTTTGGATTTAGCTTATTCTTGTTTTTGTTTTTCTAGGAATTTGAGATACAGTGTTAGGTTTGAGATCTGTGTTTTCAATATGTGCTTTCAGCATTAATGGCTCTGAACTTTTCCCTTAGTACTACCTTTGCTGTGTTCCATAGGTTCTAGTAGGTTGTGTTTTCAGTTGCATTAAATTACAGGCACTTTTTAAATTTTCTCCCTTATTTCTTTGTTGAACCACTGGTCATGTAGAAGCACGTTGTTTGCTCTCCAGGTAATTAAGTATTTTCAATTTTCTCTTTTGTTGTTGAGTTCTAGTTTTATTCTGTTGTGATCAGACAGTATACAGTGGGCTATTTCATTTTTTTCTTACATTTGTAAAGACATGCTTGTGATCTAAAATATAATCTATTTTGGAGAAAGTTGCATGGGCTGCTGAGAAGAATGTATATTGTGCTGTTGCTGGATGTAATACTGTGGATGTCTGTCAGTTCCATTAGATCTATGGTGTCACCTAGTTCTAGAATTTCTTTGTTGATTTTTGGTCTGGATGAACTGTCTATTGGTGATGATAGAGTTTGAAGTCTCCCACTATCACTGTGTTTGGGTCTGTGTTTTTAAGTCCAGGAATGTATGCTTAATGAAGTTGGGTGCACCAGCATTGAGCATATATAATGTATTGCTCCTTTTATTGGTATTAAGTGTCTTTCTTTGTCTCTTCTGACTAATTTAGGTTTGAAGTCTACTTTATCTGATATAAGTATAGCTATATCTGCCTATTTTGAGGGGCCAGTAGCTTGGTAAGTCTTTTTTCACCCTCTCACCCTAGGCCAATATTTATTTCTATCTATGAAATGGGTTTCTTGTAAACAAGAAATTATAGGGTCTTCTTTTTAACCCAGTTTACAGATTAGGTTTAACTACTTCTTGTAGTTGGTTCAAAGTTTCAGGCCTTATATTAATATTTTTGATCCACTTTGAGTTGATATTGGTACAGAGTGAGAGACATGGATCCAGTTTCAGTCTTCTGTATGTGGATATCCAGTTTCCTTAGCAACATTTGTTGAAGAGGCTGTCTTTTCTCTATTGTGTGCTTTGGGCTCCTTTGTTGAAAATCAGTTGGCTGTAGCTGTGTTAATTAATGTCTGAGTTTTCTGTTCTCATCCATTGGTCTTCATGTCTGTTTTTGTGCCAATACCATGCTGTTTTTATTCTTATGACTATGGGAATTGTGATACCTCCAAAACTGGACTTTTTGCTCAGAATTGCTTTTACTATCTGAGGTGTTTTGTGTTTCACATGAAATTTAGGATTGATTTTTCTATCTCTGTGAAGAATGTCATTTGTATTTTGATAGGAATTGCATTGAACATGTAGATTCCTTTTGGTAGTATAACCATTTTCAAATGTTGATTCTGCCAGTCCACAAGCAAGGGATCTTCCCATCTTCTGATGTCTTCTTCAATTTTTCTCTTCAGTGTTTGGTTTTCTTCATTAAATTTACTCCTAGGTATTTTTTGAAGCTATTGTAAATAGGATTGTTTTCCTGATTTCTATCTCAGTCTGTTCATTGTTGGTAGATAGGAAAGTTATTGGCTTCTGTATATTATTTTCTACTGTGCTACTTCACACAGGTTTTATGATTTCTGACAATTTTTTGGTGGAGTTCTCAGGGTCTTTTAAGTATGGATCATATCATCTTCAAATAGGGATAGTTTGACTTCTTCCCTGTTTGAGGGTTTTTTTTTTTTTATTTCTTGCTCTTGTCATATTACTCTGGCTAGGAATTCCAAAACCATATTAAATAGGAGTGAGGAAAGTGAGTATCCCTGTATTGTTCCTCACTTTAGCAGAAATGGTTTCAGTTGTTTTCCCTTCAGTATAATGTTGACTATAGATATTTTTATATATAGTTTTTATCATGTTGAGGAACATCGTTTCCATTCCTAGTTTCTTCAGTCCTTTATCACAAAATGTTGCTGAGTTTTGTCAAAGGCTTTTTCTGTATCTATTTAGATGATTATATGATTTTTGCCCTCTCTTCTGTTCATATTCTATATACATTTATAGATTTACGTATGTTGAACCATCCTTCTATCCCTGGAATGGAACTGACTTATTCACGGTGTATCATCTTTTTTGATGTGTTGTTGAAGTCAGTTTGCCAATATTTTGTTGAGAATTTTTGCATCTATGTTCATTAAAGATAATGGTCTATAAGTGTCTTTTTTCTTGCATCTTTATTGGGTTTTCGAATAAGTGTAATAGTGGCTTCATAGAATGAGTTTGGTAGTGTTCCTGCCCTTTCCAGTTCCTGGAAAAGTTTAAGAAGTATTGTATAATAATGGAATTCTACTCAGCCATGAAGAAGAATGAAATCTTATCATTCTCAAGTAAATGGATGGAACTGGTGAACATCATTCTGAGCAAGGTTAGCCAGGCTCCAAAGACCAATAATTGAATGTTTTCCCTCATATGTGGACTTTAGATCTAGGGCAAATACAGCAAGGGGATTGGACTTTGGTCACATGATAAGGTGAGAGCATACAAGGGAGGTATGAGGATAGGTAAGAAACCCAAAAAACATGATAGTATTTGATGTCCTCAATGCAAAGGAACTAAGGCAGAAACTTTAAAGCAACAGAGGCCAATAGGAGAAGGGGACCAGGAACTAGAGAAAAGGTCAGTACAAGAAGAATCAACTTAGAATGTAACACATATGTACATGAAAGCAATATGAGCAATCTCCCTGTACAGCTATCCTTTTCTCAACTAGCAAAACCCCTTTGTCCTTCTTATTATTGTTTATACTCTCTCTTCAACAAAATTAGAGATAAGGGCAAAACAGTTTCTGCCTGGAAGCAAGGGGGCAAGGGGGAGAGGGAGGGGGAGGGGAGAAGGGAGGGGGCTGGGGGTAGGGAGGAGAAATGACCCAACCATTATATGCACATATGAATGAAAGAAAAAATAAGATGAAGAGAAAAAAAAGAAGTATTGGTATAGTTCTTCTTTAAAAGATTGGTAAATTTCAGCCATTATTCCATCAGGTCCTGGCTCCTCTTTGAGGTGAGACTCTTGATACCTGCTTCAATCTCACTGGTTGGTGTAGATCTACTTAGGTGGTTAATTTCTTCTTGGCTCAATTTTAGTTAGGTATATTAACCTAAAACTTATCCATTTTTTTTAGATTTTCCAGTTTACTTGAATATAAGTTTTCAAAGTAGTCCCTAATGATCCTCTGCAATTTGTTAGCATTTCTGGTTATGTCCCTTTTTCTTCTTTGATTTTACCAATTTGGGTTTTTCCCCTTCCTCTGACTTGTTGTGTTCACTACGGGTTTATCAATTTGTTAATCTTCTTGAAGTACCAACTTGGTTTCATTGATTCTTTGTATGGCTTTTTGGGGGTCAATCTCATTGATCTTGGTCCTGATCTTTATTATTTGTCTCTATCTGCTAGTTTTGGGTTTGGTTTGTTCTTGTTTTTCTAGAAGCTTAAGATGTATCATTAGGTTGTTGATTTGAGATGTCTCTGTTTTGTTTTGTTTTTTTAATGTAGGCACTAACATCTATGAACTTTCCCCTTAGCATGGCCTTTGCTGTGCTCACAGATTCTGATAGGTTATATTTTCATTTTCATTTGATTCTAGGAACTGCTTGATTTTTTCCCTTATTTCTTCAGTCATCCACTCATCAATCAGAAGTGTATTATTCAGTTTCCACATGCTTGAATATTTTCTGTGGTTTCTTTTTTTGTTGAGTTCTAGTTTTATTCTGTTGTGTTCTGATATGATACAGGGGGTTATTTCAATTCCCTTAATTTTGTTGAGAGTTGCTTTGTGTCCTAAAGTATGATCTATTTTGTAAAATGTCCCATGAGCTGTTGAAATGAATGTGTATGGTAGTTGGATGAACTACTCTGTAGATGTCTATTATGTCTATTTGGTCTAATGCATGTGTTAGTTCTGAAGATTCTTAACTTTTTGCCTGGATGACCTTTCTATTGGTCATATACAGTGATGTATTCAGGTCTCCTACCATTTCTGTGTTTGACTCCATCTCTGCCTTTAAGTCCATTAGTGTTTTTTAAGTGTAGTTGGGTGCACCTACGTTTGGCACATATATGTTAAGAATTGATAATTCCTCTTGATGAATTGTTCTTTAATTAATTTAATTAATTGAAGTGACCTTCATTTTCTCTTCTGGCTTATTTTAATCTAAAGTCTACTTTGTCAGATATAAGTATAGCTACTCCTGCCTGTTTATGGGGCCTATTTGCCTGGAAAACCTTATCTACTCTTTGACTCTAAGCCAGTGTTTGTTTTTCTCAGACTGATGTGTGTCTTGTAAGCAACATATGGTTGGGTCTTTTATTTTGATTCTATTTGCTATTTTATATCTTTTGTTTGGGGTATTGAGGCCATTAACATTCAGGGTTAGTTTTGAGAGGAGGGTGGTGTTTTCAGACATTTTATTGCCCTATGTCTACCTTTTCCCTAGTGCTTGATTACTAGTCTGCTTGGTCAAAAGGGTTTATTCTTTCTTTCATTTTCCTGTCTGACTCTAATTTTTTCTTTTGTGTGTAAGCATACTGTAAGTATTTTCTGTAGTGCTGGTTTGGTGGTCATGAATTCCATCAGTTTTTGTTTGTTGTGCCTTCAATTAAGAAGGATAGTTTGCTGGATAGACTAGTGTAGGTTGATAGTTGATTTCTTTCAAAGCCTGAAATATGTATTTCCATGACCTTTGTACATTTAAAAGTTTGTATTGGGAAATTTGCTGTTATTCTAATGGGTTTGCCTTTATATGTGACATGTCTTTTCTCTTTTGCAGCTTTCAGTATTCTTTCTTTGTTCTGTATATTGACTGTTTTGATTATGATATATCTGTGAGTGCTTCTTTTCTGGTTCTACAGTTGGTGTTCTGTAAACCTCCTGAAGCTGGATATCCCTCTCTTTCTCAAGGTTGAGGGAATTTTCAGCTATTATGTTATTTAGTAAGTTATCTGTTCTGTGAGTTTGTATCTGTTTTTCATTTATACCCATGATTTGTAGATTGGGTGTTTTGATGGTGTCTCAGGTATCTTGCATGTTCCATTCATATTTTCTTAGCATCTTTTCATAGTCTTTGACTGCTCAATCTAATTCCTCTAGTTTGTCTTTTGTTCTTGACACTCTGTTTTAAACTTGCTCCACTCTGTTCACCAGTTTTTCATTCAGATTTTTTTTGGGATATTGAGCTATTCATTATTTCAGATTGGTTATTGTTCAGGATTTCTATATCTTTATCAATTTCCTCTTTCATATCCTGTATAGTCATCTTAATTTCATGCATCTGTTTGCTTGTATCCTCTTTGAGCTCTTTTAGTCATTTATTCATGTCCTCTTTGAGTGCAGACACTAGCTTCTTTGAGCTCAGTAATCATTCTTTCTATTATTTTTTGGAATTCAATATTTGATATTTCCTCCTCTTTGCCATTGTTTAGATCCTTAATGGTGGAGTTGGCTTTTGAGGGAGAGCTATTGCCTCAAAATCTCCATTGAGATTTATTCATCTGGGTTTAGTTTTGGTTTGAATTTCCAGTGTCCTATGCCACTTGAGTTGGGGTATTATGGAAGAATGTACAGGACTGGGTGGTGGTTGAGCTCTGCTGTGTTTTCTTGTCTCTAGATGGGGGATAGGTAATTGGCTCAATATTAATCCCTTCAGCTTCTTGTTCTTGAGATACTGAATTCTACTTTCTGTTCCACATAAGGAAAGAAAGCTTAGCTACTAAATCTGTCACAATTATTTAACTGAAGCCTTAAAATTTCAATAATCCCTAATGAAGATAAGTTACTGATACTATTCCAGTATGTTTGGCTTTGTATTTCAGCAAAGATGAATCTTTGTGGTCCTGGAAGGCTAAAGGTCAAAAGGGTTGTGATGGAGGGAGACAGAGTAAAAGCTCTAGTCTGTAATATAGGTGAAAAGTTTATATAGTAGGAAGTGATTGTGGCTGAGTTATTATAAGAGGTGAATTAAGAGACAAATGAGGTATAGGAAGAAAATATCAGGTAAGTAATAAAATAGGAGATGGGGGAGAACAATGGGGAACATTAAAAAAAATTTCAAGTTCCACAGAACAGAAAAAATTCAAAAATATTAAAATATAAGAAAATCTGGGAATCCCTTTATCTATTGGAAGTGAAGGAGGATTGTGGATGGGTACACAGAGAGAGATGAGATTGAGAGCTAGGGAGTTGTTCTGGGGTTGACAGGTAGAAAGTTTAAATTGGTGAGAGAGGTAGAAAAAGACGAAAATAAACGTTTTAGGATTTCAGGCTTAAAGGTGGTTTATAGGGCTCTGGAATGATGATAACAGTGAGAGGGGAAGGAGAAAGGAAGGGCTAAAGATATTGAGATTGCAAAAATGCTGTAAGAATGTACAGGAAAAAAGTGCAAGGAATCAAGTAAAAGATGTACATCATAGTTTCAGCAGGAATAAACATAAATTTTATGTTAAAATTGTGAATTTTAATTGCCATGGCCCTTCCCACACTCTTCTGTGTCTGAGTCTTTCAGTCCATTAGATGGCAGGCTAAATTGGATACCTGCCTCTGGATTGGTGACTGGTGCTGCAAAGAAGGGAGAGTTTGTGTATCTAAGTAGGATCTCTGGAGTTTGTACTGACAACTTGCCATACTTAACTCATTTACATCTGCAATGTTCCTCTCTTTCAAGATTCCCAGAACTTACAATCTGGGGACTTACAATGCACAAGTGTAGAGTTTTGTCCAGATGTTGTCACTGGTGGAGTTCTCCAGCAGAGTTGGAGGTGCAGCCCACTGTTGGTAGCACTGCTGCATTGTGCCCCATTCCCTATGACCTCTGTAAGCTGCTGCTGTAATTTTCCCTGAGGAGTTCCTGCTCCTCGCAGGCCCTACTCTAACCACTGGCAGTCACAAGAGCTCCAGTAGGACTCATGCCAGCATCAGTGGGGCAAACAGGCTCCATGGCAGGGGTCACACACCCTGTAGGGGAGCTCACAGCTAGCTCCAGAGGGGGCTTTTCTTTGAAGTCTGTAGCACTGTGTGGTTCTGCTTCTGCTCATTGGGTCCCATGTCCCAGCAACTATCCTCAGCAGATTACCTGCTAGGCACCTTTGTTTTTTAGGCACTGACCATCTCCACATGGTTCTTGTGATAAAGGTTTCAGCTTGCCAAGCCTGCTGGGAGAGGCAGCGCTCCACCCTGCTGCTGATGGAAGTGCAAACATGAAAACATTTCTCCACTTATTCTGCTGCTTCACTCACTTTAGGTTCAGGCAGAGTTCCGGTTCTTGCTGACTGTTGGACCTAGGATGCCTCTTCTAGGGCCCTCAGGTTCCACATTTTTTAGATTTGTAAAAACTCCCAAGTTTGGTGATGTCAGCAATTCACCATCTTAAGTCACAATCTGCCTACTCTTCCCTTGAGATTGGGGTAAGGGCAATTCAGCCAAAACCATCCTGACAGGATTCATGATGAAGAACAGACAGAGTGATCAGAAACCACATGAGGGATGTTGGAGGTGAAGGACCTGGGAAGATATGGAGGGCAATCAGATTGAGGGTAGGGTTTGGCCCTCTTACTAAACTGAATTAGCAAAATTCTTTCTTGAAGCTGCATTTTACAAGGAACTGCACAGGTGGGCCTAGGAGAAACTTCAGGAGTAGACTACATTGGAGCTAAGCAAAGATTCTGTCTCCCTCTCCTTCCAGATCAGCTCAGGAGTTAACTTGAGGGCAAAGCTCTATTTGTGCCCAGCTGAAGTGGTGCCTTCCCAGCTATACTGCTGCTCTGGACCCACCTCTGTCACACATCCTCACACTGGACATCAGACTGGTTCATCCATATGTCACCCTCACTGGGAAGAAGTAGTTGATGCTGTCACTACACCTTTGGCTTGCACCTCTTCCTTCTTGCCCATGATTCTCAGGTTTGGTCTTTTTATGGAGTTGAAGAGTTTTTCCATATTCCTTTCACAACTCTTCTTTTACCTAAGTATTCTTCTGGTTTCTCTTTAATACCAGTTTTGTCTTCAAGCTCTAAAATTTTGTCTTCCATGTGTCTGCTTTAGTGACTTTCAACTGTATTTTTGTACTTGACTTAAGGAACTTTTCTGTTTTCAGTGTTTCTGTTTGATTCTTTATGTTGAGACTTTCTGTATCTTTGTTAAACTCTTCTTTCATATATTGTATTGCCTTCTTTATTTCATTTATCTCCTTTTTATATTTCCTTGGATTTGTTCTGATTGTTCTTGAAATTCTCTTCAAGTTTAGTTGTTTCTTTGTCTTCTTTAGTTTTTGTTTTGGTTTTTTTTTTTCATCCATGTTCTCTTGGGATTCATTGAGTTGTTTTTGTAGGTTCTCCTTAATCTCCTTAAACTTTCTTGTTGTCATTCTCCTGACAGCGTCAACATATGATTCATCCTCCCCTTCAGTGTCCACCAAATCCTCTATTGTGTAATTGTTAACATTTTGAGGAGTCATGTGTTATTGGCATGTTATTTGGCCTTATCTGAAATACTGGGACCAGAATTGTTTTGGATTACAGATTTATTCAGATGTTAGTTTAGTTGCATCTACAATGAGATATCTTAGTAAGGGACCCAAGCTCATATATACCTTGTACACATAGCCTGAAGATTATCTTTATACAATAATTCCAATAATTTTGTGCATGAAAGAAAGTTTCAGTGTCTGAAATTTTCCACTTGGTGAAGCATGTCAGCCATTCAAAAAGGTTCAGATATGAAACAAATTCAGATTTTAGATTTTGGGGTTAGATATCCTCAAACTGTATGGAGTTTGATGTATACATACATCAAATGCCTGAACATATACGTTCAAGTATTTAATTCCAACCTTTAATACAACAAAGTAAATTTTGTGTACTTCTATGTCAATGATTAAGAGATGTAGTGTTAAGTTTATAATAGCAATATGATTTTGCTTATTCTTATATTTTTGACCAGTATTGCTTTATATATCTTGATGTTCTGTCATTCAGTACATAATAATTTATGACAATTAAATACCATTTGTCAGTGTTAAAAATCCTCTATTTCTGACTCAATACTTACCATATAATCTCCTTTGCCAGATGAGTGTAACACTTAACATCTTTTTTCTAAAAAAGAAAGAAATCTTATCACAGATGTATTTGTTTCAAAGATTCCTTTATTTTTAACTTTATCTTCAGTGGTCTTATAAGAATTCTAGAAATGCCCTTTTCAGTTTTGCAACCAATTATTCAAACTGTGTCATCTACTAAGGGTTTAACCAATCCCCATTCATGTTTTTGTCAATTTTCCATCATTTTACTTTTTCCTTTCTTATCTCCCATTATTTTCCGTATTTTCTTTTTTTTTTCCAAGATTGAAGAATTTACTTTTCTAATTCAGTAGTTGGAGTTTATACAATATTTATGAGTCCATAATAACCTATTTTTTAAAAAATTTGAGCTTATAGTTTCAAAATATTTATAATAAAACAGTGTTCATTTGCTATTTTGAAATGATAGATGATGTTTTGAAAGTAGCATGTGTTAGTTTATGTGCTTCTTGTTTGGTAGCCTTGTTTTAATATATTTTGTTTGGAAAGGTGGAAATTCAGAGTTTAACTCAAGAGATAAATAGTTGAATAACTGTGTGCACATGGGATATATATGTGTCATTTACCTGATGCAGTTTAATTTTCTACTTTATATTCTGATTTCCATGGAGGGCTATTTACTTCAAGCTATGGTTTTTCTTTCACAATTCATTTCATGTAGACAGCATGGGCTCCACCTGCTGAAGGGGCTTCTCCATCAGGGAGTGAAAGGATAATGATCCTATCACTACATTTTATAGTATTCAAACATCTTTACATATTTTTCCTTACTTGGGCTTCACAAAAGCCTAGATATTGTAATTCTCACTTTCTTGACAACAAATTAAAACTCAGCAGAGTTAATGGCTATCCAAAGATCCCTAGATATGAAGACCCTCAGTCCGAATCCCAGAAGCAGATACTCATGATAGAGCAAAATCATTTGACTCCCAATCCAGTGACATGGAGCTGCCATCTGCATGGACTCACAGTGTGGTGACTGCTAGCGTAGTGACTCATAGGTATTTTGGACAGCCCATGACCTGACACAGGACAGAGACTGAGTTCATGTTGGCTGATTAAAGTCTACTAAAATGATCATCTTTCAAACCTAGAAGCGTTGTTTCTCTGTTTGTCCAGCAGGGGTGCTGCATAGCCAAGGTAAAATGTTGCTTCCTTGAGGGAAGCTATGAAAGAGCCCAAACAGGGAGTTGAGGGTGGACCAATGTACAATGTACGGTTATCCAGAATTGTCATAATGAACCCCTCTGTACAAGGAATCTATGCTAATAAAGAAAGAAAAGAGCTCATACAGATCCTGAGAGTTCCAGCCGCAAAAGTCAGAACTGGAGCTGAAACACAATAGGAGAATAAGGGCAACACATTTTTATATTTATGATGTGTATAGAACTACACTGTGTTGATAAGTAAAAACTCTTAAGTGGCTTATCAAAATTCCTTTATAGCACAACCGCACATAAGACACTGTAGAATACCTATATTAATCATTCCATCCATAGTACATTCTAATTTCACGTTAATTGAAAGTGATCAGTTTGGCTTTGGGGATTCTTCACCCTTTACTCTTTCATGGCAGTTCTGGCCCTTTGACTGAGTCTGGAGCCACAGAAGGCCTGTGCAGAGGGCATCACACGTATGTCCGTTGCATGGAGCAATGCAGGCAGCACACTCCCTGGGGACATGATATGCTCCTCTTTGGAGGGAGAAGTCACATCTGATTCATCTTATGTCCTATACTCATCTCATGCAAGTGGGAATGGGTTAGAATTCTGAAAACTTAACTTCAATACAGTTTGGAGGAAGCAGGTCATTAAAACTTAAAGACTAGCTTTGTCCTAATTACTTTGAGTCATAGAATGACAGGCCAGGAAGTGTAATTAGAGGATAGGAAATCATTCATAGCCCTCCTGATACATTTCACAAATTGTGCATGTTATGTATATTTATGACTTAGTTCATGGCTTGAGATGAACTTCAAAGACACACTAGTTTTTGGGTCATTATTACCTATGTCTCTTCTTTTTGACCTTTATTTTCTACATGCTTAAAGAGGGAGAGGGCTGTATGACAGAGAATTACTAAAGAGCACTTAATTGAACATAATCAAGGTTTGATATGTGCTAAAGAGTGTTTAGATTCCTAAAGAGTATTATATGAGCAGGTAGGTATTGATCATTGCTGGTTGTTCAGGACTCTGAACTTCCACTTGAAGTTTTCATCTGCAAATTATAGGAATTATAACATATTATACCTGTCATTATTAGATTCCAGCATTAAACAGTTCTACATAAAATACTGAAATTTATAACAGAGGTGTTGTAGCAACCCAGATAGGGAGGAAGAAGCACCAGTATTTGACAGTTGTGAACTGTCTCATCTGTACTAGATAAACTTTAGGGGGATTTTTTGACAGGGGGAGTTGTTTTTTTGTTTTGTTTGTTGGTTTTTAAAGTGTCCAACAATATTTTTTTATTGTTGTGCTGGTTGAGGATACACTGTAGCATTTACAAAAGTTCTTACAATATGTCAAATATATTATACTTGAATTCACCCCCTCTACCATTCTTCTTTGACCTCCCCTTCCCTCACTCCTGGAACAGTTTCAATGGGTATCAATTCCCATTTACATACATGTTCACAAAATATTTGCCCTACATTCATCCTCCCATACCCTATCCCTACATAATTCTGCCTCCCACTGGTAACTCTCCCCACCTGGTCCAGGACCTGTTCTGCCCTCCTGTTCTCCACTTTTTTAAAAGAAAAAAAAATGACATTTTTGCTTATTTAAGATAGTTACACTGAGAGTTTCCTTGTGACAAGTCCATGTATTGTATTATAGCCTGATTTGGTTCATCTCCTCTTTTTTCTTCATTCTACCTTTGTCCTCTTCTTAAGGTGGTTTCAACAGTTTTAAAAATTCTGTATTCATTCTTGTATAGAAAGTACATCAACCATATTCCCCTTCTTAATTTCTTAAGCACAAAGAAATTGCCTGGCCAGAGCCACACCCTGCTTTCCTTTGCATTATCTACCATCACCTTCCTGATCCATTCAGCAAGGTCAGAGAGTGTGGCAAGGGCATAAGTGGATTAGAGGATGCCAAACAGGATTTGATTGGGAGGTGAGAGGTCTCTAGGTCTGCATCAGTCTGTTTTCTGGAAGGAAAGAAATAGAGGACGAAGGTACAGATTTAAGGAATAGAATGCAGGGACTGTTTGCAAGGCGGTGGGGGGTCAAGGGTAAGGAAACCTGCAGAGTGAAGCACACAGAGAAGACTTCCACATCCAGGCTTGGGGGTAGGAGAGGAGGGAATTCATAGCTGGAACCCAGAGTAGCTATGGGAAAAGAGATTCTCCAAGCAGCTGTGACTAAAGGTAGAGGATCCTCTACCAAATTGCATCTACATGGTGAGAGAAAGAGCCCAGAGATAGAGGGAACAAACACTTATCTCTGTTTCTGGCCCAAGAAGGGCAAAGGATTTGGATGCTAGAGCCTATTTGTCAGCCTCAGGGACACAACAGGGCAGAGAAAATGGAGAATTGATCTGGGGGGAAGCAAGAAGGGCCTTCCCGTGTCACTTTAGGGAAAGTAAGGAACATGACACATTCTTAGCTGAGGAAGCAGGCACAGCTCGTGCTGGGTTCTATGCATATCAGCCTCATCAGCCTGCAGAGTCTGACGTGGGAAATGGTGGAGAGCCATGTTAGGAGGCATTTGATTTTTGATAGTCAGTCGATTTTGTTTCATGTAAGCTGATACTAATGTTATATATTCCTTGCATATTTCAGAAAAATAAGAGATATCCCAAAAGAATCACGTGGGTAGGAAACCAGTGTGAGAACAGACCTTGTATGGTTATTTGTCTATCACCAGGAACGTTGGCTGTGTGAATGTGTGTGTAGGTCCCCTCCCGTACCTCACTTGGCTCTTTCTGTGCTCTAGTGACCTATGGCATGATGAGCTCCAGTGTGTACTACTACACCCACACAATGTCACAGCTCTTCCTTGACACCCCAGTGTGCAAAATGAAGAAAAACAACCTTAAAACACTTCAAGGGAACACTTCTGGAAGGTGTTTGCAAATGACTCAAAATACCTTTTATCTCTGAAAACTGTTCGTTTGCTGTGATAAATTCAGTGCTAAAGTGGCTCAGATGCCCCCTATGCATTCACCACTGTGTGGGAGGTTCCAGTTACACTGTTCCTACCCTCACACACAGGTAAATAACTTACTGAGAGCCTGGCAGGTGTTTTGCACTGAGCTGCTTTCATCACTTGCCTTAATTTTTTTGGGGGGGAGGTACTAGGGTTTGAACTCAGGGCCTCTCACTTGCTAGGCAGATATTCTACTTCACCAACCCTACCCCTTCCCTCATTGAGCCCCCATAGTGACCTTACAAGGTAAGTAGTAATACTGTACCCTGATTTGTAAATGAGGGAAATGAGGTTCAGGATGCTTAGAAGTGTAAGAATAAGAAGTGTAAGAATAAGAGAAAGTACGGGCTTTTTTTAGCTCAAGTGTCACTTCTTCACCCTGGTTTATTATTCACTCGGTCATTTATGCTAATATTGAGGGAGAATCTTGTAATATGTAAGGCCCAGAAGACTGTTGTCCTGTGTGGCTTCTTTTTCTGTGCTGTGTCTCGCTCGACAATGGCCTATGTCCTCAGGTCCTAGAACAGTGCCTGATATGAAGGAGGCACATTATTTCAAAGGTCCACTAATGTAAAATTCAAATGAACCTCTTCCCCATGTCACAAATTCCAACATAGCATTGGAGTTTAAGTGCAGTAGGAAAAATACTAACCCGATCTGGATGATATGGAATCTATGAAAATTGGACAGGAAATTGAAAAGAAATTATTGTTTCCTTTCCTGGGGAGAGATACTTTGTAAAATGCTTACTAAACCCTGGGTTCAGAGATACTAGATTTTTAGCATAGAGAAAACTGGTCACCAGAATCTATTAATGTATAATAGTATTTGGCATCCCAAACCACACTTGCATAAGATTAACCTTTCCATCAGGTCAGTCTATTTCTATTGATCCTCTGATAAGAATAACACACTCAGTTGCTACATCCTCTGTAAAGGCATAGGTTCTTGTGCAAACTGACAAGAAAGAGACAAACACATATACAGTTCTATGATAGTAAATGCCAATGTCCAAAGAGGCAGGCATGGTTAAAGAACTTCCCTCATGGCAAAATAGTCCAGACTAAAAATAAAAAAAAAAAGATATACCAGATGGTAGTTGTTGCTGGCTGTGGATTTACGCAACAACTTTGTCCTGCTGCCTCTACTCCCAGAATGGAAATCAGAGCTGCCACATGTTAAGCTCCTGCCCTGTGACAGGTGCAATGAGCACACAAATGACCTTGATATTCCCAAAAGGGAATGTAAAACATCCTTTCTATTATATCAACCTCTGTGTTACAACTTACGTTTTTATTCACAGATGAAACATTTCTATGAAGTGGAAAGTTAATTACAGCATGTTTTTAATTAACCACATTAATCATGAGAAAAAGTCACAAATTCGTATTTGGTTGAGGCATACCACAGGAAATATGGGGGAGAAACTGATTTATTTGGTTTTTAGCTAATGATATTTTTCTTCAACCGCTGGTAAAAATTGATTAATATTTTTGTACCCAAGAATCAAGACATGGCACAAAGAAATATCCTAAGCATATTTAGGATGAAAGATTAAGCTTTCTTCAGTTTAAAATTTTCTGCAAATAGTCCACAGAGAAAAAAATTAAGTTATGTGCACCAAAGTTCTCTATATGAAGCACAAGAAATCATGAACTCCTGGCACCTAGCCGGGCAGGGGTAAGCCACCCCTGTAATCCTTGCTACTTGGAAGTCTGAAATCAAAAGGAACTCTGTTCAAGGTGAGCTCAGGCAAATAGTTTGTGAGATCCCCATCTCCAAAATAACCAGACCAAAATGGATTGGATATGTGGCTCAAGTGATAGCTCTCCTATTTTACAAGTATGAAATCCTGATTTCAAACCCCAAATCCCCAAAAGACTCCAGCATGATTTAGATGCCATGCCTGGCCTTGATCCCACTGTAACTTTTAACACTTCTCCAGTTTCTTCTCACTTCACCTGCATCTCTTCATTAATTAGTATCATCTCAACCACTTCCTACCAGAGACCTAAGTGTAACTGAGAACATTTTTCAGTTCTTCTTTTAGCAGTAACAGAGGATTATATGCAAAGTCTTGTTACCCATGTTAGAGAAGCAACATGCCTAATTGTTACATGTTTAAAAGTTTTCATTGGCATAGCTGGGCCTGGTGGTTTTGTGTCCATTCTTCCCACTGTTCCAGCATAGAAATGACCCACGGAAATCTCAGAAAATGCTGGAATATTCTTTCTTCTATTAGCCTTCCAGCTGATAATATTCTTTCCCTCAGCCTCTGCCAAAAGTTCACTTGGCTTTTATGAACTATTTACATCAAGTCATTATCATATTACTTCCCCCTCCTGTTCATTATGAAAATATAGAAAATGTGTTATTCACATGTGAGTGGAAGGACAGTTAAGGCAGAAAAAAAGAACTACAAGGGCATGTACTAGGTGGCAGTTGCAATTTTACAGCAATAATTAATAACAAGAGTAATAATTGTTGAGGTTAGCATGTGTTAGGCACTGTTCCAAGAGATGTTTACCCTTGCATTAATGCTTTTATCCACTCTGCATTTACTGATGCACTTCAGAAAGGGTTTTTACTTAAAATAAAAATTCCTACAGAATAGATACAGCATGGATCCAACTGCACTGTGGTTCAGTCAGAACTAATCCCACCTTTCATGATGGCAATGTAACAGCACACAGCTCACACAGATCAACATGACTCCTTCATCCTCACATTCCCAACGTATCAACAATGAGCAAAGTTACAAAAGAATTTCATGACTTAAGGAAGCAGAAGAGATAACTATCCTGGAAATCATTTTTCAAAATATTTCTAAAACAGGTGATGGCAGAGTGAAGTCCATCTACGTTAAAAATTATTCTGACCCAAAGGAATGTACCAGGATACAATAGAGTCACTTGTACATCCATGCTTATTGTAGCATCATTCACAATAGTCAAGCTTTGGAAATAGCTCTGATGCCCTACAACTGACGAATGGATTAAGAAAATGAGGTATATAACTTGGCCACAAAGAAGAATGAAATTGTTTTGTTTGCAGGTAAATTGATCGAATTGGATATCATGTTAAGTGAAGTAAGCCAGAAGGAAAAGGTTGCATGTTTTCCCTCATATGTGAAACTTAGACCTATAAGATAAATGTATACATAAATACATATATACACACATCTATTTATATGGAGAGAGGATGGGAAATGATTGTAATATTGGGTATGTCTGAGGTGACTACAGGAAGGTGGGAGAGGAAAAGAGAATGATAGAGTGAATAGTATTGAATCTCATTGTGTTTGTTTATGACAGACAGTATAACAATATGTGCTGAAAAATATTGAATAATAGGGGACCATGGTGATAGAGAAAGATTAAGTTAATAGAGGAGGAAATCTGATTAAAGTATGATATATACATGTGTAAAATACCAAGGCAAAACCCCCTCGAAGAATCAATGTCCATCTTAAAAAAATGAACAACAAGAAGGTAAAATAGGTCCTGTGCTGGGGTGGGTACTAGTGGGAATGGGAGGGTAAATGTGGAGGTTTGGAGCACTCTTGTCAGTATATCCAGTTTCGCCTTCACCTAATGTTCTGTGATTCCAGCTTTTTAGTGGGTTTCTGGTATTTAGCTTAGAATTTGCCTGGTCTTGCAACAGAGGATGAGTTTCTTGAGGACAGAGTGTACCCAAAATTTACTTCTTTTTATTCCACCTAGACCTTTCCATGGTGCTGGGTACATGGCCATCTACTGTGTATTTGGCAAAGTGAAGAATGAATGGAAACCAGAGGATGGAGAGAAATCAAAAACGACAACAAACAGGAATCAAGGTGAGGTCTACAAAGCAAAAGAGTGAAAACGTTTTTTTTGTGAAGGATGTGGAATACACAGAAGGCTTCCATGATGAGTGTGAGCTTGTTATAGGGTCATCTCTCATTTGCATGAGTATAAATGAGTGTGGATGTGAGTGCACATACCCATCATACCCATCCACACATGCAGTCATTGGATTTCTATTCTTAACAAAGGAATGTAAGTAGTTCATTATTCATGTGGTTTTTTGAGCTAAGTCTCAGTGCTTTCCATTTGAGTGACTTTGTGAATACCATCGGGTAAGTATAATGGGCAACCCTAGATTCTACACATTTTCGAAGTATAAAACTAGTTATTTTTAAGATAAGTTACCTATTTCTAAAGCATAGTATTAAACATACATTTTTTTTCATCTTGAAGCTATCAGGGGTAGCCATAGGAATAAACATATACCAAATATCAAACATGAAGAGGGCCTACAGATTTCTGGAAGACCAAAACACTTGCCCCAACTTTGAGCATTTCTGCACACTAGCAAATACAGCTCAACAGTATAACCTCTGTCAGAGTACTTTTTATTTGGTTTGGGTTTTGGAGATAGGATCTCACCATGCACCCCAGTCTGCCTTGAACTCATGATCTTCCTGCCTCAACCTCCTGAGTGCTGGGATTATAAGTATGAACAACTGCACCCAGCTAATTGTTCTACATTAAGGTAATTGACACATGTCATGTTCTGGGCTTTTAATAATAAGTTTTGTTTCTTTTCAACATGAGTCCTACAAAACCTTGGAGGACTTGAATTTTCCTTTGTGTCCAAATTCTAGTGACCAAAGTTGTTCTATATTTTACATTAAGTAAATTAGTGAGATTCTTGTGCCATTTCTCACTATGGATGAGCTTCCTTTCCCCTGGTACCTGAGTTCTTGCCAGATCTAACTCTGTAGGTTTTTATTAACACATGCAGTAAGAGGCCTTCTCAGTATGTCCATACAGCCTGGGGCCCAGGCTTCTAACACAGGGCAGGATCCACATTCCACCTAATGTGGTGAGTAGGTGAGGAAAAGGAACTTAGAGTAAGAGAAGTTGGGATGGGGAGGGAGAAAGGCTGCACCTGAAAGTGCTCACTAGAAGGAGCGCCTCTTCCCAAAGGAGGCCAGAAGGAAGCTCTGCTCAAAGCTGAGGTTACATCAGACAGTTCGTTCAGGAGTTCTTACTCATTTCCCTCTTTTCCCAAGGTGTAATATGCATTTCTGGGTGTGTGAAAGGTTGGGACATTTCATGTCCAGTGAGCCCCAGTTCTGGAAATACAGGAAGTTTCGATAATTCTGAGGCAGCTGCCAACCAGTCACTACTCAGGTTCCAGGATCGTGCTGTCCAGATGGTAGCTACTGACCACATGTGACTATGCCCATTTAAGTTCAAATAAAGATTAAACACAATGAAAACTTGAGTTCCTCAGTCCCTCTACCCACATTTTCAGTGCTCACTGTCTATGTACTGCTAGTGGCTACTGTACTGAGAAATGGAAATTATAGGTCATTTCCATCATCACAAAAAGCTCTCCTGAGCAGTTGTTCTGGAAGGTACTTATCAACAGCTATGTATTTTCCTGAATTGTTTATACCTGGAAGGCCTGAGGTTAATCAAAGTGCACAGACCTCTCCATTTGCTTGTTCAAGAGAAACCATCACTAAAACTTGACCATAAAATAGTAAAAATGATCAATATTTCAAATGAATAGGAGTTGTATTAAGTACTGGTGAATTGCAATAGCCCTGAAAAAAATTCACTGTGGCCAGGTAAAATTTATAAGAGACCATAAGATTGCCTTCCAGTTTATGCCTCAGCCTATTGTGTTTTATTTATTGTTCAGCTTCTCAAAATCTAATCATTCATTTCTTTTAGGCAAGGATCCTGACTCCACTTCTAACACCCTCGTGTACTACTCCACCCAGGCTTCCTCCTACAGATTCAGGGTTCTCCTGCACCCTGGGCTGTGCACGGCTCAAACTGGACAACCATCCCGAGCCTTGTCCATGACAGAACTCTGTGGAGCTTTGCGGCCAGGTACAGCTGGTTCACCCCTGGTTCCCAGCCAAACTGAATTTTGGGAATAGAATACCTGTATTTCAGTCATTGTGGAGATTCCAGGCAATTACTTAAGTCTGTCCTTACATAGCTGATGGACAATAAGTGACATTAATAATACACAATAAGTATTTCATGAATATTTCTTAGGTTTGATTTGTTAGCATTTTTCTATTTTAAGTAATATTTTGAAGGGGAAATATTAGTCATATAGTTATGAGTCAGCCTGCTTTCACTGTATTTTAATTGTCATGTAAAATGTAAGCAAAGAGGCAGAAGCTGTGTTCTGTTCACTGCATCCCAGTGATGACAACAGTGTCTGCACTCAATAGCCCCTTTCTCAGTGGGAGCTTGGAAGAAGCTGAGGGTTTTTTGTTTGCTTTTAAATCTCCCCTCTCTTTTTTCTTAATTATAGTAAATATATATTATAAAATTTACCACTTTCACCATTTTATACTTAACAGTTTAGTGGCATTAATTACATTCACAAAGTTGTGCAATCGTCACCACTATGCATTATCAGAAAATCTTCATAATCTGAGCACACAACATTGTAGCCATTAAACACTAACTTCCCCATTCCTTCCTCAGCCCCTGTGCAAATAACTTGCACTCTACTTTCTATTAATTTGGCTACTTTAAATACCTCTTGTAAGTGGAACTGTACAGTATTGACCTTTTGAGTCTTGCTTATTTCACTTGGCATAATGCTTTCAAGGTCAGCTGAAAATTCCATTCCTTTTTATTGTGGAATAATAAAATGTATGTATTTGCCACATTACATTGTCCATTCATCTGCTGATGTCTACACTCTCTTTTTTGACTCTTCAAATTCATCATTTTTAACAGGACCATGAGCCAGCTCTCCACAAGCATGTCTCAGTGTGCCAAAGACCTGTTTGGCTTCACCATTATGTTCTTCGTTATCTTCTCAGCCTATGCTCATTTGGCATACCTTTCTCTTGGCACTCTGCATGACTTCAGAACTTTCCAAGAATGTATGTAACTACATAAAGAATTGGGAATAAATATATAATCAGAGATACCACTTCCTTGTCAAGGATAAAGAAATCCTTATGGCTGCTCTTTGAATACCAAGACTTAAAACTTATTATTATTTAAAATAAGAATTACCTTCACTAAAACATTGACTCACCACAACAAAGAAGAGAATACATTCTGAAATGCTGATGTTTAAGGAAGCAGCTCTCAAGTACTGTAGAATGGAATGGCCATAGAATCCAACTCTATTCCAAAGATCAAAGTCTTCTAAGAACCCAGTGCATATGGGAGTTTTTAAAAAGCCATTCAAAAAGATGGAGACTAGGGTACAAAAGGAACAAGCCTAAGCTCTGTGACTCCCAAAACCTCCTGAGACATCAGAACTATATTTGGGTAATTCTGATTGCTTCTAGCCAAAAAAAAATAACTGCCATCACATTAGGTGCAGAAAAAAATTCAAAGACTGACCCTTAAATCAGCCTTTCATTGTACCTAACAGTTGTGATCTGTGGCACAGCCAGCATGGTGAATCCAGTCCTTGGAATCCCCCCCACTGGCTGTTTCTCTTTTTTTCCCCTTTCTTTTTCTTCTCCATTTTCCATCAAGCCAAAGACAGAGCATCAATCAGAATGAAATTCAGTGACATCCTGAACACCTAGCCTGTGGAAAGCCTCCCCACACCAACCTGCACTGAGAAAAGTTGGCACCATTTCTCCTTGTCACTGGCTCCAAACCTGCCTGCGTGTGACTTGGCAGACAAACAGGTGAACATCATGCACCACACGTAACTCCCCTACCCATCTCCTGGGAACATAAATCAGAGCAGCCCCTGAGCAGACTGACCACCCTCCCACAACAAAACTGAAACACATAAACAGTGAACTGTAATCTAACACAGAAGTGGGGGGGGGAGGGGGGTTGAATGACAAACCTGCCCCAGAGAAAGAGGGAGAGCTAAACTCTCAGTGCCAAACTCTCAGTGAGCAAACACAGGAAAGGCAGCAAAGGCTGAAAGCAGGGTGGAGCGACAATACACTCCCAAAGCAGGGCAAGTAGTGGATCACAGAGCTGATCTCCTGGGCCAGAGAGCAGCATTCAAAACCAAACTGTCCCACTGTGCTGGAGAGGGAGCAGACCAAACAGACCTGCAGCTGAAGGATAACACAGCTGCAAGCTGGTGAAAACAATATCTCTGACCACCCTGCATGTTCTGGCAAACCTAACTCACCTCACAATTTCAATTAAACTGGTGGACAGAAAAACCAAACACTACTCACAAGCCAGTCACCTGGTGAGACCATGTCAGAGCTTCTGCTTGTATGCCAATACTAGGACTGGATGCTGGAGGAATAACTCCAGAACTTAAACCAAAGACTGAAATGCTCTTGTTCCTGAACCTGGTGTTTTGTATTATGTCTTTTCTTGTTTTGTATTTTCTTTTTTTTTGGTGTATTATTGTGGTGCTCCTTCTCATCAACTCTCTTCCCTTATCTTCACCTTCCCTTCCTATCCTCCTCCAACCTGTCACCACACTACCCCACCCTCCTACACACTCACCACCTGCTGACTAGCCTACAGTACCAACTTTCACAAGCCCAACCCCCTGCAATCCCTGACACAAGTATCCTACACTACAACAGAAATACACCCAAACACACCTGAGTGTCACAAAACCCAGTAGCCCATAAACCTTCACCAACCTCCTTCTGCCTCCCATTTTAGTGCCACCTTAACCAATTTCCCAAATTTCCATATCTAGCCTAACAAGCATTAACCCCCAATTCCCACTTTTCTTCTAATATATAAACAATTGGTTGGGCATTGAACCTGTGAATTAGTTATTGTTAAATTTATACCTCCAGGCCAGGGACAAAAATAGCACACCAACCTAGCTTAACAACCAAGACAGTCACAAAACAAAACTTAAGTCAAGGGAAAGAAAACAGGCAACTAAAACCACCAACTAGCCTATCAAGAATATAGTTGCACAGCACCAAGTGAAGTGATGGGAAGAAGAAGAAGGGATGGAAACCACTCTCCTCAAAAAAAAAAAAAAAAAAATTCAATATAGGATTCAGTGGGAAAAGAAGAACATGAACACCCAGTTCCTGACCCCAACAAAACAATGACAAATGTCCCTAAGGAGGCCAGCGACACCTACACAAACACCCTCATAGAAGAAATCTTGTAAGAAATCACTGAGGAATTCATGGAGAAGATACTAGACATGGTAAACCAAAATGTACAAGATGCACTCAAGAAATTGCAAGACACCAAAAATAAAGGAAATGAGAAGATCCAGAAACAAGTAAATGAACTCAGATACAACTTATAGAAACACCAAAGTGAAACAAAGGACACTACAAAAAGACAGATAAATGAATTAAAGATGAAAATAAAAAATATAAAAGAGGAAGTGACCAAAGATATGGAAAACCTCAGAAAAAAGAAACAAACAGAAATAAAAAAACACAGTGGAAGGCCACTCCAGCAGACTAGAACCAGCAGAAGACAGAATCTCAGAACTCGAAGACAAAATAGAAACTAATGAAAAATCAGAAAAAATCTTAGCCAGACAACTCAAGAGCTGTGAAAAGAACATTCAAGAACTCAGCAACTCCATCAAAAGACCAAACCTGAGAATTATGGGCATTGAAGAAGAAGAAGAGTTCCAAGCAAAAGGGATTCATAATATATTCAACAAAATAACAGAACATTTCCAAAATCTTGAGAAAGTTTTGTCCATTCAGGTACAGGAAACTTCCAGGACACCAAGCAGACTTAACCAAAATAGAACCTCTGATGGCATATTATCATTAAAACAACAAGCACAGAGAGCAAAGAAAGAATATTGAAGGCTGTAAGAGAGAAAAAACAAATAACACATAAAGGTAAACCCACCAAAATCACAGCAGATTTCTCAACCTTAAAAGCAAAAGGGCATGGAGTGAGGTATTTTGGGGATTGAATGAAAGTACCATCAACCCTAGGATACCCTACTCAGCCAAACTATCATTATTATCTTCCACAATAAGCAGAAACTAAATATATGACCACAGAGCCACCACTACAGAAGTTTCTACATGGAATTCTGCACATAGAAGATAAAAGCACACAAAACACAAGAGGAAGGGAAGTATCAAACCATAGGAGAAGAAGAGACAAGGAATCAGAGAGTAGCATTGATTCAGTTGTGCACAATCAAACCCTTAAACAACAAAAACAACTAAATGGCAGGAATCACCACATACCTATCAATATTAACACTGAATGTCAATGGACTCAACAAATTCATCAGAAGACACTCTTTTAAACTGGATTAAAAGGGAAAATCCAACATTCTGTTGTTTGCAAGAAAACCATGTCATTGATAGAAATAAATACTGACTTAAGGTGAAATGCTGGAAAAAGATTTACCAAGCCAATGGCCCCCCAAAACAGGCAAGAGTAGCAATACTTATGTCAGACAAAGTAGAATTCAAAGTTAGATTGATTAAATGAGATAAAGATGGACACTTCATACTAATAAAAAGGGAAATACACCAAAAGGAAATAACAATTATCAACCTATATACACCCAATGTCAGTGTACCCAAATTCATCAAACATACCCTAAAGGACTTAAAAGCACATATAGACTCCAACACAGTGGTTGGAGACTTTAACATCCCCCTATCACCAACAGATAGGTCATCCAAAAAAAATCAACAAAGAAATTCCAGACCTAAATCACACCATAGAGCAAATGGCCCTAGCCAATGTCTACAGAATATTTCATCCAACATCCACACAATATACATTCTTCTCAGCAGCCCATGGAACTTTCTCCAAAATTGATCATATTTTAGGGAACAAAGCAAGCTTCAGCAAATATAGGAAACTAGAAATAATCCCTTGAAGTCTATCTGATCACAACGCATTAAAACAAGAACTCAACAACAAAAACAACAGCAGAAAATATGCAAACAATTGGAAGCTGAATAACATATTGCTCAATGATCAGTGGGTCATAGATTAAATTAGAGAGGAAATTAAAAAGTTATGAAAATAACACCTACCAGAACCTATGTGACATAGCAAAGGCAGTCATAACATGAAAGTTTATAACCATGAGTGCATATAATAAAAACAGAGAAAGAACTCAGACAAATGACCTAATGCTATATCTCAAACTCTTAGAAAAAGAACAAGCAAAACTGAAAACAAGCAGAAGGAGAGAAATAATAAAAATAAGGGCTGAAATTAATGAAATAGAGACCAAAGAAACCATAAAAAGAACCAATGAAACGAAAAGCTGGTTGTTGAAAAAGATTGACAAGCCCCAGGCAAATCTGACTAAAATGAGGAGGGAAAAGACCCAAATCAGTAAAATCAGAAATGAAAAAGGGGAGGTAACAACAAACACCAAGGAAATCTAGGAAATCACCAGAGACCTAGAGAACCTATATTCCAATAAATTGGAAAATCTTGAAGAAATGGACAAATTTCTAGACACATATGACCATTCAAAACTGAACCAAGAGAATATTAACCACCTAAACAGATTTATAACACAAAATGAAATTGAAGTAGCAATAGTCTCCCATAACAGAAAAGTCCAGGACATAACTGATTCTCTGCTGAATTCTATCAGACCTTTAAAGAAGAACTAATAGCAACTCTCCTTAAACTTTTCCATGAAATAGAAAGGGAAGGAACACTGCCTAACTCAATCTATGAAGCCAGTATTAAATTCATCCCAAATCAGACAAGAATACATCCAAAAAGAAGACCTATAGGCCACTCTCCTTACTGAATGTCAATGCAAAAATCCTCAATAAACTAATGACAAACCAAATCCAACAACATATCTGAAAAATCACTCACCATGACCAAGTCAGCTTCATCCCAGGGATGCAGGAATGGTTCAACATACACAAATCAATAAATGTAATACAGACATTAATAGAAACAAAGGCAAAAACCATTTAATCATCTCAATAGATACAGAAAAAGCCTTTGATAAGATTCAACACCACTTCAAGATAAAAGCTTCAAGAAAATTAGGAATAGAAAGAATGGGCCTCAACATTGCAAAGGCCATACATGACAAATCTATAGCCAACATCATACAAATGGGGAAAAACTGAAACCATTTCCCCAAAAATCAGGAATGAGACAAAGGTGCCCACTATCCCCACTCCTATTCCACATAGTCCTGGAATTCCTAGCCAGAGAAATAAAGCAAGAAGAAGACATAAAATGAATACAAATAGGTAAATAAATAGTCAAAGTATCCCTATTTGCAGACAACATGAAACTATACCTCAAAGACCCCAAAAACTCTACCCAAAAGCTCCTAGACACCATAAGCACCTTCAGCAATAAAGCAGGATACAAAATCAATAGCCTTTCTATACACCAATGATGAACAACATGAGAAAGAATATAGGAAAACAGTTCCATTTGCAATAGCCTCAAAAAAAATCAAATACCTAGTAATAAACTTAATAAAGGATGTAAGTGACGTCTACAAGGAGAGCTACAAACCACTGAAGAAAGAGATTGAGGAAGGTTTCAGAAGGTGGAAAGATCTCCTGTGCTCATGGATTAGTAGAATCAACAGTAAAAATGGTTATACTGCCAAAAGTAATCTACATGTTCAGTGCAATTCTCATCAAAATCCCAAGGGCATTCATCACAGAGATTGAAAAATCTACCCTGAAGTCTGTTTGGAAACACAAAAGACTGTGACATCCAAGGCAATACTAAGCAAAAAGTGCAATGCTGGAGGTAACACAATACCTGCCTTCAAACTATACTACAGAGCCATAGCAATAAGACAGCATGGTACTGGTACAAAAACAGATATGAAGAACAGAGGACCCAGATATGAATCCAAACAGCTACACCCAACTTATTTTTGACAAAGAAATGAAAAACATATGATGGAGAAAAGACTGCCTCTCAACAAATGGTGCTGGGAAAAGTGGCTATCTGCCTGCAGAAAACTAAAACTAGATCCCTGCCTTTCACCCTGTACTATTACCATCTCAAAGTGGATTAAGGACCTTCATATCAGACCTGAAACCTTGAAGTTAGTACAGGAAAGAGCAGGGAGTACTCTAGAAGCAATAGGTATAGGCAAAGACTTCCTCAGTAGAACTACAGTTCCCTGGGATGAAGCCAACTTGGTTATGGTGTATGATCTTTCTGATATGTTGTTGAATGCAGTTTACCATTATTTTATTGAGGATTTCTGCACCTATGTTCATTAAGGAGATTGGCCTGTAGTTCTCTTTTCTAATGTGTCCTAATCTGGTTTCAGGATGTGTGTAACACTGGGTTCATAAATGAGTTAGGCAATGTTCTTTCCCTTTCTACTTCTTTGAAAAGTTTAAGGAGTGTTGGTATTAGTTCTGAAGAGGTCTGGTAGAAGTCAGTGGAGAATCCCTCAGGTCCTGGACTGTTCTTCTTTGGGAGACTATTGCTGCTTCAATTTCATTGTATGTTATAGATCTGTATAGTTGATTAATACCTCTTGGTTCAATTTTGGATGGTTATATGCATCTAGAAATTTGTCTATTTCTTTTAGATTTTTCCAACTTATTTGAATATAGTTTCTCAAAGAAGTTCCTGATGTTTTCCTAGATTAACTTGGTGTTTGTTGTTATTTCCCCTTTTTCATTTCTGATTTTATTTATCTTGGACTTTTCCCTCCTCAATTTAATCAGATTTGCCAGGGGTTTGTCAATCATATTTATTTTAATTAAAGAACCAGCTTTTAGTTTTGTAGATTCTTTTATGACTTTTTTGGCCTCTTTTGCATTGATTTTGAACTATATTTTTATTATTTCTCCTCTGCTTGTTCATGTTTTACTAGGAGTTTGAGATGCACCATTAGGTCACTTATTTGAGATCTTTCTGTGTTTTTAATATATGCATTCATGGCTATAAACTTTCCTCTTATGATTGCCTTTGCTGTGTCCTATAGGTTCTGATAGGTTGTGTTTTCATTTTCATTAAATTCCAGGAACTTTTTGATTTCCTTTCTTATTTCTTCTAGGACCCACTGACTGTTGAGCAATGTGTTGTTCAGCCTCCAATTGTTTGCATATTTTGTGCTGCTTCTTTTCTCATTGAGTTCTGGTTTTATTGCATTGTTATCACACAGTATGCAGGGGTTAATTCAATTTTCTTATATTTGTTCAGACTTGCTTTGTGCCCTAGGATATGGCTATTTTGGAGAAAGTTCCATGGGCTGCCGAGAAGGATGTATTTTGTGCTGGAATACTCTGTAGATTGTCAGTTCTATTGGATCTATCATGTCATTTAGTTCTAGAATTTCTTTGTTGGTTTTTTTGTCAGGATGACCTATCTATTGGTGATAAAGGGGTATTAAAGTTCCCACTGCCACTGTGTTTGGGTCTATCTGTGATTTAAGTCCATTCGTGTATATTTAATGACGTTGGGTATACTGACATTGGGTGCACATAAGTTGATAATTATTGTTTCCTCTTGATGTATTGCTCTTTTTGTTACTATGAAATGACCTTTGTCTCTTCTGACTAATTTAGGCTTGAATATCACTTTAACTGACCTTAAGTATTGCTACTCATGCCTGTTTTCAGAGGCCATTAACTTGGCAAACATTCTTCTACCCTTTCACCCTTAGGCAGTGTTTGTTTCTGTCATAAGGTGGGTTTCTTGTAAACAACAGATTGTCTGTGTTAGGGTCCGAGAATCCTATTCCTCCGAGAGACAGAGAGTCACATGTGAATGCAATCGACAAAGCAGAGTTTATTGAGCTGGCAAGCCAGGGTCAAGCTACCACACAGACACACAGGTCCGATTGGGCAGACAAGATCCCGAGCCTCTTTAGGGAAGACCTTGTATAGGCCCCTACCGGCCGTTACAGCAAAAGCCCGCACAGTACATAGCCAATGAGTTTGTAACACAACATACATTTCCAGCCTATCCATTTAAGAGTACATTACTTCTTAGCCTATAGATTCAAGGGTCAGTATTCATGCACACGGTTACATTTAGCAAGCAGGCAGGGCACATCTTGCATGTACTTCTAGTCGTCTTTCGCAACCTGCTCACATTCCTCACATTCCTCACATTGCACCTGCCCCCATCCTGTTTATCTTATCCTGCACGGGGCATCCTGTGCTGGCTTTACTGGTTTCTGCTATGGGGATCTGCTGGGGCAAAGGGCACATCCTTTCATTCCCCACTTTTCTTTGGGCTATATTGAGGAATCATTCTCAAGGGGATGAAGAGCCTGGTATTGTTGGCGGAGGACCAGAAGTTGGACAGTGTTAATTAGGTTTTTGATGAAAGTCACAAGTCGGTTTAGAATACAAGGTACTATTGTTAGAGTAGAGACTGGTTGTCGCACACGCCGCAAGGTAAAAAGGGCTCCTGGATGATTTGTTTTGTAGAGTCTGACTCCCCAGGATTTACCCAATTCCCAATTTGTCGCCTTTTTTCCTAAATCAGTGAAATTTATCATAATGGGATTACAATTGGGGGGAGTTGGGCATCTCTTATTTATAGGTCTAGGTTGGTGGTATGTAATACCAGATTGAGAGACTCTACTTAACTGAATAAGGTCCCCCTGTTTGGGGGGTGGCCACCATATGTCCCCTGAGCTCTCACAACCCCATGACTTACAATAATAGTCTGCGATTCCTCCACATTTTTTCTGTGGTTGGGTTGGGGAGCGGGGCAGACATAGAAGTAACTTTGGCGCAAATCCCATTGTCCCCTGCCAGTGAATAAGGCCCTTAAGTCAAAGTGTAATTCTGGGAACCAGGTGCTGGGAGGGGTCACCTTGGAGGTCTGGTTAAGAATGTCTCCTGTGGATACATCTACAATCATCCAGGTCAGGTTAAAAGGTTGATGTGGATTTGTATGCCCCAAGCAAGTGGTGGACAGGGTTAGAAAAAGGAATAAGGTTACCGAGGTCCAGTTTGCTGAAGTTTGAGTTTGAAGGAATTGTCCTTGTGGTGGGACACCCTTCTTGTTGGCAGGAAGTCTTCCTTCACACCTACTGGGTCTGCCAGTCTGATGTGGGTGTAGTGGACCCAGGTGATGATCCCATTCTAGGAGGGCTGCGGAGCATCTGGGGTGTTTTCGTTTTTCGGAGCATCCCGTATCAGCCGGAGCTTGAGTGGATTTGTGGGATGCTGTGGTGCAGTCCAATTTCCCTGCTCCTCCTGAGGACGTGCCCGTCTCACATGGGAGTGGTGTACCCATGGTGCAATTCCATCGACCTTGAGGGCAGTGGGGGTAGTAAGCAGTACAACATAAGGTCCTTTCCATTTAGGCTCTAGGGGTTTGGACTGATGCCTTTTAACCCATACCATGTCACCCGGGACTATGCCATGTTCCGGAGTCGGGACCCTCTCAGTAGTATGGTACACTTGAATTAAGGGCCATATTTGTTGTTGCACCTTAGCTAGAGCCTGTAGCATAGTCAGGTAATTTGGGGCCAGATCACCTAGTCCCGGGCTTAAGGTCCTTTGAATGATGGGGGGTGGAGCCCCATACAGGATCTCAAAGGGGGTTAGCCCATGGACATAAGGGGAGTTCCGGACTCAGAAAATGGCCAAGGGAAGGAGTGTCACCCAATCACCACCAGTCTCCAGGGCCAATTTGGCTAAAGTCTCCTTTAGTGTCCTATTCATCCTTTTTACTTGCCCTGAGCTCTGGGGGTTATATTCACAATGTAGTTTCCAATTGGCCCCCATAGCTTGGGCTAGTCCCTGCAGGACTTTACTAACGAAAGCCGGACCATTATCTGACCCAGTTGCCTCAGGCACCCCGTACCTGGGTATGATTTTCTCTAGTAAGGCTTTTGCCACTACCTGACTCGTCTCCCTCTTTGTAGGAAATACCTCCACCCCGCCCAAAAAGGTATCTATGAACACTAGCAAATATTTGTACCCAAACTTCCCTCGTTTTACTTCGGTAAAATCCACTTCCCAGCTTCTTCCCAGGGCCCTCCCCCGTTCCCGAATACCTGTGTGGTGCCCCTCCCTTCGTCCTGGTTTTATAGTTCTACAGCTAGCACAATCCTCCACAATTTGACGGACGGCCGCAGTCTGGTTCGGAAATCGCAGTTATGCAGATGTCAGCAAGTCTAGCAACTTTCTCCGCCCCAAGTGGGTGGACTTATGTAAGATAGCTAACAGGAATCGGCCGAGTTTCTCGGGCAGGATTAGCTTGCCTTCCAAGTCACTTCTCCATTCATCCTCCCTTTTTCTAGTGAGGGAGTGGGCTCTCATCCAAGTGAAATCCTCCGAGGAGTACTCTGGTCGGGGAGGTAGCGAAGGGAGCTCGGGGACAGGCACATCTATAGCCAAGACCACGGAGGGACTCACCATTGCTGCTCTCCTAGCTTCTTGATCCGCCCTGTTGTTACCGACAGCTACTGGAGTCTTGGCAGACTGATGGCCTGGGACATACATCACTGCCACTGCCTTTGGTTTTTCCACTGTTATTAATAGACACTGGACTTCGGCCAGGTTTTTTAAGCCTTTCCCTTCTGCTGTGCGAAATCCCCTTTCGCGATAGATGGCTCCGTGGACGTGGATGGTACCGAAAGCATAGCGGCTATTGGTATAGATATTGACTCGTTTTCCTTCTGCCCTTTCCAGGGCCTCGGCCAAGGCAATTAATTCTGCCTTTTGGGCTGAGGTTCCGGGTGGGAGGGCGCTGCTCCATACCGTGTTTCCTTCTTGGTCGACCACTGCTGCCCCTGCCCTTCGGACTCCATTTTGGACAAAACTGCTTCCATCAGTGTACCAATTTAATTTACAGCCGGACAGTGGGGTGTCCTTTAGGTCAACCCGTACCTGGGTAACTTCGGAGAGGAACTCCTTGCAGTCATGGACAGGTGTCTGTAGTTCTGGGTTGGGCAACAGGGTGGCAGGGTTCAGAGTTACGGGATCTGTGAAGGTGATCCGAGGGGAATCCAGCAAGAGCCCCTGGTAGTGGGTGAGCCTGGCATTCGTCATCCATTTCCCAGGGGGTTGTTTAAGGACTCCCTCCACCGGGTGAGGGGCCGTGACCCGGAGGGCCTGTCCAAAGGTTAATTTGCTTCTCTCACTAACATGGCAATGGCCGCTATGATGCGGAGGCAGGGGGGCCATCCTGATGCTACTGCATCTAATTTCTTGGAAAGATATGCCACGGGTCTCTTCCAGGGACCTAACTGTTGGGTCAGGACTCCTTTGGCTACCCCCTTTTTTTCATCCACAAACAGAGTGAACGATTTTGTGGGGTCTGGTAGGGTCAAGGCAGGGGCCTGGAGAAGGGCGGCCTTTAGCTGGTCAAAGGCCCGTTGTTGTTCCTCTCCCCACCTCCAACCTGGAGCCTCTTTGGTGGCCTCATATAGGGGTCTGGCTATCCCCACAAATCCCGGAATCCAGAGTCTACAGAACCCTGCGGAGCCCAGGAACTCTCTCACTCCCCTAGTGGATGTGGGGGGTGGAATAGTCAAAATAGTCTGTTTCATGGCATCAGTCAGCCATCTTGCCCCATCTGCGATCCAATAACCCAGATATGTCACTGACCTTTCACAGATGTGGGTCTTCTTGGCACTCGCCCGATATCCCAGCTCACCTAACTCCGTTAGCAGGTGTTCAGTAGCCTCGCTGCACTCCTCTTGGGTTTCTGCCGCTAACAGTAAGTCATCAACATACTGTAGTAGAGTGACTCGCGGGTGACTCCTGCGAAAGGGCTCCAGGTCCTGGCTCAGGGCCTCGTTAAACAGGGTGGGAGAATTTTTAAATCCTTGTGGCAGTCTGGTCCAAGTGAGCTGTCCAGTCCAGCCCCCATCCTCTTGCCATTCGAATGCAAATAGCGGCTGGCTGATTTCTGACAATGGAATGCTGAAGAAAGCATCTTTCAAATCAAGGGTTGTATACCATACTTGTGAAGGCAGTAGGTAACTAAGCAAGGTATAGGAATTCGGTACAGTGGGATGAATGTCCTCCACCCGCTCATTTACCTTTCGCAGGTCTTGCACAGGCCTATAGTCCCCGCTTCCCGGCTTTTGGACGGGGAGCAGAGGAGTATTCCAGGCAGACCGACAAGGCCGCAGTACTCCTTCCTTTATTAGCCTGCGGATATGAGGGGCTATGCCTCTTCGAGCCTCTTTGGGCATAGGATACTGTTTTACCTGAATGGGAAGAGCAGAAGCCTTCAATTGTATAACTACGGGAGGGAGGTGTTTGGCGAGGCCAATTCCTGCAGTCTCTGCCCAGGCCGTGGGAAACCTTTTTAGCCATTGGGCTATGTCCCCTCCTGGCTCCTGTCAGCTCTCAAACAGTCGATATTCGTCAGCCAATGATAGGGACAGGACGTGTATCGGGCTCCCCTCCCGATCAGTCACAATTATTTCATCTGGTTCAAAATAGATACGGGCCCCTACTTTGGTGAGCAGGTCCCGTCCAAGCAAGGGAGCGGGGCTCTCAGGGACGACCAGGAAGGAGTGTGTGACCTGGTGTTTTCCTAAGTCTACCTTTCTTTTGGTAGTCCATGAGCATAACTGTGTACCCGTGGCCCCCTGAACAACTTGTTTGTTCTTTGTTCAAAGGTCCACATGCCTTGTTTAAGACCGAATACTGGGTGCTGGTATCCACCATGAACCCCATCGGCTTCCCCTCCACACATACAGTTACCCAAGACTCGGGGAGGGGGTCCAAGCCCCGTCTCCCTCAGTCCTCTTCTCCGGCTAGAAGGACTCTGGCCTGCTCCACTGCTCGTTCCCTTTCCCTGTAACCTCCTGGTCTCCTGCCAAACCCTCTTCTTCCCTTTAACTTAGGGCACTCTCTGTTCCAATGCCCAGTCTCCTTACAGTAAAAACAGTGTTCCTTATCCGGGGTCCTGGCGTGGCCCCTTCCCTGGGTTGGTCCCGGACACCTGCTAGGAAAATACGGGCCATTTCTCTTTGTTGCTTTCAGTTCTCCTTAGCCTGGAACTCCCTGTCCTCCTTTCTCAATTTCTCCTGGGCCTCCCTGTCTTCCTTTCTCCGCCTTTCCTCCCTTTCTTCTGGAGTTTCCCTTGCGGTAAAGACCTCTGCTATCTGTAACATTTCCCTAATGGTTATCTCCCCTAAGTTTTTCTGTTTATTGAGTTTTCTCCTAATGTCTGGAGCTGCCTGATTAATGAATGAGAATACCACAGCAGACCGGTGGATCTCCGCCTCGGGGTCAATAGGGGTGTACTGATGGTATGCCTCATAGAGGCGCTCTAAGAAACCGGCCGGGCTTTCATTTTCCCCTTGGACAACTGCCTTTACCTTTGCAAAGTTGGTGGGCCTCCTAGCAGCCGCTCAGAGACCTTCCATAAGAGTCTGGCGGTAGATTCGGAGACGCTCCCTACCTTCTGCAGTCCCGAAATCACAATCAGGGCGGCATAGGGGGAAGGCCTCGTCTATGGCCGGTTGGAGGGTTGTGGGTCTCACGTTGTCCCCCAAGACGTTCTTTCTAGCTTCGTGGAGGATGCGCTCCTGCTCCTCCGTCGTAAAAAGAGTATTGAGCAGCTGGTGACAGTCGTCCCATGTGGGGCGGTGCGTATGCATGACGGACTCCAGGAGATCTATGAGACACTTAGGGTCTTCTGAAAAGGGTGGGTTCTGCGTCCTCCAGTTATATAGATCACTGGAGGAGAAGGGCCAGTACCGAAACTGTTGCCCTCCCTCCCGGTCCTCCTTGGCCTACCGTCTGGACTGGAAATGTGGGGACAGTTTCCTCCGCATGTGTTGATGAGGAGGGCCCATCTTCTCCCTCCCTTTCCCATACCCCTCGGGGGTGGTGTCCTTGACCCATTCCTCCTCCTGCCGTTGGTCCTGTTGAGGAGGGTGAGGAAATTTCCTCCTCCGGAGCACTGGCCTGACCAGGGGGAGTCACGTATGGGGGTGGCTGATCTTCCTCTACCCCCGCGAGGGATGGGTAAAGGGGGGAACTCTTCGGTAAGACCAGGGGTAGTAAAGAGGGTGTCCTATTTTGAGGACTGGTCAGGGAGGGAAGAGGAGGTTTCTCTTCCTCTTTTATGACCAAGGCAGGCATGACTGGAGTTTTAGCCCCGGGAGCCGAACTGGAGGGGTGAGTCAGAAAAGCTGTTAACCAAGGGGGGGGTTCCCCGCTAAATCTTCCCAAACCAAAATGTAGGGGACCTGATCTGGGTGGCCTTGATTGCCTGGTCGGAAAACGACAGCCTTGACCTTAGTGATCAGGTCTAGGGAGAGGGAACCTTGAATGGGCCATCCGACTCCGAAGGTGGGCCATTCTGCAGAACAAAGGGTGTCGAACTTACCTTTCTTAATGACCAGACCTGCATTTAATGCCCTTTTTTTGACTTCTGGAAAGTGAGAGAGAATCAAAGACTTTGGGGTTGCTTGTCTCTGTCCCATTGTGGGATGAGAAGCAACCACCAGGAGAGATAGAACAAAAAGGGTGAAAGCAACAATAACTCCACACACACAGAACACTCTCCACCACTCGCTTGGACCGGTCCTTCTCTCATGCTGGTGCGCACCCCATTCAATCTCCTCACCATCCAATTTGGATATCAGGCTGAAAGGCATCCACTTGATGGGTGGTCGGTCGACTAGTTCAATTAGTTCTTCACCTGGCGCCAGGATTCCTGAAATGCTCGAGCCCAAATGCTGCTCTCCCAGCAGGACCTCGTGGTCCCCTTAACGAGATTCCCAGAATGAATCTCCCTGGGGATTGGCCAAATCCCCGCTGCGGCCCAAATGGGAACAATCATCTACCAATTAGTTCCCTCCAAATGAGAATCTCAGACTCTCCCAATGCCTAGGACTTGGAATCACCTCTGCTTTCTCGTGGACGGTCTGCCTTCTCGAAAAAGGGTATCTCGGTGGGACCTCCAAATGTTAGGGTACAAGAATCCTATTCCTCCAAGAGACAGAGAGTCACATGTGAATGCAATCAACAAAGCAGAGTTTATTGAGCTGGCAAGCCAGGGTCAAGCTACCACACAGACACACAGGTCCGATTGGGCAGACAAGACCCCGAGCCTCTTTAGAGAAGATTTTATATAGGCCCCTACCGGCCGTTACAGCAAAAGTCCACACAGTACATAGCCAATGAGTTTGTAACACCACATACATTTCCAGCCTATCCATTTAAGAGTACATTACTTCTTAGCCTATAGATTCAAGGGTCAGTATTCGTGCACACGGTTACATTTAGCAAGCAGGCAGGGCACATCCTGCATGTACTTCTAGTCTTTTGAAATCTGCTCACATTCCTCACATTGCACCTGCCCCCATCCTGTTTATCTTATCCTGCACGGGGGCATCCTGTGCTGGCTTTACTGGTTTCTGCTATGGGGATCTGCTAGGGCAAAGGGCACATCCTTTCAGTCTGGTTTTCCTTTTTAATCCAATTTGCCAAATGGTGTCCTTTGTTGGGGGATTGAGTCTATTAACATTCACTATTAATATTAGAGTTATGTGGTGATTCTGCCATTTAGTTGTTTTTGTTGTTTAAGGAATTGAGTGTGTGCAGTCAATTCAATGCTGCTCTCTGAGTATTTGTCTCTTCTCCTGAGGCTTAATAGTCCCTGTCCTTTCATGGCTATATATGTAGGACTCCTTTCAGAATCTACTGTAGTGGGGGCTTGGTGGTCATATATTGCTTTAGAATCTGTTTATCATCAATTTTGAATGATAGTTTTGCTGGGTAGGACTGAGATTATTTTCTTTCAGTGCTTAAAATACCTCACTCTGTGCCCTTCTTACTTTTAAGGTTTCTGCTGAGAAATCTGCTGCTATTTTGATGGATTTGCCTTTATATGTTATCTTTTTTTCCTCTTTTACATCCTTCAATATTCTTTCTTTGTTCTCTGTGCTAGTTGTTTTAACAATAATATGACATGAGAGCTTCTATTTTGGTCATATCTGTTTGTTGTCCTGGAGGCTTCCTGTACCTGAATGGGCATCTCTTACTTGAGATTTGGGAAATTTTTGCTAGTATTTTGTTGTATATATTATGTATCCCTTTGGCTTTTACCTCTTCTTCTTTGATGCCCATGGTTCACAGGTTTAGTCTTTTGTTGGAGTTGAGGTGTTCCTCTATATTCCTTTTGCAGCTCTTGAGTCTTTGCCTAAGAATTCTTCTGTTTTTTCTTTAATATCTGTTTTGTCTTTGAGCCTTGAGATTCTGTCCTGCACTTCTAGTCTGCTGGAATGACTTTAAACTGTATTTTTTTATTTGATTTCAGGAAATTTTTATTTCAGGGTTTCTCTTTGATTTTTTTTTCCCTGAGGTTTCCCATATTTTCATTCAACTCCTCTTTCATGTCTTGTTCTGTCTTCTTTATTTCATATATCTCTCTTTTTATAGTCCCAGTTTCATTTTGGAGTTTGTTGATGTCCTCTCTGAGTTAATTTAGTTGTGTGTGTGTCTTCTCTTGTTTTTATTTGTGCTGTCTTGATATTCTTTGAGTTGATTTTGTATGTTCTGTTTAACCTTCTCTTGAAGCTTCTCCATGAGTAGCTCAGTGAGCTCATTCTTGAATTCCTCTTTGGGCAATTCTTTTTGGATGCCATTGAGCTCATTGGTCATATTTATCATCATTCTGTTGGGCTCAGGACTGGGTACTCATTTTCTTCCTTCTGCATTAAATCCTCTATTGAATTGTTCTTTTGAAGGGTGGAATTCCCATGCCTTCTTCTTCTTCTCCCCATGCTTCTATTTTGTTCATGCTCCTATATTATTGATTGGCTAGTTGGGGGCTTTAATCACCTGTTTCCTTTCCCATGACTTAATTGCTGCATTGTGGGTGGTTTAGTTGTTAGCTAGGTTGATTTGCTACCTCTGTCCCTGACCTGGGAGTGTAAATTAATCATAACAAATTCACAGATTCAATGACATACCTAATATATAGAAAACCCCTTGGTTATATTATCTACAAGCAGTGACAATTGGGGGGTAGTGGTTATTTGGATAGAGATAGATACTTGGTAAATTTTAAAAGGTGGTGCTAGAAATGGGGGTGCTGAAAGGGGGAGATGAGGTAATGGGAAAGACATATGAGGACTATATGGTTTTAAAAGAACTCTTGTGTGTGTCAGGGTATAGATCAGTTGATATAGTGGAGGGTGTTTGTATCAGGGATTGCAGAAGGATAGGGGTGTGTAGGGTTGGTACAGTAAACTAATCAGTGAGTAGTAAGTGTGAAGGAGGGAGGTGTAGTAGGGTGAATGGTAGAGGAGGGTGAGGAGAGGGAGGTGAAGATGGGGAGAGAATGAATGAAAAGGGTCAGAAAAAATAGTTGGGGGAGAACAATGGATTGTAGCACAAGAAAAGGAGAGAAAGTGAAGGGAGTCAGAATAGAGATAAGAAAATAGTTGTAATAAAATTCAAAATACTCAATAAAAAGGAGGAAATAAAAAAGAATAAAAATAAAAAATAGAATTAAATAAAAAGACCACAAATAGCAACAATAACAACAAAACAATCAGTTCTGCGGACCCTCTGGACTTATTCCTTTGGCATCAAATCCTGGTACTGGCATTTATGACTGGGGTGTTCTCAGTGTCCCTGCCTCTTCTCAAGTTTGGTATGCTGGGCTGTGAGGCAAAGGATGTTTGCCTCTCTTTGTTGGACAGCTGGGGTTTTTTGAGTCCTGTTTTCCTCAGTCTGATGGGCCATCTGGTGCAGGTGGGATTTCTGAAGTAGTCTCACTGGCTTGTGAGCAGTCATTGGTTCTTTGTGCCACCAGACAGATTGCAGTTGAGGTTTGTTGTTGCTCACTACCAGATTGTCCAATGTGGTCAGATATGTTACTGTTTTTGCCAGGTGGCCGCTGAATTCTCTACAGCTGCAACTCTGGCTGGTAAGCTCCTCGCCCGAGAAGGTGGAGCGCCTTAGTTTTGGGCACCACCCACAGTCCCATAAGATAAACTCAGCATTGTGGATTGTCCCTGTTAGGTACCTGGCATTCTTGGGGCAGGCAGAAGGTCCCGAGGCTAGCACTGAAACGAGACCCTCTGATTTATGACCACTTGCCAAACTACCCTGATTGTTTCTCAGCTTGCAAAACAACTCAGGAACTTCCAGTTACTCAACTAGCCAGGCATGTCAACCTGTTCCATCTGGTGGTCACAGATAATCAGAGACAAGAAACTCTTTCCCTCCCCCATGGCTTGGACCCTCCTATAAAGCACACTACTCATTTCAGCCGAGCTGCTGTTCCCTGATCTGGGAGGCAGGGGGCAGCCCTGCAGTCTGGATCCTAATAAATCTTTCTTTTCCACACATGGTGTGGTCTTTATTCTGCAGTACCTTACAGTCCCCTCTCTGGGAGGTTGGCTTCTTGGACTGCCTCCACTCTCAGTGTTCCTTCCTCACCCCACCCTGCTCTCAGAGCTCAGCTCCTCAACCCCCCCAACTCTCCAAGATTGACTCAGTGTTCCACTCTGCTCCTGCTGAGAGTGGTGAATTATATTCACTGTCTGTGTTATTCAGTTTTGTTGGGGGTGGTGTAGGCTTCCCACAAGCTGCACTGGATAATGTTCCCAGGAGGGTGTGTAGTGTGTGGAGCTTACCTGTTGGGTTTGCAGATTTGCAAAGGCTGAGTTGAGTCCAGGCCAGTGGGGAGAAATGATGGGCAGCTTTTGCCAAGGCAGACACTTACTGGAACTGGGTCCAGGCTGGCAGGGCATATGTTGGCTGTCCACAGGTTAGGGATCCAGTACTTTTCAAAGAGCAGTTCTATTTGATAATCAGTTTTCTGATTTTTGCAAGGAAAGGAAAAGAAAGAAAGAGATGAGCAAACAAAAGAAAAGGGAGAAACAGCCAGAAGCTTTCCTCAAGATCTTATGAATATTGGCTTATATCATACATGCAGACTTGGAAATAACTAAGCCAGGTCAATCAAAACTGCCAAGCACCTTTTCCCCTCCTGCAAAGACTACCTAGAGTTTTCCTGCCATTTGCCCTTAAAAACTTATAAATTGCCCTTTGAACAAAGTTTGTTGGTTTTGGGGTTTTTTTTACAGTACTGGGGCTTGAACCCAGGGCCCTCACCTTGAGCCAGTCCACTATCCCTATTTTTGGGAAGGGTTTTTTGAGATAGGTTCTCACAAACTATTTGCCTGGGCTGGCTTCAAACCACGATCCTCCTGATCTATGCCTCCTGAGTAGCTAGGATTACAGGCATGAGACAGCAGTGCCCGGCTTCCTTTGAACAAAGATTGATGATTCTTTGCCACCTGGCCAGAACACACTGCTCTTTCTTTTGTGGTGTTTAGTCTTTCATTTTCTTTCAATAAAGCTTTGCTACTGCATTGTCTCTGTCCTGTTCTCTGCTCTAGAAATGGAAGAACCTGAGGTCTTCTCCACCAGGGTCTCTTTAGACCATTCCCCACCCCAAAACAAAGGAATCCAAGTGAAGAGGCAAAGTAAGCACTTCACCCATCCTCAGGGTACAGGCATGAGCTTAGGTTTAGAAAGACAAAGAATTAGGGGCACAGAGTGGGGGAAGGTGTGCATGATTAAGCAGTTCCAGTTGCAGGTGAGCCTGGTTGGTCATTGTCTCAGTTCTGGGTCTCTGAGGGTTTTGGAGAAGTTGTTGTCATTGTCATCACTTGAAGGGAGCAATCTGGTTTCCATGAAATGATTGCTTTTGCTCCAGGGTGTACCCTCATCATTACAGGTAATTATCCTCATTTGGGTGTGGGGGGGTGTCTCTCCTGAAAGGCTCCACTGTTCCTTAGGGGCAGTCCTTAGGGTCAGGTTCCTTGTCAGAAAGATGTTATTAATCAATCCTGTCCTTCCTGGAAACCAAGGTCTTTGTATAGTGACTGCAGAAAATGGCTTAGAGCAAAGACACATACAGGATGGAGGCAGGGATGCCAAGCTTTTCTCCTTGCAGTTAACTCATGGGCCCAAGTAAAGAGTCAGTGTTTTTCAGCAAAAGCAGTTACAAAACTGTTTAAAATAAAAAATACATTGATATATTTCAGGGATAATATAAATGTCTTCTATTTTGGAGGCTTCATGGATATGCTGTTAGCTAGGACTTTAATTCTGGGAATCCTTTCTGCCCTGGAATTTCAATTCTCAATAATCTTTTTCACTTGTAAGAACTGAGTGCTTTATAAGTCCTGACACTACCTCTAGTTAGCTCTCACTTCTGGATGCTGAGTTCAGAATAGCTAGAAGGGAGGATTACATACAGACCCTTCCAGCTCTTCTGTCTCAATTACCATTTAAACAAAGAAATAGTTTTAGAGGAAAATCTTTTCTCTTTGCCCTTGACCTTCTAAAGCAGCTGTAAATTAGTCATTTGCAAAATTGTCAAAGGAAAAGGCCTCTGGATGGAGGCCACAGCCTGGGGGCCTGAGATCTCCACACCTTCTCAGGAAGTACTTAGTTGTTAAATGAAAGGCAGAACAAGAAGTGGACAAACTGTTCTCCTCAATGTGGCTTCTTCATTTGCCTTAAATAATAAAACCTACACAACACCAAAGGGGCAGCACTTAATGTACACAGCCTGCCCCCTCCTCCCAGCACATTGGTAATATGCAGTGCTCCTCCACTCTGTTTTTCTCTTGTTCTAGCCTTACGACCATGCTGTTTGTGTATCACGTTATCATGAAAAACTTCAGCTTCTTAAATGCAGTCCCTTGGAAGGGTCCTAAGATTCCTGTCATCCTTAATAATTCATCAGAGTGATTACATTTTTAGCAAATGTGCAGTATATATAAAAGCACTCCATACTGCAGTTTTAATATGCACAACGTCCAGTTACCACAGTTACATAAGGCCCTCAACAACCTGGTTCAGATTTGACCTCTCATAGACTAGTAATTGTGAACAACAGCACAAAGTCCAAACTCCACTGCTGGCTCTTTAGTGCACCCATCATTGTCTAAGTGAGGATATGTACCCTGTTCAGTTACCAAACATTTCAGTGAGCAGTTCTTTTTTTCTTTAACATAACACAAGGCACTCTAAAAGCACAGTTCCAGGAGTTCTTTGCTTCCTTGCTTCCATCTCCTGTATGGAGACAGGAAATATTTCTCTTTCTCCCACCCCACCCCCATACTTTCTCCTGTTATACTAAAATCCTTGGTAAAACTTCCAAAAAAAGAAAAGAAAAGTTCCAATTTCAGTTATCACAGTAACTGTGAGTAATAGAACAAACTCCATTTCTGTCTCTGCAATCCTCAGATCATGAGCTAAGTAACAGGTGTGCATCCTGCTCTGGCCAATGGCAACACTACTTTCAGTCTGTTATTGAGTGGACATCTGCTATTCAGTTCACACACAAATGAAGTATGTAATGTTCCTCCTTGGCTCCCAGTAATAAAGTCATGGGACACTTTCCAAAAATATATTATTGAAAAAAATAGCACAGGCCAGCAAATAAACAGCAAAAAAATAACTTTGTAAGTTGAATTAATACAAGAGTCAGGGCTAGATAGAAGTGTTGGGTCTGGAAACCTAATTCCATCCCCCATGGAGAGCAATATCTTTCCTGCATCCTGAGGACATGGAGGCTTGCATTCCTGCATCCTAAAGGAGAGATACAGATCTGCTACAGGACTGATGAGCAAAATGCTCTCAAGATTGTTTCCCCTCCCCCAATAAAGGTGCAAACCAAACCACATCACCTGAGAAAGCCCGAGGATCCATGGCCAATGAGAAAAACCCACCTAACCCAGAGTTAAAATATCCATAATGATGGGAACTGCCTCTTCTGCAGCCTAAGCCACAGCTGGTTTCACTCTTTGCAAAGCAAAACCCACCGTTCCTTATCTCCCACCACCCTCTTCCTTGCCTGCCCCTAGACCTTGCTTCTGCAGCTGGTCTCATCCATTGCAGAACTAAGCCCCACTTTCCCTTATCTCCTGCCACCTCTCTTTGTCTGTCCCTAGCCCTTGCTTTCTCCCAAATGATACTTAAGGCCAGACCCGCCGAGAAAAACTGCTGCACTATTTTTCTTTTCCTTTTCTCGGCCAGCCAGCCTGCTTATTAAACTTTTGGACATGATATAACTCTCATGAGCCTCCTTTGTGTGTGATGTGTGGTGTTTTCCTAACATTTGGTGCATTGGCCGGGAACAGGTGAGCTTCCAGCATCGATCTTGCTCTCCCAATCTGTGACTCCAGGCCTTCCCAAGCCTACTTTGGCCACAAGGTAGACATCCCCTATATAGGGGGACCAAGCTGAGGGTTTATATCAGCCTGCCAATGCTACATAGGTGGGAGCTGCCTTCCTTAAGCCTGGATAAACTTACTGGGATCTGAGCCGCTTTGCTGGGACCCCTGTTCTAGACTAGTGCCGTCATCACCACTCTTGCTCACAGGGAACCTCCTCAAGATCAGTGCCACCACCAGCTGATTTACTCAGTCCTCCCTTGGTGAGCTCCCTCAGGTCGTGAGTCGTGGCTCTCTCTCTCTTGATTGGGAAATCCTAGTACTAGGTCCTGACTCACTCAGCTCAGGAACCAGGTTCCTGAGGCGTGGGAGATCCTCTGGGTGAAGAAATTCCCTTGTCCCTCCTCCTTCCCACTCAGCTGTAACTCTTGAACTTTATACATAGCTTTCTTTAAGAAAGGAGTCTTTTCTTTCAAATACCTTCCTGAGATGGACTTTGCTTAGGAATTTAGTATGGTCTGTAGCTACAGGTATGTAGCCATTATGCTAGAATGTCTGTGAATGTTTGAGATCAATGTTAAGTACTGTGTTTTTGTGGTGGTTGTTTTCTCATGTTTAATGACTGTGTGACTAACTGTATCACTTAGTTTTTATATTATTCTTTCTCTATATAAAATGGCCTGAGAGGGCTGGCAGAGTAGCTCAAGTGGAAGAGCGCCTGCCCAGCAAGAATGAGGCCGTGAGTTCAAACCCCAGTACCACCAAATTAAATGGTTAATTAATTAATTAAATGGCCTGAGCAAACCACCAAAGAGCAATTATAAGGTAAGGTGGTGTTTGTATCCATAATGTAGGGATTGGAAGGAACTTTAAATTGTTACTGACTTTGACTTTTTCAACAATTTGTTGGCTATTAAGATTTCTCCATTTATTCTCTTTCTCATGTGTTTCAACTCATTTGCAAGTAAATTTAAAGTTATAATCTACTAGGACCAAGTTTTTACTATGCACTGAAATTTATATTCATTTTAAGGAAAATTTAAAGGAAGTTTTGAAATTCATAAAGCATTATAAAACTAGTTTTGCATTTACAATATTTCAGAAACATAGTTCTTAAACATTCTTGATTCTATATGTCAAAATTAGAATTTACTATCCAAATGGAACTCAATTTAATACAAGGCTTTGGTACTGCAAATCCATTCATTACCAGAAGGTATCAACAAGAATTTGCATTAGCAGCAGTTGCTTTCATTAGTAAAGAGTCTCACCATATTTATAGTCTATTTCTCAATTTAAAAAAATGAGAATGTTGTTTTTTTACAGTGTATTGTGTGGTGTGACCTTTTGAGAGCTAGTAGAAAAGAAAGACACAATACAGCGCTGGTGAGTTCCTCAGCTGGAAGACCAGTAGAGGAGAGGCTTAATGCTATTTTATACTACCAAGTTGTCCATTTAACTGGAATATTATTTCAGTGAAATCTCCAGTGAAAGGATGCGCAGACAGGACTTTCTAGGTCAGCTTCTGGAGCTGTGAACCATCTTTTTCTCCTTTAACGGGAATTCATATGGCTTCATCTCCATCTTTACTTGCCTTAGCATACGCTACTCCAAGTTCTTTCTTCCTAGGTACTGAAGTTCACATTCCAGGAGTATTCAGCTGATGTATTTAAGTATGTGTGCCATGTTGTTACATGTAAACAAACTTCAATTTGAAGTGCATCTATTATATGGTATCCATGTGTATTGACAATGTACCATATATGGATATGGTCAATAGAAAATCTTCTATTATGACACTTTCTATGACTTTACTTTTATCTCACTGGTAAAATTTTGCAAAATTCTTTTTACTGAAGTTGCATATATTTTTCTTCTTTAGTCATAATTCATTTCTCATCCCTTTCCTATCATCTTCCCTCATGTGTTGGTTAAATTTGCAAGCCTTTTGACAATCAGATGTTTCATAATTGCATAATACTGGGCACTTTACTTCTTAATAAAGGCTTGATATAATAGCAGATGTAATAATTGTCTGTTTTTGTACAATCTTTTGACAATGAAGAGTTTCACTGTGTAATACTGGGCACTTTACTTCTTAATAAAGACTTGATATAATAGCAGAAGTAAGAATTGTCTGTTTCCTAACTAAAAACCATTGGGTGATTTTTCTTTTATCAGTAGACTACTGGTAAAGGCTTATTTAAAGGGTGCCTTCTCTTCTTTCCTAAACAACATAATTTCTATGTTGATTACACCAAATAAACATTTCAGGTAACCAATTGGCATTTAAACACAGCGCTGGCATGTATGGTGTCTTCCCTTTAGTTCCCTTGAAAGGACAGCTGAAGATAAGTACTTCAGGGTAGAAGGTTTATTGGGACCTGTAGGTAGTAGGAATGAAAAGTGGGGAAGACAGGAAGGGATCAGGAAAGGGTATGTTATTCAGTTAGCTCACAGCAGAGGCAGGTAAAGGCTTACTTCTTTGGTGAAACTCTAGGAAATAGGGTAGAACACACAGTTCAGACTTACCCTACATGAGGAAGTAGGCCTTTAAGTCACTCTGGGAGATAGTAAATATTCCCTATAGGTTCCAGGAGATTGAGTCTCACTTGGTGGTTTCTGTGCAAGGAAAGAGATCTAGACTCTGGTTGCTAAAAGTCAGTAAGTTTATATGCGAAAGTGCTGTGGCACAAAAGAGTTGCCTACCATATCTACCAGGTGTAAGTAGGTATGCATGAACTCCCAGGATTTCTGTTCCTTAGGACACAATGCAGATGGTGCCCTGTGGACATGTGCCATGGTATGTTTTTGTAGCCACCCACCAACTAGGGAGAATCTGAAAGTAGAGTGGAAAAGCACTCAGCTAAGATTCTGGTCCTCCTTAGCCATGTCACCATACCAAGACACCTGGTTGTTACATGAGGCCACATTTTCTAAGGACTCCATTTTCTCATTTGTAAGTTGAGAAAATGAGTAGTCACCTCATCTCCCTCATGGGATTCTGTGCACAAAAGAAGAATGTGTATGCAGGAAAGTGTGTAAAAGCTGAAATTTCCACTGTGAAAAAGAAGGAGGCAGCATGGCATCCAGAACAGTGATTTGTTCAGCAAAGAGCAGTCTGTTGAACCAACAAAACTAAAGGATTTCTTGCCAATTTCAAATTCAAAAGGCAAATAAAAGGGACTGAGTTTGCCAAAAATAATTTAAACCTTACTTAAGTCTTATCCACATCTTCACTGTGGATATATATAGTTCAAAACTGTTTGCACAACTTTGTTCTCTCTTGTACTTCATCTTAAATCTTGAACATTCCATGAAATCCTGAATTTGTGGCTACAGAGTACATAAATATAAGTTGATATTCTACACATATATGTAAGTATATATGATATGTCTATTATTAAATAATACTGTTATAAATTATGATTCATATGAAAAAACCAAAACATATTGACCTCATTCCTAATATTGGACTCAGTAACAGGATTTTTCCTGTTTTTCCCACTAGATCTGTAGCATTCCAACTAACATACTTAATTTTTTTTTCACATTTGTGGTTTTTTTTTACATTCAGGGAGCATTATTTTTAGCAGCCAAAAGTGAAAACAGCCCTAATGTACATGGATGGAAAAACAGATAAACAAAATGCAGTATATCCATACAAGGTAATATTATTTGGCCATAAAAAGGAAGGAAGATTTGATACATCATGGACAATGCATAAAAGAAGCTGGTCACAAAACCATGTATCATGTGATTGCATAGTATAAAATGTCCAGAATCGGCAAATCTATGGAGACACAAAGATTAGTGGTTGCCAGGGTTGAGGGGTAAGTAGGAAAGGAATGGGAAGTCACTGCAGAGGCTTCTGGGATTTCTTCTGCAGATTATGAAAATGTCTAAAAGTAATGTCTGAAATTTAGTGACAGTTGCACAATTCTGTGAAAATTCTAAAAAGTTAATGAAGTATATACTTTGAAGGAGTAAATTATATGGTAGGTGAATTAAATTTCAATAAAACTGTATTTTAAAAAATAAATAAACCCTTGATTCCCAAAATTTAGTATACAGTAGCAGTATCTGTAGAGCTTGCTAAAATAAGAATTACTTGGGGTCCACAATCAAGAGTCACTGGTTCATGAATAGAGCCCCAAAATTTTCCTTTCTGATAGGTTCCTAAGGTGATGCTGTTAGAGGTGGGTGTAGCCCCGCTCTGAGAATTACTAACTGATAGGCTCCTGCAGATATCCCAGGCTTGGCCCTGAAGCCCTGCACAACCAGGCTCTACCTGTTTCCCTGCAGTCTTCCTCTCATCTCAACTCTCATTCATATGCATCTATTTGTTGTTCTCCCACACTTTTTCCCCTTCTTTTATTGTTGTGTTGGGTGGGGGTACATTGTAGCATTTACAGAAGTTCTTACACTATATCAAATATATCATAATTGAATTCACTCCTCCATCACTCGCCTTTATGCCACCTCCCCCCATTGCTGGAATATTTTCAACAGGTATCATTTTTCTGTTTACATACAGGTGTACACAGTATTTGCACCATATTCAGGCTCATATTTCCCCACCCTCTCTCCCTTCCCACTGGTACCAAGCCCCCCAGACAGGATCTGTTCTACCCTCCTGTTCTCTGATTTTGTAAAAGGCAAAAAAAAAAAAAAAAAAAAAAGAGACATCTTTGCTTGTTTAAGATAGCTCATAGGGAGTTCCTTGTGGCACTTCCATGTATATGTGTACTATAACCCAATTTGGTTATTACTTTTTTTTTCCTTATTCCTTTTCCACTGGATAATTTCAACCAGTTTAAAGATTCTTGTATAGAGAGTACAACAACCATATTTACCTTCTTAACTTGCTTTTTTGAACCTCCCACTCTTGTATGTGACCTCCCCTTAGTGTCAGTTACCTGTTTTTCATTGCCGTATAATATTAGGTCCATATTCCACATCTGAGAGAAAACATGCAGCTTTTCGCCTTCTGAACCTAGCTAACTTCACTTAAGATGATGTTCCCTAGTTCCATCCATTTACCTGTAAATGGCAAAATTCCATTCTTCTTTGTGGCTGAGTAAAATTCCATTGTGTATAAATACCACATTTTCTTAATTCATTCATCAGTAGTGGGGCAACTTAGCTGTTTCCATAGCTTGGCTATTATGAATAGTGCTGCAATAAACATGGGTGTGCAGGTGCCTTGGTTGTAACCTGACTTACATTCCTTCAGGTACATCTCTAGGAGTGGAATTGCTGGATAATATGGCACATCTATTTTTAGTTTTTCAAGGAATGTCCATACTGTTTTCCACAGTGATTGTACTAGCTTACATTCCCAACAGCAACATATGAGGATTTTTTTTTCCTCACATCCTTGCCAACATTTGTGGTTGTTTGTGTTCTTGATGGTAGGCATTCTGACAAAAGTGAATGGAACCTTAATGTGGTTTTGATTTGCATTTTCTTTGTTCCAGGGATGGTGAGAATTTCTTCATGTGTTTTTTAGCCATTTGGACTTCTTCCTTTGAAAAGGCTCTGTTCAGTTCTTTTGCCCATTTCTTCATTGGGTCATTGTTTTGGGTTTTTTTTTCTTGGAGTTTACTTTTTTGAGCTCTCTGTATATTATGATTATCAATCCCTTGTCAGATGTATAGCTGACAAAGATTTTTCTCCCATTCTGTGGGTGGCCTCTTCAATGTAGAGACTATTTCTTTGGTTGTGCAGCTTTTTAATTTCATGTAGTCCTGGTTGTCAACTCTGTTAGTTGCTGTATCATTTGAGTTCTGTTGAAGAAGTCATTGCCTATGCCTGTTAATTCCAGTGTATTCTCTGCTCTTTCCTGCACTAGCTTCAAAATTTCAGGTCTTATATTAAAGTCCTTAATTCACATTCAGTTGATACTTGTGCGGGGTGACAGACATGGATCTAGCTTCTGTTTTCTGCATGCAGATATCCAGTTTTCTAAGCAATATTTGTGAAGAGGCTGTCTTTTTTCCATCATATGTTTTTGGTAGCTTTGTGAAAAATCAGGTCAGCATAGTTGCATAAATTCATATCTGGGTCTTCTATTATGTTCCACTGGTCTTCATACCTGTTTTTGTGCCAGAAAAATGATATTTTTATTGCTAAGGCTTTGTAGTATAGTTTGAAGTCAGGTATTGTGATGCCTCCAGGTTTCCTCTTTTTGCTCTGTATTGCCTTGTGTATTCATAGCCTTTTGTGTTTCTAAATGAACTTTAGGGTTGATTTTTCAATCTCTGTGATAAATGTCACTGGAATTTTGATGGGAATTGCATTGAACATGTAGATTGCTTTTGGTAATATATCCATTTTCACTATATTGACCCTCCCAATCCATAAGCATAGGAAATCTTTCCATCCTATGTAGTCTTCAATTTCCTTATTCAATGATTTATTGTTTTCATAGTAGAGGTCTTTCACATCCTTTGTTAACTTTATTCCTAGGGTTTTTTTTGAGGCTATTGTAAATGGAATTATTTTCCTATATTCTTTCTCAATCTATTCATTGTTGGTGTATAAGAAGGCTACTGATTTCTGTAAGTTGATTTTGTATCCTTCTTCTTTGCTGAAGTTATTTATGGTGTCTAGGAGATTTTCAGTAGAGTTTTTTGGGATAAGGGCATGTCATCTGCAAATAGGGATACTTTGGCTTCTTCCTTTACAATTTGCATTCCTGTTATTTCTTCTTCTTGCCTTATTGCTGTAGCTAGGCATTCTAAGACTATGCAGAACAAGAGTGAAGAGAATGGACACAATTGTCTCATTCCTGACTTTAGAGGAAATAGTTTTAGTTTTTCCCCATTTAGTAATATATTGGGTATAGGCTTGCCACATATAACCTTTGTTATGTTGTGGTGCATTCCTTCTATTCCTAGTTTCACCAGAAGTCTTATCACGAAAGGATGATTTTATGGATTTTGTCTTTGGTGGTCCTGTTCATATGCTATATTATATTAATGATCTATATATGATGAACCATCCCTGTATCTATGGGATGAAGCAGACTTTATCATGTTATATGATCTTTTTTAAAACAGTGTCTAATTTGATTTGCCAAAATTTTATTATTTTTGCATCCATGTTCATTAAAAAGATTGACCTGTAATTCTCTTTTTGTTGTTGTTGTTGTGTCCTTATTTGGTTTGGGGATGAGTATAACACAGTCTTCACAGAATGAATTTGGCAGTGTTCCTTCCCTTTCTATTTTGTGGAAAAGTTTAAGGAGTGTTGGCATTAGTTCATTAGCTCTGTTAGAATTCAGTGGTTAATCCATCTTTTCTTTTTTGGGAGACTCTTTATTGCTGCTTTAATTCCATTGTGTGTAATAGATCTGGTTAGGTGATTTATGTCCTGCTGGTTCAATTTTAGATGGTCAAATATATCTAGAAATTTGCCCATTTCTTCTAGATATTCCAATTTATTTGAATATAGGTTTTCAAAGTAGTCTCTGATGATTCCTGGATTTCCTTGGTGTTTGTTGTTATCTCCCCTTTTTCATTTGTAATTTTATTAATTTGGGTCTTCTCCCTCCTCATTTTAGTGAGATTTGCTGATTCTTTGTATGGTTATTTTGGTCTGTATTTCATTGATTTGGGCCCTTATTTTTATAATTTCTCTTCTTCTGCTAGTTTTGGGTTTAGCTTCTTCTTGTTTTTCTAGGAGTTTGAGGTACAGCATTAGGTCATTTATTTGAGATCTTTCTGTGTTTTTAATATATGCACTAATGGATATAAACTTTCCCCTTAGGACTGCCTTTGCTCTGTCTCATAGGTTCTGATAGGATGTGCTTTCATTCTCATTAAGTTCCAGGAAATTTTTTATTTTGCTAACGGAATCTCAAGCTGAGATACAGGACACTGAGGCAGTTCAGCAGGAAGCAACATTTTTCTGTGCCGACACAGACCCAGCAGACTCTGTCCAAAGGCTGAGCCCCGAGAACCAAGAGAGCAAAGCTCAACCCACTTATAGCTGCATGTGACTTTATTGGCTATTTCATTTCCCTAGTGCTATGTGACCTTCTTGATGTTTCAATTCTTTGTTTTATCTCTCTGCTTTGCCATCCCTTCTCCCCTGCCTCATTATCAGAACAGTCTGTCTGTTTCTCTTCTGGCCCTCTTCCCTGCTACATCATTTCCCTTTTTGATGCTCAGCCCACCTAGGGTCAAAGAGCATCATCTTGATCTATGGGTCTGTATTTTTATAGCATCATTATATGGGCAGCTATTTTTCTTTTTATAGTGGCCTCTATAATGGTCCTGATAGACCACAGTACCAGGGGGACCAGGCAGGGTAATATTAAGCATGCTTCTAGGATAAGACCCATCACCCCGCTTTTATGACAAATGTGGTCTGTATTGTTTCCTTTACTCTGGGACTTTTAGTATCACTTACCAACAGCCTCATTAATCTGGGCATATATGAGCAGATGTAATATCGGACCTGTTGGTGAGTGCATGATACAAAGTGTGGCTCTCTTATAACATTTAGTGTTAGGTCAATGCAGATGGGAAGGTCAAATTGGAGCCAAATAATAATGCAAACAGGCTTAAAGCAAGCTTTATTGAGAGCGCACTCTCAGGTGAGGTTCACCATCCCAAAGAGCAGGATCAGAGAAGTGGTGCCTGAGAAATGGCAGCCCAATTTTTATAGCTTGGGTGAAGTAAATTGCTTAAGATATTATGGGGCGTCAGGATAGGTTGAGGTTTGGTGGGGAGGAGCTTAGGGTAATATGGATCTGTAGGATAGGTCACGACCCATTGCCCACCAGCAGGAGTTGCCATGGTAATTAGAGGGGAAGAGGAAGGAGGAGGGTGAAACGGGAAGTCATGCATGGGAGTTGCCATGGTATCCATGAAGCCTCTAATCAGTGCAGGAGTTGCATGGTAACCATGAAAGGAAGGTAACCATGAAAAGGTGTGGAGTGGAAAATCGAGTGGAGAGTCCCTGATTGCCATGGGGTGGCTGCCCACTGGCCAAACATTTAGTACATTGGAAAAACCTTGTAAGGGCCTCCCCAAAAGGTAAGAGTCCAAGTGTGTAGAGGAGAGCAAGAGCGTGTCCCATGTTTGAGCTTCCTCTGTGTGCAGACTAGTCAGCTTTCAGAGTGACTAGAGCAGGGCTGTTGTCCTGTTGTTTGTGGTCCCTTGTTGTTTTCTGGGAAGTGGAGTCCTGCTGAGGAAGAGCACAGGCATTCTTGAGGGTGATCTTGGATGGCGAGGCTGAGTCAGGGATGCACTCCCACTCAGGAGAAGCTGGCTTTACTTGGCTGTGGTGGATCCAGGGAGCAATTTTTGTTACTTTAACTGTAGTGGGGATAGACAAGATGATAACAAAAGGGCCTCTCTAATAGAGTTTTAATGGTTGGACATTTTATTCTTTTACCCAGACAGTACCTTTTGAGTTATTTTTTTTTTTGAGTAGAATTACCATGGCAACAATATTTATCAATATATATGGCTAAGAAAACTCATTGTTTAAAAAAAAGTTAAAATTTCCAACTTTAAGTATCAAAGGACATGTTTAGAGCCAGTAAAAATAGTCATTTTGTCTTTAAGTAGAAGACTCTGTCTAAAAACATAAGTTTGTGTCTAGAAGGGCTTTAATGCCAGGTGGCGATGCATGTATAAGAACCACTTCCTCAATTGTCTCAGCCTTGGTTATTTTTGAGAGGTCTGGCACCAGTGACTCCATTTGAAGTCATTCCCCCCTTTGTCTCCAAACTGCTTGTCTCCAAGCAGTCTCTTCTGAAGATCTGTCTTCCATCCAAGTACTAACCAAGACCAACACAGTTTAACTGCCGAAATCAGATGAGATAGGGCATGTTCAGGGTGGTATGGACATAGATTGAAGATCTTTCTTGATTGTTCATTTTCTTTTTATCATGAGGATTTGCTTTTACCTGGATTTTGTTTGTTGGTTTTGGTCCCACATTGGGGTGAGGGGAAATGAGTAGATCAGGTGGGAGTCAGTGCCAGTTAGACCCTTTTGGCCCCATTTAAGCAACAAAGAGACTTAAAGGAATGGCTCTTTGGCAATGGGCTTTTAAACAAGGACAAAATCCAATAAAAGTAAACATCTAAAGAGCTAACCTGGTTGACACATAAGCACTTATTAGAGTCATTTTTTTTTATTATTCATATGTGCATACAAGGCTTGGGTCATTTCTCCCCCCTGCCCACACACCCTCCCTTACCACCCAACTCCACCCCCTCCCTCTCCCCCCTACCCCCTCAATACCCAGCAGAAACTATTTTGCCCTTATTTCTAATTTTGTTGTAGACAGAGTATAACCCATAATAGGAAGGAACAAGGGTTTTTGCTGGTTGAGATAAGGATAGCTATACAGGGAGTTGATTCACATTAATTTCCTGTGTGTGTTTGTTACCTTCTAGGTTAATTCTTTTTGATCTCACCTTTTCTGTAGTTCCTGGTCCCCTTTTCCTATTGGCCTCAGTTGCTTTTAAGGTATCTGCTTTAGTTTCTCTGCGTTAAGGGCAACAAATGCTAACTAATTTTTTAGGTGTCTTACCTATCCTCATCCCTCCCGTGTGTGCTAAAGCTTTTATCATGTACTCAAAGTCCAATCCCCTTGTTGTGTTTGCCCTTGATCTAATGTCCACATATGAGGGAGAACATAGGATTTTTGGTCTTTTGGGCCAGGCTAACCTCACTCAGAATGATGTTCTCCAATTCCATCCATTTACCAGAGAATGATAACATTTCATTCTTCTTCATGGCTGCATAAAATTCCATTGTGTATAAATACCACATTTTCTTAATCCATTCGTCCGTAGTGGGGCATCTTGGCTGTTTCCATAATTTGGCTATTGTGAAAAGTGCCGCAATAAACATGAGTGTGCAAGTGCCTCTGGAGTAACCTGTGTCACAGTCTTTTGGGTATATCCCCAAGAGTGGTATTGCTGGATCAAATGGTAGATCAATGTTTAGCTTTTTAAGTAGCCTCCAAATTTTTTTCCAGAGTGGTTGTACTAGTTTACATTCCCACCAACAGTGTAAGAGGGTTCCTTTTTCCCCGCATCCTCACCAACACCTGTTGTTGGTGGTGTTGCTAATCATGGCTATTCTAACAGGGGTGAGGTGGAATCTTAGTGTAGTTTTAATTTGCATTTTCTTTATTGCTAGAGATGGTGAGAATTTTTTCATGTGTTTTTTGGCCATTTGAATTTCTTCTTTTGAGATATGATCTATTTTGGAGAAGGTTCCATGGGCTGCTGAGAAGAATGTATATTGTGTAGAAGTTGGATAAAACGTTCTGTACATCAACTAGGTCCATTTGATCTATTGCATATTTTAGATCTTGGATTTCTTTATTGATTTTTTGTTTGGATGACCTATCTATTGATGATAATGGGGTGTTAAAGTCTCCCACAACCACTGTGTTGGCGTTTATATATGCTTTTAGGTCTTTCAGGGTATGTTTGATGAAATTGGGTGCATTGACATTGGGTGCATACAGGTTTATGATTATTATTTCCTTTTGGTCTATTTCCCCTTTTATTAGTATGGAATGTCCTTCTTTATCTCATTTGATCAATGTAGGTTTGAAGTCTACTTTGTCAGAGATAAGTATTGCTACTCCTGCCTGTTTTCAGGGGCTATTGGCTTGGTAAATCTTCCAGCCTTTCATCCTTAGCCTATGCTTATTTCTGTCAGTGAGATGGGTCTCCTGTAAGCAACAAATTGTTGGATCTTCCTTTTAAATCCACTTTGTGAAGACTTTTAGTGCTGCATCTATATTGAATGATAGTTTTGCTGGATAGAGTATCCCGGGGTTGAAGTTATTTTCATTCAGTGCCTGGAAGATCTCACCCCATGCTCTTCTTGCTTTTAATGTTTCTGTTGAGAAGTCTGCTGTGATTTTGATGGTTTACCTTTGTATGTTACTTGTTTTTTCTCTCTTACAGCCTTCAATATTCTTTCCTCAGTTTCTGAACTTGTTGTTTTAATGATGATATGTTGTGGGGTAGTTCTACTTTGATCTGGTCTGTTTGGTGTCCTGGAGGCCTCTTGCATCTGTATGGGAATATCTCTCTCTAGATTTGGGAAATTTTCATTATTATTTTGTTAATTATATTACGCATTCCCTTTGCTTGCACCTCTTCTCCTTCTTTGATGCCCATGATTCTCAAGTTTGGTCTTTTGATGGAGTCTGTGAGTTCTTGCATTTTCTTTTCACAGGTCTTGAGTTGTTTAATTAATAGTTCTTCGGTTTTTCCTTTAATTACCATTTCATCTTCAAGTTCTGAGATTCTGTCTTTTGTTTGTTGTATTCTGCTAGATTGGCCTTCCGTTTTGTTTTGTAGCTCTGTTTCGTTATTTTTTCTGAGGTTTTCCATATCCTGGCCGTTTTCCTCTTTAATGTTGTCTATTTTTGTCCTGAGTTCATTTATCTGTTTATTCATTGTGTTCTCTGTTTTACTTTGGTGTTTCTATAGTGCTTCCATGGTTTCCTTTATTTCTTCTTTTGCTTTCTCAAATTCTCTATTTTTGTTGTCTTGGAATTTCTTGAGTGTCTCCTGTACATTTTGGTTGACCCTATCCAGTATCATCTCTATAAAATTCTCATCGAGTACCTGTAGTATGTCTTCTTTTAAATTATTCTTGTGGGCTTCATTGGGTCCTTTGGCATAGTTTATCTTCATTTTGTTGGAGTCTGGATCTGAGTATCTGTTTTCTTCATTCCCCTCTGGTTCCTGTACTAATTTCTTGCTGTGGGGAAACTGGTTTCCCTGTTTTTTCTGTCATCCCGTCATTGTCTTTGGTGTTGTTACTGTCCCTGTACTGTGTGCAATTAAGTATTTTCTAGCTTGTAATAATAATAATGGTAATATTTAGAATGGAAGGGTGAGCTGAGATGGAAAGTAAGAAGTTAAAGAAATGGGAAAAACAAATACACAGACTGGAAGGAGAAAACAGAACAAGGTATCAGACAGGAAGGTTTCAAAGGTATAAACATGGAGCTTTAGTGTACTAATCAACAGTAAGCTGAACAGACATTAGAGAGATAGAGAGAGGATTGAAAATCAAAAAAAAAAAGATAAGAATAAAAATAAAAAGTAAGTAAATGAAAGAAAACTCTCTATATAAAAATGTATTAAAATAAAATGAAAAAACAGAAAATTTTAAAAAACCAAAAAACCAAAAAACCTCCAAGTTCAAATGCAATGAAGTTTCAGTCTTAATAATTTGGGTGTCTGTCTCAGTCTCTAGTCCTGGAGATGGTGCCTCAGATGTTGTTCTGTAGTTGTCTCATCAAAGGGGACACAATAACTAGAACAAAACTAGTTCTAGTTACACACTAGTTCTAGTACACACACATGCTCAAAAAAAAACCCCATCACATGTCCCAAGTTCAAATGCAATATGGTTTCAGTAAGTTTTTCAGCTTGCAGGTGTAATTCAGTTGTTCTCTCATCAAAGGTAGGGAGACAAAGAAAAAAAAGAGTCTGGAGACAGTTCTGAGAATGGTATCTGCAGCTGTGGCTTGCCTGCCCTCTGCTGTCAGCCTGCTGTTGCTGGAGGCGTTATTTATGCAGATCTCTGGGGTGATCTTAGCACTCACCTGGCCCTGCAGGCGTTGTTTACTCAGAATTTTCCTGTGAGCCTCTGCTACAAGATTTCCCCTTTCCAAGCACTGGGAATGGTGACACTGCACCCACGTTCTCATGCCTGCATGTTTATTTACAGTCATGTGGGAAGTGGATCTTCCCCCCTCTCCTGTGTAGCTTTCCTCCCACCACCACTTTCACAAGCTTTCCTGCTCCTGATTACTGGGTGGTGCTGCTGCTCCTGCCAGCTGCCATGTTTGTTTACAGTTCACGTGGGAAGTGGGTCTTCCCTCCTCTCCTGCTGGGTTTTCCTCCCTCTGCCACTCTCACCAGCTTTCCCCTTCCTGGTTGCTGGGTGTGCCCCTGCTCCCACCAGAGCCTCTCCTGCCCACTTGGCTTGTTTATTTACAGTCCCGGTAAGGATTCCCTTCCCCCAATCTTTGGCACTCAGGGCGCTCCACCCTCTTTCCCGCATGTCTTTATTGCTCTTATTGCTTATTACTCAGTTTCTCTTTTTTCCCCGGGTGGGAGTCGGTCTGTCCAGGGGGCTAGGCTGCTCAGGCCCAGGCTTGTCTGTGGGAGTACCGCAGTACCGTGAAGCTCACCTGGTCCGCGTCTTCCCAAGCCTTCTGGGCGCCGGCAACTGGTGGCCCGGGGGCCCTCTCGGTTTCTCCATTTAACGTGAAGTGGAGATTCTCTGCACCGGCTGGAGGTGTCAAAGTTATGCCTCTTCTCAGTGATTATGCCTGCACAGTGTGTCTCCAGCGTCTCTCCAAGATTTCTCTATAGGAGGCTCGCTTTCTGCTTCCTCCCTCTAGCTGATATCTTGGAATCCCTCTAGAGTCATTTTTTTTATGGACTTGATTGTAAATGTCCCAGAAGGATTAGAACTGTAATAACAAAAACTTAAAAGAGCCATGGTTAAAATCTTGATGGACAATTTAGCAACTAACAGAACAGTATATCAGTACCACTAACATTTTTTACCATGTTTATCTAAATGTTGTATTTTAGCAGGCTTGATATACTTGAAAAACATAAATATGTTTAGTATAAGGAACCAGCAATAGCATCATAGCTCTATAGAGGTTATATATACATATTAGTTTAGTTGTTGTTCTTGAAGTAAAACCTTAGATTTTTATCAGTTGTAAGGGGGAAGAACAGTTTTAGTAAACCCAAATAGCCCAGTCACAGACACATATAGGGTACCGAATGTATTAGAATCACCCTAGACAACAGAGGTTATCTAGAAAATTTTGCATAAACTGTTAGAAAATAAGAGGTATGGAGGAGGCAGAGAGATGTCTCAAACACCAGCACAGAGTTTATTGTTTAGGCAGGAGGCCTGTGGAGGGGAACCCCAGCAAGAGAGCTAGAGCCCATTGCCATACACAGGCTTGGGCTAGATATAGGGGGCTAGTGGAAAAGTACCAGGAAGGTCACTAAGGGATATTATTTCTGGGCAACCAAGAAAGATAAGTTGTAGTTAGGTCACTGTCTGCTCAACTGTCCTTGGCATCCATCCAGGGAGATAAAGGTTACCAATTGTCTCTTTGTCAGTCTATGGGGTTGAGTGGGGAATTTCTAGTAAGTCATCTGCAAGGTGGGAGATCCTCAGGTCCTAACATGGTTCCTGCCACTTAGTTGTTTTTGTTGTGTAGGGTTTGTGTGTGTGCAAGTAACTCTATTTATTCTCTGATTACCTGTCTGCTCTTCTCTTGAGGTTTAATAATTCACATAATTTTTCATCTTCTGTGTGTAGGAGTCCTTTCAGAATCTTTTGTAGTGGTGAGTTAGTGGTCATGTATTGTTTTAGCTTGTGTTTATCATGGAAGACTTTATTCCTCTAATTTCAAATGATAGCTTTGCTGAGTAGAAGGCAAGCCTGGAAGCTAAAATTAAGCTTTTTGGTGAATGGTATTTTTCTGGGAAGTCTATCAGTTTCAGCTCACATTCTGTTTTTCCAGGGTGGTCCATGTGTTCACCAGAATACAGCTGGCCTTTCCTGCCCCCACACAGGCTGGGTCAGTTCAGCTTTCCAGTCCACCCCCACCATTCAGAGGTGAAATATTCCCTCTGTTTATTTTGCCCCCAGTTTTGTTCAGGGGGGCGCAATCTGTCCACCAGCTGCACTGAACCTTGTGGTTCCCTCCAAGGGCTGTGCTACTGACAGGGTTGCAGATTCACTTGGGTGGAATTGGGTCAGCTCTAGGGCTACACTGGCAGGCAGGAGTCTGTGGTTCTGTGTCTGAGCAGGTCCAGGATGTCCCAAATGCTTGTAGGATTCATTCTATAGTTCTCTGCATTGCATTTGTACTTTTCCAAGACAGGAAAAAGAAGCCAAAAAGGAAAATGGCTTTCTAGTGGGTGAACTGGCAGGTGCTACTGGTCCTAGTGCCGGCTTCCCTGGCTGTTATATGGTATAAAAAGCTAACTTAAGCATTGGTCATTGAACAGTATGTGCACCCTATGTATTAGCAGTATCTTATTTGGAAAAAAAAAAAAGCAGGGTTATCTGATCCTTACTGCCATCAGAATTATTTTTCTGAAATCATAGAGCTCAGGTTCCCAGGATCCCTCAGCTATCCACCATCTTGGTCTACTTGCTGTATTTATTTCTTGACAGTTGGAGGGGAAATATGTGGAAATGTAACAATTAGGTTAATCAGTATGAGTACATGGTATTGATCCAAATTGCCAAACAACTCTTTAAAACCTTTTTTTACCAATTTATACAAGACTCCAATTATGTGAGTGCTCACTTGTCAACACAGGGAATTTTTTTCACAAAGCTATTTATTTTTATTTCAATTTACTCATTTTTTCAATTTCTTTTTATTTATTTACTTGGTGGTACTGGGGTTTGAATCCAGGGCTTTGTGCTTGCTGCTGATTGTGAGGTGATTGAAGGGAATATTTAATGCTATTGGTAAAGAGTAGACCCAAGACGTAATTAAAATGATTCATGGTCCCTATCATGCAACATAAGCACTAAAGCAAGAGCATCTCACTGAAAGGGTAGCCTTAGGCACTGGAGCTACAGTGCCCCCAGAAGCTGGGAGACTGCATGAACAACACCTGTCACTATGGACCTGCCAAGTTGAGGAAACCTTGGAGGTGTTGGGTCACCCAGGAGCATGCCAGATCATGCTAAGAGCTATTTGGAAATATGAGCTCTTCCTACTGATGAATCACAGTTATAAGCTATCAAGGAGCTTGCTAAGAAAACAATTTTGAGAAATGCAATATTCTATAAGCACAGGAGGTAGCCAGCAGTCCCAGAAAACCCAAGTGCCTATGAATGTCCTCTCTAAAGAGATGTACTGAATTAATGTCAGCAATGTTAATTTTATGCTTTATCCTGATCAGTCTCATATATCAAACAAATCTGACCATACCTTTGAAATGAATGTATACTTTCAGATGTAGAGTCACTTATCTTTGTCTATTTATCTGACTTTAGATTTGAACTTCAGAAAAAAGAAAACCTTGAAACACATATGGAATACTTTAATAATTTTACTCCAGTCTGTCCTTTACCTGAACAAAACACATTTGCTTTCTATTAGATAAAAGGATGAGCTTTTAAAGATTGGAAAACAATCTTTCAAGTCTCATTTGAGTCCAAAATAAAAATGTTTTTATCAAGGCCATTAGTGTCCTATTTTATTTTGATATCCTTCCTTTGAACATGTCCAAAATATTAATACAGACCAAAGCAGTTTCTTGATCACTAATTTTTTGTCATTAAGGTTTCTAAGAAAGGAAAAGTTCAAGATGGCTGATTGCTGACAGGCAATCATGTCTCCACAATTCTGAAATAAAATCTCAAGTGCATAGCTGCAAGGAGAGATGGGTAAGTTGGCAGCTAAAAGAGGGCACTAGTGTAAGGACAGAGAGCAGATAGAGATGTCCATCTCTAACCAAACATCTTAACAGCACAGATCCACATGGATCTGGGCCTGCTCCATCTTATGCCCCTTCCAGCTCAGGGTTATTTGGTTTTGGGGGTTTGTTGTTGTCCTTGTTGTTTCCTTGTCTAGACTTGAATTGCTTCCCACAAGAGCTATTTGTTAGGGCCATCCTGTGAACAAAACAACTGCACACAGGGCTAAGAGCAGGTCGTCAAGCCTTGTTCAGCTAGGACACTGGACAGAGTGGTCAAGAGCATCTAAGTCCAAAGCCAGGTGCAGAAAAGGCTGCCTGACACTGCCAGAAGGGTAAACTGGTTCAGTCCTGAGGGCCAGTGCAGCACACAGGCTGACATCACATCACATAATGCATCACACTCTAGAAAACCTTTGATTCAGTGGGCTGATGAAAGTCCCCTGTGGGTGACCTTTACCAGCAGGTGCTGTGAAGCTGCTCAGTCCAAGATTTCTGTCCCAAGAATCACAGGAAGCAGGGAGGTCAGCCTGATACAACTCAGCATCCTAGTCTGTCCCAAGACAGTGAGGGTGCCTAAGCTTGCTGATTACCTAGCTATGGAGCCCTTAATCCACCATTCAACCCAGCAGTGGGCATTTACACACAAGTGACAGGAGCTCTTTGCCCCTCCTCAAATGAAACATTAAACTAGAGGCCTAGATGACAAAGAATAAAAAGCTCCTTGCAGATAAGCCAGAGCAGCCAGCCACTAGGTGCTTACTGATCCACGAGCTGTGCTCAGAAACCCTACCATCCACACTCAGCTGCTCACACATAGGCCTGGAGCTGTCCCATCTCACCCAGTAGCAGCCCTAATCCAGAACCCTCCTCTCCCTCCACTCCTGTTATACCTGGTCAATCCAGGGCCTTGAGGGAACAGTAAGTAAACACAAGAGACCTGCAGACAAAGATCTGAGGACCAGAGACTGGAGGGGAGCATCCAATGTACTGAGGCAGCCCAGCAGACACTTACTCTTCTCAACAAGGAATAATATATAGTGACTTTAAAAAAAATTAAAGTTGTAATTTATCTCTTTTATATTGTTATTTTTTCCCTTGCTTTTCCATTTTTTTCAATTTTCTTGTCTCTCGTATACAGACTATTCTACTGGTGATTTATTTTACCTTCTTCTTTTATTACTCTGTAGTAATATACAGAATATACAAAGAGCTCAAAAAACTAAACAGCAAAAAACCAAATAACTAATAGATGAGTAAACAACTTGAAGACAGTTCTCAGAAGAAATTCATCCTTAATCATAAAGGAAATGTAAATTAAAACTACACTAAGGCCAGGTGCCTGTAGCTCATGCCTATAAACCTAGCTATTCAGGAGCCAAAGAGCAGGAGAATCATGGCTCAAAGTCAGTCCAAGCAAATAGTTTTTGAGACCCTATCTCAAAAATACCCAAGAAAAACAGGTCTGGCAGAGTGGCTCAAGTTGTAGAGAGCTTGCTTAGTGAGTATGAGGTCTTGAGTCAAACCCCACTACCACCAAAAAAACCCAAAACAAAACAAAAACACTACACTAAGATTCCATCTCACCCAGAGACCAAGAAAACAAACAAATGCTGGTGAAGTTGGAGTATGGGGGAAGGAACCCTTATACACACTGTTGCTGGGAATGTAAATTAGTACAACCACTGTGGAAATCAGTATGGTTTCCTCTAAAAAGAAAAATAGACCTGCCTTATGACCCTGCCTTACCACTCTTGGGCATACACCTGCACAAGTGTAAATCAGTACACAAGAGAGATACTTGCAAACCCATGTTTACGCACCTCTGTTCACAATATCCAAACTGGAATAAGCTGAGGTACCCAACAAACAATGAATGCATAATGAAAAAAATATATATATACACAAATGCACAAATGTGGAGTATTACTTAACCATAAAGAAAAACGAAATTGTAAAATTATGTCATTTACTGGAAACTAAATGGAATTGGAGATCATCAGGCTGAGAGAGATCTCCCAAGCTCAAAAAACCCCAATATTGCATGTTATCACTCATGTGTGGAACCTAGACTTAAAATGATGATGATAATAATAACACTAATGGAACATAAAGGTGAGAAGGGAAGAGTGTGGGGGGGAATCAATGGGAGGGGGAGGAAAGGAAAAAGATACTGAGGGGGAACAGAACCAAAATATGCTACATGTATGTGTTTGAAGATAGATAGTGAAACCCACCAAACACTGTAAAAAAGGAGGGAGGAGAGAACAGGACTATAATGGAGGGAGTGAACTTGTTCGGAGTACACTATCACATGTATAGAATTACCACAATGAAACCCCCAAGTGTTATTACTGTATGCTAATTAATGTATACTAATTCAAAGTATAATAAAACTATTAAAAAGATTTCTAGTATAATGCATTCTATGCATATCAACTTACATATATATGTAAATTATTTCATATGTGTAATATATATGAAAGCATATAACATATAATAACATTATATTACATATATAGTATAGGCAGATAGATATTTCTTTTGGGTGATACTGGGGATTGACCTCACGGCCTTGTGCTGCCCAGGCAAAGGCTTTACACTTCAGCCATGCCCCCAGCCCTTTTTGTCTTAGTTTGTTTTTAGATAGGATCTTGCACTTTTGCCTGGGCCAGCCATGGACTTAAATCCTCCTGCCTCTGTCTCCTCAGTAGCTGGGATTACAGATGTGCACAACCATGCCTGGCCCACAATTTGTATTTTTTGAGCATGTGTCATCTGTTCCTCATACCAACCCGAATAAAAATTTAAGACATTTTATCTTACCCACCACAATTATATTTTGTTCTCCAACTCCAGACTACCCATTCTGATAATTCTGTATATGTAAAAAAAGTTTATGTATTTAAATAAATGCAATTATAATATAAGTAAGTACATGTATACTAATGTACTAGGATCTTGTTTTTCCTTACAATATAATTTTAAGGGCTATCTGTTCTGTATTATGTAGTGTAACAAGTTATTCTGATGATAGGGTCATAATTCTTCCATCCAGGCAGCATATTTACCGATCATTTCTTGGCTCTAATGCCTCCTTTCCAAATCTTTACACATACGTAATTCCCTTGTTGGCTTTTCATGTGTTCCTCCTAGCACATAATAGGGATGGAGTGCTGAGACCCAAGTGACCAAAGGCTTCACCCACAGCTGTCAGGTTGCCCTCCCAGATGAGTTCTCAGTCTACAACTCCACCCATGCAGGAAGACAGGTAGTAGCACACCCTCACTAGCCTTGGTACCATCGGTTTCCTGATGGAATGGATTTAAAATGAGACCTCATTTTATTTTGCATTTCTGATTCCTACAGTTGTCAAGCATTTGAGTTTTCACTTTTACAAACTGCACAAACTTTTCAAATATTATTTTTTGTCTAATGGGGAACAAGTTTGTTTTTGTTCATTGCCTATTTATCAGCTGGGTCAAGGTCCTTTTATTGATTTATAAAAGTTTTTTGTATGGTTTAAGAATTATTCCTTTACCAGTTTTGACCCTATTAATATCTGATAACTGTCAGTGTTGTCTTCATTTTTACATAATAAAATCAATCAATTTTTTGCATTACTGGGTTTTAGGGATTCTTAAATAGACCTTCATGATTTTTAATTCTTATATATTGATCGTATGGTTTTACCTTTCACATTTAATACAAGTTAAAAGTAACATTGAAGAGGACTGCAGGCATGAGTCAAGTGGTAGAACACTTATCTAGCAAGCAACAAGACCCTGAGTTTGAATTCCAGTACTGCCAAAAATAAATAAATTTGCATGAGGTTCATGGATAGTTTCTCCATATAATAAGTTAGTTTCGTAAACATTTTCTATTAAATCGTCATTTTCCTCACTACTTCATGGTATTACTGATAAACGTCAGACTCACATCTGTGTGTGTCTGGTTGTGAACTTTTTACCTTTTATTTTTGTGAACCTTTGTTTATCCATGTTAATGTAAAAACAAGTTTGATGGATGTATTTGGGGAGAACTGACATATTAACAATATCAAAAATATGGTACTGCTCCACTGATTCAGATCTTCCTTTATGTCCTTTAAATGTTTTTGCTAAAGTATCTTAAAGTAGTTATGCACTTACTAATATGAACCTTTTGCCCCAATAATTTCATGAATATTTCAGGATAATAAAATTTTACTTGATTTTGACGAACATAATCTTGTCTTTCATTATAATATTTACTTGCATAATAAGGGAAAATTATAATTTCAAATACAGTAACCTTACATTTGGCACTTTTAAACTTCTTTAGTAGCTCAGAATTTGTGTTGATTCTTCGTGTTATCTAAAGAAATCTTATGTGTAAATAAGTTGGGAAGTTGTAGTTACAGTGGACACATTGTTTCTGGCCTTAATTTGAAGGTTTTTCAGTCCATGTTCCTAGGAGAGAAGAGCCAAGACAAGGACATGGTTTGACACTTTATTTGTGAGGTGTGTTAAGGAAGGCAATAGCAGAGAGAGAGAGAGACACCAAAGGAAGTATCTCAAAGAAACCGGTATGCTGCAACAACATTACAGGGCACCCACTGATGGGGTCAAAGATATTTGAAGACCTCCATAGTCCATATCTGATGATCTCCCAGCTCCCGTAATTCCTATAAGAATTTGTTTTAAAATGCTGGAGCTACATGCAATATGACCTCCTGAATTGAATCCGAAAACAATAAATATAAGTGGAAGACTGATGGTATGTGAACAAAGTTACAGTGCAGTCAACAGCAGTGTCCCAATGTTTTTATCATAGCTTTGACAAATGGACCTTGGTATAAAAATGTTAACATTAAGGAGACCTGGGCAGAGGACACATGGGAACTTTCCACATTATCTCTGTAACTTTTCTGCAGATCTTAAATTATTTGAAAATTAAAATTTCATTAAAAAGGGTGAGGGAGACATAAATATACACCTGTGTACATAAGAACACAAAACTGAACTGTATTGATGCTCTGACAATAGCAACAGAAAGGAATACATAGCGTCACTTCAGAAACAACCCATGGGGACAGGAGGAAGTAGTGATTGGGAAGAGGAAGTGAAGGCTTCCATGTTTTGGTCATGTTTGATTTCTTGACCTGGGAGTAGGGGTCATACATGTGTCTTCATTTTATGGTAATTCACTGAACTGTACTTTTTGCTATATTACCATTCATTTAAAAAAGTATTAGTGGTAAAGATTTTCCTATTTTGGTAAAGGTTAGAATGAAGAGAACTTAGGGATGTAAATGAGGTGTACAAGCAACAGGGGGAACTGGCAAGGACAAAAATAATAGATCTTGAAACAGAATCTAAGATTTTCTTAGCCAGTGAGGACCTTGGAAATTTGGAAATCCAAAGTGGTCAGCTCTCCATGGAGGACATCTTAGCCAAGTTCCTCAGAAGGTTCAGGCACTCTATTATCTACCACTGAGCTACCCTGTGAGGTAAGTGACACTTCAAAGTGCAATGTCCCAGAAACGGTACAATAACCATATCACCAGACCCTGGCCTTCTACTGCACTTGCAGACCAGAGCTCCAGTCAAGGTTCCTGAAAACTATCAGCAAGTTCTACCAACCACAACAAGCTTATCAGAAACACTGTTTTCTATCAGCAGGACTTCTTTCATCCTAGAAATCACATTGTTTTTTCTGACATACTTTAGATTTCATTCATACAGCATTAATAGATTATCATTTATTCCACAATGGCAGATCACAGATTCATAGACTATTAAATCTGGAGGGATAGGGACCAACCCAATCATTCCAAAGATGAGGAAACTGATGTCAGATCCATTAGTAACTTGTCAAGACTTTCTAGAACTCGATTCTCCTTTCATGAGTCAATAAACTAGACTGGATTATTTCTCAGGGTTACTGTCTGACAACTTGAACGGATACATATTAGGCTTTAGCTCAGATTCTTTTACCTGTAATTGACTTTGTTGTGAATGGTTCAGTTGGAAAATGATCATTGCTGAACCATAGTGTGATGGCAATTAAACAGAAGTTAACAAAAATATCTTCATTAAATACTTAAAATAAATCAAAGAGCTCGTTATTAAGGGTAATTCATAGCAAATTCAATAGGAATTTAAAAATTTCTTCTTTGGTAGTACTTGGATTTGAACTCGGGGTCTTGTGTTTTCAAGCAGGCTCTCTACAACTTGAGCCGCACACCCAGCCCAAGATTGTTCTTGTTAAAATATAACAATTGTAGAAAGGTGATTGTGAGGAAGATAATCATCATGGAAGCCATTGCCACGTGGTTCTTCCACAAGCCCCAAGGTGAGAGATCGATGTTCTGCATTCTCAAGAATTCTTCACCAGTACATCTGCAATTCAACACACGAAAATGTAACTCCATTCCTAGCATACGTCACATCGTACTCAGTATATTCACTGTGTCTTATTTAAAAGTCTTTAGGTTAACTGCATCGTTAATAATCATTCCTTCATCCACAGTCACTGGTGCTTACAACTTTGGTGGATGCCATGCTAAGCAACTTGCATCTAAAGCTCAGTTAATTTCTAAAATCATCCAAACTGGCAGATATTATACACACTTAAAAGAGGAGGAGAAGGAAGCCTAAGGAACTTGGCCAAGTTCACAGTCACCTTATGAACCAAGTTTCAAGCTCCTCAGATTCATTCATTTACAAATCTATAATGCTGCACTCTGCAAAGGGCAGAGGATTTATCAATTAACTTTTCACTTCCTGCTGATGGGGAAAACCTCAGCTTTCACCAAGGACACCTAAGGCCCTCCTGAAGATCATCAATACTCTCTGTGGCTCTGTTCACTCACAGGTTAGCCGTGCTCAGAACACTGACTAAGAATTCTAAACCTGGGCACAGTGGGGAGAAGGGCATCAGCACAGTCACTTTCTGTCAGCTCTCACTCCAAGTCTCCAATGAGCATCACAGACACTCAGGTACAGGAAGTCACCAGTAGCCCAGGTATCAGATTAAACTCAAGCAGCAGCTGGAGTACAGAGCAGGATGGAGTGGCCTGCCACAGGCCAGAAACACACCTGGTACTAAAACCACCAGGTACAGACACAGTTATTGCCTGCTGCCATTCCTGTGCATCTCTTGGAATTTCCCAAAACCAGCCATGGCCTCTCTTTCATCTTCTGAGGGTAATCCTTATGGGAGTGAGGGGTTTGTGGTGGTGTCTTCTTATCTGGTCCCACTTGTCTTGTCAAACTCCTCCTGAACAGCAAGCTGGCAGGAACTTTGTGTTACAAAGACGCCATGCCCAGATCAAACCCAAGGGAATGGGCAGTGTAAAGCAAACCTCTTCTTACAGAGGGTTTCCTGTGAATAATTCAACAGAGATCTGTTATATCATTAGAATTATTTAATACTATTAAAAAATTGAGGATTTAGGAAAATAGCATTCTCTTTTCTCTTGTTAATTTATATATCAAAATCAGAACATTAACAATCATAGAAAAATATTAACATTTTAAAACGAGATCTTCTAATTTTATTAGACCTGCATTTGTTTCAGTGACATTAAGAAAAAATCAAATTTCCTTCTCAACTTCCTGAAATATGTGTTTCTTTCTTTAGAGAATGCATCCTCTCAGAGAGAGTGTCCCAGGATAGCTTAAATACACACACACACACACACACACACACACACACACACACACACACACACACACAGACACACACAGCTGTACGGCGGCATTTGATTTCCTGCATTCTCTCAAAGGGAGGAGGCAGAGGGAAGTGCCTGCATCCTGACAGGAGATGTCCACCCGCTTTGTGCTCTTACTGCCTTTCAGCTGTCACTGCTGTCCACAGGCTGGGCTCAGAGGCAACATCTAAACCACACAGTTCAGAGACCTCAAGCCCTTGCTAAACTATCAAAGCATCTCTTTTCTAACTCAAATACTCTGAAAAGTAAGCACTGAAACCTACAATTAAAATATCAAAGTGATCTTTCACAAGGCCCAAAGGAAACATTTCTATATACTGTGTATGATTTTTACTGTAGAAGAACAGGAGTACAGCATGCACACATGCAGTAGGGCACAGTGACTCACTTTACAGTTGAGAAAACTTAGACACAGAAAGGTTATTGACCCTGAACTCACTGGTACCAGTTGTAGGCCCAGGGACCTTTCTACATCACACTAAATGGTAAGCAAACCCAAAAGGACATTGAACACAAACTTACATTACATAGTTTGGACAGTGACTACTTTGTGTTGTATTGATGTCTGGCCAGAAGTTTTGCCCCAACAATTCATTATGCTGCAAAGCCTGTAACATAGGGGGAGCAGGGCAAGATAAACAGTTTAAAAGTTTCCAAAGAAGAAACAATTCTACCTTCAAGCTTAATCTTTATTGTTAAAAACACACCATGTTTCATAGTCATAGTCTTTGCCCCGTCAAAGCAGCTAAGAATCTAAGTTTATTTCCCCAGGCAGTCAAGAGGCCTAGGGTTAGGATATTGCTTAATTGCCCAAGAAGGGAAACCTCTGGGCAGATTACCGCAGAGCTCCTTCCTTCTCCCAGCTTCCCCTCCACCCCCCAATTTTATAATCTCACAAACACTACAATTAAAATGTTATAATGGTATCCAATGGATATTGTTGATTTATCATAATGATGTTTTCTTCTTTGTTTTCACCAAAACCAGCTGAAATTAAGGGAACCAGAAACTGAGTTTTGCTGTATTAAGACACACACAGTTTACTTTAGAGATTAGTTTGCTAAAGCCAATATGGCTGTATTACATGTTTGTTTCTTTTCTAATTTCTCTTTATATATGCATTCTAGTCTCCCATCCTCTCACTTATTTTCTTACTGACCTGAAACACAACAATGATTTCCATCAACTAGTCCATTTCCCCTATCCTCTGAGATTTCTCTGACCCTTCATCTTCCTCAAACAACCGGGTGCCTGGGGGAAACCTCAGATGACTCCTGACCTTGTGCTAACCCAGGCTCACAGGAAATACTCATCCATTGTTCCTGAAAGGAAATTCCTGGATGGAAGGCTTTCCCACTTGTGGCAGGGAACTGACACAGTAAGGCTTTCTTTTGGTGGTGTCCAGCTTAGAAACCAAGTCATAGTGACAGATGAGGACTGCTTACCGTAAAACCATAGTAAGGAACACTGAAGTACTGAAGCCATGATAGCCCAGGCACAATGGTTCCAAAAAACAGTGACAGACCTAAAAAATACTACAAAAAACAAAATCCAAAAATCAGAACTGGACCAATGATTTCATGAAGATTCTGAACGAGACATTCTGTAAGAACCCTAAAATCTGGTAAGCAATTCTGCTAGGATGAACTCTTTCGAAATCTTTCAACTTACTCAAATGCTAATTTTCTTCATGCAGGTACATACTTCTGTGTAGCAAAGGCTATTTTTGGCTTTAAAAGAAGAAAAATATGTGTATAAGCCACATCATTTATTCTTCTTATTTTAGAAATCCCTAAAATTTGCCTTCAGCTTTCTCTGTCACTGCCTGCAGTAGAAGGGGATTGCTTCTAGGACCTCCCACACACATAGCAAAATCTGTAGATACCACTGTAGAGTTTAGAGAATAATGGCAAGAAAAGAAAAACTACATATTCAGTGCAAACCATAATCTTTGTTTTATATATTTTTGATCTGTAGTTGGCTGATTCTATGGATGAAGAACACATGATCATGATGGGCCAACTGTACTCCCATCTGTTTTCCCTAATAAACCTATATGAAACAGTAGCCAAAAAAAGGCTGCCTGTGGGCTAGGAGGAAAGCTGGTTCTTTCTTAAATATAGCTATATTCCATCGTATGATCTCTTGAAAGTGTCAGAGTCCAAGGTGTAAGTCCTCGAAGTAGGTTTTACATGATAGATGAATGTGCAGAAGGGATATGAGGAAAAATTTCCTCTCAGAGAAATACACGTCATACTCACCAGCATGAACACAAAGTAGGTAGTCACGAGAAGTGTTGATATAGACACTGCATTCTCACCTGCTCCGAAAGATAGTGATAGAGAACTGGCCGAAAAACCCAACATCAAGACAATAAATATCGTAATGACAAAAGCCATCACGCTTGGGTTTAATCCTTACAAAGAAAAGAAGTGTCAGTCTTCAAGACTGTGTGTTATGCAAATAAATCTGTAATAATCTGATACGTTAGTGTCAGGGTTGAACAAAGACACTGGCTATCCAATGACCCTGGGTCACCAGTCTCACCGTTTCCTTCCCTGTTGCTATACAGTTATCACTCAGTGTTCTTCTTTATGCTTATTGCAAAAGCACGTTTCCATATAACACCTGTGTCCCGTGTGTGTAATTATGAACTCTCTGAGTTCCTGCGATGGTGAGCTACAGGAAACAGTGCTGCCTTCTCCTCTGACAGGAAACATCAGGACGAGGCGCTCATCTACCCGGACATCTGCACATCACCCAGTGTTTGCTGTAACTACAGTAATGAAGGCACTGGGATTAGGATCATATGATATGACCTCACAGTGGTTTTAATACCTTGTGGGCGGGGGTGGGGTGGAGGAGGCCCACAAACATTATTCCCCTCCCTGGGCAAATGACCTCATAACTCTGTGATTGAGGACCAAGATAAGACAAATTTCATAAACCAGTTCAGAGTTGTAGTGAATTAATGGTCTGGGTTGTGCAGTCTGAAGATTTGCATTAATCAGGAGTCTGGGTGGTCTAGATTCCATGCCTTATTCTTCACAACACACCTCTTCTCTATTAAATAAAAGTTTTAAGCACCATCCGTGGTAGTTTTCCTGTACACTATGGTCAAGATAGATCTGTCTGGAATCTGTGTGAGCACATCAATGAAATATATGGAAACTCTAATTTAGTGCATCAGGGTGAAGCCTGAGTTTACATATGAATCTGTCTACCTCCACCAACAATATTTATATTAAATCAGCAATCCCCAAGTCAACATCTTTCTTTTACAAAATTAGAGGGGGGAAAGAATGTAAGCATGCTTTTTTTAAACATATATATATATATATCCCTGTAGATAATAGAGATATCACCAACTCAGCTATATTTTATCTCTATAAAGATATATGTACATAGGAAAATAAATAGGTAGATAGGTAAATATTCCGTATTCTGGGCAGAGTCTTCAATAGTTTTATAAATTCTTTTCATATTTATTCATGACACATAGCATCTTTCAGTAAAACATAATTTAATAAATAGGTTTAAAGGTTCAGTTGGGAACAAGTCTTGACACAATACCCACATTGAACAGCTTTTTAGGTGTGGGCAATGGGTACATGCTCCCCTAGCTTATGGCTTAGTTTGTAATTTTGAGAACCAAGAGTATGCTTGTAGAGAGAACCTGGATTCCCTCATGTCTAACACTAAAGACACCTTTTTTTTTGTTTTGTTACTCACCAACCATGAAGTATAGCATAGAAGTAATTATAATACTTGGAAGTAACCTCCTAGGTATTAACTCAGATACCAGTTTTCCTAAGAAATATGGTAACACACTGTAGTATGCACCGATATGCTCATGTCTACAAAACAGAAATACACATCAAACATTCAGATTAGTTTCAGAAGGCACAGACCAGATGAGATGATTTCTACTCAGATTTCTGCTGCCCTACCCCTCGGGTTTAACAGAACAGGTTCCCATACCATCCAGTCTGACCCCACACCTTCACCATCTAAGGCACCAGCCTTCCTGGGTACCATCCCCATGAAGTTGTTGCTATGACACTCTGGCCACACAAACCTCCTTTGGCCTCTGAGCTCCCTCAAGGAAAACAGAGTCTGTCTCCTCACTCTCCTCATAGACTCACACTGGCTTTCCTCTGACACTGACTCTCTGCACAATAGCATTGGGGACTGAACTCAGGATAATGGCAGTTTTTCTCCTCCCCACTTCCTGTTATGAAGAAAGTGACTCGCTTTTCTCCCAGGTCCCCAAGGAAGCTTAATGTCACTACACTGTTTACTTCTGCTACTCTCATGTCAAAAAAGGAAAAAGACTTCTTCAATGGCCTCGCCTCCAATGGCCAGCCCACTTCCTGATACTTTTCTACTGTCATTCTAAACTTTTTCATTCTTCCCCTCTCTGAAGATTCCTGTCCTTGGCAAGTAAATATGGACAAAGCTCTTCCATGTTTGCAAAACACAAGAGACAAGTCTTGCTGTGATGTAAAGCTGCCCTCTGGCTCTGCCCTCTTCTTCACCCACTGTGGGTGAAACTTGCTCAGATTCTTTGTCAACTTTGCCTCCCACCTTCTACTTGCTGTTGAGTCCACCACTTCCTCTCTCCTGAGCCCCTCAATCTTTTCTAGCTTGGGTTAGTAAGACCTGTTTTTTTCCTAAAACAAAAGATGCTTTCCCTCCCCTGAGGGAGCACTGAGTTTGCTGAATGCACCCCAACCTTGAAAGTCTCCTTTCCCTCAGTAGCAGGTGCCACAGGTTCTTCATTTTCTATCTGAATCATGACTGCTTTTACTCAGTTTATAGTGGTAATCTCTACACGTACTTATAAAGCCCATGTTGTCAGTGATAAGTGCATATAATTTATATTTGTCAACTAAAAGTAACGAAATGCAACACAAGAAAATAGTGGCAATCCATAGGATTGCATCCTAGGCCCAGTTCTGGATGTGACCAGGGTGGTCAACAGCAAGCAATGGCCCTTCTAGAACAGGGACTACTTACATAAAGAGCTTCTGCTCGAGCACAAAGAGCTCGCCAGAAGATACGCTGGTGATACACTGGAAGACTGTCAGCAGGAAGAGCAGTGAAGCTCTGCAGGACAGAATGGGAGCAGAGCACACAGTGAATTCAGTGCTATCAAGTGGATTTCTATCCACAGAACTCTGAATGCTTTAACAATGGCAGCAATGGTGAATCAAAAATAAATACTGAAATAAGTTAAACAAAAAATTTAAAACTGAGAAAAGGTTAATGCCCAATTTCACCAAAACCAACTGAGGAAACAGCTAAAGCTCTTCATTATTTCTTTGGGTTTTTCTTCCAAGAACACTAAGGAGTTGCTTTCCACTTCATCTTTAAAGTTTCAGTTCATAACAGGTTTCTCAAAATTTTTTTAGTTGTTTCCTACAACACAGTGTAAAAGTCCTAACCTGCAGATTATTTTCTTTCAGAATAATCAGCTTTCTTGCAGACATCAAACATAAGCTTTCTCAATTTTGCTCAATAGTAAAAATGGAGATAACGCCATCCACTCCTCTGGCTTATGGGAAGTAGCTTGAGGCAGTGGGCGTCAATCATGGAGTCCAGGGGCCAGCAGAGTGGTTCTCAATACACAAATTACAATGAGAACCTTGAGGCCTCTTATGTTTCTCTGAGCGCCTGTGTTCAGAACATGACACAGACGTTAAAAAGCCTCATGGTGAAACATGACTGAAATCCCTTAAGGATCACACACTGACATAGTGTTGTCCATATAACAGTTAGGAAAAACTGAGTCTACGTGCTTACTCCACAGTCTCAGGCCAAAAAAACCAAGACACACCAAGGAAACTGGCTAGCAAACAACAAAAGAAAACAATTAGCTATATCAAAATTTAAAACATTTATTCATCAAAGGCACTGTCAAAGTGAAAAGGCAGCCCAGAGAGCAGGAGAAAATATATGTAAGTCATGTACCTAATAAAGAATGTTACAGAAATATAGAGAATTCTAACTCTACAATGCATAAATTTAATTCTTATTTATTTTATTATTTTTACATTTACTCAGATGTATATACAAAGTTTGGACCACCCCCACCCCACACCCCCACTTCTGTGCAAAACCTGTTCCACCCTCTTGTTCTCCAATTTTGTTAAAAAGGAAACATAAGAAGTAATATGAAAGCCATAGTGTTTTTGCTACTTTGAGGTAAAGACAGCTATACAGAAAGATTCCTAGCATTGCTTCCATGCACATGTGTATTACAACCCACATTGGTTCATCTCTACCAGACCTCTTCACTACTTCCTAATCCCCTTCTCATTGTGGCCTCTGCCAGTTTAAGATTACTATATCATAATTCCTCTACAGCAAGCACATCAACCATATTCAAGTTTTTGGTTTCCTTCCCTTTCCCTGTCCCTCCTGTGCACAGTCTCCCCTTAGTGTATGACCCATGTCCATAATATTACTGCATTTGGTTTAGGTCTATACTCCACATATGAGGGAGCACGTGCGATTTTTTGCCTTCTGAGGCTGGCTAACTTCACTTAAGATGATGTTCTCCAGTTCTGTCCATTTACTTGCAAATGACAAAATTTCATTCTTCTTTGTGACTAAATAAAATTCCATTGTATATAAATACCACATTTTCTTAATCCATTTGTCAGTAGTAGGGCATCTTCACTGTTTCCATAGCTTGGCTATTGTAAATAGTGCTGCAATAAACATGGGTGTGCAGGTGCCTCTGGAGCAACCTGAGTCGCATTCCTTTGGGTATATTCCCAGGAGTGGGATTGCTGGATCATATGGCAGATCTATGTTTAGTTTTTTAAGAAGCCTCTATATTGTTTTCCAGAGTGGTTACACTAGCTTGCATTCCTACCAGCAGTGTATGAGTGTTCCTTTTTCCCCACATCCTCACCAACACCTGTTGTTGGTGGTGTTTTTAATGATGGCTATTCTATCAGGGGTGAGGTGGAATCTTAGTGTGCTTTTGATTTGCATTTCGTTTATGGCCAGGGATGGTGAGCATTTTTTCATGTGTTTTTTGGCCGTCTGGACTTCTTCCTTTGAAAAAGTTCTGTTTAAGACATAAAGACCAGTGGAACAGAAGAGAGGACCCAGATATGAAGCCACACAACTATAACCAACTTGTCTTTGACAAAGGCTCTAAAAATATACGATGGAGAAAAAGCAGTCTCTTCAACAAAAACTGCTGGGAAAACTCGCTAGCAGTCTGCAAAAAACTAAAACTAGATCCATGTATATCACCCTATACCAATATTAACTCAAAATGGATCAAGGATCTTAATATCAGACCACAAACTCTGAAGTTGATACAGGAAAGAGTAGGAAATACTCTGGAATTAGTAGGTATAGGTAAGAATTTTCTCAATGGAACCCCAGCAGCACAGCAACTAAGAGACAGCATAGATAAATGGGACTCCATAAAACTAAAAAGCTTCTGCTCATCAAAAAATGGTCTCTAAACTGAAGAGAACACCCACAGAGTGGGAGAAAATATTTGCCAGCTACACATCAGACAAAGGACTGATAACCTTAATATACAGGGAACTTAAAAAACTAAATTCTCCTAAAACTAATGAATCAATAAAGAAATGGGCAAGTGAACTAAACAGAATTTTCTCAAAAGAAGAAATTCAAAATTAGCTTTTCTATTCAACTCTTGATGCACTAACTCACCCTACCCCCACAAAAACAGAGACAAGCATTCTGTTCTTGTCATAAATTCAAATTCTTAATAGATGTTTAGAGTTTTGAACAAAGTAACATTATTTTCTCAAAATTGACATATGAATTTACTCACCTATTTTGGACTTCGGTACACTCATTTTTTAGCAGATTGAAAGTGCCACCAACAATCAATCCCAGTATGACTGTCATAAGTGTCTTTTTTAAAAAAGAAAAATGAAAATAAAAAATGAAAGTGTTGCTATTAGAGTTTTAAAAAATGTACATCATTTATTATTATAAGATACATGGCTACATAGTCAGATCTCGCAACTGAAATAAACATTTTAAATGGCTTGACCAGAGTCCTTGGAGAATACAAAACAGTACATGCTATTAGAATGATTTCTAGATTAACTGTAAGTCAAGGTGTCTGTTGCTTGGGGAGCTGACAGGACAACAGAGCAGACACTGGAAAAGCTAAGGTTCCCCGCTCCAAGTGCTCTACCAGTCACTGCCAGTCCACGGCCCAGGTCAGGTGCTGGCACCCAAGTCCACTCAGGGTAGCAGAGCACTGCAGGCACCTGAGGAAGTCATTTGGGGAAAGATCCAAAGTCCAAGTGGCTAAGTTTTCAGCTGGACTGAACTGACAACTATTTGGCAGGGAACATGTACAGTTTTGTAAGTTCAAGTGAAATCAGGATGCCCTTAATCTAAACATTAGAAATATATAGTTCAAGGCTGAGGATGCAGCTCAGTGGTATGGAGATTGCACAGCACATGCCAGATTCTAGGATAGATCCCCAAAATGAATAAGTAATAAAAATTCAAATCAATCAGGACACAATTTCTAGCAATGTAATTTCTTATGACAAGGAAGTAGGGGGAACTGGACCCCCACCTAGCCAACCTCTGGGGAGGCTGCATGGGGAAAGTGCATTGTCATCACTATCACCAAAGAATTCAGCCAGCTTCTTCTGGGACATGCAGGTGCCTCCATTACCCATGTCCTTCGTCATTGCTTCTCCATCCACCTCAGCTACAGTCAACGTGGCACACCTGGGTGCCGATCCTCACCATCCTCACCTATCTGCACCTACCCAATCTGTGTGGATGACTCCCAAGGACACTGGACCAGTATCACTTTTGGTTTTAGAAAATGTGTCTAAAGCATGTTTCTATTGACAAGGGGTTGAGGATTACATCATGATGTCACTTATTTGAGAGATTCACTTATTATTCTTAGGGTAATTAGAAAGATGTGGGAGATGATAATCTAAAGGAAATAAAATATCCTACTACATACCTTAGAAAATTAAAATTAAAAATCTCAGAACCACACCAATTTCAAGACACGAAGTAATTTGTAAAGGACATTTTTGGCAAGTATGAAGCAAAGTAGAAAAACAGAATCATGATCAGAAAATACTTGTTTCTGAACACCATACTCTAAACTGAATATTATATAAATTTTTCACTTAGGAGATGGCCTTAAAATCTCTGTTAATAAGACAGACAGTTAAGAATAAAATTCACCCAACACATTGTTATTGAATATACTCTACTTTATTCCAGTAGATCAAGCTTCCAAAATAAATACCGATGGCTCCACCAACATGCAGTGTGCACGGGTATACAAGAGGCTACACTTTCACACAGTGTAACTTTAAAGACTATTCAGTCTTCCACTACACACTCCAAATTCTTTATGGCTTTTACATTCAAACATGGTATCATGTACTAATACTCTCAGTATTATTATTAGGATGTTAGCTACAGGTTTTAAAGTTCTACAACTTTGAAATTGTTTCATTTTTTTTTAAATGAAGGAAAAGAAAACCACCAGTCAAGCTAAGCAAATTGACACTATCTGCCAGTTTTGTGCATCTGCCCCCAGGCATCTACTTTGAACAGAAAGTTAAAAGAAAAATTTCCCAAATATGTTCCTGCTACTTTGTTCCACTGTGTTCTGAGGGATGTTTGTAGCTTGCACTAAAAAAATAAATCCATGGTCAAATGTTTCACATGCTAATGGAAATGATGACAACTCCACAAATTAATGATAAATAATTCTTGAAATGTGAAATTTATATGAAACTGAAAGTTCAGTGTCCACGACTATAGCTATATTGGGACACAGCTATGCTAATTTGTTTTTGTATTACTTATAGTTGCTTTCACAACAAAATGGTAGGGTTGATGATGGATCAAAGACCATATACTATTTGAAAAGTATAAAATATTTACTATCTGGCCCTTTACCAAAAGGAGTTTGTCTACCCTAATCTAACATTTTAGCATTTATAAGAGTTGTTCCACTAAACTAAGAGGAATATGAGCTTCTACCCTTATTCTAGAGACTGCTTCTGGTGGAATTCCTTTTGTGGGATTGAATACACTGATGAAGCAGGTAGGCTGAACATGAAACCTGGAGGCTCTGGGTCTGGTGCTTACATCTTAAAGAAGCATACCACCAAAACAGGAATGATTCTGGTGTTTGGTAAAACACTGTTCTAATTGTGACCTGTCCAGAAGTAATACTCAAGTTTCTTAGAACATGACACTTGTAAATTACTCTTAAAGGCAACTAAGAAAAACCCAAGCCAGGTGCCAATGGCTCATGTCTACAATCCTAGCTACTTGGGAGGCCAAGAACAAGAGGATTGAGGTTGAAGGCCAACCCTGGCAAATAGTTGATGAGAAGCTATTCTCCAAAATAACCAGAGTAAAATGGAATGGAGGTGTGGCTCAAGCCATAAAGGGTCTACTTTGCAAGGATGAAGCCCCGAGTTCAAATCTCAGTCTCACAAAAACCTTCAATCCATAAATCACACTGAAGAAGCAACTCTCAATCCCTAGCACTGCATAAAAGACAAAGAAGGAAAAGGAGACGAAAGAGAAGGAAAGGATAAAGAAGAAGAAAAAGTAGGAGGAAGAGATAGAAGAGAATCTCCCTAATCCTTCTCCACCAATAAATAAATTTTATTTCTTTATTCAGTTATCATCTCTTTGCCTTTATGAGAAAGTAAGTTTCATGAGAGTAGAGATATTTGTTATTACACATTTTGTTCACTACTGTATTGGAGTCCCCAAAGGCAACACATGATCTTATGTTGAACTTGTGGAACGAGCCTGTGAATGAAAATGGAAAACCCCAAATGTGACTGAAATGCTTACAACCTTTGAAAAAAAAAATTCTACTCAGATTATCCATTACAGCTTCTCTAAATCAACCCAAATTTTGAATCCAGTTGTCCAGAAAACAAAAGGCACAATAGAAACTTTCCACAGTAAAAACCTAATTGTATTTTTCTTTTTCAATTGACTTTTTCTATGTCACAAATGTAGTGAAATGACAAGTAAATGGAAGGTTGGAAGAAGATAAAAGTGATCTGAGCCTCACCACATACAGCCAAATTGCTACCACATCAGTATTTAGCAGTTGAGTTAAACAATTGGTTAGTTACCTGAAGTAAAGTAACCCGAGGAAAAGCCTTCAAATTTTTCAAGGAACGCCAGATAATCCATCTGAGCTGATGACAGAAGGAGGTGACACAGGTGATCTCCTTGAAGGCCAAGCTCTTCTCCTCCTGAACCCGTGAGAGTTTGTCTAATTCAGTGTTGGTTTCTCGGTAGAAGGTGGAGTTGGCATAAGACTCAGCTAATTGTTCTATGCCTGGCTTTTGTGTCTTGGCAAGTTCTTCAGTCGCATTGGCTTTAGAATAAAAATGGATAAAGAAGGGAACACTACTAACAGTTGACAGCTGATTTAACCCATTTTTCTGCAACTCCTTTCTTGAATGACACCACATTCTAAATCATGCCCACAAAACAATTACTGCTGTTCTCATTGTTTTACATGAAATAAAACACAGCTAGTTGACTGAACACTGCCATATCTTTGGTTACAGTAAACTCACAGCACTTTTCTTAACATTTGGACCCTAACTCTTAAAATAGACTTCTAACATACACAGTTATAATTCTTAATACAAAAATCTTGTGTTTGCAAAAAAAGTCTTTGAGAAAATTTAGCACCCTTTCATGATAAAAGCACTGAAGAAATTAAGAATAGAAGGAATGTTCCTTAATATAATAAAGGTTATACAACAAACATATAGCTCACACTATACTAAATGGAAAACTGAAACCATTTCCACCAAAGTCAGGAAGGAGACACAGATGCTGGCTTTCCTCATTTCTATTCAATATAGTTTTGGAATTACTAGCCGGAGCAATAAGACAAGAGCAAGAAATAAAAGGGATTCAAAAGAGAAGGAAGAAGTCAAATTATCCCTACTTGCAGATAATATGATCTTATACCTAAAAGATCCTAAAAACTCCACCAAAACCTCTTAGAAATCATGAACTGTCTTGGCATAGTAGTAGGATATAATATTAATATACAGAAATCAGCATCCTTTCTATATACCAACAATGAACAGACTGAGAATGAAATCAGGGAAACAATCTCATTTACAATAGCCTCAAAAAATATGTTGGGATAAGTTTGATGAAGGAAACCAAAGACCTTTTCAATGAAAACTACAAATCACTGAAGAGAGAAATCAAAGAAAACTTAGAAGATGGGAAGATAACCCAAACTCAACATTGTGAAAATGGCTATACTACCAAAAGTCATCTACATATTCATTGTAATTTACATCAAAATTCCAATGACATTCTTCATAGAGATAAAAAAAATAAATCTTAAAATTCGTATGAAAAAGAAGACCTCAATAGCCAAAGCAATTTGGAGCAAAAAGTCCAATGCTGAAGGTATGACAATTCCCAAATTCAAACTATACTACATAGCCATAACAATAAAAACAGCATGGTATTGGCACAAAAACCAAAATGAAGAACAATATATTAGAATAGAGGACCCAGACATAAACTCATGCAATTACAGGCAACTGATTATCCACAAAGTAGCCCAAAGGCACGCTATGGAGAAAAGATAGCCTCTTCAACAAATGCTGATGGGAAAACAGAATACCCACATGTAGAAGACTGAAACTAGATCCCTGTCTCTCACCCTGTACCAAAATCAACTCAACAGTCTGAAACTTTGAAACAACTACAGGAAGCAGTATAAAACACACTGGAATAGATGGGCATAGGGAATGATTTCCTAAATAGAATTCCAACTGTTCGGCATCTAAGAGAAAGAATGAACAAATGGGACTGCATCAAACTAAAAAGCTTCTTCACAGCAAAAGAAACAGTCACTAGACTTAAGATACTGCCCACAGAATGGGAGAAAATCTTTGGCAGCTATTCATCCAATAAGGGACTAATATCCAGAATCTATAGGGAACTCAAAAACAAAGAATCAACAAGTCAGTGAAGAAATGGGCATATGAGTTAAATAGGGAATTTTTAAAGGAAGAGGTGCAAATGGCCAATAAATACAGGAAGAAGTGTTCAACTTTAAAGGGATGCAAATCAAAACTACATGAAGATTTCATCTCACCCCAGTTAGGATGGTCATCTTCAAGAGCAAAAAAATAACAAATGTTGGTGAGGATGTAGTGAAGCAGGAATCCTTTTATACTGTTGGTGGGAATGCAAATTAGTACAACCATTATGGAAAACAGTGTGGAAATTCCTAAAAAAAGATAAAAATAGAACTGGCATATAATCCAGTGATACCACTCCTGGGCATATATCCAAAGGAACGTAAGTCAGGATGCAATAGAGACACCTGTACACTGATGTTAATCGTAGCACAGTTCACAATAGGCAAGCTATTAAAACAACCCAGATGCCCTACAACTGATGAATAGGTCAAGAATAGATAGATAGGTAGATATGTATATAGAGAGATAGATAGATAGTAGATATCTATATATCTCTATGTATTTATCTATTTACCTCTATATATACAACTGTATATATAGACATATATCTATCTCTCCTCTCTCTTCTATATATATTTATATATCTGCATCTATGTATTTGTCTATCTCTCTATATATATATGTGTATCTGTATATGTATATACCTGAATCTATGTATTTGTCTATCTGTCTCTCTTTCTATACACACACACACACACACACACACACACACACACACAATGGAGCTTTACTCAGCCATCAGAAAGAATGGTACCATGTAGTTTGAAGATACATGGAGGACATCATGTTAAATGAAGTAAGTCAGGCTGAAAAAGATAGGGGTTGCATGTTTTCTCTCATATGTGGAAGATAGATCCAAAAGTTAAATATATACATAAAACCAAACATGATCATATACAAATTCAGATGTAGAACATGTTTGTAATAATGGATCTACACTATGCAATTCAAGGAAGGAGGGAAAGGAAAAGAGAATGATAAAGCATCATCAATATCATAATACATAACATCCATAGAGGTAGAATATATAAGGATATATATTGAAAGCTGTTGAAAAATGGGGGGAGGGGTGGAAGGGAATGGGTAAGGGAGAACAATGGTAGGGGTTGAATTGACCAAAGTATAGTATACTCCTAACAGGGATGCATTGAGAAACCCCTTGAACATCAACTTAGAAATTAATAATGAAAGACAGGAGTGTAAAATAGGTATTGTTTCTGGCAAGTATTTGTGGGATGGGGGAGGGTGAATGAAAGAGATTAAGGAGAGGGAATATTGTTGGTAGATTTCATATACACGTACAAAACAGAACAATGAATCCTCTTGCAATTGCTTTAAGTGGGGTGGGAGGGGGATTGGGGAAGAGATGGTGGAGGTGATCTAACCAATGTATAATGTAAGCCTATTCTGAAGTGTCACAATGAATCCCCCTTAAAAGAAATATATCCTAATAATAAAAAAATTATTAAAAATTCTTGTGGTAGCTGTCTACTATGTGAAAATGCACAGTGTCATTTTTATTTTAAAAATATTATAAACAAACAATTTGTGGTACATTGTTATAATAGCAGCACTTGGATGTCAGAGGCAGAAGGATCATGAGGTTAAAGCCAGCCTGCTACATAGCCAGACCCTGTCTGATATCAAAAGAAAAGCTGGCACTAGTGGCTCTCATCTATAATCCTAGCTACTTCAGAAGCTGAGATCAAGAGGATCTCAGTTCAAGGGTAGCCCTGGCAAAATAGTTCACAAGACTCCATCTCCAAAATAGCCAACACAAAATCGACTGAAGTCTGGGTCAAATGGTAGAGCATCTGCTTTGCAAGTGCAAAGCCCTGAGTTTAAACCCCAGGCCCACCAAAGAGAGAAAGAGTGAATATTGATTTTTTAATTGAAACTCCCTTTAAAACTAACAATACCATATATTTATAGGTTTTATTTATAAATTAAATAAAAAACACCAAGAGCACTCAAGGACAATAGTCTATTTGTCAACCAAATCAGAACGCTGCATTAATGTGAATTCATAAAGCCATGTCTCAATGACAGACCACACTGTTAAGCTTCAGAAATATCAACTAGCCAAAAATCTGTGAGCTAAGAGATTCACATACCTTCAAAGTCTTCTTCCTCTCTGTTTGATGCCACACCAGAGAAGTCTCCATTAATCACATCCAGGAAGAAGTCTGCAGGGTTGTTGTGGGTGCCACACTGATAACCTACTGAAGAAAGCAACCCAAAGTCGCAGACCTGATGGTCTGGGAAAATAAAGAGGACTCACTTTTCAGAGGGTGAGAAAGGTGAGGCTACAGAAGACAGACTCTAACAAGGTCTCCTCTTTTTCTTGTTCTCTCTCCTCTTACTACTATCTTTCTTTTTATATACTGATCCACACAATATTTCAACAACTGTCTCCCAGCAAGAAAGGAAAATACACAACACCAATGTTAGATTCTTCAGAACATCATACACATGTCCTTACACATCATACATAATCATGAAACCCAAAACAGCTACTGAAGCTCTGGTGCTTCTCAGTGCTTCTTCATAAACCCAAAGCTAGGTCTAAGAAAAAACGCATTCACTGTGCAGGTTCCTTGTGCTCTGCAACTCCACCTAAGGGATGCTGCAACAGCAGTGCACATGCCAACAGTGATTGCTTCTCCACTGTTTGGAAAAGGAGGGAAGTAGGAGAGGGGGAATAGGACTGTAGTAGAGGGGGTGATCTTGCTCAAGGTATACTATATGCATGTGTGGAATTATCACAATGAAATCCCATTGTATTGTTAATGTATGAAAATTTAAAACAAATTTTAAAAATGATTGCTTCTCCACGTAATTCAAAGGTTTCAGTTACTACCTGTCATGCTGCCATAATTACAAATGAACAACACACCCCCAGAGCAGCCACCAGGGCACATCTGAACTCCGACCTCAGCTTCTTATAGCACAATCATTTGAACTTGTCCTGACCTCTGATTCTTCAATTCATCCCACCTGGACTTCCTAGATTCATTATGCTTGAATGTTTTTAAATGACAGCAATTAAACAAAAAGCAAATTAAGGATGAGAGTGACGATTCCAAACTGTATTTGGGATCATGAGGAAACATCTTTAATTATATCCAAATATCTCTAAAATGACCCAGACTTCATGAGACATTTAAAAAATCACATAATACAATCTAAAATAGAAAGAACCTCCTCCAGAAATGCTGATGTATCAAAGTCAGATTCAGGCCTACCCACTGCATTGACTAACAGGTCACTGGACCTATTCACAGACTAAATGTGCAATCTAATGTCACTAGAATATTCAGTGGCCTCTCCATGACTCATCATTAAGGCAGAGCAAGATTACAAGCCAGGGAAAAATGGAAAACCCTGCTCTCCAATATTGTCAAGAAGACAGTGAGCTTGGGCCTTCTCCAAACTGTTCAACTGACAGAACACCTGACTGTGAGTCCAGTTCATTGCTAAGCTTTCAGGGAATGTCACAATACCTGGAAATAGAGGATTCATAGGCCAAGCGGACACACTCAGACACATCCACGCACACTCAAATAGGGCAGGAAGTAGGAGACCTAAACAATAGCGAGTGCTCCAAAGGGAACAAAAATTCTCATATCAAACTGATCAAAGGTGTTTTAGAGTGCTGGAAGCCAAGGTACATCTATGTGAACTTCAAACATCACAACCACCGACCCCTCTGCTCTATTCCAGGAATCTATGAATAAAGCACCAACAACAGGAAAGTCAACCATACCTGCTGATTCAAAGTATCCCAAGGCCTCCTGTGCAGGCCCATGGAACATTAGTTTTCCTGAGGCCACTAAAGTGAGGCTGTCAAACAACCTGAAGATGGAATACTGAGGCTGGTGAATGGAGAAGATGATTGTACATCCACGCTTAGCTTTCCTAAGTTAAAACAGAGAAAACAAAAAGTCATTAAAACATCCAAACTTTGAATTTCTTGGTAGAATATTTTTTTGCTGCCATTAGATCATTTGCTCCCTGTTAAAATTGATTTTGACATAAATGTCTCATCTGATCTCATATTTTCTACTTAATAATTGGGGAGCCTAAATTCAATGCTTTTATTAAAAACACTAAGGTTTCTTTAAAGATGGTGCATTAATAGTTTAGAATACACTACAATGTTTTTCACAAGCAGATTCCTAGTCCATCTTCCCATGCATTGAATTAGAACCTTGGTGGAGGAATGCAGGGCATCTGTGCTGTTAACAGCACGCAAGGTATTCTGTAAGTGCCCTCAAGTTTAAGAATGATGGACTAGGAAGGGGGAGGGCAAGACGGCACATTGTTGACATCCCTATTGCTCAGCAGCAACTAACTACCTTGATAAAGGAAGATCAGAGAACTCTAAAAGGCACCCACAGGGTCCCATAACCAGAGATAAGCAAAGCCCTCTCCGACTCTGCAAATAGAGAAGCAACCAACCACAGGAAGGATGGGAAGAATGACTCTCAGCTTAACACTCCCAATCTCCTACCCTACAGTCACTGCATTGCTCCAGGCTCCACTACTTAGTGATGGGAACTGTCTCTTATGCAGCCTGAGCCACAGCTGGTTTCACTCCTTGCAAACAAAACCCACCATTCCTTTTCTCCCACCTTCCTTCCTTTACCTGCCCCTAGACCTTGCTTCAGCAGTTGGTCTTGTCCTCTGCTGATCAAGGCTCACTGTTCCTTATCTCCTGCCACCTCCCTTTGCTTGAGACCTTGCTCCTGCAGCTGGTCTCTTCCTTTGCAAATCAAAGACCATCCTTTTTCTTGCTTTCTCCAAAATGCTACTTAAGACCAGACCCGGCAGTGGCTGTGCCATTTTTCTTTTCCTTTTCTCGGCCAGCCACCCCGCTTATTAAACTTTTGGACACAAGATAACTCTTGTGAGCCTCCCTTGTGTGTGATGTGTGGTGTTTTCCTAACATTTGGTGCATTGGCCAGGAACAGGTGAGCTTCCAGCATTGATCTTGCTCTCCCAGTCAGTGACTCCATGCCCTCCCGATACATACTGCACTCCCAAGCCTACTTTGGCCACAAGGCAGACATCCCCTATATAGGGGGGCCAAGCTGAGGGTTTATATCAGCCTGACAATGCTACATAGGTGGGAGCTGCCTTCCTTAAGCCTGGATGAACATAATGGGATCTGAGCTGCTTTGCCAGGACCCCTGTTCATAGACTAGTGCCGTCATCACCACTCTTGCTCACAGGTCACTCCTCAAGGTCAGTGCACTTCCTGTAATTCGCCCACCACCAGCTGATTTACTCAGTCCTCCTTTGGTGAGTTCCCTCATGCTGCCGTGCTGTGAGTCATGGTTGTCTCTCTCTCTCAGTTGGTGGAAGTCCTAGTACTAGGTCCCAACTCACTCAGCACAGGAACCGGGTTCCTGAGGCGTGGGTGATCTCTCAGTGAAGACGTTCCCTTGGGGTCCCTCCACTTCTCTATTTCATCCTGGAAAGGAATATCTCGGGGACGCCTGCCATATTTTTCCTCAGACTGGGTCTCACCATGAGCACTGGACCTTCCAAAATTCCCTCAGACACCCTTCTGGGCTGTCTACTGGCCAACCTTGAGCCCCTATGTCTCTCACCTGATCTAAAGGCAAAAAACCTCATTTTTCTTTCCAATCAGGCTTGGCCACAATACCAATTGGAAAATGACTCTAAATGGCCACTAAATGGCACACTCGACCCTAACATTCTCAGGGACCTCTATACCTTCTGTGAACGCACTGAAAAGTAAAAGGAAAGTCCCTATGTCCAAACTTCTCTTATCTCCACTCTAAGCCTTCTCTCTGCACCTCTTGCTCTGCTGTCCAAGTCCTTCTGGCCATAAACACCCCAATTAACTTCCCTGACTCTGAAACCTTCCCTTTCTTCGACCCTGCCAACAAACCAAATCCTCTCCCTAACCTCCTCCTTCCCCATGTAAACAGACTTCTTATACTGCTCATGCTGCTTGTCTCTTCCTGTCTTCCTGAAAAACTTTCCCATCATGGAGTTAAACAAGCCACTCCTTGCCAACTCTGGCCTCACAGCGATTCCGGCTCTGGGGAGCTCATGCCCTTCCCTGTAGGCTGAGACCAATCCCCAAGTTTATTCAGTACGCCTCATGCTACACTGGCAGAGTCTTGTTTAATTATGGCATCTGATGACTGCTTCTCTTCCCTCCTCCTGTCTAATGTCCCTTTTTCCTGAGACAGCAACCTGAGAATGGAGGTTTTGTGCTGCTGAAAATGTTCCAGTACCAGTCAATGGTAGCGACCTAGAGACACAGGTGATGGCTAATCCCTCAGGCGTGTGTCATGCCTCCAGGCTCTGCCTTCCCCTCCCTTACCTAAGATGTCAGGACACCTTTTCTGCTTCCTCCATGGTCTCACTGCGTGTCCTTTGTCTCTGTCTGCCTTCCCCTCCCTGGTAGATGTTGGAAGCTTTGTACTGAGGCCTGGCCTCAATATGCGTTGGGTGACCAAGAGAAGTGGCCTTCACAGGGTTCCTTAAATTATAATACCATACTCCAATTAGACCTTTTCTATAAAAGGAAAAAAAGTAAACTGAGGTCCCCTATACAAATTTTCTTTCATTTCAGATTGGCTCCACAATTACTATTTAGATACTCAAAACGCTAACCATTCTTTGTAAGGCACAGGATAAACATGGAATGGAGGACCAGAAAAGCCCCTCATCAATGACAAGGCCCACCTCTATTGCTCCACCCTCTGCCCTACCTTCTAAGCCACCCCAATATCCAAAACATCCTAATGGGTGCTTCACCCCTTCAACAGGTAATGGTAGGAAGAGGTCCAAACCTTTCAATTAACATAAAAGGATATTATGCTTCTACTAAACCAGACTCTTGTCTCATTAAAAATAAAATGGGTTCTAGCCCAGGCAAGTCAGGTTAAAAATAATTACCATTTACAGTAAGTCCCAATACTAATGATGCCTAAAAATGAAAAAATAAATATACCTACCTATAGGGGCACAGACAGTCCCCTTAACTGATCCACACTAAAGGGACTTGATATAACTCAAGCAGTAGAGTGCCACTTTGCAAGCATAAAGCTCTGAGTTCAAATCCAACATAGCCAAAGACAAAAGATATTTGGGGCTGAGGAAGTAGCTTAATGAGAAAATGTCTGCCCAGCATATACAAAGTCCTGGGTTCAATTCCCCAACATTACTAGATCAAATAATAATAATAATAATAAAAAGATAGCTGTCATTAATGCCACTTCAGCCATCTCATAATAAAAAAAGTAGTTTAACCTAGACCAGTTTCCTCATTTGAAGAACAGTTCAAAGACCTGCCCTCCAGAGTATCAAGTGTCAATGTAAAATAACAATTTTGCTTTACAGAATGCCCTAAAAGAAAATCCCCTTACCTTTGTACAACATCTTAAGGAGGCTATCAGAAAATATACCACAGTGGACCCAGAGTCACAGGTGAGAGAGGTTCTCCTCAAAGATAAATTTCTAACAGTCAGCCCCTAATATTTGTAAAAAACTCAGTCTATGGCTGAAGGAAAAAAGTCATTGGATCAACTAATACAACTAGCCATATCTGTATGTTAAACCTGAGACGTTACTAACAAAGAGAAAGATAAGAGATATGACCTCATTTCTGCCCTCACCTGACTGGGGCCTACATCTCAAGTTTGCTACCATGGTGGACAGGAGGAGCACTTCTTCAGAGAATGCTTAAGGAGGACAGCCCAGGAGACAGCCCCACCCCCAACCAGGACCCTGTCCTCTCTGCAAAGGTAACCACTGGAGGTCTAAATTCCCCCCCCAGATGGGAGGAGAGGTGCCACCTCCCATGGATTGATGGGTCCCAGCCTCCTGTCCACGCTCCAGTTCTTGGAGCCTTAGGGTAGTCATCATGGTAAAAAAGTGAAAGATCATTTTCCTCCTACAAAGTGGAGCCCATTTCTCTATCTTATCTTTCTCTCCCAGTCCCCAGTCCAATAACAAAGTTATCATTCAGGACAAATCTAGCCAGCCCCTAGAGATCTAGTTTACCCGGCCTCTGGCCTGCTCTTGGGGAGACCTCCTCTCTGTCACTCTTTCCTCATAGTACCTAAAACTCCAATGTCCCTGCTGGGATGGGATTTACTATCTCAACTAAAACTCAAATTCTCCTCCCCCAGGCAGCTATCTCTGCTGCCCCCTCCTTCAGAAACAAATAGATCCCACAGTGTAAACTGATGAGATGAGTGTAGGGCAAGCCTTGATGACCCTCCCTACTCAAATAAAACTCAAAAAACACAGTTTCCACACCCAAAACAATATCCCCTCAAGCCTGAGGGACGATGAGGCCTTACGCCCATCATAAATTCCTTAAAAACAAGTAATTAGTTACTTCACCTCCTATAATAAATTTAAAATTCTTATAAAAGTTAATTTTAAAATACAAGGTACAAAATAAACAACTAAAAGAGATATAAATAGGTAATAAATGTATTTTTTAAGAAGTTAAAAAAATTGTTTTTAGATAAAAAAGGATTTTATAAAGAAGGGTTTATCCTAAATATTGTTTCAAATAGGAGGAATAAAGGCAAGCCATCAAAGGGTTAAGTATGTTATATAAAATCTAAATAAGTTTCAAAAATGTATAATAATAAGCTTCAATATGTAATAAAATTAAAGTTAAATATAATCTAAGAGTTGCCTACAAGATTTTTAGGGTCAGGTCAAACAAAATCAAATTCTCTATGTCTATAAAATAACAAAGTTATCTTAATACTGTTCTGCTCTGAGTAACATCTACAAAAAACCATTACAGAAAAAGATTTTACAAAGAAATTGTTTATATTTTCTGTTGATCTTGTCAAACTAAGTACTACTAAATCAGAGTTCATTTATGTATTTGCTCATGCAAAGATCTCTTAAATGACCACCTTATAACTGTGTTCAGTATCTAGACTTTATCTAAATATGGTACAAACATTTATAGAGTTAAAAGGGTCAATTTATGTAAAATGATGAGCTAATTCTCTCTTTTATCCAAAAGTGCTACATTTAACCTGCATTCTGACAGCCAGCCTCTATTTGCCTTTAAAGGTCCCACAAACACTTCATAACAACTAACCTGATCAGTCTTGCCACAAGAATTTAAAGACAGCCCTCATCTTTCTGGACAGGCCCTAACCACAGACTTATTGGATTGGAACTACCCAGAGGCCACCTTCTTCAACGCAGAGCCACAAAGCCCCTTATCTGCAGTGCAACTGAGTCCCTTTTAAAACTTTCTGGCCTCCGGGAATACAAAGTCTCTAAGGAAAAGCTCAATTATGACTCCCTCAGGTCATCTACCTAGGTGTGTTCTTAAAGGGACAGACTCACTCCCTAAGTCATGAGTAAATCAATTCAATCCTCCATTTCCCACTTCTCCATACCATAAAAGCGGCTTAGAGCTTTCCTGGGAGTTAGAGGATTTTACAAACTTTAGATCCCTAGGTATGCAGTCCCTTAGCAAGACAACTTTTATGCTCCTCCTAATAGTCCTATTTGGGTCTTAAATAATATATGGCCACCCATTTCTCTTCAAAACCTTGACTCCAACAGACACTGCTCCTCTGGCTGACTACCTGCCTTACTTTAACCTTCTCAGGGAAATTCTCAAAGAGCATACAGACCAGATCCTGCTCTACCCTATAACAATTTCTGTTAAACCAGGGGATCTTTTTCTCCTAAAAGATCTTCTACCCTTCCCATTGGTGCTTTGGTGGACCAGCCCTCACCTGGTAATTCTCATGGCACCCATTGCTGTCAGACTCAATGGGATTCCCCAGTGGCAGCACCTCTTAAGGAACAACATTTTACAGTGGTTCTCCTGGCTAATGCCCATCCTAATGCCTATATTTCTTGCTCTCCTATTCTTAAGCTTCTTCCCTTGTATCATACTACATGTCTACTATTGCTAATCAAAAATTTAACCAGTTGTACCTCCAGGGATATCAACCTCTCCAAAACTGCCCGGAAAAACTAGTGTAAAAGCCCCATCCAGGATGCCATAGGAACCTGAGGATCTTGCCCCATACAACACCCCCTGCCAGCAAGAAGCAGCTAAAGAGACCGATACTTCACCCCAATTCCTGATCCTCAGCTCCTACCTTCAACATTATTAAACAAAAAATGGGGGAATGATGGGAACTGTCTCTATGCAGCCTAAGCTGCAGCTGGTTTCACTCCTTGCAAACAAAACCCACTGTTTCTTATCTCCCACCCCCCTTCCTTTACCTGCCCCTAGATCTTGCTTCAGCAGCCAGTCTTGTCCTCTGCTGATTAAGGTTCACTGTTCCTTATCTCCTGCCACCTCCCTTTGCCTGAGACCTTGCTCCTGCAGCTGGTCTCTTCCTTTGCAAATCAAAGACCATCCTTTGTTCTTGCTTTCCCCCAAATGCTACTTAAGACCAGACCCGCCAAGAGCAGTGGCTGTGCCATTTTTCTTTTCCTTTTCTTGGCCAGCCACCCTGCTTATTAAACTTTTGGACATGAGATAACACTTGTGAGCCTCCTTTGTGTGTGATGTGCAGCATTTTCCTAACACTTAGCACTTGCTTGGTGGGTAAGTCCTGCTTCCACGCACACATAGGAACTTCGAGCTCCATACTCCCCACTACTTCATGACCTGTTACCTTCACCCTGAAATGCAAGGGACACCAGTGCCCTTGTGTAAGCAGGACCCATAGCTCCCACTGCTCCTCTGGTAACAAAAGATGCAAGCCAGCAGGCTCAGTTCCCCTGATGCAGCACCACAGAACAGTGCCGGAAATCAGGCCCCAGAATTCCCGCTGCTCACAGGCTTGGTTCTCCTAAGCCAAGCAGTCAACAGAGCCATGGAACTGCTCTCCCTGAAACCCATGTGGGAAATCAGGCCTCAGAACACATGCTGCCCTCAGACTTGGTTCTCCTGAGCAGCAGCAGCACCATAGAACTGCACTCCTAAAGCCTGTGCGGAAAATCAAGCCCCAGAACTCTTGCTGCTCACAGATTTGGTTCTCCCTAGCTGATCCAGCAGCAGCACCACTGAAATGTGCTCCCTGAAGCCCTGAGGGAGGTCAGACCCCAGAACTCCAACTGCCCCAAAGGCTTGGATCCCCCACATCTGCAGCAGTGCTGGTACTGGGTAGCCCAGCACCTGTAAGCAAGCCTAAGGGCTTGTGCTATCTACAGACTTGGGTTCCCGGTGCCTGCAGCAGCTACTGTGGCTCCTAGAAGCCCATGCCCCAATGCAAATAGACCCAGGTCCCCTGCTGCCTTGTGGGCACCAGAGAAATCAAGCCTGCTGGCTTTGCTGCCCCATGGGTACCCTCAACTTGCTACTCAGTGTCAGGAGCTTGTCACCACACACCTAAGTGAACACCAGGCTTCAGGCTTTGCTATTCTGCTGGTGCCAAGAGGCTTCCCTCTCCACAGAGCACAGAGGCCCAGCGCTCTCTACTGTCCCCAACAGCAAGAAAGTCCTTGCTTCGTCATCAAAGAGTGAGAACACCAGATTCCCCACTGAGGGGAAGAAAGTTATAACCTGCTACTCTGCAGGCAGCACCAGGGATGAAAAATGGGACAAAACCACAAATAATAAAGAAATCCAGAGAATCATTAGAGAGTACTTTGAAAACTTATACTTAAGTAAACTGGAAAATCTCAATGAAATTAATAAATTCCTAGAGGCATGTAACCAACCAAAATTGAACCAAGAAGATATTAACCACCTAAATAGTCCTATTACATGCAACCAAATTGAAGCAGTAATAAAGAGTCTCCCTACAAAGAAGAGCCCAGAACCTGATGGATTCATGGCTGAGTTTTACCAAACCTTTAAAGAAGAACTAACACCAATACTCCTCAAACTTTTCCAGGAAATAGAGAGGGAAGGAACACTACCAAACTCATTCTATGAAGCCAGCATTACACTCATTCTGAAACCAAACAAAGATGTAACCAGAAAACGAGAATTATAGACCAATATCTTAATATAGATACAAAGATTCTCAACAAAATACTGGCAAACAGAATTCAACAACACATCAAAAAGATCATACACCATGACCAAGTTGTTTTCATTCCAGGGATACAAGGATGGTTCAACATATGTAAATCAATAAACATAACACAGCATATAAAAAGAAGCAAATACAAAACCACATGATCCTCTCAATAGATGCAGAAAAAGCCTTCCACAAAATCCAACACTCTTTCATGATAAAAGCTCTGAAGAAACTAGAAATAGAAAGAATGTTCCTCAACAATAAAGGCTACATATGACAAACCTAGAGCCAACATCATACTAAATGGAGAACAACTGAAACTGTTCCCATTAAAGTCAGGAATGACACAGGGCTGCCTGCTTTCTCCAGTCCTATTCAATATAGCTTTGGTATTCTTAGAGCAATAAGAAAAGAGCAAGAAATAAATAAAAGGGGTTCAGATAGGGAAGGAAGAAGTCAAACTATCCCTATTTGTATATGACAGGATCTTATACCTAAGATTCCCCAAAAACTCTACCAAAAAACTACTAGAAATCATAAACTCTTTCAGCAAAGTTGCAGGATACAAAATTAATGCACAGAAATCATTAGCTTTTCTATATACCAACAATGAACAGACTGAGAAAGAAATCACAGAAACAATCTCATTTACAATAGCCTCAAAAGCAATAAATTATCATGGAATATATTTAATGAAAGAAATCAAAGACCTTTTTAATGAAAACTATAAACCACTGAAGAGAAATTGAAGAAGACATCAGAAGATGGAAAGACTTCAGTGCTCATGGATCAGTAAAATCAACATTGTGAAAATGGTCATACTACAAAAAGAAATCAATTCCCTATCAGAACTCCAATGACATTCTGCACATAAATAGAAAAGACAATTGTGAGGTACATATGGAAACACAAAAGACCTCAAATAACCAAAGCAAGTCTGAGCAAAAAGTCCAATGCTAGACGCATCACAATATCCAACTTCAAACTATACCACAGAGCCATAACAATAAAAACAGCATGGTATTGGCACAAAAACAGACAGGAAGACCAATGCATCAGAATAGAGGATCCAGACATAAACCCATGCATCTATAGCAACTGATCTTTGGCAAAGGAGCCCAAAACACACAATGAAGAAAAGACAGCTTCAACAAATGCTGCTGAGAAAACTGGATATCCACATGTAGAAGACTGAAACTAGATCCCTGTCTTTCAACCTGTACCAAAGTCAACTCAAAGTAGATCAAAGACATTAAGAGAAGGCCTGAAACTTTGAAACAACTCCAAGAAGCAGTAGAAAATACACTGGAACCTACAGGTATCAGGAACGACTTCATAAACAGAGCTCAAAAGGCTCAGCATCTAAGAGAAACAATGAACAAATGGGACTGCATCAAACTAAAGGCTCTCCACAGCAAAGGAAATAGTCACCAGACTGAAGATTAGTACAAAGAATGGGAGAAAATCTTTACCAGCTACTCATCCAATAAGGGAATTATATCCAGAATCTACAGGGAACTCTAAAAACTCAGCCCCCGATGAATCAACACCCCAGTGAAGAAATGGGCATATGAATTAAACAGGGAATTCTCAAAGGAAGAGGTTCAAGTGGCCAGTAAATACATGAAGTGTTCAACTTCCCTGGTTAGAAAAGAGATGCAAATCAAAACAATACTTAGATTTCATCTCACCCCGATTAGAATGGCCATAATCAAGGGTAAGCACAACAACACATGCTGGCAAGGATGTGGCAAGGCAGGACCCTTCTACACTGCTGGTGGGAATGTAAGGCAGTACAACCACTATGGAAAACAGTATGGAGACTCCTCAAAAAACTAAAGCTAGAACTGCCACATGACCCAATGATACTGCTCCTGGGCATCTATCCAAAGGAACATAAGTCAGCATACAGTAGAGACACCTGTACACTAATGTTCATCGCAGCTCTAGTCACAATAGCCAAGCTATATAAACAACTCAGATGCCCTCCAGCAGATGAATGGATCATGAAAGTTTGGTACATATATGCAATGGAGTATTAGCCACAAGGAATAATGACATGGGGATTGAAGGTAAATGGATGAAATTAGAGGACATTCTGTTAAGTGAGGTTAGCCAGGTTCAGAAACACAAAATCCACATGTTTTCTCTCATATGTGGAAGATAGATCCAAAGATAAACATATACACAAAAACAAGCATGATCATATTCAGATGTAGACCATGTATGTAACAGTGGAATTACTCTATGGAACTTGGGGAAAGAAGGAAAGGAAAAGAGAATGATAGAGCATCAGTAATATTGCATACCACAAGATGTGAAGGCAAAGGATATAAGGATGTATATTGGAAACTGTTAAAAAACAGGGTGTGGAAGGTAAAGTGGTAAGGGAGAGTATTTAAAAGGATTGAACAGACCAAAGTAAAGCCACCCACAGTGGGCATACATTGAGACACCCCTTTGAATGGCAACCTAAATAGTAATAATGAAAACCAGGACTGTGAAATAGGCACAGTGTGTGAGGGGGATAGTGGTGGGAAGGGGAAGGGGAAGGAAGATCAAGGTTATGGTACATGATTGATGGGCTTCATGTACCTACATGAAACAAAACTAAAAAACCTCTTTCAATTGCTTTAAGTGGGGTGGGGAGTAGGCTGAGTGGGAGAGACGATGGGGGCAATGTAAGTAATCTACAATATAAATCTAATCCGAATTGTCACTACGATTCCCCTCTCCCATAATGAATATATTCTAAGGGCTGATCTCTTGTCTGAATTCATGGCAAAAAGAGTGATAAATTACCTTTTCATAGGAATCAACACTTACAGTAGGAAAAACAAATTCACTGCTCAAAACAGTTATTAAAAGTATTTTAGGAGTTAGATATGGTTGAACACAACTTTAATGCCAACACCCATTAGGTGGAGAGGAGAGATTGAACGTTCAAGGTCAGCATGGGCTACACAGTGAAATGATTATGTGTTATGCAGAGAAAAACATAAATAATTATGGTATTCTATATCAACTCATCATTCCCTACTAAACAGTTACAGTTAAGTAACAGATTACAAAATGTCCTGAAGTTGTTCTAGCACAGTACCTGAACTCCACAGCATAACTTGACATCTTCACTATATGTGTTGTTAACATCTCAAATTTATGAAGTCTAAATCCTTTTTCATCTTTCCACCTTCCCTTTAATTCTCTCTTAGCATACATTTGCTCACAGCAGCATGCAGTTAGAGGAAGCAAGGTAGCGAGTGAGAGGGGAAGCCATGGAGAAGGTGTGTCTGCAACAGGAAGGGGTTGGGGGGTAGCAAGTGCAGTGAAATACAACAGAGAATTGGGGTGAAGGCATGGGGCTTTCTCTCTACTCTTCTTGACACTTTTCTGTCCGTTTGAAATGAGTTTTTACTAATTCTATAGAAGATAATCTAAACATAACTCTTGAACTTTTCCTATAAACATTCCTGCCACAGTCTTTTCCTTCTGGGTGAAAGGTAATGCCATTTTTTTTACTTCACTCTTCTCCTTGTTCAGGCCCCAAATCTTAGGATCTTAGGAGTCAGTCTCTCAATCTTCATACCCTAGGTCCAATTCCCAATCTAACCCTATTGGTCCTATCTTCAAAACAAATCCAGAACCCACTCACCTCTCTCTATGTCCATTGGTCATGCTGGTCACATGATGGTGTCTAGTTAAGACACCATCTTTCCTACCCTCCTCCTTCCTGACGTCCTTGCCTCTCCATGACCCAACTGAACAGTCTTCTCCACAGCTGCCATTACTTTAAAAGTCTACAACTCTTAAAGAGCTTCCCAGTCCTCTACAGACAGCAAAAGCCATAGTTCTGACAGCGGCCTACCAGGTCTATGAGATCTGCCACCAACTCAACTCCACCTCCTATCAGTTTGAACTGGTGGAATGAATTATGACTTCCCAAAACTCATATGTCGAAATGCTAATGCTCAATCCCTCAAAAAGTGACAACATTTGGAGTCAAAGATGTCAGACAGGTAAGTGAGATTAACCAAGGCCACTGAGTGGGTCCTAAATAGGGCTGGGTCCATTTAAAAGGAGATAAGGACACAGACCCACACAGGGGGAGAAGACAGTCATCTCCAAGTCAATGAGAGAGGCCTCAGCAGAAACAACCGTGCTGACATCTTGATTTCCAGAGCTCCAGAGCTACAAAAATTCATTTCTGTTATCTAAGCCACACAGTCTGTGGTGTTTTGTTCTGAAAGAACACAACTTCCATTTTTCAGGTCACTGGATTCTCTTCCCTTTATTCTTTTTAATATCCAGACACATTAGGTATGCTCTGTCTTAGAGTCACTGGTTGTTCCTCCCAACTGGAATTCTCTTCTACCAGACATAGGCAAGTCTAACTTATTCACTCCCAGCTCACTTATCACATTCTTGAGGACTTTCAAGACCTCATGTTTAGAATGGGACCGCACCTGACCACAGCATCTGCCTCTATGTTCTTGTATCATCTTTCTTTCTCCTTTTGATTTTTTTTTGGCAGTACTAGAGTTTGAACTCATGGACTCATGCTTGTAGGCAGGTGCTCTACCACTTGAACCCCTCCTCCAGCATTATTTTGGGTTGGGTATTTTCTATTTGCTCTGACTGGCCTTGAACCAAATCTTCCTGATCTCTGCCTCCAAATTAGCTAGGATTACAGGCATGTACCAGTGGATCCTGGCTTTTTTATCACCTTTCCAGATAACACTTTTTTGTTAATTGACTATTTCCCTCTAGAAAATAAGGAAGTGTTTCTGTTATTTACTTGTGAATCCACCACACTAAGAATACCTGGTATATACCAGTTACCAAATATTTAATAAATCAAAGAAAAAAATCTCCCAGGGCACTTACCTTTTCAGGAACCAAAGGACAGCATTTGCTGTGCTTGAGTCTAAACCAGTTGTGGGTTCATCCAAGAACAAGATGGAAGGATCAGTGATCATCTCCATTCCTATACTAGTCCTTTTCCTTTCTCCACTAGCTCGAACCTAAAAGACATTTTATTATCATTATCAATAAGTACAACCAGAGTCATCATATTTGGTGAAGTAAGGTATGACTACCCTGAAAGAGACATTTTGTCTCATTATCCTTACTACTCAGAACAACTTAAAAATGGATATGTGGAAGAAAAAGGAGGTTTCTCTTTGCCAGATAAGTAAACCAATGGTTAAATCAAAGCTGTTCAGTGGTAACACCTAATATGAAGCCCATGCTTTTAAGAGTCCTCTGTATTCCTTGTCAAGTCAAGCATTTAGGTTCCCATTATGAAGTTAGAAACCTGAAAGACCCTGACATAGTGAAACTGTAATGTAAAATAGGAGATAAAGATAGGAGGAATCCAGGTGTGGTGTGCATGCCTATAATCCAATCACTAAGGAGACTGAGGTAAGAGGATCATGAGATGGAGGCAAGCCTGGACAGTACAGTGAGACCCTTCTCAAAAAAAATAAACGAACAAAGACAGGCACAGAAATGGAAAGTGTCTTTAGCAATTTATTATTTATTAGTCTTATAACAGTACCCTCATACACCACAAAACATCCCTGAGAAGACTCGTAGCCAGGAAAATTCTACCACAAAGTATTCGAATCTTTTTAATCTCCATAAGGCTTTCAAAGCTGATGCTGTTTATACACTAACTCACAAAGGAATTCCTGATTCATCTTTCCAGACAAATCTAGAAGGTGGGATGTTCCACAGGGTAACTGGCTGAATCTCAATTAGTGGATGTCATTGGTGTGGTGAGGGAGGTAGGAAGGTTTAGGGGAGGCAGGAAGTGGGAAATGATTGTGAAATCGAGTCTCTGAGGAGAAAATCGTCAAATGCTTGAACCCCTCCTGTTATCAACTGAACTAGAACACATGAAGACAATTTGGAGAATGTGAATGAATATGGGATTTACATTCTGATTATGTGAAGATGCTGGTCATTCTGTTAGCTATAATGGTATTACAGGCAAGGTAGGCAAAGGTGCTTCTTTTTACAGATGCAGAGTAAGTATTCAAGGTGAAATATTATATGACTTTCTTTAAAATACTTCAGGAACAAATAGTGGTAGAAACTACTGGATAAGAATTGAACAAATGAGAAATCTAGGTGAACAGTATTAGTAATTACATGATTTTACTTATGATCTGACAATCACATAATTATAGTAATCAGAATATTTACATTTGTTTTATTTGAAATATGAAAAATAAAAATATTAAAATTATCTCAGTTAATTAGATTACATGAATCCTAAGACATCCATGAAAATCTAAGAAGGCAACACAGGGCAAAGACTAATAAAATTTGAAGAGTGTAAATGAAAGTTCCTAGTGGGAAAAACAAAATCAAGGAGACAGGCAAAGCCAAGCAAAAAAACCTCAATTGCTCAGGAAAAAAACAAGAACAACAAAAAATGAGTGGTAAATGGTGAAGTCTCTGAGTTATTCCTACCAAAATATTCTTCACAGGAAGACCATCACAAGTACCAGGGAGCCAGCAGCCTGTAGAAGCCCCATTCTTTATTGCCTACAGTGGGAATCACAGGGGTTACACCACAGCCTTTCATTCTAAATGGCTCATTTTTCATAGATGCTTCAGTGTCTGCTCAGTAACCTCCATAGTGCTGGTCAACTGAAAGTTCACTCACTCACCTCAATTCCTCTTCCTGATTGGGAACACCCACAAAAGGAGGAGCTACATCAACCGCTCTTTCTCCCTACAATCCTATCTCTAAAGCTTAACAGAACTTGGCAGATAAGAGTCTGGAAATGAATATTGACAGAAGAAAGGAAAGAAGGGAGGGTGGGAGGGAGAGAATGAGAAAAAACGATCAAAAAAAAGGCCAGAGAAAAATAAATCAGCACTGAACAAGTAAGAAGTAAGTCCTAATGTGGCCAAATATAATTTTGGAAGAGTAATTACAGAAAAGTGAAACATGCAGAACAAGAGTTCTTTGGTTCTTGCCACTTCTCAGTTCCAAATATGTATCTCAAAAAAAGCAATGGAAAAGTCTCCTGGAGAAAGAGAGGGAGACGTGCAGCTAAAGAGGGAAAGACAAAACCAGGAAGAAAAAAGTTAGTGCGAGGACATCAATCAAGTGAGCCATGACTTGAACAATGAGGGTGGGGAAAGATTTGTGGAAAAGGCCATGTGGGGAGGGATTTTCCATACTAGACCATATTCCATGCCTAGATTTCAACCATTGTTGTGTTTCCAGCTGAATTTCCACCTTCCTATTAAGGAACTAGTCCCTTTTCTCTTCATTACAGAAAGTACTCACTTGCTACACACACATTATAGGAAACTTGTGATGAAGGTTATGACATCTATAAGGGGGAGGTCTGGAGGTCCCATTTTCCTGCCCATGATTCTATCAGTTGTTTTTTTCTTTCCCACATTACCTTGGAATTTGCCACTTTATCCAGACCTAACTCTTTAATGATCACATTAATTAGTTCATTTTTTTCATCATTTGTCATTGTTGTTGGAAGCCGAAGAGCTGCTGAGAACTGTAAATTTTCTCTCACTGTCAGGCTGCCCATCACAGCATCATCCTTAAGGCAAAATAGAATTTCAGTGACACATATCAAGGCATTTTTTTGTGACCATCCCTATCACTCCAGTATATGTGACTTAACACATAAAAATAATTATAGTTCTACCTAATGGTGAACTTGTAACACTAAAAAGTGCAGTAATTCCACATAACACACCTGCGGATCCCAATAGAATAATTTTACCCCCATCTGTAAACACAGATAACTGTGATAACTACTACCAACATTTCCACACTCCTTTGCACAAGGATTTGCCAAAGACATCTAGGAGGAGAACAAAGGTGAAGCAAGGGCAGGAAGGACAGCAGTAGTACATTTTAGAATGATTAACAGCTAGAATTACTACAACCACCCTACAAGGGTCATATTGCAGATCCTATGCCTTTACCTTTAATACCATCCTCACCCTAAGAGGAGATTATGAAAACTGGTGTAGAGAAATCTGGTTCTATGAGTTTGTCCTATAATCATGTGGAAGCCAAGTCACTTGCCCACCCAGAAACACAGGAAAACTAAAACAAAAACCCAATAACACTTACCTGTTCCACATAACTTGAAATACATTTGAAATTGGCAGGTCGAGGTGCTCCATTTAAGAAATCATCTCCAGACAATCCATGTAGATCTTTCCTTGCAGCTAAAACATCTAACAACCTATAGAAGAACTTATATTATTATGGGGTTTTTCCATTCAACATAGTCCATATCCCTCAGCTACTTACAATCCAGATTCTGCTTGTGTTAGAATATGAACTAGTCGAGAAATTATGAGCTGGGCACAGTGGTGCATGACTGTAAATCCAGCATTTGAAAGCTGAAATGGGAAGGTCATGAATGTGAGGACACCCTGGGATGTGTTGAAAGAGCCTGCTTTAAAAGTAATTGCTAAAAAAAAAAAGTATATGGCTTAACTAAAGTTATTTATAATTGTAAACTTATATCTAATTATCTTTACATTTATATGCATAATTACATATATAGTTATAAAATTATAAATAATTATATATATTAGATATGTCTTATATAAAATGCTTTTATAAAAAGTTGACATGAATGCTTATATATAGATGTGAATATTTTATCCTCACCTTTCTTCCATTAAGTACTATAAGACTATTCAAAAATATAAAAGCAAAACAACTTCAGCTTATCCAGCCCAGACCTGCCAAATGATCTTCCTGCTCGCTGACACTGAAGTACCCAATTCAGGCAATGTGCTACATTATCTAAAACTCACACCATCTCTAGACCTTCTGCTTCATCTCCCTACTTTTAATATTATCTCCTTCTTCTCTCTGCTCATTAGCTCCTAATATGGCCCAACAAAGTACACCAATCACTTTATCAAGTCCCATTAGAAAAGCTGACCTAATAGGGGTTCCTGGTCCTTGGGACAAAACCACACACTAGCCCTATGTCATGTTATCCACAGAACCTAGAATCAGACTGGACACAGAGAAAATGCTCAACCAACACTTGCTCATGTAAAAGCAATATTTAAAAGTACCCTGCATTTGTGTGTCACTGGCTCAAGCCTGCAATCCTAGCTACTTGGGAGGCTGACATTGAGAGGATTGTGCTTTGAAGCCAAACCAGGAAAATATTTTGCAAGACCATGTCTCCAAAATAACCTCAGCAAAATGGACTAAAAGTGTGGCTAAAATGGTAAAATGCCTGCTTTGTAAACATGAAGCCTTCGTTTCAAACCCCAGTTTCACAAAAAAAAAAAAAAAAATGTATCTTGTACCTGCACCGAAAAGGTTCACTTAAACTTCCTGTTATACTCACAAAGATTTGCCTCCACCTAGGGGTCCCATGATAGCATTGAGGCCAGGCTTCATGATCCCACTGTAAACACAAAAGGATACTGATTTACTGTTCCACTTTAAATGAGTTCTATCAATTTAGAGTCTATACTGAATATATTCAGTGCAGGTTGATGAAATTGTGCACAGAAACAAGTGCGAACTATTAAAGAAAAAAATATTTGGGGAATAGAAGTGTAGCATACAAAGAACGTCAATCACTGGTATCTATAAGAAAAATGGTGTAGATCCCTCCTAATTCCTTTTACTTATTTCAACACCACATACCCTTTTTGGAAAATGATACATTCAACCTTCGTTGGCCTTTGAAATAAAAGATTCTCATGAAGAATCTCCATTGCAATCGGCCTTTTAACCCAGTGTCAAGTACAGAACTGCTTGTTACTAATGCCTGATGATCAGTATCTCCAAATCTCTCACTTGCTACCTAGTCAAGTTCTACACAATTAATTAATCACTGGTTCATAGGATATCAGTAGTAGTTGTTCACTAATAAAATCTAATCAGAGCAAAAATAAGCACAGTATTTTTGTGGTACTGAGGTTTGAACTCAGGGCCTACACCTTGAGTCACTCCACCAGTCCTTTCTTGTGTATGTGTGTTAAGGATTTTTTTCAAGATAGGGTCTCTGGAACTCTTTGCCTGGACTGGTATCAAACCACAATCCCCCTGATCTCTGCCTCCTGAGTAGCAAGGATTACAGTCATGATCCACTGATGCCTAGCTCATGGTAAGTAGAAATCCAAAGGCTTGAATGAAGCACTCCAAGGAATAGGAAAGGATTACCACTGTTTAGCACTCAAGAAAAGAAAATCTCCATTTATGAAATCAAAACACACAGCCTTAAGACAGATCATTTCCTTCAAGTGTCTAATAAGCATCCTGGAAAAATGCTCAACTTAGCATTAGGACATCCCCCAAGTAGTGAGCAATATTTAAGGATGTACAGGCATAGTACGGACACCATATTTCAGCAAACTAAATATATGAGTGAAGGTGATGAATGTTCTGAAAGTACAGGAAAGAGGAACATAGTTATGGGAATGTTACCTGTGCTGAGATCCAAGAAGACAAAACACTTTGAAGCCTATTCTAAAGGTTATAGGTGGGATGGTTAAGTAGAAGAACTGGAAAAAAGGAGAATTAAGAGCAGGACCAGCGCAGTTGCATATGGATGATAAAATAGAGGCCTGACTTCACTTCACCTGTCCAAAATATTGGTCTCTGTGCAGTCTCTCTTTACAATTGGTAAAAAGACCAAAATGGCTTCCACAGTGAAAACTGAGTTTAATCCAATTGGGAGGTCAAAGCTTCCTGCTATTTTCTTCTCAGACAGTGATGCACAGAAAGGTCCATCTGTGATTACATAATTATCAGGAGTGAAAAACTTCTTGGAGCACTTACATCTCCATGAGGTCAAGAAGACCTCAGCATTTACTGCCTATTGTACCTCAGTTAACACAATTATACAATGGTTGGTAGGGACTGAGGTGAAATGTTCCTATCACTTTGCTCATTAACTGAGGTACCTCTCACTGAACCATGACAAAAATACAATGAGAATTTTGCAAACCTGGAGTAAGCAGTAACACAGAAGAATCTAATTCTTTTCAAGAATTTTCCTGTAATACAAAGATTGTGATAGAGCAGATGCCTAGCCTGTGTGACATTCTGGGGTCAATCCCCAGCACTCCAAAAAAATCCCACTAACTTGGAAAAGTCTCATAGAGCATCTATCTGTGTCTCTAGATTCATCTTCTGTATTCATAGTTACCTAATAATTGCTTTCCAAATGACCAGAAACAAGCCTATTACTGAGGCTTTATTTCCAGAACACCTTTTTAGGTTTTCTGTCCAAGAAATTAAAATATAAGAAACCTAGGATGATTTGACCAGATCACATCAGGCCCATGTGTTGGCCTGCATTGACACTAAACCTGGCATTATTGTTTTAAAAATGCTGCACCACAAATACAAGTGTTCTAATGTGGAGTAAGGGCTAACTCCCCTCCAATCACTCAACACAATTACTAGTGTCTGCTATATACATATAAGACACTCCTGTAGAACATGGGAAAGAGACGAAGACAACACAAGCAGATAAAAAATGAAAAATCAAAGTTGTAGCCTCTTAGAGCTCACATTCTGCTCCAGGGCCCAGCACTCTGTAGCCTGTCACCTGTTACCTGTTTTCAAAAACAATGTGATTGGAACAGTCAGGATTCTTGGTTCATAGAGTGTTTGTAATAGCTTTCGTGCTACAAAAGGGCCATGATATATGGCCCAAAAGCTGAAAATATTTACAATCTGGTCCTTTACAGGAACATTCTTATCTACGGTCCACAGTTCCCTGGTCTCCTCACCCTACCCTACCCCTTCTATAATCATTCACATCCCTTCCCCATTCATATCAATTGCTTTACAGCACTCAGATACAGAAGTTCTCCTTCACTGTATTATAAAACATCTCTATCACCAACTGTGACACAGTGACCACTGCTAATTTCTTCTCTCACCTATTACATGCTGCACAATGAACACTGAATACATGGAACAAAACGTACCCAAACAATCCATGTCATTTCTATTACTTTTGATTGGATAATGGCCAACCCTTTGGTCTTATTTTATTTACAGACACAGGAAAGGCAGGCCATTCTTGGAGCTGGCTCATCTCCCTTCACTTCCTCAACCCTCCAATTCATGGCTAAGATCTTCTGTTGTATCTTTTACTCTTTCACAGTAGAATGACACAGTGAAAGTGCTCTAGTTTTCTGAATTTCCCTTTGAAAATCAAGGTTTTTAAGAACACAGGATTTACTTGGGTCACTAACAACTTGCATAACACCAAGCACCTAGTGGCCATTTGAATTTGTTGAGTAAATGAATTTCTACATTTTTGTAAATGAGAATTATTATTAAGAAAACAAAAATGTTTCTAATAAAAAAATGTACCTAAGAAACAACAACTTACTGAAAAAGAAATATTCTAACTAGCGAGAACACTTACGTATATTTCTATCCATTTTCCATATTCAAATGTGTGAATCATTTCTGTTAGACTTCCCCTTCCCTTCTCAGTAGGAAGGTGATGGAAGTTCTAGATAGTATCCAAGAACATGGGCTGCAAAGTGGGCTACAAAGAAGAGTGGAGACTAGGCAGATGCTTATATTAGGGAATATGAAATTTGACTGGGAAGTCAGTAAGTATATTAAGAATAATGACGGTCAGGTTTTTCAGTCTTTTATTAGTGTATATAAATTGTATAAAACAATGGGTTTATTGTGACATTTTCACACATGCATAAAACATACTTTGTTTGAAATGGTTAAAAGACTTAGCCAGAGGAAAGCCATTAATCAGGTGTCTGGAGGGAAGCCATTAATCAGGTGCCCCCTTAGCTTAAAAGCTGAAGGGGGTTCATGAAAGGTCTGATTCCCATAGAGACGAGGAAAAAAGATGGAGCCAAAGCAGGATACAGATAAATGGTTGTGTTGATTGTGTTCACTTATGCTTTGCAATGGCAACTAATAGCCATTGTTTCACTTCTGTACCTGGGCTAGCTTGCTTAGCAACGGTTGTCAACTAACAACCATTGTTTCGCATCTGTACCTGGGCTACCTTGCTTCTCAACAATTGTCAAACAGGACATGGTTTTTGCCTTTATAAACCCTGCTAACAGTCAGAATGGGGCTGCTCTGAGATCCAATGACCTGTTGGTCAGGGCAGTCACCAGCTGGCTAATAAAGACTCTCCTTTAAAGTCTTTCTTGGGTGGTCGTGCCTCATTCTGACTCATAACATGTTCGTATTCCCCTCCCATTACCCTCTCTCATCTCTCTCCCTGATCCTCTTCTTCTTCCTGAATACTCCCATTCCATTTTCACTTTCTTTCCCCTGGATTCCATATACAAGAGAAAATATGCAGTTCTTGACTTTCTGAGTCAGGCTTATTTTGCTTGGCATGATGATCTCCAGTTCCACCCATTTTCCTACAAATGCCATGATTTTGTGCCTCATTAGGGCTCATAATGCTCCATGGTGTGTGTGTACATTTTCTCTAACCATTCATGCATTCACAGGCTCCTAGGCTTCTCTAGTATAGGTTGATGCTGATTCCTTTGGAGGAATCAGCTATTCCAAAAATGATATAGCTGGACCTCACAGTAGGCCTATTTTATGGTTTTGAGGATCCTCCATACTGTTTTCCATTGTGGCTATACTAATTAACATTCCCACCAACAGTGTATAAGGGTTATTTTTGCTCTCATATCCTCTCCAGCATTTGTTATTTTCTTTTTCTTGATAATAGCCATTCTGACTAAGGTGAGATAGACTTTCAGTGTCATTTTTATGTGCATTTCCCTAATAACCTAAGATGTCAAACATTTCCATTTCATTAATGGCCATTTTTACTTCTTCTTTTGACACTGTCTGCTCAGCTCATTTGCCCGCTTACTGATTAGAGTATTCTTTTAAGGTTTAATGTTTTGAGTTCTTTGTATATTCTGGATAGTAATCCCATGTGGGATGAATAACTCCCAAAGGATTTTTCCATTTATAGGCTATCTCTGTTGTTTCCTTTGCTGTGCAGAAGTCTTTTAATTTAGTGCATCCCATTTGTCCATTCTTGCTATTATTTCTAGAGTTATTGGGGTCCTTTTCAGAAAGTCATGCCAACACCTTAAAGTGTTTCCCATATATTTCCTTCTAGTAATTTTAAAGTGTCAGGTATTAAATTAATGTTTTTGATCCATTTTGAATTCATGTTTATAAAGAGTGAGAGATGGAGATCTATAGTGTTCTACAATGAGTCTGGTTTTGGAAATTATGCTGAAAATCAAAAGGCTATAGCTGTATGTATATAATTCTGGGTCCTCTGTTCCATTCTATCTGTTTACATGCCTGTGTTTGTGCCAGTGACATGCTGTTTTTGTTACTATGATTCTGTAGTATTTCCAAACCAAGTATTGGAATAATTCCAGCATTTATCTTTTTGTTCTGGATTGTTTGGGCTATGGGGATCATTTTGATTCCATATGAATTTTATGATTGTGTTTTTTTAGTTCTGTAAAGAATACCATTGGAGTTTTTGATAGGGATTGTACTGAATCTGTAGATCATTTTCAATAATATAGCAATAGCACAATTTTAATTCTGCCAATTCATAGACATGAGACATCTTCCCATCTTCTAGGGTTTTCTTTAATTTCTTTCTTCAACAGTTTATAGTTTCCTTTGGCAAGTCTTTCAACTGTTTGCTTAGGTTTAATTCTAAGTATTTTTAATCTATTATGAATGAATTACTTTCCTGATTCCTTCCTTAGGTTGCTGATTATTGGTACACAGAAATTTCTTATTTTTGATGTATTGATTTTGTATTCTGCTACTTTACTGAAAGTGTAGAGATATAAGAGATTTCTGCCTGTGTCTTTAGGATATTGTAAATATATTACCATATCTGCAAATAGGGATAATTTGACATCTTCTCTTTCTGATTTATATCCCTTGTATTTCTTTCTCTTATTTTATTGCTCTGGTTAAAAATTCAAGCACTATATTGAATTACAGTGATGAAAAAGAACACTGAACAAAGTCACTGATCATTTTTAAATTTGGACTTTTGAATTGTTTGTCTGCCATTTCACCACCATTGAATTCAGTCATTGAAGAGCTGAGAACATCTGGAGAAGTCATATTGCCTTGCTTTTTCATATTTCTTATGTTTCTATGTTGTGAATTGCACCTCTGCTTGGATAAATATATTTCCCACTTTTAATTGAGGCTCTTCTTTGTGAGCAGGCTGCTCTTGAGGTCTCATTAATAAATATAGCTCAGGGAAGAGAAAAAAATGGCAGTAACAACACAAAAACAAGCTAGATACCTATAATACAATGGAAAAAATATAAAAAATTACCTCCCACACTAAAGAAACAAAGGAGGATGGAGCTCACTTTGAAAGTTCTCCCACTAACCAAATCAAGAACCATAAGAGTATCAAGATAAACAGGAATCATGCATTGCTAAGGAAAGCTACTGAATAAAATATGAGGCCATGAGTCTATATAATAAATGAAGAAGAGACAATGAATGAAGTTACTTCCTCTTAGTAGAAAGAAAATTATGAGATGATAAAAATGGAAAGGCACCCTTTCCCAGCTACCCCTGTGGTAGCTAACTCAGACAAGTGTTGTCAATGGAGGCCAAAGCTGGTAAGAGGAAGTTTAATGAGGAACAGAATTCTAGATTAATATCAGAGTGCCTCCCCCCTTATAATACTTATCAAGCACAAAGAGGAAAATGGTAACATTATGGTGCAATTTTCAGACAGGAACATGGCCACATGATCATTTTGACATCACCTGCAGTGGGTTAGCACCTGAAATTCCAGAATGTATGCAAGTGAAAGGACGTAGTGTTCTGGCTAGTCAAATATGGGAGTGTGCACGTATCAAAAGTGTCTGTCCCAGAAAATTCATCAGTGCATATTCTATTTCACAGATTGGAAAACAACCTGTGAGGATATAATTATATCTCCAAGATCAAAAAGCAGTAAATCATCCAGCCAGGCCTCTTTCCACCAAATTACCAGACTTAACCAGGAAAACCTCAATGACACATTCATTGTTCAGAATCCCAAACAAAGGTCGATGCACATGGTACAACCATTTTTAGAAAGCTTGGCAGCTTCTGTGAAGTAAAACATACATCTACCAAATGATTCAATCAGTTCACTCATACTTTTAGCCAAAAGAAATGAAAGTGTGTATCTGTTTATCTACAAATGTTCACAGCTGCTGACTAGTAATAGGAAAACCTGTGAAGTTCACTGCAGGTGAATAAAGTCATCTATTTAGTTCATAAACATACTTAATATTTGATAGCATTTCTTTCTCAGCTGTTTTCTTCTTGTCACTGGAGGTTATTCCTGGGAGGTCATTGTTGTTTTCTTCTGATAATGTCGTCTCACAGACATGACAGCTCAGGGAAAAACAAGTCTCACTAAAGAATAAACAAGTGAGAATTAGGAGAAAATCAGACATCATTAACTATGTAAACCAGCAAGCCTCTAAAACAAATAAGGAAAAAAAAGAACGCATGGTATTCAAAGCAACCAGAAAAGAACACAACAACAAAGATACAGGAATTAGCACATACTTTTCAATAATAACCCTAAATATAAATGATCTTAACTTTCCAGTTAGAAGATGTAGATCATATGACCAGATTACAACACAAATGTTTTCTATCTGCAAAGCAACTCAACTACAGGCAAAGATAAACACAGACTAAAAGTGAAAAGATGGAAAATGATATTCCAATCAAATGGGATCTAAATGCAAGCAGGAATAACTATACGCAAATCTGATGAAGCAGACATCAAGCCAAAATTAGTCAGAAAAGATGAAAATGTATGAAAATGCACCGGGAATTGTACCATTAATATACACTAAAAAATGGGTTGTTTTTATCACTTTTGTGAAGCCCGTCATTGCATCAAGACCTTAGTTTTAACACAGTCAGAATTTGCTTAAGCAAAATTTTAGTTTTTAAATGATCACTTTATAAACCTGGTTTAAACCTGGTTTATAACTCTAGTTAGATAAACAACTATTATTTTGCATTATTTTACTATGTTTGACATCCTATATGTCTGTGACTAAACATGTGTACACATCTGAGGGCTGAATCTGCTGTGTATCTAAGCTTTGTCTAACTTGTACAAGTTTGTAGAGTTGACAGTATATGACTTTCATATATGACTTTCATATATGCAATATAACCAATTAATACTCTCTTGTATACAGTACTTATTGTATCTAGATGTGAAACCTACAAAAGAGTCAATGAAATGGTCAGCATTTCTTCTATTTGTATTTGGTACCATTCAGATGGAAAAACCCTTGCCATTTGAACAGTCCTGCCATTTAAATCTTGATCAGACCTGTTGCACCCTAAGCATTTTATTATTGTATATATGAGTTGCCCATGCTCATCAGGTAATTAGTCTACTTGTGGTCATTAGCACTGTCTCCTGAACTTGTAAGAGATCTAAGGCTGTCCTTTGATGATTTCCAATGCTATAAATCTATGTAGGCTTGTTAAAAGCACACTTGTCCTGCAGAGGCACAGATTCTCAACTTTACACTAAAAGTAAAAGCTAAGTTAATAGATACAAAGGGCTTCTGTGTAGCTGTCATGCTGATTTACACTGGCTTGTTTAGTGTATTTGTGTTTCCCACTGTACAAGCTTCTAAAGTACAAAGTGTAGGCGAACACTTTATGTAGTGGTTATCCTCCCAACTAAAAATTGTTAGTAGTTACAGCTTTTCTCTTACTTCTGTTTGTGTATGCCTAGTTGACTATCATTTTTGAGCAAATAAATTCTAAAATACTTTGCCTTTTATATGTAAGATGGAAGCTGTTGAGAAGCTCTAATGAATTTAAGTAAGTGGAGTAGGTAAAGAATACTTTGGAAAGGGGGTATCTACAATGACCCTTTCTTTGTAGGACAGTGGCTTCAGAGGGAGATCATAGGTCTGTTACTTTCTTGAGTCTTTCTTTTACCCTTTCAGGATAATTTAAAGGACTCAATGCAGGTGAATTACTTAAACTACCTGGGCCTAAGAACTAATTCCCAGGCAAAGCCTGCTCTAAATGATTCCAAAGCCTTACATGTAAATAACCACGAAAACTTCTGAAGAGCCAGCAAGCTTTGCCCTTTGTTTTCATTAAACAGTGAGGTTTATCCATCCCTCTGCATTAAGGTACACAGCATGCAGCTTCACTAAGAGCATAGCACCCTTCAGGCTGCCCATGTCAGTTCTAGTGTGCTCCCTCATCACAACTTGCACTCGAGGTTGCATTTTATTGTCCATTTATCAAACTTACTTCAAATGCTTCACAGATGCTTACTAGCTATAAATGCAAAGATCACTTTTGCACATGTGTGTATTGTAATCTATCTTGATGCAAAAGAATGTCTTTCCTAAGGGAACACCTGTATAATGCCTAAGGTATAGAAGAAAGATGTCTAATAAACATTTCTGACAATGAATCTGTATGTTTTTCTGAAAAGGAGTGAGCTCTTAACATTTCTACTAATACTCAAGAAAGTAAAACAAGGCAACAATACAGATACATAAATTTTTAAGCAGGTAGATTCATCTTTTTTATCTTATACTTTTCTGTACTTGAACTTTTTCAATATTACTTTTAACAAATATTGCAATAACTTGATTAATTCTTTAAGTTAATTATTAAAATTCAACTATCCACAGGCATCAATCCATGCAAAGTCCCCTAGACAAATTTCATACCATGGGAATAACAAAAATAGACTTGTTTATCCCCTTACAATACTAATGTCAACAAATTTCTCCTCCTCCTGTAGTAACTTCCATGTACAGTAGGCTTTATCCATCCAATATCAACTACACTGGTCCTCACAGGTTTGGAGAAAAGCAAGTTGTCCCTTACCAGGTGGCCCACAACACACTACCATGTCTGGGTCTCTGACATCACATCATTTTCTGAAAACCACTCCAAGTGGTGCATTTTTTTTTTTTTTGCTCTCACTCTCAGATGACTGAGGGGTCCTTGAGTCACTTCCTTTCAAATGTGTGCTGTTTTCTCACGAAATGTACACACAACACCCACCGCCCGCTCCCCCTATACTCAGCCTTGTTTACTCACCTGATTTAGTGAATGGAGCTCCAGGTAAGTAGGGCTGAGAACTCAATGCATGTGCTCAGAGACAGGGCAGTGACTATGACTGACACAGGATAACATATGGGCTTGGCACAAAGGCCTCAGGCCGTGGGCTCTACTCAGTGACATGGAGCTTCTGTGCAATGCTCCTGATAGAAAAAGCTTCCTCACAAAGGCTCTGGCTCTATTCCAGTCTGCAAGGCGCACTCTGTGCTGCGCAGTGGGGACTCTGTCTGTGGGACCCTGTCTGTGGGACCCTGGGGACACCTACACTGATGTGCGTCCTGGTCTGCTGCACACCACAGGCAACAGAGCTAGGGTAGCATGGCCTGGGCACCTGGGGGGGTGGTTGCAGGAACTGTGGGGACTGCAGAGATTGGCGGTTGAGGGGCTGTGGGGGGGCAGACAGAGGGCAGTGGAGGCCGTGCGGCCAGGGCACCAGGTGGGGACTGTGGCATTCCAGAAACTCCCTTCTTTTTTTTTTTTTTTTTTTTTTGCTCTGATTTTTTTTTTTTTCATTTTTCTTTTATTATTCATATGTGCATACAAGGCTTGGTTCATTTCTCCCCCCTGCCCCCACCCCCTCCCTTACCACCCACTCTGCCCCCTCCCGCTCCCCCCCCTCAATACCCAGCAGAAACTATTTTGCCCTTATCTCTAATTTTGTTGTAGAGAGAGTATAAGCAATAATAGGAAGGAACAAGGGGTTTTGATGGTTGAGATAAGGATAGCTATACAGGGCAGAAACTCCCTTCTTTAGCTTTTATAACTCTCTCTCTTCCTATCGTATTCTTTTTTTTTCTGGCAGTACTGGGATTTGAACTCTTGGTCTCATCATTGCTATGCAGGCACTCTTACTGCTTGAGACACTCCAACAGATTGTGCCTCTCTTCCTGTGTTCTTCTTTGTCCTATTCACTTTTGTGGTTTTCTTCTTTTGGAAACATAATTAGACAATGTGTTTTGTACAATTGTGTGCTCAGCTTTCTCTTTAGGTGACCTTTTCCGTGAAGCTTCCACTTATACTCTTGAGATTCTTAAGTCCCTCTGCCCAGATGCAGTCCTCTCTCACAGCCACATGCTTTATGCCACCTCTACTGGACATCTGCAATGGAATATCTCACAGGCATCTCTCTTCCACTAGTGTTAAGCCTGTCTCATCATCCCACCCATCCAAACGTGCTGCGGTCATGCTCTCTAGCTGGATGGACAATACCATCACCTGCATGGATGTCTCACCCAAAACCTAGGTGGCACCCAAAAGACTGGGGTCTTTTTCATCTACCAGGATAGAAATCATGAATAGACAAGGAGAAGCTCTTCTAGACCCTTGGTTCTTTTTGTAGTCAACTATCCACAAGTAGTAAGCCACTCAACAATTGCATTGATTTGGATCTTAAGATCTCATTGATTTTGACTTCATATATTGCCTTATATTAAATATTTTCTGCCTGTCAAACCAGGCACTGTTGGTCACACTTGCAATCCTAGACACTTAGGAGGATGAGATTAGAAAGCTTGGCAGCTCCTGTGAAGTAAAACATACACCTAACAAGTGATCCAATCAGTTCCTTCCTAGTTTTAGCCAAAAGAAATGAAAGTGTGCATCTGTTTATCTGTACAAATGTTCACAGCTGCTGACTAGTAGCAGGTAAAACCTATGAAGTTCACTGCAGGTAAATACACATGAACATATTTAATTCATGAACATACCTGATATATAATAGTATTTCTCTTCTTCTCCAACCAAGGCAAAAGTCATTCTTCTCTTTTACTCGGTAGGTAATGTTATGAAAACTTAACACTGCCTCTTTGGGAACTGTCTTCATGTCACTGAGGGTCGTCCCTGGGAGGTCACTGGTGTCTTCTTCTGGCAATGAGATCGAAACCTGGTAATTACTGGAATGCATCTGGAGAGTTTCTGCCTTTCTGTAGAGGGAAAAGCAATAGGCAGTTGATAGTCCAGAGAAATGAGCATGTAATAGATAACAGTAAATTTAAAGAAAGTTTTCACTTAAGTTGCACCGCAATGAGCAGATTCCTTTCCAAGGGACAGTACACTTCCCTGTGACAAGAACAGCTTCAGAACCTATAATGGGAGACAGACACAACTCTGAATACCTGTATTCAAATTAGATATCACATTCCTAAGAAATAAGTGGGCTCTAACTAGTAAATAGTATGTGGAAATTACTCAAAACTCAGTGAGAAAAAAAAGAATGGCTGAGAGTTAGATGGGCCTGACTTGAAAAGTATACTATGATAGGACTTAGGTTCAGGGCAGATTACATCATCACTATCATATTCCTTGCATTTTCTTAGATTTTTCAAGTGTAATATACTGTTATTACCAAGAGGCACTTTTCAGCCAAGCAGTCAAGGACAAGAGAATTTTCTCCAAATTGCTAACTCCAGACTTTGTTCTCTGGTTGTTATGCTTCTTAGATCAGGTAAGAAGTAAGCTATGAACTTGTTTGCAATGCAGGAAGATTTAAAATGAAATATGAAGATGATAAAGTAAATCAAACAAATAGTTAACTCAGGACCTTGTGCTTGTGAGGACTTGAGCCATGTGTCTAGCCATCAAATCAATACTTAAGCAGCTGAAATCTTAAAAGCAAAAAACACAATATCAAGGTTATAAACAAGGTTTAAAATTTTTTCATGAAACAAATTGTAAAACTTCTTAAAAAGAGTTAGTCAAACAATGAAAAGGAACCCTGGAATCTCTAAGCTTTGAGATCCCAGAAGAGTTATGCCCTGCTTATTTCATCAAACCCAAAATGGACCAGCCACTACCTAATCAAGGTGATCTGTTCAGACTTTGCAAGAAGACAGTTAAATCCACCCTCAAGGATAAAACGTCAGCCAAAATTTTAATCAAGATTTTCCAGTCATGCCAGAAAACATGACCTAAATTTCCAAAAGTGAGAACATATAAACAGACCCACAGGTAATTCAAACTAGAGTTATCAAGCATTGACATTAAAACAACAAATTACCATACTCATAAAAAGGGACTGGAGGCATGACTCAAGTGGTAAAGCACCTGTGTAGCAAGCACAAGACCGAGTTCAAATTCCAATATTGCTGAGAGAGAGAGAAAGAGAATTTTCAAGAAAATAAATGACAAGATAATTACCAAAGAACCAGAATCTATGGAAAACAACCATAATTGAGAATTAACAGATGAGTTTACCATCTGTTTAAGAAAGATAATTAGCAAACTGTAAGAATAACACATAGAAAACATCCAGAATAAACGTTCTGAATGATGAAAATTATCACCATGGAAAGAAGAGAAAAGTTCAGCATGACACAAAAGTGCATAAGGATCTAGGGGACATGAGGGAAAAGGTCAGGCATAGCTACACCTGGAGACTTGTGACAGGAGTAGTCACAGAACAGGATCGGTATTTAAAGAAACACTGGCCTAGTTGGGGAGTGGTACCATGTATGTTTAGAATCCATTGAGCCCAGGGTTCTAAATCCATTAAAAAAAAGGGAGAAAAACAGGAGCGGGAGGAGGACAAAGAGGTGAAGGAGGTAGAGATGAAGGAGAAGGGGGAGGTGGAGCAGGAGAAGGAGGAGAAAGAAAGAAAGAAAGGATGGAGGAGGGAAGAAAGGAAGAAAAGAGGCTTCTTTTTTTTTAATGGTACTGGGGCTTAAACTCAGAGCCTCATGCTTGCTAGGTAGGCACGCTATCACTTGAGCCACTCCACCAGCCCAGAAAAAAGGAATGCTGCCCGATTATATTCCAAAACTGATGAAGGTTTAAAGTCACATATTAAGAAGTGCTAGGAATACAAAGCAAAATAAAAATAAGAAAATCACATGCAGGCATGTCATAGCAAAACCTCAAATTAATCTCTGAATAATTGTTTCTATTTCTGAAAACTTAGCATTTGCAATACTCTATTCATTTTGAAATTGGAAGAGTAAGAAATTTTTTAAAGATTTATACCTAGGAAATTAAAGCTGAATTTTAATCTGTGATCCCAGGGAATGTTAGCAATTAGCCAAAATTCTATTCCCCTGAAGCAGTGAAAGAAAAGGCACAATTCTTTTACTTTAAAAACTTTGTAAGCCATCTCCCTATATCTGCAGAAAGCAAAATAGTCCATGTTAAACACTAGCCATCACTTCTGCTGCCACCCCTATATGATATTCAGCCTCTGGGGATGCTTTTCCGACCTTCTCCCAAGACTTACTAAAAGAATCAAATAACATGTTGACTTAACTTTAAATAGTTATTGACTCAGGATGGAGATGAACTTTTGCAGTTTTCCACTAATAGAAGGCCATAAACAGAACTCAAATAATCAAGAAAAATCACTCATGCCTATAGAAATCAAAGGCTAGGACTTATTAAACACAGAAACAATGTCAGAAGTCTGTGGGTAAAGTTTGTCTTCCCTGTGAATGGGCTAAGTGTGCAACTCATATGTCTGATGAGGGATCTCACAACTTTTCTCAGAGAGGTGCAGGGACTTAGTAATTCACAACCAAAAGATTAGACAGGTGGGATCAAGGCACACCATCCAGTTGAAGCATGTTATACAAGAAAGGAAAGAAGGGAGGGAGGGAAAGCAAGCAAAGCAAAAGAAAACGGAAAGAAATTTTATTTCTAACACCAATATGGAAGAATGCAATATCCTAAAATGAAACAACAAATATAGTAAGGATTGCAAAACAAACAAACAAAAAAATACACCTGAGCATCACAGCAACTTCAAAGTAGCCAGTCTCTAGTGAATACAGCAAACTGGGTTTAGATTGATTGAAGAACACATCAATCTTCCCCTTTAGCCACCAGCTTTCTAGTCATATGTGCTGTTCTCACTGGAGTAGCACCATCATCTTCTAATGTAAAAAAAAAACTACTCACTCAGATCACAACTACATTTCCCTGTGACAAAAATCAACCTCCACTTTCATGCTATGTCCTGGTTTCCAGAGCACCGCAGATGCTAATAGAGTTTTTCTCACTGTGTCCCAACTCTCTGCAGAAGGTGAGTCTTAGGACTCTTAGATAAACAGTGGGTCTTAAATCCTTAGATAAAACCCCCAGCAGTCTTCAGAATCCACCTACCCCCAGAATCTTAATCAATTTGCAAAGTCCTTCAAATGAGATCATAGGACTTCTTTCCCCTTTTGAAGTTGTCCATTTCCCTTTCTTTGTTAACTGTTAAGCCAGGAAAGAACTTTTAGGGCTAGGCTTCTACATGGCTGGAGATGGATTGAGGAGGAGACCACATTAAAAGATTGGAAATGCATCCGCAAATATTTGCTCTTTTGTTTCGTTTTGCTTTGGTTTTTTTTGTTTGTTTGTTTGTTTTTTGTTTTCTTTTTAATTTCAACTAAGGCTCATTGGAGAAACTTAAAAACAACAACCATGTGGCTCATGGTTTTTTTAGGTGTCCTGGAACAAACATCCTCATTATAGCTAAATTCTCTTCCTACAGATGAATGAATCACCACTTTTTCTTTTGGACCCCAACCAGCATGCTGGGCAATGTGCCCCTGCTACATGTGATGTTTTTCTTTATGAATATGCAGAAGTTTCATCAATAAAATCTCCTGCTTTCTTTATTTGAGATGAGAGCACTACTTTGAAAATTGTCTCCAGTGTTCTCTTTACTTGCTGCCTGTAACAAACCTCTCCACAATCTCTCAGCTTCTAATAATACTTTTTGGCTTTGCCCTCAACAATGTTGGAACCCATGGTATTTAGTTATTTTCTCACTTCTTGCTGCATTTTACCTAGTGAGGCCACAATTTCAAGGTTTAAAAAGTGGAAAAAGTGTAGTCTATTATACCTACCTATTATATTAATAATTTTTATCCTAATAATCTGCATTAAAAACAATAGTTTTCTCTTTTTTCATTTTCCATACTTTTAATTGCATATTCCTGTTTAATGAGAGTACAAATGAAAACTGTACAAGGGCAAAAGTACCCAGGTAGATTCTGAGACCTCAAATGTTGATAGACATAACAGGAGACTCAGGTCAAGAGTTGAGCACACTTCCCTTACATTTTCTTTCTACAGATGATTCTGCTATATGGAGAGTTGCTCTCTGCCTCAAATATATACCTCCTTTAGCTATTTACTGAGATTACTACCAAGAGATCACAATGGACACAGGAATTAAAGGCCTGGAGTCACAAATCAGGTGATTGCCCATGTTCTTCAGGTAATTAGCCTACTTGTGGTCATTAGCACTGTCTCCTAAACTTGTAAGAGATCTAAGGCTATCCTTTGATGATTTCCAATGCTATAATTCTATGTAGGCTTGTTAAAAGCACACTTGTCCTACAGAGGCACAGATTCTCAACTTTACACTAAAAGTAAAAGCTAAGTTAATAGATACAAAGGGTCTCTGTGTAGCTGTGATACTGATTTACATTGGCTTCTTAAGTATATTTGTGTTCCCCACTGTACAAGCCTTCTAAAGTGCAAAGCATAGGTGAACACTTTATGTAGCGGATATCTTCGCAACTAAAAATTGTTAGTAGTAACAGCTTTTTTCTAACTTATGTTTGTATGTTCCTATTTGTATCAAGACCATCATCTTTGAAAAAACACATTCCCAAACACTTTGCCTTTTGTATGTAAGATGGAAACTGTTGAGAAACTCTTATGAATTTAAATGGAGTAGGTAAAGAATACTTTGGGAAAGGGGATGTCTACAATGACCCTTTCTTTGTAGGACAGTGATTTGTAAGCCTTCAGAGAGCCTTCAGAGGGAGAACACAAGGCCTATTACTTTCTAGTCTTCCTTTTAACCCTTTAGGATAATTTAAAGGACTTAATCAGGTGAACTACCTAAACTACCTAGGCCTAAGAACTAATTTGCAACCTGAGCCTGCTCTAAAAGGTTCCAAGGCCTTACATGTAAATGCCAGGAAAAGTTTCTGAAGAGTCAGCAAGTTTTGCCCTTTGTTTTCATTGAACTGTGGAGCTGATCCATCCCTCTGTATTAAGGCATCCAGCATGCAGCTTCACTAAGAGCAAAGGGCCCTTCAGCTGCTCATGTCAATTCTAGCGTGCTCCCTCATGGCAGCTTGCACTCCAGGTTGCATTTTATTGTTCATTTTTCAAACTTATGCTCACTTCAGATGCTTCATGTGTGCTTAATAACTATAAATGCAAAGCTCGCTTTTGCACATGTGTGTATTGTAATCTATCTTGATGCAAAAGAATGTCTTTCCTAAGGGAATGTCTGTATAATGCCTAAGGTCTAGAAGAAAGATGTCTAATAAACATTTCTGACAATGAATCTGCATTTTTTCTGAAAAGGAGTGAGTTCTCAACATTTCTACTAATACACAAGAAAGTAAAACAAGACAATACAGATACATAAATTTTTAAGCAGGTAGATTCATCTTTTTTATCTTGTTCTTTTCTGTATTTAAACTTTTTCAATATTACTTTTAATAAATATTGTAATAAATTGGTTAATTTTAAGTTAATTATTAAAGTTCAACTATCCAAAGGTAGTGAGCCACTCAAGGTCCCCTAGACAAATTTTATACCATGTGAATAAGAAAAAGAATAGACTCATGTATTCCCTTAAAGTCTGATGTCAACAAATTTCTCCTCCCCCTGTAGTAACTCCAGTGCTCAGTAAGTTTTATTCATCCAACATCAACTACACTGGTCCTCACAGGTTTGGAGAAAAACAGGGTGTCCCTTACCAGGTGGGCCACAGCACACTACCATGTCTGAGTCCCTGGCACTTCACTGTTTTCTGAAAAGCCACTCTGAGTTGTGCATTTGTATTTTGCACTTACTCTCAGATGAAACTGGGGGATGGGGGGATCTTCCAGTCACCTCCTTTCAGCTCACAAAATGCACACACGACACCCGCCGCCCTCCCCTGCCACACTCAGCGGGAGTTTACTCACTAAGTTTAATGAATCGCGCTCCAGGTAACCAAAGGCTGAGAACTCAGGATTCCTGTGCTCAGAGACAGGGCAGTGACTATGACTGACACAGGATGACCTATGGGCCTGGCGAACAGACCTCTAATCAGTGACATGGAGCTTCTGTGCAATGCTCCTGATAATGAGAGCTCCCCACAAAGGCCCTGGCGCCATTCCAGGCTGCTGGGCGCACTCTGTGCTGCGCGCTAGAGACTCTGCGGGACCCTGGGGACACCAGGCACAGCCGTGCTCCCTGGTCTGCTGTGCACCGCGGGCAGCGGAGCTGGAGATGCGTGGCCCGGGCACCTGGAAGGGGCTGCATGGCCTCCGGGACTGAGGGGACTGCATGAACTGCGGGAACGCGCTGCAAAGGCGGCGTGGGCGGCGCGCGTCGAGCTCCAAATACACACCTTGGGTTCAGCACCCAGAGCGCAGTGGCCGCCTTTTCCTCCCTTGTAGTTTCTGGTCGGACTGGGAGCAGAGTAGGGCGCCGCCTGAGTGGCTGAGATTAGCACCCAAAGGAGGAGAGGACTGTCCAGGAGCCCGCAAGTACAACCCCCCCCCCAATACCCTGTCTTTTACAGATGGGAAAAATGAGCAGAGAGAGAAAGGGTGGGGACGTGGGGAGGGGGCGGGCGAGGGGAGAAGTGGGGGACAGAGATGGTTGGATTTTTATTTCTTGGTTCATACAATTTTCTTTACATAGCAGATCATTTAAGAAATAACTTATCTGGTTATGAAGTTCACAGGTAACTAAATCCTATAAAATGAAGTAGGTGGTCTGCAGTGGTTGCTCAAACCTGTCACCCCAGGGCTAGGGAGGCTGGGGCTGGAGCAGGCAGGCCAGCCTGGGCTACATGGTGAGACCCTGCCTCAAAAAAAGATTAAAAAAAAAAAGAGGTTAAGAGGAATGGGGGATAACCCTAATTAGGCATGCATAATTAACAACCTGGAAGGAGAGTCACATGGTATGGTAGAAATTCACTAGAGTATGTAAAGTGTCATTACATCATAGGCCAAAAGGTAAAATGTTGAGAGTTCACCATTTTCAGTTTCAATATCCATGAAACTCTTCTGCTTAAGTAAACTCTTTATCAAAGTATGAAGCCATACAAAAACAGAAAATCTGACTAGACAATTTGATGGATGCTTACATTGCTTGCACACCTCTCTATCAGCAACAGAGATTTTTAAAAATAGCATTAGCAGTACCCCAGAAGCACCAGGGATGCTGGCTCATGCCAGTACTCCGAGCACACAAGTTCAAAGCTAGCCTAGGCTGCATAGTGAGATTATCTCTCAAAAAGTTAATAACAAAATACTCCAGAAACTTCCCTCAGTCACCCTCTTAGTCATTATCCCTTCCAAATGTTACCACTGTTTGACTCCTATTTTTTTATTCTGATTTTAGTTTTTATCTACTTTTCATTATTTTTAATTTTTATTGATTTTTATTATTTTTGTGATCTATGCAGTGCCTTGGGCATGCCTACACTCTACACTGAGCTACACCCCTAGCCTGTGAAGATTTTAATAGCTTTACTTCATGAACTTCCTTGTTGATTCTGCATCTTAAAAGTCCTCCCCAAGATCACTGGGGACCTCTTCATTGCACAATCCTCTGCACTCTTTTCCATCTCACGGGTGTTTGGTGCAGTGGCATTTGGCTTCCAGAAACTGCCTTCTTTCACTCCTTCTCTTCTTGTGTTCCTCTTTACCCTGTTCCCCTTCTTGGTTTCTTCTTTCGGAAACAGTTAAACAATGTAACAGGGTATTAGGCTTTCCCTTTAGATGGTCTTTTCCAGGAAATTTCAAGTAGTACTTCAACTAGTCCTTCTCTCTAGCTGCATCCCTCTCTCATAAACTAGATTTTGTGCCACATTCTACTGGACATCTGCAATGGAATATCTCACAGGCATCTCTTCCCCACCTGTCCTAAACCTGTCTCATCATCCCACCCATCCAAATGTGCTTCAGTCATGTTCTCTATCTCCACATGGATGTTTACCCAACACCTGAGTGACATCCAAAATTTAGCAATCAGTTGACTGGGGTCCTTTTTGTCTACTTGGATAGGAACCATGGGTAGACAAGGAGAAGCCCTTCCAGGCCCTTCGCTGTTTTTGTAATCACTTGCAGCCAGTAGTAACTGACAGTAGCAAGTGCAGCAGGTGGCACACTCTAATATTAATAGCTTTGCTCTGGCCCTGGGTTCCAGGACACTTCACCCTACTGCAATAAGCCCTACAGCTCTTGAGTCTTGAATGTGGGTATCCATAACCCTTGACAGCAAGTGTTACAAGTCTCTGGAACTCCTCCAGCCAATAGGGTCTGCAGTTTCCCTTCTCTCTGGCTTGATGCAGCCTTCTGACTTTCCTCAGCCTCAGCTCTGCGCCTTCTCACCTTTTCTCTACTTCTGCTGTCCTTCACTGTCTCTGCCACTTCTGTTCCCCATCGTGTTTACCTTGGCTGCTGTTCACTTCTGCCTTCCTGCCTCTGCCACTGCTTCAAGTTCTGCCATTGCCTTTTACCACTGCCTTTGTTGTCTTCTACTCCAGTTGCTCTGCTGCTATTGCTGCTGCTACTACCACCAGGGCAAGAGCTGCCTTGGCCACCAGCAGTGATGTTGTGTCTGCTTTTGCCCTGCTTGACCTGCAAAGCCACAACTGTCTTGGCTGCCTGTGTCAGCTCCATTGCTGCCACAGTCAGCTCTGCTCTCACTGCTGCTACTGCAGCCACAGTTACTGCCTCATCTGCCACTGTCTCTGCCTCTGTTTTCTTTGTGTTACCACTCAGCTGCTCTGCTCGTGATGAAAGGCAACATCAGACAAGAAATGATCACTCAAAAGAAGCCTTTATTAGGCCTAATATTGAAACACCAGTGGGTAACACAGGAGAGTGTCTTCCAGCTGCTCACAAGATGAGACAAACAGCCTGCTATAGAGCCAAAAAGGAGGTGTGGCAAGGGCTTCTGCACTAAGCATAGCAGTCCCTTCATGAAAAGGAAGGATTGTTCCCACCAATCACACACAGGCCCTCACATCACCAGTCATAGCAGCCCCTTATGCAAATAAAGGACTGTGCTTACACCAGTCAGAGGCCATCTGCTGGATCATCGGGGGAGTGTACCCCCTGGCCTGAGTAGAAAACAGCTGCAGGGTCATTTAGAGATTGCCAAGGCTTTTGGTGGCAAGAAGTCTAGTATAAGTTGTTTGGTGGGGCAATACCTTTAGAATCTGGAGACATGCTTCAGTAGAAAACTGTGATTGTCATGTAGCTTCCTCAAGGTGTCCAGGGAGTGTTCAAAGTAACTGGGTGCTGGCATCAGGGCAGTCTGGTTGTCTCTTGGCACAAGGAAAGGTCTAACAGTTAGTGGTCAACTATGGAATGAAATTGCTTTGGACCCCAAATAGCTTATTTAAGGGGAAAGTAAACATAAAACATTGTGCTGGCAAGAAAGGTTTATATTAATAGCTCTGCCCTTGTGACAGAGGTGGGGTCTTCCAATCTGTTTCACAAGAGGCTCTTAAAATCTGTCTTATTGCATGCATCATACTTCTCCCTATTTAAACAATTCCCCTATTTCTTCTGAGTATTCATTTTTTATTCATGTGACTGTTTTAGATCTAATTAAATTAAAAACAGATTTAGCCTCTTCCTCTAAGTTTGGCGAGTCATATTAGGGAGGTGGGTACCCTATTGGGAAGACTCCTCTGAAGCATGAAGCAAGAGTGGAGAACCAGTTAAATAAAGACAGAACTGCATGAGTGAAAGTTCTGAGGGATGAAATGCTCAAAAGATTTCAGAAGTTGAGAGAAGATAGTGACTAAATGGCACAAGAAGAGAGTACTATCAAATGAAGACAGAAAGTGGTCAGGCAAATCTGGTAGGCTGTGATAGGGCTTTGCACTTAAAGCTGGGGTTCTAAGTAGGAGAGTGATAAGCTTCATCTAACTTTTAAGATGACTCTGAATACAAAGTGGACCATGGGTTGTATGGGAACTAGTCTCCTTGTGCATGGATTTTCAAGACTCTTAGGCACTGCCTCCAGGCACTAGTGTTTCTGAATCTAAAATAATATGGCAAGTCTTCCATTAGACATGCTATAATCACCTCATTTCAACATGAACTTTAAAATATTTTAATTGTGGTTTAGCCTTTCACTCTATGGTCATTGCTTACTTGAATTGCCACCCCATATTAACACCCAGTACTTCTACCTCAGCAAGCCAACTATTGTTCTCCAAAAGGCATCCTGGTCAATACTATTCCCTTCCTGTTATCTAATTACTCCTGTTAAAGAAAGAACTAATTAACTGTATTTGTGAAGGAATGATATGGTAGACTTTATTCAAGACCATCACAATAGTATAGGAACCATGCCAACAGGGTCTTTCACTGGTGAGAGAGATTGGGCTCAATCTTGAATGACCATGGGCAAGTAGGAATTTTTGGCCAAGGAGCAGGTGGGGTGGGGGAGGTGCAGCAGATGAAAAATTATTAAGAGGAATCTTTGAATTCCTAACCTGACAGTATTCTTGCTGAAGAAAGGCCAGAGTGATCAGAAACCACCTGGGGGATGTCAACGATGAGGAACCTGGTCAGATGTGGAAGGTAATTATATTGAGGGTGGGGTTTGAACTTTTCTGCAAGTTGATGATAACCAAATCCATTCAGGGCTAGTAATGCTTCAGTTTATGTGTAGTACTTTGCATTTATATATGGCAACTAAAATAGTTTAGCAAATTTCTTTCCTGAAGCTGCATTTTATAAGGAAGTGCACAGGTAGGCCTAGGAGAAGCCTCAGAAGCCTGACTACAGTAAAGCTAAACAAAGAATCTGTCAACCTTCCTCCTTCCAGATCAGCTCAGGAGACAACTCCAGGGAAAACTTGATTGGCACTCACCTGAACTGGTGCTTTCTGGGCTGTGCTGCCACTTTGGGCCCACCTCTGTTATGCGTCCTCACACTGTACACAAGACTGGTTCATGCATTTGTCATCCTCGCAGGGAGGGAGGAGAGGATGCTGTCATGCACATTGCAGTGCTGGCTGGCACAGGGAGCTTCTCACTGATTGGTGACCCTTTTGCCATTTCTGTCTCTCTCTTGCTCACTAGTGCTTCTCATTCTCTGATACACAGAACTTTTCTGTAAGTTGATGACAACTAAATCCATTCAGGCCTACTAATGCTTCAGTTTACATGTAGTAATTTGCATTTATATATGGCATGTGTAGTTTATTGAGTGTCTTCAGAAATGCGTCCATATTTTATCTCCACCACATTCTGTGTGAATATGGTACAATGCAAAGCTAGCAAAGAAATTGTTTCCTGTGTAAAGTGACAGCTTTAACCTGTGAGATGAGATCTGGAATCTGAGACCAAGGCATCTTGATTTTATGATGGTTATATCTGGTTATTATTCTGTGGCTTTAATTTCTTCTTTTAATTTAACTTATTTTTTAAAATACAGTATTATTGTTTTACTGGGTGTACACTGTGACATTGACAAAAGTGTTTACAATACATCTTAGTTAAATTCAACCCTCCATCATTCTACTTCATCCCTTTTCCTCCCATTCCTAGAAGTTTCGACAGGTCTCATTTTTCCATTTTCATACATGAGTACGTAATATTTCTACCATATTAATCCTCCTTCACCCTTTCCTTATATCTTCCCTGTCCCACTGCTACCAACACACAGAGAGGACCTATTTTGCCTTCCTGTCCTTTGTTCTTGAAAAAAATACATTTTTGTTTGCTTAAACTATCTATACATGGAAGGGGAGGTAGCTCAAGCAATGTGTACACATGAGTAAATGCAAAACTGATAAAGCTTAAAAAAATCTATATGAGGTTTCAGTATGACATTTCCATGTATATATGTGTTATATCCCAAATCCATTCATTTCTTCCCTTTTTCTTCTTTCTCCTTAATCCTCTTCTTATGGTGATTTCAACAGGTTTAAAAATTCAATATTCACACTTGTATCCACTTTGAGTTAATATTTGTACAGACAGATATCCAGTTATCTTGGCAACATTTGTTGAAGAGGCTGTCTTTTCTCCTTGTATGTTTTGGGCACATTTGTCAAAAATCAGGTTGGTGTAGCTGCATGGATTCTTATCTAGATCTTCTGTTGTGTTCTGCTGATCTTCTCTATTTTTGTGCTAGTATCATGCTTTTTATTGTATTAGCCATGTAGTATAGTTTGAAATTCAGTATTGTGATCCCTCCAATGTTGCTCTTTTTGTTCATTATTGCCTTGGTTCTTCACGGTCTTTTGTTCTTCCAAATAAATTTAGGATTGATTTTTCAATTTCTGTGATAACTGTCATTAGAATTTTGATGGGGATTGCATTGAACATGTAGATGTGTTTTGGTACTATAGTCATTTCACAGAACTGATTATGCCAATTCATGAGCATAGGAGATCTTTCCATCTTCTATAGTCTTCTTTAATTTATTTCTTTAATGTTTTATAGTTTTCATTGTAGAGGTCTTTCACGTTCTTTGTTAAGTTTATTCCTAGATATTTTTTGAGGCTATTGTGAATGGAATAGTTTTCCTATATTCTTTCTCAATCTGTTCATTATTGGTATATAGAAAATCAATATATATAAATTGATTTTGCATCTTTCTACTTTGCTAAAGCTATTTATGTGTCTATGAGTTTTTTGGTGGAGTTTTTCAGTCCTTTTAGGAATATGATCATGCCATCTGCAAACAGGGATAATTTGACTTCTTCCTTTCCTATTTGAATTCCTTTTATTTCTTCTTTCTTTCTTATTGCTCTGGATAGGAATTCCAAGACTATGTTGAACAAGACTAAGAGAGTGGAAACCCTTGTCTCATTCCTCATTAAAGGAAATGTTTTCAGTTTTTCCACATTTAGTGTGATGTTGGCTATAGGATTGTCATATATAGTTTTAATATGTTGAGGTGCATTCCTTCTGTTCCTAGTTTCATCAGAGCCTTTATCATGAAAGGATGTTGAATTTTGTCAAAAGCTTTTTCTGCTTCCATTGAGATGATTATGTGGTTTTCGTCTTTGCTTCTGGTAGTATGCTGTATTACTTTTAATGATTTGTGTATGCTGTACCATCCTTGCATCAGTGGAATAAAACTAACTTGATCATAGTGTATGATCATTTTGATATGATGTTGAATTTGATTTGCCAATATTTTACTGAGAATTTTTGCATCTAAGTTCATTAAAGAAATTGGCCTGTAATTCTCTTTTTTTGTTGTGTCCTTGTCTGGTTGTGGAATGAATGTAATATTAGCTTCATAGAATGAGTTTGGCAGTGTTCCTTCCCTTTCTATTTCATGGAAGAGTTTGAGGACTGTTGATATTTGTTCTTCTTTAAAGGTCTCTTAGAACACCACAGTGTATACATCAATTCCTGGACTTCTCTTCTTTGGGAATATAGATTTTCAAAGTAATCTCTAATGAGTACCTTGATTTGTTGGTGTTTGAGATGAATTAAACTTCTTTGTCTCTTCCGACCAATTTAGGTTCGAAATCTACTTTATCTGTAATATAGTATACCTGTCTGTTTACAGGGGCCATTAGCTTGGTAACACTTTTTCAAACTTTCACTCTGAGCCAATGTTTTTATCTGTCTTTGAGATGAGTTTCTTGTAAGCAACAAATTGTGGGCTCTTCCTTTTTAATCCAGCTTCCCAAATAATGTCTTTTGATGGGGGAGTAATTTTCAGTGTTAATATTGATATGTATGTGGTGATTCCTCCATTTAACTGTTTTTGTTGTATAGGGTTTGTGTGTGTGAAATTAATTCTCTGCTATTCTCTATTCATTTGTCTGCTCTTCTATTGAGATTTAATAATTCCCATCCTTTCACGGCTATGTTTATTTTCATTTTCTGTGTGTCAGATTCCTTTGAGGATCTTCTCAAATTCTAATTCAGCAGTCACATATTGTTTTAGTTTCTGTTTATCATGGAAGGTTTTTTGGGTTGTTTTGGTAGTACTGAGGTTTGAACTCAGGGCTTCATGATTGCAAGGCAGGCATGCTACCAGTTTAGCCACTCTGCCAGCCCAGAAGGATTTTATTTCTTCTTCAATTTTGACTGATAGTTTTCTGGGTAGAGTACCTTAGGGTTGAAATTGTTTTTGTTCCATACTTGAAATACGTTACTCCATGTCCTTCTTGCTTTTAAAGTTTCTATTGAAAACTCTACTATTTTGATGTATTTACCTACATATTGCATTTGATTTTTCTTTTTTACAACCTACAATATTCTTTCTTTGTTCTCTTTGATGATTACTTTAACTATAATATGCCATAGAGAGGTTCTATTTTGGTCATGCCTATTCAGTGTCCTAGAGGTTTCCTGTACCAGGAAGGGCATCACTTTCTTTAAATCTAGGAAGCTTTCCACTATTATTTTGTTGATTGTATTTCTTATACCTTTGACATGCACCTCTTCTCCTTCTTTGATACCCATAATTCTTAGGTTTGGTCTTTTAATGGAGTCACACAGTTCTTGGATATTCTTTTCACAACTCTTCAGTCTTTTTCCTAAGTATAGTTCTGTTTCTTTAATGTTTATTTTTTCACCAAACCTTCATATTCTGTTTTGTACTTGTTTCAGTCTGCTGGAGTGACTTTCAACTGTATTTTTTATTTGACTTAAGGAACTCTTCATTTCTAGGCTTTCTGTGTAATTTTTTCAGACTTTCCATATCTTCATTAAGCTCCTTCTTCACATGTTGTATTGCCTTATTTATTTCATTTATCTCTTTTTTTAAATAATTTCCTTGGTTTTGTAACCATATTTGTTGAAATTGTCTTTGATTTCATTGAGTCTTCTGGAGTTTTTTCTTTTTTTTTTTTCATCCTTGTTTTCTTGGAGTTCGTCAAGTTGTTTTTGTAAGTTTTCTTTCCATCTCCTGAAACATTCTTATTATCATTCTTCTGAACCATCAACTGAAGAGTCACCCCCTTCACTATCCACCAAATCCTGTTGGTATGACTGTTAACCTTTTAAGGAGTCATATTCCCCTGCTTTCTTTTACACCCTATGTTTCTATTTTGAGATTTGCTCATGTGTTGTTCATTAGTTTGTTGGAGGTTTTAATCACCCATTAATATCAATGCTCTGCCTAGCTTAGTTGTTAAGTAGGTTGATGTAATGTTTCTGTTCACTGACCTGGAGTTTTTAGCATAATAATCATAAATTCACAGACTTAATGCTAAACCAGTTATTTACATAGTATATAAAACTCTTGGGGAGGAGATTTCAAGATGGTGGCTACAGGGAGGAAGCAGAAAGCATGCCTCCTATAGTGAAATCTTGGAGAGACGCTGGAGACACACCTTGCAGGCAGGCTGGAGAGGCTCCGGCAGGAGCAGGGGTGCATGCCCAGCAACCAGAAGCGGGAAAGCTTGTGAGAGTGGCAGAGGGAGGAAAACACCACAGGAGAGGAGGGAAGACCAATTTCCCACGTGAGCTGTAAACAAGCACGGCGGCTGGCAAGAGCAGGAGCACCACCCAGTAATCAGGAGTGGGAAAGCTTGTAAAAGTGACAGTGGGAGGAAAACTCCACAGGAGAGGGGGAAAGACCCACTTCCCATGTGAGCTGTAAACAAACACTCAGGCCTGAGAAAGTGGGTGCAGTGTCACGTCCCCCAGTGTGCTTGGAAAGGGGAACACTTGTAGCAGAGGCTTACACACAGGAGAACTCTGAGTAAACAAAGCCTGCAGGGCCAAGTGAGTGCTAAGCTCACCCCTGAGATCTGCATAAATAATGCCTCCAGTGACAGCAGGCTGACAGTAGCAGGCACACAAGCCACAGCCACAGACACCATTCACAGAAGTGTACCCAGACTCCTTTTTTTTTCTCTCTCTCCCTACCTTTGATGAGAAAACAACCAAACTACACCTGCATGCTGAAAAACTTACTGAAACTGTATTGCATTTGAACTTGGGACACTTTGAGGTTTTTTTTTTGTTTTTTGCTTTATGTTTTTTTTGTGTAGTTTTGTTCTACTTTATGCATTCCCTTTGATGAGACAACTACAACAACATCTGAGGCACCATCTCCAGGATTGGAGACTGAGACGGACACCAAAATTATTAAGACTGAAACTTCATTGCATTTGAACTTGGAGGTTTTTTTTTCTATTTTTCATTTTGTTTTATTTTATTTTTATATATATTTTACTTTCATTTACTTATTTTTTATTTTTATTCATATCTTTAATCTTTTTATTTTTTATTTTCAATTCTCTCTCTGTCTCTCTAAGGCCTATTCAGATTACTGTCGATTAGTACACTAATACTCCCTGTTTATTCCTTTGAAACCTTCTTGTTTGATTCCTTATTTTGTTTTTTCCTACTTGTCTGTTTTTCCCTTTTCTTTAGCTTCTTGCTTTCCATCTCCTCTCACCCTTCCATTCTAAATATTACCATTGTTATTATTACAAGCTAGAAAATACTTAATTGCACACAGTACATGGACAATAAAAACACCAAGGACAATGATGGGAAGACAGAAAAAACAGGGAAACCAGTTTCCCCACAACAACAAATTAGTACAGGAACCAGAGGGGAATGAAGAAAACAGATACTCAGATCAAGACTTGAACAAAATGAAGATAAACTATGCCAAAGAACCCAATGAAGCCCACAAGAATAATTTAAAAGAAGACATACTACAGGTACTCAATGGGAATTTTATAGAAATGATACTGGATAGGGTCAACCAAAATGTATAGGAGACACTCAAGAAATTCCAAGACAACAAAAATAGAGAGTTTGAAAAAGCAAAAGAAGAAATAAAGGAAACCATAGAAGCACTGTATAAACACCAAAGTGAAAGAGAGAACACGATGAATAAACAGATAAATGAACCTCAGGACAAAAATAGACAACATTAAAGAGGAAACTACCCAGGATACGGAAAACCTCAGAAAAAAGAATGAAACAGAACTACAAAACAAAACAGAAGGCCAATCTAACAGACTAGAACAAACAGAAGACAGAATCTCAGAACTTGAAAATGAAATGGTACTTAAAGGAAAAACCAAAGAACTATTAATTAAACAACTCAAGACCTGTGAAAAGAAAATGCAAGAACTCAATGACTCCATCAAAAAACCAAACTTGAGAATCATGGGCATCAAAGAAGGAGAAGAGGTGCAAGCTAAGGGAATGCATAATATATTCAACAAAATAATAATGGAAAATTTCCCAAATCTAGAGAAAGATATTCCCATACAGATGCAAGAGGCCTCCAGGACACCAAACAGACCAGACCAAAATAGAACTACCCTATGACATATCATCATTAAAACAACAAGTTCAGAAAGTAGGGAAAGAATATTGAAGGCTGTCAGAGATAAAAAAAAAAACAAGTAACATACAAAGGTAAATCCATCAAAATCACAGCAGACTTCTCAAAAGAAACATTCAAAGCAAGAAGAGCGTGGGGTGAGAACTTCCGGGCACTGAATGAAAATAACTTCAACCCCAGGATACTCTACCCAGCAAAGCTATCATTCAAAATAGATGGAGCAATAAAAGTCTTCCATGATAAGCAGAAACTAAAACAATATGTGACCACAAAGCCACGACTACAAAAGATTCTTCAAGGGATTCTGTACACAGAAAGTGAAACCCAACTTAACCATAAAAAGACAGGTGGCACCAAACCACAGGAAAAGAAAAAGCAAGAAAGTAGAGAGTAACCTGAACTTAGGTACACACAATCAAACCTTCAAACAACTAAGACAACTAAATGACAGGAATCACTACATACCTATCAGTACTAACACTTAATATTAACGGACTTAATTCACCCATCAAAAGGCACTGCTTGAAGAAGTGGATTAAAAAGGAAGATCCAACAATTTGTTGCTTACAGGAGACCCATCTCACCAACAGAAATAAGCATAGGCTTAGGGTGAAAGGCTGGAAGAAGATTTACCAAGCCAATGGCCCCTGAAAACAGGCAGGAGTAGCAATACTTATCTCTGACAAAGTAGACTTCAAACCTACATTGATCAAATGAGATAAAGAAGGACATTCCATACTAATAAAAGGGGAAATAGACCAAAAGGAAATAATAATCATCAATCTGTATGCACCCAATGTCAACGCACCCAATTTCATCAAACATACCCTGAAAGACCTAAAAGTATATATTAACGCCAACACAGTGGTTGTGAGAGACTTTAACAACCCATTATCATCAATAAATAGGTCATCCAAACAAAAAGTCAATAAAGAAATCCAAGATCTAAAATATACAATAGAACAAATGGACCTACTTGATGTCTACAGAACATTTCATCCAACTTTTACACAATATACATTCTTCTCAGCAGCCCATGGAACCTTCTCCAAAATAGGTCATATCCTAGGGCACAAAGCAAGCCTCAGCAAATATAAGAAAATAGAAATTATACCGTGCATACTATCTGATCACAATGCAGTAAAAGTACAACTCAACAACAAAAGTGAAGACAAAACACATGCAAACAGCTGGAAACTAAATAACTCATTATTTAATGAACAGTGGATCATCAATGAAATAAAAGAGGAAATTAAAAAGTTCCTGGATGCCAATGAAAATGAAAACACAACCTACCGGAACCTATGGGACACAACAAAGGCAGTCCTGAGAGGAAAGTTTATAGCCATGAGTGCATATATTAAAAAGACTGAAAGATCCCAAATCAATGACCTAATGATACATCTCAAACTCCTAGAAAAACAAGAACAAGCAAATCCCACAATAAATAGGAGAGAAATAATAAAAATAAGAGCTGAAATCAACGAAATAGAAACCAAAAAAACATACAAAGAATTAATGAAACAAAAAGTTGGTTCTTTAAAAAAATAAACAAGATCGACAGACCCCTGGCAAACCTGACTAAAATGAGGAGAGAAAAAACTCAAATTAGTAGAATCAGGAATGTAAAAGGGGAGATAACAACAAACACCATGGAAGTCCAGGAAATCATCAGAGACTACTTCGAGAACCTATATTCAAATAAATTTGAAAATCTTAAAGAAATGGACAGATTTCTAGGTACATATGATCATCCAAAACTGAACCAAGAGGAAATTAATCACCTGAATAGATCTATAACACAAAATGAAATTGAAGCAGCAATCTAGAGTCTCCCCAATAGAGAAAAGGTTAGATCAAAAAGAATTAACCTAGAAGGCAATACACACATACAGGAAATTAATGTGAGTCAACTCCCTGTATAGCTATCGTTATCTCAACCAGGAACCCTTGTTCCTTCCTATTATTGCTTATACTCTCTCTTCAACAAAATTAGAGATAAGGGCAAAATAGTTTATGCTGCATATTGAGGGGGTAGAGGGGAGAGGGAGGGGGCAGAGTGGGTGGTAAGGGAGGGGGTGGGGGCAGGGGGGAGAAATGACCCAAGCCTTGTATGCACATATGAATAATAAAACAATAAAATAAAAAAAAAATAGAGTCTCCCTAAAAAGAAAAGTCCAGGACCTGATGGATTCTCTGCTGAATTCTATCAGACCTTTAAAGAAGAACTGATACCAACCCTCCTTAAAGTGTTCCACAAAATAGAAAGGGAAGGAAAACTGCCAAACACATTTTATGGAGCCAGTACTACACTTATCCCAAAACCAGGCAAAGACACCTCCAAAAAGGAGAACTATAGGCCAATCTCCTTAATGAACATTGACGCAAAAATCCTCAACAAAATAATGGCAAACTAAATTCAGCAACACATCAAAAAGATTATTCACCACGACCAAGTAGGCTTCATCCCGGGAATGCAGGGCTGGTTCAACATATGAAAACCAATAAATGTAATAAACCACATTAACAGAAGCAAAGACAAAAACCACTTGATCATCTCAATAGATACAGAAAAAGCCTTTGATAAGATCCAACACCATTTCATGATAAAAGCTCTAAGAAAACTAGGAATAGAAGGAAAGTACCTCAACATTACAAAAGCTATATGTGACAAACCTACAGCCAGCATTATACTTAATGGAGAAAAACTGAAACCATTCCCTCTAAAATCAGGAACCAGACAAGGATGCCCACTATCTCCACTCCTATTCAACATAGTACTGGAATTCCTAGCCAGAGCAATTAGGCAAGAAGAAGGAATAAAAGCAATACAAACAGGTAAAGAAACTGTTAAAATATCCCTATTTGCAGATGACATGATCCTATATCTTAAAGACCCAAAAAACTCTACTCACAAGCTTCTAGCAAGCTTACAGCAAGGTAGCAGGATATAAAATCAACATAGAAAAATCATTAGCATTTCTATACACTAACAATGAGCAAACTGAAAAAGAATGTATGAAAACAATTCCATTTACAATAGCCTCAAAAAAAATCAAATACCTAGGTGTAAACCTAACAAAAGATGTGAATGACCTCTACAAGGAAAACTATAAACTTCTGAAGAAAGAGATTGAGGAAGACTATAGAAAGTGGAGAGATCTCCCATGCTCATGGATTGGTAGAATCAACATAGTAAAAATGTCGATACTCCCAAAGGTAATCTACATGTTTAATGCAATTCCCATCAAAATCCCAATGACATTCATTAAAGAGATTGAAAAATCTACTGTGAAATTTATATGGAAACACAAGAGGCCATGAATAGCCAAGGCAATAGTCAGTCAAAAGAATAATGCTGGAGGTATCACAATACCTGACTTCAAACTATATTACGAAGCAATAACAATAAAAACAGCATGGTACTGGCACAGAAACAGACATGAAGACCAGTGGAACAGAATAGAGGACCCAGATATGAAGCCACACAACTATAACCAACTTGTCTTTGACAAAGGAGCTAAAAATATACAATGGAGAAATAGCAGCCTCTTCAACAAAAACTGCTGGGAAAACTGGTTAGCAGTCTGCAAAAAACTGAAACTAGATCCATGTATATCACCCTATACCAATATTAACTCAAAATGGATCAAGGATCTTAATATCAGACCCCAAACTCTAAAGTTGATACAGGAAACAGTAGGAACTACTCTGGAGTTAGTAGGTAGAGGTAAGAACTTTCTCAACGAAACCCCAGCAGCACAGCAACTAAGAGATAGCATAGATAAATGGGACCTCATAAAACTAAAAAGCTTCTGTTCATCAAAAGAAATGATCTCTAAACTGAAGAGAACACCCACAGAGTGGGAGAAAATATTTGCCAACTATACATCAGACAAAGGACTGATAACCAGAACATATAGGGAACTTTAAAAACTAAATTTTCCCAAAACTAATGAACCAATAAAGAAGTGGGCAAGTGAACTAAACAGAACTTTCTCAAAAGAAGAAATTCAAATGACCAAAAAACACCTCAAAAAATGCTTACCATCTCTAGCAATAAAGGAAATGCAAATTAAAACCACACTAAGATTCCACCTCACCCCTGTTAGAATAGCCATCATTAGCAACACCATGAACAACAGTTGTTGGCTAGGATGTGGGGAAAAAGGAACCCTCTTACACTGTTGGTGGGAATGTAAACTAGTGCAGCCACTCTGGAAAAAAATTTGGAGGCTACTTAAAAAGCTAAACATTGTTCTACCATTTGATCCAGCAATACCACTCTTGGGGATATACCCAAAAGAATGTGACAGAGGTTACTCCAGAGGCACCTGCACACCCATGTTTATTGCGGCACTATTCACAATAGCCAAGTAATGGAAACAGCCAAGATGCCCCACCACTGACGAATGGATTAAGAAAATGTGGTATCTATACACAATGGAATTTTATGCAGCCATGAAGAAGAACGAAATGTTATCATTCACAGGTAAATAGATGGAATTGGAGAACATCATTCTGAGTGAGGTTAGCCTGGCCCAAAAGACCAAAAATCTTATGTTCTCCCTCATATGTGGACATTAGATCAAGGATAAACACAACAAGGGGATTGGACTTTGAGCACATGATAAAAGCAAGAGCATACAAGGGAGGGGTGAGGATAGGTAAGACACCTAAAAAATTAGCTAGCATTTGTTGTCCTTAATGCAGAGAAACTAAAGCAGATACCTTAAAGCAACTGAGGCCAATAGGAAAAGGGGACCAGGAACTAGAGAAAAGGTTAGGTCAAAAAGAATTAACCTAGAAGGTAACACACATGCACAGGAAATTAATGTGAGTCAATGCCCTGTATAGCTATCCTTATCTCAACCATCAGAAACCCTTGTTCCTTCCTATTATTGCTTATACTCTCTCTTCAACAAAATTAGAGATAAGGGCAAAATAGTTTCTGCTGGGTATTGAGGGGGTGGGGGGGAGAGAGAGGGGGTGGAGTTGGTGGTAAGGGAGGGGATGAGGGCAGGGGGGAGAAATGACCCAAGGCTTGTATGCACATATGAATAATAAAACAATAAAAATAAAATAAACATAAAACTCTTGGAAGTATAGTCTATAAACAGTGAGTACTGGGGTCATAAAATGTGTTTGAATACAGATTAAAATTTAAGTAATAAAAATGATGGTGATAGAAAATAAGATGGGGGTGGGCAGGCAGTGGCAAGGGGAGAAGAAGAATGAGGTGTGAGGGCTAAATATTAATAAGTCTCTAATGTCTGTAAAGGTGTAGTTCAATCATTGTGAAGGAGGGTGCTATACTCAGGAATTGCAGAGGGATAGGAAGGATGGGAGTAATTTACAAAGTTGGTATAATATACTACTTGGTGAGTGGTTAGTGTGGAGGAGATAAGGACAGTGGGAAAAAAAGAGGGGGAGGAGAGGAAGATATGGAGAAGGAAGGAAGGAAAGAGGAAAAAGCTTTGGGAGAGAAAAGAAAATGGAACAAAAGAGGATATATATAGAGAGATGTAGATATGTATATACATACATCTCTCTATAGAGAGACGTATATACATACGTCTCTCTATAGAGAGATGTATATACCTACATATAGCTATATATCTATAGATATATATTTCTTCCTTGTTGTGGAAAGGAGTGGGTTTCCTCTGAGTTCAATAAGTGAACTGGGTGCTTCCTCTAATCAGGTGTTGTCCCTTCTGATAGGGGCTTTCTCTTGGTTCCTGTCCTTCCTTAGGGTTGACAGGCTGGGCTGGGTGGCAATTGGTGGTGTTCCTACTTATGGCCAGGTTTTGGTGGGTTCCAAACACAGGATGTTGAAGCCCAGACTCCTTTTGGAGGGTTGAGGGGAAAGGGTGGGCTCAGCCAGGGTCAGATTGTTTGAGTAAAAAGTTTCCCTGAAGTGGTTCAGCAAGATGCTGTTCTGTGATCATTGGCCAGCCTCTAGGAACTGGATTTGAGCTGTTTGGTTGAAAGTTCTTCTCTGGAAAGCTGATAGAAGAAATACTAGCTCTTCTATAGTGGTCAAATGTGATGTTATTTTCCCAGGCTGCACAGGCTGAGCTTCCTCTCCCCAACCAGGCAGCAGAGGAGATTTTGCTCCTTTTATTAAGCCATAATCTTTGTCCACAAGGGTTACAATCAATGCATGCAAGCCACACTGGACTTTACAACTTCGTCCAGGGTAGAGGCACAGCAAATTCACCTGAATGGATTATAGTTTCTCTCTGTGGTATCAGAGGTCAGTGGCCCAGGTTGTGAGTGTCACTCACACATCTTGGTGGGTACCAGGACAACACAGTGCTTTCAGAACTCATTTTGCAATTCTCTGTGTTGAGTATTTGCTCTTCAGGGAGAGAGAGAAAAGAAGAAAAAAAAGCAGTGGTCCTCTGTGGCAGCTGGCAGCAAAAATGCCCAGGCTTCTGGAGGTAGTTTTGTGATATAAAAAGCTAATTTAAAGATTAGTCATTGTACATTGGTTTGCCTATGTGTTGTTGGTATATGACTTGGAAGAGTAGCCAGCTTCCCCTACCCCTTTCTAACATGAACCTAAAGTTTTCTTTAAGATTTGTGAGAGCTCAAAGTTCTAGGTTCTATTAGCTATCTGCCATCCTAGTCCCTCTCTCAGAATTTTCAAATTTTAATTGCTAAGTGGCTTAGTTTTACATGTCTATGCTTGTTTATCCTTTTGTTAGTTAATTTTCAAAATTTATGGCTTAAAAGTTGTTGGCTGGTTAGGTTTTTTTGTTTGAGTGTTTACATGCTTTTTTTTTTTTTGACTTAGAACTTAAGTCAATGTCTAAGAGTTCAACAAGCCAAAAGTCCAAAAACAAGATGTTATCAGAGCTGTGCTCCTTCTGAAACTGTAGGGAAATACTTCCTTGCCTCTTCCTAGCTCTGGTGTTGTGGGAAATCCTCAGCCTCCTCTATGTGCAGCTATGTCACCCCAATCCTGTGTGCACATGGAGTTCTCCCTGTCTCTGTGTTCATATGCCATCACCTTATAAAGATGTTTTTATTTGAGGGATGTACTGATGTTTCTTTTGTGGCCTAACATATTACCAATTATTTCAAGTGCTCCACACATAATTGAAAAAGAGTATAAAGCATATCTTTTGGTGCAGTACAGGTAGAATATCCTTTATCTGAAATACTTGGGACCATACGTGTTTTGGATTTCAGATTTATTCGGATGGTGGTATAGCTGTATCTATAATGAGATATCTTAGGGAAGTTCATCTATACTTTCTACACATAGCCTGAAGGTAATTTTATACAACATTTCTAATAGCTTTGTGCATGAAAAAAGTGTCAGGGTGTGAAATTTTCCACTTGATGGATATGTTAGCCACCCAAAAAGTTTGGATTTTGAAACAAATTCAGATTCAGATTTTTGGGTTAGATATCCTCAAACTGTATGGAGTTTGATATATATGTACATCAAGCGCCTGTTCATAGATATTCAGGTATTCAATTCCAGCCTTTAACATGGCAAAGTAATTTTTATCTATTTCTGTCAAAGATTAAGCAACATAAGGTTAAGTTTTCAATAGCAATGTGATTTTGCTTATTCTCCTTATATTTTTGGCAGGTATTGATTTTCATACCTTAATGTTCTGCCATTCAGGACATAATAATTTATGACAAATACCATTTGTCATATTAAAAATTCTCTATTTCAGACTCAATATTCACCATATAATTTCCTTTTCCATATGAATATAACATTTAACTTTTTAAAAAAATCTTATCCCTGATGTATTTTTTCAAGGATTATTTTTAACTCTATATTGAGTGGGCTTGTAAAAATTCTAGAAATGTCTTTTTCACTTTTGCAACCAATTATTCAGACTTGTCATCTAGTACAGGTTTAACCAATTCCCACTCATACTTTTGTCAAAGTTCCATCATCTTACTTTTTCCTATTTTAGTATTTCCTATTATTTTCCATTTTTCCTTTTCCTTTCCAAGATTGGGGATTTTTCAGTCCAGTAGTTGGAATTTATATAATAGTTATGATTCTATAATACCCTATATTTTTAAATATTTGAACTTATATTTTCAACAATATTAACAATAAAATGATATATATTAACTTTTTTGATGTGACAGATCATGTTTGAAGGCAGCTTGTGCTAGTTTATGTGCTGCTTGTTTGGTGGCCTATGTTTTAATACATTTTGTTTGAGAAAGGTGGAAACTCAGGGTTTAACACTAGAGATAACTAGCAGAAGAATTGTGTGCACATGAGCTATACATATGTCCTTTACCTGATGTGGTTTAGTCTGCTTTTCTTTCACGATTCATTTTATTTTGGAAGCATGCGTGCCAGCTGCTTAGGGGGCTTCTCCATCAGGGAAAGGATAATGGTGCTATCATTACATTTTACAGTAGGCAAATGTCTTCACATACTTTTCCTTACTTAGACTTCACACAAGCCTTAGATATTGTAATTCTCACTTTCTTGATAACAAAATTCAACTTCAACAAAGTTAATGCCTGTCCAAGATCCCAAAATATAAAGATCCTCATTCATGAATCCCAGAGATAAATGGGATTTACTTCCAGAAAGAGCACAGCTGAATCTATGAGCCAAATCATCTGACTCCCAATCCAGTGACATGGAGCTGCCACCTGCAAGGACTCCCGATGTAGTGACTGCTAGCGTAGTGACTCATAGGTGTTCTGGACAGCCCATGGCCTGACACAGGACAGAGACTGAGTTCATGTTGACAAATTAAAGTCTGTTAAAATGATCATCCTTCAAAGCTAGAGGTATTGTTTCTCTGTTTTCCAGCAGAGGGTGCTGCACAGTCAAGGGAAAATGTTGCCTCTTTTGAGAGAAGCTGTGAAAGAGTCTATACAATGAGTTGAAAGAAGATGGTAGGGGTAACCTAACCAATGTACAATGTAAGCCTATCCAGAATTGTCACAATGAATTCCCTCTGTACAATAAATATATACTAATAAAAAAGAAAGAAAAGAGCTCATATAGATCCTGAAAAATTCTACCAGCAAAAGTCAGAATTGAAGCTGAAACACAATAGGAAAATAAAGGCAATACATTTCTAAATCATTGCCTAACATTTTTTGTATTTATGTTTTTGTATGTAACTACACTGTATTTAAAACTACACTGTATTTATAAGTCAAAATTTTTAAGTGATTATCAAAATTCCTTTATAACACAACAAACTTGCACAGAAGGTACTGTAGCCCATATTACTCATTCCATCCAAAGTACATCCTAATTTCATGTTAATTGAAAGCCATCAAGTAAATAGTTCAGTTGGCTTTGGGGATTCTTCACCCCTTATTCTTTCATGTCAGCTCTGTCCCTATGACTGACCTTGAAGCCACAGAAGGCCTCTGCAGAGGTCATCACATCTGTGTCCACTGCATGTGGGAGCTATGCAGGCAGCACGCTCCCTGGAGACATGATGTGCTCCTCTTTGGAGGGAGAGGTCACCTGTGATTCATCTTCATGTCCTATATTTGTCTCATGCAAATGGGAATGGGTTAGATTTTTTAAAACTTAACTCAATTTGAATAGAGTTTGGAGCAGGTAGGTCAGTAACACTTGAAGATTGATTTTGCCCTAATGGGTCATAGGATTGTGGCAGGAATCTCAAGCTGAGATACGGGACACTGAGGCAGTTTAGCAGGAAGCAATGTTTTATTGTGCTGGCACAGACTTAGTGGACTCATGTTCAAAGGCTGAGCCCTGAGAATGAAGGGGCTTATATACCCTTAAAGCAGGTTACAGAAGCAAAAAGCAAAACTCAACCCACATATGGCTGCATGTGACTTCATTGGCTATTTCATTCCCCCAGTGCTATGTGACCTTCTTCATCTTTCAATTCTTTTAAGTTTTATCTCTCTGCTTTGTCATCCCTTCTCCCTACCTCATTATCAGAACACAGCCTGTCTGTTTCTCTTCTTCCCTTCTCCCTCCTATAGGAAGATAGGTGAGGAAACATAACAGGGGGACTAGAAATCATTCATAGCCCTCGATACATTTCACAAGTTGTGCATGTTATGTATATTTATGGTTTAGTTGATTACTTGAGATGAATTCCAAAGACATGCTAATGTTAGATCAGTACCTTTATTGTCTACATGCTTAATGGGGCCAGAGGGCTATATGACAGAGAAATACTAAATAATACTTGATAGAAAATAATTTAATCAAGGTTTAATATGTGTTGACAATTCCCAAAGAGTATTATACAGGCAGGTAAGTATCAGTCAGGTGCTAGTGATCAGGTCTGTGAAATATAAAACATATTCCTCCCATTTGAAGTTTCATAAAAAATTACAGGAATTATAGCACAATACACCTGTAATCATTAGATTGCAGCATTGAACAGTTGCAGATAATGTGCTGAAACTCATAATAGACGTATTGTAGCAACCCAGTTAGGGAGGAAGAAGCATCATTATTGAACAGTTGTGAACTGTCACCTCTGTACTAGATAAACTTTAAGTGTTTTTATTTAAGCACCGAAGAACCACTGGGGAAGCTATTTATCCCATCTCACAGAAGAGGAATCTGAAGCTCATAGCTAAAGCAACCTGCCCAGGTCCCATGGGCAATAAGGACACAGCCAAGAATCACACCCTGATTTCCTTTGCATCATCTTCTGTTTCCTTCCAAGTCCTTTCTGCAAGGTCAGTGAGTGTTTGTGGCAGGGGTGTAGTTGGATTGGAGGATTCCACAAAGGATTTGATTGGGAGGTGGGAAGCACATAGGCCTGCATCAGTCTGACTCCTGGAAGGGAAGAGATGGACACCCATTCCATTAAAGGAATGGAATGCAGGGACTGTTTGTAGGGAGGGGCCGGAGGTAAGGAAACCTGCAGGGGAATGAGACATGCAAGGAAGGTTTTCACCTCCAGGTTTGGGAGAACCAGGGGAGGGAATTGCATGGCTAGAACCCAGTGTGACTGGGTGGGAAAAGCAATTCTTCAAGCAGCTGAGGCCAAAGATAGAGGATCCTCTGCCAAATTGCACCCATATGGTGAGAGAAAGGAGCACAGAGGAAGAGGGAACAAACACTAATCTGTCTTCCTGGCCCACAAAGGGCAGAGGACTAGGTTGGTAGAATCTGTATGTCAACCTCAGGGAAACAGCTGGGCACAGAAGATGGAGAATCAATCTGGGGAAAGCAAGAAGGGCCATACCGTATAACAGGACATGACACATTCTTATCTGAGAAGGTGGGCCATGCTCAAGTTGGGTTCTGTGCACATCAGCCTCAACAGCCTGCAGGACCTGACCTGGGAGTCAGATCCTGAAGCCATGTCAGTAGGCAATTGATATTCAATTGCAAGCCAACTTTGTTTCACATAGGCCAATATTAATGTTATATATTTCTTGTATATGCCAGAAAAATAAGAGATATCCCATGAGACTCATGTGGGTAGAGAAGCCAGTGTGAGAATAGACCTCATGTAGGAATTTTTCCATCACCAGGAGCAGTCCTCTCAGGGAGGCCATTGGCTGTGTGAATGTGTGTGCAGATCCCCTCACGTTGCTCACTTGGCTCTTTCTATGCTCCAGTGACCTAGGACATTATGAGCTCAAATGTGTACTATTACACCTGGACAATGTCACAGCTCTTCCTTGATACCCCCATATTCAAAATGGAGAAAAATTACTTTAAAATTCTTTATTGGAAGACTTCTGAAAGGTATTTGCAAATGACTTAAAATACCTCTTAAATTTAAGTCATTTTATGTCTTAAATGTGTTATAAATTCAATGATTGAAGTGGCTCTAGTGCCTCCTATGCATTTACCACTGTGTGAGAGGTTCTAAGTTATGGTGAGTTGCTCATAGTTACTGTTCCTATCCTCACACAGAGGTAAATAATCTACTGAGAATTTTGCAGATGTTTTGCACAGAGCTGAATGTTTATCCTTGCCTTCTTTTTTTTTTTTTTTTCACTTTACTGGGGTTTGAACTCAGGGTTTTTCACGTATTAGGTAGACACTCTACCACTTGAAACACTTCTCCAGCCCTATCCATTGCATCATTGGGTCCCCATAGTGACCTTATAAGGTGAGTACTAATACTGTACCCCAATTTGTAAATAAGGCAAATGAGATTCTGGATGCTTAGAAGTTTATGAATAAGAAGTGTAAGAATGAGAGAAATGTGCTTTTCTTTTTAACCACTGAAAGGAAAATGAAGAAGCAAGAGAAAGAAAGACAGAGAAAGAATCTGCGACCTTTGCAAGCAGCAGGTCCTTATTAGGGAGAAGAGATCTGAGGGGGACCCTCAGCCATCAGAGTAACACTCTGAGAGGGGCAAGAGCATGGCTCTCTTACAGGCTGGGGTTTTTAAGCATCCCAGAGTGGGAAAAGGGAGGTTGGAGGGGGGTAGGCATTGGAAAAAATGACTGCAAAGGGGGAATGGGGGAAGGTGCTAGACATTATCAGGAAGGTCACTGGGGTTGGGCAGCCAGCCATATGTGTTGTTTTTCTCTGGCTCTTTTATCGAACTTACCCATGTTTGCATTGTTTTAGTGTTTTTCAAAAGTCCTCCAACCACAATCACCACTTTTTCATCCTGGTTTATTATTAACTCTTTGATTCGTGATAATATTGACTGACGATCTCCTAGTATGTAAGATCCAGAAGGCTGTCGTTCTGTGTCACTTCTTTTTCTGTGCTGTGTCTTTCTCAACAATGGCATATGTCCTCAGGTCCTAGAACAGTGCCTGATATGAGATAGGTACATTATTTCAAAGGTCTGCTAATGTAGTGTTCAACCAAACACCTTCCCCATTGTCACAAATTCCAACATAGCATCAGAATTGAAGCGATGAGTGATGTAGTAGGAAAAATACTACCCTGATCTGGATGTAATCTATAGAAATTTGATGGAAAATTGGAAAGAAATCGATTTTTTCCTTTCTTGGGAAGAGATATTTTGTAAAATGCTTACTAAACCCTGAGTTCAGTGATAATGGATTTTAATCATAGAGAAAACTTGTCACCAGAATCTATTAATGTATAATAATACTTGGCATCTCAAACTACACTTGCATAAGGTTAACCTTTCCTCTGATCAGCCTATTTCTATTGATCATCTGATAAGGATAACACACTCAGTTGCTAGACCCATCCTCCCTAAAGGCATAGGTTCTTGTGCAAACTGACAGGAGACATGTCACACACACACAGTTCTACAATGATAAATGCCAATGTCTAAAAGGATAGGGGGGTTGAAGGGCTCCGAATATGGCAAAATAGGCCAGACTAAAAAAGATCCACCACATGGCAGACTGGTAATCAATACTCTTGCCTTAGTGTTGCTCAGACGAGTTCAGAACCGTGGTCACGTGCGATACTGTTTTCATCAGGAAAAGTGTGGTTGACGGGATTTATGCAACATGCCCATCCTCCTGCCTCTAGTCCCAGAACCGAAATCAGAGTTGCCACATGTTAAGCTCCTGCCCTGCTCAGATGCCCTGGCCACATGTATGGTCTTGATACCCCCAAAAGAGAATCTGAAAGGTCCTTTTTATTATACCAACTCTGTGTTACAACTTATATTCTTATTTTTAAGAACTTTCTGACTGAGAAATGGAAAGGTAATTGTAGTAAGCTTTTAGTTAACCACATTGATCATGAGAAAAACCTCACTAATTCATATTTGGCTGAAGCATGTTACGTGAAATATGGGGAAGAAATTTATTTATTTTGGTTTTTGACTAATGATACTTTTCTTCAACTGCTACTAAAATTAATTTATCTTTTTGTGCCAAAGAGTCAAGTTATGACAAGAAGAAACATCTTAAAAGTGTTTAGACTGAAAGAGCAAACTTCCTGCAGTTAAAAATTTCCTGCAAATAGTCCAGAGAAAAAAATTTACATTATGTGCACCAAAGTTCTCTGTATGAGGCACAAGAAATCATAAACTCCTGGCACCTAGCTGATCGCTGGTGGTTCACACCTGTAATCCTTGCTACTTGGGAATCTGAAATCAGGAAGGACCACTTTTCCAGGTCAGACCAGGCAAATAGCTTTCGAGACCTCATCTCCAAAATAACCAGTACAAAATGGACTAGAAGTTTAGCTCAAGCTGTAGAGCACCTATGTTGCATGTACAAAGTCCTGAGTTCAAACCCCAGTCTCACCAAAGAAAAACCCAAAAGATTCCAGCACTTATTAGATGCCATGCCTGGCCTTAATCCCACTGTAACTTTTAGCACTTGTCCAGCTTCTTCTCCCTTCACCTGCACCTCTTCATTAATTAGCACCATCCCAACCACTTCCTACCAGAGGCCTCAGTGTAATTGAAAACCTCTGTCAGTTCTTCTTCCTTCAGCAGTAACAGATGATCATTTGCAAAGTCTTGTTACACATGTTAGCAGAGCAACACAACCAATTTTTACATGTTTAAAAGTTTTCATTGCATAGCTGGCATTGTTCTGTGTTCATTCTTTCCACTGTTGCAGCATATAAATGACCCTCTTAAATCTCAGAAAATGCTGGAGCTTTCTCTCTTCTATTAGCCTTCCTGCTGACGATGTTCTTTCCCTCACCCTCTGCCAAACATTGATTCAGCTATCATGAACCATTTATATCAAGTCATTATCAAATTACTTCCCCCTTCTATTAGTTGAGAAAATATAGAATATGTGTTTTTCACATGTGAGTGGACACATGTGGTTTTCACATGTGAGTGGACAGTTAAGGCAGAAAAAAAGAGCTACATGGAAATGTATTAGGTGGCAGTAACAATTTTAGCTGTAATTATTAATAACAAATAATAATTGTCAAAATTAGCATGTGTTAGGTGCTGTTCCAAGAGATGTTTTAACCCTTACACTAATGCCTTTATCTACTCTACATATACCAGTACAATTCAGAAAGGGTTTTTACTTAAAATAAAAATTCCTACAGAATAGATACAGCTGGATCCAACTGGAGTGTGGTTCAGTCAGAACTAATCCCACCTTTCATGATGGCAGTGTAACAGCACACAGCTCACACAGATCAAGATGACTCCTTCATCCTCACATTCCCAATATATCAATAATGAACAAAGTTACAAAAGAATTTCAGGATGTAAGGAAGCAGAAGAGATAACAATCCTGGAAATCATTTTTTAAACTATTTCTAAACCAAGTGAAGGCAGAGTGAAGTCCATCTACATTAAAAATTATTCTGACCCAAAGGAATGTAAACCAGGATACAATAGAGTCACTTGTATATCCATGCTTATTGCAGCATCATTCACAATAGCCAAGCTTTGGAAATAGCTCAGATGCCCCACAACTGATGAATAGATTAAGAAAATGTGGTATATATACAAAATTAGGATGTTATTTGGCCATAAAGAAAAATGTTGTTTGCAGGAAAATGGATGGAACTAGAGATCATTATGTTAAGTGAAGTATGCCAGAAGGACAAAAGTCACATGTTTTCCCTGATATGTGAAAGCTAGACCTATAAGATAAATGTCTAAATAAATACACATATGGTCTTATGTACATATATGTGTATCTCTATACATATATACATACATATATACATATATATAGAGAGAGAGAGAGAGAAAGAAGATAAGATTTCAGTAGTAGATCTGTCTGAGGTGATTACAGGAAGGTGGGAGAAGAAAGAAGAACGATAGTAAATAGTATTGAAATACATTGCATTTGTGTATGAAGATAGTATAATAAAATGTGCTGAAAACTAGTGAATAATAGGGGAACATGGTGATAGAGGAAAAATTAAGTAAGTAGAAGGGGCTAGTCTGATTAAAGTATGATATATATACGTGTGAAATACCAAGGCAAAACTCCCTTGAAGAATCAATGTCCACCTTAAAAAATGAAGGATTGGAAGGTAAAATAGGTCCTGTCCAGGAGTGACAATTAGATGGAAGGGGAGGGTAGTTGGAGAGGCTTGGAGAGCAAATATGGTAAGTGCACTTCGTATACATGTATGAAAATAAAGTAATGAAAGCTGTTGACATTTTTCTAAGAAGGGGAGATGAGAGAAAGTGATAGAGGGAGAAAATGTGATTAAGATACATTGTAAGGACATAAATGTCATAATTAATCCCTGCTGTACATGTTTATGCTAATAAACTAAAATACATGAAGGAGGAAGAGGAGAAAGGCCAATGCAATGTGGTGGGAAGTAGGACTTTAAAAAGAACAGTGAAGGTCTTTCTGACTTTAGAGGTGACCTGCTTTCAGTCTATTGAAAGTATATTCCTATACTTTACTATCACTCACTACAAAAAAAAGTAATTTTTCTGGAACTCTTAAGGTTGTAAACCCTAGTTTTTCACTTGTATTGATGTAATTATATTTAAGTCATTGAGAATAATGATACAAAGGTAATTGTGCTATGCTAATGGTTAACAGAATTCTTTTTTATTCACCAAGTAACTTCAGTGTCAACCAAAGACTAGTCAATAGGACTGAACATTTGAAATTTATATGACCATCAATGAAAACATTGACCGCATACGCTAATTTATTGTGTTAGTTATAAAGCATTTATGTATATTGGTATAACAAGTATATCTGTGAAAAACATACACATGCACAGAATTTAAAAGAGTAGAATAAAGGTAATCCAAATAGAATTCTAACACTGTTCCGGGCATTGGAAATAAAGAAATGAACAAAGTACTCCAAGCTCCGTCCTCACAAAGCTTCTGTTCTGCTATGGAGGGAAAAATAGTTTGTAGTTAGAGATGAGAATCACAGAGAAAATCAGAGTAACAACTCAAGGATCACAAAATGCCTTTTCTTTCTAGCTACCTGATTTGGAAGAAAACTCCCAAGGAAAGTTAATATATTAATATGATCTCAGTGTTGTATAAATGAGCATTATTCGATAGTTTTATAATCATTTGTTCTCTGTGGAATAAAACATCAATAATAGTTAATGAACTACAGCTTGTGAGCTTTGGGAAAAGGATTGTTGTTGGGTTTTCTCACCCTGCTTGGCTTCTTCATCCATCTCAGATGAAACCATATAGTAAGACATTTTCAGTGCATCCCAAAGAGATCAAAGAACACATGCCAACCACCAGTACAAAAGTATAATTATGGGTTCTAGAAAGCCTTCCCAGATAAGAAACAGAAGCTGATGAAATTACATTTTTAACTGTGCTTGGCAGCCAGGTGATCTTTACTGTGATAATCACCTGTACCATGGTCTGGAGGCTCTCTCAGGAAGGGCTATGAAGTAGGATTTGACTGTCACCCAAAAGGGGGAGAATGAACAGCAAAGGCCACAGTAACTGCTACAGCCCACTTCCTGCAAACTCAGTCCCCTGGTGAGGACAAGGTTAGTATGATTAACCAAGACTCTGTCTACACACACACATTAACATGGTGGTGATGGATGCCAAGTACAGATAACTGTTCCCTGAATCTGTCTGTGGAGCCCATACTCAAGGCAGATGTGAAAAGTTGTGTGGTTACCAGTTAAGAGAGAGAAACAAACAAGAGTGAAACCCTTGGCCACATAGTCCCACTGCAAGCTTTCCTCAGCACCCTGTCCATCATTCCCACCACCTTTTTATTTCTTTATTTTTTTTTGATACAAGGTCTCACTATGTAGCCCAGGTTGGCCAAGGGCCGGCTCCACCATCTTTTAAGACTAAGCTCATTCCTTTTTTTGAGCACTCCATTTCAGTATATCTGGTTTCACCCTTCACTTAATGTTCTGTGATACCAACTCTTTAGTAGTTTAGTAGTTTTGTGGTAGTTAGCTTAGTATTTATCTGGTTTTGCTATAGAGGATGAGTTTCTTGAGGACACTTCTGTTTATTCCCCCTGACCCATCCCCTCCCACAGTGCTGTGTCCACAGCCATCTACTACATATCTGTTGAAGTGAAGGATGGATGGAAATTGGAGAATGGAGAGAAATCAAAACAACAACAACAAACAGGAATCAAGGTGAAGCCTATAAAGCAAAGGAGTGAAAAGCTATTTCTGCGAGGGATACAGAACACACAGAAGGCTTCCATGATGAGTCATCTGAGTTTGTTATAGGGTCTTCTCTCATTTGCATGAGTATGAATGTGTGTGCACACCCATGCACACATGCAGTGATTGGATTTCTATTCCTAACAAAGGAAATGTAAGCAATTTACTACTCACATGTTTTTTGAGAGAAGTCAGTGCTTTCCATAAGAGTGACTGTGAATTCCATCAGTAAGTATAATGGGCAACCCTAGACTCTACACATTGGTGAAGGAAAATTTAGCTGTTTTAAGGTAAGTTAATGTTTCTAAAGTACTGCATTAAAGATACATTTTTTTGTCTTGAAGCTATCATTGGTAGCCATAGGAATAAGCATATATTTAACACCAAATATGGAGAGATACTACAGGTTTCAGGAAAACCAAAATACTTTTTCCAATTTTGAACATCTCTGCATACTAACTAATATAATTCAACAGTATAACTTCTGTCAGAGTATTTTTGTTTTAGTGTGGTTTGGTTTCATTTTTGTAGACAGGGTCTCACTATGTAGACTGGGCTGCCTTGGAACTTGTAATCTTCCTGCCTCAATCTTCTGAACACTGGGATTATAGGCATACACTACTGCATCAAGCAAGTTACAATATTTGTTGTCTGCACTAAGGTAATTTATACATGACATGTTCTGGATTTTTATTAATAAGTTTTGCTTCTTTTCGGCATGAGTCATACAACATCAAAAACTTGAATTTATCTTTGTGACCAAATTCTACTGGCCAGGAAAAGTTGCCCCATATACATTAAGTAACTAAGTGGGACACTCATGACCATTTGTCTCACTATGGATGAGGCTCCTTTCCCCTGGTACCTGAATTCTTGCCAGATCTAACTCTGTAGGTTTTTATTAACACATGCAGTAAGAGGCCTTCTCAGTATGTCCATACAGCCTGGGGCCCAGGCTTCTAACACAGGGCAGGATCCGTGTTCCTCCTAATGTGGTGAGTAGGTGAGGAAAAGGAACTTAGAGTAAGAGAAGTTGGGGTGGGGAGGGAGAAAGGCTGCATCTGAAAGCACTCACCAGAAGGAGCACCTCTTCCCAAAGGAGGCCAGAGGGAAGCTCTGCCCAGAGCTGAGGTTGCATCAGACAGTTCCTTCAGGACTTCTTACTCACTCATTTCCCTCTTTTCCCAAGGTGTAATATGCATGTCTGGGTGTGTGAAAGGTTGGGACATTTCATGTCCAGTGAGCTCCAGTTCTGGAAATATAGGAAGTTTTAGTAATTCAGAGGCAGCTGCCATCCTGGAACTTGGGTTCCAGGATCGTGCTGTCCAGATGGTAGCTACTGGCCATATGTGACTATGCCTATTTAAGTTCAAATAAAGATTAAACACAATGAAAACTTGAGTTCCTCAGTCCCTCTACCCACATTTTCAGTGCTCACTGTCTGTGTACTGCTAGTGGCTACTGTACTGAGAAATGGAAATTATAGGTCATTTCCATCATCACAAAAAGCTCTCCTGAGCAGCTGTTCTGGAAGGTACTTACCAACAGCTATGTATTTTCCTGAATTGTTTATACCTGGAAGGCCTGAGGTTAATCAAAGTTCATCCTGTTTATTCAGTCACTTGCTTGTTCAAAAGAAACCATCACTTTTTAAAGCACTAAGAGTTTACCATAAAATAGTAAACATAATCAAGATTTCAAATGAATAGGAGTTGTATTAAGTACTGCTGAATTATAATAGCCCTCAAAAAATTCATTGTGGCCAGATAAAGTATAGGAGACCATAGGTAAATCTCAAGATTGCTTTCTAGCTTGGCCCCCAGTCTGTTGTGTTTTATTTATTTTTTTAGCTTTTGAAACCTTAACCATTCATTTCTTTTAGGAAGGGACCTGACTCCACTTCTAACATCCTCATATGCTACTCACCCAGGCTTCCTCCTGGAGCTTCAGAGTCTCCCTGCACCCTGGGCTGTGCACTGCTCAGCATGGGTAGCCATCCCTGAACCCTGTCCGAGGCAGTGCTCTGACGGGCATTGCGGTCAGACGCAGCTGATTCAACCCCTGGCTCCCAGCCCTACTGATTTAGGAATAGAATGTCAGTATTTCAGTCATTGTGGAGATTCAAGGCCGTTACATAAGACTATCCCTACATAGCTGATGGACAATAAGTAACATTAATAATGCACAATAAGTACTTCAGGAATTATTAGGTTTTACTTGTTAGCATTTTTGTTTTAAATAATACTTTTGGAGGGGAAATGTTAGTCATATAGTTATAATTCAGCCTGCTTTTACTATATATTAATTATAATATAAAATGTAAGCTATGTTCTGTTCCATGCATCCCAGTAATGACATCAGTGCCTGGCACTCAACAACCCGTTTCTCCATGGGAGCATGGAAGAAACTGAGGGGTTTTTTTGTTTGTTTGTTTGTTTATCTTTAAAGCAGTTCATTTCTCTCTTCTTTTTTCTTAATTATGGTAAATACACATAACATAAAATTTACCATTTTCACCATTTTAAACTGAATAAGTCAGTGGCATTAATTACATTCATGATGCTGTGCAGCCATCACCACTATGCATTGCCAAAAAAACTTCATGATCCAAGCACAAAACATTATAGTCATTAAACACTAACTTCCCCATTCCCTCCTCAGCCCATGTGCTCATAACCTCTAATCTACTTTCTATTAATTTGACTACTCTAAGTTCCTCATAAAAGTAGAATTGTACAGCATTGACCTTTTGAATCTTGCTTATTTCACTTTGTATAATGTTTTCAAGTGTCACAGCTCAAAGTCCACCCAGGGAGTCCTGGTTTGGAGGGTGGTGTTCACTGATGGAGTATTAGATGTCTGTCAACAAGATGAAAGGACAGCAGGAACCTGCAGTTCCATTCCCACCTTCTGCTTACAAGGATCATGGCTGCTTATTAACCCTCCTAAGTGTCTTCTTCCTGTTATATAAAATATAAAGACTAGAATGGAACAAGCCTTTATTATCCCCTAACACGGGTAGTACTTTGGATTCTGGAGGACCTGAATCTCTACTAAGAAAACAAAAACCAGGAAATGAGTGTCCTGTAGTGGATCCTGAGTTGACCCTGGGGCACTGAGTTTTCTCACTGGGCAGTATCAATCTGCCCAGTGAAGGACACAATGTGGCCATTTGAAAAGCTTCAAGGAGGATTTGTTTAAAAGTTGTCCTTTAGCAGATTATTGTTGTCCTTTACTAGATTATTCTGTCACTTTATCAGTTCAATAACCAGAACATGAAAAAAGGTCTTAATTTTTATTTTGATACTAAAGTCGTTTTTATACAACTGCACAAAGATAATTTGCTCTCCTCACACCTTCCAGAGATAACTGGATATAGATAGGTATGTAGATAAATAGATGATAGACAGATAGATAGATAGATAGATAGATAGATATTGATAGATGTACAGATATAAATAAAAGGCAACTTTCAATACTCACTTAACCTTTAAGGAAGTCACAAGCCATGTGTGGGACTGGTCAACTTTCTGAGTTGAATGAGTGGTGATAATTTATTGCCTCTCTTTAAATAGAACTCTCACTGATGTGAAGCAGCTTCTCTCTCCTTTCTTCTCTGTTCTTTCCTCTCCCCTCCTCCTCTCCTTTGTATACACACACACACACACACACACACACACACACACACAGAAAGCACTCCTAAACAGAGACCCACCTGACAATTAGGTGACTCCTGGGGAACAGAATCAGCAGGAGAAAGTTGACTTTTCCCCATGCCTTTAGGTGCCTGTCTCATCCACAGTCTGGTTTTCAAAATCTCCTCCGAAAAAAACCACACTTTAATCCATTTCATTGAAGATATCTGTAGGCATTAGCTTGCCATTGGGAAGTAAAAATAGAATGTTAGATGCCTGATTTGGAGGGAGAAGTTAGAGCATGTTGTTTGGACATGAAATTATCTGCCTGTGAGATGGACATTAAGCCAGGAACCTATATGTGTTCTATGTCTAGTCTCTTTTCTACAATCTTAATACCTTTGCCTAATTGATAAAGATTTAGGAGCTCACTAAAATAAGAAAGCCTTCATTTATTCATTCATCAATCATTTAACATTTACTGAATCACTATATTCCTATATATACCTTTTGTGCAGTGTACATTACAGTACTTAATGTGCGTTATGAAGCAACATGTCGGATAGTAATCATACCATGGTCGGGAGCAGCGTGAACCTGCCCTGATGAAGATTCCATGAACTCACAGGGAAAGAGATGTAAAACACACCACTCTAAAATGAAAGCACAATTACACCCAAGAAGGAAGAGCCTGGAAGTGAGGGACCCGATGCACTCAGCTCCAGGCTTGGAGAAAGGCCGTTGGAAACAGATGCTGGAAATTCATCCATTACCAGGGGGCAGGGCAGAGTCAGGAAAGGAGCCTGGCCCTGGCTGAATGACAGCAGCAGTAAATGACAGGGCTCTGACCCTGCTTTAGGGCCTGTTCTAAAGCATCTTTAGGAGCACTTTGCCTAGAGATCCCACTAACCCACACAACCGAGCTGCAAGGGAGGTTCCAGAACGTTTTCCGTTTTATAAATGTGCAGTAAACAAACACATCCTTAAAATGAGGCTCAGGAAGGTGAGGCCACATAGACACTGAAGGCCAAGTTTGCTTGACGCCACAGTCTTCGTGTTTTCCACAAAGCTGTCCTTTCCTAACTTTCTGTTAGGCCTGCTGTATTCCTACGTGCAGAGGGCATTTTAACTCTTTAAAATATGTTCCATAAATCTCAAACATGGACATATATCCAAATTTGAAATGAGCCCAACATTCTACTTGTCTGTGCTGACTGTTGAAGAGCTTTGGGCTTCGGGCATGGCTCAAGTGGCAGAGCACTCATCTAGCAAGCTGAAGGCCCTGAATTCAAACCTCAGTCTGCTAAAAACAAACAAAAAAGGGAATTGGGTGTGGTGATGCACAACTGTAATTCCAGCTATGTGTGTGGTAAAGATGAGGAGGATTAAGGTTTGAGGCCTACGTAAGCAAAAACTTTATTGAGACTCTTTATTAACCAACAAATCACACATGATAGTGCATGCCTGTAATCTCAGCTACTGGGAGGTACAGGTAGGGGTATCTGAATTTGAGGCCAGCATAGACAAAAAACAAGAGACCCTATCTGAAAAATAACTAAAGCAAAAAAAGACCTGTGCATGTGGCTCAAGGGCTAGAGCACTTGCCTAACAAGCAGGCTACAAGTTCAAACCCCAGTATTGCCAAAAGGAAAACAAAAAAGAAAGAAATTTGGAGAGCTTTTTAAATTTATACACTCAATATATGTAATTATTTTAATGTACAAAATATGGATAAGCAAAAATAATGAAAGAATTCCACTGTTCATAAGTAAATACATGAGTCTTTGTTGTATTTTATTTTCTGTGTTTTTAATCCCTTATATTTTTATAATTATTATTATTTTTGGTGTACTGGGGTTTCAACTCAGGGCCTAACACTTGCTAGACAGGGCTCTATCACTGGAGCCACTCTGCCAGCCCCCTTTTGTGTTGTTATTTTCTTTTTTTTTTCATTTTTCTTTTATTATTCATATGTGCATACAAGGCTTGGTTCATTTCTCCCCCCTGCCCCCACCCCCTTCCTTACCACCCACTCCGCCCCCTCCCTCTCCCCCTCCTCAATACCCAGCAGAAACTATTTTGCCCTTATTTCTAATTTTGTTGTAGAGAGAGTATAAGCAATAATAGGAAGGAACAAGGGTTTTTGCTGGTTGAGATAAGGATAGCTATCTCATGGTATTGACTCACATTGATTTCCTGTGCGTGGGTGTTACCTTCTAGGTTAATTCTTTTTGATCTAACCTTTTCTCTAGTTCCTGGTCCCCTTTTCCTATTGGCCTCAGTTGCTTTAAGGTATCTGCTTTAGTTTCTCTGCGTTAAGGACAACACATGCTAGCTAGTTTTTTAGGTGTCTTACCTATCCTCACCCCTCCCTTGTGTGCTCTCGCTTTTATCATGTGCTCAAAGTCCAATCCCCTTGTTGTGTTTACCCTTGATCTAATGTCCACATATGAGGAAGAACATACAATTTTTGGTCTTTGGGGCCAGGCTAACCTCACTCAGAATGATGTTCTCCAATTCCATCCATTTACCAGCGAATGATAACATTTCGTTCTTCTTCATGGCTGCATAAAATTCCATGTGTATAGATACCACATTTTCTTAATCCATTCGTCAGTGGTGGGGCATCTTGGCTGTTTCCATAACTTGGCTATTGTGAATAGCTGCAATAAACATGGGTGTGCAGGTGCCTCTGGAGTAACCTGTGTCACAGTCTTTTGGGTATATCCCCAGAGTGGTATTGCTGGATCAAATGGTAGATCGAAGTCCAGCTTTTTAAGTAGCCTCCAAATTTTTTTCCAGAGTGGTTGTACTAGTCTACATTCCCACCAACAGTGTAAGAGGGTTCCTTTTTCCCCGCATCCTCACCAACACCTGTTGGTGGTGGTGTTGCTGATGATGGCTATTCTAACAGGGGTGAGGTGGAATCTTAGTGTGGTTTTAATTTGCATTTCCTTTATTGCTAGAGATGGTGAGCATTTTTTCATGTGTTTTCTGGCCATTTGAATTTCTTCTTTTGAGAAAGTTCTGTTTAGTTCACTTGCCCACTTCTTTATTGGTTCATTAGTTTTGGGAGAATTTAGTTTTTTAAGTTCCCTGTATATTCTGGTTATCAGTCCTTTGTCTGATGTATAGTTGGCAAATATTTTCTCCCACTCTGTGGGTGTTCTCTTCAGTTTAGAGACCATTTCTTTTGATGAACAGAAGCTTTTTAGTTTTATGAGGTCCCATTTATCTATGCTATCTCTTAGTTGCTGTGCTGCTGGGGTTTCATTGAGAAAGTTCTTACCTATACCTACTAACTCCAGAGTATTACCTACTCTTTCTTGTATCAACTTAAGAGTTTGGGGTCTGATATTAAGATCCTTGATCCATTTTGAGTTAATATTAGTATAGGGTGATATACATAGATCTAGTTTCAGTTTTTTGCAGACTGCTAACCAGTTTTCCCAGCAGTTTTTGTTGAAGAGGCTGCTATTTCTCCATCGTATATTTTTAGCTCTTTTGTCAAAGACAAGTTGGTTATAGTTGTGTGGCTTCATATCTGGGTCCTCTATTCTGTTCCACTGGTCTTCATGTCTGTTTTTGTGCCAGTACCATGCTGTTTTTATTGTTACTGCTTTGTAATATAGTTTGAAGTCAGGTATTGTGATACCTCCTGCATTGTTCTTTTGACTGAGTATTGCCTTGGCTATTCGTGGCCTCTTGTGTTTCCATATAAATTTCACAGTAGATTTTTCAATCTCTTTAATGAATGTCATTGGAATTTTGATGGGAATTGCATTAAACATGTAGATTACTTTTGGGAGTATCGACATTTTTACTATGTTGATTCTACCAATCCATGAGCATGGGAGATCTCTCCACTTTCTATAGTCTTCATCAATCTCTTTCTTCAGAAGTGTATAGTTTTCCTTGTAGAGGTCTTTCACATCTTTTGTTAGGTTTACACCTAGGTATTTGATTTTTTTTTGAGGCTATTGTAAATGGAATTGTTTTCATACATTCTTTTTCAGTTTGTTCATTATTAGTGTATAGAAATGCTAATGATTTTTCTATGTTGATTTTATATCCTGTTACCTTGCTATAGCTATTGATGATGTCTAGAAGCTTCTGAGTAGAGTTTTTTGGGTCTTTAAGGTATAGGATCATGTCATATGCAAATAGGGATATTTTGACAGTTTCTTTACCTATTTGTATTCCTTTTATTCCTTCTTCTTGCCTAATTGCTCTGGCTAGGAATTCCAGTACTATGTTGAATAGGAGTGGAGATAGTGGGCATCCTTGTCTGGTTCCTGATTTTAGAGGGAATGGTTTTAGTTTTTCTCCATTAAGTATAATGCTGGTTGTAGGTTTGTCATATATAGCTTTTATAATGTTGAGGAACTTTCCTTCTATTCCTAGTTTTCTTAGAGCTTTTATCATGAAATGATGTTGGATCTTATCAAAGGCTTTTTCTGCATCTATTGAGATGATCAAGTTGTTTTTGTCTTTGCTTCTGTTAATGTGGTTTATTACGTTTATTGATTTTCGTATGTTGAACCAGCCCTGCATCCCTGGGATGAAGCCTACTTGGTCGTGGTGAATAATCTTTTTGATGTGCTGCTGAATTCGGTTTGCCATTATTTTGTTGAGGATTTTTGCATCAATGTTCATTAAGGAGATTGGCCTATAGTTCTCCTTTTTGGAGGTGTCTTTGCCTGGTTTTGGGATAAGTGTAATACTGGCTTCATAAAATGTGTTTGGCAGTTTTCCTTCCCTTTCTATTTCATGGAACAGTTTAAGGAGGGTTGGTATCAGTTCTTCTTTAAAGCTCTGATAGAATTCAGCAGAGAATCCATCAGGTCCTGGACTTTTCTTTTTGGGGAGACTCTTGATTGCTGCTTCAATTTCATTTTGTGTTATAGGTCTATTCAGGTGATTAATTTCCTCTTGGTTCAGTTTTGGATGCTCATATGTATCTAGAAATCTGTCCATTTCTTTTAGATTTTCAAATTTATTTGAATATAGGTTCCCAAAGTAGTCTCTGATGATTTCCTGGACTTCCATGGTGTTTGTTGTTATCTCCCCTTTTGCATTCCTAATTCTACTAATTTGGGTTTTTTCTCCCCTCATTTTAGTCAGGTTTGCCAGAGGTCTATTGATCTTGTTTATTTTTTCAAAGAACCAACTTTTTTTTTCATTAATTCTTTGTATGGTTTTTTTGGTTTCTATTTCGTTGATTTCAGCTCTTATTTTTATTATTTCTCTCCTTCTATTTGTTTTGGGATTTGCTTGTTCTTGTTTTTCTAGGAGTTTGAGATGTATCATTAGGTCATTGATTTGGGATCTTTCAATCTTTTTAATATATGCACTCATGGCTATAAACTTTCCTCTCAAGACTGCCTTAGCTGTGTCCCATAGGTTCCGGTAGGTTGTGTTTTCATTTTCATTGACTTCCAGGAACTTTTTAATTTCCTCTTTTATTTCATAGATGATCCATTCTTCATTAAGTAATGAGTTATTTAGTTTCCAGCTGTTTGCATGTTTTTTGTCTTTACTTTTGTTGTTGAGTTCTACTTTTACTGCATTGTGGTCAGATAGTATGCACGGTATTATTTCTATTTTCTTATATTTGCTGAGGCTTGCTTTGTGCCCTAGGATATGATCTATTTTGGAGAAGGTTCCATGGGCTGCTGAGAAGAATGTATATTGTGTAGAGGTTGGATGAAATGTTCTGTAGACATCTACTAGGTCCATTTGATCTATTGCATATTTTAGATCTTGGATTTCTTTATTGAGTTTTTGTTTGGATGACCTATCTATTGATGATAATGGGGTGTTAAAGTCTCCCACAACCGCTGTGTTGGCATTTATATATGCTTTTAGGTCTTTCAGGGTATGTTTGATGAAATTGGGTGTGTTGACATTGGGTGCATACAGATTGATGATTATTATTTCCTTTTGGTCTATTTCCCCTTTTATTAGTATGGAATGTCCTTCTTTATCTCGTTTGATCAATGTAGGTTTGAAGTCTACTTTGTCAGAGATAAGTATTGCTACTCTTGCCTGTTTTCGGGGGGCCATTGGCTTGGTAAGTCTTCTTCCAGCCTTTCATCCTAAGCATATGCTTATTTCTGTCGGTGAGATGAGTCTCCTGTAAGCAACAAATTGTTGGATCTTCTTTTTTAATCCATTTTGTCAAACGGTGTCTTTTGATGGGTGAATTAAGTCCATTAACATTAAGTGTTAGTACTGATAGGTATGTGATGATTTCTGCCATTTAGTTGTCTTAGTTGTTTGAAGGTTTGATTGTGTGTACCTAACTTGATGTTACTCTCTACTGTCTTGCTTTTTCTTATCCTGTGGTTTGGTGCTGCCTGCCTTTTCATGGTTAAGTTCGGTGTCACTTTCTGTGTGCAGAATCCCTTGCAGAATCTTTTGTAATGGTGGCTTTGTGGTCACATATTGTTTTAGTTTCTGCTTATCATGGAAGACTTTTATTGCTCCATCTATTTTGAATGATAGCTTTGCTGGGTAGAGTATCCTGGGGTTGAAGTTATTTTCATTCAGTTCCTGGAAGATCTCATCCCACGCTCTTCTTGCTTTTAATGTTTCTGTTGAGAAGTCTGCTGTGATTTTGATGGGTTTACCTTTGTATGTTACTTGTTTTTTCTCTCCGACAGCCTTCAATATTCTTTCCTTAGTTTCTGAACTTGTTTTAATGATGATATGTCGTGGAGTAGTTCTATTTTGATCTGGTCTGTTTGGTGTCCTGGAGGCCTCTTGCATCTGTATGGGAATATCTTTCTCTAGATTTGGGAAATTTTCCGTTATTATTTTGTTGAATATATTACGTATTCCCTTCACTTGCACCTCTTCTCCTTTTTCGATGCCCATGATTCTCAAGTTTGGTCTTTTGATGGAGTCAGTGAGTTCTTGCATTTTCTTTTCACAGGTCTTGAGTTGTTTAATTAACAGTTCTTCGGTTTTTCCTTTAATTACCATTTCATCTTCAAGTTCTGAATTCTGTCTTCTGTTTGTTCTATTCTGCTGGATTGGCCTTCCGTTTTGTTTTGCAGTTCTGTTTCGTTCTTTTTTCTGAGGTTTTCCATGTCCTGGCAGTTTTCTTCTTTAATGTTGTCTATTTTTGTCCTGATTTCATTTATCCGTTTATTCATTGTGTTCTCTCTTTCACTTTGGTGTTTATACAGTGCTTCTATGGTTTCCTTTATTTCTTCTTTTGCTTTTTCAAATTCTCTATTTTTATTGTCTTGGAATTTCTTGAGTGTCTCCTGTACATTTTGGTTGACCCTATCCAGTATCATCTCTATAAAATTCTCATTGAGTACTTGTAGTATATCTTCTTTTAAATTATTCTTGTGGGCTTCATTGGGTCCTTTGGCATAGTTTATCTTCATTTTGTTGGAGTCTGGATCTGAGTTTCTGTTCTCTTCATTCCCCTCTGGTTCCTGTACTAATTTGTTGCTGTGGGGAAACTGGTTTCCCTGTTTTTTCTGTCTTCCCATCATTGTCCTTGGTGTTTTTATTGTCCATGTACTGAGTGTAATTAAGTATTTTCTAGCTTGTAATAATAACAATGGTAATATTTAGAATGGAAGAGTGAGCTGAGATGGAAAGCAAGAAGTTAAAGAAAAGGGGAAAACAAATATACAGACAAGAGGGAGAAAGCAGAACAAGGTATCAGACAAGAGAGTTTCAAAGGTAAAAACAGGGAGTGTTAGTGTACTAATCGACAGTAAGCTGAACAGACATTAGAGAGACAGAGAGAGGATTGAAAATCAAAGATAAAAAAATAAAAAATAAGTAAATGAAAGAAATATCTATATATAAAAATGAATTAAAATAAAATGGAAAATAGAAAATTAAAAAAAAAAAACTTCCAAGTTTATATGCAATGCAGTTTCAGTCTTAATAATTTTGGTGTCTGTCTCAATCTCCAGTCCTGGAGTTGGTGTCTCAGATGTTGTTCTGTAGTTGTCTCATCAAAGGGGATGCATAAAGTAGAACAAAATTACACACTCACTCACACACACACACACACACACACACACAAAAACCCCACCAAGTGTCCCAAGTTCAAATGCAATACAGTTTCAGTAAGTTTTTCGGCTTGCAGGTGTAATTCCGTTCTCTCATCAAAGGTAGGGAGAAAAAGAAAAAAAAGTGTCTGGAGACAGTTCTGAGAGTGGTATCTGCACCTGTGGCTTGCCTGCCTGCTGCTCTCAGCCTGTAGCTGGCGGCATTATTTATGCAGATCTCTGGGGTGAGCTAGCACTCACCTGGTCCCTCAGGCTTTGTTTGCTCAGAGTTCTCCTGTGCGGGAGCCTCTGCTACAGGCTTTCCCCTTTCCAAGCACTGGGAAAGGTGACACTGCCCCCCGCATTGTCAGGCCTGCATGTTTATTTACAGTTCATGTGGGAGGTGGGTCTTCCCTGCTCTCCTGTGGAGTTTTCCTCCCTCCTCCACTCTCACAAGCTTCCCCGCTCCTGGTTGCGGGTGCATGCCCCGCTCCCGCCAGAGGCTCTCTGGCCTGCCTGGCTTGTTTATTTACAGTCCCAGGAAGGATTCCCTTCCCCCAATCTTCAGCACTCAGGGCGCCCCACCCTCTTTCCAGCGTGTCTTAACTGTTCTTGTTGCTTATTACTCAGTTTCTCTTTTTTTCCCGGGTGGAGATCAGTCTGTCCAGGGGGCTATGCTGCTCTGGCCCAGCCTTGTCTGTGGGGGTACCGCGGTACTGCAAAGCTCACCTGGTCCGCATCTTCCCAAGCTGTATGGGCGCTGGCCACTGGTGGCCCCGGGGGCCCTCCTCGTTTCTCTGTTTAACGTGAAGTGGAGATTCTCTGCACCGGCTGGATATGTGGAGGGGTCAAAGTTATGCCTTTTCTCAGTGATTATGCCTGCAAAGTGTGTCTCCAGCGTCTCTCCAAGATTTCACTCTGTTGTTATTTTCAAGATAGAGTCTCTCAAACTATTTGCACAAGCTGGGCTAGACCTCCATCCTCCAGATCTTTGCCTCCTGAGTAGCTATGATTACAGGCATGTGCCACTGGGACCTGGCCTTGTTTTCTATTTTGCAAAAAATATCATAAAGTATGGTTTTGTAAGTGGACATATACATTGCATTTTCCTTTGGCATGACTTAATGGAGAAAATTTTTTTCAAAGAATAGGATAGCAAATCTAATTCATGACTTCATAAAGCATGCAGATTGGAGAGAAAAAGTGAATGAAAAATCATTTCCTAGACTGATGTTTTCAAACTACAGTTGGGTTTCTTCCCTTCCTTCAGTTCACAAAAGATCATGCTTTGGCCATCATCAATGATTTTCCCTGAAATAAAGTCAGTTTGGCCCAGCAGAAAGCTGACACGGAACTCAGTCCTCATCAGAAAGGCCACATTGTCCCTAATTCTCCAAAGTTTTTTATTTCTTATACAGCATGAGCATTGCTTCAGTCAAATTTCCAAATCAACATTCATTCACTGAAATTGCAACTGGAGGTTTTAGGTCCCAGGCCTGCACTCCTGAGATTCCATGGGTCAAGTCCAGTCACATGTCCCTATACACCAAATAAAGACATGGTAATGCTGAATGGCAGAGAAAGGAGATTTATTGCTCTGCCCAGTGAGGCCGGCTAGTAACAGGGAAGGAACCCATCCCTTTTCAATTGTAAATTCCTCTGCAGTTATAAGTTCCCCAAAAGACAAGGGAATCTCTTGGCTGATTCAGACCCAAAAATTGTGCATGCCAAGTAAAGAGAAATCTGTTCCCAATTTGTCCTCAGATAAAGCCCTCTACTTAAGACCTTATGAATATTGGTTGTATCTCATACATACAATTACACTTGGGAATTAGTATACCTCAGGCACAGAGCAACTAGACCAGGTCAATCAAACCTGTCAATCACCTTACCCCTGCTGCAAAGACCACCCAGCCCAGAGTTTTCCTGCCATTTACCCTTACAACCTACAAATTGTCTTTTGAACAAAGAGTGATGCTTCTGTGCTGCCTGGCCAGAACACACCACTCTTTTTTTGCAGTGTGGGGAACAGGAAATGTTTCTTTCTTTTTCTCTCTACCAGCCCTGATAAATTCAGCCAATTGCACACTTTTGCAACCGGGGGAAGGGATGAGCTCTCAGTGGTTCCCCCTATATTACTATTGCATAGCCTGCTTTACTGACTCCCTGTTCCATAAAGGAGCTTCCAGCTGAGAAGAGGACTAAGTCTGGATTCTCTAGAGGAATTTCCTTTAAATCTTCTCTAGCTGTATAACTTTATAGCACCATCTGTTCACAATCATGTTCTAAATCTTTTCCCTCTTCAGGGAGAAAAGTAGCAGGATTTTGTGAAGAGCAAGTTTGCAAGTTCGTAACTGGCTAGACTGTCTCTTGAGTAATAAGGCCTGATATCTGAGGAGTCAGCTGTCCAAGAACCAGAGACTCCTTGTGGAGGCAAGTGATCTAAAAATCCTTGCTAAAACTTCCAAAAAAAACTGTTCCAATTTTATCACACAGTATGTAACTGAGAGAAATAGTGCAAACTCCACTGTTGGTCAGACAGTCTTCAAATCATCAGCTAAACAGTTGTGCATCCTACTCAGTGGATCCTGCTCAGTGGCAACACTACTTTTAGTCTGTTACTGAGTGGACATCTGCTATCAGTTCATGCACAAATAAAACATGTAATATCGCCTCTTTGGCTCCCAGTAATAAACCCATGCAACACTTTCCAAAAATACATTAATGAAAAAAGAGTATGGACCAGCAAAAAAATGAAAAATAATAACTTTGGAAGTGGAATTAAAACAAGTGTCAGGGCATGACAGAAGAAATAGCTGACCTTGGGAATTTGACACTGTCACCACATGTGAGACTCGGGGAAACAGCCAAAGAACTTGGTGAAGGTCAATTTATCAACATAAATAAGAAAAGTGTGTAATGAAAAGAAGGAAGGAGGGAGTGACACCAGCAATTGTACTCCATGTTAAAGGGTCACTTATTAGAGATATCTCACAGTAATGAATGAGCTAAAAAAAAAATGCTGGAAGGTGATCTGTATTCAGAAAGGGACATGACAGTTGACCAAGGAGGAGACAATATATGCAGTTCATATGGTGAGGAGTATGATGAAATGTTAGACAAAAGAGGAAGGCCCTACTCTCCCCAGGCACTTGGGAGGCCCTGTAGTGTTCTGGATGACTCTGAGGTCTGCAGCTGCTTCAACCTCTGCATTGTGGTCACATGAGCCCCTGAAGGCATGACAGCTGGAGCAGGGGCCCAGTTTACTGTGCAGGCCAGCATGACTAAGCAGAAAGTCAGCAGGAACGTGCACATGCATGAGCCTCACCTCTTTTTAAAATTTTTTTTGTCTGTCTACATGAGCAGCCCTCTTGTCACCCTGATCTGATCAGTATGTGTACTGCTCCAGTTTGCACTGCAGCTGTAAGACCTAATAAAGATTTTTTCAGATGATTTTATTTTGCCTATTAGGTAGAGTAGAGCTCACTCAGCTGATGAGCTAAAAGCAGGTAGCACTGAGACTCCTGGCACCGAAAATGGCCAGCAACTGTGGCTGGTCACCCAGAGGACAGCCGGCAATGATAGAGAGCAGGAGAGTTCTAGAGAGCGACCAGTCACTGCTAGCTCCGTCTGTGAGGAAAGCAAGGAGCTGAGAGTGACACACACCTGACTGGTGTAGCCTTCTAAGTCAGCAAAATAACTTTTCTATCCAAATTGAGCAAAATAACCTTTGGCCAATTGGTAAGCACTGTTCGAACTACACTGGATATATATATATATATATATATATATATATATACACTTTTTTTTACAAGTAAACACTAATTTTCAATCTTTCTAATATTTCAAATTGCAGTATAAAATGTCCAATTTACTTTTTAAGTTTCTCTATAAATTTATATCTGACATTAAGGGAGTTTTTGATGTTTTAACAGATAGTTTAAAGACTGATGAACAATTAAAAAATTGCCTCTTGATTATTTCAGTATATTTTTTAGAACCTCAGCCTGCACAGTCACACTACCATGAAAAACAAAGTCAGCTTCTAGCTTGTTTTTGTGGCACTGGGAAATACTAGACCACTGAACTACATCCCCCATCCCTGCCTCAAGTTTGTTAGTGAAAATCCCCATCCATCCTTCACTCTATCACTTGGAACATATTTTCTTTCAAAGTCCTTTTTTTGGTGTAACTATCCCCACTCCAGTTTTCTTATGATTGCTGCTTGTATAGTTTTTTTTAAAAAAACTTTATTAGCAAATATTAATTTTACAAAATAGTTTTGTTATGATATTTTCATATATGTATATGATGTATTTTGAGCACACTCACCTCCTCCATTACCATCCTTTGTCCTTCTCCTTCAGTCCCCTTCCTCTTTCCAGGGAATCCCTCTTCTACTTTGATTTCTTTTTTTTTTCTAGTATAGATTCTGCACATGAGAGAAAACACATGATATGTGTCTTCCTTGGTCTGACTTATTTTGCTTGGTGTGATAATCTCTACTTCCACCCATTTTTCCTGCAGTTGACATGATCTCATTCTTGTGGATGAATTATACTCTGTTGTGTATGTATAGCATGTTTTCTTTACCTTTCATCTGTTTTCAGTCACCTAGCCTGATTCCATAACTTGTCTATTGTCAATAGTGCCACAATAAACATGGCTGTTTTATGCTTTGAGTCAGGTTTATAGCCAGGAGTGGAACAGCAGGATCATATGGTAGTTCTATTTTTAGATTTTGAGGAACCTACATACTTATTTCCATAGTGTCTGCAATGATTTACATTCCCATCAATAGTTTACAAGGGTCCTTTTTTCCTGGCATCCTCACCAACATTTGTTTCTGTTTGTTGTTATTTGTTTTCTTTTCTTGATGATAGCCATTCTGAGTGGGGTGAGATGAAATCCCAATATAATTTTGATTTCCATTTCTCTGATAGCTAAGACAGTAGACATTTTCCATGTATTTATTGGCTGCTTGTACTTGTTTTGAGAATGGTCTGTTCAGTTCATTTGCCCATTTATTCATTGGATTATTTATTACTTTGGAGCTTAATTTTTTTGAATTCTTTATGTATTCTGGATACTAATCCCCTATCAGATGAACAGCTGCTAAAGATTCTGTCATCTGTCATTGCAAGTGTTGTTTCTGTTACATGCAGAAGCACTTTTATTTGATACAATCCCATTTGTCAATTCTTGTTCTTATTTCCTGAGCAAATGAATTCCCATTCAGAAAGGCATTGTTTCTACCAATATTGTGAAGTATTTTCCCAGTGTTTTCCTCCAGTAGTTTCAGGTTTTATCTTAAGGTCTTTTATCCATTTTGAATTGATTTTTGTACAGGGTGAGAGATACAGATCTAGTTTCAGTCTTCTACATGAAGATATTCAGTTTTCTTCAACACCATTTGTTTAAAAGGTTGTGTTTTCTATGACATTTTTTACACCTTTATCAATAATCATATGGACATAACTGTGGATTTATTTTTAGGTCCTCTATTATAGTCCATTGGGCTACATGTCTGTTTTTGTGCCTATACCATGCCATTTTTACTACAATACCTCTGTAGTATAATTTGAAATCAGGTATTGTGATGCCTCCATCACTTGTTGCTCAGGATTGTTTTGACTTTAGGGGGTCTTTTGTGCTTCCATATGAATGTAGTTGTAAGGAACTGCCAAACAAAGACCACACCACATGTAGAAAAGAATTTATTGGAAGCACAGACTGCCAGGCTGACACTTGGGTTCAGAGTGCAGCAGCTTGGCTGGAATGGGTAGGGGGCTTTATAAGAAGGGCCACACCATGAGGAAGGGAGGATGTTCCTCCCAGAGAACAGCTGGGCCACTGGCCTCCGTTTATCTGTGATCACCAGATGGAACGGGTGGACACACATAGCTAGTTGAGAAACGGGAAGTTCCTGTGGTTTTGCAAGCAGGGAAAAAAGCAAGAGAGTTTTGCAAGCAGTCATAAATCAGGGGGCTCTGGTTTTGATGCTAGCCTCAGGACTGTCCACCCACCCCAAGGATACCAGGAACCTAACAGTAATGTTACATTTTTCTAGTTCCATGATGAATGTCATTGATATTTTGATGGAGATTACATTAAATCTGAAGGTTGCTTTCCATAATATGGCCATTTCCATAATATTAATTCTGTCCATCCATGAACATGGAAGGTCTTTCCATCTTTTATTGTCTGCTTTAATTTCTTTCTTCATTGTTTTGTACTTTTATGGTGGAGTTTTTTCACTTCCTTGATTACGTTTGTTCCTAGATTTTTTTTTTTTAGGCTATTTTGAAAGGAATTCTTTTCCTAATTTCTGTCTCAGCATGTTGGTTATTTGTGTATAGAAAAGCAAGTGATTTTTATGGTTGATTTTTTATCCTGTACTTTGCTGAATGTGTTTATGATTTTTAAGTTGTTTCTTATGGAATCTTTACTGTCCTAAGTATAGCATCATATCATCTGCAAATAAGGATAATTTGACATCTTTCTTTTCTTTGTTTATATCTCTCATTTCTTTATCTTGCCTTATTACTCTAGCTAAGCATTCAAGCACTATTTTGAATTAGAGAGGGAAGAGGAAACACACTTTTCTTATTCCTGGTATTAGAGGAAATGCTTTCAGTTTTCATTCAGTGTAATGTTAACAATACACTTATCATATATTGTCATATATATATTAAGATATAATTTTCTATTCCTAGTTTCTTTGGGGCTCTTATGAAGGGACATTGAATTTTGTCAAAGTCCTTTTCTGCATCTATTGAGATAATTGTGTGATTTTTGATTTCATTTATGTACTATATAACATTTATTGATTTGTGTATGTTGTATCATCTTTGTATCACTAGAATGAAACCTACCTAATTCATAGTATATAATTTTAAATGTGTTGTTGAATTTAGTTGCAAGTATGTTATTGAGGATTTTTGCATCTATGTTCTCTTTTTTTGCATCTATGTTATCTTTTTTATTTCCTTATCAGGTTTTAGTATCATAGTAATGCTGGTTTTGTGGATTGATTTTGAAGGTGGTCCTTCCCTTTCTATTTTACTAATTTCAGGAACATTGGTGATAATTCTTCTTTAAAGGCCTGCTGTAATTCAGCAGTGAGTCATCTGTTCGGGCTTTTCTTTTTTGGGAGAATCTTCATAAGTTCTTCAATCTTACTGTTCATTATGGATTTGTTAAGGTTGTTTATAGCCTCTTGGTTCAATTTTGTTAGATTATAAGTGTCTAGAAATTTATCTATTTCTTTAAAAAGTTTTGAAATTCATAAGGCATTATAAACCTGAAGCTTCTTTTTTAGAAATAGAGTCCTCAAGTACTCTTCATACTCTGTTTTGAAACTAGAGTTTGTAATCCTAATAAGGTTCAATTAAATGAAAATCAGGCTTTAAGTTTCATCCATTATCATAAAGTATCAGCCAGAATTTGATTATCAGCAGTTCTTTTCATTAGGAAAAGTTCTCACCAAATTTAAGGAAGAGGATCTATTTCTTATTAAACATTAAGAATGACTTTTCCCAGACATTTTGAGAGATAAAGAGACAAGCAACACAGTGCTGTTTTAGTGAGTTACCTTCAATTAGGGAATGAGAAGAAGACAGCCTTTTTTAAAAATATTAAACCTTAAATTTTCATGATGTTCATTTAATTGGTAGAATACACCAGTCAAATCTCCAATAAAAAGACAAGCAGAAAGTCCTTTCTAGGTCAGAGTCTATAGAAATGATACATCTTGGATTTCCTTAACAGGCACTCCCCATCTCATGGCTTTGTCTCTTTTGAATAGGCCACACAAGGATCTATTTTTATTTTTATTTTTGGCAGTATTTGGGTTCAAACTCAGGGCCTCATGATTGCTCAGCAGGCTCTCTACCACTTGAATCACTCAGCCAACACTCACACAAGAATTTTTATTCTTAGGTACTGAAGTTCACATTCCAGGGGTATCAAGTGTACATATTTATTTATGTTGTTACATTTAAATAAACTTTGATCTGAAGTGCAGTCACTAATATACCCATGTGTGTCACTATGTTCACTAGAACATCTTTTTATGGTCCTTTTTGTATACTTTTTCATTTCAATTATAAAATTTTACACAATTCTTTCTTTTTGCCCATAAGTTCCATTTATTTTTCCAATAGTAATGGAAAATGTATTCCTCATCCCTTCTCTATCATCTTCCTTATTGTATTGGTATAATTAAGATGTTACATGTGCAAGCCCCTCTCAACAAAGAGTTTCATAATTGTGTAATATTGAGCACTTTGCTTCTTAATAAAGACTGAGTAATAGCAGATGTAATAATTGTCTCTTTCCTAATTATAACTGTGCTTTGTACTATAGCAAATACACATTTCAGGCAACCATCTTTTTAATTGCCAATTTGTAAGGCACCCTGTTTTGTCTATTTAATCTTTCTTTATATATGGGGACTCCCAGTTTTTTACCTTGTTTGAAAGGAAGCAAGAAAAGGATCGTCTGATTGAGCCTAGCATGTAAGACCCAAACCACCTGTTAGGTAGCACTGTATAAGCTTGCTTCCCACAGATCCAATACAGCACCTTGAGTGCTTGCCAATCTATGTTTGCTGTGAGATTGTCCCAAGCTTTCCTGAAATTAGAACAGCTGGCCAGTAAGTAGGGCTGGGTTCTGTAAGGTAAGGAGCTCCCCATAATTGGATCTCTTGGGCAGTGTAATTCCTGATGATGGAGGTTTTTAGGAGCCAGACACCTTTCCTGTGTTTTGGGAAAGCAGTCTCATTAAAAGTCTCCTGTGGGTCCAGCTCCCTTGCTTCCCAAGGCCAATGGTCTCCCATGTTGGTTCCCCCATAAACATAGCATGAAGTGACATTCATTGTCTAGGCTATAGACTCAGCCAGTGAGAGGAACATGTTTTGGGGCTTGGTAGAGATAGAAAATTTACTCCTTATCTCTTCATAAAAGGGGTGAAAAACTTGGTATGAGGAACCCTCATGGGTATCAGTTACTTATTTGAGGTGTATCAGAATCCACGGTAAAGGCCCTTTTCATTTATTCTTATACTAACTACATGTCTCTGTGTCCAATAAGATGGCTTAAATACCATGAAATTTATAGGTTACCAGTACCAGGGGTGCAGTTAGGGGCAGTTATCCCCTTGTGAAGGAGGGCTGTGTGTTTTTCCCTGTGCCATGTGGCCCATGAAACACAACCCCAATAAGGGCAATAATAAAAACCCACATCATCACATGGCCAAGAGTTGTCTCCCCGGCACATATACTTCTCATTTGATGTATTAGGCTCTTTCCCAAGCTAGATTCCCACAGCCATAGCCTCTACCTCCACACCCACCTTGGTCTATGGCCATACATGCATCAAAGAGCATTGACACTGGTTTATCAGGGCTAAACACCTGGGTGCAGCTGATGAGGTTCCCAGGGTTGCAGACACTCCTTGTCTCTAACCATTGCTCCCAAGGGCAGTAGGTGGGGTTAAAGCAGATATGTTGATTACCATGGGAGCACACTAGACAGGTGGTGTGATTGTGAGTGCATGACCTGATGACAGAGCCTGCACAGGAATAATAAGTATGGAAAAGCAAAGTCCTAGTGACAACACTTCCTGCCCAAGTAGTATGCATACATAGGTCACAGGAGGCAGGTTCTGGGACCATGAAGGGAAACCAGATCAGTAACAATAAACAGTAGTTATGCATCATGCCCAAAAGACTAGAAGAGCTAATAAAAACCTTTCACTGTGAGTCCAGTCAGTGGGGGCAGTTTCTGCCAAACCTATGGCAAAGAACTAGGGTGAAAACTACAGCAACAGACATAGGTGAGGGGTGACAATGTGTTACAGTAAAATAACTGACGTAGAAAACAGTCCATTTGTTCTGTTGGAGCATTGGCTCCTGAAGATTCTGCTGTGTGTAGACTAGTCAGCTTCTGGGAGTGACTAGAGCAGGCCTGTCATCCTGCTGTCTGTGGTCCCCAGTTGTTTCCTGGGAAGTGGAGTCCTGCTGAGGGAGGGTGCTCAGGTTCCAGAGAGTGATCCTACATGGTGAAGCTGAATCAGGGATGTACTCCCACTCAAGAGAAGCTGGCTTGACTCAACTGTGGTGGATCCAAGGAGCAATCTCTGCTACTTTAACTGTGGTGGGAGTAGACAAGATAACAACAAAAGGGTCCCTCCAATGGAGTTTTAATGGTTGGACATTTTATACTTTTACCCAGAAAATGTCTTTTTTTTTTCAACTGAGTAGAATTACCAAGGCAACAATATATTATCAGTAGGTATGTCCAAGAAAATGCATTGTTTAAGAAAAAAAGTTAAAACCATCTTTAAGTATCAAAGGACATGTTTAGAGCCAGTAAAAACAGTTATTTTGTCTCTATTTTAGTAGAAGACCTTTTCTAAAAATATGGGTTTGTGCCTGGAAGGGCTTTAATGCCAGATGGCCACACATGCATAAGAACCATTTCCTCAATCCTCTCAGCCTTGGTTATTTTTGAGAGGTCTGGCACAAGTGACTCCATTTGAACTTTGATGGCATTCCCCCTTGTCTCCAAGCTGCTTGTCTCTGAGCAGTCTCTTCTGAAGATCTGTCTCCCATCCAAGTACTAACCAGGCCCGACCCTGCTCGGCTTGTAAGACCAGATGAGATTGGGTGCATGGGGTGACATGGTTGTGGACTGAAGATTTTTCTTGATTGGTCATTTTTTTTTCCCCTCATCTTGAGAATCTGCTCTTTCCTGGATTTTGTTTGGTTGGTTGGTTTTGGCCCCATGTCGGGGGTGGGGAGTGACTTAACCAGCAGATCAGGTGGGAGTCAGTGCCAACTAGACACTTTTGACCAAATTTAAGCAACAGAGGCTTAGAAGAAGTGGCAGTTAGGCAGCAGACTTTTGGACAAGGATGATACAAAACACAATCTAACAAAGCAGATGTCTAAAAATCTAATCTGGTTGACACATAAGTAGTTATTAGAGTCATTTTTTATGGACTTGATTGTAAATGCCCCAGAAGGCATGACAAAAACTTAAGAGTCATGGTTAAAATTCCGATGGATAATGTAGCAACTAACAGAACAGTATATCAGTACCACTAACTTTCGTTGCCACGTTTATCTGAATTTTGTATCTTAAAAGGCTTGATTACTTGAAAAACATATATTTAATATACAGGAACCAGGAACAGCAACACAGCTCTAGAGAGGTTACATATACATATTAGTTTAGTTGTTGCTCTTGAAGTAAAACCTTAGATTTTCTTATCAGTTGGGAGAGGACAAGCATGTCAGTGACCCCAAGTAGCCCAGTCACAGCCACATATAGGATATCAACTGCTTTAGAATCACCCAAGACAACAGTAGTTTAACCATAAGGTCATAGAAAATTTTACATAAACCAATTCTTAAATGAACGTGACTCAGTTATCTTATAGTTAAACCCCTGACAAAAATCACCAGAGAACACAGGTAAATATTTATGGGGACTAAGTGTGGAGGTAGGAAACCTAATGGCCAAGAACCATGGCTCAGACATTGATAAGGGATCACATCCCAGATTGCTGACATTAACAGATGGCTCATGACATACAGCAGGATCCCATCAACCTGTAGTCAATGGAGCTCCCCTAAAATAACAGGCCTAATCTGGCCAACCTAGGTCAAAATTTCCCTCTACCTAGCATTTAGAAGGAGTAGGACTAACATTTCCACTCTGTTAACTCCAATAAAAACTAGGGGTCTTGATCTCCAGTGTAGTGCTCCTTTCTGAATTTTTTTTTTTTTATCCTATCTGGAAGGTGCACTTTGGCCTTTTTTTTTTCACATTGCTTTACATAAGTAAATCTGTCTCAACCCTCATATCAGTGCAGCAGTACTCCCTGTGCTTAGCTGCCTCTTGCCTCTCTGTGTTTTAATAAACTCTTGTTGTCTTGTCAAATTTATGGATTAACCTGTAGCACCAAAAATTCCTGACAAAAGAAAAAACATTTTAAGACAGTTTTTTTTTCATAAATGTTATCAAGAACAACACAATATTTTAAGATAGCCTTGTTATAAGCTTAGAGAATTAAGTTTTAGTTTAACATCAGTACATTAAATTTTGACCTTACAAAACCTTTAATGTAACTGGATTTTAGTTAATCACCTACATAGCATTTAAAAGCTCCATCTTTTTATGACAACTTACTCTGTATCTTTGTGACACTTCTTTTGTATCTTCTGGGGGAGCTTGTCTTTATCCTTTTTTTAATTTAAAAGTTTTTTTAACCTTCTATTTTTTTAAAAACCATATCTTCATACTATGTGTGTGTGTGTGTGTGTGTGTGTGTGTTACTTGTTGATGATAACTCATAAACTCTTTTAACTTAGAACTTTATATTTGTATGAAGAAAACCAGAAAGGAAGCAACCTTGAAATTATTTTGTATAAAAACAATTTATAGAAAGCCCATTTGTTAATAGACCCATGCATTATAAGAGAGAATTAAATCCCAGATTTTATTTACAACAGAATGAAACAGGCTAAGGTCATTTTTAACTATCCAAATTTTAAGATTCCTGCTGCAGGCTGTGCCCCCCTCTCCCCGCCCCTTTGCTTTCTTTTTTTTTTTCTCCTCTGGTCTGAGCCAGAGTGTTAACCCCTGAATGTCTGCATCCTAGTGAGACCTGATTGAAATAAGTTTGAAAATCTGTTTTCTGAAAAGTAGCAGTAGAACAGAATAATACTTTTTTACATTGACTCTATAAGAACTGTTCTCAAGATGTTTACATATTTATGTGTAAAAAGCCTGAGCAGTTTATAAGGGAGATCTTTAAAACAAATACCCAGGTTTTTTGTTACCTTGAGTATCATATTAACCTTATAACAGCAGTTTAAGAACCATTTTGAAGATGCTTACATATATACATACACACACACACACAAAAGTTTTATAAATTAAGCATGCCAGGAAAAAATGTCAACTTAAACGCACTTAAGATGAGCTGAAATTCCAGGAGCAGATTAAATTTTGCCCAATGTTGTAAACAAATTGACACACACAAAATTAGAATGCACTCTCAAAAAAAGAAAAATCTTTTAAATTATATCCAGAGGGCTATCCGGTGGAATGGTGAATGATGCATCTGTTCTCTTGTAAGTCTCCCTCTTTGGAACTGAATCTTTTGCTATCCATCCCTTAACTTTGGTTGTGGCTATTTCTGGGAAAAAGCTCAACCCCCTAGCTCTTGGAGGTGTCTCACACACTTTCACCCCCTCCCTTAACCTGAAAGACCCAGTTTCACCCCAAATAGGGTTATTAGGGGGTCTCTGGGAAGTGATCAGTCTCCCCTTCTGCCTGAATTCAAACCCAGGTTCTTACCAATCTGACAAGTGATGCTCCCCTTCCCTCACTGATTCCTGCGCCTCACCAGTTCTGTTGTGCATCCAAGGCCCTCGCCCCCACTCACTGGGAGGATAAACCTCTCCTCTGGATCACACTGTCCATTGGTTCCTGGTGGGATCTTTTCCCAGTGGTCCGGGATGCACCCTGGTGACAAGGGAGGTGATAAATCACCATCTCTGCAATCCTAGCAATGAGCCTCCAAGAAATGTTGTGGGAATTTCAAGCTGAGTTATGGGACACTGAGGCAGTTTAGCAGGAAGCAATGTTTTTTGTGCCAGCACAGGCCCAAGCAGACTTATGTCCAAAGGCTGAGCTCCAAGAACAAAGTGGGGTCTCACCTTATATACCCTTGGAAGCAGGTTACAAAAGCAAAAACACGGTCTAATCTGTGTGTGGTTGTATACAATTCTATAGTTACTTTACTCTAGTGCTATGTGACTTTCCCCCTCCCCAGTGCTACGTAATCCTCTCCACATCTAGATTCCTTAGGTTTATATCTCTCTGCTATGCCATCCCTACCTCCCTGCTACTTTATCAGAACTTAGGCCTAGTCTGTTTTCTTCTGGTCCTCTTACCTGCTTCAGTTCCCTTGGAAGGATAGCTCAAGATAAGAACTCCAAGACAGGAGGTTTTTTTTTTGGGACCTGTAGGCAATAGGAATGAAGAGTGAAGGAAACAGGAAGGAATCAGGAAAGCATGTGTTATCCAGTTAGCTAACAAAATAGGTGACTGAAGCCTTATTCCTTTGGTGAAACTCTAGGAAATAAGGTACAACACACAGTTCAGACTCATCACACATGAAGAAGTGGGACTTTAAGCCACTTTGGGAGATGGTAGCTATTCCCTGCAGGTTCCAATAGATAAAGACACCATTGGTGGCTTGTGTGGAAGGAAGGAGCTGCAGACACTGGTAGCTGAAACTCAGTAGGCACACCCTGAAGTGCTGTGGCACAAAGGATTTGGGCAAGGTGCCCACAGTACCCACCAAGAATAAATAGGCATGAATGAACACAATGCAGATGGTGCCCTGTGGACATGTGCCCTTGGACTTTCTTGTAGCCACCCACCAACCAGGGAGAATCTGAAAGTACAATGAAAAAGCACTCAGCTAAGATACTGGTCCTCACTAGCCATGTCACCATGCCAAGACACCTGAAACCCACCTTTTCTGAAGATTCCATTTTCTTATTTGTACATTAAGAAAATGAATAGTCACCTCACCTCCCTCATGGGATTCTGTGCACAAAATAAGAATGTGTGCCTACAAGAATGTGTAACAGCCGAAATTTCAACTGCAAAAGAAAGGAGGTAGCATGGTACATAGCACAGTGCTTGTTGAGAAAATTTCATTCTGTTGAGACAACAAAATGGACTTTTTTCTTCTTTTTTGGGGGTGGTACTGGAGTTTGAACTCAGGGCCTCTCATTGGCTAGGCAGGTGCTCTACCATCTGAGTCTTGCCCCCAACCCTGTATCTGCTTTAGTTATTTTTCAGGTAAAGTCTCACGTTTTTGCTCAGGGTCTGGCTTCAGACTTCACACCTCTTACCTATAACCCCCATGTAGCTAAGATGACAATTTCAATCATCACCCCTGCTTACTTGTTGAGATGTGGTCTCACTCATTTTTTGCCCAAGCTGTCACTTACCTTGAGCCTCCTGATCTCTTATCTCTCAAGAAGCTGATGTTATAGACATGAGCCACCTCACCTGGTGTGGAACGAACTTTGTGACAATTTAAAAATCAAAAGGCAATTAAAAGGGATTGATACTACTAAATGATAACTAAAAATTACTTAAAAGTCTTCTATAAGCCAACATGAATATATAGTTCAAAAACTTTTTGTACAATCTTGTATTGTCATTTTGATTCATATTATATCATGTCCATGTCATAAAGCCTTGCTTGAAATAGATATGGACTATAGCAATATAAATTGGTATTATGTTATCATGTTATTATTATTATATTATCATGTTATTATTATTATATTATCATAGGACTATGTATGTCTCTCTAGATAAAGTTATAAATTTATTATTTACATGAAATAACAAGAACTTATCAACCCCATTCCTGATTTTGTACATCTAAATCATTCCAAGTTTTCATTATTATCTATAATGTTATGACTAAGACACAATTTTTTTCATGTCTGGTTATATCTTTATAGAATTCTTTGTAGAAAGTCTCCTGGACATGAAATAATTGAATAAAATGGCACAAAATACAGTTTTGATGCCAACTGGGAAACAACTCTCTAAAGCTTTTATACTACTTCATACATGAATCAAAACTATTAAGAGTCCACTTCCAAACACAATTCTTTAGCAACATTATTTAATATACTTCAGTTTAAACAGAAAATAAATTATATATGAGGGACAGGCATGATAGTATATGTCTATAATCCCAGTGATGGGGGAGGCAGAGATAGGAGGACAGTGATTTGAGGCCACTAGAGCAAATAGCTATCTCAAAAAACAAGCTGGACATATGGCACACACCTGTAATCCATGCTACGTGGGTGGCAGAGGTAGAACAATTGCTGCCCCGGGCAAGTCAGGGCAAAAGAGGACCCTATTTGAAAAACAAAGGAAAAGGGAGTAGCAGAGTTGCTCAAGGGTAGAATGACTGCGTAGCAATCAGGAGACCCTGAGTTCAAACCCTAATACCACCACACACATGCGCGCGCGTGCACACACACACACACACACAAATAATAGTTGTGCATGAAAAGCAAGAAATCAGTGAGCCTCATGTTACCTCACCTTACAAAAGATAACATTTCCTAGAGCCTCTTCCAGAGTTTAGCAAGAAAGATACATTCAAAACTTTAAGATAATGATTCTTTTTTTTTTTTAATGCAGGTAAATTTGTTTCAAGACAGTAAAACACAGCCAAAATTCTTATTTAAAAAGAAGGAAAACTACCACTAATCTTTAAAAGGAAAAAAATCTTTGTTTGAAAAAGATTAATACTAGCCAATTTGGAACATAAAAATGGCATCAAATTTATATTTCTAAAAGCTCTTGGTTTTTTCTTATTTATCATCTGTAATTTTTCTCTTATGAACTGATTTTTATTTTACTGCCTGCAGAAAATGTTTACCACTGTTGGGGAAAGAGTAGACCCAGTATGGAATTAAAGTGATTCATCTGCCTTATCACACAGCATATGCACTAAAGAAGCAAGAGCCACTGGGACTGCATTGTCCCCAGCAGATAAAAAGCTGAATATTCAGCACCACTCCCTGTGAACCTGTCTCAGAGAGAACATCCTGGGGATGTTCAGATACCCTTGAAAATGGAAGGACCAGGGTAATAGCTATCTTGAAAATATGAACTCTTTCTACTTATAAGTCATAGTTAAAAGCTATCAAATAGTTTGGAAAACAAAATAGCTTTGAGACATGAATTCATTAAGCACTGGAGGCAACCAATGCTTTCAGAAAATCCAAATGTTCATGGAGTTCAACTCCAAAAAGAAGTATTGAATGCTCACTGACTCAATGTTCTTAATACAATTTTTATTCTTTTTTGAATTTTTTTGGGTGTTACTATGATTTGAACTCAAGGCTTGATGCTCACAAAGCAGGCACTCTACTGCTTGAGGCATACCTTCAGTCCATTTTACTCTGGTTATTTTGGAGATGGGGTCTCATGAACTATTCGCCATAGTTGGCCTTGAGCTGCTGTCTTCCTGAGCTCAACCTCCCAAGTAGCTAGGATTAGAGGCATAAGGTACCAGTCCTAGGCTCATAAATTTTATTCTTTATCCTCTTCAATCTCTAAATTTATCAAATAGTCTGTATTACCATTGCATTGAATGTACAATTATAGATAAACAAAAATTTGTGAGTTTTGTATATTTATTTGAGTCCAGACTTTGAACTTAAAAGCAAAACAAACTGGAAAAAAACGTGAAATGAACATTTCAAATGCCTTATTTATTTTATTCCAATGAGGTCTTTGAGCAAAACAAACTTTCTTCCCATTAGACCAAATCATAGGATTTTAAAGATTTAAAAGCAATCCTCAAAGTCCACCATTGAGGGAGTCCACATTTTAAAAATAAAATGTTTCCTCAAAGCCATAAATAATTTAATCTTGGTCTTTCTCCTATCCATATGGCCAAGCAAAATCTGCCAAAGTCTTTATGTACACAGAAGTGGTTTCTTAGTCAGTACCTCTTTTTTTACCATTAAGATATCTGATACAATAAAACCTTCTCTGTGTAAAACAATTTATTTTTGAAGTACATTGAGCCAAATGTATCTAACACACCAACCCCAATGATAGTTTTATGCACTTTATCTTGCCCACCACTGTTGTATTTTGCTCTCCATCTCAGGACTGTACCCATGTCTGACATTTCCCCCTTGGAGACCCATTTTGTTAATTCTGGATATGTAGAAAAACAAGTCCTGTTTAAATAAGCTAACTTACACTAGTATAACTAAGTACATTTATACTCATATACTAGAATCTTATTTTTCCTTAGACAAAATTATTAAGGTATATCTGTTCTGCATTACATAGCTGTATCAAGTTGTTCTGATATTAGGCTCACATTTTCCATTTCAGTATCTCTATACATACGTAATTCCCTTGTTGACTTTTCATGTGTTCTTCTGTAAGGGGTGGAGGGCTGAGACCTAAGTTTATATAAAGACTTTACCCACAACTGTCAGCTTTCCAACAAGAATGACTGCCCAGTCTACAACTCCATTCATGCAGGAGGCAATAGTTTTAACCACATCCCCAACAGCATTGGCACCATCCATTTTCCTAATGAGATGGATGTAAAGTGAGACCTCATTTTATTTTTGCATTCTCTGATTCCTAATAAGGATGAACACCCCATTGTGTACTTGTACAACATGTAAGTCTCCCTTCTTGAAAATCACCTATTTATACTTTAAAATTGTTATATTTTGATCTAATGGGAAACACTGTCTTTTTTTCAGTTGGGTTAAGATTTTTTGTTTTTGTTTTTTTTTGCTGATTTATAAATGTTTCTTGTATAGTTTAAATATCACTACCTTGTCAGTGTCCCACCCTGTTAATATCTCTCATCTATGTGATGAATTACTCAGTGTTTCCTTCATTTTTAAAGTCTGCCAATTTATTGCCTTCTTGGGTTTGAGGGGGTATTAAGGGGACTCTCATTTGGTCACAAAATTCTTATTTATTGAAATTACGCTTTCACCTTTCATATTTAATGCAAGTTAAATATGAATGTGTACTAAGGTCCATGGGTAATTTTTCTTCATATGATCCGGTTTTTCAACATTCTCTATTAAATAAGTAGTTTTCCCTTATTAGTTCACAATGTCACTGACATTTCAGTTGCACATGCATGTGTGTCTGGTTTTGAGCTATTGATCCTCTTATATCAAACTATTGTTACTCTTACAAAACAGTGTTTATAACTTCATCCCAAGTAATATGTCCTCACAGATCAGAAGGTCATACCTCATTGTGTTTTTTATTTTTGTCTTCCCAAATCAACTACAGAATTTTTGTGAGCCTTTGTTTTTTCCTATAAATGTTAGTTTGATGAATTCTTGGAGAGAATAAAAGAGGGAAATGTCCCACTGGAATTGTGACAAATCATTGACTTGGGCAGAGATGACATCTTTACAAATCAAACAGATGACAACTCTCCATTTATTCAGCTCTTCCCTGATGTCCCTTAAGTGTTTTTTTAACATTTCTTAAAGATCTTGCACATGTGTTCATATGAATGGTTTTATTGCCACTATGATTGCACGACTATTTTATAGTTTTGTTGACAGGATGAACAGAATTAGGACTTCCATTATATTTTAACTGGATTTGCTATTATAAAGGAAAACACTATTTTTTCGTAAATCAGCCGTATTCTCAGCGCATTTATTGAGCTTCTTTACTAGATCTGTGCACTGATTCTACCTGTTATCTGTAGAACATCTCACGTGTAAATAAGGACAGTGTAGGAAAGTAGACACACTTGTTTCTGGTCATTTATTTATGTCTGGTATTATTTGGAATGTGTTTCAGACCATGTTCTTCTGAGATGAGAGCCAAGATAAAGATTTCATGAGGTACTTTATTTGGGAGGCCATTTATGAAACTGAATAGGAAACAAAGGAAGAAATGTCAATAGTCGGGTGTGCTGCTGAAGGTACCTCTGAGGTAGAAGGGACTCAATTCCTTCTCTGACACCAGGAAAGGATGCATCCCATAATACCCTGTCAGAAAGAAATAAGACTGGGGCATTTTTCCCTCTAACTCCTGTTGGGTGATGGCTTCTCCTGGGGAGTTGACCCTTGCCCATGCCTGCTACACTTGCAAAGGAGCTGAGCATCTTTCAGCTTTGGAAAAGGCCTAAAAGCAGAAAAGTGGAGAGTTGTGTGGTGCAGCCTGGGGGTGGTGTACTCTCAGACTGATCTCTGCTAACAAGGAGCTACCCATCACACTGCAACCAAAACTGGAGGTGCACAGAGGAGACATGACAGAGCTCCAAGAGCTTTTTCAAAGGGGACCTAAATGCAATGAAGTCTCCTGAATTGGATCTCAAAACAATGAAAGAATGAAGGAAAAGTGGTGGAATATGAAAAGAGAGTGCAATTCAATGAACAGCAATGCAGAGTTCAAGTCTTAGTTTTGACCAGTGAATCTTGATATACAAAATGTTAACAAGGGAATGTGGGTGGAGGACACATGAGAAACTTCTACACTATCTTCACAACTTTATATCAAAAATAATTCTAAAATTGAAAGTTTATTAAAAATTTGGAGGGAGACTTAAGTATGCATCTGTGTATATAAGAACACAAAGCTGAGCTGAATGATGCTCTGACAATCACAGCAGAGAGGATTACAAAAGCATCACTTCAGAAACAACCCATGGAGACAGGAGTAAATAATGACTGGGAAAGGGACATGAGGACTTCCACGTGTCGGTCATGTTCCATTTCTTGACCTGGGGGTGCAGATTGCACATGTGCCTTCATTTTGTGGAATTCATTGAACTGTGCTTTTGTCACATTACCCTTCAATAAAAAAGAAGTGTAAAAGCTCATATACTGGTAAATACTTTCCTGTTAAGGTAAAGTCTAGGTTAGGATAAAGAAAACTTATGGATATAAATAAAGTGTGGAAGTGGAAGCTTCTATTCATGGTCAGATACAACACTTATTAAGCCATAGTCTAAAATCTTCAGATCTTGGAAATCAGATCCCAGGAGTGGTCAATCCTTCCTAGAGGCAGTTCTGCAGGTGTTGCTGCACTGGGCTGAGGCAACTGCATCTTAGCAAAGATTCCCTGGAGATTCTGATGCCTATTATGTGCTACCGAGCTTTCCCAGGGATGCTCAGTGAGTCTTCAAAGCTAGAAATGGACTACTACACCTACAGTCTAAACCCTCCCCCAACGGCACCACTGGAGAGAAGTATCAGCAAGTTCTATTTACCTTCAGAAGCTTATTGAAGATATTCTGTTCCACCATCATGGTTATTTTTTTAACCCTACAAATAACAATGCTTTTTCTGACATATATTAAATTTCATACTTTTAATATAGCATTAACACATTTGTTACTTATTAAACAATGGCAGATCATAGACTTCATAGCTATTTAATCTGGATGGCTATTAGCCAGCACATTCAATTGTTTTTATTTTTGACAGTGCTCTCTCATTTCAGCCAAGTCTCCACTCTTTTTGCTCTAGATTATTTCTTTCAGATAGGGTCTATCTTTTTTTGCAGGACTGGCCTCTGACGGTGATCCTCATATCTACGGCATCATTGCACCATTATCCTAGCTTGTTTTGTTGAGATATGGATCTAACTAACATTTTTCCCCCAACTTATCTCAAACCAGAATCCACCTGATTTCCACCTCCTGAGTAGCTAAGATTATAGGAATGGGCCACTGAGTCTTGCCATTTTGTTTTTGTTTTTTTGTGTGAGTGTGGTACTGGGGTTTGAATGCAGTACTCTTGCTTACTAGGCAAGATCTGGTGATTCTCCTGCCAAGGCAACACTCCCTCCTCACATACCACCATGCTAGGATTCCTTGCATCCACTTTCAAGATGATGAAACTGATTCCAAAGATATTAGTAACTTGTCAAGAGGATGTAGATTTTAATTCTCCTTTTTCAGATCAGTAAATAAGACTGGATTTTCTTTTCATGGTCACTATCTGATGAGATTAATATGCCATATAATTAATTTTTTGGTGTGGATTCATTCATGTGTAATTCAGTTTTTCACAATGTCTGCTAGTGTTGCTCTTAAAATAATTACTGTTGAACCATTGTGTGATGGCAACTAGACAGAAGACAACAAACACACCTTTACCGTACACTTGAAATATGTCAAAAAGCTCTTTTTTTAATGGGAGGGTAATTTGTGGCAAATTAAAGGAGAAATTAAGAATATTTTTTAAGAAATAACAATTTTAGGTAGGTGATTATGAGGAAGATAATCATCATACAAGCCAGCGCCACGTGGTTCCTCCACAATCCCCAAGATGAGAGATCGATGCCCTGATTTATCAAGTAGTCTTCGCCAGTACATCTGCAATTCAACACACAGAGTATGACTTCATTCCTGCCACCTGCATTCACTGTTCCTTTGTTAGAGAAATCTATGGGTTAATCAAGTCTTTAATAATTATACTTTCATATTTAACATCTAACAGTCACTGAGTCCTTACAACTTTGGTGGATGCCATGCTAAACAACTTGTATCTAATAGCTTAGTTAATTTCTAAAATCATCCAAACTGACACAGTTATTATACACACTTAAACGAGGAGGGGATGGAGGCCTAATGAACTTGGCCAAGTTCACAGTCACCTTATGAACCAAGTTTCAATCTCCTCAGATTCATTCATTTACAAATCTGTAATGCTGCTCTCTGCAAAGGGCAGAAGATTTATCAACTATCTTTTCACTTCCTGCTGATGGGGAAAACCTCAGCTTTAACCTAAGGCCCTCCTGAAGATCATCAATACTCTCTGTGGCTCTGCTCACTCATAGGTCAGCTATGCACAGAACACTGACTAAGAATTCTAAACCTGGGCACAGTGGGGAGAAGGGAATCAGCCACAATCACTTTCTGTCAACTCTCACTCCAAGCCTCCAATAAGCATAACAGACGCTCAGCTACAGGAAGTCACCAGCAGCCCAGGTATCAGATTAAACTCAGGCAGCAGCTGGAGAACAGAGCAGGATGGAGTGGCCTGCCACAGGCCAGAAACACACCTGGTACTAAAACCACCAGGTGCAGACACAGTTATTGCCTGCTGCCATTTGTATGCATCTCTTGGGATTTAGTGATCCCAAAACCTGCCATGGCCTCTCCTCCATCTTGTGAGGATGAGCCTCATGGGAGTGAGAGGCCCTTGGTGGCTCCTCCTTATCTGGTCCCATTTGTCTTGTCAATCTCCTCCTGAACAGCAAGCTGGCAGGGATTTTGTATTACAAAGATACCATGCTCAGATCAAACCCAAAGCAAACCTCTCCTCACAGAGGTGTTTCCTGTGGATAACTCAACAGAGAGATCTGTCTTATCATTAGATTTAAAACTATTTAAAAATTCAGGATTTAGGATACCAGCATTCTCTTTTCTCTTGTTAATTTATGTATCAATATCAAACTATTAATAACAATCATAGAAAAATATTAACATTTTAAAAAAGGTCCTCTAATTTTATTAGAACTTGCATTTCTGTTTTAGTGACATTATGGAAAAATGAGATTTCCTGAAATCTGTGTTTCCTTTCTTAAAGAACATATCCTCTGCTAGCGAGTGTCCCAAATCAGCTTAAACACATGTCACACACAGCTGTACAGCCTTTGATTTCCTGAATTCTCTCAAAGGGAGGAGGCAGAGGGAAGTGCCTGCATCCTGACAGGTGATGTCCACCCGCTTTGTGCTCTTGCTGCCTTTCGGCTATCACTGCTGTCCACAGGCTGGGCTCAGAGGCAACATCTAATCCACGCAGTTCAGAGACCTCAAGCCCTTGCTAAACTATCACAGCAGCTCTTTTCTAACTTAAATCCTCTGAAAAATAACTCAAACCCACAATCGAAAAATATCAAAAATTCTTTTAAAAGGCCCCCCCCCCAAAATCAAACAAGTCATAGGAAATATTTCTCCTTAAACACAACTTTTATGTTCACAAGTATTAGTGCACAATAACTCATTTCTACAGATTAGAAAATGCAGGCTCAAAAAAGCTTATTAACCCTAACAACTCCAAGCCCACGGACCTTTCTTCATCATACCACAGTAAGCAGCAAACCCATCGTGTCATTGAATGCAAACTTACATCGCATAGTCGTTACTACAGGTATTGTTGGTTGTTGTATTGAGGCCTGGACAGAAGTTTTGCCCAATAAATTCATTATGCTGCAAAGCCTATAACACAAGGGGAGCAAGACAAGATAACCGGTTTTAAATTTCAAAAAGTTTCCAAAGAATGATCACAATTATATCCTTACGTTTAATCTTGTTATTTCTAAAAATATGCTAAATTTCACATTCATAGTTTTGATCCCAGCAGAGTAGCTAAGGCTATTTTTCCTTGGCATTCTAGAGGCCTAGAATTGGGAGGTTGTTCATAGAGTTCTTCTTTCTTCTCTCCCCCAATTTTATTTACCTATAAAACTAAAAATGATACAATGGTGCTCAATGAATATTATTTATTTATGGTAATCTTTTCTTGTTTGTTTTCATCAAGATCAGTTGTAATTATGGAAGTCAGAAACTGAATTATACTGTATTAAGACACACACGGTTTACTTTAGAGATCATCTTGCCAATATGACTGTGAGTATCCCATGGCCATTATTCCTTGTTTAATTTCCCTTCTGATATAAACTATGCATTCTAGTCTCCCATCCTCTCACTTATTTCCTTAATAACTTGAAACACAGCAATGTTTTTCATCGACTATTTGATGTCCCCTTTGCTGTGAGATTTCTTCTCACCTTTCATCTCCCTCAAAAAACAGCATGCCTGGAGGAAACCTCTGATGACTCCTGACTTTGTGCTAACCCAGGCTCACAGGAACTTCTTATCAATTGCTCCCAAAGGGAAATTCCTGAATGTGATGCATTAGGCTCTGACACGGTTAGGCTTTATTTTGGTGGTTTCCAGCTTGGAAACCTAGTCACAATGACAGATGAGGACTGCTTACCGTAAAGCCGTATCGAGGAATGCTTAAGTACTGAAGCCAGGATAGCCAAGATGCAATGGTCCTGAGATTCACCAAGAGACCAGAAAAAATCTATGAAAAGTAAAAGCTACAAGTCAGAACCAGTGCAGTGATTTCATGAGATATTCTAGACAAGACCTTCAACACCCTACAGTCAGATGGATGTGATGGCACCAACTATAATCCAGGCAGTAGGGAGGCCAAGGCAGAAGGGCCATGAGTTCAAGCCACGCTGTGCTACACAGCAAGACTGTCTCCAAAACCAATCAAACAAAGAAACAGTAAGCAAACAAAAAAACACCCTACAACCTTCTATACATTCCTGCTAAGGCCAACTCTTTCTGAAACTCATTCCAATATTCTAGTCATCCTCATTTGCATATGTCTACCTCTGCATAGCTAAGGCTCTTTAGAGTTTCAAAGGAAGGACAATATACTTATAATCCCTGTATATTTCATTTATTTGGAAGCTCCTTAATTGTATGGACTATATCTTCAACTGTGCCAAGAAGCATGGTCTTCCCTCAGAATCCACAGAATTGGGTTTGGAACTCCACACAAAATTTGCGGACATTCAACTCTCCTATTTTTAAAATGGCATAGTACTTGCATAGAATCCATGCACATCTTTCATACTTTAAATATAAGTATGCAGTATATCTAAAGTCATCTCTAGATTGCTTATAATACCTAACACAAGGTAAAAGCTGTGTCAATAGTTGTTATTCTGAATTCTCTAGGGAATAATGACAAGGAAAACATCTGTACATACTCAATACATACACTTTTTTTTTAACATTTTGATCTGTGGTTGGTTGAGTCTCCAGACATGAACCCATGGACACAGAAAGCAGACTGCTGGTGCTTCTAATGATAGCACTTCTGGCGTCCCCCCAACATGTCTGAGCAATTCTGAGTACCTGAGCAACACCTGACCTTCTAACTGAATATGACAATAAAATTTCTTATTTAAAAGGTTTACTCTCTATATCCATGATTTTAGGAATAATTTGGGGTTCAAAATATATGCTTAAGAGAACCTAAAGCCTAAAACTGATAAAGACTGTAAGTGGTGAAATACAACAGAAAATGTGGTCAATACCTCTATTTAAAGCTACCAAAAAGCAGTATCGCAATGGAAGTGGCAGGAAGGACTGCCTGAAAGGACCAAGAGACAGCGTGAGGTTCACATAATGCTAGGAGAACTGGGATATGCAAGATAATAACAATGTGTGGAGGTGTGGCTCAAGAGGTAGAGCACCTGCTGTATAAGCATGCAGCCCTGAATTCAAAACCCAACTTTCCCCCACAAAATTAACAATGACAATGTTGCTGGTGTGTTCAAATATATTTATACTTGACCTAACTAAGTGCTTAGTATGTAACACAGAATCCCTGAGTAAAACATGATTTCATGATAGGTTTTAAAAGTTCCATATAGAAACCTTTAAATAATCAGACATATCAAGAAATAAATTAAATAAAATATTTTTATTATTGAAGGACATTTCATTTCTTGGATGATGATATAAATAAGGATTATCACTTTCTCAATAATATCTACATGGGTAGTTTCCAAATTCAGAAATGGAGAAACAAATCTTTAACCAGCATTTGTACTAATTTTGTATCATTAAAAGATATCCTCCTCTAGCAAAAAGGATGTGTGTATTAATAAGCTAGCCATTCCTGTTTAACTGATGTCATCAATGGGAAAAATGTGATAAGTAGTTCCCTTCATCTTTTGATTCACCTACATGAATGCAAAATTTAGGAACATGTAAGATTATCAATCACTAAGTGACCATCGAACGAACAATAAGCAGAAATATATTGATACAAGAGACCGTCAGGAACCCAGCAAGGAAGTGAACTAGTACTGTGGGCTTTGGAATTTTCCAGTATTTTGAAAACACTCCTCTTCAAAACACAAAAGCTCCCAAGATACACTCCCCATGCCGCACACTGTCACGCTTCTCATAGTGCTTGGCTCTTACCTGGACAGTGGTGATTCCAATCTCAACATCTGCTGTGGTTGAACAGCTAGCATTTCTCTAACACCAGCATTCCCTTTTTATGAAGGAGCTGACCAATCACATTTCCAGTTTTTGAAGTTCCATTTTGTCAAGGTTTCACAGTATGTCACTAAGAAGTATCTTTTAAAAGCTCCTTAGTGGACTGGGTGTGTGGCTCAAGTGGTGGTGTGTCTGCCTAGCAAGCCTGAGGCTCTGGGTTTAACTACCAGTACCACCAAAAAATAATGATAACAATAATGATAAATGAAATAATAGAAAAAAAATAATAAAAGCTCATGAGAAAGGACTTAACTAAATTATAGTAACTAGATTAAACAGCTGCAAAAAAAAAAAAAAAGGCTGCACAAAGAACAGGAGGAAAACTGGTACCTTCTCTAAAATAAACTATATTTCAGTGTACAGCCTCCTGAGAGCACCAGAGTTCCAGGTACCGGTCCTCAAAGCAGGTTTTATGCAACAGGCAAATGTGCAGAATGAACATGGAGAAAAAAATTCCCTCTCAGAGAAACACGATTCATACTCACCATCATAAACACAAAAGAGATGGTCATGAGAAGTGTTGCTACAGACACCACACTCTGACCCGCTGCAATGGCAAATGCCATGGAACTGGCTGTGTAAGCCACCATCATAAGGGTGAATATCATGATGAAGAAAGCCTCCACCGCTGGTTTCAGTCCTTAAAAAGAAAAGGAGTCAGGCCAGTTGCCTAGTCACTGTGTATCTGGGCTGTGTGCTGTATAAATAACACCGTAATATGCTCAGAAACTAATACTAGAATGAAAAAGTCACCCGCTACCCAACTACCCTGCGTCACCAATCTTATTGTTTCCCTCCATGTAACTGCATAAAGTTATCTTGTTCTTTTTTTATTCTTACTGCAAAATCATGTTTCCATATAACACCTGTGTTCCTTTATGCATAATTATGAACAGTTTCTGAGTTCCTGAGATGGTGAGCTATAAGCAACACAACTGACCAAAATTCTACAGCCTTCTCCCCAGAGAGGAAACCTCAATACCCAGACATCTTCACATCACTCAGTGTTTGCTGTAACTACGTTAATGAAGAGACCAGGATTAGGAGCGCATGACCTCGCAGTAGTTGTAATACCTTTGGGGAGGGGAGGGCGCCTATAAACCTTATTCTCCTAGACAAATCACCTCTGTGACTGAGGATGGGGATAAGGTAAGTTTCATAAAGTAATTTGTAAGTTATAATGAACTAATGCTCATTTAGCCAAAAGCTAAAGATTTTGTAATAGATACAAGAATAATAACAGGAGTCTGGGAGTATAGATTCAGTGTCTCATTCTTTATCATACACCTTTTATTAGTAAAATGGTAGTTTTTACCTCTGTCAATGGTTCGTATCCTACAGTGATTTGTCAAAAATAGATATTTGTTGTGTGTATGTCTATCAGTGAAAACTATGAAAATTTAATGCAGTGAGCCTGGGGTGAATTTTGAGCATCCCACACAAATGAATCTGTCTACATCTATGAAACATATATTTTTATTATATCAATAAACTCCCAAAGTCACCATCTTTTTTCACATTAGAAAATGGGTAGAGCAAATATATGTGGACAGCAATTTTTAAGTCTCTGACTATATCTCTTCACATGTCAGTACAGAAATAAAGAGGTAAATAAAAATACTCACACAGAAATTAGTGTCACTTTATAGGCAAGACTACAGGCACTTCTTTTTTGTTTTGTAACTTACCTAACATAAAGTACACTATAACAGTGAATAAAATGCTTGGCAATGACCTCATGGGTAATAAATCAGATAACAGTTTTCCAAAGAAATAAGATGACACTCTGTAGTATCCACTGATGTATTCATGTCTACAAACAGAAATTCACATCAAGCAGGCAGATTAGTCTCAGAAGGCACTGGGCAGACTTCCACTGCCCTCCCCCAGGTTTAACAGGCAACTTCCCATACCACCCAAGCTGATCCCACACCTCCACCCTCTCAGGCACCAGCCTCCCTAGTTCCATCCCCATGAAGCTGTCTCTATGACCCTCTGTTCTCACAAACCTCCCTCCTGCTGTCCTCCACTCTGGCCCCAGAGCTCCCCCTCCAGGAAAACAGACTATGTCACCTCACTCTCCTCAGAGACTCAGCTCCTCTGACACTGGCTCTCTGCACAACAGCACTTGGGAACTGAACTCAGGATAATGGTGGTTTTTTTCTCCTTCCTGTTATGGAAAAGGTGACTCTGCTTTTCTCCATCTGGTCACTACAGTCTTTTTACTTCTGCTACTCTCACATCAAAAAAGGAAAAAGACTTCTTCAATGACCTCACCTCCAATGGCCAGCCCTGCCAGCTACCAACCCTAATCTTCCCACTTCCTGATACCTTTCTGCTGTCATTCCAAGCTTTTCCAGCAGTGTCTTCATTTTTCCCCTCTCTGAAGATTCCTGTCCTTGGCAAGTAAATATGGACAAAGCTCTTCCATGTTTTCGAAACACAAGAGACAACTCTTGCTGTGATGTAAAGCTGCCCTCTGGCTCTGTCTTCTCCTTCACCCACTGTGGGTGAAACTTGCTCAGGTTCTTTGTCAACTTTATCTCCCACCTCCAACTTGCTGTTTAGCCTACCACTTCATCTATCCTGAGCCCCTCCATCTTTTCTTGCTTGGTTTATTAAGACCCATTTTTCGCTAAAAGAAAAAATGCTTTCTAGCCCCTTTTTGGATGTGTTCTCTGCAGCACTGAGTTTCTTGACCACACCCCAATCTTGAAAGTCTCCTTTCCCTTGGTAGCAGGTACCACATGCTCTTGAAGTGCCACCTCGCTCATGTTTGCTTTTCTTTCAATTAATATTGGCAATCCCTATGCATTTTCAATTGCACATGCTGCACACCATAAACATATACAATTTATATGTCAATTAAAAAATATAGAGACTCTACTGATGTCATGGCACTTTGGGGCAAGAAGTTGGTGCTCCACCGGGCCCTGGGACTAAAGATAAGGTCAGGGTGACCCCTGGCCCTTTCCTACTCATTCCTTCCTCTCTCACCTTTCCCCTCCCTCCTCGAGCAGGATGAGACATGCAGATCTGAGTGAAGGAACACCTTCTGGCTAATTATGAGACTATGTGCTAATAGTGGGTACAATGCCTGTGAAGAAGACTCACTGAAAGTCTGAGAAACAAAGCAACTGCTATAAAATCTCTTTCTATTGAAATAGGCCATGAAGTTAAAAATCAAAATAAATTATTAGCTGAAATGGAGTCACAATTTGGTTCTACAACTGGATTTCTAGGTAAAACCATGGGAAGACAAGATTTTATCCAGAGGGAGCCAGACAAAGTTACTGTGCTATATGATGCTGTGTTCATCATTTGTATTTTTTTGTCACTTATTGTATTATTAAACTGAGTTGATAAAAGTGTGTGTGAGTTTGGAATTAGCTGTTTGGAACAGCTAATGGCTTAGAATACCACTTTCATAAAAATCAGCATCAAAACATTACCAATTTTCTAATACTATGGCTTTTCCATTGAAGATTACTGGATTCTGCTTATTTTATAAATCACATTAGATAAAACAGTGCTTTTTGAATGCTGTTTCTTACTGAGTCATTTTAGCCCCTATTTTCAGGGGTATTAAGATTGTCTAAAGTCAGTGTTGCTCTACCATTTTTTTTTCCTGGTGTTTGCTAATTGTCAAATTAAATAGCAATATAATATACTGTTGTTATCTAAATGTGGCTTTATGTTCCATGTGAGAAAGCTAGTGGGAGAGCAGCAGAATACCTGGAGAGCCTCATACACTGCTTTTGAGATATTGAGCCAGTCTGTGATAGAATGGTAATTTTCTTTGCCTCAGGTGTCATCAATTGATGATGTGCTCCCCTTCCTCCTTTTTTGGCTAAACCTGTGGGACAATTCCTTTTTACCTGCAATCTTAATAATTTTTGATCATGTTTGTCCAGGGACCTCCTTTAATAAAGCTTGTTATTTCTGCATATTTCTTGTAGGACCCAATGCACATGTGTACCTGTATAGTCATTGTTTTATATTAACTTTATATATTCCATTGACTTGTTTTATAACAGTTTTATGATTTTAGCTATTTAGGTAGGCCATCTGATTACCATTTGTGACAGAATAATGTGAAGTTGAGCAATTGCTAAACTCTGAGTGGAAATAAAGTATTTAAGGAAAATTAATTGCATCTGCTTTATGTTGTACTCAGAATAGATAGTGAAAACACTCAGATATTGAAATTGGAGTAAAGAGGATTGTTGTTTTAATCCAGTGTGCTTATAGAAAACAAAACATAGGGATGGATTTGAGCAGAAAAGAAATATTAAATATTGTAAAATACTCTGCATTGCTCCAGATTTGGAATTTACCTATTTATAGCTTCCAGAAATAAATTTTATGAACATAAAAAATGCATATATAGAAAGCAAAACAGAGAAAAACATTGGTTTTTTCTCTGGCATTCTTGGCCTAATAGTGGATGGGATCAATTTGATACAATCACCACTGCCCTTCCTAGAATAGGGATTTACTCACATAAAGAGTTTCTTCTCCACCACAAAGAGCTCCACAGCTGACACACTGCTGAAACACTGGTTGGTAGTCAGGAAGAAGAGGACCCCAGCTCTGCCAGGACAAAAAGGACCAAAAGTACATGAATTCAGTCCTCTCCAGTTGGGTTTCTAAACACAGAATTCATTCCACAAATGATATAACATTAAACAGACTTAAGGAAAAAAAAAAACAAAAACCAACTGCTCCAGCTAGCAAAGATGGGGAAGCATGACCCCAAGAGGTCTCTACTCTGTCTCTGTCTCCACAATGGTGCCCTTGTGACTCCATACTATAGTACATTTTAAAACTCATGATCTTAGTTTGCTACGAATTGAACTGTGTTCGCTTAAAATTCATATGTTGAAGTCCAACCCTCCAATGTGATTGTGCTTGAAGATGATAATGAGATTTACATGAGTCCATGAGAGTAGGGCCCCCAGATGAAATTAGTGCTCTTTTTCTGCAAGAAGCACCAGAAACCCCAGGGTGGTCTCTGCAATGAAAAGATGTAGAGGAAAAGCCGCTACTGTTATTAATGTTACCACATGAACCATGTATCTCAAAGAGAGAAAAAATATTCCTCCTGTGTAACTGAGACCTTATATCTTCTCACTAGCAACTCTTCCACACCCCTCACCTCTGGCAACCATCATTCTATACCCTACTTTTAAGAGTCCTATTATTTTAGATTCATGGTGTTTATCTTTCTGTCCCTAATTATTTTGCTTAGCATGTTGTCCAATTTTATGCACAGAAGTAGTCTATGTCTGCTTTCTATCCTACAGAAAAAAAAAATCAAAATTTACATACCTGTTCTGGATTCCAGTAGAATCATTTTTTAAATCAAAGTAAATGACACCAATAACCAGTCCCAGTACGATTGTGACAATTATCTTTTCAGAAAGAAAAATGAAATTAAAAGAACTTTAATTACAGGTAAAAAATTTTTGCATGTCATTGATTATTATAACATATATAGCTATAGAATCAGATATATCTATTGAGATGAATACTTTAAATGGTATGGCTAGTCAGTCCCTCCTTGGAGAATACAAAACAGTATGTTTTTAGAATGCTTTCTAGATGAACTGAAAATCAAGGCATCTGTTGTTTGGACAACAGAGCAGACACTGGAAAAGCTAAGATTTCCCCTAGTGCTCCATCAGGGCGTCAGGTTCTGGCCCCCAAGTTCCATTCAGGGTTTGCAGAACACAGCAGACATGTGATGAAGTCATTTAAAGAATAAACCAGAGTTCAAGTGGCTGAGATTTGACTTGAAATGAACTTTCAGTCTTTGTGCCAGTGAACAGGCACAATTTTTACACAAAAGGCTGATGTGAAAACAGGATGTCTTTACTCTTAACAGTAAAAATAAATAAAAATTTAAAAGCACACATACACACAAATTCTGACAATGGAATTTTCATGACAAGGAAGTAAGGGTGAGTGTACCCCACCTATGTAATCTCCGGGGAATTCGTGCCTCTATGAGAAAGCATATTGTCACTGTCACCAAAGCATTCAGCTAGCTTCCTCTGGGGCACCCCGAAACCTCCATTATCTATCTCCTCCATCACTGCTTCTACATCCACCTCAGCCAGTGAGGTGTGCAGTCAACATAGCACATCTGGCTGCTGATCCTTGCCATCCTGACCTACCTGCAGCTATCCAATCTGTGTTGATGGCTCCCAAGGAGACTGGACCAGCATCACTTTTGGTTTTAGGTGAAATGTTTCTCAAAGATGTTTCAATTGGCAAGGGTTAAGAATTACATTATGGTGCAACTTATTTGAGGTATTCTACTTATTATTATTCATAAGGTAATTAGAGAGATGTAGAAAATAGTAATCTGAATTAAAAATCTGCTAGGATATATTTTGGAAGCATCAATGCTAAAAAAAAAAAAAACTCAATACTACAACAGCATCAAGACATGAAATAATTTGTGAAGGACCTTTTTGGCAAGAAGCAAGGTAAAGTAGAAAAACAGAATCACAATCAATGATGCTCATTAGGGAACACTAGAATCTAGAAAAAATTCTTCAGTGTTTGACTGTGAGATAACCTTAAAAATCCCTTTGCTAATGAGACAGAAATTTAGGGGGAAAAAAAATCTATTATCCTAGCATATTTTCATTATCATTCAGAACACATTCCACTTCATTGCAGCAAATCAAGCTTCCAAAATAAATGCTGATGGCTGCATCAACAGGCAATATACACACATATAGGAGAGTCTATACTTTCACACAGTATAACTTTTTGGGATTTTCAGTCTTTCAAACTAAACATGCCACCTTCTGTTTCTTTTGCATTCAAGCTTATGTTAACACTGTGAGTAGTATGCTTCCTAACAGTTTCCAAGTTCTATAACTAGGCTGGCTGCAGTGGCTCATACCTGTAATCCTAGCTATTTGGGAGGCAGAGATTGAGAGAATCACAGTTTGAAGCCAGCCTCAACAAAAAGTTCACAAGATCCTACCTCAATCAATAAAAAGCTGGGCACAGTGGCACATGCCTATCATCCCACATACATGTAAAGTGTAAATAAGAGAATTGTAGTTCAGATTGGCCTGGGCATAGATGTGAGACCTTATTCCAAAAAATAATGAAAGCAAAAAAAGGCTTAGTATTGCTCAAGTGGTAGGTAGAGCACCTGTCTCTTAAGTGTGAGGCCATGAGTTTAACCCCAGTACTGTCAAAAAAACCAAAACCAAACAAACAATAAAACTACTTGCAATCAGCTTTCAAGCATATTGAGCAAATAATGAGTCCCTCGATCATGTCTCATGCTTTTGCAAGGTACACCTGTGTCATTCTTTCTTGCCTAAAGAAAAAGAAAAGGACCAGGCAAACAAAGTATTATTCAGTAAAGCAAGTGACCCTATCTATGAGCTTTGTGCACCTGGCCTCTGTTTGGAACAGAAGGGTAAAAAGAGAAATCCTCCAATATGTTAATCTGTCTTTGTTTGAATGTGCTTAAATAGCTTTTCTTCAGGTGCATTCTGAGGAATGTTTGTGCTGTCATTAAAAAAATGAATTCATAGTCAGATGTTTAATATGCTAATGACTCTCAGATTACTGACAATGTCTTCCAAACTGATTTCATCTGAAAACCTTTGCTACATGAAATGAACACTAAATCTTTGTATACAGATAATCCATTCATTCCAAGATTTCCAAATACAACCTCTGGCAAAGGCCGCGGTCTGAATCATGTAAATAAATAACTACTTAAGATCAAAGTACAGATATAAGACAATAGATAACAAGATTTATCAGCAGAAAGCCATAAAACATTTCAACAACTCCATATTTAGAGAAATAAAAAACAGACATTAAGAACCCTATGCCAAAGGTCTCAACCTGACCCATTGGGCAGATAAGCCGTGTGCTAAGAATGGTTTTCACCGATTTTTACAAGCTGAGAGGATGGAGGAAGCCAAGGATATTATTTCTTACAATATGAAAGTTTTTAAGTGAGAATGATAGTAAAGTTTATTAGGGAAAGAATAACTTTCAATAGAGTCTCCAGAGTGAGAACTAAAACCATAGAAATTTATATGAAATTGAAATTTCATGTCTGTGGATACTGAAGTTTTATCGGAGCACAGTCACGTTCAGTTGCTTTTGTATTTGCTTTGGCTGCTTTCACACTAAAATGGCAGGATTGACTACCTGACTCAAAGACCTGCACAGCCTAAAATACTAATGTCGAGGCCCTTTACCAAAAAGGTTTTGCATAGTCTCAAGTTAACATTCCAGTGGTTAGAAAGCTGACCAAGAGTTGTCCCACTGAGCTTGGGGATATGAAAGGCTCTGTCCTTAACTCTAGAGACTGCTGCCACGCTCAGGCATTGCCCCAATTCCCTTTGTGGAACTGAAATCACCAATGAGGACAGAAGGCTGAACATTCAACCCTGGCCTTAGGCCAGGTGTTTGCATCATAAGGAAACCTAGCAAAAAAGAGCTGTTTCACAAATAGCTGTGTTCTGATAAGGCCTTCCCCAGAACTACCATGTGTCTTGGACAAAAACCATACAAACTACTTTTACAGGCAAGTAAGAAAACCCTAACACTAATCTCACTAAGTGAAGCAACCCATGGGGATGAGGGTGTAGCTCAGTGGGTAGAGCACATACCTAGCATGCATATGGTCCTGCTTCTGATCCCCAGCAACACACGCACATTGAGTGAAAGAATAAATCAATCAACTCATGACTTCATCTCAGTGTCCAACAATGAGTAAGCCAGATTGATGGATCTAACTCAACCTGATTTGTTTCCAAATTACATCAACTTTCTTCTCAGAATTAAAACTTTGCCCTTTACTGACAAGACAGAAAGTTCTGTCTTGGTCTGTTTTGGTTTTGTTTTATTTTGTTTTTTGGTTGTACTAAGGTATGAACTCCTCCAGCCCTGTGCCCATGTTTTGACAGATGTCAAATCACAAGGACAGCAAACTTTTGGAGCAATTTACAGTATGACTCAATGAAGATGCAGGTTCTCAGATCCATTTGCGAGGCACCATTACTTAAATATAAACGTGATGGTACATGTATTATGAAGTCAGTAGTGTTTCCTTAAAGTCAACAACATTTCATCTTGTAGTGCTCAACAGAAAGTCAGCAGTCAATAACATAAAGAACAACCCAAAACAAGCCAGCTAAAGTGATTTCCTGATAAATGACGAGCCAGGGCTAGAGGTGTGGCTCAAGTGGTAGAGAGCCTGCCTGGTAAATGTGACGCCCTGAGTTCAAACTCCATACCAAAAAAAAAAAAAAAAAGTTGGACAAATGAATTAGGAGTACTACTGTTTTGTGTGACACAGGGCTTAAAAATAAGAGAAAAATACTTAAAAATTGATAATCAATAACCACCACAGAGCCAGTTAGAAGAAGATAAGAACATTATCTCATCTCCCTCTCTTCCTGGTTGCCATACGGTGAGCAACTTGCCTCTGCCACATTCTTCTGTCCTGGTGCTCTGTCTTAACACAGGCCCAGAAATAAAGGAACCAAGCAAGCATGGACTGAAGCCTCTGAAACCATGAGCTAGAATAAATCTTTTCTTCTTTAAGTTGATTTTCATAGTTATTTTGTCACAGTGACATAAAGCTGACTCACAAAGTTGAGGCTGTAGAATTCAGTGAATGAAACAGGACAGCTACTAGAAAACACCAGTGTGATTAACATTGCCTATACTTTATGTAACTGAAGAAAATTAAATCTCTACTAAGATTTCCCACTACAGATTGTCTAAATCATGAAAACATCTGAGTTAGGTAGCACAAGAAATCACTAGAAAAAGCTTTTTTGCATTTCTCTTGTTCTATTGACTATTTCTAGGTCAAAAATGGAATGGAGATGACAAATAAATGGAAAGTGAGAAGAAGATAAATGTGATCCTGAGCCTCACTGCATCACAGCCAACTTGCTCCCAACTCCCACACCAGTATTTCATAGCATAGTTAAAACAATCGGTCGGTTACCTGGGCTATGGATGCCTGGGGATTACCTAGCAAGTTTTTGAAGGAACGTCTGGTAATCCACCTGAGCTGATGACAGAAGGAGGTGACATAGGTGGTTTCCTTGAAGGCTAAGCTCTTCTTCGTTCTCTCACCCATTGAGAGTTTGTCTAGTTCAGCTTTCGTTTCTCTGTAGAAGGAGGAGTTGACATAAAACTCAGCTAATTTTTCTATGATTGGTTTTTCTGTCTTGGAAGACTCTTCGGTCTCATCGGCTTTGGAATAAAAATAGATAAAGAAACAAACATTACTAACTGATGACAACTGATTAAACCTGTTTTTCTGTGACCCATTTCTTGTGTAACTCTTTAATTTTAGAACTTAAGTATAAAAAAGTCCTTACTGTTGTCACTGCTTTACACATTGAAAAAATACAGCTTCTGGACCTGACCACCAGTGCCATAGTTGTATGAATGCAGCAAACTCACTGCACCTTTCCTAACTATATCCAATTCTTAAATATACTTCTTAATATACAGACTATAATTCTCGATGTAAAATTGTCACCTTGGCTTTGTGCTATTGTAAATGCATGAAGTGCCATTTCTTATTTTTAAAACATAATAAGCAATGAGCATATTTTAACTCCCCTACAGTAGCATATAAATGCTCCTTTGTAAATTAAATCATTAACACCCATAGCCTCACGCACAACAGTCTATCTGTGGACTGGTTTCAGGACATTGCATTAACTTGAATTCACAAAACCATATTCTAGTGAGCCACCACATCACTCAACTTTAGCCAAACCAATTTGGCAAAAATCTGTGAATATAAGAGATTTGTATACCTTCTTGATCTCTTCCCTTTCTGCTTAATACTACAGCAGAGGAGTCCCCATTAATGACATCCAGGAAGAAGTCTGCAGGGTTGTTGTAGGGCTCACAGTGGTAACCTGTGAAAGAAGACAGAGGACACAAGAACACAAACCTGACGGTCTTGGAAAATAAAGAGGACTTGCTTTTCAGAAGCGAGGGAGATGAGGCTATGGAAGACAAAATCTACCAACTTTTCCTCCATCTTCTTGCTCTTTTCCCCCCTCACTAATATATTCTTTCCTTTTCTATATTCAATTTATAGTAAACAATTCCAAAGGAATCTTAGATGCCTAAGAACATCTTATATTAACCTGACCTATTACAAATCATGAATCCTAAATAGCTGTCAATATGCTCTAGTGTTTATCAACACTGCCTCAAAAATACAAATCTATATTCAAGAAAGAAAATCTTAATACCTGGGTATTTTCTGATCTCTGAGCTCATCTCACAAATTTGAGAACAGCAGTTTGAATATCAAAAAGATTACTTTCCCTTCCCATAAATTGAGAGGACCAAATGATCACCTGTTATGTTGCCATAATTCCCGAGCAGGAGCCTCAAGAGAACATGACCAGCCCAGAGCACCTAAACTCTGACTTCAGCTTCTTGGGGCACAATCATTTCCACTTGGCCCGATGTCAGACTCTGAAATACATGTTCCCTACACACTCTAGACTCATATATGCTTGTTTTAAATGACAGAGATTAAGCATAAAGAATTAAGAAAGACAGTTAATGAGAACTATATTTGAAGTCAAGAAGAATCATCTATAACCATGTCCAAATATCTCTAAAATGAACAAGACTGCATAAATCATTTTAAAAAATGACATAATTCAATCTTAAAGATAAAGAACCAGGAAGCTCAGATATTTGACTCACAAATGTCAGATTTAGGCCCAGCCATTCTACTGGCTAACTGGTCACTCACACCTATTCATACACTAAATCTACAATCTAATGTTACTATATCATTAAGTGGAATCTTCAAGAGCCCTTGTTAAGGCAGAGCAAGATCATATGCCAGGGAAAAAATGGGAAAACACTGTTCTATTATGGTTAGGAAGACTGGGACTTCCCAAAACTGTTCAACTGACAGAATACTGTTAAGTGCTGAGCTTTCACTGAAGGTCACCATAAATGGAAGCACAAGAGACACAAGCCCAGCGGAAACACTCAGACACATGTATGCATACTCAAATAGGACAGAAAAAGGAAGAAGACCTAAATAAAAACAAGTGCTCCAAAATGAACAAAAACTCTGGTCACCCAACTGACTAAAGTGTTTTAGTGGTGGAAGCCAACACATACACCTGTGCAAAGATACTGCATCACAACCGCTGACCCCTCTGTTCTACTCCAGGAATCTGTGAATGAAGGACCAACTACATGAAAGTCAACCATACCTGCTAGTGAGAAGTATCCCAAGGCCTCCTGTGCAGGCCCATGGAACATTAGTTTTCCTGAGGCCAATAGAGTGAGGCTGTCAAACAATTTGAAGATGGAATACCGAGGTTGGTGAATGGAGAAGATGATTGTTCGTCCATGCCTAGACATCCTATGTTAAAAGAGAGAAAGCGACAAGACATTACACATCTGAACTTGGTACTTCTTGGCAAAATACTGTACACCTACTGTTAGATTATTTCTTCCCAGTTCAATTGATTCTGTCTTATACATGTCTCATCTCATCTCATATTGTCTACATGGTAGTTGGAAAACCTAAATTCAAAACTTTCATTAAACAGACTTAAGTGTCTGGAGATATCCAGCTGGGTGGTAGAGTGCCAGCTCAGTAGTAGAGCCTAGCTCAGCTGTAAAGCAAATGGTTAGCATATGCAAAGTCATGACTTCAATCTCCAGAAGCAAGGGGAAAAAAAATGCACCCAGAACATCTTAAGGGATGGTGCATAGAAATAATAGAATCCACTAGAATGTTTGTTGACCATGAAACATTTCTGGACAGTCTTCACAGACATTGTGTTAGACTCTCTTAGGGTGGATACAAACAACCTGTATTTTTAACAAGCACCCTAGGTAATCTGTAAGTACAGTCTAGTTTGAGAAACAGTTATAGTAAATATTAAAACAACGGTCACACATCCAGTTCTTACTGATCACTTAGATTTTCTGGTTCTTTAGGAATTGATTTTCAGTCTTTTTTTCCTGATAATAAACTAACATTCCTAAGCACTTACCACATCTTTGCTAAATGCTTTAAAGATAACTTCATTTCTATCATTACAATGTTGTTATAAGGCACTTCTAACAATATTATTTCATTCATTTTGCTGATAAGACTTAAAGGGTCAAGCAACTGGCCAAGTCACAGTTACTAAGGTAGAAGGCTCAGATTTGATCTCTGGTGCAATTTCACGTTCCTGTGCATTTACCTTTTTAGGAGCAAAAGGACAGCATTTGCTGTGCTTGAGTCTAAACCAGTTGTGGGTTCATCCAGGAACAAGATGGAAGGATCAGTGATCAGCTCCATTCCTATACTAGTCCTTTTTCTTTCTCCTCCAGACACACCACGGGTAAACTGAGTTCCAACCTACAACAAGCATCAACAGGAATGACCATGGTCATCATCATTTGGTGAACTAACCTGTACCAACCAGAAAGAGACAAATTATCTCATTGTCCTCATTATTCTAGACAGCAAATACATGGCCATGTGGCAGGAGACGGAGGTTTTTCTTTTACCAGATGAGTAAACTGAGGATACGGTCAGAGCTTCTAAGTGGTGAGTCTTGACATGAAGCCCATTCTTTTAACAATTCCGTTTTAAAACAGTAAGTTAGAACTTGAAAGAACATGGTCCTGGCATAGTAAAATCACAGTCTAAAACAGGAGATAAAGATAGAAGAGGAAAAGGGAATAAATCAATAGTAACTTATTAGTGTTCTAACAACACAGCACCTCCCCACACACTGCCTCTGCCAAATGTCCCTAACTGACCTTACAAGAAAAGAGTGGACTTGGATTCAAGAATGTTCACATTCTACCACAACATATTAACACCTTTTCAATCTCCATAAGACTTTCTAAACTGATGCTATCTATACTCTAACTCACTTCAGAATTCCTGATTCATTCTTCCAGACAAATCCAGAAGGTGGGATATTCCACAGGGCAAATGGCTCAATCTTTTTAACAATTGATGTCATTGTTGTTTGGAGGGGTAAAGGAGGTTTAGGGGAGGCAGGAAGTGGGAAACAACTCTGAAATTAAGAGTTTCCAAAGAGACAATAACCAAACACTATTCATGGCTCTCACTGGGTTCTATTAACAATTGAACTACAAAAGAATTTTGGAGATAATTTAGGAAATATGCATGAATATGGGCTTCATATAACTGATGATATGAAGTTATTGTTCATTTTGCTAGTTAATAATGGCATTGTGATAAGATAGGGAAATGTCCCTCTTTATTTTTGTTTTGTTTTGTTTTTTACTTATTTGTTTTCACTTTTTGGTGCTGGTAACAGAACTCAGGGATTCCAGCATGCTAAGTACACACCTTACCACTGAGCTAATGCCCCCAGCCACATGGCCTCTGTTTTTTTTACAGATGCATAACAAATATCAAGGGGTAAAGTACTATATAATTTCCTTTAAAACACTTTAGTAAGAAAGAGCTAAAGCTATTATTTGATAAGATATTAACAACTAAGGGATCTCCATGCACAGTATTAATTATCTAACAATCACATCATTGTAGTAAGCAAATGCTCTTCTTTACATTTGTGTCATGTATAAAGCTTCACGAAAAGTAAAAAAAAAAAAGTATTTCAATAATTTAGATTATATGAATTCTAAGAGATCAACAATGTCTTTGTGTATTTTCCCTGAAATACAAAAAAAAAAGGCAAATTAGGGCACTGACTGCTTAAAAGTGAAAAATAAGGCAAAGGTATAGCTCAGTGGTAGATTTTGTTTGTCTGAGATTCATGAAGCCCTATAATCCCGAGCATTGGAGAAAAGATAAAGAACCGCATAAAATAAAGTGCCATCCTGGAAAGACAAAAAACAGTAAATAAATGGAGCCAAAGCAAAGAAAACTCAATCACTCAGAAATAAAAATGAGTAGTTAATGATGGAGTCTCAAGGTTATTGCTAACAAAATATTCTTCACATGAAGATACCACAAGTACCATGGTGGCAGCAGCCAGTGAAGCCCCATTCTTCATTGCCCAAGGTGGGAATCACAGGGGTTACACCACAGCATTTCATTCTAAATGGCTCATTTTTTACTAGATGCTCCAATGTCTGCTCAGCAACCTCCAGAGTGCTGGTCAATTCAAAGTTCACTCATCATCTCAATTCCTCTCCCTGATGGGGAGCACCCACAAAAGAAGGAGCTAAGGCAGGCACTGGTGGCTTACACAAGTAATCCTAGCTACTTGGGAGGCCGAGATTGGAAGGATCAAAGTTGGAGGCTTGCCCAGGCAAAAAGTTCCTAAGACACCATCTCTAAAATAACCAGAGAAAAATGGATTGGATGTGTGGCTCAGTGGCAGAGTGATCGCTTTGCAAGCACAAGGCCCTGGGTTCAAACCCCAGTACCACAAAAAAAAAAAAAAAGAAAAGCAAAGAAGAGCTACTTTGTCCACTCTTCATTACTCTTGCTCACAATCATATCCCTAAAGCCTAACAGAGCTTGGCAGATAAGCTTCTGAAAATAAATATTGGCAGAAGACAAGGAAGAAGATAAAGCAGGAAGGAAAGGATGAAAGATAAAAACTTTCAAAAGAAAGGTCAGAGAAAAATAACTTGAGCAATGCACAAGTAAGTAAATCCTAATGTGGTTGAATATAATTTCAGAAGTATAACTACAACAAAGTAAAACATACAGAATAAGAGTCTTTGGGTTCTTGTCACTTCTCAATTCCAGAAATGTACCTCAAAAAAGCAATGGAAAAAGTTCCCTGGAGGAAGAGAGGAAGAAGAGCAACTAAAGAGGGAAAGAGAAAAACAGGAAGAAGAAAAGTTAGTGCCAGGACATCAATCAAGTGAGCCATGACTTCAACATGAGGGTGGGGAAGGACCCTGCAAAAGAGCCATGTGGGGAGGGCTTTTCCATACTAGACCAGACTCCACGCACAGGGTTCAACCATCGTTCAGTGTCTCCGCTGAACTTCCCCCTTTCTATAAAGAAACTGTTCAGTTTTCTCTTTACCAAGAGCACTCACTTTCTTCATATATGTTATGGAAAACTTCTGTTCAAGGTCATGATATCCACACAGAAGAGGTCTGGAGGTCCCTTTTTTCTGGATATGATTCTATTAGGTTTTTTTTTCACATTACCTTGGAATCTGCCACTGCATCCAGACCTAACTCCTTAATGACCAGGTTAATTCGTTCATTTTTTTCATCATTCGTCATTGTTGTTGGAAGCCGAAGAGCTGCTGAGAACTGTAAATTTTCTCTCACTGTTAGAGTTCCCATCACGACATCATCCTTAAGGCAAAATGGAATTTCAGTGACACATATCAAGGCTTTTTATGACCGTCCCTATCACTCCAGTATATGTGACTTAATCCATAAAAAGACCCACATTTCTACCTAATGGTGAACTTTTAACTCTAGAAAGTGCAGTAACCCTACATACAGACACCTGTAGATCCCAGTGGAATCATTTCACCTCCATCTGTAAACACAGATAACTGTGATAACTAATACCAACATTTCCACACTCCTTTGCACAAGGATTTGCCAAAAACATCTAGGAGGAGGACAAAGGTGAAGCAACACCTTTAAAAGAACAGCAGTAGTACATTTTCAAATGATTAACAGCTAGAATTACTGCAACCACCCTACAAGGGTCATATTCCAGATCTTATGCCTTTCCATTTAACACCACTCTCACCCTAAGGGGAGATTATGAAAACTGGTGTAGAGAAATTTAGTTCTATGAGCTTGTCCTACAATCATGTGGAAGCCAAGTCACTTGCCTGCCCACCCAGAAACAGAAATGCAAATCTACTAATACTTACTTGTACTACATAACCTGAATTACATTTGAAATTGGCAGGTCGAGGTGCTCCATTTATCAAGACATCTCCAGACAACCCATGTGGATCTTTCCTTGCAGCTAAGACATCTAACAACCTATAAAATAATATATGTTGTACTTTTTGTTTTGCCTTCCACATTGCTTAATTACTCTGAATTCAAATTCTGCTGAAATTAAACAATTTAGTCAAGGAAGCGGTCACTTAACTAAAATCATATACAAATATATGCATACATGTTCAAATTCTCAGTTTCCATTTCATTATGTGCTATAAGAAAGCTCAAAAACAGAAAATCAAGAAAACATTAATTCATGCAGCATAGGCCTCTACAGTGATTCTTCTGTATGTCAGACCTCGGTAAACAAAATCCAGGCAATGTGCCCTGTATCTAAAACTTATGCCTTTGGTTATATCTTCTGCTCCATTTCTTTATTTTTAATAGTACCCTCTTCTTTTCCCTCCCCATTAGCTCATACTATGGCCCAAAATTGTATGCCAGTCCACTATTTATGGCCTATTAGTAAAGTTGACCTAATAGGACTTCCTGATCCTTTGGACAAAAACCAAGCTCACCCAACTTCCTATTAGCCACATCATCTAGGACCAGAGCAGACAAACATAACAAATGTTCAACCAATACCTGCTCATGTAAACTCAATATTTAACAGCACACTGAACTGCACAGAGAAGGCTTACTAAAGCTTCCTGTTATACTCACGAAGATTTGCCTCCACCTGTGGGTCCCAGAATGGCATTGAGCCCAGGCTTCATGATCCCACTGTAAACACAAAAGCATATTCATTTACTGTTACCCTTTATGTGAAGTTCTACTATTTTAGGATCTTCATTGAATATACTCAATGAACGCTGATGAAATTGTAAACAGAAAACAAGCACCAACTCTGTTTTATTATTATTATTGTTGAACTGGGGGTACATTGTGACACTTACCAAAGTTCTTACAATGTATCATAGTTGAACTCACCCCCTCATCATTCTCCTCTATCTTTCCTTCCCACATACCTGAAATAGTTTCAATAGGTCTCATTATTCCATTTTCGTACATCAGTATGTAATATTTTTGCCATATTCATCTGCCTATACCGTTTCCTGATTTTCTCCCTCTCCCACTAGTGCCAACCTCCAGACAGGACCTGTTTTACATTCCTGTTGTCCTTTTTTGAAAAAAAGACATTTTTGTCTTGTTTGTATAAGATAGCTGCACAGGAGTTTCCTTGTGACATTTCTATATATATATATATTAACCCAAATTGGTTCATGCCCTCTATATATGCCCTCCTTTATACCTTAGTCCTTCTTATGGTGATTTCAACAGATTCAAAAATTCTATATTCATTCTTATATAGAAAATACATCAACTATATTCAGCTTATTAACTTCCTTCTTTTATCCTTCCTCTCCTGTTAGTGACCTCCCTTCAACGTGACCTGAACAAGCACCAACTCTTAAAGAGAAACAAAGAATTGTTGATTAATAGAAGTCTAGCATACAACGGACGTTAATCACTAGCCAACAACTATAAGAAAAATGTCTCACATCTCTCCAAATTCTATTCACTTATTCTTTTTTTCTAACTTTCTTAGAACCATTTACACCTTCTGAAAAATGACACATCGAGTGTTCAAGGTTCCTTGAAATTGGGCTGGAGATAAAACTCAGTGGTGGAGCTGGTGCCTGGCACAAATGAGACCCTGGGTTCAATACCCAGCATCAACAATAAAAAAGGTTGCTTGAAAAGTAACAGATCCTTATATAAGAGTCTTGAAATAAGTTAACATGGATTCTCAAAAAATCTCTGTTCCACTTATGCCTTTTCACACACTGTGAAGTACAGGCAGCTTTCGCGTAATGTTGATGCTCACCCCATTGCCATTTACTCAAGTTCTACACAATTAATCACAATTTGCATAACCTCACTACTAATATCTAATCAAACTAAAACTCAACACATCTTTAGTAGTAAACCCAAAGGCTAGAGTTAAGCACTCCAGGGGATAAGAAAGTATCACAGTACTTAACATTCAAGAAAAATGTCCTTCCAATTAGAAAAGCCAAACATACAGCCTTAAAACAGATCATTTCTTTCTGTGTTAAATGTCTAATGAGGGGATGGAAACACACTCATTTAGAATTGGGAGATCCCTCTATAGCAGGAGGCATTCTTTAATAGTTCATTGGCACAGAAGACATCAATGTATTTCAACCATCTGAATGGATGAGTGAGGGCAGTGAATGTTCAGATTGAAGGAAGATGGAAAATAAGTTACAACAATGTTGATGTGTTGAGACCCAAGAAGAAGGCAAGTAGTTTGAATGTTATTCTGAATATAGCAGGTGACATAGCTAAATACAGTGAACTGGGGAAAGGACAATTAAAGGCAGGGCCAGTGCAGGTATATGGGGATGATGAAACAGAAGCTGACTTAGCCTATCCAAAACCTTGCTATCTATGTTCAGCCTATAGAATTGGAAAGTAGACCAAGATGGATTCCACAGTGAAAGCAGTATCTATTCCAACTGCAAAGGACAAAGTTGACAACTATTTCCTTTCTCTGATAGTGATTGCCACAGAAGTCCATCCTGTGATTACACAATTGTCATGAGGTATAACCTTCTCAGGGAATCCTGGGTCACCATACTTAAATCCAAGAAGAAGACCTCAGCATTTACTGTCTGTTGTACCTGAACAGTCACAATTATGTAATGGCTGGTGGGAGATAAATTGAAATGTTTCTTTTGCTCTGCTCATTAACTGAAGTACCTCTCACTGAAATGTACAAATATGATGAGAGTTCAGTAAACCTGGAGTAAGCTGTAACACAGAAAAATTTTACTCATTTACTGTCCTTCCACCATTATCCAACATAAAAACCCAGTAATAATTGGGTAAACTTTTATAATACATCTATCTGTAGCTCCTTTATTTATAGCTCCCTCATAATTGCTTCTAAAATGATCAGAAACAAGCCTGTTACTCACTGAGGTTTCATTTCCTAAAGAACTTTCCAGGCTTTTAAATACCTACTTAGATAAAAACTAAGAAATCTAGAGTGATTTATCAGAAACTGAACATGAATGTGTTAAGGCAAAGAATTGTACAGGTCTATATGTTGGCCTGTATTGACACTAAATATTTCACAAAATCGTAATGTGGCACCACAAATATGAGTGCTCCCATCTAGAGCAGTGGCTAATTCTATCTCCATTCACTCAACATAGTTAATCAGTGCCTGCTATGTATATACAAGCTTCTTACAGGACATGTGATACAGCAGAGAACAAAACAAGCAGACAATAAATGGAAAAAAAAAAAACCAAAAAACAATGTCCTAGTCCTCTTACACCACACACTAGTTGGTCACCTGTTCTTTGTTCTCATAAACCATGTGACAGGAACAAAGCCAAGCTCATTGTTTACATAGGGTCTATAGTGACTTTCATGCAATAAAGATAGTTTAGTTGCAACATGATGTATGGCCCATGATATTAAAAATATTTATGACCTGGCCCTTTGCAAGAAGAATTTGCTGACTCCTGACCTAATCTATGGTCTGTATTTCCCTGGTTTCTGCACGCTACCCTCCACCCTTCTATCATCCCTCTCAAGCCATTCCCCACTCTTATCTATGGCTTTACAGCACTAACATGCTGTAGTTCTCTCTCATTACATTGTAAAACATCTCTATCAAGAACTATGACACACCGTGACCATTCCTCATGAGGGGACTATGACATGCAGCACACTGAATACTGAATACATGAAACAAAACTTACCCAAGGAATCCCTGTCACTCCTATTGCATTTGAGTGGATAATGGTCAATCCTTTGATCTTGTTTTGTTTATGGACACAGGAGGTAAAGACTGTTCTTGGAGCATGACTCACCTCCCTTCACACACAATGCCTTCACTTCCTCAACCCTCCCATTCAGGATTAGGGACTTCTGAAGTGTCTTTTACTCCTTCTGTCACAGCAGAAAGACATAGTGAAAGTACTTTAGTTTTCTCAATGCCCCTTTAAAAAACAAGGTTTCTGAAAAGAGGCCACATATTTGTATCACCAACCTCTTATATGCCAGTAGCCTAGTAAGCATTCAAAATTTGTTGAATCAATGAATCTCATATTTTTTAAGTGGAAATTACTTCTAAGAAAACAAAAAAAAGTTCCAATAAAAAAACAAAAAAAGTTCCAATAAAAAAAATCCAAGAATTAGGAAATAATCCCATTGATATGTATAATTTTATATTTTTATGTGCTACTTAAAAATAAATTCAATTAATAAAAAAAAGCAATAGGAAACAACTTACTGAAAATAGATATATTATAACTGGAAAGAAATCTTAGTTACAGTCCCATCTGTTATTTCCTGTTCTAATAATGTGCCAATCATCTCTATTAAACTTCCCCTTCCCTTCTCAGTAGGAAGATGACAGAAGTTCTTGGTAGAGGTGCAGTAACAGCCAGCCCCCAAAACCACAGGCTGTGAAGAGAGGTTGGGGGAATAAGGAATACAGAGGGCAGTTAGAGGCTGGACAGATACTTATATTAGAGAATTAAAAAATTGAGCAAATCACTAAGGATATTAAGAATAACAATAGGATTTTCCTCTTTTTGAGAAGATTTACGAACATGAAAATGTAGAAAGAATTCAAGATGTTAAATTAGAATTAATGCATTAATGAGAAGTAGAGAAAGTTAGATGGAAAAGTTCCAGAGTGCTGTGCTGTCGAGCTGCCACTCGCCACTCCTCTTACCTGACCAGATCCAAGTATACTTGCACATGTGAGGTATTTTTTTAAAAACAGAGTTATAGATACAGGCATATGCATACATATGTTCCCTCGCTCTTTCCATCAAGAAAGCCTAGAAGCAATGACATTCCAACACCGATGAGCATTCTAAACACATAGACTCTGGTTTCTAAATATCATTCTCCACAAAAAAAAAAGACCAGCTGGTTACAGGTCTGTAGTAGGTTAAGTAAACAGTAAGTCTAAAACTTCTGTGCCAAGAAAATGCTCAAGAATGAGAGGCAAGTCAAAGAATGAGGGAGGAAGGTGAAACCCACCTTGAAAGTTCTCCCACTATTCATCAGGAACAACAGAAATATGAAGATAAATAATAACACATTTCTATTGAATAAAATATGTATCCATGAGTCTACAGTAAATGAAAGAAGAGGTGATGAATGAAGTTCTTCCCACGTAGTAGAATACAAAATAAAAGATGATAAGAACAGAAAACTGCCCTTCGACAACTATCTCAGTGGTAGCTGAGGCACACAGCAGTTACCAGTAAGGAATGCAATTTCTGACTCCAAGTTTAATGAGGAACAAGATCATGGAATAATGTTAGAATATCTTCCTTCTTAACACCAATCAAGTACAAAGAATAAAATTACAACATTGTAGTGAAGTGTGACACATAGCAACATGACCAAGTGATGACTTTTAACATCACCTGGGGTGGGATGGGATACCAGGTTGAAAGAGGCTAAGATTTACCAGGTTAGGTGAGAGTGAAAAAACATGATGTGGTGTTCAGTCATCTATGTGAAAAGCACAGTGACCGGTGGCCCCTGGGACCATTACTGCTTTTGTTCTGAGGCTAACTTTCCTGTCAACTACTTCCAAACGATGACTGAGTGATTATATAGGAAAGGGCACATCTTTCTGGAAAATACATACTAGAAGAGTTAGGGATAAAGGAGCACCAAGTGGACAGTCTAGTTTCAAAAGGGTCCCAAAACACACTAAAGATAATGGGTACATAAGGAAACACAGTGATAGAAATAAATGAACTAAAATGTGGACATTTAGGGAATGTGGGCAAAAGGAGTATCTTCCTGCAAAGCTTAACTTGGAAATAACTTCAAAATAAACTATTTATTTAACAATCTTCTAGCAAGTATAATGGATTTCCCTCACCTACTGGAATGGATGATTTCTTCCATAGATCTTTAGCCCTGTTGAGAAAAAGTGCAGGTATGGAGATGAACTAAGCATAAGAGAAAGATTATAAATAAGGGAGGAATTTTTTTGAATTCTCATGGATAGATTGTGTTTTTCCTTTTATCTTCTTACAAAAGGAAAGGAAAAACAAAACTCCAAAGAACATTAAAGATTTTCATCAGCTTTTTTTGGATTGTAGTTGTTGTTTTGAGTGGTGATGGTGTTATCAAATATAAATAAGATAATGAAAGCAACCTTTCCTATACCCCAGAAATTCTACTTATTTGACACTAAGAAGACAGGAGAAAGATTGGAAACAGTATAGCCAAAAGGGATGAATTTTCTCATGGATACCCAAAAAGAGATGTAAGCACAAATACCAACCCTAGCTGTACTTATAACTATAAAAAGAAATCTAAGATTTGATTGCACTTTATGAGCCTATGAAGTCACAAGACAATGACAATGACCTCCTCCCTTGCTGAGATGCTCACTGGCTATTAAGCCATAAACATGTTGCAAAGCCTGGATCACAGGAGACACTTAGTTATGGAGTCACTAGTCTACTAGCTTGAAAAGCAGCAAGGGGAACTTAGGATATGGCTCAGTGGTAGAGTACTGGCCTAGCATAATCAAGGCCTTGGGTTCAATCTCTAACACTACATACACACACAAAAACACACAATGTGTGCTCACAGGATGCATTCTACACCTATTCAACTGGTACATATTCAAAGCATGTTACCTTCTACCTCTTTCAGCACAAATCTGAAGTGGCCAACATTTTCTTGATTATTATGCTTTAGAAAAAGCCTGTCCATTTTTTCATTAAGTCAGTTCTACCTAAACATGTAGCAAAAGATAAAAGCTTTGGATCCACCATGCCATTCCTTATTCTTCTAGTTAGGATTCCTTAACTAACACAAAAAAGTGATGAGAAGTAGGCATGACAGCAAGTGTTGCTCCTGGATAGAGTTCTAATCCTGCACTTCTCATTTAACTCTGTGATTCTCATCATTTCTTTCCCACCCATGCCCAATAATTTTCTATGCTATCTTGCCATTTCTTTGCCCTATGAAGAAAGTAGGCTAGCATTAACAGAAAAGATTATAGTCCTCTATAAAACATCAAGGAAATAGGAGAAACACCTGCACATAAGTCTGCTGCCCATACCAAGTCAAAGGACTCTTTATAAATGCTCCCCTAGCTTTGGAGAGTCAAAAAAAACTTGCTTGCTTTGTCTAGGAATAATTATTTTCCCCAATAAACAAACAAAACACATAGGCCATATTCTCTAGAAGTAAAAGACCATTGACAACCCTAACGGCTAGCTCCTGTGAATAGGAGTTACCCAATAGTGAGTAGACTCTGTAGAAATGGTTACTCCCTCTCCACACTAGCTCCTACTACAACACCATGCTCTGAACTATGAATTCACTGCTGTATAAAAAAATGAAAATCATAATTACTTGGTGCTTTTAAAGTAGAATTGACTGCATTGATTTGGATCCTAATTTCTCATCATTTTGGACTTCAACTAAATTATAGTTTTCTGGTATTTAAGTGTTTTTTTTTTTTTTTTGTGGTGGTGGTACTGAGGTTTAAACTCAGGGCTTCACCTTGCTAGGCAAACACTTTACCATTCTACTGCTTGAGCCACACCTCTAGTTCTCTATCTGTCTTTATTATGGAGGAACGGAATTAAGTATATTGGTATAGACTACAAACTATTACAAATAGGCTATGCATGTAAACAGATCTATTTGAAAAACAAAGGACTTTCACTATATGCTATCATTTTAACCTTCTTGCTACTAGAATATAAATTATATAAAGTGTACAAATAGCTAAAATGTGTATGGTCAGAAAGTACATCATTGCCTCAATGCATCTTCTGTTTCAGAAATAGACACACTGAACCTTAGAGGTTACAATTACATTCCCACAATCAAAAGTCTAAAATCATATAGCCAGGCCTCTTTCCACCAAAACACACAAACTTGCTCATGAAAAATGAAATAGCACATTAATTGTGCAGTTTCTCAAACAAAGATCACTGCCCATGGTACGACCCCCTTTAAAAATGCTGAAAGTTAAGGCATATCCCTAACAAGTGATCCAATCATTTCACTCCTAGTTTAGCCAAAAAGCATGAAAGTATGTGCCCTTATATCTGTACAAAGATGTGTCCACAAGTGTTCACAGCAGCTTACTGGTAATATGCAAAACCCGTGAAGTTCACTGTAGGTGAAAAATGAAAGTTTTTAAAAAGTTCGTGCACGTACTTGATATTTGATAGTATTTCTTTCTGAACTGTTTTCCGACCACAGAGAAAGCCACTCTTCACTTTTACTTGATAGCTGATGTTATGAAAACTTAACACAGCCCCGTCAGTAATTGTCTTCATGTCACTGGAGGTCATTCCAGGAAGGCCATTGGTGTTTCTTTGTGACATTGTGATAAAAACCTGGTCATTACTGGAAGACATCTGGAGAGATTCTCCCTTTCTGTAGAGGAAAAAGCAACAGTAAGTTGATAGTTTAGCTAAATAAGATTATAAACATAAGATAACAGTATGTTTAAAACAAGTCTGTTTAAAACTGTAATGAGTAGATTCCTTCCAAAGGGCAGTCCACATCACTGTGATAACATCCTTAGAACTTATAATGTACACAGATTCCAATTACATGTCAAATTTGTCAGAAGCAGTTGGAACTTAATTAGTCAATAGAATATCAAAATTACTTAAAACTCATTAAGCAGGAAATAGATGAATGAGGTTTAGCCTTGTCTGGCCTAAAAGCATATTATGATACACCTCTTCAGCATAAACACATTATATGATAGTCATAACCCCCCACCACATTTTTTTGGAGTTTATAAAAATGTAATTACCAAAGTTCTTAGCCAAACTTTAATTCTAGGAAGATTTAAAATTAAGTATGAAAATGATTAAGGAATCAAACCAATAGTTAAACAGCTCAAATCTTTTAAGAAAAAATGGAATATTAAGTTTATATATGAAGTTTAAAATGTTTTGTTAAACAAGTTACAAAAGCCCTTTAAAAGATTTCATTAGAGTAAGACCTTAAGGTGAGTTGAGTTTGTGAAATGGTTTGAAATATTAACTGCAATAAACCTATTTAACATTTTTAAAAGGCAAAGTCATCCATGAAGAATGTTCTGTCTCTGATGAAGAGGCTGCTCTCAACAATTCATCCTCCAAAGAACAAAGCCTCCAAGTAGACAAAGCCTGAGAGCAATTGTGTGAATAGCTCCATTATGAAAGTAGATAGGAGTGGAGGAGCCAAAGTCCTGGAAAGGAGGGAACAGCACAGAGGCAAACTTTACTCCTGTGCCCTTTCTTCTCCTGGTATTTGCATACACAAACTGCATGTGCACAGGGACAATTCAGGAACACCAAGCAGAGAGGCTGCCACAGGTGTCTTCCTGAAGTTTCTAATAATTCTGAACAAACATTTCAACAGTCTCTCAGCTGGGAGACAAAATTTTGAGATTAGGAAAGAGAATTAGTAAACTGGAGGACTGGTAGGTAGAAAATAACTAGAAGAAAATTTATGAATGATGAGAATTATCATCGTGAAGAAAAAAGAAAATAAAAATACTCCAGATTGAAGAGAAAGAGAACTACACAAAAAAAAACATAAGAAACGGAACATGATGAAAACAGCCTGGCATACGAGAAACCTGGAAGAGGAAGGAAAATGAAGTAGAATCAATATTTAAAGAAATACTGGCCAAGTCTTTCCCAAAGAAGATGAAGGTTTCAAGTCACAGAATGAAGAATCTCTAAGAATACCAAGCCAGATAAACACAAGAAAACCACACAAAAGAATGTTAATGCAAAACCGGGCAAAAGTTAAGAAATCTATTAATCATTATTTCTATATCCAACTTAGCATTTACAACACTATTTATTTTGGAAACTGGAAAAGTGGGAAACCATTAAAAGATTAACATCAGGAAAATAAGTTGTAAATTAAGTTTTAATCTGTAAACAATTTACCAAAATTCTATTCTCCTGAAGCAGTGAAAGAAAAAGTACAAGTAAATAAGAACTTCAGTCCTTTCCTTTAAAAACTTTGTAAACCATCTCCCTTTGTAAGATATCTCCCTATGTCTTCAGAAACCAAAATATTCCAATTTCAATGCCATCACTTCTGCTGCCACCTCCGTGTAATGCTTGGCCTCTGGGGACATTTTTCCAACCTTCTCCCAAGACTTACTAAGAGAATCAAGTAACATATTGCTTAACTTTAAATAACTCATTGACTCAACATGGAGATGAGTTTTTGTGGCTTTCTACTAATAGAAGGCCACAGCTGGACCTCAAATAGTCAAGAAAAATCACCTATGCCTACAGAAACCAAGGGCTATTTATTTCTTATAAATATAAAAAGAAATCTGTGGATAAAGTCTGCCTTCCCTGTGACTGGGATAAGTGTGCAATTCACATGGCTGAGCAGCTGTTTAGCTCCCCATGAGGGGTCTCACAACCTTCCTCAGAGAGGTGCTGGGCCTTCATAATTCACAAGTCAGAAACCAAGACATTAGACAAATGTGACCAAGGCATACCACCAGCTGAAGCATGTTTTAGAAGGAGGGAAGAAAGGAAGGAAGGAGAGAAAGGAGGGAGGGAGAGAGGACAATTTTTTTGTAATAATGTTATAGAAGAATGCATTATATTAAGATGAAAAAAATTATAATAAGGATTTAAAAATAAAGAAAGTACACTTCAGCACCATATCAACCTCAAAGTAGCCAGTGTCTACTGTCAGGTCCCAGTCCATGTGGCCAGTGCATGGGGTATGAAAGAGTTCACAGGAAAACAAGAATTGAAGCAGAAGCAAAGTTTCATTCACTTTCCAGGGGAGTAAAGGGGCCTATATTAGGAAGTATTGGCTCAGAATGACCTCAGCCAGTTAGGGCTGAGGTTTATAAATGTTTAAGATGTAGAAGGAATATACTGCTGATGTTTTGTTTTTTGGTTCTGGCGTAGCAAGCATATTGAATGGTCATTTCTCTATGTTTCACTAGGTTGGTTGGTTATTAGCTTGTACAATCTTTTCTATGACATCATGTGGTCAGAATACACAAGATGTCAGTGAGGGTCCTCTTGAGTTCAGAAAAACAGTTTCTGTAAAGCAAAATAATATAGTCTTTCTGCCAGACAAAATGGAGTAGGTTAGGCTAATTTGAGTTGGGGCCTTACATCTAGCAAATACAGCAGACTGGGTTTAGGTGACTCACTAAAGCACCAACTACCGTCAAGTGCATGTTAGTCTTCCCCATGGTCTGCAGCTTTCTGATCATGTGTGCTTCTCTCATTGGATTAGGGCCATCATCTTTTAATGTAAAGAAAAACACTCAGATCACGTCTACATTTCCTGGTGACAAAATCGGCCTCCACCTTGCTGCTGTTTGCCAATGTCCAGAGCGCTGCTGATGTTAATTGGGTTTTACTCACTATGTCCAAACCCTCTGCAAAGACTAAGCCTTAGACTTTTAGATAAATAGAGAGTCTTAAGTCCTTAGATAAAATCTCCAACTAGCTTCACAACTCACCTCCCTCCACCTACTTATGTTATCTGGGCTGCTCAGAAATCTTAGTCAACTTGAAAAATCCTTCAAATGAGATCATGGGATTTCTTTCCCCCTGCCCTTTCTAGGGGCCATGAGTATCACCCTCTCTTCTGTCTTTTTGGGTTCTAACCAGCAAAGCTACACTTTAACTTTTTGAGCTAAGTTTAAATGCTTTCCTTCACTATATCCTGCTACGTCTATTATAATGACAATTTGTGTTTAAAATATCACCTTTTCTTTTCTTTTTTTTTTTTTACTTTTTTTTGCCATCCTTTTACTTGGATACTCCTCTCTAATCAGAGTGCAAAACAAAGTTTCATATAATGAAAACTGCACATAGGTGGGAAAAGGTAGATTCTAAGTCCTTGGCCAGACACCTGCCCACTACTGTGCAGTTGATCAACATGAGGGTAGCCTCAAGTCAAGAGTTCAGAGCCCCTCTCTTACATTTCTTTTCTAGGAATGATTCTACTACATGGAGAGTTGCACTCTGCCTTAGAGCCAATCATGTACCTCCTTAAACTAGTTACTGAGGTTACCACCAAGAGATTACAATTGTGATAAGAAGTTAGGAACCTCAAGACACCATCAGATGATTGCTCAACTTATAAATGGAATGGAAAAGGAATACAAACTGATCTTAGTTTCCAAAAATTATCCCTTGCATTTAAAATACCTTTTATTGATAGTGGTTTTCACATTGTTGCTTATTTGATAATCCACCCTAACTCTGCATTCCAAGGCTGCTTGGTAATGATTTGGATTTGGGACAGACATGGAAGATACATATGCTCAGTGAGAAGCACGCAGATCTTTAAATCAGAAAAGACTCATGATTCTAATTATGTTTTTAACAGAACACTCTGGCTGCTGTGTGAACACTGGGGAGGCAAGTGTAGAAGTAAGGGCCAATTAGCATGCTACCACAAAAAAACAAGACAGGCTTGGATAAGGGGGTGGCCCTTATCCTTGTCTCAAAGGATGAAAACCAAAGAACCTGTATAACAAACATCCTCACTGTCTTTGGGTCTTTTCTATGCAATAATGTATTACCCTTGGGCCTTCTTATGCCATTTTAGGGAAGGACAAACCCTTTTGCTTCACTTTCTAAATTCTCCAGCCAATATCCAGGAAATTAAACTGATAATAGGCTGGGAATGCAGCTCAGTGGCAAGAGTTAGAATGCCCAGGCTTAAAGCAAAGATAAACAAAAAACATGACAACAGATCAATTAACAAAAGAAAAAGGTTCCAGTATTTAAATATGCATAGGGCTTTCACAAAGAAATTAGGCTCCAGGAGTGGTTCAGGTGGTAGGTGATTATACACCATCCTAGGCTAAAGGAAAAGGTTTTGGAGCTTCCGATAGCAAGTTTGGCAAGACAAAGGATGAAAATTAAGGCTAGGTGTCCTTGTCCTACAATACAGATGTCTTTCTGGGGTAAAGAGCTGTCTTGGGGAAACACCTTTAGAAATGGAAAATACTTTTATAAATGTAAATTTTCTTTACAAAACAATAAATGATACTCTATTTGTTGGTAGTTAGGGGAAAAATAAAGGACTTTACAATGGTCCACAGGTTCTCAATTGCCTTATACTCAAAATAGTCCAAGTGCAAAAGAAGCATACTTTGTGATGCTCTTCACTTCAAGCCCGTATTTAACAGAACATCCAAGTGTAAACTGTCTTGGGGGCATTATCAACGGACTTACAGTATCATACACAATTTTAAAGTGTAAGGTCTTGGAAGCTACAGTGATTTCAGAATTAATATGGAAGATCTTTGTCTGTGGGCTCCATCCCTTGACCTTCTTGCCTTTAATGATCTTGTCCTCCCAACTTGTCACTGTGTAAAGCACCTTCTTCTCACTCCCATCTTTCCAGCTTTCTCCTTCCATTTAGACGTTATTAGCATACGCTCTCTGTTAATCTCAATGAGATGCCTTTGCAGATTTTCTCACCAAGATAAATAGATGGTGAGATATTCTGAAGTGCACAGGACAGATCCTACAGATACTCATAGGGTGTTAAATCCTGAGGACAGGGTGATGAGGGGAAGGATTGCTATTTTGACCTTAAGGCACCTGAATTCCCCAAATCCCTTATCTACCTAAAAGTAGGCATAAATCGCCGGCAAAGACGTAACAAGGAACAGTAATTCTCATCCCGGATGAGGTAATCAGGAACAGTAATTCTCATCCCGGATAGTCACAAAACTATCACATCTCGCATCTACTCTCTTAAGGACCCGTTCCTCTTAAAGTGCTTTGTTTTCCCGTAACTGCCTTTCCCACCCCTTTCTCTATCCAGATGGCAAATAGGCCCCAATTCTATCTTTAAGTCATATTTTCTTTGAGTCTATGATTAAACTTTCCCTTCCTAATCTGTTCTTTGTTAATTAAATTCAAATGCCTCCAAATCCTCAGCCTAAGAGGGAAGAGGGAAAGTTTTTCCTCTACTACATTGTAGACCCAGAAGACGAGCACTGAGCCCAGACACTGTTTTAAACTATAGAGATGAGGAAGCACCAACTATAGATTCGTAACTGGACAAACTTTAAAATTAGTAATTTCCTTTAATTCAACAAATTATGCAAAAATCACTTAAAATAATCTGGGTTGTGATGTGTAAAAAGGTCAAATAGAAATTCAAAAATTGATTATATTATCCATTGCAATTCAATACAATGGGGCAGGTTGCAAAGTACCTGTGTTTCTTTCTAGTTTCTTCAGCAAGTTGCAGGGGATGGAAGCTAAGGGAGAAGTAGGCACTGCTCATTAGACACATTCGGCTACTGCTCAGCACCGGAAACAGGAATGTGACTGAGACATTAGGTTTCAATGTTAATTAATTTCAACTCATATGGCTGGTGGCTACCATACTGGACAATGCGAGTCTACACTGTTTATTGTCTTAAGGTGTATTTCTCATCACTGCCTTACCTATAAACAAAGCACATTCATCACTGAGTTTCAAAATATCACAAATTTATGGTAGCATTATATTTCCTTCAAAAATGTGGAGATGCAATCTACAGGTAGAATATGTTGACAATAATGGAACTACACTATGAAACTTGGGGTAGGAGGAAAAGGAAAAGAGAATGATAGTAACAACATCAAAGTACTTCACACCTGCACAGGTAGAGGACATAATGACATACACTGAAAGCTGCAGAATAATGTGGAGCGGGAGGGAAGGGGTAAGGAAGAGTAACAGAGGAGGTTAAACTGAGCAAAGTAAAACGTATTCACAGCTGGGGTACATTAAGAAACCCCTTTGAACATTGACTTTGGAATTAATAATGAAAGACAAGACTATAATAAGCAGTTGGTGTGGGGGGGGCACTTGTGGGGACCGGTGAATGGAGGAGATGAAGGTGAAGGAATAGGGTTGATGACTTCATATACATAAAGGAAACAGAGTGATGAAACTTATTGTAATTGCTTTAAGTGGGACTGGGATGGTATGGCAGTGGTGCGGGGGTGGGTGGAGATGAAGGGGGTGATCTAACCAATGTACAATGTAAGGTTATTCAGAATTGTCACAAATCTCCTCCCTATACAATGAATATATGATAACGAAAATGAAAAAAATAGGGAAGCACTAAAAAAATTTTAAAACTAGCTAAGTGCTAAATATTTGAGGTTGAAAAAAACATCTATAAAATAAGCAAGAAAAACAGAGAGAGAGGAAGGAAGGAAGGAAGGAAGGAAGGAAGGCAGGAAGAAAGAAAGAAAACATAAAATAGGCAAACATGGCAAAAGTCCAAAAGAAAATGGTTCTTCACTTTTTACAACTGTTTTCTATTAGCTAAAATGAAACATTTACTCAAGCAAAACAAGTAAGGTGAATCCCAAAGCTTAGACCTGATCACTAAACACAATTTACCCATTTTTCCAAAACATTTTCATTTCTAAGGTGGGTTTCATTACTGTTCTATTCAAATTTTCAAATAGCAATAGGAGACCAATGAAAGAAAAAGAATTTGCATAACTACTATCCTTTAAAGCACCCTACAGGGCTTTCCTATAAACTTCTCAAAGGTCCCTACCCAAGTATACCAGTATTGGGATTACAGCTTTCACATTTTATCATTTCATGTTCTTAAGGTCAGTACCAAGGCAAAACCCCCTTGGACTATCAATATATACATTAAAAAAAAAAATGAAGGACAGGAGGGTAAAACAGGTTTTTTCCAGGGGTGAGTACCAGTGGGAGGGGGTTAGGCATAAGGAAAGGGTGATTGAGGGTGAACATGGTGGCTGTAGTTTGTATTTATATATGAAAATAGAAGACTGAAACTTGTTGAAATTGTTCTAAGAAGGGAGATTGATGGAGAGGGTAAATCTAACTAAGATTTTTTGCAAGCACATATGTAAATATCACAGTGTATCTCCCTGTATAATATTACATGCTAATAAAATAAATTAAAAAAAAATGTTCTTCAAGTCATACAGCAGGAATTTTAATCCTAAAATTTGCATCCTAGGCTATGTCCTATATTATAAGTAAATAGAAGACTCCTGTATACAGAAACATATCCTTTAGACTTCACTGCTAATCTGCAATTTCTAAAAATCATATTCACGCTTGAAAACTGAATTTGCCAGCAGATGCTGGTTCCTGAAAATGCAGGGACCTAATGTCCATTCTGTTTGGACCTTTAGATGGCCTTATACCCTATCCTCAAGGACTCCTGTTGAATCAGTGACTAAAACACAACGTGCCACAACTAGCAAGAAGTCACTGGCAACCACGTTACAGAAGTTAGATTCCAGTAGGATTATTAAACTACATATGGCATTTAGAAAAAGAAGCACAAATGAAGTAAACTTAGCCTCAGATTCTTGAAAGCTAATGACAAATCTTAAGCAATACCGCCTAAAAACGAATTTATTTACAGTTCTAGGTCAATGAAAATATCATTTTTCTGTTTCTATGCAAGACACATTCCCATCTAGAAATATTTTACCCCTCCCTCAACTCATTTAATAACTGAGGAATTAAGACAGTTTCACCCCTGTGGAGCACAAAATCTGGGTGGTGGGAGTATCTAGACTTCTACAGGAGACAGACCAAGTAGATGGGAAAAAGGAGAAAAAAAAAAAAAAAGGTGATATAGTAAAAAAAACGAACTGCAAAATCCTTAATGGGAAAACAGTGTTGGGAAATAGAAGCAAATCATCATGTTGGAGTTTAGCTTTCAGTGAGGTGCAGGAACAAAATGAGGCAAGAGAGACAAGGAAAGCCCATTAAAGAGTCCGAATTCCTGGTCAGGAGCTAAGTCCTGCAAGCCTGGAGGACCTGGTCTCTTCCCAGCACTCTCTTTACACAATCTGGACGGCCTAACGCTCCAGCACTAACAAAGTCAGCAGGGAATCTTTGGAAAATTAATGATTGATGGTAATTAATGACTTATTACCAAAAAAACAAAAAGAGTGTTTTCATTGCACATCCTATACCGATACTCACAGTTTAGTCTAATTTTGCTGTTGTCATCGTTGTGTTTACTGAAAATGTAACAACAGCAAACTGTTGTAAGAAGTAAGATTCACTCTAAACACAGTTTTCAGACTTTTGAAAATGTAGTCATGTAAGCTCTGCCATCAAGATATTGACCACTGACATCACCCCAAAGGAAACGCTCTCTCTCTGCTATGGCACATGGGGTGACCAAGATAATTATTTACTGTAAGTTTCATATTTCAGAAAGCCAGAAGGAAGGGTTTTGAATGTTTCCACCATAAGGAAATGGCAAATGTTTGAGGAAATAGACACGCTTAACCTGATGTGAACATTACATAATATGTACATGTATTGAAATATCACATATACCTCACATGTACTAATATATAGTATTTTTATGCTTTTATGTATTAGCTAAACATAAATTTAAATTTTAAACATTAGAAAAATAAAATGTCTGCTATAAAAAAGAAAGAAGGATAAAGAAAGGAAACTCCCTCCCTAACACAGGCCCTATTTTCTCGACTTAATATAAATCCTCTCTTTAAATAATGCAAATTAACATGAAATTCCATGTGGCTTCTCTTCTTTTCATTTTCCATTCACACAAAATTTTAGAGAATTTTGTTCAAGTTAATCTATGATACAAAACCAAACCTTCAGAAAACAGTCAAATTGTAATTAAAATGATGAGGACCAAGTACAAGTATCCCATAACTTTTCTTTTTTCTCTTTTTGCCATAGTGGAGTTTGAGCTGAGGTCCTAGCACTTACTTGGCAGGTGATCTACCACTTGATCCACTCTGCCAGCCCTTTTCTGTGTTGAGTATTTTCAAGATGGTATCTCTGGAACTATTTGCCCAGAGCCACCTTTGAACCGAAATCTTCCTGATATCAGCTTCCTGAGTAGCTAGGATTACAAGCCTACTTGGTGAACCACCAGTGCTCAGCCCAAATTTTCTTAATCTGACCTGCAACTTGGGCAACAATTCTCCTGAAGACACCAAGCTATTCCATTTCTAATGCTGCCCATACAATGCTACCTACACATTATAGAAACCTTGTCATTTGAGCTCCATCTGTCCTTTAAACTTACTAGCCATATAGCCTCGAAAGAACTGGCTTAGCTTTGCCACATCTGTTTCTCACCTGCAAAATCAATTCAGTATTTACTAGGCTTATGTGATGTGGCCAACAGTGGAGGTACAGTAGCAAACCAAGGAAAACACCCTGGCCATCAGTGAGGTCACCTGTGACAAATGTCTGCCAACAGACAATGGAGAAAACAAGGAAGCAATAGAGGACAGGTGGTCAGGGAAGGCTCTCCTGTGAGGCTGTAGGGCAGACACCTGAGGGTGAGCACCTAGAGAACAATGCAAGTTCAAGTGCTACTCTCAGGTAAAACTAAAAAACCAGAGGACCTGAAGAGTAAGGGAAGGCAAAAGGACAAGAAATAAGGTCAGAGGAAGGACAGCTCAGGCAGAGTCTACCACTGACCATCAAATTTTGGCTTTGATGCAGAATGAGAATGGAGGCACCAGATAGTTTGAACAAAGGAATAGTAAGAATGTTTAAATGTTTAAAAGGATCATCTGACTTTGGTCCCAAGTAGGGATAGACTAGGGAGACCATGTAAGATACTACTGGAACAATCTGAGAGCCAGATGGGGACACTGTCTTGCACTACTCTTCTGAAACCTGTTCAAGTTCCTTGAAGCCTTATTTATGTCTGTGGTGTCCTGCCCCTTCCTCCCCTATCCCATGGCCAGACACAAAGGACCCAGAAAGAATAAAAACAGAAACACACTTGATTTCTTAGATACACTCTTGAGGCTGCAGGAACACACTACTGTTTTCTTTGCCCACAAGGAAGGGGTGAGAGGGAGAGGAATGTCTAGAACTCTGCCTCAGGAGGAGGTACCTCATTCCACAGCAAGGTTACAACCAAATAAATGCTCTGTAAGGATTTTTACGAGGAATAGGGCAGGCGAGTGCTGGAGACTGAACCCAGGGCTTGTGCATGCTAAGTAAACTCTCTAACACTGAGCTACCCTCCCAGCCTTGGAGGGAGTCTTATTTGTTTTAACTGGTGTAGAACAATCCCACTTCAGTTCCTACAAACTGCCAAACCTGGGAAAAACTGGAAAAGGATAAATAATAGTTGAACATCCTGTCTACACAAACTCAAGAAAGATTTATTAATATTTAAGAGGGAACTGATTGAGAAGCTCCTGTAAATTTATATAAGAAGAGAGCGTAAACAGGCTTGAGGGGAGTTGAAGAGAGGAGATATGTAGGTTGGTAAAGGTAGGGGGAAGAGAGACTAGAGAATTTAGAATCCTGAGGTCCAAGGGGAAGATAACAGGGACAGGCAAAGTCAAGTTGAGTCTTTTGAGCTCAAATTTACCAGAAGCTGTACAGCACTGGTTTACAATCCAGTCCTTCTTCCCCAAGAGTCTAAGAATGTATTTAACATATGTCTACTACATTAAGGGCAATATTACTATTCCCTTCCAGTTTGTAATGCACCAATCATAGTCAGGATCAGATGCCATCAACTGTGAACAGAAAATCAATTACTTCCCAAAATTCCTATGAAACCTATTAAGAAATATATTTTACATCATGACCCAATATACAAAGGCATAAAAGTGTGTGGGGTGTGTGTGTGTGTGTGTGTGTGTGTGTGTGTGTGTGTGTATGTGTACAGGTGCACATGCACTCCACAAAATCGTGGAGAGGCCCATAATTATTGCGAGGAATTCTCTAATCCATGAGTCCAGGCATCATGTCAGATCAAACAACAACTCATTATGTATACAGCACTATTGATAGTATGATTAGTATAAATATGAATTTGAAATTTAATTGGATACTTTGATCACTGTGAATTCAACCAGCAGGTAATAAAATTATAACTAAAAATAGAGGTAGAGTGCCCAAAAGTTCTGTATATCAAGGGATATTCTGAGCTTGCAAAAAAAAAAAAGGAGAAAAAAAATACTACCTAAAACCTTTATTTTTAGATAGAGGAAATAGGTTCAAAGACTTGTCCCAAGGTGACACTGCAGCAGAAAACCTCATAATTCATTTGAGGACACTCAAAGAATCTCTGCGTATCTTCCCTTCATATACATTCAATTATTAGTCAGGATGTAGTTCACCTGAGCTACTAAGCTAATAAAATATTCCTGGCTCCTTACCAGAGCCTAATAAATAGAAGCTCATGTCATGCATGTACTGTCTGTGTCATAAGAATTTATAGGTCTTCATTTGAGAAAAACTGAGAACTTTTAAATTTTACCCCTTTCTCATGAAATCCTGAATCCAAACTCACAACTACATTCAGGTCCTCTCTCGCATATGGAATTGAAGTAATACCAGTCTTTATAGAGATGCACTTGCTAGGGCATAAATATTAAACAAGAAAAAGCTGTAGGGATGGAAGAGTTACTCAAGGGTACAGTGCTCGTCTGGCACTCATGAGGCTTAAAGGTAACTTCCAATGGCACACCTACTATCCAGAAGTTAATCTTTATTATCATCCTAAATAAGAGTAACCAGAGTGCCTTGAAGAAACGGGCCATTCCAGGATTTGGGCATCGAAAATATAAAATTAGCCTAGAGCACTTTATATATCAGAAAGTAAGGAAATGCCTTAAAAAATAAGGAAGGTGGTATATGTCAAAATGGCACAGGGCCCACCCAACCTGAAAGAACAGATCCTGATAGCAAAAGTAAATAATGATAATATTGGATTATAACCCATATAATAAACTAAGCATCCATCAGTCAGTGCTGATAAAATACTTAATAGATGAGGGAACGGGATAGCTGTTCATTACAGGAAAATTTTTAAATGTAAAAGGAAAGACACTTGAAAAAACAAACAAAAAAAAGCACTACTATAACATAGTACAAAGCACAAAACATTCCACAACTGGGTGCCAAAATTAGTGAGTGAAAGTTTAATGAGAAACAGGATATTTGCATAGTCCAAGTTTCACTCCCAAGATACCTCTTAGTTACAAAGGGAGAAATGATAGCTCTGCATTGAGATCCTAGCAAAGATTATCTTAACCAAGATTAAGGTCATTAGTAATGTCAACATCGAATGTCCCTGATCAGATGTACTGAGAAAAGCACTTGACTTCTGAGGCATTTTTCCAGAGAAAATATTAAATACAAAATAAGTGCATTCAGCAAATTAATTGACCAGTCTCTTCACTAGTACCAAGATCACGAAAAAAAAAAAAAAAAAAATCAAGGCTGAGGGACCTAACACAGATTGGAAGAAACTAGATACATAACAGTGAATTGCAAGGTGAGAACCAGGATTCGATCCTGAACAGAAAAAAAGATAGTGGAAGTAAAAGGGAAATCAAAATAAAGTACATAATTAATAGTACTATAATTAATTGCATTGATACATTAGTTGAATTGATTAATAGTATTATACTACTGTGCCAATGCTAACTTTTTAGTTTTGACTAATTGTACTCTAGCTATATAAGAACTCTGCACTGTTTTTTCCAACTTTTCAGTAACCCAACAATTATTTCAAAATTAAAACAAATAATAAAAGAAGCATCAGTTTTCAATATTTACAATGGAAACACGATAGACTTATGACATCTTTGTTCTTGAAGTTTTCTTTATCAAAATCTACACAAACCAGTCAAAGCTGTACTCTGGAAAGCATTGTTATGCATATGGGAAACATCTCTTCTTTGTCAACTCTGACCTATTTCTGATCAGCTGAAATTCAAGTGATATGAGCCATGAGGTGCTCCTAGGAACCAAGTTTCAGGGGATACATATTTCTGGCACACTGAGGGAGGAATAAAAGCAGGAAGCTTACAGTTCTACAAACTGTTCAGAAGTGTATGTACCTCTTCCTTTTTATGTCAAAAGAATGAGAGGAAGAGTGGCAATTGCTCTTAGTTGAAAAATTTAAGCCACTTGAATTACGTGTTGCAATGAAGCCTCTGCTTCCACAGGTGGCGTTAGGACAGGCAAGGAGGAGCACAACTTCCTGGGGGAAGGCAGATTTATATCTGTATAAGCAATCAAGACACAATGACTGGTTGTTGCTTCAGTGGAATAACTAAGAAATAAAAAAATGTCTGTGCTGGAAAGATGTAACTGAAATGAACTCACTGATCTAAGGTGGCTACTTATCTCTGGATATAAACCAACACTGCACAAACCAAATAAGTTCTATTCCTAGCTCAGATTTGAGGATGGAGTTGGATGAGTAGTTTGCCATAAGCAATAGTCCTATTAGATTTGGATATGACTAAAATGATGCCATTAGATTTTTAACTAAAAGTAGCCTACTGCTTTATGATTTCCGAAGTATACATATGTTCTATTTGAAGTAACTCTCATAGGAGGTATTGGACACACAAAACCCACACTGTTTCTCTTCTACTAAATTCTTACAACACAGACACCTCTTGAACTGGATGAGGTGGGGTTTCCCACATACACAATCATTTCTCCAGCAGACACCAGCTGGGCATCCAGTAATGCAATTCTGACACTATCCATTTGGAGACAGGATCAGATCCCAGTGGTTAAGGGCTCAGTTGCACAAGATGGAACCCACATCAGACATCGAACCAAGTAATAGGTTGTGGCCTATACTTCTGATTGACTGGCTATAAGTCATGTTTCCCATAACCACCTCCCCTGGTTGGATTAATTTGCAAGACAGACTCACAGAACTCAGGGAAATACTTTGCTTACATTTACCAGTCTTCTAAGGGATATTACAAAGCATACTGATGAATGACAAGAGGCACATACACAGGGAGAGGTCAAGAAGGGTCCTCAGCTTCTAGCTTCTGTCCTGTAGAGTTGAGAGGCACCACCTAATCTGCATGTGGATGCATTCACAAGCACTTGGATCTTACTGTTCAAGAGACTTTATAGACCTTAACTCCCACCCTCCTTTTCCAACGGGTCCAGAGGTAGAGCTAAAAGTTCCAACTCTCTAGTCATTCGGTTCTTCTGGAGGCCAGCCCCATTCTGTGGCTATCTAGGGCCCCACCCCAAGCCACCTCACTAGCATAAACTCAGGTGTGGATCAAACTGGTCTCTTTGCAGCTGGCGATGTAGCTTAGTAATGAGCATTTGCCTAGCATGCAGAAGTCCTTGGGACCTGGACTTACTATGAATAACGAAAGACACTATCACTCAGGAAATTCAAAGATTTTATGGAGTTCTGTGACAGGAATAGAGACAAAAGCCAAATATATTCTACATTGTACCACACTAACATTATCCCCATGCTATGGAACAGGACACAAAGGTCAGAAACATATTAATCCAAATCTTGGCGATACCAAGAGTCAGGTGTCCTATCCTTCCCTACCACAGTAGGTACGAACTAATCTTAATGCACTAATTATGGGCAAATTTTATTCCCTAGATTCCTGCTTCTCCTGCAATTGTATTCCTTCTGTATTTATTTAGAATATCTAAGTACTAGAAACAAAGTATTAGTTATTAAAAGCAAAAGGTATTTCTACTAATACATTTTCTTCAAGATAAAAAAGCTATAGAACAAATTGACTTTTAGCAGTGTACCAATGTAATGCTCCTAGATTTTTGCTACACAAAATAGCACCCAATAGCCACATGTGGCTTGAAATATGGTTAGTCTGAATTGAGCTGCATGGTAGACTAAAGATAAATACCAGATTTTAAAGAATGAGTATGAAAAGTGTAAATCATCACAATCATTTTATATTCATTATAAATTAAAATTGTATTATTTTATACACTGTTATATAAAGATAGACAGACAGATAGACATAGTGCTTGTACAGTTTCCACAACATGACTATATTGTCTATCTCCTTTGATCCTCACAACTATGAGTTTAGCTGGGCAAGAGAGCTGGGAGCTGGTCACTGATTGCTAGTATCATATCCTAAGGCTTTGGACTTTTACTAGGTTCTGACTTCAGGGGCTGAATGCTTACACAAGAGCTTGAATAGTAAAGCATTTAGCATTCCTAGAGATGAGTCAAAGAAGAATAGTAAATGTTCTCAGCACATTTTAACATTGTATTACCATTGATCCATACTTCAGGGCTGCTTAAAATACGGATCACTCCTAACAAATACATGTTCCCTGGTTCCAGGGAAAAATTGTCATGCAGACATGAAATGACATATCCAAGGTAGAAAATGAAGGAATGGCACAGTTTACAGATCAAGGTTAGGTGTAGATTTCCCTACTCCCTATCAACTCATGCACTTTTTCTCCTCCCTGCATGCCTTTATGGTGAGTTGCTCCAATAACACAAAGATACAGATGAAACACCCTACAAGGTTAGTGAAGCAGGAGGAGGAAAAGGAAGACAAAGAAAGAGAAAATAGGAGAGGAGGTAAAAAAGAGAAGGCAGATGAGCAGACATCTGTTTAATAGTCATTTGTTCCCTAGGAACTCTCAATTTCCTTATCTATAAATATGGGACTTAAACACCTACCTAGAAGCTTAGTGTGAGCATGGGACTTGCTGTAAAACATACTTGACATGGTAAGTACTCAACTGAACATTCTTGGCCACTTCCTATAGCTATTCTAAGTTCTATAGATCTTAAGTCATTACAACCTGATGGGATGGTTGAGGTGAAGTGAACTGTTTTCTTCTTCCTTCAAAGTATTCTGTTGTCCCTTCTTACTTTCTATCCTTTCTTTATCTCCACCTAGGGTGCAATCAAGGTGGGCCAGAGTGAGGGAGTGTCAATGGGATAGACACTGGAAGCAGGAACAGTCTTCCTGGGTGAGGTTCACATACCTCTCAGACAGTCTTCCTCTTTCTTTGTAAGATACTCACCTCAAATGCCCTCAGTGGGAGATCACAAGGCTTGTTACTTTCTAGAGTCTTCCCTTTTAACCCCTCAATATAACTTGAAGAACTTAAGGCAGGTGAATTATCTAATGCTCCCTGGACCTAAGAGCTAATTCCAGACATATCTTACTCTAAATAGTAACAAGGCCTTTTCAGCCCCAAGCACAGAGGATTGACCTAGTCAACTACACAGTGCAGGAATCCTGGCTCAACAAGTCTCTGACCTCACCAAGACTTTATTTGCTTTTCTTGTGAAAAGAAACTTATTCACTGGATAGAAACAGGAGGAGAAATAGCAATTTTGCTCTGTATATATCCATCTAGTACACTACTACCTTTGAACATGCTTCTCTGAATATTTTCTATATCTGTACAAACAAGTTAACAATGAAGCGCAAAATAATATAGCCACTCTTCTCAGCCTCTCAGTGAGTGGTGGATGACTGCTCATTTTGGAGAAAAGGGAAAAGGGAATGTGATGCTTGCACATGTGTGAATATATGAATAGCCACAGATCTGTGGACTTTAAGTCAGTGAGCTAAATGGTATGTGAACGATATCTCAATAAAATCACTATTGAAAAAAACAAACAAAAAACCATGAGGCCAAAGTCACCTAGGCTTTCAATTTTTGGTTCACATCCTGAGGTGAGCTGGGCATTGATTTTTTTATTTGAAAATAAACTTAGTTTCCTATAGGCCCGTATAACTTTTAGATATATTTAGGGTGACCACTAGCTTCTTTAATTTTCACTAAAATATTTCAATCCTAAATTATTATTTCAGTAAGCAACAGAGTATAAACTTTCTCAAATTACATAATCTTCAATTGCTGCCCAAAACTCTTGACAGCTGGGCATGGTGGTACACATCTGTCATTTCAGCAGTCAGGAAACTGATGCTGAAGGATCATGAAGGCCAGCCTGGGCTCCATAGAGAGAACTCATCTCAAAAATTTTTAAAAAACCAAAAATTTCTGACAGAATGTCAACAAGAAGATGGTAGGTATAATTACCCTTATCTTATCAATGTGTAATGACTTATTACGTACCCATACTGAAATGTCATACCAAATTCCATAAATATATACTATATGTCCATTAAAAACTAAGGCCTAAGGGTGTAGTTCCCTCGTAAAGTGCTTACCTACCATGTTTGATGACCTGGGTTTGACTTCCAGGTCAAAATTAAGGTTTATATTAAGGCACCCAACATGCAGCTTCACTAAGAGCAGGGCCCTTCAGGCTGCTTATGTCAATTCTACATCCTCCCTCATGGCAACTTGCCACTCTAGGTGGACTTTATTGTCCATTTATCATACTTCCAATCACTCCAAATGCTTAATAACTATAAATGCTATAGAATTTTCATGTAAAACGAAATAAATTTTGTATATGTATTTTAATATTTCTTGATAAAGGGAAATGTGATTCCTAAGGAAACTCCTGCCCAAGACACATTTAGTCTATGAATCTATGTTTTTCTGAAAGAAGCATGAGTTTTTACATTTCTAAAATTAAGCAAAAAAATAAATAAGTGAGGCCAACATTAAAGTATATACTTGTAACTGACAGGTTTACAATCTAATTTGCTTTGTGTTATATTATTTTGTATTGTTCAAACTTTTTCCATACTATTTTAAATAAGCACTACAATAAATAAGCTAGTTAATTTTAAGTTAATTATTAAAAATCAACAGCCTGATGTGATGGTGTACACTTCGCTTCCCCCACCCCTCGCGCGGTTCTGGCTACTGACAAGGCTGAGGCAGGAGGATCACCTGAGCTCAAGAGATTCCAGCTTATCTGGGCAACATATAAAGACCGGATTTCTTTAAAAATAAAATTAAAAGTAAAAAGTAAAATTCAAGTATCCACAGAAAAATTACCAAAAGGAGCTCAATAACTTTTTAGCAAAACACCTAAAATTGTGGACAAGCATTAGATCCTGGGAATAAGAAAAAGAATATGTGTAAGTTGATCCCCTTAAAATATTGATATCAACAAATTTCTCCCCGCCCTGTAAAAACTCCCATGCTCAGTAAGTTTTATTCACCCAACATCTCAGGATTGGAGGAAAGCAGGGTGTCCCTTACCAGGCAGCTCACAACACAGTACCACGTCTGTGTCTCTGACACCACATCATGTTCTGAAAAGCCACTCTGAGCCGTGCATTTGTATTTTGCACTCACTCTCAGATGAAACTGGGGGATGGGGGGATCTTCCAGTCCCCTCCTTTCAGCTGCGTGCTATTTTCTCACAAAATGCACACACGACACCCACCGCCCTCTCCCGCCACACTCAGCGCAGTTTACTCACTAGGTTTAATGAATCGCGCTCCAGGTAAGTCGGACTGGGAACTCAGGACGCGTGTGCTCAGAGGCAGGGCAGTGACTGTCACTGACACAGGATGACATGAGTCAGGGACCTTGCAATCACGCCCCTTAGACAGTCGCCTCCGCTCAGTGACGTAGAGCATCAGTGCTGTGCTACTGAAATTGAAAGTCCGTGGCTCCGGTCTCCGCTGCGGGGCGCGCTCTGCCCTGTGCGCTGGGGACTCGGTCTACGCGGCCCGGGGACACCGCGCGCAGCCGCGCACCGTGGACGGCGGGACCGGGGAGGCTCAGCTTCGTTACCCGGAGCGGGCTGCGGGGAGCGAGCTGGGGACCCGCGCAGTCACTCAGCGCGGATGGCGCTGACCCGGCCTCAGGACCCTCGCTCAGCGGCCCGCTAGCTAGAAGCGGGTCCCCGGGGTCCGGCAGGGGCGGAGGGCGGGGCGCCATCTGGCAGGCGGCGATAAGCGCCCGGGGCCTGCGGTCCGGGTCACGGAAAGACTGTCGCGGAGCACGCAAGTACAAACTGAAAAGTCCTGCCTCCCGGCCCTTTGCCAAATGGACCGAGGCGATTAGCTCTTGGCTGGACGGCCTGGGTCCGGCGGCTGACCCGACCCCCTTGGTCGCCCGGGACTCTGACTCTTAGGTCTCTCGTGTCACACGTTGCCCAACCCGAGAGCAATAAGACAGTTTCTGGGCAATGAGCAGAGGAGAAATTAAATGGCCTAATTAAAATTAGGAACCGAGTCTGGGGCTGGGGATTGGAATGAAAGTATTACCATGAAAAGTTTAAATATTCACACTGCTGGAATAAGAACTTTCGTGCAACATTCTGGGGCTGTGGGAATGCTTGGAGAGTGCCCGCAGGAAAAGGGGTGGCTACCTGGACAAACGGATGACCCACCTGCGACAAGTACAGCCGCATCCGCGAGCTCCAGTTCAAGATCCAGCTGGGTCTCCCGTCCTTTGCCCCCGTGAGCTTGGAGGACACCTAGGTACCTGTGCAACCTGTGCAAGGAATGGTGGTGATTGTGACTGTATCGGCTTTGCGTGGCGTTCCTAGGAATTAAGGAGGTGGCAGGGGCCTGGAGCTGGGAAGAATGGGCCTCCTACAAGAGCTGATTTCTGAGCTTTTTTTGTTTTTGTTTATTTGTTTTAGGTAGGGTGGAGCTCTATAGCTCCAGCTGGCTCAGCCTCCACTGGCTGGACTTCCTCCATCAGGCAGCTGGCAGAACCTATGGATCACCTGCCAGTAGCTAGGAACTTCTGTTATACAGATGTGCAGAAGGATTGAACAGGGGTGGCGGAATGTCTCAGAAAAACAGATGCAAAATGGGCCTTGTAAACTGGCTGACACCAAATTCAGCTCTAGGGAGGGTTATCCTCCATCCACGTTATCCTGAGAGAAGCACCAGCCAAGGCTCCTCACAGCCCCCCACCCACCCAGGCCCCCCAACCCCGCCCCCGTCAATACCGAAGCAGGGGTTTTCCAAACTACTTGGCAAATTTTAGGCCTTAATAAGACAGGTGATGGGATTTTTTTTTTTTTTTAGATTAACTGAGTTGCTTTGTGCTCAGCAGGTACATACCAGATTCATGATTTAGTGTCTTAGGAAATTTAAAATTTTTTGATTTTAAGAGGACACACACACACACACAAGTTCTACCAGGGCTTTATTAAGAGCCAAATGATTAAAGCTGCAGAAATTGTGGTTTTGGTTCAGAAACAAGTTGTATATTTTTCAGTTGTGATTATGGGGCAGAAATCAGTGCTGTGTCTGTGGGTGGCTGTGCTATGGACATAGCAGTTATTGTGATAAGTTGTCCCACTCTGTTTAGAAATGTGTGTGCATGGTAAATGCGTGATTTTTTTTGTTTTTTGTTTTTGGCCATGTTGGAGAATCAAACCTCATCCCAGGGTGTGGTACATGCTAGGCAAGCAGTCTACTGTGCCGAACACCCAGCTCTAGAAATTTTAAACATTTATTTTTTTTGAAAGATACTCTGCTAAAGACCCACACACAAATACATATTTTTCATATTTCATTTTAAGCCCAAACTAGGATAAATCGTTCAGAACTGGTTCTTTTTTAAAATTTTTTTTATCATATTGTTGTACTGGAGGTACATTTTGACATTTACAAAAGTGCTTTTAATATATCTTAGTTAAATTCACTCCATCATTCTCCTTCATCCCCCTCTTAGAATGGGTTCAACAGGTGCCATTGTTCTATTTTCACCTGTAAGTACATAATATTCCCACCATACCCGCCCTGCTGCACCCTTTCCTTATATGACAGCTGGTTCTTAAGGACTGTAAAAATTGACAAATACCCTCCGAAGAGTAAAAATTTCTAATTACTTGATTTATTTTTATTTATTAGCATGTTATATTTGTTCTGGGGGTACACGGTGACATTTACAAAAGTACTTACAGTGTATCTTAGATAGATTCACCCTCTCCATCTTTCTCCTTTATCCCCCCTTCCTTAGAACCATTTCAACAAGTCTTATTGCTCCACTTTCATACATGAATACATAATACTTCCATCAAGAATAAAATTTTATTGATACCAGCAAGCTCTGAAAGCACATCCAAGAGGAAACTTAACAAAAACTGAGAAACACATGAAATTGAGATACAGCACATTTCAATAAATATGATATTAAGTCGAATATAGTATTCTGGTATTATGCAAGTGAAGCAAGCTGGGAGGCTGGGACTGTGGCTCAGTGGTACAGTTCTTAGGCTCTGGGTTCAATCCCCAGCACTGTAAGAGGTGCTTAAACTGCTTTTGCTGAAAAGCACTGCCTCCTTACACGGGCCCAAAAATTAACTAAAAACAAGAGAAAGACTTGACATCTCTTGTCTCCCTTTTGTACCAGTTGTCCTTTGCCCCTTCATTCTTTCCTACAGCACCAATCAAGTAACATTCTCTTGTTAATAAAGGAAGAACAGGAATGATCGATAACATCTTTATGACAAGGTACTGAGTTTGCCTAAGGAACAGTGGAGCCTTGCGGGACAGACCACTCCTCCAAATGAGGACAATTAGTTAAAATGTTGAGGCTGCATCCTAGAACAGGGGTAATCATCTCATGGGAACCATATCACTCCCTTTAAGTTATGACAGTGATAACAATTTCTTAGGACTGAGATCATGGTCATCAAGATGAGCTGACATCTGTGACTTAGACTGTTTAACTATGCATACCCTTTATCACATGCCCCCAGTTCTTTTCTCAAACCTATAGCTCATGTTTGTTCTATGAAGATGGCTGAAAGGTGGGCTGAGTGTTTACTCTGCCTCTTCACACTGCATGTCCTGAGCCCTGTAATAAACCTCTTTCCTCTGCCCACACCGTGCTTTTTTATTTGTGTATAGGAGCAAGCAGATGGACCTGGCATGTGGAATCCCAGGAGTTTGGGCCTTGGCTCCAAAATTCCAGTTTCGGCACCACAATAAATAAATAAATAAAACCAAAACCTATACAAAAAGTAAAAAATAGCTAGATTCAGTATAGAAAATATTACTTTGTTCCGGATAGTAATATGAATGTCTTTTTTCCTTCTATTTTAGTGTAATTTTTTACATTTGATTTAATATAGACATAGACTTTGGTAACAAGAAAAGAATATTGTTAAAGAATAAAATAAATTGATAAAATGTACATATAAAGAGACGCACAAGGCTTGGGTTGTACTTCAGTGGCAGAGTTCTTACCTAGTGTGTACAAGGCCCTGGGTCCAATCCCAGGACTACAAAGGAAAAAAAAAGAAAAAAGAGATACAACAATGCTTAGTCATATCCTCATTCAAGATATAGCTAACATCACTAAAATAAAATAGAACAAAGAAGTTTCTGCTTGATTTTTAGTCTAATTTAAAAAAATATTTTAGCCTATGATTTTTTATCCTGATAGATCAGTTTATTTGGCAGCTAATTATCAGCCTCACCCTAATACTTTAGCAAGCTGAAGGTTTCATCAGTTTTTTTCCCCAACACAGACTGGGAGTGTAGCTTGGTGTAGAGAACTTGGCTAGCATGGTCTTGGGTTTGAACCCCAGAATGAAAAGGAAAAGCAAAATTTCTTGACACATGCCCTGATAACAGTTTTTTAGTGTTTGGGCATTTTAAATCATAGGATTTTAGGGAAGGAGGAAACTTCCAAGGCCCTCATTTTACAGATGAGTTTCACAGTACAAAGGAGACCAATTTGCCCAAGGTCAAGTTAGGAGGCTCACAGCCTCTTGGCCATAGTCCTTTGCCTTCCATCTCTTGTCTCTTTTAAGTTACACAAAAAGTATAATTGCCCATTATTTACAAGGCCCAAGACTGGACTTGTTCTGAATGCCGGACACCAGTTGTAAAGAGCTGAGAAGGGCCCATCCTATTCCTTGGTGTTCACATCACTGGCGAACGTACTTCCAAGTGGCAAGTCCAGGATTCAGACAGGGCTCACCCATCACAGGTGTGAGGTGTTTTGGATTAACGTTTGTATTCGGCCCAAGTACAATTATCTGCACTGCTGCTCCAAGTTAAAGAAGGTGAAACAGTGGAGGAGACTTCATGTACTGTACCTCTCCCATGGCTCTGTTCACAGGTACAGGGACCTCTGCTTAACTTGGTAGAAGTTCTCCATAATGGTTTGAGCAGTGATGTGAGTTAAGGAATGGAAACAGAGTTCTAATGACTCCTCCCAAAAGTTTCGCTATTAAAGGAAGATAAGAGGAAAAAGTACAGCAGGAGCTATCCTGGGATTCAAAGAAGATATTTTTTGGTTGAATTAGATCAGTCAGAACATGTGTGCCTACCAAAAGGGCAAGCAAGAAGGCTGAATTAGGTCTCTCAGTGTTGGAGTTTGGATCTGACTTGTGGCTTAGTCCTCAGCTTGGTGCTGTCAGGACTTGGGGGAAACTTCAAGTGGAACCTACTGGAAGCTATGTCATCAGGGGTGTGGCCCCTTCCTGTCTCCCAGCCACCATGAGGTAAACAGCCCCTTCTGCCATGATGTATGGCCTCATCCCAAGCCATAGGCACCAGGGTTGAGTAATCATGAACTAAACCATAAGACCAAAATAAACTTTTCTTCCTACTTAATTGTTTATCCTAGATATGTTGTCACACTAATGGAAAGGTACTAACACACATAGAACGCAGAATGGAATCCAAAGGAATCAGAATTAGGAAGGGAAACTGCATGGTGTGGGTGTGTGTGCATGCATGTGTGCACAGTGCTGGGGATCAAACCCAGGGCCTCAAATACATTTGACAAGTGCTTTACCATTGAGCTACATCCCAAACCCCAGAAAAGGAAATACTTTTTTATGTCCAGCTGGCCATGAATTCATAATCCTCTTGCCTCAGCCTCCTGAGCAGCTGGCATTACAGGCACACAGCATGGAAGCTTAAATTGTGGCAAAAGAGAAGGGAGTCAGAAGGTATCTTCACGGAGGTATTTTAATTAGGGAAAAGAAAAAATGAAATAAATGTCTGGCCCATAACTAAACTTTCTCTCTGAAATATGATCTTTTGAAATTATGGGTGTTTTGATATGATATGATACAATACGTGGTGTGTGTGTGTATGTGTGTGTGTGTGTGTGTGTGTGTTTTGTTTCTTCATCCACAATTTGGCTCTTGAACTACATGATAGAATATTGTTGGTACTTTAGGCCTCAGACAGCAGTCTCTCTCTCTCTCTCTCTCTCTCTCTCTCTCTCTCTCTCTCTCTCTCTCTCTTTGTGTGTGTATGATCTTCTGTTCTCCTTTCACCTGCTAATTTCTCTTCCTCAGGACAGGTTATAGAAATCCTAATCTTAAATTTTCTGACCCACCTTGTCTGACAGTAGGCAATAAAATGCACATCTCCTTAGTTATATACCAAGCACCCGTCTTTGCCAGACTGCTTTAGGCTCTAGAAAAGGGTAGGGAGTTGATAGCTTTATTTGTGTTTTTTTGCTTTTTATTTGTGTACTAGAACTCAAATCCAGGGCCATGGTCAGGCTAGGGAAATTCCCATCCCCAGCTGCATCCCCAGCCCTACAATACACATTTCAGAAGTGGTATTGTCCCATGCCTTTGACAAAGGTTTGCTGAAGAATCTAAGCAGATGAGCCTTTTGGGTTTCCCCACTATACCCAGCTTTGGGTCATTCCCCTTTTTGTCCAATCACACTTCATTGCCTATGCAATGAAGTCTCCATAAAAATCCCAAAAGGATGGATGCAAGGAGCTGGACAGTTGAACTTGCAGAAGCCTGCAGGATGGTGAATGTGGCGGGAAGGTGGTACACACCAACTCTACAGGAACAGAAGCTCTTGTGCCTCAGAGCCTCAGATTCACAGATCCCACTCTAGGAATTTTTTTCCTCTGCTGCTTATTTGTTTCCTTTAGAACACATATGTCCTGAGTTCTGTGAGTCACTGTAGCAAAGTAATGGAAGCTGGGGTAAGAAGTTATAGGAACTCCGATTTTTAGCCAGTTCTGGAGGCCTGACCTTGCTATTGTGTCTGAAATGGGATGGTCTTAGAGGCCACACCTCAGACTGTAGGATCAGTGTTGAACTGGATGAGGGGACATCCAGTTGATGTCTGTTGCAGAACTGACTGAAACACCCACACCTTCTGAGCTCACAGAAGTCAGTGCTCATTGTTCTGTTGTGAGAGGAGAGGAGAGACCTAGTTGCATCCCAATGCAGAGGTTTGAGTGGCAAAACAGCAGATTAGAGAAAAGAATGACCCTTGGAATTGACCTATATTAGTTTTCTCTTTCTTGCTGTAACAAATTACCACCCACTTGGTGACTTAAAACAACTTTAGGTCAGAAGTCTGACACGGACTAGTAGTTACGGGGCTAGAATAAAGATTCTACATGCCTGTTCCTTTCCAGAATCTTTGCAAGCTTATAGAGGCCCCTGCATTCCTTGGCTAGTGTATGCAGTCTATGCCTTGCCAACTCCCCCTCCTCCAGTTACTACTGGGGTTTGAGCTCAGGGCCTTGCACTTTCTAGGCAGATGCTCTACCATTTGAGCCACACTTCTAGCCCTTTGCTTCTGACAATTTTTTGCTCTACTCCCTTCTACTTCTAGTGATGATGACTTTTTTTTTTTTAAGAGAGGGTCTCCCGATGAAGCCCAGGTTAGCCTCAAACTTGTGATTCTCTTGACTTAGCCTCTCAAATCCTGGGATTGCAGGCGTGCCCATGCCTGGCCCTAATGACACTTCTTAAAGTCATCTGATTAGCAACCTTAATTTCACTTGTACCCTTAATTCTCCTTTGACATGGACTTTAAACCCATTCTGGGGATTAAGATAAGGACATCTTGGGGAGGCCATTTTTCTGTCTACCACAAGACCCTAAAGATATGGAAGAGGATGTAAATATGGAGACCAAATGGGACCCACTGAGTTAGTTGGAAGATTATTTTAGCTAAGGACATGTATGATACAGCAGAGGAAAAAAAATACATATTTTGGAGCTTTCCTTATGTGACGAAAGGCAGAGCACCTGGGAGTGAAACTGTCATAGCCTCTCTCAGGAGAGCTTCCTTGCCAGGAAAGGAGACTGACCAATTCTACCTGGATGAGAAACGCTTGACCAGACATTATCACAGACTGTGGCACCTTCCATTGTTTCTATAAAGTCCCATTTGTTTCCCACAAAAGCATTTTCTCCACCCCACCCTTTCCCTTGCCAAATTGGGAAGGGAAAGCTTTATCTGCACGCATGTGAGTGTGCACAGATAAACCTTGTTTGCTCTTCTATTGGTATGTCTATTGCAGCTTAATTTGTAGGTCCCCAAACCACTGAGCCTTAAGTTGGCAGAAGAGAAGATTTTTCTCTCAACACAAATAAGGTCCATGGTAAGATTTTACAGCCACTCCAGGGGTCCCTAAAATTGGATTCTATATGCATAGTGACATGAAAGCTAAAATGAACAGGGTGTTTTCATTCATATAGATGTGAAGGTAGAGAATAGAATAACCTCTAGGGGTGAGTAAGACAACAGAAGAATGGAGCAAGGGAATAGAAGGAAAACAATTTATCATCCTACAAAAGCAAAACCAGGAACAGGCAGATAGAAAGGGGGCGTGAGGGGTCTCTTGGAGCCTGAGGAGCTGAGATAGGAGGATGAGGTAACTGGGCAAGATTGTTGCATTTAATACAGGCATTTTTGGTTTTGAAAGGTTCCCATTGTTTGAATATGAGACTGGGGTTAGGGATATGAAGGGAAGGATATTTGTCTTCTGTTGCCAAATAACAGATCAGATAACCACTAAGTTGCTTGAAAAACACTCATTATCTCTCAGGTCTGGAGATCAGGACTGCAGGTAAGATTGGGCTCTACTCAGGATATGATAAGGCCAAATCAAAGTGACAGCCAGCTGACTCTTAGCTAAGGCTCTTAGCTGAGTAATCTGATTCCAAGCAGAATCTGGGTGTGGGTAGAATCCAGTTTTTGATGTTAGGACTGGGGTGCCTGTGTCCCTGCTGACTGACAACTGGGGTCCTCTCATGTCCTCCATGAGGACTACATTTCTCTCCATGTGACCTCTTCCATCTTCAAAACAGGTTGAGTTCTTGGAATCTCTCTGATTCTCCCTCCTGTCTTTTAAATGGTCTGTGTGACTAAATCAGGCCTGCATTTATAGGTTCACAATTTTAGAGTCAACTGATTTGAGGCTTTCATTACAACTTTAAAATTCCTCAAATCAAGCCAGACATAGTGGCACATGTCTATAGTCCCAGTTGAGGCAGGAGAATCACTTGAGCCTAAGAGCTCAAGGCCAATCTGGACAAGACTTCATCTCAAAAAAAAAAAAAAAAAATGTTCCTCAAATCAGTCCCTAGATCAGTATTTGATGAAATGACCAGAAGATGAACTGGAATCTCAGGGCTGGGAAAGGGAGATTTATTTTTTAATTTTTCTTAATTTTTATTTTTTTATTATTCATTTGTGCATACAATGCTTGGGTCATTTATCCCCCTTGCCCCCACTCCCTCCCTTACCACCCACTCCTCCCCCTCCCTCTCCCCCCCACCCCCTCAATACCCGGCAGAAACTATTTTGCCCTTATCTCTAATTTTGTTGAAGAGAGAGTATAAGCCATAATAGGAAGGACCAAGGGTTTTTGCTAGTTGAGATAAGGATAGCTATACAGGGAGTTGACTCACATTAATTTCCTGTGCATATATGTTACCTTCTAAGTTAATTCTTCTTGATCTAACCTTTTCTCTAGTTCCTGGTCCCCTTCTCCTATTGGCCTCAGTTGCTTTTAAGGTATCTGCTTTAGTTTCTCTGTGTTGAGGGCAACAAATGCTGTCCAGTTTTTTAGGTGTCTTACCTATCCTCACACCTCCCTTGTGTGATCTCGCTTTTATCATGTGCTCAAAGACCAATCAGGAAAGAGAGATGTTTAGAATCATGTCCACACTGAAGGTGAAGTTGAGCTGATCAAAGTACACAGAAGCCAGGGTGATGGGTTGAGCCTCAAAATAAACACAAAAGTTGCCAAAATAGTTAGTACCTTGGAGAGAAGAGAAATGCTAGAAATAACCAGGTGTCAAAGTATTTTCCAGATATGAAAGTAAACAGAAGGTGGATATATAATAGAGAGGGACAACGTGTGTGTGTGTGTGTGTGTGTGTGTGTGTGTGTGTGTGTGTGTGTGTGTGTAGCAGGTAGGGATGTCAATAACCCAGATGCTGGAGCAGGACCATTGCTTTATACAGCAGACAAAAGACCAAATAAGAAGTAAGTCATTGCTTGGCACCAGTGGCTCATGCCTATAATCCTAGCTACTTCAGAGGCTGAGATTAGAGAATCATGGTTCCAGGCCAGCCTGGGCAAACAAGTTTGTGAGACCGCATCTCCATGGAAAAAGCTGGTCATGGTGGCCCAGGCCTGTCATTCCAGCAACAGTGGGAAGGAAATGTAAAAATAGGAGGATCACAGTCCAGGCCATCCTGGGCAAAAAGTGAGACCCCTATCTCCAAAATAACCAGAGTAAAAAGCCTGGAGGTATAGCTCAAGTGTAGAGTACCTACCTAGAAAGAGTGAAACCCTGAGTTCAAAACCCAGTGCTGCCAAAAATAAAAAGAAGCAGGTGAGGCCAGTGGCTCACGCCTGTAATCCTCACTACTCAGGAGGTAGAGATCAGGAAGATCACGATTGGAAGCCAGACTGGGCAAATAGTTCACAAGATCCTATCTCAAAAAAATACATCACAAAAGAAGAGCTGGTGAAGTGATTCAAGGTGTAGGCCCTGAATTCAAATCCCAGTACCATTAAATAAAGAAAGAAAGCAATTCATTCATTTGGTTATAAAGTTCACAGGAAGTAAAGCCAAAATATCTGATTAGGCATCAATAATTGACCTGCAGAGTCAGATAAGACAGTAAAGTATCATTTGTCCCTGAATAATGGGTTGAAAGGTTAAATGTTGAGAGTTCACAAAACACATTGCAATACTCATAAAGTTCTTTTGTTTAAGAAACCTTTTGTCTTGAGGTATAAGATACAGTACAAAAAAGTACAAGGCTATGTGTGTAGCTCAGTGACTTCTTCTGTGGTTAGCATGCATGAGGCTCTAGGTTTAATCCCCAACCCTAAAAAAAAAAAAAGAGAGAGAGAAACACACAGAATCTAAACAGCCAGCTTGATGCATATTTACAAAGTGAACACATCTGTATGTCTGACCTCCAGTGTTTAAAAAGCATGTAAGTAACACCCCAAAAGCCCCCTCACACTCCCTCAGAGTCATTATTCTGAAAAGTTAGCACCATTCTGACTTCTATCACTATGGATTAATTATGTCTGTTTCAAACTGTGTGTATATGAAATAGTTAACTCTTTTGAGCCTGAATCATTTTGTTCAATTTTCTTTAGCTGCATCCACATATTTTGCATGTAGTAAGGACATATTCTGAACTTCTGTGTGGGTTTCCATTGTATAAACACAATGTCATTTATATATCTACTATTGATAGGTTTTTGGGTTATTTCCAGTTTTGTGATACACTTTGGTTAGGAAAGAGTTCTAATGGTCAACTAACCCCACCAACCATTACAATAACACAGATGAGACCCCAAAGTGTGACATCATCTTATCTCCCCTGATTGTGCTTGAAAAAGCACAAAGAAAACAGAAAAATGTCTAAGATGGTTATAGAAGAGAGAGAATGAGAAAGCCATGATCTGCTTCTCCCTCTGGCAGATATAATCTTACCTTGCATTAACCAGAATTTTTCTGGGGATTTCACATTTGACACTGAGGAGAAGAAACAACACATAGAAAAAGGAAGACAGAAATATGAATGGATAAACCATAATGAAGATGGTATGAGAAGTACCACAAGAGCTCTATGGAAGGTATGACTAAATATATCTGGGGATGAGGGTGATAGAGCAGAAGAGACTAAAGGAAAAACATCAGAAGTTAGTGTGACAGAAGTTTAAATTTTCTTGTATTGCTGGGTAAAGTGGGGCACACCTGTAATCCCAGATACTTGGGAGGCATTGGTGGGGGATCACAGTCTGACATCAGTCCAGGCAAAAGCAAGAGACCCTATCTGAAAAACAACTAAAAGCAAAGGACTTGGACATGGCTCAAATAGCACAGAGCTTCCTAGCAACATGAAGACCCTCATTTCAATCCCCAGTACCACACACACACACACACACACCCTGGATTGTTGGAGATGATGGAAAAGTTTGGAGCATAGACACTGGTGACGGTTACAAAATGTTGTAAATATATTTAATGGCACCAAGTTGTATATTTGTAAGTGGTTAAAATGATAATATATTATGCACACTTTTTCACAGTGGTATTTTCCTGAGCAGTTATTTTGTAAATACCTTTTGTTTGCTTGCTGTAGTTTTTTTGCTTTGTATTTGAGACAGAGTCTGGCTATGTAGCCCAGGCTGGCTTCAAACTCATCCTCCTGCCTCAGTCTCCTGAATGCTGGGATTGCAGGCATAGATCACCACACACAACTCTATAAATAGCTTTTGTTACTCTTTTTAAGGTTTCTAATGTGGAGCTCACAACTGTGTTGGGATTTTTGTTTTGTTTTCTTTTTGTTCATGAATGAATAGTACTCATTCTTGAGTTGTGACGTAATTACACATGAAGTGAAAACTGATAAGGTCTTTGCTGATCACTTGAGAGTGACATCATTTTCAACTCCCTAACCCTCTCTCCACTTACATATTACTTTCCACAACCTGCCTTATGTAGTATTAATTTGTGAACCTGTGCCTGGCATATTGTAGATGCTAAATAATATATGATCAATAAACAAGTAAAGAAAAGACTATTCTAGCTTCCAAACTGTAATAGGTGATAGGAGATAAACAAAGATGGGAACATGCTACATTAAAACAAAGTTACAAAGTAAGTCCTATTGCAGAAAATGCATGCATCATTTGGTCTGGAACCTATCCCCAAATAAAGCATCTCAAAGATTACATTCTCTGTAATGTACACTTGGAAACGTGAGAGAAAATTGTGAAGGTTTCAGTGGCAAACCAGACTTTAGTCTTACCTTGAGAGTGAGAAAATATTGAACGCTTATGGTAGTGAAGGAAATTGACATTGTCAAAGTTGTGCTTTGGGAAAGTAAATGGATGGGAGGGATGTGGGAAGGCAAAGGGCAATCTGGAAATGAAAATACTACAAATGAAACCAGAACAAGGAAGGAGACTTAAAAGAAACATTGTACAAAGGAATAATTTAGTACAAATTATTAGTAATAATAGAACATTCTAGGTCAGAGAGACAAAGAAGATAACTAGAGCTGATGTCAGCTGATGTTACTTATAGTACTATAAGTGAAAATTTTGAAGGTAGAAAGCATGTTTTACACTTCATTGTATTTTCCATATATTACCTAGCTCAGTGCCTTGAATACAGTTAGTATATGATAAATATTTGAGGACTCAATAATAAAAGTAACTTTATCTTATGTAATTCAGGAGCCCATTCACCCTCACTGGAATATGCCATTTTGTAGCAATGGTATCTCCACCATTCGTCAGTCTATCTTAGACTGACCTCTTTCCTATGACACATTTTGGATTCATATGAATCTTTTACTGCTTGTAGAGATAAGTATTTATTTGTGAGAGAACTACAGTTAAAGTGTAATGAGATTAAATGACATGCGATTCATTATACAATGACTTAGAACTTTTTCATATCTGTTCACCATGTTTAATGTTACAATAGATGATATCAACAAAGCTGAAGCTTATGGTCTCACTTAGCATCACACTTAAGTCTTTTCCTTGTTTTCACTAATATTAGACCAGGAAATATGCATTACTTGTTCTATGGGTAACAAAGTCTAATGGCAGTCTAGATTTATCCAAGTTTCATCATATCTCTGCAATTTTTGTATTTGACATTGGGTGCTTCCATTTCATACCTCATGTTAGATGATAATATCCATGCTGCAGGGTTGAATAAAGACAAAATATAATAATGTACATATTTACAAAATATGAGGTAATCTCAAGTTTTACCCATTGTCAAGAATAACAAGAAGTAGTTGTTGAATACTTGCTACTTGCAAGGCAGTATTTAACTCTCACTAGTCAGGATGACTCAATCAAAGTGTGTGAGACACAGGTTATCATTCTGCCCTTGCCCCACCTCAGCCATCTGTAAAACTGACAAGGAAATAAACTCTGATAACTCTGAAAAATAAAAACAATAAACATTGCTGCTACATTCTGACTAGAAGCATAACCTATGAACTGCCCCAGTCACAGGAAACAGGAAGACACATTTCAATCTGATGGACTTCCTTTGTAATCCTCCATGTCTCTTATGTTTCCTTACACACGTTCTACAGCTTTCTGTTTCTGTGGCTGAATCTTGGATAATCTCCTTATATATCTTCCAGGTTACTATTTCTCTACTAACCTTGTAATCTTCTGCTTAACCCTCTATCCATTTGAATACTTTATTTCTATTGCCAGGGTTTTTATTTTAAATGGAACATTACCTCATTTTCAAATTAGCCTAACTATTTGGTAATCTTTTGCTGGGTGAGGGGCAGTACAGGGGTTTGAACTTAGGGCTTTACACTTGCTTGATAGTTAGGTGCTCTACTGCTTGAGCTACACCTCTAGCCCTGGTAGTCTCTTCTTGCTCTTATTTTCAATGCCTTTTTCATGTTTTAAAACTTTTCAAACAGAATTAATTTTTCTTTTTTAATTATGATATCTGAAGTCATTGTAGTTTTAGTTCTATTATGTCTTGCTGGCTCTCTTATAATTTTTTTATTATGAGTGTTTTGCTGAATGCTTATCTGTAGGAATGAGGGTACACTTATCTGGGAATCTCAGATACCTGGGGCTGTTACTTAGCCTGACTGTTTTTAAATTACAGAATTGTGGGTTTTAGATCATGTACAGACTGTGAATTTGGGTCCCAAACCATTTGCCTTCTGGCCACTAACTACAAAATCTCATGGGACACTTATTTCCTTTTTTAAACTTCTGTTCAGCCCAATGTCTGTTTTGAGGGTGTATCTCTCCTGGGTTCAGGAATTATGCATAAAGATAAACTTTGTCTTCTGGCCCTTATGTGTACTGAAGTTCAGGTTAGAAAGGTGACTGTAGGCAGGTTAACTTATCTGCCTGGTCTCAACTCCTCTCCACTGCTGATCTGAGTAGATTAACTCCATCATTCAAAAGTAGCTTTAATATTATCAACTACTTTAATGACTGTATAAGGGAGTAGTTTTGTGGTTCTCTTAAAAATGCAATATTGGTAAAAACAGGAGTCTTAAAATGCATCTGTCATCTTTTTCATTTTTCCTTACTATGGAAATTCTCAACCATTTCCCAAACATAGTACAGGAATAGTTTGATGAACCACTTTGTGCCAATCATCAACTAGTGGACAATGTTTGTCTCACTGGCACCCCCTTCCTTCTCCTTTTCCACATATATTTTGAAACAAATTTCAGCAACTTAATTGTACTTTTATTTTTTTATTTTATTTTATTTTTGGTGGTACTGTGGTTTAACTCAGGGCCTTACAGTTGCTAAGCAGGAGCTCTAGCACTTAAGCCACTCCACCAGCCCTGTTTTGGTTGGGTATTTTTTGAGAAAGGGCTTGAACCACGATTCTCCTGAGTAGCTAGGATTACAGGTGTGAGCCACTGGTGCCTAATAGTACTTTTAAATAATTTCAGATATATCTATAAAAGACATGATTGTGTCTTTCAAACAAAACACCAATGCTAATATCACACTTAAATAATAGACAATTTCTTCTCCTCTTTCTCCTTCTTTTTCCTCACAGTACTGAGGATTGAACCTAGGGCCTACTAATTTAAAGAGGTAAAAATAAAGAACTGTAGAAAAAAAGGTGAAAATATTGATAGTGTCCATTAAATATATTTATATAGAAAAATAATTTTCCACTAGAGAAATTATGATTGTAAAACATAATAGAAATATTATAAACAAAAGCACGTAAGAAAAAAACTGGGAGGGGAGTAAAAGGAGATGAAAAGAAATATGAGCTGTTCTGTCTTTCATATCAGGGAACCAATCAATACATTTAAAATAGAAACTATTTAACACATGTACATGCAAACTCCAAATATAGTAAATCATGGAGGGCTTGGGTTTTGGTTTTGGTTTTGTCAAGAAGTTGTGCTCAAAATGCAAATTATTATTTTAATCATCCACTTTCAAAAATATTTCTGAAATATTTGTTTAAAATGAGATGCATTATTCCTATGAGAAAGAGTAAACTTTTATATAAGTGAAATTCCAAAGCAGTAATGCATCACTTTAACTGCTTGTTGCAAGGACAGCATTTGAAGAAGTCACCCCACTTCATAGTTTTCTGCCCTCTCTCTGAAAATATGCTCTGAATAACACAAAGAAAAAGTCCCCAGTTCTGCAGTAACTAAAGGCAGTACATGCTCCACACAGGGGGTGTTTGAAAATGCTGGCTAGCACTTTTGTTAATCACAATGCTTGGGATTGTGTTGGCATTTAGTGTCATAGGCCAGGAGTGAAAAAATACCCTGTAAATTAGCAACAGTGTCATATTTAAGAAATCATTGCCAAATCTGAAGTCATAATCCTATTCTCTTTTGTTTTCTTCTTAGTCCTCCTTTATAGGTTAAGCACTTATGTTTGGGTTTTTGACCCATTTTGAGTTTATATAAATGTGTGTGTGACATTTATGTATTTATGTACAGTATTTAGATATATTATCAGGTAAGGGTCCAAATTCATTCTTTTGCTTTGACTATCCAGTTTTTGTCGAAAATATTTTTTTTCCCACTGAATGACCTTGACACCCTTGTTAAAAATCAATTGCCCATGCATACAAAGGTTTCTTTCTGGGCTCACCATTCTGTTTCATTTGACTAGCTGTCTATCTTTTGTCTTTATGCCAGTACCACATGGTTTTGATCATGGGAGCTTCAGGAATCATGAAGTATGAGACCTCTGCCTGGTGTGGTAACATGTGCTTGCCACCTTAGCAATGGGAGGTAGAGGTAGGAGGATCATTATGAGTTCAAGGCTAGCCTAGGCTATAAAGTAAGACCCAGTCTCAAAAAGCCAAAAACAAAACAAAGAAGTAGGAAACCTCCCTTTTGATCCTTTTCAAGATTATTTTGGCTATTCAAGATCTTTAGATTCAAATGAATTTTATTTTTGCCAAACAAACAAAAACATCATTCTCACATTCCATAGTTAAGTCCTATTTGGTCATGGTGAACATCCTTTCACTATATTGCTGAATTAGCATGTTAGTATTTCATTGAGGGTTTTTGCATCAATATTAGTAAGGGATGAAGGTCTGCAGTTTCGTTTCCTGTAGACCCTTTGTCTGGCTTTAGTGTCAGGGTGATGCTGACCTCATAAAATACATTAGGACATATTCCCTCCTCTTCAATTTTTGGGATGGTTTGAGAAAGGTTGATGTTAGTTCTTTAAATATGTGGTAGAATTCATTTGTGAAATCTTTTAGCTGTATGCTTTTTTTGTTTGTTTTGGGAGATTTATGGTTACTGATTTAATCTCCTCTCTCTCTCTCTCTCTCTCTCTCTTTCTCTGTCTACTGGGTTTGAACTTAGGGCCACATTTGTGAAGGCAGGCACTCTACTGCTTGAGACACAGCTCCAGCCCTTTTTGCTCTGGTTATTTTGGAGATAAGGTCTTGCTTTTTGCCCAGACTGGCCTGGACTGCAATGCTCCTGTTTTATGCTTCCGCCTTTGCTAGGATGACAGGCAGGATGACAGGTACACGCCACTGCATTCAGCTATTAAGATGGAGTTTCTCAAACTATTTCCCTTGCCTGGTGAGTCTCCTGATCTTAGTCTCCCAATAGCTAAGATTATAGCTACAGCCACTGGCACCTGGCTTTTAGTTAGATTTTCTGTTTCTTCGTAAGTCAGCTTTGTTAGATTGCATTTTCTAGGAATTTGTCTATTTTATCTAGGTTATCTAAATTGCTGATAGGCAACAGTCCATAGTATTATCTTATAATCCACTTATGGCTATAATTTTGGTAGTACTGTCCCTACTTTCATTTGATATTAGTAATTGGAGTCCTTTCTCAACTTTCCTTAGTCAATCAAAGTAAAATTTCTCAATTTGGCTCATCTTTTCAAAGAAACAACTTTTGGTTTCATGGCATTATTTTTATACTTACAAGAATACTGACATAAAATATTATAGTCCATAATTTTATAACTGCTATGTGTGTGTTTGCCTTATTAAAGTATGAATTACTTTCTAAGCCCAGTGTCAAGTCTTATAACAGGTGCTCAATGAATTCATTTTTAAATAAATGAATTCATTTTAAAGAAGTACACAAAAGTTATATGAAGTATACATGCAAAGGAGTCGTGGGGTGATTTCAGGTAATGCAAAGTCACCTTTAGCCTCTGCACATAGGGCAATTCTAAGTGCACGACTTTTTGTTTGTTTTTTCTTATCAAAACAAAGTGTCTTTGCAGTGAATTTCTATTTTTAATGTCTCATTTTTACAGAGTTCAAAGTTCTTCCTTCCTCCTCTTTGATACCTAATTCTATTTATCTTGAGCCAGCAGATAAATGCTTGCTATTGTGAGAACATACTGGTTTTGTCACCTTTCACGATTTCGCCTACTGAATTCATCAAATGTCTCTGTTTATCCTCAATTCCAAGCTGTGCTGCCAATGTGCCACAAAACCCCTCATGCAGGAAGTGTGACCAAGTCACTCCAGCAGTCAGGAGTTGGTTTACAAAGTCAGAAGGGTATCTTGTTACTCCCATTCAGCTGTCCAAAGTCAATGAACGTTCACTTATGGTAGATTTCAAACTGTGGCCTGAGAATCCCAGGGCACTATATAGAGGCTTCCACAAATCTCTTACGTAAATGTCATTTAAAAATATATTTTAAGCATTAAGAAAATGAAAAGACAAATCAGAGACAATGAGAAAATATTTGCAAATCAAATATCTGATAAGCAACTTCTATCAGCAGCACGAATTTCTGCCCCTCCACATATAAAACATATGTCTTTTGGGTTCATTGCATAAATTAAAAATGTAAATATTGCCTTTGCCTGTTTTTTCTTTTTTGGTGGTGGTGTCAGGGTTTGAACTATGGGTTTCCTGCCTTTGCCATTCCTAAGGTACAGGATAGGAGAACAACTTTTATTTAGCATATATAAAGAGCACTCACAATCCAATACTAAGATGACAGTTTTAAAATGGCAAAGATGTAAATAGACATTTCATCAAAGACACGTGAATGGCTGATAAGTGCTCAACATAATTGTCATTGGGGAAATGCAAAATGAAACCACAAGGAGCCTCCAAGTCATACTCACTAAAGTGGCTGCAGTCAAACATGCAAACAGAGCAAGCATTAGTGAGAAGATGTAGAGAAACAGGAGAAACTGGAACTGTCAGACATTGCTTGTGGGGCTAGAAAATGATACCATCGCTTGGGGGAAGTTTGGCAGTTTCTTAAAACAAAATATAATTTTAACATACAATTCAGCAAACTTACTCCTAGAAATCCCAGTTGTCAAGGTAATTATTATATAATCCTGTAAGTTTAGTAAAATTCATTGGATTGTGCCCTTAAAATAAGTAAAATAAGCTAAACATGGTGGCATATATATGTAATTCCAGTTGTTTGGTAGGTGGAGATCAGGAGGATATCAGTTTGAGGCCAGCCTGGACAAAAAGTTACTAATACCCCATCTCAATAAATAAACTAGGCATGGTGTTATAGTCTGTAATCCCAACCACTGGGATGCATAGGCAGAAGGGTCACAGTACAATGCTGGCCCCAGGCAAAAATGGGAGACCCTATCTGAAAAATAAGTAAAGCACAAGGGACCAGTGGTGTGGCTTAACTGGTGGAGCACCTGCCTAGCACTCCAGTACTACCAAAAGGGGCTGGGGGATGGTAAATAGCTGGAGGAGGGATGGCTCCGTCTTACAGTAAGGGCTTACCATCCATGAGGTCCTGGATTCATTCCCTAGCACCAAGAGAAAACAAGGTGGTATGCATGGCATTTTAATTTCAATAAAGTCACTTTTATTTTTTTGGCAGTACTGAGAATTGAACTCCGGATCTCACACTTGCTAGGTAGGCACTCTACCACTTGAGCCACTCAGCTGGCCCTAAAGTCACTTTTTAAAAATCCAATAAGCAACATATATTCCTTTTAAATATGATTATTTTTGAAACTATTGGAAATTGTACAAATCATCTACTCCACTCTGTTATTTACTGTGTATGGTGAAGTTTAATATACTGGAAACCTACATTTTAATCTGTGTTATTTTTACATGTATTTCAGAATAAACCTTCTCTGGTCATCTGTTTAACCAAAGAATTATAAAATGAACAAAACAAAAACGTGAAACCATTTCTTATTGATTTACCTGCTGTGTCACCACAACCTATGAAACCTGAGACCATTTCTGACTGCTGCTCCATGAATCAAATTTTTTTTCCAAAACAATTTTTTGTACCACCAAAACAAATGCAGAAATAAATCTATTTCAGAGTCTTACTACAACTATAATTCATAAATCCTTTTCACAACATTTTTATACTCATCAATGCTTTTTGGTGAGCATAACTTCCTAATGTTATAAATTTTGTTATATAAAATGCCTATGTCAATAAACATGTTTTTTTAATATATTGGAGTTGTGCGATTATTTTCAATTTTTGAAAAGATTTTTGTTGCTAAAACAAAAAGCCTTTGAATTCTCCCAGGTCGTAAGTAGCACAAAAGATCAAGCTGAATGTTTTACTAGTGGGCTGACTAGAAACAACTCCAGTTGAAAAGAGTATTTTATTAATGAGTTAAGGCTGCCATGAAAGTAGTAGGAGGGTTTTATTTCATATGGTTTTGGTTTACTACAAAAAACACTTTTTAGAAAGTCAGATGCTCCATTTCTTCTTTCAACTAACATTTCATGGAAACTTAGAACACTCTTGCCTCTTCCCCTTTCCTCTTGACTGGAATCCAACCATGAAGGCCAGAATCCCTACAGCTATCTTGGATTGTGAAATGACTCTGAGAATGCAAGCCAACAAGACTGGCAGAGCAACAAGATAGGAGCGGGGTTTCTTGAAACCGTGGAGGAGTTGTACAGTCATCTCTTGGTGTCCATGGAGGTTGGTTCCACGACACCCAATGATACCAGAATTCATGAATCCTCATGTCCCTTACATAAATGGTGTGATATTTATATAAAACCTGTGCATGTCCTCCTTCATACCATGGAAATTCTATATAAATAGTTGTTCTACTGTAGTGTTTGGGGAATAATGACAAAGTAAAAAGTCTGTACATGTTCAATGCAAAATTTTCTGACTAGTGGTTATTTGGCAGTTGGTTGAATCCAGGAAAGAAGACCCTGTGGAAATGGAGGGGCAACTGTACTATCTTTGGAATTATTTCTTCTGGATTTTTTGAACTTGAAAGATAAAGTCTATGTTGTTCATACCACTGTCTTATAGCTCAACAGTCGTTATGTGAGTGGTTTAGACAGAGGGACTCGTAGGCACATAGGCTCTGGATAGCAAGTGCTTAACATCTGGAACACATACCAAGGTGAGCATGGGCAGAGGGATTAATGGTTAGAGATGGAGGACAAAGACAGCCAGGTATTATAGGGCCTGGTGGTTCATAGGAACATGGAAATATTTTATTTTATTATTATTTTTCTTTTTTTTGAGCCAGGGCCTTGCTATATTGCCCAAGCTGGATTCAAGTGATCCTCCTACCTCAGGCTCCAAGTAGCTGGGACTATGGGTACCTGCCACCCACATAGCTGAGTTTTTGTTTAGATGTAGAAAGCCATCAGAGGATTCTGAAAAGAAAAATAACCTGATTGATTTAGATTTTAAAGGAATCTCTTTGTAAAGAATAGATCAGTACTAATGCTTAAAAATTCCTCATGTATGTACATAAGCATTTATTACAATATTCTCTATATTTCTTTTATATATTTAAAGTGTTCTAGATCATAACATTTCATGGAAAACTTAACACAGTCACCTTTATTAACTTGTCAAAGCTAAAATGGAAAAATTTATAACTATTTTCTAATAACATATCAGAATAAAGAATGTGTTGACACAGTCCTGTCTCTATAGACACTAGTAAACAGAATCCAGACAGTGTGTGATCAGCCCAGAGAGATCTTCATTTGCCTCTGGGTTTTACTAAACTGGAGGGTGACTGTGACTAAATTGCTTAACCTTTAATTCTACCAGAAGGTAATTAGTCTTTATCTCCAAAGATTTTGTAAGGATTAACTGCCTAGCATAGTTTCTACCACAGCAGAATCAACCATAATTGGAAGAATTACCATAACTGGGGAGTCTCAACATTTTTAACAATAGATCAAGAAAAAGTGAAATTTCCAGGTACTAAAGACATTTTTCTCCATCATGGGTGGAGACAGATCACACAAGTATTTTTCATTACTTGGATGAAAAAACTCTCAAATCAATTGACTTTCTTTTACTTTGATTTGTGAAGTGCCTGTGTAAGAGACGTGAGTATCTCAGTAATGAAAGGAGTGTCCCATAAGAAAACCAATAAATTACCATTCTGATTCATACTTTAATTTCTTCTGAGTTTAATTATTATGAATTGCCAACTGTGAGCCTCATCAGTACATGTACACTGAAAAGACCAGATTCTGGACTCACATAGGTGAGGCCCAACGTCTTAACTAAATTGATCTTTCCTAAGTATTGCTTATCAAGAACCACGTACTCCTGCTTAGTGAGCAAGTCATCATTCATTGAATTTAGAGATCAAACACAAATGTCTTTTACAGCTGTTGAGGATAGAACTTGCATTTTAAAATCATATAAGCAGACTTCCACCTGCTGATCCAGCATGAGAGGAGCTTGAGAACTGCCATTGCATTCTAATTGCATTAAAAATTGCATAAACTGAAAAATCCACACCTCAGAATTGTCAGAGAAGTAAGGACATAGAGAAGAAACTGCCTTAAAAGCTGAACAGATAGACAGGTAGATCGAATATTTGGAGATTAAACAACACACTTCTAAATAACACATGGACCAAAGAAGGTATCTCAAAATAAAGTTTAAAGCTTTTTAACCTAAATGAAAATGAAAATACAGCTTGCCAAAATTTATGGGATTCAGGAAAAGCAGTCCTTAGAGGGAAATTTATGGCATAAAATAAGAAAGACTATATAAAATTAATAATCTAAGGTACCATATTGGAAAATGAGGGGGGAAAGGTAAAATTAAAGACAAAATAAGCAAAAAAAATAAATAAATAAAAGTTGGAGTTTAAATGGTGAAATTAAAAAAAAATCAATAGAGAAAATTAATGAAGAACCCAGACAGTTCATTAAAGGATCAACAAAACTGATGTCTCTAGCCACACTGAGAAGAAAAGAAAGAGGACACAAATTACTGATAATAGGAACGGGACAGTGGACATTACTGCACATTCCACAGACATTAAAAGGGTAGCAAAGAAATACCATGAATGAAACTATTTCCATAAACTTGATAACCTAGATGAGATAGAACAACTCCTTGAAATATACAATCTGACAAAACTTGCAGAAAGGAAATGGACAATCTGATAGGCTTATATATTTTTAATTGACTCAATAACTAATAACCTTTCAAAACAAAAAGCCTCAAATGGGCTCACTAGTACATTCTACTAACACTGAAGAAGCTCTTCCAGAAGATAGCAGTAGGGAAGATAGCCCTGTATCCATGGTTTCTATATCACTGTTTTCCAAATCTGTGGACTCAACCAACTGTGGATCAAAAAAGAGATAAAAGTGTATCTGTACTAAACATATGCAGACTTTTCCCCCTTATGATTAATCCTTAAACAGTATAACAATTACATACATAACGTTTAAGTTGAATAGGTATTACAAGTAATCAAGAGATGACTTAATGTATTATGGGAGGATGTACATAGGTTACATGCAAATACTGTGCCTTTTATATAACAAACTGGATTATCCAAGCATTTTGGTATCCTCATCAGGATATGGTACTTTCTAACTTATGAGATCACCCTTACCCAAACACAAAGCTACGTAATCAAGACACTATGGTATTCATGAAAGAGTACACAAGTATATTAGTGAAACAAATCAAGAGCCCAGAAATAGGGCTACATAACAGGCCAACTAATCTTGGTAGAGGAGCAAAGGCAATGCAGTGAAGCAAATATCATTATTTCAACAAGTGGCAATAGAACACAGGGACATCCACATACAAAGAAATGAATTGAGACAGGTCTTAAACCCTTTACAAAAACAACTCAAAGTAAATCACAGAGCTAATTGTAAAACACAGAACTATAAAACTGCTAGATACTAACATAGGAGATCTAGGCAATCTTGGTATGGCAATGACTTTTTAGATACAAAACCAAGGGAAGAATCTATGAAACAAATAAAAATTTGGGTTTCATTAAAATTAAAAACTTCTGCTCTAGGGAAGATTTGTCAAAAATAAGATGGCAAGGATGTACCAGGAATGTTGGTCAGTGCTAAAGCACTTGCCTAGCATGTGTGAGGCCCTGAGTTTGATCCCTAGCATCATAGTAGTAGTAGGAGGAGAGCAAGAGAAGGAGAAGAAGCTACAGACTGGGAGAATATATTTGCAGAAGAGATATCTGATAAAGGACTATTATACAAAGTATACAAAGAACCAAAAAAAACTCAACCATAAGAAAATAAACAGCCCAATTAATAAATGGGTCAAACCTTGAACAGATACCTCACCAAAAAAGATATACAGATGTCACATAAACATATAAAAGGATGCTCCACATACTATGCCATTATGAGTTGTAAACTAAAATATCAAACACTACTACATACCTAACAGAGAAGCCAAAATCTAAGACACTGGCAACACAAAATGCTGGATAGGATGTGAAACAACAGAAACTCTCACTTCTGGTGAGAATCAACATCACTTATCCATGTTGGAAGTCAATGTGATGGTTTTCACAAGACTAAACATACTTTTATATATGACCTAATAATTGTCATCTTTGGTATTCAACCAAATGACTTAAAAACATGTCCACACAAAAACATGCACATAGATGTTTACAGCAGCTTCATTTCATAATTGCCAAAATTTGCAAACAACCAAGATATTCTTCAATAGGTTACTGGATAAATAAACCATGGTATATCCAAACAAGTGAATCCTATCAGACATTTAAAAACATTTCAGAGCTTTAAAAAACACAGAGGAACTTTAAATGCATATTGTTCAGTAAAAGAAGCCAATCTGAAAATGCTACATATTATACAATTCCAACTAAATGACATTCTAGAAAAGACAAAACTATAGAAAATAAAAAGACTAGGTTGTTAGGGGCTAGGGATAAATGGGTAGGTAGATTTTTTAGAGCAGTGAAACTATTCATTACATTGCAATGGTGAATTCCTGTCAACATACATTTAACCATACCCAACCAATGAACAACCATATGTAATTTATGAACTTTGGGCGATAATGATGTGCTGTTCATTGGTCGTAACAAATGCACTGATCCGGTGTGGGATTTGATATTGGCGGAGGCTGTATTTGTAGTGTGGCAAGGATGGGAAGTATATGGTAGCCCTCTAGTCACTGCTCCATCTTGCTGTGAGCTTAAAACTGCTCTAAAATATAAAGGGTTGTTTGTTTGTTGTGCTGAGGATGTGAGATAAAGTGACCCAGTCCTCTCCAAGGGTATTTGGCTAAGAGCACATTTACATACTGTTATGGCATTTCTAATGTTAATGATAGGTACCCCTGTATTGTAAGCACCACTTTTAATGTTGGTTTTTCCCTTAAATAAACTAAGATGATGGGGGCTAGAGCAATTTGACTTCCTAACTGACAGCTATTAGTCCTTTCCTTAGGACCCAGCTTCCTTGAATAGAGGACTGTCAAACAGCCTCTCTTTGGCAGCTGGCTGGGCTGTCCTCATGGCATCCCAGCTGCTTTGAACATTCCATAGGGTGCCTTGAGGAAGTTACACTGCAACCACAGCTGCTTGATACCAAAACACAACTCCAGTTCCATAAGGCACTATTCTAGTACTGTTTAAACAGCTTGTGCTGGACTTCTTGCCATGACAAGTTTTGGCAAACATTAGCAGTCATTTTCACCCAACTCAGAAGGAGAGCTCCTTCCCTTGGTAGCTCAGCAAAAATACCATTATTGATGCAAATCCATTTCTTCATTTACATGATCTGTCCCATGATGGATACAAGCACAATCCTTCATTTGCATAAAGGACTGTGCCATGATTGGTGCAAACATTCTTGCCACATCCTCATTCTGGCTGTATAAGCAGGCTGTTTGGCTTATCTTGTGAGCAGCTGGGAGACACCTTCCTGTGCTGCCCCCTGGTATTGCAACATTAGGCCCATTAAAAGTCTTTTCTTAAGCGGTCTTTTCTTGCCTACTTTTGATCTTTATCATTAGTAGAGTGGTCGAAACTGTTAACATAAACAGAAGAAGGAAAAGGTGGCAGTTGAAAAATAGCAATAGTTAAGGTGGCAGCAGCAGTGGCAAAAGCACTAGTGGCAAGTGAGTGGCAGAATTCCAGAAAACTGCTGGGGGTGGGGGTGGAAATAATGGGAATCAGAGGTGGTGGAACAGAAACAAGAAACTGAAGGCTCAAGTCACTGGAAGAGTCCAGACAGTTGCTAAGACTTAAAGGCCAAGGGACCCAACACCCTAGAACTGAGAGCCTGTAACACTAGCCATTGTAGGAGCTAAGTGTTAGGCCTGTTCAGGAGCTATAATATTAGCAGGCCTGCCAGTTGTTGCCTACTGCTGCTGGAAGCCAAGGACTGCAATAGTTGCCAAGTGCCAGGGCTGCTGGGGTTTAACGTGCAGAGCAATGAGCCTCCAATCTGAGTATCTAGAACTGTAAGCCTCTCTAAGCTATCAGCCTCCTAAAGCCTAGAGCAACAGGCCCCTAGCTCCTGGAGGGTCTGCCAGTGCCCTTTGTTCTTGGGCACTCAAAGGCCTGGGACTGCCCAACTAGAAGAGCTTCTCCTCTACTACTCACAATTTCTACTTGTAGAGCAGAAGAAATCCAGCCAGCTGGTTGGTAACAGGTGGAACCCAGGACCTCACACGTGCTAAGCAAGTGCTGTACCACTGAGTTCTAGCTCCAACCCCAATACAAGTATTTTTTTAAGAAAACAGAGGAAGGTCTGGTGGCATAGCTCAAGTGGTAGAGCAACTGCCTAGCAAGTGGGAGGCCCTGAGTTCAAAGCCCAGTACTGACAAAAAAAAAAAAGAAGAAAATGACCTTGAAAATTATGATCACTAAGGCCAATAAATACATAAAACCATAAGTATATAGCCAATATAAAACCAGATAACTTTTTTATATACCAAAAGGTTGTATAATCCTAAAAGATGACAAGAATATAAAAAGGATGAAAGATTTCATTAAGTTAAAAAGGCTTAACATTTAGACCCAAATGGCAATCGTATTAATTATCCTCTTTTCTCTAATTAAAAACAAAAGCAAGAGTAATCAATAACTTAACCTTGTTTAAACTGCACTTTGGTTACCAATCACATTTATGTCATATGTACTGTAAATGCAGGGTTATCACAGTGACACATCTTGAGGCCACATTTTGAGCAACCGCAAGTTACAGTCAGGTAAGAAATCAATCTGTGACACTTTCCGGAGTCACGCAAGCTCATCCAGCTTCCAAAAAGCCTGCCAAAGAGCTGGTGGTGACATATTATGTCCTTAGTAGGGAAAGCATTTTTCATTTATAGAAAGGTTTAAGACAACCAAACCCATGTTACTACTTTTAAATTAAAAAGGTTTTACCTTATTATTTCTGCATTTCTGTTATTTAATATAATTTGGTCTTTTAGAATGTGCACCACCTGGTCGTTGAAGGAGGATTCAGAGTCTGAAGCCAGCGTGGGCTACATAACAAGACTCTGTCTCAAACAAACTAAGCCCAAACAAAATCCATGAAAACAAAACAAAACAAACACACAAAAAAACCCACAAACATACTGTGAGACCAATTTCAGTAGTCCAATTTCAAATGTATAATTAAATAGTTGATTTAGGGTTTTTGATTTAAAGTTAAAATAATAAAACCTTGGAGAAAACACTGGAACATTGGGAAAAAAAAGATTGGCCACATTTATTATTTCAATTTTTGCTTTATATGGGTCATTTGAACACTTGGGAAGGTTTAGGGTTTTTTGTGGCACTGGGGTTTGAACTCAGGGCCTACACCTTGAGTCACTCCACCAGCCCTTTTTATGTATATCTGTAATGGGTTTTTTTTGAGATAAGGTCTTGTGAACTATTTGCCCAGGCTGTCTTTGAATTCTGATCCTCCTGATCTCTGTCCCCTGAGTAGCTAGAATTATAGGCATGAGCCACTGGCACCCAGCTAGTTTTTTAAATTAGAAAATAGAAGTACCTTAGTGTCCAAAAAAAAGTTTTAGAGCAGGTCTGTTTGAGATTGTTAATGGGTTGGTCCATGGCAAGTGTCTGGAAGTTGATTTAGTGTTCACAGTCATCAGGTAAACTGATTGACCAACAACATGGTTTGTACTGAACACCTACTTTCTTTCTGGGACTCTGAAATTTTAGTATGGACTAGGCAGAGCATGTCTACATGGTGGACCTTGATTAAAAGCTTGGGACTTGAGAGTCTGTAGTTTCATTGTTATTGCTGGAGGAAAAGAATCTTAAATTTGTAGCTTTAACCATTGAATATTCATCTCTAATAAATACCATGTAAACTTTTGAATGGTTTTCAGCCTACAAAAATATCCCTCAGGGGGATTAGAAAAGCTCAAATTTAATTTATCTTGCCAGTCTATAGCAGATTTTTTTTTTCTTTTTTTTTGTGGAACCAGGGTTTGAGCTCAGGGCTTTGCACTTGCAATGCAGGCACTCTACAATCTGAGCCACACTTTCAGTGCATTTTGTCCTGGTTATTTAGGAGATGGGGTATCTTGAGCTATATGCCCAGGCTGGGCTGAAACTGCCATCCTCCCCAGTAGCTAGGATTACTGGTTTGAGCCACCAGTGCGTGGCTCTAGCAAGCTTCTTTTCTCAGCAGAAGGGCATTTGTTCAAATGCTCTGAAGCTCTTTATTGCTAAGACTTCATTCTGGAGATCTTCATACTTAGCGAGATAAACCAAACTTGAAAGGCTAAATATCGAGTCTTCTGGCTTATTTGTGGAACCTAGATCTAAAGGGATGACGATAGTAATGGGACATGCGTGTATATGGGAGACTGTCTGGGGGATTAGCAGGAGGGAAGAGGGGAAAAGAAAAGGATACTGAGAGTGAAAAAGATAGAAGTACACTTCATATATACAAATGAAGATGGCATAATGGAATCCAACAAACATTGTTTGAAAAAGGGGAGTGGGGAGGAGTAAAAGGATAAGGGGGGGATGAACTCATTCAAGATACACTGCATGCATGTATGGATTATCACAATGAAATCACCTTGTATTATTGATGTATGCTAACTCAAAAATAAAATAAGAAAAAAGTAGTCTGGGACTCAGCCCTGCTTATAACACTTGATAGTAAACCGCTTTGACAGCCTACCTCTGACGATTATGTCAAAGTGTGATTTTTACAGAAGCACCTGTAGATAAGGAACCAAACTGAACAAATCAGTAACTGGTAACTCTATAGTGTTATCGCCACCATTGGATGGGTCTCAAGTGACATACCTGAAATCTACTTATTATGTGTTAAAACAAATTGCTTTGATAACCGAGGATTAGGTAAGGAGACAAGAGACTTTCTGCTCAGATGCGTTACACCTGGCACTTGGTGAGCCCAGACACATTTGCTGAACGAAGGGGGGCATATGATGATCTAGTTTAGGGGGTAAGATGTAAACACATCCAACGTTAAATGACGTGACCTAGTGATTTTCAAGACCTGCAAGAGGCAGTGAGTGCTAAGTTGCTGAGTGAGTAGAAGTGAGAATGCGTTATGGACTCACATATTCCCGTGGGTGACAAGGGTTGGGAAAGACATCGTGGATGTGGTTGACCTGGAGCTTGATGGGATGTGAAAATGTGAGCGTGGTGACAGGAGTGAGAATGGAGAGTGTGAAGTGAGGAAACAAGAGGTATGACTGTGTGTTGGCCTCACTTTTCACTCCCAGAAGTGTGGACTTGATTCTTTTAGTAGGGAGAATTGATATGTTAACAGTCAATGATATGCAAAGTTTGGTAGTTTTTTTTTTTTTTTTTTTTTTTTTTGCAGTACTCAGAGCTTCACACTTGCTAGGCAAGTGCTTTACTACTGTGTGCTAGGTTTACAGATATAAACTACCATGCCCAGCTTATTCTTTGAGATAGGGTCTTTCTACCTCCCTCTATCCCCGAAGTCCTTGGCTGGACTTGAACTGTGATCCTCTTATCTCTGTCTCCCAAGCCAGTTGGGTTACAGGTACAAGCCACTGTGCCCAGCAGATTTTTGTAGTTTTGAATAAAGATTATATTTGGGAAAAAGTGTAGAATGTTTTAGGTTGGATTAGAGAAGGGAGTGTTCTTGGCAGAGACTGGGTTAGAAAACAGCCCAGATATAAAAGGATAAAAGACGAAGATAAGGTAAGGTCAGAGGCTATGATAAGAGACAGATTCCTTAAATGTTGTAAAGATGGGTGATCACATGCAGAGAATAGGAATACCTTCATGAAAAAAGAGGGAGTAAATTTTTAAAATGAATTGTGTATCTATAGGTCATTTACATTTTTTAACTTTTCTGTTTAATACTAAGTGAGTTGGAATCAATGTATACAGGAAGGTAGGCTAACAAGAAAGTTTAGATTCCTACTTTTTCAAGAAAGAAAAGAACTTTTGCAACTCAGTTATAATTGGAATAGGTACCCTTTATGCTTTTTTAAGATTACTATCTTGGTTTTACCAAAGAATCCTCTGGAGACTCAGGACTCATACCTAGAGGGATAATGTGCTTACTGATGAAGTGATCTGTTTTGCAATCTACTGGAATCTTGGGAAGACTTTTCAATGATTTTGTAGAGAAGTACTAACATCTCTGGTGATTGTACTTCAGAGAAGAGAACAGACTGTAAGTTCTCTGCCAGTGGAAGTTGAAGAAAACAGAACTACAGGAATTCCTTGGACATTTCCTAATGTGTCCCTGCTGGGAGATGTGCTTTAGGAAAAGGTAAACAGTTTCTAGCCAAGGAGGAAGCAGCTTTAAGAAAGCAAAGCCAAGGCCAAGAATTGGCAGTACTCTTAAGTGCTTGAGGGTCATTGTTCCATTCAGTCCAGTCTTCCTGTTTCCTGAGATTTGCAAACATGTTTTGTGTTGAACTTGCAATACTGTGGCAATTTAAGAGTTGTGCAGACCCTACCTACTTTAACTAGGAAATTCAAATATTACTTTCTGTTGTTATTTGGCAGTACTTGCGGTTTAAACCCAGGGCGTCACACTTGCTAAAGTGGACAGCTGGAGTCATACCTCCAGCCCTTTTCACTCTGGTTACTTTTGAAGTAGGGTCTTGTTTTTGGCTCCGGTGGGCCAGGACCACGAGTCTCCTTTTTTTATGCTTCCTGCTGATAACAGATTATTGATCCCAAGTTTGTGTCCTGGCATAGTCAATGCTTGAAGGTGCTGGACCAGGAATTAAGAGTAAAGCAAGCATAAAGTTTATTGAAAGGACAGCAAAAGCTCCCTCAGGGAGGGAAGAGCTTTGGAAAGCTAAAACCACAGTATAACTGAAGTCTAGGAATGACACACGGCACGGCCTGGCTTAGGTCCAACTATTCTACCTTGAAAATATTTTTGTGATTGATTGACACTGAGTCAGCATCTCGCTGAACTCGGCCACCTGTCCATCCCTCTCTTTATCAAACTGAGTATTCCAAGAAGGTCTGGTCAATTTGTCCTGGCCTTGGGGCCCGTATCTTGCAGCTGCATTTTGTAATTTTGGTTAGAGGCTTGTTATTTCTGTGAGAAACCTATTGCTTCCCATGCCCCTTTTACATGTCTGCTTCTAAAGTGCCTCTTTCATCTAAATGGAGTCACCTCTGACATTGCTCCCCTTAGACTACTGTCGCTGGAATGATAGGTTCCACCACACCCAGTGTATTTCCCTCGAGATGGGGTTTTGCAAACTTTTTCTGCAATTATAGTTTATCAAATTTGCTGGGGAAAATTAATGAACACTTTCCCATTATTCCTTTTGAGATAAGATTGAATTTTAAATAGCCTGGGAAATTCTAAAACATTCCAGAGTAAAGTTATAGTAATTAAAATGGCATAGTAACTGGCATAAAAACAGACACAGAATAATGGAACAAAATAGAAGACTCAGAAATAAATCCACGCACACACACAGCCAAGTGATTTTTGACCAAGACAGTAAGAACCTATATGGGAGAAAGAAAAATGTCTTCAATAAATGGTGCTAGGAAAACTGGGTATACATATGCAGAAGAGAAAAACTGGACCCCTTTCTCTCACCATATAGAAAAGTCAATTTGAAATGAATCAATGAGTTAAATGTTAGGTGTAAACTATGAAACTACTAGAGAAAAACATGGGGAATGCTTCAGGATATTGCTTTGGGCAAAGCCTTTTTTAGGTATGACCCCAAAACCACAAGCAAAATGATAAATGGGATTATACCAAACTGCACAGCAAAGGAAACAGATAACGTACAAAATGGGAGAAAATATTTGCAAACTACTCATTTAACAAAGTATTACTATTCCAATATATACAGAACTCAACAGAAAAAAATGAACAATCCAATTAAAAACTTGGCAAGTGACTTGAATAGACATTTCTTAAGAGTACACACAAACAGCCAAAAAGTATGTAAAAAATCAAAGCCACAGTGAGTTATCAACTCATTCCAGTGAAAATGACTATTATAAAAAAAAAAAAAGCAAATGTTGTCAAGGATGCAAAGAAAGGGGGACTCTGCTGGAGGGAATGTAAATTAATACAGCCATTATGGAAAACAGTACAGGGATTCCTCAAAAAACTAGAAAAAGAGCAACATATGACCCATCAATCCTACTATAGCACATATAACCAAAGAAATGGAAGTCAGTGTGCTAAAGGGACAGCTGCACTCCCTGCTTATTCACAACAGCCACGATATGGAGCCAACATAGTTATTGATGAATGGTAAGTGGATAAAATGAGGTAGATGTAAGCAGCGGAATATTATTCAGCCATAAAAGAATGCAATTCTGTCATTTGAAGCATCATGAATGGAACTGGAATGTTAAGTAAAATAAGTTAGGCATAGAAAGACATAATCTTGCTTATATGTGGAAGCAAAAAAAGTTCATCTCCTAGAAGCAGAGAATAGAATAGTTAGTGGTTATCAGAGGCTGGGAAGGGTGTGGAGGAGGGTGGGATGGAGAGAGGGTTGTTAATGGGCACACAGCTGTAGCTGGATGGGAAGAATAACTTCTAATGTTCCATAGCAACATAGGATAACAATGGCTGATGACAATTAATTGCATACTTCAAATAGCTAAGAGAGGTTTTTAATGTTCCAACATGAAGAAATGATAAATATTTCAGTTACCCTAATCTGGCCATTACAGGTTGTACACCAATATTTAAATGTCATACTGCATCCTACAAATATATTCCATCACTATTTGTAAGTTAAAAATGAAAACACATATATTTTAAACCCCCAAGTCTGGGCCACACCCATGCCAATGCAAATTCTCTTCCAGGACAGTACAATGTGCAGACAGCATGAGGACCAGTGCCCGTCAACAGTTAATGTGCTTGTGGTCACCTGTGGGCCTTCACGAAGGAGCACACTATGAGTCATGTCTGGGGTGGGGCACAAGCCTATGCATTTCTATTGCATTGTGGCAGGCCTCAGGGATCCTGGAGTAGCAAAGGAGGAACTAGTAAAGTCCAAACTTTGATCCTATTGTGATCACCTGGGAGACCTGGTAAAAATACAAATGCCCAGACTCCATCCTACTTGGAGGAATGTAGGCCTTTGTGCTTCTTTGTAGCTTCCCAGGTGAATCTGGTATCCACCAAGACAAAGACCACTGGCGTAGAAACCTTGGCCCCTTAGCTGCCTGTTCTTTGGGTGCTGCCTGTTGTGAGCTTTCTTGATGCCTTTGCAGCTTCCTTTTTTGCACCTTTTGAAATCCTAGAATTCAAATATCAGAAGAAAACAAAAACACCAACATAATGGAGTTGTACCATAGTCTAACATTGGGTGCACAAAATGCATTACTCAATTAAAAAAAAGAACAGTTCATACGACAGGTGTGTCCTGTCCAACGGCCCAGTCCACGTCTCTCTGGATGAGGATGATGACGCTGAGCATTTTATTTACAAAATCTCACTTTGACTCCTGTTGTGTATTAATCCCTAGCTTCCTCAGTTTACATAGTCTCGCACTCAGCCTGAACTTGTTACTTATATATAGTGTTTCTAGAACTACTTTACTTAAAACTACAGCACTGTCACTGAATAGCCTGGCTTTATTTAAGTATATAGAAGAGATGATGTGATTTGTGGATCATCATTTGTCACAACGTGCAGTTTCCCTCCATACTTTAGGGCTCATACTTGTGCTATATTAGAAAAATCTGTACATTTTTTCCCTAAGAGAAGATAGACATGACATCTCCTAGCATGATGGGCTTTATAAAATGTTGTTTAGTTTTTGGTCTTTTAATTTCAGTTAATAATAATAGCTAACACTGACTGTGTACTTTAATACCAGATACTTTCCTTATCACATAATTTAACTTTTTTTTGCACAGCGACCTAGGAGGCAGGTGTCCCCTTTTTAACAGAAGAGGAAACTGAGGAACTTGGTTAAGGTGATACAGCTGGCATGTGATAGAATGGGGAGTGGAAGACTGGCACTCCTGCTATTTTTTCCCCCTTTAAATGGAATTTATTTTTCAGTGCAGTTTTTGTTTTGTTTTGCTTGTGCCTCAGTCTCCTGAGTAGCTGGGACCACAGGTGCTCCCCACATCTGGCTGCAGTTAGGTGTTCAGAACAAAATGGAACCAAGACTGGCGTTCCCACACACCTGCTGCCCATCACCTTATGCACAGCCTCCCTACTATCAAGCATTCCCCACCAAAGCGATGCATTTGCTACAGATGGGGAAATACATTAACAAAGCGTTGCCATGAGTGATAGACACAAAGTCAATATTCATGGGAAAAGAAAAAGAAATCTGTTGAGATATGATCCTGTGTAACCCTCACAATCACTAGGAAAATATGCACTTTATTCCTGTTTTCACAGGCAAGGAAACTGAGGAGCAAAGACATTTAGTTACTTTCCCTGGGGCCAAGATGGAGGAAGAGGCAGAAGATGAAGCCATGCTCCTCCACTCTGCCTGCATTTGGGCAAGGGGACAGGAAGGGCTTCACGGGATGGCCAACTTAGAGCACAGTCTTTTTCCACTGAGTGTTCTACTCTGTCTCTGCCTGGTTTTCATTTACTCATTACAATATTTACTTGTACTTTGGATAGATTGGAAGCTTTCATGCTTCCTGGGACAGACAGAAACAAGAGACTTGAACTGTGCCCTAACAAAAATTATTTACTATATTGAATTGATTCTAAAATTCACACTCACCCCACCTTAACCACAGTGAAATCAAGATGAATTTTTCAATCAATGGCATCTTACAGCGGAAGTTATGATACAATTGTAATTACCTACACAGGCCAAACATCAGAAGTATTAGCATTGAAACCTGCAGAATGGGCAACTTTGGCTTGAATGAAAATTGCTGAAATAATATGAGCCCCTCCACATCTCTAGAAATGGAACAGTTCTTAGAAAGAGGCATTGCAACAGACAGTCATGTTGCTTCACATTCTGAGAAATGAGTCTTCAGGCGATTTTGTCACTGCACAAACATTACAACTATATTTACACAAAGTAAGATGCCTACAGTGTCTCTCAGTGACACAATGTTATGGGATCACAGTTGTCTACGCAGACCAAAACAACACTATGTGACACGTGACTGTATTTAGCAATGTTCTGGGGTATTTAAGTCAACTCTGTAAAACCACAAAGCCTGCTAAAGAGCTCAGTAATGATGGCTTTAGTTTCTTTATCAATTGTTTAAGAAGTAGATGAATCACCAAAGACATCATGACTGAGTCAAAAGTAATTCAGAGGAGTTAGCCTCTGAAAGTGAAGAACTTAAGCAGTAAAATTCTTTCTGTTTCCTTTTTAGGTATCATAAAAAATAATTCTAAGTGAGAGGAAAGTTTTAATATTCAGTTTAATCATCAGGAGTTGTGCTGCTGTTCGTGGTGAATAAAATAGTAATAAAATAATGATAAGCCAGGCATAATGGAATACACTTGCAATCCTAGCACTTGGGAGGCTGAGGTAGAAGGATCTTGAACCAGCCTGGGCTATATAGTGAGACCCTGTCTCAAAAAACCAAACAAACAACAAGATAAATTTCATATTCAAGGGAATATGGTACTAGCAATATATTCTGTATTTCTTGTCCCAAGATAATCCAAAGACAAAACATGTTTAAAACCTAAGCATTGTGGTTTAAAATGCTTATTGACTTGTGATTTGGTAATTAAATATCTCTTGATTCAGTTATATATGATTGGGTGAAAAGATGTCAATAATCCAGTATTTTTGTGTTAGCTGATGGTTACAAAAACCAATTGTAAAAATCCATTTCTACTTTGAAATGCTCTTCCCAGCAGCCTTACTTTCCCATTTATGTTCTTGAGCTACTTTTTTCATTCACTTCCATTCACTAATGGTTGAAAAGGTTGCTCCAAAGAGAAAAAGTAGAGAGAGATAAACCCATGTGTTTATATTTTAAAGGGGTGACCTAACCAAGAGTTTATTAATTTGGGTTTGTTAAAAAATGAGAATTTTTTGCCCAATTAGGAGAAAATTTGTTAATTAGAAAACATAAGCCATTTTCAACATGTATGTCATGTCTAAAAGAAGTAACACAAGTACAGAAATAATTCTCAGATAACAGAGAAGGTAAAAGGTACACAGAACTGTGGGAATTTAAAGAACACTTTAGACTACTTTTGAATGACCAAGATACCTTACGGAATAGAGCAATTAATTCTCTTACCTGAAGATAAAATCAAACTAGGATTGCACCAAAAGGGGAAATGGGTTGCAATAAATGTAATTCAGAGTATGGAGTGAAGGGCAAAATCTCTCTTGACCTTTTCAAGATAAAAGCAACTTTGGCCATTTTTCTCTTTCTTACTTGCTTGCATATCAGAATGTATTACTGGAATTGGAGATTTTGATGCAGAACTGGCTCTTATTAAATTGCCCATAGTCATATTGTGTAGGACAGGATGTGAGGTACATGTCCCAGTTTTCGTGGAAAAGTTGCAGTTTACACGTACTATCCCCAAATTATTAATAATATCTCCTTCCACTCTTAATATGGTTGTTCAGCTATAGATGAAAAGCAAAAACAATCCTTGCTGAACTCTGGCACCCTCTTGTGATTACAGCTTAAAAAGTCTTTATGGAAACTGGGGCATTTCATGTTCTGATGTTCTTATTCTGAGAGCAGAAACAATCACAACATATTAACGTCCCCGGTGAGTCATGTAGTAACTCCCCCAATGATCTCAGCTTTGAGTTCCATGTCTTCATGTCATTACACTCTCTCATTGGCCATGTCAAGTGGTTGGTGCCATTTTCCAAGGAATTTCAGCCCCTGGTACACTTTCACTCTCTCTAGCACTCTCTTTTTTAGTTCTCAGAGATTTAGTACACACACAGGTGACCTTCCAAGCACTCTGGTCTCTGGTGACCTTGAATATCTCTCCTCCAGACAACCATCTGTTCTCTGCCCTGTCACAACTCTACACTCCCAGACCGTGCCATAGACATTGTCATCACCGCTATAATTTTATACATCTCACTCTCTGGTCACCATTTTCTGCAGCGCTTCCTCGGTAACCCAACTTCCTTCCACAAACCTTGACCCTCATGAGGACCTATATAGTCCATTAATTGTGTCAGTATTTCATGGTGCTTCTTTAGTCTGCATGCCAGCTGAAATTACAAGACCATTCATAATCACACCCTGCAAACATCCTCAACTCCCTTGCTCATTTTTTCCTTAACTACTCTGCTAGCTACAAACTCTAGTTAATTGCCATCTATCCCACTCTTTGCCTACTCCTGCAGCTGAATGTGGGTGGAGAAAAACGCATGGGAATAGTTACTCATCTGATTTTAGATTTGGGATGAAGAATCTCAATGTCAGGACCCTCAATGCTGTCCAGCTACTCATACGATATGCCTCTAGCCCTTTCACTCTTCTATCTTCCTGCTTCATTATCTCTATATTCTCTTCTCTTTCTTCCAAAGTCATTTTTAGCTGATAATCTTATTTCCTGCTTTTCTGAGAAAACAAAAGAACAAAGTAAGCCAAAGGGAACTTCTAGATAAGCATAACCGCCCACCTTCCAGCATACTTGGCCTTTCCTCCTATTATTGTAACCTAGGGTTACCTAGGTGCTCCTGTCTAAAGCCTAAAGCAACATCTCTGTTTTACCCTAAATTCCATCCTCTGTCCTAACTCGGTGACAGCATTTTTCCCTTTTCTCTTCTTTTTTCTTTATTTGGTGTTTTAAGATAAGGTCTGGCTATGTTCCAGGCTGGCCTTAAACTCATGACTCTCCTGCCTCAGCCTCCAGGGTACTGGGATTACAGATGTGCACTACACCCACCTTCCCCCTTTCTCTTCTAAATCATATCTATATCATATATATGGATTATTTGCCACACAGAAACATGCTATTGTTTATTTATTCTATTTTCCATATTTCTCTTAACCCCATGTCTCCTTCCAACTACTGCTCTATTGCTTACAGTAAAACTCTTTGAAAGAATTCTCTGTATTCATTTCTGCAATCTCTCTCTGATTCTCCCTAAAACCCACTCCAATCAGAATAATGAGACATAATAATAAATTACTGTTTTCAGTCTCTTGGTTTTAGAAGACTTGTTAAGCAGCAATAGATCCCTGAACCAATATTCCTGGGAGAGCTGTATAGGCCTTCTCAAGGAGGAGAGAGGGATCCCATTCCCTCTCTCCTTGCCAGCCTTGTATCAGCAGAGGCCTGGGGAGAGTGCAGATTCAAACAGTGTCAGATCACCGTGGGTAAAATATAATAATCAAAGCTGGGTGTGGTGGTTCACACCTGAAATTCCAGCAGTCTGAGGCAGGAGGATGACAAGTTCAAGACCAGTCCTCAGCTATACAGTGAGTTCGAGACCAGTCTGTGCTACATTTACTGGAGATTTTGTCTCCAATATATATGAATATAATAATAATTAAGCCAAATGCATTGATATGGGTGCTATCCCTCAGATTCTGGACTGTTGCATGCCAGGGGATTCCTGGGGATGCTTTCAAAGCTTAGTTCCTGAAAGCCTGAATTCCATGACTTAATAAGGTAGAAATGTCAGAAAGTCTCTAGCATCATGTAGACAAAGGACTCAAATTTAAGGGCAATTGACTGGGTCCATTATGTTCAACCTCCTTGGACATCGACTAACTGGATTCTTCTGGGAAGTTCTTTCCTTTTACAGAGACATTAGAAGTACAATGGTGAGCCAGGCAGAAGTATCCTTGAAGCTCTGCAGGTCACAGAGAAGGATGGGCGAGGTTGCAGTAGAAACGTGTGCTCTTATCTCAAGGGGAATAAGAGCAGGTTGAGGTAGGTGGTAGCACTCCCCCATGAGGAATGATGTGATGTGACTTCCACATGAGCCACTTCCATGTGGCAAGAGTTAATCGGTTCAGGTTCCTGAGAAATCATAAATTGACTGTCTACTAAGATACTACATGACACTTGTAGGTAGAAAAAAGTCTACATGGTGCCAGGCACAAACCTGACAAAGTGTCAAAGTGTGTCCTGTACCTAACACCCAGACCTAAGTTCATCTAGAAACTAGAGCCCCTCTGCAGGGAAAGCTGAGGGCTTTAGAGAAAGATCTTGCAACATAGCCATAGGCATATGCCATGAATTTCCTCCTAGCCAGTGTTTTTCAGCCTTGGAATTGCTGGCACTTTAAGCTTGGTATTCCTTGGTTGTGAGGGGCTACCCTAAGCACATGGGATATTTAACAGTACCACTGGTCTCTACCCACTAGATGTCAAAAGCACCCCCAACTCCCCAGTTGTGACAAACAAAATGTTTGCTAAAGCACTGCCAAATATCCTCAGGGGAATAAGGTTACCAGATTTGTCAAATAAAAATCCAAGTGAAATTTGAATTTTTGATTCAAATGATTACACAGGGCATACTTATACTAAAAATTATTGTTTGTTTAGCCAAAATTCAAATTCAACTGAAAGTCAAATTCAAGGCAACTCTACTTGTAGAGCAGAATTGGTCCTGGTAAGACCATTGATCCAAGCCAGTACTTCTCAATCTTTTAATGTGCTGAGAATCCCATTAAAACGCTGATTCTTGGAGCTGGCATGTAGCCTAGTGGTAGAATGTGTATTCTACTAGCATGGCCAAGGCTCTGGGTTCAAGCCTCAGCACCAAGTATTAAAAACAAACAAAACGCTAATTCTCTGGACCTATAGGTCCTTCAAAGAAACTGACTTAGGAGGACTAGGCAGAGACTTGTGAATATTCATTTTTTATTTGCTGCTTATTCTGTGTGTATGTGGTACTGGGAATTGAACTCAGGGTCTCATGCTTGCTTAGCAAGTGTCCTGCCACTTGAGCCCCACCTCTAGCCCTTTCTTAGTTTGTTTTTTTTTTCAAATAGAGTCTCTTGGTAACTTTGCCCAGGCTGGCATCAAACCATGATCTTCTTACCTCTGCCTCCAAAGTAGCCCCTGGCCCTGAGGTACACTAGGAATAGGGCTACCCCGAAGAGATCTACTGGGGGTGGATCTCTAGGGGAAGGAAATAGCCAACTCATCTGGGGGTCACTAGACATAGCCTTGAAAATTTTACTCCCCTGCATGCCAGACACAAAATATTCAAGGATTCAGAGTGACAACTTATGGAGACGAGCAGATAGATGGGGTCCTGGCCTAAATTACTCTAACAATAGATCCCCACATGGAGTGACAGCTGTGATGGTAACAAGCACCAAATATGGACCTGCCCTCCCACTCGTGCCTCCTGTTTTCCATGAACCCAAAAGTAACAGGGTGTGCATCCCTAACCCAAACATCCACACTCTGAAATACTGCCAAATCTGAAACTTTTTGAGTACCCACATGATGCCACAAATGGAAAAGTCCACACTTAACTTCATGTGATGGGTCATAATCAAAATGCAGGTGTGCTAAAAATATTGTATAAAATTAACTTTGGACTGTATGTATAAGGGGTTATATGAAATATAAATGAATTTCATGTTTAGACTTGGGTGCATCTCATCTGTGTATAATATATATATTATATTATAAATGTTCAAAACCTCAAATGCTCCTGATCCCAAGTCTTTTGTATCAGGATGCTCACCATCTCCTACATCCCTGGGAGAATTGTAATGATTAAGTCCAACAACAGGGATTTGTGAGATACCTTCCTATCTAACTCACCTGTTTTGCTGGAACGAAAGTCAGGTGGATCATACAGAATGGCCTTAGATTATTTCAGATCTCAATCAGGTGGTGATGCCAGTCTCGGGGGCAGCTTGAGTGGTGTCTATATCCAGTCACTGACCCACCAAATGTTTTCTCATTGAAACACTAGTGACAAGATTGATGTGTATGGAGCACTCCAAGGAAATGGACACAAAGTGTGATTATGTTTGTGTGCTATGTATATGTCCAGGAGAGGGCACCCATGAAAGGGAGTTTCTCAAAAATCAGACAAGAAAGATGGTATACTCCGTGAAGCAATTTCCCCAAGCATCCCAGGGTCTGCTCAATGGGTCCACATAAAAAGTAGTAGCATGGAAGGATGTTTTGTGTGAGGTAACAACATGACTTTGATCTCACCAATGCTGCTCTGGCTATTATTGCTGCTGAGTGCCCAATCTACCAGTAGCTAAAGCCAATACTAAGCCCCTAACATAGCACATTTATCCAGGATGACCAGGGGACAGGTACCTAGCAGCAATGCTTATATGTGTTCTTCCCATCATAAAGGGACAGCTCTTTCTCTTTCAGGGACAACTACAAATTCTGGATAAAAATTTCATTCCCTGTCTGAGAGCTTCTGCTAACACTGTTTATATGAAGTTACTGAGCAGCTTATCTGTTGTCAAAGTCTGCTATACAACATTGCCTCTGACCACGGGCATACTTTAATCAAGAGTTTTGGAAATGTTCTTTTAATCTTGAAATTCACCAAATACCCCCATTATGCAGAAGCAGATGGCTTCGTAGAGCGGTGAATTGGCCTGCTGCAAGTCCAGTTACAGTGCAGGTAGGGATATCCTACAAGATTGGGATATTGTGCTGCAGGACAAGGGTAGATGCCTTAGATCTGCAGCAAATATTGCATATAACTCAGTGAATGGTGTGGGAGCCATGCAGAGGGATGGCATTTCCCTAGCATGCTGGACCCACTCCTACCTCCACTCCTTCTTCCTGAAATGTTTGCTTCCCAGGTATTCGCTCCATTCCTCTTCAAATATTTGTTCAAATTCACCTTCTTAATAAGGCCTATCCTGACCCTACTGAAAACTGCAAAACCTTCCTTTGCTTTCCTGAATATCCTTTGCCATACTAAGCATTTGCTTATTTTTTTATTATCTGGAACATAAGCTTCATAAAAGCAGGGATTTCTATTTCATTCATTCTTCTATCCCCAGTGCCCAAGATAGTGCCTGAGTCATAGCAGGGGCTCAATAAATATTTCCTGATTAACTTGACTATCATGAGAGTTCTTGGAGATTGAAGAGTATCTCTAGTCTATTTACCTAGGACATAGGTTGTTTAGCAAACTTTTTCTGTAAAAGGCTAGAAAGTAAATATTTAGTCTTGTGGGCCAAGTAGTCCTTGTCCCAACCACTCCACTCTGGCTTTGTATCATGAAAGCAGCTATTGGCAGTAGGTAAATGACTGTGTGATGTGTAGAGAGGAGAGGAAGGGATTACTGAGGTCCTGGGAACCAGGAGCCCTAAAGGGAGTGGATATGGAAAGTTGGAGAAGGGAAACAACTTGGACAAAGATGTTGTCCAAGATACATTTTTCTTCATGTCACTTAACTAGCACAGCAGCTATTATTGAAGTTAAAATTTCAGATCAGCCTGTAATCCTAGCACTCAGGAGGCTGAGGCAGGAGGATCATGAGTTTGAAGTCAGCCTGGGCTACATAACAAGACCCTGTCTCAAAAAAAAATCAGTTTGACTTTCGGTTTTCAAAATTGTACTTTAAATCTCTCACAGACAGAATAACAGGAGAAAGGCATACAATTTTTACAGATGTTAATATTTAAAATAAAAATAAATCTCTCAGAGTATGTTTACTATACAGCCTCTAGGTGGAGCCCTTTCCTTTTTCTCAGTAAACTGATTTTATTAGTTTATTCTATCTATATTTATTGAATGTACACTGTGTGCTAAGAAGTAAGAGAACACACAGATCTTCTCCTCAGGGTCCTTATATTCTAATGCATAAGACATGAGACATCTATATTAAGTGTATAAATAAGATCATTTTGGGGAGAGTAATGAGAGGACCTCCCTGAGGAGATGGTATTTAAAAGCCAAAAACAGAAGAATAAGGAGGAGCTAGCCATGCAAGTACCTGAGGATAGAGTTGTTTTATTTTCTTCTATTGTGGTAAAATACTGATAACATAAAACTGATCATTTTGAGCATTTTAAGGGTACCTTGTGCAATCATCACCACCATCCATCTCCAGACGTCTTTCATTTTCCAAACTGAAACTCTATACCCATTGATCTCTCACTCTCCCCTCTCCCCATAGCAATTACGTTTTCTGTCTATGAATTTGACTACCTCAGATACCTAATATAAGTGGAAACATAGTATTCAACATATTTCATTTATCATGTCTTCAAGGTTCATCCGTACAGTAACGTGTCAGAATTTCTTTCCTTTTTAAAGCTGAATAATACTCTATTCTAAAGATATACTACATTTTGTTTATCTCTTTATCAGTTGATGGACACTTGGATATTGTAAATCATGTTACTATGACAAAGGGTATACAAATGTCTGATCAAGTCCTTGTTTCTATTCTTTAGAGTATATAGTCAGAAGTGAAATTGTTGGGCCATATGGTAATTGTGTGATTAATTTTTAGAGGAAATGCTATACTATCATTTTAAGTTTTTACATTCCCATCAGAAATGCACAAATGTTCTGATTTCTTCACACCCTGGTCAACAGTTGTTCGTTTCTATTTGCTTGTGTGTTTCTTTTCTTTTTCTTATAGGGCCTTCCTAATGGGTACAAAGTGGCAGCTCCTGTGGTTTTGGTTTGCCTTTCCCAACACCTAGTGATGTTCAGCATCTTTTCATGTCCTTATTAACCATTTGGGTATCTTCTTGGAAGAAATGTCTATTCAAATCTTTTGTCTGTTTTTTACTTGTATTGTTTTTTGGTGTTGAACTATAGGAGTTTTTTATATTTTCTGAATCTTAATCCTTTATCAAATATTTGATTTGCAAATACTTTCTACCATTCTCTAGGTTATCTTTTAAATCTCTTGGAATTATTTTTAATAACTTTAATTTTGATTAAGACCAATTTACCTAGTTTTTTCTGTCCCCTGTGCTTAGGTGTCATATTTGAGAACTCATTGTCAAATTCAATGTTATGAAGCTTTTCCTTTATGCTTTCTTCTAAGAATTTTACAGCTTCAGTTCTTACATTTGGCTCTTTGATGATTTTTTTACGTGGTCTAAGGTTAGGATCCAACTTTATTCTCTTGCATGTGGATATCCAGTTTTTCCAGCCCTTTTTGTTGAAAAGACATATCATTTTTATTATTGCAACTGCTGAGGGCAGAGTTTTAAATCAAAGGTCGTGGAATGTTCAAGGGGTTGGCAAACTTTTTTTAGAGGGCCAAGTAATAACAACGTTGGGTTCCACAGGCTCCATGATCTCTGTCCCAGTGACAAAGAAGGTGCTGCTGGTGTAGCACTAAAGAAGCCACAGGCAATGCATGAACAAATTGGGCATAGCTGTTCGCTAATAAAACTTTATTCATAAAAGCAATAGCAGGACAGAGTTGACCCAAAGGCAGTAGCTCACCATTCCCTGAAGTAGAAGTCACAGTCTGACATTTTCAAAGGCTTGAACAGTGATGAGAGCAGAGGTCAGAGGGAAAAGCCGGGCCGGTCACACAGAACCTGTGGACCACGGGAAGACTTGATTTGCTGTTCTTCACGTTTTGCTCACCAACCATCTACCAAGAACCTACTAGCATCTGGAGGCTGGGACTACATAGCAGTTAGCTCAGTCTAGATCTTGTAAGACTTCCATGTAGAAAAGGAGCTAAGAAGTTTGGGGCTAGGGATGCAGCTCAGAGCTAGATCGCTTGCCTCACAAACACTGGGGTTTGATCCCAGTGCTGCCAAGAAAAATTTCTTTAAAGATACTATCATATTTCCTTTGTGAGTCATGGCCTGTTCTCCTGTCCTCACCTGAGCCATGAGGTTCCTGCTCAGACCTCTGCCCCACTGCCTCAGTTCCAGAGTCTTTATTACTTCTCTTGAAGACCATTGCAACAGTCCAAACTGGTTTCTGCCTCTGACATCACCTTCTTCAAAACTAGCCTCCACATTGTGGCAAGACACATTTCTGAAATTTAGTTCTGATCAAATGCCACTTCATCACTGACTTTGATCACTATCAGGGTCAAGTTCAAACTCCTAGGATGATGTAATGTCTTGCATGATTATAATTTCTCAACCTCATCTGGTGTCTTTCTTCTTATGGGAAGCGTTTGCTGATGACCCAGGATGTCTAGTCGTGCAAGTGCGACAGACACACACACACACACACACACACTTGACCATGATCAATCTTGGAATAATACCTACATCAAAGATGAACATTTGATATCTGTGTGAAATGAACATTTGATATCTGTGAATTCTTGTTGTTGATTTTTCTAGTGTAAAATATAATTACAACTTGAGCAGGACTGAGTCATAATAACAGTTAACTCATAGGATATTCTGTGCACAGCATTGTTTAGTCACTTACTTTTTACAAATACTTCAGTTATCCATTATTCTCACTTTACAGATGAGAAAACTGAAACAAAGAGGGGTTGACTTTCCCCAGACCTCACAGCTTTTTCACATGATGGTATCACTATGTAAACCCCGGAATTTTGCTGTTATTAAACCACTAAAGTCTCTCACTAAATCATCATTGTGTTCTTATAAAATATTGGCTGCAACTGTGCCTGTCATCCACAAGTGTGGTCTCATGAGACATGTACATTCTCAGGCCTGGGAATTAGAGTCTGAGCTGGGGCTCAGGGATCTGAGTTTGATTTAGCAAGCTCCCTGGGGAGGTTTAAGCATTACGAAGTTTGAGAAGCACAACTCTGAAATGTTTTTCTTCCAGTGGAGCAAAGAGGAGGCGGCAATGCCTAAGACAAATATATAAATAATTTTAACAAAAGAACAGAAATAGGATTCTTTTTTAAGCATAGGTTCCAAAATTTGACATTGCAAAAATGCTTAGATAGACTATAGGTCACCACAGGTTTTGAAAAGATGCTAAGGCAAGGAAGGTAGTACACAGTACCCTTGAACTTAGAGCCAACGGGCCTGAGTTAATGCAGACACACCTGCTGGACTGCGGTGTGCCTCTTGGCAAATTGCTAAACAGAGCAGCCTCCATTTCTTCATTCAAAGGTTAAAATAATCTCCTTGATCTATACCTAGGCTGCTTGCAAGAACTCAAGTGGGAGAACCTATGGGACCACACTTTGTAAGGTGGAGATCAAGTTTCCTTTTCTGTCTCAACTCTTTTTTTTTGTGTGGCATTGGGGCTTGAACTCAGGGCCTAAACCTTGAGCCACTCCACTAGTCCATTTTTTTTTTTTCCTTTTAAATTTTAACTTTTTCCTTTACTCAGACAATAAGTGTAAATATCCCATCATAATTATAGATTAGATCTAATTTTTTTTTCTGTTTTTCATTTCATCTCACACTAGCCCTTTTTTGTGGCAGGTGTTTTAGAGATAGGGGCTCATGAACTATTTGCCTGGGCTGGCTTTGTACTTCAATCCTCCTGATCTCTGCCTCCTGAGTAGCTAGGATTACAGGTGTGAGCCACTGGTGCCTGCACTCAACTCTTTTTAAAAGAACAAATGCATTTCCTTTCTGCAACTCACAAGACAGGCAGGAATTTGAATCTTGCAGTGACTTAGAAGAACTCTAGTTTCTGTAGTGTAGGTGGCAGGAGATAGACACTGAAAGGAGGGCTTGCTCGGGGGTTAGGGGACTGGAAAGGAGGGGAAGTAGCTTCACCTGAGAGACTGGGGTCACAGAGATGGCAAATCGATGGCAACATGATTATATGTTTCTGAAGTCATCTGTAGCTTTACAATTTCATCAAAAATTTAAACTTGGGGTATTTATTCTATACCTGCTTATTGCCTACCTGCCCTTTGCTGTTAGATAACCTATTTGCAGTTCGCTTGAGCTCTGCTTGGTCAATACTCATGCTCCAGGCTCTCTTGACGATGATGAGGGTGATGACAATGAGAGTGATGATGGTCTTAATGCTAGGGATGGAACCCAGGACGTTGAGTGTGCTAAGCATATATTCTATCACTGAACTATAGCCCTAGCCCCTAGATTTTTTTTTTTTTTGGCAGTACTAGGAGTTGAACTCAGAGCCTCTCACTGGCTAGACTAGCACACTACAAGTTGAGCCACACTGCCATCCCTTTCTACCTTGGTTATTTTTGATATAGGTCTGACTTTATGACCAGGCTGGCCTGGATCATAATCTTCCTTGTTTAGGCTTCCCACCATAGCTGGGATGACAGGTATGTTCCACTGTACTCAACCATTGTTTGAGATGGGATCTCTTGAACTTTTTGACTGGATTGGTCTATAATAGTGTTCTTCCTGATTTCTGCCTCCTGAGTAGCTAGGATTAGAGTTGTGGGCCACAACATAGGGCCTAGTTTTTAAACAATTCCTCTAGTTATACCCCAAAATAGAAGGGAATGTTATTGAAATTTAGCTCACACAGAAGGTATTCTGTCTGTCTGGGATGATTCATCAGGATCACAGAGGGCTTCACTGCACCTGTTTACTCTTTTGACCTTTTATTCCACTGCACATTCCTTCCAAAAATTAGTGACAAATAGCTTCCGTGTGTTCACTGGAGAAACATAATAAGAAGTTACCTGCTCTGTCTCTAGCACATCTCTCCGCCTAAGGAAGACTCAAGCTACTCTCTAGAAGAATGCTTGTGCAAGTATGGCAAAGCTAGGGTCTCTTGTGTTCTTTTTGTGAACTTGAATATCCTCTCACTGCCTAGCAACATTCTCCTTTCTTTACTCTTTCCCCTCCCATTTCTATTTTCTGCTTCAACGAGGAACAGAATACAAATCTATTTTTTTTCCTCTTGGTCTGTCTCTTCTTGGGTTAAAGGCAACTTTCCAATAAATGTGTATTGTTCAGGACAGGGGGTGAACTCATATTAAAGATGAATATTGGTAGGCTTCTTGCAAGAGACAAAACATATTATATTCTTTACTCAAATTGGTTTTCAACAATGTAATAGAGTCATATGGCCTTGCAATCTTCAATTCCAAATGGTGTGAGGAAGAAACTGGCTATTTTCCCAGCATGCATTATTTTTAATAGACACTGCAGTGTTCAATGTGCCTGCCAGCTCACCAGTTGAAGCATGATGTGGACAGTTAATCTTAAAATTACAAAAAAAATTCTGTTCCTACTCAAAGTTGTCCAAAGGAGACACCCAATGTCCTCTCTTGGAGTGGCCTGGCTTACAGCATCTAGGAACTATTTAACAGAAATCCCAAAATGTAGTGACAATCAATCAAATGAAATGCAACCAGGGAAAAGATGTCTTTTTAGGTGCTGTGCAAAAACCATGTGCTCAGCCTGCTTGAGCCTTCAAGCCCTTCTAAAAAAGTACAACATCCAAGGGGCCAAGCCCTTCTTACTTCAGGTGTGGAATGCAAACCACCACATTGAGGTCACCTGGGAAGTTGTGGGAAATGCAGAATCTCAGCTCTGCTCCCAGGCCTCTCCCATAGGGGCTGGAGCTCAAACCCAGAACCTTGCACACACTATGCAAGCACTCTGCCATTGAGCTACACTTAGAGCTCCTGTTTTTATTTATTATTTATTTATTTATTTGGTGGAACTGGGGTTTGAACTTTGGGCTTCGTGCTTGCAGCAGGCACTCTATTGATTGAGGCACACCTCCATTTCTGTCTGTTTATTTTGGAGATGGGGTTATTGTGAACTATTTGTCTGGTCTAACCTTGAACCACAATCTTCCCAATCTCAGCCTTCCAAGTAGCTGGGATTACAAGTGTGAGCCACTGGTGCCCCACCCAGCTCCTGTTTTTAAATAAGCTTCCAGGTGATTTACACACATTAAAATGTTAGAAATACTGATTTAAACAACACATTTATAATATCAGGGTTTGAATCCAGGGCTTCAATAAACAACACCATTTGTCAAAGCATAGATTAAAAAAAAGAATAAAGATTTTTCCACTTAGCATGAAGATTTCAGAAAACAAAAACTGGTGTGGGGGTGTAGCTCAGGGGTGGCATCTATGTTTAGCATGCAATGTGGCCTTGGGATCCATCCCCAGTACCACAAATAATAAAATAAAAAGTTTAAACCTGACAACTCACCTCAAGTATGTCGTGTGATGTTGGAAGCAAAGCAGCCCAAAGCTCAGTACTGAGGCAGTGTGAGACCCAGCAGATTGCTACACTTGGAGGTTTTCCAAGAAAGACTTCAACCAGGCTCCTTGCCTACCCGGCAAAGGAAAGTCAGTCCAGCGCTTCCCTTCCTGCCAGCTCTCAGGGGGCTGAGGAAGAACCAGTCCTACCGTGGTTCTTGCAGCTACCAGAGGGGAGCCTTTCTAAATAAACTACCCTGGGGGAAATGTCCGGGGTAGAATTAACAGCTTGGGCTAGATCATCTCCTGGGTTCCATTTTCCTGCACCATTCGCTGGTTATCACCCACATTTCTTTCTCAAGCCCTGGGATTCAAATTGACGACATGCTAGTTCTTCCAATCAGCTTTGGGATGCTTTCTCTGCATTGTTAGCAAGGGAACTGAAGCAAGTAGGATTCACGTCCGAGATCTTTTTATATCTTGCTCTTTGTGCAGAAGGACCCTGACGACAGCATCTCCAGCTCTGGCAGCAACTTTATTTTGGAAATGGCAGGAGCAAAACCAATTCTAGCAATGATTTTGCTCTGTGTAAACTTCCTGTCTTTTGCTAGCACTGAAGTAAGCAGGGGTCTCCTTTTCTAGAGCCTGCCTTCTTAGCAAAAGAAAAAAAAGTGGAAGCAGGAAGATGACACAGAGTTATAAAGGAAGCAAACGAAATCAAGGCAAAAACAGGGTTAGGTTTCACTGCAAAGGCCCACCAGCGATTTAAAGAGGAAAGAAGCTCTACTTAGAACATGCTGTCTGTCTAATGCTATCCTTCTCTACACCAGAAATATCACAGGATGGTAAGAGTATAAGAATTCAGAGATGTCCAAGATGAAGGATGACAGGAGGAAAGAGATAAGAGTTTATTTTATTTGTAGAGAATTAAAACAGACTTTATTTTTTTAACAGTATTTCAGAAAGCAAAATACCATTTACTATAACTTGAAGCTGCTTAAATCTAATGGAGCCTCATAATTTACACAGGGTCAAATGTGAAGAAGAAGAAGAAAACGTTCAGTACTGTTAACAAGTGCCTATCAGGTTTTGGCATTAAATAGCATAGTTTTCTTCTAACCAACAACAAACGCCATTGCCCCTTTCCCTGTCTCCCCACCATCGTCAAACCTATGCGCATCATTAAACTATTAAAAAGAAATAAACTTGTCTAATAACAAAAGGTCAGTTTTCCATGCAGACAAGGAGGTTTAATACAAAGCAAGTGGGCTCAGAGTTCAAACAAAGGAAAATATTGCAATTTGGAAAGATCAAGGAAGAAAGCACTAAGGCCCTAAACTGCCTGGATTTTTTTAGCAGAAAGGAAGTGGTTCCTCTTTCAATCTTCCCTCCAGTGATGAAAAGCTGTCAAGGAGCAAGCGTTGGAAGCCCTGGAACTGTAGAGACAGAGGGTTCCTAACACAGTGCAATGTTATTGAACTCTCTCTACTAAAAGTAAAAAAAAAAAAACAATCAATCTATCAATCACAGGCAGTCAAAAGGATTTTATATATATATATATTAAAAAATCCCCAGTGAGGCAGGAGGCTTGTTTGGGCCAATGTCAAGTTAAAAAAAAAAAAAAAGTGAAACAAGAGTTTATTTTAATCCTCAGCTTCAAGCAATATCAATGAAGGAAAAAAAAAAGTTGGCTCTGCATTCCTTCCCTGTATTGTGAAGATCAGCCCTCAATGCTGGGCTGCATTCTGCTTTTGGAATCAACGGAGATGCTGCAAGCTTTCTCTTTATGGCTTTGCCTGCTTTGCGTGGTCTTGTCCCCTTTATCTAGAACCAATATAGGCTCAATGTCAACAAGTTTTGCTTTCTTCTCCCCAAATTTTTGTCGTTCTGTCCCCTTAGATCTGATGGACATCTTTCCAACTGCTATCTGATTGTGCTGCTGGAATTATTAGGAAACTGGTCCCCAGACAAATTGGGAATGTAATTAGTGTCACTGAATGGAACATTTAAAATGGTTAAAATGGCAAATTTTAGGATACAATTCCCAAAATAAAACAAATGTATAGAAATAAATAAGTGGAACTTCTTAACTTCAAGATTTTTAAAACTTTGTCCAAAGACAAATTCCCTAAGCTACCAGCATCTGTTGTTTTTGGTTAGCATCAGTAAGAGTTTAAAAAACTATTTCAGAGAGCTCTTGGTTACACAAGATAACCACTATATTAAACATTTCATAATCTGAAAATGAAAAAAAATACAACACTTACTAATTACTTCTGATTCCATTCTTTACCAGCCTTGACAAGGTTTAGATCCAAGTCCCGCCAACTACAAAATAGTGGCAACAATAAGGCCTTCCTTAAAGAATTATGATTTCATGAGATACACAAAATGCCTTTCCTGAATTTTCCATGCTGTAGGTCCTCTTTGTATTTAGTCATTTTCCTGATTCTTTGTTGTACAGTACCTGGAACAAATTAGACAAATAAAGTATACATATGTATGTAAATGCAAAAATGATACCTGTTGAAACTGTTCCAGGAATCAGAGGTGGGAGGATAAAGGAGAGCAGTGGAGGTGGTGAATTGAAGTAGGATATATTTGATACATTGTAAGAACCTTTATAAATGCTACAATGTGTCCCCATCCAGCACAATAAAAATAAATAAATAAATAAAAAGATTTGTTGAAGTGAAAATTTATAAAGTCCTGAAGAAAATCTGAGCTCATGCATTTGAAGCGGTAGACAGTGGTGACATCATCTCCTAAACTCTGTCCCCTGTAACACTTGTACACAGTCCAGGCACCTCCCCCTTTTTACTTCTTCACCATTATTGTATGTGTCTTTGACTCTGTTCCTCCCGATGTATTCCCACAAAACTTTCAGTTCTTGACTAAGAAACAAAAGCAAAATCATCCTATTCTCCAATGGACTCCAATGCCAACTAATCAAACTAGGTGCAAGTGCAAGAGGAGACACTGCAGAAGTACCAAGCAGGGTCTACAAGGAACTGCACATGAGATGGCATACATGTTTGTGCTGGCTGCATGAAGGTCACTATCATCTTACCATAGCAAGCTAACATGTCAACAGTGTCTGGGCTATTGAACATGTTTTATTGGGAACTTGATATTTCTTTTAGTCTCTCCTGTCCAAGTATTGGCCAGGCTTGACCCTACTTAGCTTCAGAGACCAGACAAGATTGGGTGTGTTCAGGGTAATATGGTAACAGATTTCTTCTTGTCTCTAAACTTTGCAGTATTAGGTTGGCTCAGTGATAAGTATGTGAAACCTTTTGAAAAAAAGAAATTCTGCAAATCTATTTTTATACATTTTTTTATATTGTGGTAAAATACATATAGGATAAATTTGCTATTTTAACTCTTGCCACCTGTTGGATTTAGTGTTGAAGTTACATTCACCATGTTGCACCACCATCAGCACCATCTATTTCTAAAACTTTACATCACCCCAGAGACTCTGTAACCAGTTAGCAATAACCCCATCACATTTTTAAATGTGAGGATCATTTTCTTATTTCTTGGGAAAGCCCTTCCTCTTGGTAGAAGCTACATCTTTGCAGTACATCACAGGCCAAAGTACCCCCCCTCTGGCCTGGGTAAAAGTGGGAGTTGTGGCAGTTGGTTGTCCATTGAGTCAAAACACCTTTCTAAAGGGTGTTTGCAGCAAAGGTTTATCAGTACCAGTGCTTTAACAATACTTAACAGTGCGCCAACAATGCTTAACTTCTGTTCCAGTGTCCCAGGGAATGGAAGGTCCCTTCCATCTGTTTCAGAATAGAAGGAACTAAGACTTTGAAGGCAGAGAGTCCTGACTGGGTTCTGGATCTTGGCATTACTTGCTGTTGCAATACTCATATCACCTCCTCATCAATAGACATAAGATTTAGAATTTAGGCCCTTGATACCATTTCTCCTCCACCTTCTAAAGCAGAATAGATTCATTCATGCAGCATTGGTCTTTTAGGTTTTGACTTTCTTTCTTCTTTCCTTTCTCCTTCCTTCCTTCTTTCCTTTCTTCCTTTCTCTCCCTCTCCCTTCCTTCCTTCCTTTATTTATTTTTTGTATGTGTCTAGTAGTGGGGATTGAACCCAGGGACTGGCACATGCTGGGCAAGCACTATACCACTTGAGCCATGCTCCCAGCCCTGACTTTGATAAACAAGTTTCACAACAAGTCTCTGAATCATATTTATACAAACTCGTAACTTTACAAAGGCAGAACTAAGCATTACGCAAACACCAAAGGTGAAATATCACCCCTTCATACTAAATACTTCACTTGGCTTAATGATTTAGAATATCTAATGCCTGTTTCCCCACTGACATAGAAGAAATGAAAACATAATTCATTTAATAAACAGTATGATCACTCCTCATTGCTAAACATATAGAAAGTGCCAGGTATGATCCCACCACACTACCTCCAGGAGCCGCATTCTATAAGAGGTCCTTGTGCCTGTGGAAGGTGGACATTTTATTCAATGACAGGACATTAAACATTGCTTGTGTTAAATGTATATAATGTTTAAAAATTTTGTAGTATCACTGCCAAATATCTGCTTATAAGTTTATAATACGTAGCTGATGCAGTGAAACACATTATAAGAACTTCAAAACTACAGACAAATCATTATAGAAACCATCACGAAATTTTCTCTCTGATGTACCATCAAATTTGGAAGATTGAAATAAAATATGAATTTTGACTTAGAAGAAAAACAAAAATCTGAGCAGGTAAGAGTATATTCTTCTCATCTAAAGTTTCTTTACATTATTTGGCAAACAGCCACAACTTGACTTTTAGGAGAAATTTCTAAGTATTCATTGACTTATTCTTGATAATTTCACAAGATCACATACATAATAAATGTCAAACAGTCTGGATGTCAAATAAACACAGCTGAATTTTCAGAAGTGTTGAGTGCATGTATTTTATTAGAATGATATTTTCAACACCAAGATATATGACTTTGTTCACAGTTGCTCTAACACATACACTTAAGATAGCCACAAAGGTACTGTACACCAAGTAGTACTTTTGTAAATCATAAAACAAATGTACAAAAGAGCATTTCAGTAGAAATTAAGTTAATTTAGGACAAATCTATGTTACTTTGACGCACTTTCTTACTGTTGTTTACCATGAAATTAAATCCATAGCTGTTCTTAGTAACTAAATGTTCTGATGTTGAGAAGTAAGCACACTTACTCATTCTCTGCTAAGGCACTAAAAATCTAACCAAATCTTTTCTAAAATAATTTTTATACTTTAGGTTATGTGCCATTAATTCTTCAAAGTAATTTTTAAATGTTGAGGCCTGTAGAGTACAAAGAAAGAAAATTGATCCCTCCCAAATGGATTTATTTTTATTTATATTTATTGATTTTTCCAGAAAAATACAAAAGACTTTGAAGCAGCTAGGAAACATGAAGATCTCTGGCAAATGAAGAGTTGACAGAGAGTCAGACAATGTTTGCTTTTGAATATATACAGTATTTAAGAACTTATACTTGTAAAACATCACAATGATTTTAAGAATAGTTCATCAAATAACTGTTAAATTGTTTGACAACACAGAAAGATGATCTGCATAATACATGTAAAAGAAAGGCAAACAGAAGTACAACTGATGTGTTTTATTATACTATATAATTTACACCATGCCTGTACCCACATGGAAAATTCACAGTTACAACTAAAAACTGTATTTATAATAGTCATTTTTGTACAACTATTTGCATAATTTCCAGTTACAGACTTAGAGACCTACTACATGTATACGTATCCTTTCTGGATTAAAATAATATACATTTTAAATTATACTTTAATACTTACATTTAGTCAAGGTTGACTGGCTTAGGGTTTTATCATTTTTCTTTATAAAACTAAATGGAGTGGTGCGTACTTATAATTCCAGCACTTGGAAAGCTGAGGCAGTTCAAAGCCAGCCTGGAAGATCTCAAGTTTAAAGCCAGTCTGGGCTACAGAGGAAGCACCTGTCTCAGAACCAACTAACCAAACAAACAAAATCTCTTTCAGGTGAAACAAGAGTCAGGTGCATCCCAAACCACCCAACTCCTCTTTGCTAAGCCTGGCAACTCACCCTCACCTCACTCTATCAATGGCCCACAGACCTTTGAACTTGACCTCACTCCTAACCTTCATTTTTAAAGTGAAAAAGAGAGAGGAACAGTAATGTGAATTGAAAATAAAAATGAAATATGCACCTTTCAAGTGCTATCTATAAGAGTTTGTTTTCCCTGTTAGTTGGAAATTCTCCATGCTCCTAATATCACTTCCATATTTCTGTTGTAAGACCTGACTGGGAAAGAGTAAGAAAGTTTCCCAGCTGTGCTAGTCTTTCTTTGGTTTCTTACCTCATAGACAAGGAAGAGCAAATTAAATTCTTTCCCCTTTTATCTTACTTATTTTATTTTTTGGGGGATCCGAGATCTTACTATGTAGCCAAGGCTGATCCCCCTGCCTTGGCCTCCAATGTGCTGGGATTATAAGCATGTGCCACTCTGCCTAATTTTTTCCCTTTTTCTATCTAACTTCCTTGAAAAAAACTTCAAATATGTATTTAGCACTTTTTAAAAAGGGGCAATATCTGATTAATAGAGGCAGGAAAACTCAACATGTGCATTCTCCCATTTTCCCAAAGGGTGAGAAGATGTGAAAATGTATTTTGGGTTTTCTCCCTTGTAATAAACCTTTAAAACATCAAGAAAGAAAGGGAGAAAATGTCAACACTGAAAACTGAGAGTTGAAGGTATCTACTACATCAGCTTTTTCTGTTTTGGTTTCTTTTTCTTTTGTTTCTATCACAAAATTCCACGTCACTCTTAGCATTCAGTATTCTTTCCTCATATTCCGTGATTTGATTTATATTCAAATGACCACACAGCAATGCAGCTTCAAAAGGCTGACTCTGTTTCTGGGTTCTCCAGATAAATTACCTACCATAAGGTGTCTCCTACAGCCATTCTTAATCTACTTCCTCATCGCTGATAAGTACTGACTCTTCATTACAGAGGACAGCCCTCAGTTTGTCCGTGTCCTGAGCGATGAACTTAAAGCATGCTGGTATAGGAGCTGTATAAGATTGTTCCCTTTAACTTTATATTACTCCAAAATATACATATACAGACATGAAGCACATACAAAGCAAATTTACAGAGTCTATGAAAATAAATTGTGGCTATAATTCCAAACACATATTTAGGGATTCACAGTTTAACAACAAACTTACATGCAGGTAAAAAGTATAGTTTTCCATTTTCAAGTTACACAGCAAGAGGAAATACTGAATGTTTTAATGTTTGTTTTAGATTTAGTCTTCTCATAAGCCTTAAAAATGAGCAAAACTGAGGCACAGATCTCAAGCTACATCTATAGCAATGTGGTACTATTTTTACTAACAAATGAAAAAGTGATATAAATATACTATATACAAACAGAAACAACAATGGGAACATTATGCAAAATTGTTTGATACTGTCATTATTTAACTTTGCAGTGTTTTGACCAAAGACCCTTAGCTTGCACATTGTTTTCTGGTATTAAGGAATAATCCTGTCTATATAACATATTTAACTACTGAAAATAGGAATGAATGGGGAGGGGCTGGTAATATTTGAAATACACAAGTGCACTGCTTGTAAATATCTTTACAATTTAACCACATCTTTTTATCTGAATGAATTTCTTTTACATGGTTACATTTACTCAGAGTAAACAAGTAAAATGTACCAGAGTACAAAATATTGTAACAGGGGATTCAGTTTTCACATTTACTCCTTGGTACAGTTACTTAAAATATACACTTGTGAGTGGGGCTTAGTGGGCACTCCTATAGTCCCAGGTACTTCTGAAACAGGAGTATTGCTTGAGCCCAGGAGTTCGAGGCCAGCCTGGGCAACATAGTGATACCTCATTTCAAAACAACAAAAAATTAAAATAAAAAAATTTTAAAAACCACTTGCAAATAGCACATTGAATAACTATCAAAATCCAGGGAAATGTGAAGAAGCTGTTTAGCTGAATAATGAACAGAAATGATCAAAAGAAACTATAGTTGCCTAAGAGTCTTAAAAATTAGAAAATTATACATGAACCCCTGGGTTCATTTTCTAGCACCACAAAAAAAAGAAAAAAAAAAAAAAACGATTAATTTAACACTCACCAAATGTACCAAAAACCCTTCTCATTTTCCCACTTAACTTAGAGATTCACAATAGCCTCATAGCTTCAGGACATGTGTTTATACTGCACATGTACAGTGGAACACAAATACAATGGGTACTTACTAAAACACCCCTATGTACATCGTTATTAAGCTTACACTAACTGTACAGACCAAGAAAGTCACAGACACCCTAGGTGACTGTGAGTTCTGGATATGCTCCACTACCCCACTGCACAGCAGCTTAAAGTGCAAGGCAGCCTTCAGGCCCATCGTCCACTGGAGGCAAAGCTTCTGCTGAATGAGAAGTTGATTTCGGAGTTCTTGTATTTTCCCCAGGCACCAAAAGGCACTACTACTGCAGTGCTGTTGTCTTCAGTACCATACTGTATTGCCTGCATGGTTTGCCAGGAAAGAAGAGAAACATTGCATTCAGAGTCTATACAAAGAGAAATAACCTTTCCTCTGGAAAGCTAAACTGGTTTTATAAACAGTTACCAAACACAACTATTTCACAGGCTTCTGATTTTTTCACCTCTCTCAATCCCCACAAGGTTATTAAATTGCAGGTGGAATAACAACCATATTTGCTATAGCAATCTTGGCAGTAGAAACACTGAGCAAAAGTACACAGTTCCTAAAATACATGGAAACCCCTTAGCAAAGGGCCTAATGCACAGCAGAGACTTGCAAAGTGTTAGCTCTTGCCAGCAATTCTACTTCTCTGAATTTAGTCTGAGAAATTAAAGATACAATTATAAGAATGAGTATTATGCTCCATGCAAAATGGAAAAGTAGGCCTAAAGGAAATTTCCTGCAGTAGATTATAAATCCATTTTAGGAACAAGTTCAAATAGTGACTGATATGGTCAGTACTATAGTAAGAGATTGGGTTATAATTAGCGTCAAATGTATTTCAAAAGATTACACAGCTTGAGGCAAAGACTAAAGGAGTGACAAAAATATGTGGTGTAAAAAGCTTCAATAAATGAAAAAGTTCTACATACAAATTGAAGCACAAAATTTTTTTACAGTATCGAAGTACTATTATAGTTAATATATGGTAAGTTCTTACATTAACTATGAAACAGATAAACATGACAGTAAAACATTAGGCAAGAAAAAAAACTACAGACAAGAAACACAAATGGCCAATAAACCTATAGCAATAGTTAACTCCACTAACAAAAAAGATGCATACTTAAACACTGAAGTTTTATTTTTGGGGGGATACAGCTCAGTGGTAGAATGCTTGTCTAGCATTCAAAAGGCCCTAGAGTTCGTCACCAGTACTGCAAAATACATAAATAAAATTAATTTCTCCATCTATCAAATTGGCAAAAAACCAAAAGCACTTTTAAGAATTTGGAAAAATACAAACTAACAGCAAGTGAAAAGTATATGTATAACATTTCATGGGAGGGTGGTGCAATTTGACACTTATTTAAAATCTTTAGAATGGTGTTTCATTTCTTTCTTTTTTTTTTTTTTTTTTAAATGGGGCCTCACTATGTTACCCAGGCCCGTCTCAAACTCCAGGGATCCTCCTGCCTCAGTCTCCTAAGTAGCTGGGACTACAGATGTGTGCCACCAAGCCTGGCTCTGTGCATCTTTTTATATAGAAATTTTATTTCTTAGAATTTAACTTATAAAATACTATCTGAGAAAAGGAACATGTATAAATAAACACAAGAATATTAGTTTTCCTCCCATAATATGGTAAAGTAAATATAAACTAAATTTGTCAAGTACGGGGACTATTAAAATGAATTATGGGACACAAGTAAAACAAAATGCTATGTAGTCACTGTGAATATCACTGCCTTTGTGAATTAGAACACATATATCACAAGATGAGTAGCTGAATTAAGAAGGAAGTATTCATCCACAGAACTGGGCCCATTTCCTCAATTTCATAAGCACCCTGTTTGGCACTGGTTTAGGCAGACAGCACAGTAACCAAGTGAATAACTGACGCATTATGACTATGCTTGCCCATCTTATTTCAAGAAAATAATTCTTTTTTAAAGGTCGTAATTCTCAACTACAAATCTTAGCACTTAAAAATTTGGGCCAGGCTGGGCATGGCGGCTCATGTATGTAACCCTAGCAACTTGGGAGATAGGGATAGGAGGATCATGGTCCAAGTCTGGCTCTGGACAAAGTGCAAGGCCCTATCTGAAAAATCACTAAAGCTAAAGGGCTGGGGGCATGGCTCAAATGGTAGAACTCCTCCTAAGCAAGCTCAAAGTTCTGAGTTCAAACCCCATTAGGCAAAAAAAAAATTGGGCCAAATGTGGCCCTAATACTGGAAATGTAAAAATAGCTATTGAACTAAAGCATGATCAGTAATGGCTGCAACTTAAAACCATCATCTATTAGAACAGATTATTAAGTAACACAAAGTAACCTTTACATGTTCTTTACTGGGTGTCACTCAGCTATCAAATTTCAGCTCTGACTGACACACAATCCCATCCATTCACTTTCTGTATAGTTGTTGGTCTTTTGCACACACCCACTTTTAATAGTCAACCACGCTATTGTGTCCCTCAAATAGGCTATGTACTTGGAGCAGTCCTGTTCAATGTCAAAGGTCTGGACCTGGGAAACAAGGCTGACTGGGTTTCAAGCCCAGTTTTGCAACATGGCCTCTGCAGTACTTCAGTTTTCCTCCTCTGTGAAAAACTCAGCCTACTAAGGTCAGTGTGATGACTGCCTGAGTTAATGTGTGTGAACAGAACAGTGTCTGAAAACATAGTGACATATTAGTTCACTATTGTTGTAATTTATTAATGCTGCTGCTATCATTTCAAAGTATGTTCAAAGTCAAAAAATGAACATATCACATTTCCTTGACATGCTAATTTTACTTAACTACTTGGACAAATTGTGAAAACTTGTTAATTGGAAGTATTACGAATCAGTATGACATTTGCTGTAGCACTCACCCTAAAACACACAATTTCAAAGAAATCCCAGGACTGGGTAGCTGCTCCAGGCTGCCCAGGACTATGTGCCCAGGCCTGTCCTTTTCCTTACTACCTTCTTGGGAACTATCTAGCAGGAATTATGCCATGTTACCTGTTCAGTCACTGCATGGGCTGCTTCATTAGGATCATGGCACTGATTGACAAAGTCACAAATCTCTTGACTATTCACCATGAAGTTAATTCCATCTGTGGTGAGGACCAGGAAGCTGTCATCAGCGTGATGTAGCTGCAAGGAGAACCAAATGTATACCATCTTAAACCAGACTCTGCCATAGAATGATGTCTAGTGCCATCTATGTAAGATTTCATAGGCAAATAGTAAAAATTTAACAGGTATCAACCACCACTAAGGATAAAACAAATCTTTCCTTAGTAACACCATAAAGGGAGAGGCAGACAGCTGAACGCTGAGATAGCCTGAGTTTGACTCCTACCTCTATTCAGCTGGCTGAGCACTTCTTAACATTGAAAGTGTGCCCCTCCAAATGCCTTAGAGTTTCTTCCCTTGTAAAATGGGGATTGTACACCTCCTTTATTTTATTTTTTCTTTTTTTGTGATACTGGAGTTTGAATTCAGGGCCCCCCTTGCTAGGCAGGCACTCTGCTACTTGAGCCACACCCCCAGCCCTAGTAGCATCTCTTTGAACAGAGCCTGGCATATAGTAAAACCCACTGAAGTATCTGTTACATATGATGAACATTAAGTGAGATATCATTAAGACATGAAACCCTCCATGCAATTAACGAACAAACATTTATAGCAATTTCTGTGTGAGCTACTGTAGTTGGCTTAAAGGTTTCACAGAATGAGGTATCACAGCTGTTGGGGTCAGTTTAGAGTAATAGGGGCACTGTGCTGGAGAAACAGGTGGGGGATTATTTAACTTGATGGAGAAGGATAGTCGATGATGGCTCTCAAGCTGAGATGGCCATAAATGGTCAGGTGTGAGAGAGGAAGGGCAAAAGAACCATTTCATCCACAGTTGGGGTGAAATATAAGCCAAAGACTTCATCACACACCATCATATTTTACTTGAAAAGCTTATCACTCTTCCCTTTAAAAATCATTTTGGCTTCAATTAAATCTTCCAAAGCTGGGCAGAGTGGTGCACACCTGATATCGCAACACTTGGGCGGCTGAGGAAGAGGGATCATGAGTTCAACACCACCCTGGGCTACATAGTGAGACCTTGTCTCAAAAAAATAAAAACAAATAAAAAAACTTTCAAGATATCCTGTAGCTGGAGACAACCCTACACTCATTCTTACTATATGTGTTTGCACGTCTTTTCTTACCTTAATCCTCTTTGTTTCAGGTTCTGCTATCACCCCACTGTTTTTAAGATCCAAATCTCCAATACTCCTTGTCATTGCAAGTCTGCCATTTACATGAGGTTGTCCCAAACTATTCCAAGCGACAAAGCCACCACATTTTTTAATCCTGTTCAAGAAGAAGATAAAAGACTAAAGCTATAATATGCAGAAAACCAAGTTGCTGTTAAACATAAGTATGACATCAGTTTCAAAATGAAAAATTTAGACCCCCACAGCTGCAGTACCTAGTAAACTACGACAGGAGGACTGAGTTTTAGAATGGCCCAGACCGTCTCAGAAACAACAAAAGCACACCTGGGTTGGAGTGCTTGCTTAGCAAGCATGAGGAGCTGGGCTTATCCCTAGCACCATAGGGAAAAAAACGTAAAATTTAAAGTCTTGAACTATAAACATCATCCCCACAGAGTGACCAATCCGTGGTGGCAAATACCTTTCTTTTTCATCTTTTCTTTCTGGGGTATGGTCAGTGGTCAGCTTCATGGGTTTTCCTTTTCTACACAACAGAGCCCGGCTATCTCCAACACTGGCTACAACCAGCTCAATGCCATCTCGCAACAGGGCTACCGTTGCAGTAGTGCCCGAGGTCAGAAGGGTTGCTACAAACATTATAAAAAAAGAGTGCGTTAGTGACAGTCAAATGATTGGCTATAGAATTTTTATTACAGAATTAAACATAAGCATAATAAAAAACTAATGCTGGGATGTTACCATTCTAATTTAACTAGAGCTATGCAAATAAAATGCAAATGAACCATGTAAGTAAGATCATGCAGGAAAACAACTACTTAATTCAGTGGCAAGGCTCCATGCAAACAGAAAACTGTTGCTAACCTAACTTGGGAAACAATGTGTCACTGTCTCCAAAAGACCTCTATTCACATAGAGTCCACTTAAACTTAGAATTATGTATATCAGTATCAGGTGCTAACACTAATAAAATATTGGAATTTCATTAGACTGGCTATTATGTCAGGATGCGGAGGTGAGCTGGGCCCATTCAGGCAGCATGGCTTTTCTCTACTCTTTGGATGTGGGATTTTTCTTCCATTTCTCACTCCTAGCCAAAGTTAACTGTCTAAGTGAGACATGCCAAGGACAGAGCATTTGCTCATCAAGTGCTGTATTTTATATCCTTTCCTTCTGCAATGGTTTTAATTTTACAAACATTCACCAAAAAATCCTAAAATGGCTGAAGGCCCACATTCTTTTCTGTTTATCTTGTGTTCTCTCTAGAAATGAAACAGTTACAGCTATCATTACACTAACAGAAGATTTGGGGGGCGAGAAATGAAATTCATTCTAGTTTCCCATAAATTTATTGCATTCAACACCATTAGTGTCAGAGGGAGCTAATGCAGTTTGCCTCCAACTCCTAGGATTTTGGGGTCACGCAGCACTCCAGGAACTTGCATTTTTTTCTGGCTAATGTCAAGAAAAATTCGATGCTACCGGACTTGAGCGTGCCACTACTTCCTCCTTGCAAGTGAAACTGCATTTTTGCATCTTCCTTTAATTTCTCTATACTAAGTTCTTTACTGCTTATTAAAAACTTTTAAGGTGCATTGAGCCTTGCCAAAAGTAAGAATACTGTAACAGTATGAGTTAAAAAAAAAAGTGGAAGAGATTGACAAAGATAACATAAAGCAGGTATTAATCGCTAGAAACATTGCTGATTCCTTTAGTTTTGTTTTGTTTTTTAAGACAGGGTCTCGCTTTTGTACCAAGCCTACCTGAAACTTAGCAATCCTCCTGCCTCAGTCTCCCAAGTGCTGGGATTACAGGCACGCACCACCATACCCGACTTAATGTTACTGATTTTTTAAATTAAATATTCAAGTAACATCAAAAGTGACTTTGACTTTAGATTTAGGGAAAGTGCTATAAATTTGATTGATTGAAATTTAATCTTTCTGTGGTTTTCCTTTCCAAAAAGATAATTTAAAAAACATCATCACTAATGCATTTTGGAAAAATACATATGAATAGATTTTCCAATCAGTATATTCAGATGCCTGCTTTAATCAGAAAATTAAAAGGGAAAACATGAATAAACTGTACTTAATCTTTCATACTCATGCTGAATTTACTTTTTTGACAGGTAGCATTTCCAGCTTCACTAGCTTCCCATTTATCTTGATTTTGGAACTGTTCTGTCCAAGCAATATCACTGCAATGCTAAAATATATATCTGTCATTATATATAACATATAATGTTAACCTTTGACTTGAGAGCAAAGGATTATGAAACAATGAAGGCTTTTATACAATGACATATTTGCAGTTTAACCAATTATATTATTTCCAAATGATTTAAAGAACGATGCAAGAAATCATAGACACTTATTCAGACAGGACCTGTGTACGGAATTTTGTATTCCTCCTCTTTGTTTAAGCTTTTTAAAATTTCTTTTTAAACTGTCAATGACAAGTTAAAATTTCATAAATAAAAGTTTTGTTGTTTAACATGCAGCAATTCATGGCTCTGCCACCTAGGGATTTAAAAGAGCCTCAGATTTTTGTTTTTGTTTTTATCAACTCACCTTCACAGTTCCAAAATCCCAGGATTTATGGGGAAAGTTTCAAAACTAGTTTGCTAAGCATCTAAGAATATAAATAGTAAATCAGCATTCATTTTCATTTACATGGAGGTAAAAATTTTCACTTTTTTGCCCTAACAACATAACTATAAAACTAAGATATCTTTCAATAAGTTCTTAACACTCACTGGACAATTTCTACTGCAAGTCATCTCAACTAATGGGACAGGGAGGATGTGGGAACCTTCCAGTAGTCCAGGCTAGGAACCGCTGGACTCCTTCACCTGAGACAAAATTAAGCAGATCTCTCTTTCCACTGAAGCCCAGCATATAGTGTCCGCGGGCTCCAGGTCTAGAGGTGCTGACCAGGCACAGTTCTCTGCCACAGATAACACGCACAGAGGCAAATAGGAAATTCACCCAGGAATTGTGCTCAAACATTACAAACCTGCAACACAGGGCAGAGCAGAGAAAGAGCTGCAAAGTAAGGGGAAGGCTTTTTATTTCAGTGACAATTTCACCCACAAATTACCTAACATTCCAGGAGATGCCAAATCAGCAATTCTAAAGCTCGATTTGCTCAAGTTGATGGTATTTTGTAGATGATCTAACTTTTTTTCATCACAGACTAACATTTATCTCTTAGCTTTGTGGCTTCCAAGATAGGAAAATATTTGTACAAATGCACCTGTTCCAAAACTCACCAGTGGCCAGACACAGACCCACCATTCACACTTAAACAGCTGGTCTTGAACACAGTCAAATCAGTAGTGTCATTATGTTAGAAAAAGTACATGATAAATTTGATTGGTTGCATCAGAATTGTCCCCAAAACAAAACAGCAAATTCCTGGTTTGAATAATTCGTCTCTGAAAAGCAGTACGTTAAGGATGTGAACTACAGTATACATCAAACTACTGGGCTCCAATATGTTCTGAGAAGGGACAAAGAACCTCCTACCAGAAACACGGTGCAACACCTTTGTCAATGGTGTGTCATGAAGGGATTTAGTATCCAGAAGCATTGTTTTTAATAGAATGATAAATTTAGATTAATTGTTTAATAAAGGCTAGTAAGCTCTTGAGCTCTAATGAATATTTATAAACTTATTTAATTCATAAAATGGGTATTTCTGCAGCTCTCTCTTCTCCTCAGTGTTGCAGGTCCACACAACAGAAGAAAAATGATCAGTCTTGATAGCAACACAAAAAGTAAAAGCTGTGCTTTTCAAAGAATAACAACCCCCAATTATTACTCAATTGTGTAAATAATAATGCATATGAACCAATACTGTTTCAATATTTATTAAAAACGGGTGTTCTAGACATGTATGACTCATGAACACCAAAATTAAAGTAATGAGCTGAAGCAGTAACAGTGCAATAAGAATGTCTGTCTCTTCAAACCTGTGCCTAATTTTTTTTCATTTGCTGGCCCCCAACATAAGAAGGGAGATAGCTTGGTGGTAGAGCGAGTGCTTGCCTAGCAAGGCCCTGGGTTTGATCCCAGACCCACACAAAAAAAGTTCATTTGTAAGCTACATTACTGTGTAGCTTAGTTTTGCATAAAGAATCATGGCCATGACGTGAAGAGCAGGCAAGTTTCCCATGAGCTCATGGTGGAAGACAACATCTCCACTCCCTGTCAGAGCAAGTCTTCTCTTTTTGATCCATTTGTCCCCTGGGGAGCTTTGAAGCTTAAGCCACCTAGAAACATTTTGAAGAATATATAAAATTATAATCTAAGTTTTCTACCACCAAGTTTGTTTTAAGTGACTATTTGTAAACAATAGTGATGAGATAGCATTTTAATTTACTGGCTGGTTTCATTAAATGTAAAAACTATATTAATGGTGTAAACTGGATACAAAAAAAGCCAAAAATAGTGACAAGAATGGCTGGGGAAGGGGAGGTGGGGAGTAGAGGTCAGTATGACAGTGCTTGTCTAGCTTTGTAGCAGGTACTTACAAGCAGCTTTTGCTGAAAATCACTGACTCCTTACTTGGGCCTACGAATTAACTGAAGGCAGGATAAAAGCTAGACATCCTGACCTCCATTTTGAATCTGTGTCCTTGGTGCAGTCACTTTGCAGCCATCTTGGAATCCAGGAAGGACTATATAGGAGACAAAGACCATCTGCCAGGCAGCAACCACCTGACCAATCCTGAAACAATGAGCTACCAGACAACCTACAAGCACCAGAACATACCTGTGACTGGAACTGTTTAATAATTCTGCTCCCACTCCTCCTGCCCCCAGTTCTTCCTTCAATTCAAACCTCAAGCAAACATGAGGAAAATGGGTGAAATGCTACTTCTCTCTTCCCATCCATGTTGTGTAACCTCCTCTCTGCCCCTCACCATTACTTGTATCTTTATTTGGCATATTGGGGCCACTGGTGGGACCTGACAAGTGGAACCCAAGGATTTGGGCCTAGGGTCTAAAATCTCCTGTAACAGCATTTTTGAGTCTTGGGTTTGATCCCCAGCACCACAATAAGAAATAGAATAAGCCCCCTAAACTCTGACCTCATAGGAAACATTCAAGAGTGAAAATGGGGCTAGTGCCAAAAGAAATGATAAAATGTTGAGGCAAACTGTGGCACACTAACTATTCCTTAGCCAGCACTGTGTCTATAGGCAGACATGTCAAAAAGAATACTGTCCACTCTTATAATACTGATACTGCTTCAGTTTTTACTAAAAACATTAATTTTTTAAAAATTTAAATAACTGAAATCTGAAATGAGATAGGCTTGTTTTTTTAATCCAGAAATTGAAAAGTTAACATACAGCATTCTGTCATAGTGGTTTTTGTATATTTGATTATATAGGCCCCCAACCAATAGCTTCTGCCACTTTTGAAAGATTTAGCAACTTATTAAGAATAAATATTTTAAATGTTCTCAAAACACTGATTTTTTTTAAAGAGCACACATTATAAGACTATATGCAATAATATTTAATGACAGTGTTATAACTGACTTTTAAAAATAGCATATTACTCATCATCCTATCTTGCTGCATTAAACTTTCAAACAAATGGCCACTAACTGAAAAATAAATTTTAAGATAGCTTTATGAAAGTGCTGGGACGATTACATCAAAGCATGACAGATGAACCAAATTAAACAATATGGCTTAATTTCATTATTAGGAATAAATTACATTTTATGATTAATTTTTATACAACTATTTGATTATATGACAGGCATCTGTAGAAAGTTTCTTTTAAGACATAGCTAAATAATGCTTTAAACTCCAAATTACCTTGAGTTACAATATATTAGTTAAGAAAGGAAAGGAGCTCTCTCAAATTTCACACCAAATCTAACAATAGTTTTAAGCATTTACACCGATTAGATTCTTTTCAGAAAGGCTGACTGCACCCACGAAGGGCTAATGTATGTGGTTGTTGCCCATGTTAATATTCTTGAATATTCTGATCTGAAAACCTTGCCCCATAAGCTGCAGCTGTTTGCAGAATAACAGGGATACACCACCAGCAGTACAGCCCATGAACACTGTGGTATGCAGATGTGTGTGATGCAGCCAGATTCACAGCCAATCTCACAATGGATGAAATAAATGCATACAAAATTCATACTTCCAAAAATAAGGCTGTAAGAAAGTGTTTCATTTCCTCTCTTGCATATGGCTTACTTATTAGGACCAAAAGCTAAATTTTAAGCATAAACTTCATTCTCTCTAAACTCCTATCTTAAAGATGAAGAAAGACAGTGGCAGAAAGGGGGGAAGAGTCCAAAGGAATGAAGAAGAAGAAAAACATGGGCCCAAATAATCTACAAATTAAAAATAAATCTGTGAACAAAGCGAGAATGGGTTTTATTGTTTTTCTGAGGAGGGTGATGGTAAAGTTCTCAAAAAAAGATCAGGAAGAGGCTGGAGATGTAGCTCAATGACAAAGAGCTTGCTTACCTAGCATGCTCAAGGCCTTGAGTTGGGGAAGGGACAGGAAACACCTCTCAAGATAGTCCCAGGATCCCCTTTTCCCCTCCTTATTATTAAATATGAATCATTATTAAGTAAGAGATGCCATGAGGGGCACCAGGAACCAACCTTGCCCTCTCTTTGAGTTTTCAGCTCCTTATCTGTGAAATGGGGAGAGTTTCTATCCCTGGGCACTCCAACTGGAAATGATATTCCCTTGGTGCACTTTTCTCATTAAAGAAAAGGATGAAACAAATACAGATTAATATTCCTAAACAATTCATTTTCAAATCAGTTATGAGGCATATGTTATATGACTGCTGCAGAAGTTTTCAAGTTTAGCTTGCTGGGCCAAAGAATTTGGCCAGTTAACTAGAAAACATTGGCTACATTTTCCTGAAACGTTGATAAATTGAATCAAAACCAGAAACATTTTACTTTCAAAATTAAGGAGGGCATACAATACACAATTTTTAATAACTTCAGCTGGCATGCCCTGTATCTAACAAAAATGAAAATATCACGTACCACTGGAAAGTTGCAAGATCCAGCTCTTTTAAGAAATGGGAGAAAAAAAAATCCTCCTTTCAATTATGTGCACAACTTTGCACATAGGCACCTGCCTCTCAAACTTGAAACTGCAGTCCCTAGGGCACCTTGTTGAAATGATTTTTGACAAATCATTTTTGACAGATTTTTGACTCAGTTGCCACGAGGGAGCGCTCCCTGAGATGTCAAAGCTGCTGACATCTTTGAGTGACAAGAATACAGGATTCAGTGGTAAATAAATGTGCACATTGGTGCACATTAGCCACTTTCTTTCGTATTTAGGATTTATTGACAATTTTCTTCTTTTCTGAACAATCACCACCCTAGATGTGATTAACCTGTAGAGTACTTCCATCAGGGAAAAAAGAATCTACTCATCATAAGAGCATCTTGAATAAACAACCATTTTGGACCTTCCCTTTCTGAAAAATCCTTATTTCATATAAAAGTAAGGTGCTGACATTAGTTTGGATTCCAAACAACATTCAAAATGATTCTTTACATAAAGTCATTTACACATAAGCTTCTTTACAAATAACATACATTAGAATTCCCACCCACCAAGGCCTAAATTGCTTCCTTTTTACCCCCTCCTCACAGCCTAGAGGAATGCGATTATTTTACATACCATCAGCAGACAGGTGGGCATGACTTGCAAAAGCTTTTTCTATTTCTAGAAAAGCCAAGGTCAACACAGTTTCCAAGTTCTCCTTAGGAAGCAAATCCCTTTGTGGAAAGAAAAGAGAGCCATAATCAAGTCACAGTAGGTTCCTCCATAGGTTCCCTTCTCTCAGTCACCCTTACTAGCACCCAGGCCTCAAGACTTTCCTTGCAGAAGCTCAAGATGTGTTGCTTAAGGGATGTTGAGCAAGCATTTAAGGCTCTAAACATCAGGCACTGTGATGAGCTTTGGGTTTTTGTTTCTTATTTTTTTGTTGGTGGTACTGAAAATGAACACCAGGCTTTTAAGGGATCAAAAACAAAAGTCTGTCTGGGAATGTAGTTAAGTGGTTGGGAAAAACCAAACATGAGGTCCTGGGTTCTATTCCCAGCATACACGCACACAAATCCAAGTCCCTTCTGAAAGAATTAATCCTTCAACCTTGAGAGGTCAAGAGTTCCTTCATATTAACTTACAACATTGAATTCTGTTGTGGAATGAGTTAAATTATGCATAAATCAACTGATGAATTGACCTGATTACACACAGGAAGACAAGAAACAGTACATGGTCATAACTGCCACATCTCCCCTGTCCTCCTTAATTCTAGCAATAGTGTGATCCGCAAAAACATAACTGAAATAAGATATTTAAAGACCCCAGACACCCACAATAAATGCACTTTCTCAAGAAAATCACCCAAAGCTATTTTCAACAAGCCAAGTATTCAAAGCATGCATACCAGTTGAAAAAGTAACTAGAAGGTATTGAAACGCACACTACAGGCTCTGCAGGGAGTAAATGCTTCTCATGGGTTCATTTATGCTAATTCACCTGAAATCCCCACAAATCAAGTGATGTGAATTCTGGCCAGTGCTTTCCCCAGCTGTGAAAGCACACAATTTCCAAAGCAGAAAAACTCATCAGTAATGAAAGGCACCCCTAAACTCCTGCTCACTGGACGTGGCAGCCACAAGGTGAAAATCTCAAGGAGGCACAGGGGAACTGCAAAATCAACAGGGCGACAGTCACTGTACGTACAGAATGCATTTCTCCATATGAGTGTGGCAGAAATCTGCAGCCGCAGGTCCCCCGTGCCCATCGTACACTGCAAAGTACAGGACGTCCTCTGTCAGCTGGGCGAAGCCCAGGCGATCCTCGTTCTCCTTGCGTTTGCCGATGTGGGAGGCACAGCCCACCTTCTCCAGGCTGATTTTGGGGATGGGCTTGCCGTACTTAATGCTGGGCGGCAGCAGAATCGGCTCGTCAATGCGGTTATCCCAGATCCCAAAATTGTCCCAGGTGGCTGGCCGCCCGCTACCGTCTGAGTCAAAGCGAGAGCACCTGCGCTCAGACGTGGAGCAGTGGCAGGAGTGGGTGACTCGCCGGTCCTCCTGCAGCAGGCGGGAGCTGAGCAGCATGCACCTCCTCACCTGGTTCCCGCCATTCCTGACCAAAGTAATCAATGCAGCTGTGGACATAACGGGACTCCAAAGGCCCAATTCAGGAGGGAAAGGCCAGCAGAAGGGTAATGGATGTCTTTAAGAAAAGTTTCGCACCTGAGGGGAGGTTGGATAGGAGGGAGATTAGTCAATAATTTTGAATATCAATGATACATCATGAGACATTATGGAAAATGAAAGCCAGAAAGGATCTGACAGAAAGACAGAAATGTGTATATACACACAGGTTATATATTGGGTAGGCGCCCCATAGCCTATTTCTAAGAATAGTGAATCAAAAATGAATCTATTTAATACCCCCGTCATGGTGTTTAAATTCTATGAAAACTTGACAGGGTGCACCCAGCCACCTGCCTCTCAAACTTGAACCTGCAGTCCCTAGGGCACCTTGTTAAAATGCAGATTTTTGACTCAGTTGCCATGAGGGAGGCTCCCTGAGATGTCAAAGCTGCGTGTGTGCAGGCCACACTTTGAGTGACAAGAATAGAGGATTCAGCGGTAAATAAATGTTCTTCCCTTATGAACACCATTGTTCTGAAGAAAAGATAAGGGCAAATATTAATAGCAACGAAGTCTTCCAAGATAGACAGAAATAAGCAGAAACATTAACTGGTTGATAGAATATTTATAATTCCAAAGAGTGGCAAAGTTTTAGCAAAGACACAATAAAGGCTATGGGGGAGACCTACCTACGTTTGAGGATGGAAGTATAAGGCTGACCTTGAGCAAAATCTTCAGACACTATCTGGAATATAACTAAAGTTAAAAAAAAAAAGGTTGGGGCATGGCTCAAGTAGTAGAACACCTGTCCTAGCAAGCAGAAGACTCTGAGTTCAAAACCCCAGTACTGTACAACTAATGCATGCTAATAAAAATATTTTAAAACAGAGCTGGGCGTGGTTGCTCACATCTGTAATCGAGCTCCTCAGGAGTCTGAAAAAGAGGACTTCAGCTCAAAGCCAGCCTGGGCAAAAAGTTCCCAAGACCCCATTTCAACCAATAAAAGCTGGGTGTGGTAGCAAACACTTGTCATCCCAGCTATGCAGGAAGCATAAATAGGATTGTGTTCCAGGCCAGCACAGCCATAAAGTGAGACCCTATCTCAAGAAAAGCAAAGCTGGGGGCATGGCTCAAGTGCAAGCACAAGGTCCTGAGTGCAAACCCTGTATCAGAAAAGAAAAAGAAAATATGTACAATATGGCCAAAAAAACCAAAAAAATTTAGGATAAAGGTGGCCACCAAATCAACAGATGTATCTATCATGAAAGACGTGGAGAACACTGCTTCTTGGCTTTTGGTTAAGATTATACATGAAAGACTGAAATTCTCTTCTTTTTATGACAATATTGGGGTGGGATGGTAGAGACATAGCATCTTTGGCTATCAAAGAGAATTTATACATCCATTTACAAAAAGATAGGCTTGTATTTTTGCTTCTGACTGAAGAGTGCTATGGTTTGGGTGGAGCTTGTCACCCAAAGGTTCATGTGTTGGAAGCTTTGTCCCCAGTGTGCTGGTGTTAAGTGAGGCAGTGTTTAAAACGTGGGGTCTACTTGGAGGTTATTGCCCATGCACTCAAAGGGATTAAGATAGTTCTTGTGGGACCCAAGTTAGTTAGTTCTAAGCAGAGCAAACTATTAGAAAAGCCAGGCCGTGAATTGCATTCTGGCCACATGAGCATGGTGTTGCATATACTCCTGCTATCTGCTATGGGGTCCTCACCAGAGCTGAAGCCAGTGTTCTACCCTTCAACTTCCAGAGAGAAATGAGCTTTTGTTTATGAAGTTACTCAGACTCACATACTTCTTCATAGTGACATACAACAGACAATACAAAGGTTCTATTTTATTCGGCAACGTTAACAGTACGGCACATATAGGTAATGACTTGTGGAGAGATTTCTTTTTACTTCAGTGACGATGCATGCCATATTTAGCCTTGGACTACTTGATAGTCTTGTACCTACTTTAAAAGAGTTACAGAATCACAAACAAATATTAAAGTTATTCTGCAGCTCTCCCAGGATACACTTGCCTCTCTTTCTCTCTCACCCTTCAAAATGTTTTTAAATGATAAAATACAGTCTCATTCTCAGCAGAGAACATTATCCACTGGAAACATTTACAAATAAGATAAAATAAACTTGGACAGTTTCTTTGAGCCTGCACAGACTAAAATCAATCATCAACTTGGCCTCGTTCCTTCTATATTATCTGTGCAATCAGGTCTTAAAATTAGGTAGCTACAAAAGCATGTTATTGACAGAGATTAAATGTGAACCAGATGTACAACTGGCTTATGAGTACTACAAAACAAGGTCAAAACAAGGTCAACATCATTTAGGTCAACAGAATTCTTTTTTTTTTGGCTCTACTGGGGTTTGAACTTAGGACCTCATGCTTGCTAGGCAGGTGCTCTATCACTTGAATCACTCTAGCAGCCCTGTTTTGTGAAGGGTTTTTTTTCAAGATAGGGTCTCACAAGCTATTTGCCCAGGCTGGCTTTGAACTGTGATCCTCCTGATCTCTGCTTCCGATTATATGTGTGAGCTACTGGCCCCCAGCCTAACAGGAGATTTTTAAGAAGTGTCTCCATATCCACAGGTATGTGGTTCCAAGCAAGCCACCCTGGAGGAAAACCTGTGCATGCTCAGGATACATAGATGTCCACACTGCACTGCAGGTGCTCCATTCATTTTCTCAACTCTGCCCAACTTCTACTAAAGACATGCAGCCTTTCAAAAAATTTTAAATTGTCACTGTATTACTTCAGTTAAGCACATTCACTTTAACCTTGGTTTTGTAGCACCATTTGCTTTTTGGGAGATGTTCACAAAATGAAGAGCAGGAAAATACTCAGTAGCTCCCACAATGATTTAAACACAACTGACTGAGAGTTCCACATCCACTGAACTGTGGAATGTGCTTAAGAAAATTGAAAGTTTTTGGTTTTGAAAATTCTTTTTTCTTATTCATTATTATAATTTTTGGCCATGCTTGGTCAAAACCATGTGTGATAAATCCGGAAATAAGGCAGGCTTACCATGAAACTAAATTATAGTAGGCTGGGCAATGTGGTTCACATCTGTAATCCCAACTACTCAGGAGGCAGATACAGGAAGATTACAGTTTGAGGCCAGCCCAGGCAAAAGCATGAGCTCCGATCTGAAAAATAAACTAAAATGCAAAAAGACTTGGGGGTGTTGCTGAGTGGTAGAGCACTTGCCTAGCAAGTATGAGGCCCTGAGTTCAAACTTCAATGGTGCCAAGAAAAAAAAAAAAAAGGCAAAACTAAAAAAGCTAAACCATACTAATCCCTTCTAGACTCCTGAGGAAACCATTTAAAGGTAACCCATGTTCCCAAGCTAACATCCAATTTTAAATTAAACCTGTACAAAGGCTAGGGTTGCTCAGTGGTACAACATCCATGATTACTGTGCAGAAGGCCCTGAGTCAATCCCCAGGCAGCAACAAAAAGCAAAGACAGAAAGAGAAACAAACAACAAAACCCTGCACATCATGAAAAATGTCCTCCTCAGCTTCAAATTTAGAAACAGCCATTGCAGTTTCCATGGAAATGACTAGGCACTGAATAGCAGGCAAGGGGAATAGAACCAACAAAAACCTTAAAGCACAGAAACCAAAACAATCAGTGTTCTCTGTAGCAAAAAGAGTGGAGAACAAGTTCACAAACACATAAGAACTCTCTCCTTTTGTGAGCTGAGCAAAAATGAACTGGGACCAGTTTATCATCCTGCCAGCTAAGAAACACAGCTACTCAGCAAGATTTTTGAAGAGGCAGGAGGGAATTGCGTCAACCTCTCAAGTAGAAATCGAGACCAGGTTATTTTTATAAATCATATTAACATTTAAATCAAGCTTTGGAAGTCAAGTCATCCTTTCAGCTCTCTGGATACATAAGAGTATGTCAGCAAAAGTTAAATGAGCTAGGTGCTGGTAACTCCCATCTGAAATCCTAGGTGCTCAGGTGGCAGAGATCCAGAGGATTGTGGTTTGAGGCAAACCCTGGGCAAAAAGTTCATGAGACCCTTTCTTAACCAATATGTGGGTGTGGTAGTCATCCCAGATAGCATGGGAAGCATAAATAGGAGGATCATGGTCAGGCTAGCCTTGGCAAAAATCAAAACCCTACCTTAAAAATAATCAGAGCAAAAAGGATAAGAGGCATGGCTCAAGTGGTAGAGCACCTGAAGCATGAAGCCCTGAGTTCAAACCCCATACAGCCAAAAAAAAAAAAAAAAAGAAAAAGCTAACTAAATGAAAAACATTAGGAAATATGCACAAATTGTATTCTACTAGTAAAAATAAACTTTAAAGACTGCTAAGGATTGCTTCTCAGCCTTTTGGCTAAAATCAAATGAAGATTTCACCAAAAAAGAAAGTAAAGATAAATAACTTGACTGGAATTCTACCTATGAAACATAGGTAATTTATATAATTAAATCTAAAATACATCGACGGTCATATACAAAAAGGACAAAATGGGCAATTTCCTCTCTAGACTAAGCTTTTCAAATTCATTTTATTCCTCAATTCCAAAAAAAACCCCAAAATACATGAGCCACAATTTTCTTTAAACATATCATTTTTTTCTTTCATTTTGAAACAGGATCTGACTATGTAGCCCTGGCTGACACCAAACTCTCCATCCCCATGTCAGTCTGCTGAGCCTGGGATTGCAGGTATGTGCCAATACACCCTACCTAACTAAACAATTTTTAAAAACCTGTTTGCATGCATACACAAAAATACCCTATGTGTTCTACTATTGTCAGTAAATAAATACCTGAAGGTATTTTCCTATTTCCATATTGATTTGTGTGACAAACCTTCCTTATCTTCCTCCTCAACCTGATACTTTTAAGACTGATATTTTAAGACCGACACAGAATGGTGACTGCAGAACAAAGCTGGCCCCTAGATTAACAATTCTATCCACTGGGGGAATTGTGGCAGAGGGGGTTAACCACATCTTGATATCATAAAGGTGCGCACAGAGACTCTGCATGAGGGCACTGATCACAAGCCACATTCTGAGAGCAGGAAATTTCAGGTCCAAAGTATCAGGAAAGAAAAAAAATGCATTTGGTTTGCAGTTAACTTTTGAAGTACACAATTAAAAAATATAAAGGAGCAGAGATTTGAAAAACAGTAATCAGCAGCTACATGTATATAGTGCCAATTTTATTTTTCATATGACTCTGGTTTTATCATACCTCAATAGTTTAACACCTCAGAGCTGTCCAAGTTTATTTTTGGAAAAGGGACTCACAGTCTCTGGCATGATGTGGCACTGAGAATTTAAGCTAAACTGCTTTTGATGTCCAAGCCGGTCAAAAATGCATGATGCTGTCATCTCTGTAAGTACATGCCGAAACCACTTAGGAGTTCTGTAAGTCAGTACTACTAACACCTGCCCAGATTTTCTCCCTCTAGAATTTTTTTTTCTATTCGTATGTCCAGTATAACATTGTGTTCAAATGTCCTTTCACAATGTAAACACAAGTTTTACAAAAATATTCTTAAACCAAATATTTCTTTACCAGCCTTTAAAAACAAAAACAAAACAACCCGTGCATCTCAATAAACTAAAATAGTATGAAAATCTCAGATGTATTTCAGCAAATTTGGACACTAACATCTTCTTTATTGGTAGCTTGCTAAGAGGAAAGAAAATATGCTAGTCTACCTAAGGGAAAAAAGAAAGCAACATACAACAAAACCCCAAAGGACTGAGAAAACAGTATGAAAGCAATGAAAAGTACTTATTAGTCTAATTCTGTAGATATTTCTTTAAATATTTTCATTAATATAGACACAGGCACAGATCGCATTCCAAACCTGTAACTTTATACTTCATTTAAGAAGGATTTTCCTGCTGGGTGTCACCAGGCCTATAATCTCAGCACTTGGCCAGGTAGAGGCTGGAGAATGGCCAATTGGAGGCCAGCCTGTGCTACAATAGAGAGATTGTCTAAAAAAACAAGGATTTTTCCTTTACATTCTGTGCAATATCACCAGCACCTCTTGCCTCTTCCCTATTTTCTAGGATCCTCTAAGAGAAGGGAGGTGTCTGTGATCTATGATCGGTGAAAAGTGACTAAGGCTGCAAGAAGAAAATCATTAACAAGAACTCACTACCAAAGACTGTGAGATTTTTATTACGTTTATCACACAGTGGTGCATTGGTTCTGATTTCTCCACACTTCAATAGATGCATTGTCCTTTTACTGCTACGGCATTTTAACTATAACACTACACACCATTGCTGTTTTCCAACGTTTTATAATCTCAGACTGGAGTTGCCTATTCTAAAACCACCAAACAACCTCATTCTTCGCTCTGTCCTGGCAAAAGGTGCAAAGAATTCATGAGGCTCTGACTGTACATTTCCAGTTTGAAGCTCAGAAAAGGCAGTAGAGCTTTAAAGACTCCAAATTCCCTGGCTGATTCCACCTGGGGCTTCATCTTTGTTCCCCTCCTCCGAATTCTCTAATCTTCAGAAAGCAGCTGAGATTAAAGGCATCACACAGGGCATTCCTGGCAGAGCAAAACCCAGTTCCTTGGATCCAAACCAACCAGGTTTCTGCATCCTTCGGTACACCGATCTCCTGAATAGCTCACTGTTGGACAGGTCAGATCGCTGACCATAACAGATGAGTTGGACACCCACATCACAGGACAACACCACCCACTGGCCCTGCAGATCGCAGCGTTTCCCTGGCACCGTCCGCCTCCTCTGGGAACACAGAGCCCAATGTCGCCACGTCTGCCTCTCCCGGGAGGCGACATGCCGCTGACCCCTGCAGCATCCTCACCTCCCGGGATTCAGGAAGGGCACCTGGGGCCTCCGTGCGGGGACACGAGGGCGGCCGCCCACCCGCGACCTCCTCCGTCCCCTCCCTCGGACCCCCTCCCACACCAGCCCCTCCCGCCAGCCCGGGTCACGTTCAAGGCCCGCCGCCCAGCGCAGCCAGGGTGGGCTCCGCCCCTGGAAGCTGCTCTAGATCTCGAAAAGGAAGAAAGGCGCTCGAGGAGCCGGGAGAGAAGGGCCCTGGAGCTTCGGGATCCCAATAAGGAAGTGGCGGAAATTAAACCTACATTTCTCCTTGCTTTCCCAGGGAGGCCTCTATTTCATATCGCGGCGGGGGAGTGGGGCACCAATAAACAACATAAATGGCCAACATAAATAAATGAATTGTACTGTGCAATCGCTTACCTCGTGATGGCTATGTTTCTGGAAATTTTCTTAATTCGTTTACAGAGGGCGAAGGAAGGGTTTTCTTGGTCTGTAAATACGATTCTCTTCTTAGACTCCGATCTCTGCAGCAAGCAATTACAGCAGCCACAGCCTGGTCTCCTGGAAATTCTCGAAAATTTTTCAACCTCAGTTGGCCAAATGGAGAGGGGAAATTTGTTCCCGCTGACTGACGGCAGCACCAGCCAATCGGCGCTCGGCGAAGCGGCGCGCCCGACTCCGACCGCAGCCAATCGTAGATCCCGACGGGAACGAGCCTCCCGCAACTTTGGTTTGACTTCGCTGACTTCCAGCTGCCACGGCAGAGCGACGTCAGCTTGGGCCAGTAGCGGCTCGCGGTGGCGCCCCGCCCTCCCGAGGTGGGTGCTGCGGCCACCCAGGGGGCGCGCCTGGGTGGTGGCTGGGGGAGGCTTGGCACCTGGCCATCGCCGGAAGAGGGAGGTGTGTCGCTTCCTGCCAGGGGGCAGTGGGTGTGACAGCTAGGAAACCGAAAACAGATCGCCAGCACTTGGCCTTGAAAGGCATCTATCAGGTTCCCTTGCTTGCATAGAGCAGGGTTCGTCGTGGCTGAACAAACAGGCGTCCGTGATCGACTCATTCGACAAGTATTTGTGTGTTGTGAAGGACGTCCTACAGTGTACCAGGCACTGCAGGTACAAACCTGACCCAGATGCACACGAGAGCTGCCCTCAGAATATGCAGTTGGATAAGGAAGAAGTAAACAAAACATAAAAGATAACAAATCACTTCAAGGGAGGAAACATCCAGGGTGTGGATAAGGAAAATGAGGAGGGGGTGGCTTTAGATGTCGCTTTTAAGCTGAGTCTCAGAGTAAGAAGGAAAATCAGTCATTCAGTCATTGGAAATAGAGAAATGATGATTGTGTTGGGCAGAGGGGGACAGAACAGCAAAGGTACTGAGGTGGAACTTCATGGTGTTTTGGAAGAACGGGAAGAAAACCTGTGTGGCTCTAGTATAGTATAGTGAGAAGAACAGTATGATGTGAGGTCGGTGAGGGGACAGGGGTCTTAAGAGTTTGCATCACATTTTAAATGTAATGGTTCTCTATTGAGGCATCTGAAGCAAAGAATTGAAAATATGTGGTTTAGACTTTAAGTCGCTGTTAAATGTGAGCACAGCAGGTGAAATAATCTACTGGGAGACTGGTAGAGAATATTTAAAGTAGAAGATGCCAGGGATTAAACTGTGGTGATATCACTGGAGGTAGAGAAAAGCAGAGAGCTAGAGAGTTTAAAGATCAATGATTAACTTGTTTGATATTTTAGGCATCCTGGTCCAGGGACAACTGCTCAGAATTCAGTGCACTTAATAACCTGTTAGGACAGTGGTACTCATGTTGATACTTACAAATTCTAGTGATGACCTTGAGGATTGCGTTGGGTTGACAGACAATTTTCATGGACTTCCCGGAATTTTATTTCTTTTTCATTTAACTTCTTATTGCAATATATCAATATATGTAGAAACACACACATATCCTAAATACATACATTTGAAGGAATTTTCACAGCCTCAACAAATCTTTGTACCCAGAATCAGATCAAGAAACAGAATGTTTTGGTTGATTACTATACTCTGGTAATCAACCAGGCCAAGAGGGTGAGGCAGGAGGATCACAGTTTGAGACCTGCCTAGCTAACAATTTTGGACTAGATGCTTGGGTCAAGTGATACACTGCCAGCTTAGCAAATTTGAGACCTTGAGTCTAACCCAAGTACTTCCAAAGGAAAAACCCCAATCCCCCAAAATGTTGTTAACAATTGGGGACTCATCATACTGTCTTCCAGTTGCTGCTTCCTCCCACCAGCAACCTCTATGCTGACTTTCAGCTACATAGATTAATTTTGCCTAACTTTACACTTGGTATATATAAAACCATAAAGTATGCATTTTTTTGTGTTTGGCTTATTTAATTCAACTTTAATACTTGTGGGATTCTTCCATATTGTTGCATATAGCTGTAGATCAATCATTTTATTCCAGTCTGTGATTATTCCATGCTTTATGAATTCATCCTTTTGATTATGACAGGGTAGTTTTCAGTTTGGTGTTATCACAGATAGTACTATTATGAACATTCTAATACATATCCTTGTTGATGCTTTTCTTTCAATGCAGCATTCTGGTAATTTAGTTACAATTGTGTTATTTTTAAATCTGTTCATCAATAATGTAGTACCATGTATTACAATATTTCAAACATTTGAACCACAGTTTGATGTAAATAATGAAAGAATTTACTGTCATAAAAGTGAAAGTTTTGGACAACAACAATGGACTGTTGTTGTGAGGAAATTTAAACTTGAAGTATAAAATATTCTGAATTACCCTTGGAGTTTTAACCTTCTTTTTAAGCACTTGCTAGCTGTATGTCCAGCATTCAAGAACTTCATAATTTTGCCACATCCTTTTACTATAATGGACTGTAGTCCACAATTCCTTGATTGTCCTAAAGAATACCTCTCTGGGATGGAGTTGTAACTCAAGTAGTAGAGAGCTTGCCTAGCATACTTTAGTCCTGGGTACAATCCCCAGTACCAAAAAAGAACAAAGTCATCAGTTTACTTCTTTGATTTATATACTTCTGGTTTTTAAATCTCTGAAGCATAGTTAAGTATTCTACAAAAAAATTCACCATAAAGGTTGATTTGGCATGATAGATCCCTGCATAAGGTCCAAAAGAATCAAGAAGAAATAGCACTCCATTCCTACATTAAGTTCAGCTCCTTTTTTTTCAACTTATATTTTAAACAAACCATTTGCTGAAAACTAACAACTATAGCAAATTATACTCCAAACAGGTCATAGGGATTTTATGAGGGTGTGGGGTCTAGAAACCAAACTATGTGTAATAATGAATTGAAATTTCTATTAATTTTCACTAATGAAAAATCAATTTATTTCTTATTTTAAATTTAGAGCTGGATATTTTTGTATACTCAGAATCAACGATTTTTCAGACAAACATCTGTATGCTACTTTTGGCTTCATGCCTGAAACTGGCCTGGAATACTCACATGTGCTTTTCCATGGTTCAGGCTGCTCTGTCCTGAATTGCTGGCCCACATGTCCCTTCTCCGTGTCACCAGGATAATTGCCAAAAATACAGACATACAGAATTTTAAAATCTTTTCCTTGGACCTAATTAAACAAGCACCAATGACTATTTGAAAATATGTTTATTGCATCCTCCCATATAATATACCTCCAAAATATGGAACAGATGAGTCTCATCTAGTACCAGTGGTACAGAGGTGTGAATTATCTTCCCATTTCCACTGTTGACCATTTGACAAAAATCTCATTTGATCTTATTTAAATATTTAATTTCACTGAGCATGAGTTTCTCATCAGAGCTGTTGTGAGGACAACTATACTTTGTAAAAAAGATGATAAACACAAATCACAAAAGCTCAAAATCAGAAAAATGACATGATAGTCACTATTAGCACTGTTTGACAAATAACTTCTTGCTTTTTGCTACTCAGCAGTTCTCAGCCTCCTGGGGGTAGTGGCAGAGGAGTCATCAATTTCAGAAGAACAAACTGATGACTTTGTTCTTTTTTGGTACTGGGGATTGTACCCAGGACTTGACTTGTTCAATCAAGAATGATGATTGGAGCTAACAGGGTGAGTTGGAGCATTTAATAACCCTATCCGAGGCCTCCCAAAGCTTACTTCCCCTCTCACAGTAACCAACAAGGTTTCAAATAAATGGCTGCTCCTTTAATATGGAGCCAAGTGACTATGAAGAAGAGAAGGCAGCTAATAGTAGCCACACAGCATGAACAAGTTGTTGTTTTAAAACACCAATATTCTGATGCAGGTTAACCAAATTTCATATAGCCTGTCTCAACTGTACAGGTATAAGTTCTAATTTTAAATTGTCTGATTGAATTTTTATTGGGGCAATTTTAGTCTAAGAGAAAAAAAAATTTCCCCATATTGGGGATTGATCCCAGGCTGCATGCATGCTTCTAATAGAAATTTTCACTCTTTTTTTCAATAAATATTCATAAAGTTCCTACTGTATATCAGATTTATATAAGCTTTGGGTTTATAGCAATGAATGTGTGTATAGCATGTAAACATGGTGTCTACTCTCATGAAAACTGAGATGAGGCAAAGAGAAATAATAGGCATGCATCTAAGTATGATGAATACTACAATTGGAAAAATATGATAGTATTCTGTTTCTGCATATTATATAAGACTACTAAGAAAGAATGCAGGAAGAGGAAGCAAATTCTAACTCTTGAGGTATATTTTAGAAACAGAAAATGTACTTTCTATTAGAGCCCTGAAGGGCTCCATCATTATTTTTAAGCAATGTGGGGCTTCAAACAAGTAACTAAATTCCCCCACACCTTTGTTTTTATCATCTGTAGCACTAATGTAACCTGCCCTAGCTGACTTACACAACTGCCACAAGTATTCAATTAGGTAGAGAACACAAGTGCTCCATAAAAATAAACAGTGCTATTATTCTTTGAAGATTTTACAGTGTACTGCAGGAGTCTATAAATATAAAGTTTCAAAAATAATGAAAACTCTTGGAAGCCCTATAAAGCAACATACAAACAAGTTTAAATTAATATCATACCTTTCTAGCTGTGGGAAATGGTACAGAATTACACAGTGAAAATTATACCTTTAAGGTTCTGGAACAGATATGCTAAAGCAGTGCTATATGGATATGACTGAAATAGCCCAAAAATCTTCTTGTAATCCTCATAAAGAATATTCAATAAAACTTTTTTGATTAACTAGTGGAGCAACTAGTTCTATTCAAGTGCCTATCAACAGAAAATATGCATACGGTATTAAGAAAAACTGCCATTGTCTTAGAAATCTGTAATGTTAGAAGGGCATAGGCTTACAACCTGTTGGAAATGAGGTCGGTTTTTCAAACTCATTGCTCTATTCTGAGTCTCATTCAGGTCAGAGTTTGGAATCTCAAGGTAACATTGTAAGAGGTGACAAAAGGCACATTTGCCACTGAAAAAGGCATGAGTTATTGGTATGCACAAACACACTTCTTTATTTTGCACGCAGAGTGGGCGTAGTTGCTCAACTGCTTTTCTATTGGTCCCTTTCTCTCCCAATGGCAGAAAAGAAAGTATTACTTTTCCAGTAATTAGCATACACTGGGAAACTAACCAACTGTGTTTCTTTTCCTAGCAGTGTTAAATATAGACTTTAAAACCAGGGTTAGTTTTATAATTGATTTTGGTTTGGGGCAGCCTAGAATTTTATACACAAAGTATTCCAGAAAATAGTTTTTAAATAAATGAATATCACATAGTGGTTATGTTAAGAGGCATATTCAGGAGAGATCTACTTTCTCCTCTGTCTTTCTCTCTCTCTCTCTCTCTCTCCCCACCCCACCCCATGTGTCTCATTGATAGTTTGACACTGGGTCTTGCTATGTATCCCACATTGACCTGGAACTCAAGATCCTCCTGCCTCAGTCTCCTGACTGCTGGATTACAGGTAAATGCTACCATGCTGGCAGTGAGAGATCTACTTTCTTGAAGATGCTTTAATGTAAAGAAACTCAGAATCCAGAAAACACTTTGTTCAGGTCACAAAGAACAGCAAAAATGGTACTTCCTACCCCAACCCACCTTTGCATAGAACACTGGAAGAGACAGGAAGCTGGGACTTGAGAGGAAGTCAGTCACAGCAAAGTAGGTAAGGAAGGGGATGCCCACAAGGGACCTCTGTATTGCCTGAACTGTAATCAATGTAGACTGAAAAAAAAATAGGTGTATGTAATTGCATAATACAAGAATGTATTGTAATTTCTACCTGTCATCTCTTTCTCTGGTTTCTCTCTCCTCCTAATTATAATTAATCTTATACCCTTTGACATGTTTTCATCTTACAACATCGTTTCACAAAGTTTTATTAGTGTCCTGTTTTGAATAGGAAAAAAAAAAAGCCCTAAACTTCTAAGCTTTTCCATGGTCTTCTCCTACCTCTCACCAAGCTTATGTTCCACTGCTACTCTAAAGCCTTAATTTCCTAAACCTGTCATATGCATTCTTGCCTCCTTATATCTTTTTAAGGAAAACCTTAATTTTCCATTCTTAGTTTTTAAAAATCTGTAGCACTGAGAGGATTAAAGAGAAAGGTTGCCATGTGATTGCCTGTGTTCCTAACGAAGAACCAGGAAGAAGAGCATCATTTGACATTACAAACAAATAATAATTGCTAACTATATTAGTTGGGGTTCTCCAGAGAAGTAAAAGAAAGAGAAAGAGACAGATTCTTTCCCTCCTTTCCTCTCCTTTCCTTCTTTTCTTTTTTGAGATAACTTCACACCGTCATGTCAGGCTGTCCTCAAACTCAAAACCCTTCTGCTTCTATCTCCTGAGTGCTGGCACTACAGATGTGAGCCAGCCTTGTTTGTTTTTTAAAATCTGAATTGACTTTATTTGCAGCTCTAGAATTGGACAACACTCTATTCCATAAAATACAGTAGTGTTCCCTAGAGTGATGTCTTATCAAATATCTTGGTGCTATGGTCTACACAAATGGACACATAAAATTAATCATTGCAGTAATCCTTACAGGTACTTACTCTGTCCACACACTGTTCTAAATGTTCTGCATGTACCAATTCATTTGATCCTCACCCACGATAGGGTTATTATTGTCACCCCTATTTTACTAAATGAGGCACAGAGAAGTGGAGTAACTTTTCCTGAGGTTGTATTGCTTATAAATAATGAAGCTGGCATTACAATCCTTGCAAGTCTGGCTCCAAGTTTATGCTAACTACTGTACTGTTTCTCTCATAAAAGAAAAATGAGGCATGGAGACTCCACCCCAAGCTGCCCACTCCCAATTCTACTGCGGTTCTCTTGCACCCTGAAAGTTGCCCCTTCTTGGGGATCAAGATGTGCACCAGCAGCAGCAGCAGCAAGATGGTCTCTGCCAGCAGAGTTGCTCACAGAAGACGCATACTCCACTAATAAGCCTCCCTGACAGAAGAGATGATTCTAAACCTAGTGCATCAGAAGCATTGAGATCTGCAGGGCTACCATCTAACTTTTCTATAATCTCACAGCTTTCTAAAGGAAGTAAATTGCCTGATTTTGCAGAAATATAAAAACATTAGCTCAGAAATATGGAAGGAAGGGCTGACGGAGTGGCTCAAGCACTAGAGTGCCTGAGTCATAAGCATGAAGCCCTGAGTTCAATCCCAGTACCACCATAAAAACAAAAAAAGGAAGAAAAGAAATGCAGAAAGAAACTTGTATCTCAAGAAGAAATGGAATTTACCCAATGTGGAGGTCCAATATAATCATTGTGGCTGCTGTTTGTCATCAAAACAATTATCTTTACAGTAAAGGGTTTCCAAAATGAAAAATTATAAACAACCTTAATAAATATTCTTTAAAACTAGAAATATAGAAAAAAAAGATGAAAACTGAACTCATCGGCATCACACGGTTTTTCCCACTTCTCCCATAAACATATTTATTTGCTCACCAATAATATTTATCAATCAGATGTCAACTTTTATGGAACCTTTACCTTTATCCACACAATAGCCTTTGATATGGGTAGCCTTTAATATTCTGATTTTACAGATGAGGTGATTCTGAAGTAGGGTCTGCCAGCAGGGTTTGTTTTGGTAGTTAAGCCACATAATCCATTAATAAAGTTCCCTGACAGAAGAGACAATGAGAAGTCAATGATAGATCCCAGGCCAGGGTGGAACAGCAGAGATTTGAGTCCTGTCCAAAGTATATCTTCTCACACTGCTTCTCTGTACATAGTTCATCAGTGTTAAACACTGTGAGCATGTTCCCACTCATTTCTGACCAAAGTTAGTTTTCTGTTTTGATGTGTCCTACACGTGGGATCCATAGTACTAATGAATGTAAGTTTCTGATTACTTCATGTCCCAGGAAAGAATGTAGATTGTAGCTCAAGTATGTGGAAAGGAAAAAGAAAGACAGCAAGACAGTATGTCCTGTCCTACCAGGTGGATATTAGATAGTCATGCATTGAGAACCAGGGTACTCAGAAAAATAAAGGGAGAAAGTATCACTCTCCCCGAAGCCCTCAAGTTGGGGGAAATAAGCAGGTAGGTTCAGTGAGAGTGGAGTATAAACTGAGCTCATGAGGTGAATTTGACCAAGATTTGAGTTCTGGCAAGAGCTTGCATGGGAAGAGAAAAAAAAAAATCAACCATTTGCAGTGGACTTGGAATTAGGTAAGTTTATTTTCATTCTGTTTTTAAATGACCATTGTAGGAAGTTTTATTCCAGAAAGAGGCTCCATTTTCCGGTGAGGCCCAGGAGAAGGCCGAGTATAGGTTAAGATAAAGATCATAGCAGTGCAGTGTTGCCACCATGGGACCTTTTGGCAACTTCTACACTCTGACAAAACTCAGCTTGAGAGAGGTAAGACACAGCCATCTCTTTGTCCACACTCAATTTGATTCAAGAATTTCAGAGCTCAGAGATACCTTTGAACTCATTTATTCCCCTTCTTCTCCCCATCACTTTGAAAAATACTCAATGCAATCTCTGAGAGGTGAAGAGATTTGTCCAAGATCACAGAGCTATTTACAGGCCACATTTCTGGCATCCAGGTAAATGCTAGATCTACCTCTTTACACAGTGCAATTATCATTCCTAAAAGCAGAACAGACAATAAATATCAATAGAGATTCTATCAAGCAAATGCCATTTTTAAAAAAAAAACCTTGCAAAATCAGATGCATTTCTTTTTGTGTCCTGTAGGAAGCACACCAAGGCTGCCTAGAGAGGACTGACGTTGGGCAATGTTCTGAAGTAGAGAAAGTCTCACACTTGCCTCTTCTGAGAGCCTTTGTATTATAGTAGTTGAGAAGGTGTCACTGAAGCACCAGCCTATTTAAATCCTGACTTTACCACTTAAAAACTGGGTGACTTTGGGCCCTTTTCTCAATATACTCTCTCTATACTCAGTTACTTCCTCTATAAATGGAACTGGTAGTCATTTTCAAATCATAGTTTTGGGGAAGATTAACTAAACCAACCCTTGTAAAGTATCTAGAGTTATTCTTGGCTCCAGATTACCCAGTAAATGTTACAGTTTCATTATTTCCTTTCATTGTCTGGAACATCCCACCTTGCTCTAGGCTTGTTGATCTCCTGCTCACAAAATGTTAGGCTTCCTCACCTTATTCATTCAATAAGTGATGGTCAACTCATTCCACTAATATTTACCAGAAAAAGATAAAGAAAAAAAACTCTAAAAAGAGGGAAAAACCCAAACAGAACAAATAGTATTTATAGCCAGGGACAGTGGTATGCACTTGTGATCCCTGTTACTTAGGAGGCTGAGGTGTAAGGGTCACACCTGGGCAACATAACAGTATTTACTTCATCTTCCTATATGAGAACAAAATAGTGAATGAAACAGACAAATATCTCTGTCCCATGGAAGATACATTCTAAAGAAAAGAACAAAACAAAAAAATATATTCTTTGCTATCTGTAAAGAATGTGATCTGTTGAAAATCATGATGAATATTGGGGCAGGGAATGTGTGCTGTGTTAGGTGAGAAAGGCAGGAAAGAAAGCCTTTCTGAGTGAGGAGTTTTCAGGGACAGTGACCATAAGGAAGGCAGAGAATAGACCATGTATGTATTTTCAGGAAAAAGTGTCCCAGGCAAGCACAAAGTTTCTGGCAAATGTTGGGCAAGGAAATCAGCCTGAATAATGTAAGGACTTATAGGCTGAGAGGGAGGAATCTGGACTTTATTCTCAGTGTTGAGAAGATCTTGGGAGAGAAAGCAGAAGAGTGTTAAGAACTGAATTGTGATTGAAAAGCATCACTCTTATTTTCTGTGCAGAGAACAAGTTGTAGGGCACAAGAGCAGTAGCAAGGGGCCAGGTGGTTTAGATCCATCAGGTGGAGTGGAGGAGAATCAAAAGAGCTTTCCTTTGGGGATAAGTTTGTTATAACAAACAAATATACAGTGAAGTTTGTGTAGGCCCCTTAGATATATTCATTTGTTGTATCCAATGTAATGCATTTGGAAGGTGGTGGAACCTTTCAGAGGAAGGGCCTAGTAGGACTTCAGGCCCTTCTTCTTCCTTCTTTCACTTCATAGCCATGGGGCAAATAGTTTTGCTCTATCACATGCTCCCACCATGATGCACCACCATAGCCCAAGGCAACAGGGTCAACTTATCAAGGTTCAAATCATTTAAAACCAAGAGCCAAAAGAACCCTTTTCACTTTAGAAGTTGATATCTCAGGTGTTTGTTATAGTAGTGGGAAGCTGACTAATACACTTCCCTATAATTAATGTAGTTTTGCAGTTAAATTTACAGTGTGTAGAGTTCCAGAAAATCACTATACAAGGAAAGAAATATGTAGACTTCCAGAAAGCCATGCAAGAAAGGAGACATATCTGTCTTCCTCCTCTCCTAGAAAAAGGACATGATGACTGGAATTTGAGAACCAACTTGGATCATGAGGCCACATGCTGGAGAAGGTAGAACAAGAAAATAATAGGAGGCTGGCTTTTTGGTGAACATGGGGCAACCATAACAACACAGGGATGCCTACCTTTGAACTTCTTTTATACGAGAGATAAACTTCTATATTCGTAAGCCACTGTAAGTTTGGGATTTCTGTTGCCTGCCATCAAGCCTAATAATAAGTGCATATTTATCACTATAGATGCCACAGTCACTTAGTAAACTGTTTCACATTTTAGTTACTTTTTAAATACTCAGTGAATCATTGCCATGATTTGTGATGACGGTGTTGCTGCTTTTAGTGGAAACTCCAATTATATTTCCTAAAATATAGCAGTTTTTTCTATTGCCTCTAAAATAGCTTCTCAAAGTGACATGTTTATGTGTGCAAACCCAAGGCCTTGCACATCATAGACAAACACTCTATAACTGAGCTATACCCAGCCCTCACAGTGACTTTATATATATTATGTATATTTATATACATAAACATGCACATACATACACATAGGAATGAGCAAGTGTAAGATTTTCTTCACTTTACAAAATATTTGTTTTTTAAAAATTGGCATGTCTTTTAGTAATTAAAAGTTGTGCAGTGTTTTGAAAAAAAAAAGAACTGCATGAATGTCAATCAGTTACTGCTGTTTAATGAATTGCTCAGTCATTGGCCTATGCGATGTGCTATGGTTTGAGTAAGTGCCTCCAAAAGGCCCAAGTGTTAAGGGATTTGTCCCCAGGGTGGTGTTAAGGGATTTGTCCCCAGGGTGGTGCTATGGGAGGTGGTGGAACTTTTAGGAGGTGTGGCCTGGTAAGTGGTCTTTAGGTCACTAGGAACAAGCCCTTGAAGGGGATATTGGGATCCCAGCCTCCTCTTTCTCTTTCACTTCCTGACCATGAGATAAGCAGTTTGCTCTGCTAGTAACTGCCTGACATTGCCATATGGCATGTCTACCAGAGACCCAAAGCAATGGATCCACACATCTTGTACCAGACCCTCAAAAACTACAAGCCAAAGTAAAGGATTTTCCTTAATAAGTTAACTATCTCAGGTGTTTTGGTTACAGTAATGGAAAGCTGACTAACATGAATATAGTAGTAAATAAGTTTGGTCTCTTCCCCCAGTTCCTGATATGGAGTGCCTGTAATTTCCTGAATGATAGGAGCATCTGTTGTTACAATATTTGCTCTTAGTCCTTGGTTATTGACACAAGATCTTCTAAAATCTTTACAATCTCCACAATGACGAATGCCTTTCTGAATACTAATGAGATGACTGGTGACTGGGCTCCCTAGATCGCATTAGGCTGGAGGATATTGCGCCAGAGGAACCAACCATATGGTTAGGGGATTAGAACTTTCAGAAACTGGGTATGTATCTCAGTAGTACAGCACTTGCCTCACATGTGCAAGACTCTGGATTCAATCCTCAGCATGGCAAAAAACAAAACAAAACAAGAACTTTCTCTTCTACCCCTTAACCTCCAGAGAGAGGAGAGAGGCTGCAGACTGAGTTCAATCACCAATGGCCAACGATTTAATCAATCATGTGTACATTATGAAAACGTCATAAAACCTAAACAAGGGGGTTCAGAGAGCTTTGGTATAGCATATCCATGTGCTGGAAGCGTGGCACACCTGAATTCCACGGGGTCTGAAGTTCCTGGATTCAGAACCCTCTTTGACCTTGTCATATACACCTCTTCATCCTGTCGAATTTGTGTATTGATTATTTCCAGCTGAAATTACTTGAGAAACTATAAATTCAGGGAGAGTCATTTGGCCATGCAGCAAACAATGTTCTTTAGAGAGGAATGTCCTTCACAGACCAAGGCTAGAGAATAGCCTGGTCACCAGGAACTGGGCTGCACTAAACCTGGATAAACAAATTCTTTGTGTTGGAGCTGCAGTCAGTGGTACAATACTTGCCTAGTATGTGCAGGGACCTGGGTTCAATCCTCAGCACCATAAAAAATAAATCAAATAAAACTCTTTGAGGTAATCCTTTTCTTCTACTAGCTTCTACACATACCCCCTTTCCACATGTATCTCTTAATGACATTGTGAAAATTTACCATCCTAGTCATTTACAAATGTATTGCTCTTTGTCTAAAAAGCATAAAAGCATCATGCTTTGGTAAATTCTTCAGACTTCACTTTTTTTGTGAATTTCCCTATGTATGTGTAAAATTATGTGTTCTCTTGTTAAGTCAGCTCTTGTATTAATTTGGTTCCTAGATTCAGCTAAAGAGCCTGTATAATAACTAAGGTGTCTAGAAGGGATCCCTCCAGCCTCTACACATTCCACAGAATTGTTACATATTATTTTAAGTTTATTTTAACTTACATACTATGTAAGTGTAGGGATGGTTTAGCATTGTTAAACCAAGTTTATGGCAGGCCATTATTTTGGAATAAGCTCCTGCACCACATCCTAGAAAACCAGACCAAACCAGAGTGGAGTCACTTCTGCTAAGTGTCCTGTATTAAGCTGAACTTTAAATAGAAGATTAGAGTCAACTGTGTCAGTGGAATAAGGGAGTCCTCTCTGTTTTAATCCTCTCTGTTTTAATTTTTAAAGTAACTTTAAAAATGTGTAATCTGTTTTTTTGTTTTCTGTTTCTACTTTCCTCAGCCCTTTTCTGTCTATGTCCCCCAATCCCTTATGCTCAGTCCACTTCCTGTGTTATAGAATGAGATGTTCCCAAATTCTAGAATAATTAATTCAATCTTTAAACTAAATATGTGTAATGCGTAAAGACACTCTGACCTTCTCTTCCACATTCCCCAAGGACAGCTCTGTTCTGGATAACTGGGCTTTATGCTTTCACTTTGGTCAGGTCTTGAATCACATATCAGTATATAGGAGGGGTCTTCTTATAACAGGCACTTAAATTACTTTTTGTAAAAAGCGCTGACACCCTACTTGAGCCTTTGTCTGAATTAAAAGCTTGGCATCCTTGCCTCAATTTTGTTTTTACCCTAAGTCAACAGAACTTGTGGATAACATGTTTACAAGAAGGGACATGTGGATGGGCCTGAAAAATGGAACCCTGGAAGTTTGGGCCTGGGGTCTAAAACTCCAGTTTGAGCTTTGGCAATCATGAAGGGACAAAATGCACCATTTAGTCATTAGCCACTTACAGCTAACTCACCCTAGACAGAGAGGAAAGATGGAATTGATTTCATGTAGTTAGTGGAATTACATTTATCCCAGAGACTTTTTTCTTAACTTTCCACTTTGGCCACTATCCACTGATTTTTCCCATCACCTGGTAAGTCAGAGAATGAACATCTGCACTATAGAGGCCTCAGAGTCTGACTTGGTGAGTTCTCCCTGACTGCTGCACCTCTAGCCTTCCCCCAGCATTTCCCTTGTTGTCTGAAGGCTATTCTGAGCCATCTGGGGTTCACCTGATCTATTTGGGCTTTGCCATTTGTCTGACAAGGAAATCTGGCTTCCATATTTGGAGGTTCTCCTGAGCATTGTGTTTATTTGTGACAGGGAAGTTTGAACTTCATGCTGTCAGTTAACAGGGAAGGGATGTAAGGTACACAGAAAACAACACCCTGGTTTTGATTTGAAATCTCTGTTGTAATTTGCTTAAAAATGATTTGCTTAAGCACAGATAGAATCTGTCTTGTCCCTCAGGGAGAATTCTAGCTGACTACCAAAAAAGAGAGAGAAAAAAGGTAAAATAATAAGCTTTCTTTGTCTATTGAAACCGATAGCTCTCATCTGTATTCCACAAATGGCTGAAGATGGGCTGAAGTGCTTACTCTGCCTCTTCTCACGTTGTGTCCCAGGCTGCACAATAAACCTCCTTTCTTTGCCCTTCACCATGTCTCTTTGTTTGGTGTATAGGGATGTGGAACCCCAGGAGTTTGAGTCTGCTGTTTAAAAGTCCAATTTCATTCTCTGATCACCTGCCTGAAACTGCTTCATTACCACCTATTCCTATATTATTTATTTATGTTTGAAATTCCCTAGACCCTGAGGAGATAGATCTTATAAATTGTAATATCCCACACATCTATAGCAGCGCCTAAGGGTTCAGTAAACATTTGTTAAATAAATGAATGAAGAAGCCCCAGTATTTTGAGAAGGCTTTTGTGGCATTGTGGACTGTCCTGTGGGAAATTACTTCAAGCTAAAAACCATGCAAATGTGGCTGCAAAAAGAAAATTCCAGTGGACATTACTGGCTTCACTTCTGAGTCATGAAAGCAGAAGAAAAAACAAAACTTAAAATTGACCTTTATACTTCTGATCTCAGTTCCTGATGTGGTTTCTATTGCTCTCCCTTTCAGCTATTTAGGGGGAAACTAGGTTTTATACCCTTGGTTGTATGGTGCTTTTTATCCTACTTCCCCAGAGAAGTCAGGTCTTCCAAAGCCTTATTACTGGTGCAAAAAGGGCTCCCCCATTATCTCTACAGGAGCACCCTCAAAAATCCCTGGAAGCATTTCCTTTCTGTGTTTTCCTCATCTGTTCTCCTTGATTTGTTCTTTAAAATCTTTCTGTTTCTTTTTCATTTGTCCTGCTTTTTTTTTAATCTTCAGAACTTATTTAAATACAAGTGTTCATTTTAGCTAGCATAGCAGATGTATTTTTGCTACTTCTGATGTTCACTCACATAGTTGCCTTCCTTATCTCTGTTCAGTTAATATTGAGCAAGTATTTGTAGAGAAGCAACTGTGCTGGACATTTGGTAGGCCTTGAAGACATAGAAAGTACAGAAACAATCTTTTGTCTTTCCATCTCACCATGCTAGCTGTGTGTCTTCACTCATTTATAAAAGCAGCTCTTTATGAGCCTAAAACAGTTTGCACATAGTGTTCATTTGTACAGAAAATAAATTAAACTGGACTCTGGGCTCTGTTTTCTTTCTTCTTTCCCTTATCTTCCATCCAATTTATACTTACCCCAGGGACATTCTATGAGTTGTGGTGGAAGCTGTTTCATTTTTCACATTGGATCTGTCAAGGACAAAATTACAATCAAAAGACCTTAATTAGCCCTCTTTTTGATTCTGTAACTGGGGAGTCTTTATTTCATAAGATAGAATATGTTAGAGCTAAGCAGATAAGGAATGGAGAAAGCAGAAACAAAGAACAAAGCAAATTGATCATGTTAAGGTTCTTTCCTTGTATGGCAGGAACAGAAAGACAGGGAAATAGAAAAAATAACTGGCACACATCAAGTTACTTCAGGGTACCTTTTCATGGAAGGATTAAGGCAGAGGGAAATTCATTATCACGCCAACTAAAACTGGTGAAAGTTAGTTATTTTTCTCTCTTGCTTTCTCAGAAGTTCGGATAACAACATTGTTTTATTTGCTAACATAGAGCATTAGCACAGGTCTTACTATGTAGCCCAGGCTGACCTGGAACTAGCAATTCTTCTGCCTCAGTCTCACACGTGCTAGGATTACATGTGTGCATGCTTGGCACATGACGCCATTTTGATTTTCAAGCTGGTCTGTTAGGGCCCAGTATAAGAGACTAGTCCATTGTGGCCTAATAACAAAGCTAAGCTAAGAGGAAGTTAACCCAAGAAAATACAGTTGGTCCTCTCTATTTGTGGATTTAATCAACTGTAAATCAAAATATTCAGGAAAAAGTTGTATCTGTATTGAACGTGTACAAACTTCTCGTCATTGTGTAACCCCATGAGTTGGCATCTTGGTGAGTGAAAAGCCAAAATAAATATAAAGAGTGGAGAAAAATTTATTACCTGAAGCAGGTAAGAAGAGCATGGGAGTTATTTCCAAGCCATTGCCCTCCTCCAACGGAGTAAGTATGGGATTTTATTCAGGGAGCCTACATCATCCATAGGGGAATGCATTTGGGGACAGTTACATTTATAAGCATGCCCAATTCAATATGTACATTACTGTGCATGCTCAGTTTAAGGTCATAGATCAAGAAGGAAAGATGGTGAACAGGAACATCCCTGGACACATTTAGCTCCAGTCATGAAGATGACAGACAGGAATGCTATTGCGAATGATTACTTCTTCTCCCAAAAAGGTTTTAGCTATAGTCAAATGAAAGGACACTTTGAAGATGTGTTAATAAAGGAGGTTGCCCTTTAATCAAGTGATTAGAGGATTGGAATCTGGATGTGGTGGTATGTGCCTCCAATTCAATACACAGGAGGCTGAGGAAACAGGATTTTGAGTTCAAGGCAAGGCTGGTTACATAGTGAGACCCCATTCAAAAAAAAAAAATTAAAGAGGATTAGAACTCTCAGCCCACCTACCAACTTCTGAGAAGGAGGTTGTGGAGACCGGAGATCAAGCTCTATAAAAATTCTAAAGCTCTAGATTACTAAGCAGATGAAAGTGCTGAGAGGATGGCACTCCAGAGAGGCACAGAACCATCCTGCCACCCTGAGACATTGCCCTTCCAGCTCTCATCTGGATATTCAGATGCGTCCTCTCTAATATCCTTTTTAATCAACTGAGAGCATGAGTAAATGTATTCCTAAGTAAATGTAAATTCCTAAGTAAACGTATCCCTAAATTCTTGAGACATTCTAGCAAGTTAATTGAGCCCAAGGAGGGCTCAGTTTAATTTAATAAATAATTCAATTTAATTAAATAAATTTAACTTATAGCCTGTTGGTCAGAAGTATAGGTGAGAACATAGAACTTGAATTGTCGTGGGAAGTAGTGGGTAGTGTAGGACTGAACTCTTAACCTTCCCGTTCTGATTTAATGTTAGGTAATGTTAGAATTGAATTGGGTTACAGGACACTCAGCTGGTACTAAGTGTGTGGTGAAATACTCCCACACATCCGGTCATAATATTGTCCTGTACTGAGTGTTTGAGAGAAAAAAGTCTGTTTTGTCCCTTAACACAAGTGTAGGTAAGTGGAAAAATTAGAAACTTTATGAATTGCTGGTGAGAATACATGCTGTCTTCCATAGCTAGTGACCATCTACCCTGGTGCAGCTGCACGGTAATCTGGCAGGTTTTATTCTAATGAAGAAAACAGCTATTCTATGACACAGCAATTCTCCTTCTGGTGAATATTGCAAAGAAATTTTCATATGGATCTATATGGGAATAGATTCAAAGATATTGCCTGCATCACAACTCAGGGCAGCAGGAACCTCAGAGGCTATAAGTACTCATCCTTGGAGAGTGGATAGGGAAAATGTGGTGGGTGCTTCTGAGTAGCGTCAGGCTAAATGTATGCAAGACAGAATGAATGGCTGTTAAAAACATAGCCTTTAATGGAAAAATGAAATAACAGGAAGGAGATACATAATACAATACCATTTCCACATGCAGGACATATTTAGTTTGCAATAATACATTCAAATAAAAAGATAATCCATTCACATAAAAATGACAATTAATCCTAGGCCTAGAGTCTCCCCTTCCTGTAATTTATGAAAGATCAGAATGTGTAGACCTAGACAAGATTAAAAAACATCCATCAGTGAGCTGCAGAGACATTGGTGCCTCGGATAACACAGCGTATCACAGCGTAGTCAGACAGGCCAAACCAGCTCTATCAGTAAGATAACAGGTATTGCAAGATTATGTTCACATCCTGAGATGGCTTAAAGTTTCTTTACTCTTTTAAAGATCAATAGCCAGGGGTGATTTCTCCAAAACAGGATTCGAACCTTGGTTCTCTGGAATTGACAATGGTTTTGTGGTAAACTGAGTTTGAACCATTGATTCCACAATGGCCCTTGGTATAACCCAGCTTTTCTATCAGCCCAGTCACGCAGCATGATCTGGTGTACCTAAAACAAGTGTGCCCTTTGTTCACCCCACAACCCCACTCTTTGCATCACTTTGCCAGTGGCTTCTGACTTGCTCTCACAGCCCTTCTTGCTCAGTGTTAGAGTGAATTAAGTCAGGTTCCATGACAGAAGGACTTGATTTTGTCTCTTGACTTCACCATTTCTAGGTAAGTGGGTTTTCTGTTTGCTTTTTTGTTTTTAATGGGTTTTTTTTTTTGTTGTTGTTGTTTTTCTTTCGAGACCTCAGGCTGACCCAGGCTGTCCTTGAACTTGAGATCCTCCTGCTTCAGCCTTCTGAATGTGGGCATTATAGACATGAACCACTACAACTGGTCTTTGCTGAATGTTCCTGGTTAAGTCATTTAACTTCTCAGAAAATAGGGCTAATATATGTATTAGCCATGTTTACTAAGTGTTTTCTATGCAACTCCAAACATACATATTTAAGCTCAAATTATATCCTATTTACATGCTTATTGTTTATTTTATCTTTACCTAATATGTCAATTTAGATAGCTGTCCATGTCAGTATGTACTTTAAAAATGAATCTTACTTTTTAGAGCAGTTTTAGGTCACAACTCAAGTAAGTATAAAAGAAAGTACTGAGAGTTCCCATATATCCCTGGCTCCCATCCCCTAAGCCTCTCCCTTTATCAGTACCCCTCAACCAGGGAGTATATTTATTACCATCAATGAACTTATAGTGTCACATGATTGTCACCCAGAGTCCGTAGTATACATTAGGATTTACCCCAGTGTTGTACATTCTATGAATTTTGACACATATAACTTTAATTACTGCTTATTGTACTATGGTGTTGATTTGCTGTGAATATTTAAATAAAGTTTATTTTTAATTTTTTCCAATATATACAATATAGATTGATATCATGTGTATTAAAAATCATTACTTTTTAAAAATTATAAACCAACATGAAAATAAGATTGAGGTACAGAACAATCTATAGAGGACATGAATAGGCAATTTCTGGAAGAAATATGAAAGAACAATACAAGATGAGAAGTTGCTCATCACATTGACAGTCAAATGGAAAAAGACTGGCAGTATCATGGCTGGCACCCCTGCAAATGGGCTGGGAGAGTGTATCTTTGCATTCTTCTAAGAGGGCAATTTAGTAACATGCAACAGCAATTCAGATGCACAGACCCTTTGGACTATGTTCAACCTTTTATTTTTTTCTGGCAGTACTGGAGTTTGAACTTAGGACTTCATGATTGTTATGCAGGCACTAGGCTGCTTAAGCCATGCCTTCAGGATTGTGTTTAACTTTGTTTAAAAACCAGTGGTAACAGTGTTGGTTAAACATTTCTTACCTTTTAGAGATAAATATTGAAATACTGTGAATGAAATTTTATGATAATTTGTACTTCAAAAATAGTCTGGTGAGGGGATGGGGAAAAGTAGGAACTACAGTATAGAGGAAACAAGTGTGGACATGAGTGTGTGTTCTGCAGTTGGGTAAAAAGTACATTGGAATTTCTCAGATTATTCTCTTCTGTATTTAAAAAACTTTTGTGGGATAAAAAGAAAAATATACATTTAAATTTTAACACAGCATTTGTTTTTGAGAAAATTTATTCTAAGGAAGGAATCAACTAAAGGAGCAAAGCTGTAGCCACAAAAATATTCAGTGTAGCTTTCTAATAAAAACTCCAACCTGGGTATTGAGCTTTTTCTTATCCAGATACAGAGCTGGTTGACACTGTCCTGAAAAGCTAGCTAACTGCTATCTCTGGCTCAGGGGAAGAAATGCATTTCATGCCCAAATATAAAAGCCCACCACTCACCACTTTTTGGTAAATGAAATCTAGCAAATAATACTGATCTTAGCTATGTAATAACTTATAATTAAATGATTGCTAAAAGAAGATACAATATTTAGAGTTACATACAGTGAAATTATGCAGCCAGGTTATTTTCTTTGTGAGTATTCTGTATGTGTCTGGGTATTGCAAGTGATTGACCCCAAGGCCTCACACATGCTAGGCAAGTACTCTATCACTGAATTATATCTCTAATCTATATGTGAGTATTTTTTTTTTGGCAGTCTTGGGGTTGAACTCAGAGCCTTATGCTTGCTTGACAGGTGTTCTACCACTTGAGCCTCCAGCCCATTTTGCTTTAGGTATTTTTCAAATACTGTTTCATGTTTATGCTCAGGCAGGCCTGGACCATGATTTGCCTATTTACACTTCCCATTTAGCTTGGATCACAGGTATGCACCACCATACCCAGAATTTTATTGGTTAAAATGGAGTCTGGAGAGCATTTTGCCCAAGCTGGCTTTAAACTGTGAGTCTCTCCATTTTTGCCTCTGAGTAGCTGGGTTTACAGGATCTTACTGTGTTGCCCAAACTGGTCTTTAACTCCTGAGCTCAACTGATCCTCTTGCCTCATTCTTCCCAGTTCTGAAACTGTACCACATGTGCCTGGAAAGCAACATCTTTGTAATTGAAATGAATTTCTTTCTTTTTTGCAGTAGTGGGGTTTCAGGGCCTTGTGCTTTGTAGGCAGATACTCTACTACTTGAGCAACAACCCCCAGTCCTGTAATTTGTGTCAATTTCATCCCCATTTGCCCTGGGTGCGTGTGTGAGTTTTCATTCTCTTCTGTTTGGCTTTCTTTTTTCATTATATTCTTGTCATTCAACAAATCTTTATTAAATGCTTATACAATATAAAATGTTGCCATGGATGTTAGGAATTAAATGTTGAGTCAAAACAGAGTTCCTGTCTCTCATTGTTTACAGTAATCTTGTCTGCATGAACACGACAACATGTATTCTTACTGTATGCCAGACACTTTTCTAAGCAGCTCATATTTATTAATCTGATCCTTATATAAACTTAAAGGTATTATTGTTGCTTGTTTAGCTAGTGAGAGATGTCTTCAATATCACATAGCTGTAGTGGTGGAACCTGTATACCATTTGCTTCTCCGTCACTGTATTTACTCTCCTGCCAATGCCCATGTTACCAGGAATGGTGTTATACGATTGCATTCATTCATTAATTCATTCTCTGGCCACACAGTCATTAAAAATCTTTGATGTGTCAGGCATGTGGGCATGGCTCTGAACAAAGAAACCAGTGCATTTCATTTCACTGAGTAGATCAGTCTATTGAGAAAGACAGAACCGCAAATACTTAATTCCAGCCCAACCTGTAATGTGCAAAGGCAGAGTAATATGCTGAGAAATAGAAGAGGAACTTGCTAGCTTTGCCTGACGTTACTAAGACGTTATGAGCGGAAGATTTTTATTGGTGTGTTCAAGGCTGAATAGCAACTCATTAAAGAATTATAATCCTGAGAAAAGAGAGGACATCTGGAAAGCCTGGGGTCATACCTGCACGAGGTACATAAAGGCAGTGATGATATAGGTGGCAGGGAAGTGTCAGGACTTGAGGATGAGTGGTTGAGTTGGAAGCAAGTAGTGAATATTGGCCATACTCAAAGGGTGTGAGCTGGGGAGTAATGCATCTGGGTCTGAATTTCAGAGAGACACCTGCCTACCTTTTTGAAGGATCAAGGCTAGAACATCCTGAGGTAGCTATTGCAGAGATCTAAACAAGGGCTAAATAATCCGCTCAGGCCTTGGTAAATAGAGGGGTGGAGAGGACTTGGTGGCTACTTATATTTGGGAGAAAGAAATGATTGAGTGACTGGATAGACAATGATGACATGAAGTATAGTATGGCAAGCTCTATAAGATTACTTTTGAACCAAGTCTGCTCAGAGTACATTCAGGGTAGCACCAATTGGACTCAGAAAAAACAGTAGATGACTTGTTTGTAGCTACAAAGCTCTTACAGAATAGTCAGGTATAATTTCAGTTATGGAAATGGATTAATTAATTTAATTCTCAAAACAACCCCATAGGTTGGCAGACTGGATTCCTATTTTGCAGATGAGGAAATCAGTTTAGTGAGATGAGAGATAAATTGACTCACTTAAGGTCATGCAGCCAGTAAGTGATACAGTTTTAGAGGTTTTTTTGGCAGTACTGGGGTTTGAACTTATGACATCACCATTGCTAGGCAAACACATTACCACTTGAGCCACTCTGCCAGCCTGCAGTGAGGTTTTGAATGCAAATAGTTGTCTAATTGAGTAGTCCCCATCTATCTTTGCAGGATATGTTCAAAGACCCTCAGTGGGTGCCTGAAACTGGATAGTACCAAACCATATATATCTGTACATTAAAATAGAACAATTATAGCAATATAGTGTTATAAATTCCAGTATCATTACTTTTGTGCTCTGAGGCCATTATTAAGTAAAATAAGGGCTCCTGAGCACAAGCACTGTGACACTGTCACCATGTATCTGTAACCAAGATGGCTAAGTGGCTTGAAGGGTAGGGTAGGGTCTACAGCATGGATATGCTGGATAGGTGCATGACTCACGTACTGGGTGGGAAAGAGAGAGCTGGTGCAAGCTTTCATCACATTGCTCAGAACACAGCACAGTTTTTAAAAAATGAATTTTTCATTTCTGGAATATTCCATTTAATATATTTGGACCACAAATGACTGGTTAATTGGAACTGTGGGAAGTGATACTGCAGATGGGGTGACTACTGTAATGTTTTGTTGGAGGTCTGGGGACAAGGAGGAGAGTGTTGTGCTGTGGGGGGAAGGTGGAGGAATGCTGCACATCACAACGAACTTGCCTAAAATCTTGCTACTGGCCCCAGGTCCACCTGCTTGCTACTTAAAAGCCAGGACTCGGAAGATGGTAGGAAGGAAATCAGGTTTATTTAATGGATCAGCACCCTGAGAAGATGGGGGAAAAGTATCATCCCCCAAACAAAGACCATCCAAGGGGACTCAGGTAGGCGAAAGGCTGTTAGAGGAAGAGAAAGGAGGGGCAGGACGGCAGTGGACAAGAAGATTATGTGCTGAGTTGTACATCCGGGAGTGATGAACATCTCTGTCACCCAGTCGATTAGTCAGTTTTTTGTTGCTGTGACAAAGTACCTGAGAAAAACTACTTAAAGGGAGAATTATTTATTTTGGCTCATGGTTTCTGGAGGCTCCTTTGCATCATAGAGGGGTGTGATGAGTAGAGTGGCTTACATTGTGGTTGCCAGGAAGTTCCTTTTATTCCATCTGGGCCCCTGCCTAAGAGTCTCTCCTCACCCCATAGTTAATCCTCTCTGGAAACATCTTAGCAGACACATCTAGAGGTGTACTTTACTAACCCTTCTTCTCAAGGGTTAGATTGTCTAGTTGAAAATCAAGATTAATCATGACACTCAGGATATGCTTTTTTTTTTTTTTTTGCTGGAAAGGACTTATGATAATAATTGATCTTTGTCTCCTAGGCTGGTCCCTGCAATTTTTTTAGGTAAACACATCATTTCCCTGTAAGTTAAACATTATCTATACTTCTGCCTTTAGTTAAAGAACAGGATTAGCAAGTTGCATGCTTCATTCATGTTAGATAACGTACATTTTGATGCTATCCGAAAGTCATAGATGTCCTGGGTTCTGTAAGTCTAGAGAAAAGTTATTGACTAGTAAGATTTATGCCTCATGTCTTTTCTGTTTATTTTCTCAGGAATAGATAACCTTGCACTTTAAGACACAGAGCAGCAGAGAAGAGCAAAGCCCAACTTTTGTCAGAGAACAGTTTTTAACCCTTAGGTGGCCTCAGTCAGAGGTGTCATCTATAGCATAGCTTGTGGAAGATTAGTAATATAATCACTGAGCTGCATAACCTCTGAAATTGGTGATTTTTAAAGTCAACTGCATGCAAGTGAAGCTACAGGGTTGACTTGGGTTTCTGTCAGTTATACCCTTTCAACTTCTTCTCCTTCTCAAAGTTCACACTCACCTTGGTGGCTAATGCAGCTCCTGAGGCTGTTGCTATCACCCTGCTCTTCCAGAGAGCTCCCACCCTCTGCCTGAAAATGTGACCTTGGTGGCCTGTGGCTCTCCTAGGAGAAGTGAAGTCCCCTCTATATCAGGCTGTTTTTTTTCTAGAGAGAATCAAGCTCTGTTCCAATCTGGGGGGAAGGAGGGAGGAGGAATGGGTGTCTGGAAATGTGAAGGAGTTTGATTTGGCCCTGGTTTTGTTTGTGGTCTCAGAGACATTCAAGTGAAGATAAGAGAAACTGCAGGGACAGGAAGCCAGAGGTTGGAAAACTCTTTTGAAATCACTTGCCAAATGTTTGATTTCAGATGCTGCACAGGAGTGCTCAAACAGCCTCTCCTTCGTTATTACTTCTAACATTTTAGAAAATAGCCCTTTTACACAGCTAAATATTTTTTTCTAAATAACTTTGAAAAGAAAATTAAGCATTTCATGCATCACTGGCATGATTGAGTCTTTTTTTTTTAAATAGGATTTTTTCTGGAAATAGTATATGATAATATTCTAAAACTTGCAATTTACTTAAGCTTAAAGACCTGTTTAGGAAAATATATATACAAAAATATTGATAAATGTACACAATTGTCTGTAATTTCTCCCATATGATGCATAACCTGCTACTTAAAAAAAATCTTTGTTTAAAGAATTATGAAAATAATACATTCTCACTGTTTAAAAAAAGTGTTACAGTAAAAAAAAATACATAGAGTTAAAAGCATATGTTTTCTATGGCCTGGGGACTTCTTAAAAACCTGGTAACATGGTGACACTTGCTTGTAGTACGAGCTACATGGGAAGCTGAGGCGGGAGGATTACTTGAGTTCAGGAGTTTTAGGCCAGCCTGGGCAACATAGAGAGATACCATCTTAAAAAGTTAAATAGAGTAATGAAAATGGAACTACACATGATCCAGAAATTCTACTTCTAAGAATATATCCAAAGGTGGTGATAATAGTATGTCAAAGAGATGTCTGCATTCCATGTTCACTGCAGCACTATCACAATCGCCAAGAGATGGAAAACAACCTACGTGTTCATCAGCTGAAGAAAGGATTAAAAATGTGTGGTATTGAAACACAATGGAACACTATTCAACTTACAAAAGAGTGAAATTTTGTCATTTGTGACAACATAGATCAAATTGGAGATCATTATGTTAAGTGAAGTAAGCGTGGCATAGAAAAATAAATACCACATGATTTTATAAAAAGTTGGAGACTTGAATTTGGTTATCAGAAAGGCTGGGAAGAGTAAGGGTTGGAAAAGGCACGGGGAGAGATTGATCAGTGGATACTATGTAGTGGTTAGATTGCAAAAAATTCTGCATCTGAGGGTAACTATACATAGCATTATGTAATGTATATCTCTAAAAGCTAGAAAAAAGGATTTCAAGTGTTTTCATCATAAAAAAGTGATGAATGTATGAAGAGATAGTCATGGGTATCCTGGTTATACAAGGTATACACATACCAAAACATCATGTGTTACCCCATGAGTACGTACAGTTTTGGTGGGGGGTGGGACAGTGCACCCAGAGCCCCATGCATGCTTAGCATGCTCTTCACTGAGCAAAAACTCCAGCCTGAAAAATTTAATTTTCTAAAAATATGTTTTGCATTCCTATTTCCCAAGATAGCCTCAAATAACAGTTTAAGTAAATCCACAAATGTTTCCAAAAGTCAGGCGAATCTTGGGGTACATGTTTCTCCTTAATTTTGTAATCTATATAATTATCAACATATATTCTCTGAATTGTGAGCTAGTGTGTGTTCAGAGTACTTTCTTATGAAATGTTCTTAATAATTACATCCGATGAGGTAATTCTAAGTCACGGAGGTATGACTGCCTGACTCTGAGTGGGTGAGCAGAAGATTTCAAACCCAGAGGGCCGGTGGTGTCCATGGAATGCAGTCATTCCTTGTATAGACTAGTTAAAGCCCAGATTTTCTCACATTTCTTAAAAATAAACTTTTATGATGAGGCACAATGGTTCACACCTATAATTCCAGCATTCAGGAGGCAGAGGCAGGAAGATTACGAGTTTGAGATTAGCCTGGGCTATGTAGCAAAACTCTCAAAAAAAAAAAATACACACACAAAAGAAACTTTCAATTTTAGGTTTCCAGAAAAATTGTAAAGGTAGTGCCAAAGTTCCTTCTTACATTTCATATAAGTTACTTGAAGGCTTGAAATTTCATGCATTTAGTCAATCAATCCTCTTTTTAATTTTAACTAACTTGAGCTGGCTTTCTCTCATTTTCAGTAGAAGGAGTCCTGATATAAAATTTCCCTTTAGCACCTGGCATTATTGGTGAACAACTTTGAATGCTGGGCTTCCTTGAGCTCTCTATTCCACTACTAACTGCGATTTTAAAATTAAGGTTCAGGCCAGTTCAGACTTGTCTATTTCACAGAGAATTTGTGCAGGGATATGTTTAAATTCATCTGTTAGAGGCTGGTACAGTGGCACAGAACTGTCATCCCAGCTACTTAGGAGTCTGAAGCAGGAAGGTCACTTGAGTTCATGAGTTCAAGACCAACCTGGACAATAGTGAGACCTTCCCCCTTCTCCATCTCAAAATAAATCAATAAATCTCTCTCTTTTTAGAACAGCCTTTATGCAGTTCTGTGTGTGAAGCAAGTACCTAACTAATCTAGATAGGGATTTTCCAGTTGTCACCTTTCGTAGGAGCCTTCCTGGATTCTGACACTTCTTTACACTCCAGGTCAAGAGGCTCTCTTACAGCTTATCCTGATTCCACTCTACATCATCATTGCTCCTGACCTGCTGTCCCAACTGGTTCCTTTCATCTCTTTTTTTAACTCATAATTTCCAACACCAAACCTTAGTGATTTATACTTGACATACAGTTATAGAATGAATGGATGAATAGTAAATGATTACATAAGTTAGGGAGAACTGTTCTCTTTCCCCATCCTTCTCTCAGAAGGCTGCAGAAAATCAGTAATGACATCCATGTATTCCTCTCCTTGATCTGGAAGTATCGTCTTCTATTCCATGAGCCACGCAAGATGGATACTGACAAGGTATTCAGAAGATGGTAGTCAGCTGTGAAATGTTGAAAACATGGTAAATGAAGAGTAACTGAAGGAACCAGAATGTTTATTTGAGAAAAGAAGATTTGGGGATGAGACTATCACTGCCTTCAAATATTTGTAGTGGAGAGGGACGAAGGCAAAAATAATGCCAATACATTCAAACTGAAGTTGCCAGGACAGTAGGGAACTCTAGCAAGTAGGGCTGGCAAATGAAACAAGCTTCCTAAGCTTCCCAGTTCCTAGTAGTCTCCCTGTGGAGGGACAGCCCAAAGGCCATTTGAGGGGACTCTGTAGAACAGATCCCTATATTAGATGGTAGGGCTCAGGATTCAAATATTTGGCCTTCACAAAGGTCTTCTGTCACCTTGAGAACATTATGGTTTTAGAATTTTTAAAATCATTCTAAGGATCACAGAATTTTTGCACAAATTTAAAAATATTCCTTTGAACCTCTGTTCCTTGGTTAATGAATGCAGATTAGAGTTCTACCCACCACTTCTTCAGTGCAGTGTTTATAGACAAGGCTACCATGTAGCCTTTGGTCAAAATAGAGCTCAGAAAAGTGAGACTGCCCAACACTTGCTCTGCATTCTGCTCAGTCCCAACCTTAGAGGTGTGTCTTAAGTGGTAGAGTGCTTGCTTGGTAAGGGCAAGGTCCTGCCAAATGGAACAAAAACCCCACTACTGCCAAATGGAACAAAAACCAAAAATACTTAGGGCTTTGTCAGTGTAATTTTGCTCAAGTGTGTGTGTATGTGTTTGGGGGGTGTATATGTGTATTTGTATGATTTTTTGCTAGTTGTCTTTAGATAGTGGCTGATTAATCAATGATGCAGACTCATCAGATGAGAATCAAAGGCTGTATTGAGAAGAAGGTGGTCTAAGGATCACATGTGTCAGTCTTTGGGGATATTTTAACAATGTATATTCATGAGATGGGCATGGTGTGCATACTTATAATCCCAGCACTTGGGAGGCAGAGGCAGGAGGATGGAGAGTTTGAGGCTAGCCTCTGCTACATAGTGAGCCCCTCAAAAATACTTATTCTTGGGTCCCATTTGACACTGGGAGCTGAGTTCAGGAATGTGCTTATGAGAAGTAGATTGGTGTACCAGGTGCTAATCATGAATTCTATACTGTTTAAAAGATAATTGTAGAGGAAAGCCCCTGCTTACTGAAGGCTTCGTGGGAACAAAATACCAAGACTCAGGGGGAAGGAGAAAGTTTCTTGCCTGGTGAAATTCAAACCACAACCCAAGAAAGAAATAGCCAGTTGCCCCTAATCTCAATCTGTTTTTTCTTTCATTATATCTATTGCTATTAGCAAAAAATCATTTTGGTGGAAAACTCACTACCCAGTTGTCAGTCAAAATAACATAGTACTGTTTGTTCCAGAGACAAGAGTTTACAGGTAAACAGGCATTTCTGGACAGGAATACAGTCTTTGGGATTAAAAATCAGGAATATCATACTGTGTTCTGTTAATAAAACACAGGAGATAAATATAAAAAGAATTCTAACCAACATCATTTTTTTCAATATACTATTTATTATTTATTTATTTATTTTTGAGGTAGAGTCTTGCTATGTTACCCTGGCTAAACACCAACTCTAGCTTCTCCTGCCTCAGCCTTTCCAGGAGCTGGGATTATAGTTGTGTGCCACCATGTCTGGTTCCCAATATACTTTAGATGATGTTTTGTGGATTATAATGTTAAAAATCCTTTAATTGTTCAAGGCTCTGGGTTCAATCTCCAGCATTGCAAAAAAACTTTGAAGTAAAAATAAAATTTTTTCATTAGCAATAGCGTACATAACTCCAGTACCTGGGTGGCTGAGGCAAGAAGATTGCAAGTTCAAGACCAGCCTGGGTGACATGTAGCCAACCCTGTCTCAAAAAAAAATGTACATATATATGCACACAAATATAGATTTATATATATACATTATATAAATATGCATAACTACATTGATCATAAATATGTACGTTTATGAATTTTTACTATATATACATCCAAGCAACCGCCATTCATACCAAGGGACTGAAAATGTTCAGACCTCCAAAACATACATTTTTAGTTGTATTTGAAAATTAAAAATAGGGCTGGGGCTATGGCTTAGCAATCCCCAGTACTGCTGAAAAAAAAAAATTAAATGAAGATTAATAAAAATAAATGAATCATATGTAAATATTTAATATGTTAATTAGATAAAACTTGAAAAAACAAAGACATAGTCTTCCATTGTTCTGAGGACTGATAGATGAGGCAGCAGGGAAATTAAAAATAATAAATATTGACACCACCAGACTCAGAACTTAGAGCCAGGAAGTCAACTGAAAAACCAGAGCAGGAGCTCCTCTCCCATCACCCTCCCTTTAGATGTCCAGTTACAAGGACAGGGAGACAAGGGGCTTCTGCATCTGACTCCCCTTTGAGGAAGCTGCAAAGTCCTTGAATGGGTAGAGTCAGAAAACTGGAGTGCATGTCTGGCAAACGGAAGTCCTGAATTCACCCATGGTCACATTTCCATGTTGTTGAATAATAAATAATAAGCAGCCATCTTGGCCCTGTTAGGCCACATGGAACTGATTGTTTCTAATGATCAGGGGTTGCTCGGTTACCTGACCACAGGTATGCCCCAGCTCACAAAGTATCAGGATTCCAGATAAAAAGCCACCATTTGGAGTCTTTACTCCCATCTCCCATGAGGGAAGAGAGAAATATTTCTGTCTCCTTTTTCCTATTTCTCCCGTTTTATTTATTTATTTATTTTGCAGAGCTTAGGGCCTTGAACCACTGGACCAGCCATATTTTTGTGAAGGGTTTGTCCACATAGGTTCTCGTGGAACTATTTGCCCCGGCTGGCTTCCAACCACTATTCTGATCTTTGCCTCCTGAGTAGCTAGGATTACAGGTGTGAGCAACCAGCACCCAGCTCTCCCCTGTCTTATTAAACTCAATCTTTGTTAAATCTTCCAACTTGTGAGACTCTCCTTTTTGTAAAGGCCCCTGGCAATGCTTTTCATTGTGGATCTTAAGTTTCTGTTCCCATGGAAACAGGGAAGCTGAGGGAAACCCATTTCCTTCTTTTCTCTGGTGACAGTTTTACAACCTTATCAAAAGTATTTTAATTTCTGAGAATTTCGTTCACCTGTTTCATGTACTTTGGACCCAGGGCCTCGTGCATGGCAGGCAAGTGCTCTACCACTGAGTGACACTCCATCCTCTGATTCTCTGTGTCCATCATTGTTGAATCCTATGACAGATTGCATGGGAGAAATATACTGTCACTTTCTTAACTATTCTGCTACAGTTAGAAATGAAATTTCTTTTTGTGACAATGAATTTTCTTGTGTGTAGGATTTTTTTTTTCAGTTTGACAACAGGTTTTCCAACATGTGCTTAATTAAAAACAAACAAAAAAACCAAGTACACAACAACAAAAACAAACAAACAAAACACCTAAAAAATCCTGTACCTAGACCTGACTTTCTAGTCAACAAACATAGGATCATACTACACAAATCTGAAGAAAACCTTGAAACTAATATGGCTCTTGGGAGTTTAGTATGATCATTTCCATTACTTTTAGAATGGCTATTGATACATTCATTATAGACTCATAAAACTACTGTGTAACTTCTTGAGCTAGACTCTCATCTTTCCTTATATGATACCAATGCCAGTACCCAACCTGGCCTAGAAACTTCTCTTAAAAAAATTTTTTTTTATTATTATTATCAGCCGGGCGCTGGTGGCTCATACTTGTAAACCAAGCTACTCTGGAGGCAGAGATCAGGACGGTCAAGGTTTGAAACCAGCCCCAGGCAAATAGTTCCTGAGACCCTATCTTGAAAAAACCCATCACAAAAAAGGTCTGTGGAGTGGATCAAGGGTTAAGAGTGCCTGTCCAAACCTCAGTGCTGCCAAAAAAAAAAAAAAAAATATATATATATATATATATATATATTATTGTTGTCCTGGGGATACATTGTGACATTTACCAAAGTGCTTACAATAGATCTTAGTTGAATTGACCTCCTCCATCATTCTCCTTTACCTCCCCAATCCCCTATATCTGGAATAATTTCAACAGGTCTCACTTTTCCATTTACATGTATAAGTACATAATATGTCTACCATATTCACTCTCCTACACCCTTTCCTTACATCCTCCCTCTCCTCTCCCATTGGAACCAACTCCCAGTTAGGACCTGTTTTTTCCTCCTTTCCTCCATTCTTGAAAAAGACATTTTTGTTTGTATAAGATAGCTATACAGGGAGTTTCATAGTGACATTTCTATGTATATATGTATTGTGTCCTGAATTGGTTCATCCCCTCCATTTTTCTCCTTTCTATCCTTTTCTTATGGTGATTTCAAGGGGTTAAAAATTCTGCTTTCATTCTGTTAGAATGAAAGAGGCACAGAATGGATAGGTGGCAAGACAGCTCAATGCCAGCACAGGGTTTACTGGGGAGGAGAGACCCTGTGGAGGGGGTCCCCAGCAAAAGGGATGGAGCCCCCAGCCACTTACAGACTGGGGGTAGATAAAAACAGTGGGTGGAGAAGTCCCAGGAAGGTCACTGGGTGGGAAAATCCTCAATGGCCCTCTGACCCTCCCCAGATAATGGCTTAAGGGTGGGTCACTTCTAGGCCTTGTGGGGAGTGTCTAGTAAATGGCTAAAGGTGGATTTTTTTTCTTTAGGGCTGGGTAGAAAGTTTTCAGTGAGTCACCTTCAAGGAGGAAGAGGTCCAGTTCTAATATGGCTTCCTTTTGTTCACCCTAATTCATTCTTGTATAGAAAGTACATCATCCACATTCACCTTCTTTACTTGCTTCTTTTACACTCCCTCTCCTGTTTGTGCCCTCCCCAAGCGTGACCTGTTTTCATTCTTGTCCTTCATTGCCACTCTTGAAACTTCTATCACTGATTTTAGTCACTGCTTGCCCTTCTACCTCTTTGTGCCTCTTGGTCTTCTACTTTGTCTCTCTAGTTCCTCCTCTTCTTTCTTCATCCTTGGCTCCCACTCAGACTCTGACCTCTTTGGAGCAGGGCAGTAATTGGCTCGTGGGGAACAAGGAAGAAGGAGCAAGAAGTGGAGACACTTAGCCTACCTGCTGGATCACTTAAAACTTGACATCTTTCCATTTAAGGTCACAGGTCCTCTAAGGAAACCCTCTCCTCAAAATGTTCTGAGTTTCTCTTTCTGGGTTTTTCAGGGCATCCCTTCACACTTCCAGATAATAGTACCCCTGGGGTACCGTGCGCTTCCTGCTGGTTTTCTCATACTCTTCCCACACATTTGCAAATAGAAAATGGTCCCTTTCATTGACTTAAACCTCTTACCCTAATTAGACTGCATCTTTTTCTGTTTCCTGAAGAGATGTGTCTAACTCCCTCTTAATACACTTCCAATAAATGTAAGCCAGACTATCACAAAATTGCAGCTGTAACTATTTGCTTTGTTGATACCTATTGTCCAGAAAATATTGTCACAACTCACCCTGCACACCCTTTTTATTAGCTTTCACCTCTGCGTTGCTTACTTACTTTACAATTGTCAGACAGAGAAATTTCCCTAATGAATTTTAACAAAGTTCATCCCCAGTCAGCAAAATAGTTTTATTTTGCTTTCCTTTAAAGGTCAGGTCTTTATCTCATGCAAATTCTCGTGTTAAATAAATGTGTGCAGTGCTTTTTAAAATAGTATTTTGAATAGATGTTATTAAGAGCTTTATGTATATTTTTTTATTATAAAATGCCCAGCTAGCTATGATAAAGTAATAATTCTAATAATCACACATCTGTAGGACAATCTCTTTTAGAAAATGAAGTAATTCTTCCATGACATTCTCTACAAATTACTTTCTGAGTTTGATTAATCTAAGTTGACATTTTGAATGAAAAATGCTTGTTTTTGTTTTTTTGGCATTGCTGGGGTTTGAACTCAGGGCCTTGCACTTGCTAGGCAGGCACTCTACCATGTGAGCCACTCTGCCAATCCTTTTTACTGTGGTTATTTTTGGAATAGCGTCTCCAATTATGTCTGGGCTGGATTGCAATCCTGCTATTTGTGCTTGCCCGTGTAGTTGGGATGCCAGAAACGCACCACTGCATGCAGCCATTGGTTGAGATGGAGTCTTGTGAGTTTTTTGACCAGGATGGCCTTGAATTATGATCTTCCCAATTTCCACCTCCCAAGTAGCTAGTGTTATAGGCTTGAGTCACCATGTCTGGCTGGAAAATGCTGTTTTATTATTAAGGAGCCATTAACTGTATCAAGGCATGGAATTGCTAGGTTAACTAATTTCTTTTACAAGAAGTGCTTCAAACTTGAAGAAAACAAGTGAAGATGTTCTAAAGGTTAACTCAATCCATTACACTATTTTCTTCATATGTTTTTCCTTTCTGATTTCCACTTGAATTTGTTTTGCTTTTACAGAGAATATGGATGAGTAAGTAAAAAAAAAGTGAATGACTGAATCTAGGCCAAGGAAATCTTGACTTTCTCCATCGTACTGGACAATCTTCTCTCCTCACTCCCCACTTTCCTTAAGCAATCTCATCTGTTTCCACATTTCCACTTATCACAGGTGAATTCTAAATTTAAATCTTTACTACATACCTTCCTGAGCTCCAGACTCACTAATACAACTGCCTTCTTGTCAGCTCCCAGTGCAGATCAGTATTTTGATGACTCAAAATACTTCTTTTAAATTCTTCTTTTAGTACTGAGGAGCAAACCAAGGGCCATGCACATGATACAGAAGTGCTCCCCACTGAGACATGTTCCCAGCCCAGGATTTCCTCCTAATTCTATTCTTGTTGTTCTAGACGAATTGTAAATGCAGTCTTGACTGCCATCCACTCATCCCACAACCTCTTATTGATCATGCTGTCATGTGTCTTGGTTCTGCCTCCCACGCCCATCATTGTACTGCAACACGTTCCTTGCTGAAGGTGCTATGGAGACTGACTTTTAGACACCATTTCTCTCTGAAGTAAACTTTCACTGCAATAAGAAAACATAGTCTCTTTGGTGTCCTCGTGCATGTCTGAAATCACTCAGGGGGCTGAGGCAAAAGTGAAAAAACTGAAGTTTCACTTTCTGTAAATTCAATTGCCCAGGGTCAGCTGTAGTCCAAAAATATTAAATGGAAAATTCCAGAAACAGGTTTTAAAGTGTGGTGTTTACCGGGGCTGTATCATCACCTCATCCATTGTATGCATGCTGCATATGCTACCCTTTAGTCACTTAGTAACCATCTTTATTATCAGATTGAGTGTCAAAATACCACAGTTCTTGTGTTCAAGTAGCTTTTATTTTACTTAATAAGGAGTCCAAAACACAAAAGAAGTGACGCTGGCAATTTCCATATGCCAAAGAGAAGCTGTAGAATGCTTTCTTTTAGTGAAAATGTAAAAGTTATCAAAATAATAAGGAAACTGATTACAGAATTGTATGTGGCAGCTGCGAAGATCTATAGTAAGAACATGTCTTCTACCTGCACAATTGCAATGAAGGAAAAAGAAATCCATTCTGATTTTGCTTTCATGCCTTGAACTGCAGGAGTTAATGGCCATAAAGCATGATAAGTGTACAGTGAAGATGAAAAAGGCATTACGTTATAGGGCTTGGTACTAGCCATGGCTTCAGGTTTCAATAGAGTTGGTCCTATGTTCCAAGTGATTCCCTAGTGGACACCAACTGGGAATCTGGTAATTCAGCTCAACTCTGACACTCCTTGGACATAGCACCAGCTCCTACAGGATGAAGGTTCAGTCCCACAGGATTCCCCATTGCAGATGCCAGGTGCAAGCCCTGGGTAGAAACTTGTGTTTCTGAATAAGCAGCTATAAATCGGGCTCGTTCCTCTAGTGGTTCACAGAGCCCAGGAATCACTTTACTTACACTTAGCAGTCTATTATAAAGGATGTTACAAAGGATATAAACGAACAGCCAGATAGTCTGTCGGAAGGGGAGTGGAGTTCCTATGTAGTCTTCCTGTGGGCTGCCTTTCAGGGATCTGCCTGTGTTTATCAATCAGAAAGCTCTCTGAAGCAAGTCATTCTGGATACTTATGAAGACTTAATGATGTAGGCATGACCAATTATATCATTGGCCATTGGCTACAGATTCAACCTTCAGCCCATATCTCCTCCTACCCTGGGGATTAGGGTGCAGGAGCTAAAACTCCCAACCCTGTTATCAAGCAATTGTCTTAGTGACCAGTCCTCATCCAGAAGCTATCCAAAACTCCCCAGCCCTTTCATTAGCATACAAAGGGCATTCTCACTCTGGAGATTCAGGGGTTTCAGGAGCTGTAAGCCAGAAACCAGGGACAGAGTCAAATATATATTTATTATATTACAATATAAAGTTTTATTGGAACACTGCCATACTCATTCCTTTATGAATTGTCTGTGGCCACTTTCATGCTACCATGACAGAGTTGAATGGTGCCAGAGAATGTATGGGCCGCAAAGCCTGAAGTACTATCTGATCCTACAGAGAAGAAGTTTGCTAACCCCTGGTCTAAGCAATTGATGTACTTGTCTCACTGCTAATAAATGGACAGAGTATCCATTTAAAAATATGCATATTTTAGGGTGAGAGAGGGAAAAAATCAATACTTAAGGATTGATAAAGTCTTTAAGAACATATATGGAAAACTTATATGCTGATTGTTCCCTGGATATAAAAATAACTTTGATATTCAGATTGAATAATTATCAGTATAGACATAATACATGGGATTATAGGATGATTCCTTTTTTTTTTTTTTTTTTGGACAGGTTGCAGTTAGGGAAAAAGACCTTGGTTTCTTTAACAAGACTGAAAAAAAACCTTACCATCAATCTAGCTTATGTTTCTTCCTTTTTCATGTCTACCCTGCCCACAATTCCTTTAGTTCCCTGGGGATAACAGGGCAACCAATTGTTACTTTGAACACCAGGCTAAGACAAGCAGGGACAGCAGGGAGGATTAGTGTGAGGAGCTGATAGAAAGTGCTAAGGGAGCAGCTAACTGGCTCATGACTCATAATTGGCAGAACTCCAGCAGAATGATAAAATGTTGCAGATGGATGACATCAGCCCAGAACAGAAAGGCATGTATGATAATGGAGGGAAGGAAAATGCCAATGGGGAAAGCATATTTCTTCTAGCTAGACACAAAAAAATAACTCATTTTCCTTTTCTGTAGGCAGTCTATAGAGCTGACAACTCTGAATAAAGGCACTTTGAATTCAAGGCCAGACTGAACTATGTAGTAAGACCTTGTCTCAAAAAAGCAAAAAAACTGGTAAATAAGAAACAGTATTTTTGAAAAATGAAAGCAATTAACTTAGGCTTTACTAGAAACTAACAGTTTCAAGAAAGCATACTCAAGCGGTAGCCCTTAGGAAAGAAACAAAAACTCAAGAGGAAGGAAAAAATGAGTGTATAGGAAGGTAACAGGTTGGAAGGTGCAGTTGTGAGGTTTTAACATGTGTACTTTATTTTTTGTTTGAGGGACCAGCTTATTTGTTCACTATTAGTAAAGAAATGCCTTAGACTTTATAACAGAACAAATTCCTCCTATTCCCTTTGCTACCACAGGCCTACTGGCCTCTATTCCATCAGTCAGCCATCACATATTTGATGGAGTACTGGTATTAAGGCAGGACAGGTGATTGGGAAATTAAAAAAATTATTTGTAGCAAAAATTATGCCAAATTCAAGAATTAAGACAACCAAGAAGTTGAAAATCACTAACAACAGCAGCATTACTTCCATCATTCTCCTTTCTTTTAGATGTTGAGTAAGTTATAATCTCCATGAATGAGTAAAGGAATTGTCCTAAATGTTGCACACATTGTTTCCATGTTTAGGGTAATAAGACCCAATCTAGGGCCCTTGTCTTCATGTTTTGGGTAATAGAGAAACCCTAAACTCATTTTCTCCATGCTTTGTAACTTAACAAAATGATTAGGGGTTGCTGGATGTGAGAAAAATGATCTTTTCTATCAAAGTATTTGTTACCCTCTTAGATTACTTAAAAATTCCTCAGGTCACCATCTTAGGTGACTTGCTTGTTTAAAGGATCCTTGCTTCATGTACAACTCCATTGCCCACCAAACTGCATGCCCTAACCCATCCCCCAAGCCTTTTAATCAATCGAGGGAGATTGTGAACTTTGACCTAGACAAATCCCAGGTGAGGGGCAGGTACGACTGCATCAGGGATATAAGGAGGAGCCACTGTCAGCTATTTTGTGCTTGCATGTTTGCTTAGCTGCAGTGAGCATATGCTTGCACCCTCTTGATCAAGAGAAAATTGTGTCAAGATTTTCTGTCTTTTGTGCATCTGTTTTTGGCACTGGAGGGTTATTAATTCCAACATGGATGATGTGACCATGTATTTGGGTAAGGATTCAAGCTGGAATTTCCTACCAACTCCAAAGATAGAAATACACCTATGACAAAGACTGCCATTTTGAGCCTCTTCTATATGAATGTCTATTTCTCCTTGCTTTGCCCTATTTTACTAAATAAACCTTTGCTAAACATCCATTTTGTGAATTTCCCTTTTTTGTGAAACCCCTAAAAATCCTTTTTTTGTCATATGATTTGCATGAAAATTGGGAAGTTGAGTCGCAGATTTCTCACCCCTTCTCTCTTATAGGAGAATCCTCTTTGTTCCTTTTCTTTCTCCAGTGATGGTATTAAGTATTCTGCTATGCACAGGGAATTCAGTAGTAGTAAAACAGGTAGGAGTCTTGAATATGATAAATATATGTTATATTCATGCATGAGAATGTTGCAATGAAACCTGTCATTTTGTACAAATAACATCTGCTAAAAAACAAAGCTGTTTTCTCACTTTCCAAAGTTGCTCAACAAGTTGCTCCTGTGAACTGCTTCCAGAGCAAACTTTCAAGGTCTTTGTATTTTGGTTCCGTGCTTCCTATGGAAACTTGTTTTCCTCTCCTCTCTGAATACACAGTCTATGTGGATCCAAAATGCTCTCCCTGCTGTCCTATAAACAAAGCAAGTTCATTGTTTGCTACCTGCTTTTGATCTTGCTCTTTTCTCTAGAAACCTCTCCCATTCTTTCCATGTACCAAATTCCAGAGTCCCTGCCAGGTCATTCTGTTTTCCTGTCTCCACTTACCTGTGGAGGCCCCTCTTTTTCTCTGAATAAATCCTTACACTTTTCAGTAACTTGCCATTGAGTTCTGGATTAAAGTGTGCTTCTTAAACTGCTTTACATAGACAGACAGATAGACGGATAGATATGATGTTCCAGGTGCCACTCTCTATTCTGTGTAAATCCTGAGAGTACCTAGTTCAGAGCTGAGGTCATGGAGGAAGCTTGATATTCATTTCTAATTCTATATAGTTTTATTATATCTTCTGTAAAGGTTAACCTTCAAATATTCAAACAGAACTGATGATGTTCTTCTGACTTTCCTCTGTACTGTGGAAGGGTTTATCATTTTGATTGCATGCATGATTGTTTATACTCTCTTGCCTCCCTTACTCTGTGATTGAAGAGAATACCAATCACTGGCCCAATTAACTCCATTTTGTCCCTTTCTGACTCTTATTGACTCCTTAACTTTCTCCTCTGGAGTCTGTCTCTTCATGGTAAGGGATGAAGACCACCCCCAAGCAAACTGAACACTTTGCAGAAATGAGATACTGATCAACCTGACCACACTTTGACCAGGACTACTTAATTATGCTTACCTCCCCTCCCAACTGTTCTTCTATCAAAGATAAAGCACATGTGAGTCCCCCGATTTCGAACTGAAATGCTTATTCTTGCTCTTCCTGTACACAGCCAGTCTGTCAATAAATCTTCTTTCTCTGAACTTCAGATACTACTTACTCTATTGGAGCTGTGGGCAAACCCGATATGTTGCAACTCCCAGAGTTGGGCCTCTGGCCTGGGACTTCAGTTACATAGTGTGTCATCATTGGGCCAGGTGATCGCTCTCAGGCCCCTGACCTTTTTCCAGTACACCAATTTATAAAATGGAACTGTAAAAAACAATGCTTCTTCCCTTAGCCTAAGTGGAGAACTGTTTGATCATGATCAGTTGATGACAGAGGAAAAATGGAATATTTTTTATTAAATGCCTACTTAGGTGACAAAAGTCTGCTAGGAAACTGACAAAAGGTCGGAATGATATCCTGGTCTTCAGATGAAGAGACTAAGTTTCAGAAAATCTAAGTAACTCATCTGAGCAGGAATGGTAGGTATGAAATTAGGACTGGGGAGCAGGGCTCAAGTGATGGAGCACTTGCTTAGGAAGCGTAGAGCTCTGAGTTTAAACCCCAGTACTACACACAACACACACAACACACATACAACACACAACACACACACACCATACACACACCACACACATACCCCCTCCCACACACAACACACACACAAACACACATACCCCCTCCCACACACAAAACACACACAAAAGAAAAAAAGAAAGAAAAGAATGAAATTAAACTCTCAGAAGATGCTTGTGAAAGGATTTAAAAAAGGGGTTGCCTTCAATGAGATATCAGGTTACTTTCTACACTTGTTCCTCCTTCCCCTTCCTTCTACCACAGTTTCTGATATCCAGGCTGCATTAGGACAGAGGATTCCATGAGATAATGTGTGATGTTCGTAGCACAGAGTCTGACATGTGATAGCCGTCTCACAAGTATCATTTTCTTCCTCTTCCTCCACTTCCATCTCCCAATCTCTATATATCTCTTTAAGTTGAATGGCTTTTTTAAATCCCTAACTCACTTTAATTCAAATTATGATTTATCCAATTATGTTTAAGGTAGAAAGTCACAAGGGAAAGTACTTAAAATATGTAGCTCCAGGACATCTAAACTAATACCTGGTGTTAGTGGCAGGTGCCCAGTTAAATTGGCATTAGAGGAATTTCTCTTGATTTAAATATATTATTAGGTCCCACATTTGCTGGAATCACAGTTCTCCTGTGTTCACCTCCTTCCATTAGTTCTCCATTGCTTGTTAAAGTACATGTTGAGAGCCAGACCACCAAAACATGCCATATCAACTGCATAATGTCCCATCGTATGGCCTTCTTATGTTTTCAGCTGACCACCTGCACTTCTATACTCATTCCAGGCCCCGGGCAAACTGACCTCAGTCAAAATGTACTGATAAAAGCTTTTGAAGACCTCTGGCTCTTGGGTTTTAAAACTTGAACATTATTTAACAACTCACTGCATTTTTAACATTTTCTGTGTTTCTTTTTCATGCCATTTTCTATTTTGGATTGCTTTGCAGTTATTTCTGTCAGTTGAAACCCTCCATATTCTCTGAGTCAGTTTGCAATGTAAATTTACCCTTATCCCTGAAGGAAATCAGGATATGGTACCCCAAAATATGCCACTTTGGCATGAGGATTATTTTGAGCTGAAGACAGCTGAGAATCAAGAGATATAGGAAGAGTTTTCTTCCCTTCCCTGAGCTTTCTAAAAGCAGGGCATGAATTTCATTTTGAGGAAGGTGGCCTGCTTGAATCATGGAGAGAAGAGTGATTCTTACCACTCTTATTAAAGAGCTCATCAAAATATAGGGAGTGGACACCAAGATGAGTGTGTGTAAACAGACCTTATGAAAACAGCTCTTACCTTCTTCTATTATTTCCCCTCATTTATTTCTGACTCACTTCCTTACAATTATTGTCCCTTAAGGCCTAAACTCTGTTTCATTGGGTACATAAGCACCCAAGTCTAATCACTTTGCATTTCATGAATTTGCCGTTAACTCCCTGCACATAACTATCTATAAAATTTGCATGCTTTTCCTCCTGTCTTTTGCTAGTTTAATTTTCAGGACTCTGAGAAGCAGAATCTAAGAATATTTCCTCTCTGATGCTTCATTAGGTAAAAATAATACCTTCTGTCTCTGTGTGTCTATAATCTTTTGTTTGCTCCCCAACAATGATACTCTTCACATGAAACCTTTACAATTGTTAGTATATATAATTTCATCTCAAGGCAGAAGTTGCATAATGACTCTCTGGTGATGCCTTGTATTAGTGGAGTACTCAATAAATGGAAGCTAAACTGATGAATGAAAAAATGAACCCCAGAAAACAATGTAAGTAATTTCCTTCCCTCTTTAGGAAGATAAGTTTATGCTGTCCTAAAAAATACTGTTCTGGAAGAAAATAAAATTTTTCCTCTGCTATTACGAGTTCAGAATTGGGACAGACCCCTGTAAGAAAATACTGATTAACAAGAGAAAACCAAGAGAGTTTCTTACTCATGCAGTGATATAGCCTGGGACAAACTCCAGTGAAGGGTACTCAAGGCAGTGGCTTAGAACTCTGGTTTATGCAGCACCATCAGCAAAGAACAGAAAATTTTTGCACACAAGGAAATAGCTTATGCTTCTAATAGTGAGAGACCTTGGGAAGGTACACATATGGGAAGAAACTGACAGAGTAAATTTTGTTTACAGAGTCCTCTTGTGGTACGCTCGTGCAGTCTCTGATCAGAAGAACTCCAAATTCTTGGTGTCCCACGTGAAAGCATCCAGGCAGGACACATGAGTGTAAGGGAGGTAATGGAGTTTATTTAAGATTAAGGAAAGGAGTTAAAAAAGACCATGATGGGGCCTGATGGAAGCCGGAAGCAGAGGGCATCTTCCTCTTTCCAGGTACCTTGAAAACCTATACTAACCTAGGGGGAAGGGAAGAACCTGGTGATTCCCAACCACCAATAATCAATGAGTGGGGGAGGGACATGAGTGGTTCCTGGCCAGGTGGGTGGCTTGAGTTGTCCTGGGGCCAGGGTGTGAATAACTGACACACATTTGCAAAGGAAAAGAAAGCTCAGAGAAAAGAGAAGAATGTTCAACCTAAAATACAATGTTAAGTCACATATGTTTTTCCTATCTTAGCCTGCCTCACTCTGGTGTTTCTCTGAGCTAATGAGTTATCTCTAGTAAAGGAAAATCTATTTCCTGTCTTTAGGTAGAAAAGGATACTAGATAGAGCTCTTCCTCCATTTGCTGTTTCATAATTTAAGGATTGGAGGTGTGGCTCAAGTGGTAGAGCTCCTGCCTAGTACAAGGCCCTGAGTTCAAATCCTAGTACTGCTGTAACTACTTTTCTTTAGTTAAAAAATATTTATGTCAAAGATGCATATTTGGGGGTGACCTGTTTCCTTTACTACTTACAGTGAATCTTTGTAACTGGAGGGTGATGTATTTTCTAATTTTTTTGAAGATGGTAAAGAATGACTTATTATGAAAGTGAAAATACACCTTGAGGCATGGGGTGGGCAGGTGAGTGAGCATCACCCACCTAAACAGAGACAGGAAAATCATTCTAATCCACTTTGTGATTGGGTTGGATAGGTCAAATAGGCCTAGAGTGATTTACTGTTTCTATTAACTATGTAACAATTTTTTTTTGATGGAGCCTGATATTTGGAAGGAAATATTTTAAAACTCTACCTGGTAGCTGAGAAATTGAGAGCCTCCTTGTATAAGAAAGCAAAGTTACACTATTGTATTGTCAGCTCACCAGACCACAGGAGAATTTTACTTCTTTTATGTTACTCTCTAGTAGAAGAAATTGATGTGTAGTAACAAGGCCATGGAGCCTTTTAACTTCCACTCTCCAAATGCTGGAGGATGCTTTCTCTTTTATCTTTCCCTGTTTTTTTCCTCTTTACTAATAAATCTTTGTTAGCTCCTTTAAAACAACAATAAGGCCCTGTTTCAAACAAGTGGGTGTTAGAAGAAATGACCCCAGCTTCTGATGTAATAATCTGGAACAACATAGTCTGCTTCTGAGGGCAAAGGTGTGGAGAAAAATCTTTTAAGTAGGTTGAGCTCTGATCACAAAGTGGATTACAAAGTGATTTTCCTGGACACCTCGTTTATTTCTGTCTTTTCTAGGACAGAGACTGCCTCTGTGGAGGTCTCCTGGAAGCAGTTTCTCACAAGCATATGAAAGTGACTTGCTAGGAGATATTCCCAGGAAAAACTATGTAGAGAAAGAAAGAGGAACTGTGAAGGGAAGGTGGCCAACCTGGGAGAGATTTTGAGCAAAATCCTGTGAATTGTAACTTTGACTTATTTCCACAATAAATTCTGGATACATTGCAGGTTAATACTGTCTAATAGAAATATAATACAAGCATCATACATCATATTTTAAAATGGTTTTAAAGTGACCTTTAAAATTTTGTTTATTTTTTAAATACAGATATCAAATATCATATACTATTCTGAAATTATCCACATTTAAAATGGAAGTAGGACTGGGGGTATAGTTCAGGGGTAAAGCCCGGCACGTATAAGACTCTGAGTTTAATTCCCAGCATTGCTAAACTAACCAAACAAACAAATAAAAAGGAGGTGAAGCTGGATGCTATGGTATGTATCTGTAATCCCTCCCTTTTTGGGAGGTTGAAGTGGGGGGATTACTTGAGTGCAGGAGTTCAAGACCAACCTGGGAAGCAAACAAAACAAAAAACCAACAACAAACACATCAAGAAGGAGGTGAAATTAATTTTAATAATGTTTTATTTAAGACAATTTTTTTACAAGTCAATGTAAAAATTGTTAATGAGATACTGTATATTCTTTTGTTCATACTGATTCCTTGAAATAACTGTGTATGTTATGCTTATAACTGTCAAAGGTGCAAATTACAATGATTTAGTTTAAAGGTCTTAATTGACTTTATTTTCAATCCTAGTGAACAAGAAGATTGTCTCAAGCAGGCCATGGGACATGAGAAATTGCTAGTTAAACCATAAAATGAGTCCAAGGCCAAGGCAAAAAGGCCCCAAGTAGAGATAACTACCCATTCCTGCCTTCCTTTGTCTCCTTCTATAAACAAACTTTCCAAATCAGACCTCCCTTGCTGGTCCTATCCAAACAACCCAGGGTCTCTAACCCAGCACTGGCTCACCTATTAACCTTAACATATTCCTTGTAACCTGATGCGCTGCACCGCCCTTTAAGAATCCCATGAATTCATTGCTGGGGGCCCAGAATTTTTAGTGTGAGCTCATCTGGGACCGCTGGTGTAAAATAACATCTGAGTTCTCTACTTCTCTGAGTGTCACTTTAGTTCTTGTCTGACAATATTTCCACAACACCAGAATAGGGAACACTTAATCCGATTAAACAGAATAAGTATTGTGATGGCTAAATAAAAGAGGTGGGTTTCATAGTCAGAGAAGGACTGAAAAACAGCAGAAACCAAAAATAAACTGTGATTGATTATTTCAAAGTTACCTTCCTTATAAGTAGGGACTGGGGAGACAGAACAATAGAAAAGTCACTGGTTAACTTCAGATTGTTTCAGGTTACTTTTTGTGTAAGGAAGAAGGGCTGAAAGAACTTTACTATCATGGCAATTGGCCTGTTTGGGAATTTTGGCTTGGTCATTCTGATTTCTGATAAGGCCAAGTAGCAACTCACTTTCAGTTTGCTGATATACAAACTCGAATGGATGACTCCATTTTGACTTTCTGTCTAGTTTTTTTGGGCCCAGTCTAAAACAATGGTCCCTATAATTTTTATTTATTTCATTTTTATTTATTTCATGTGTGCTCAGTAGCTGCACATGGGTGGAGGCTCCTCTATTGGATGGAAAGGTCTAGGCAATTCCTCATCAAGCTAAGTTTTCCGCCTCTGCGTCCCTCTGTCCTAGAGTATAATCCAGGTATGGCAGCTTTCTAAGCAGGCGCATAAAGCAGGTTCTGACAGCCTGAGGTGAATCCTCCTAATCTTATAACCTAGGAAAAATGACCAGGCTCTCCTCCCAAATTTAGAAATCCCAGAGTGGAAAAATGTGTTTGGCCTAAATTTGGGGTTTGTGACTAATCTTTGACTTATCTACAGAGGTCAGGAGAGTCAGTGTTAGAATTTGTCCAATTAGGTCACTTGCCAGGAGTGAACAGAAAAAATGAAGTCATTGGGAGTAGTCTTGTTATCTTAATATCGATTGCAGCTTTTGTCTGTTATCAACATCCAATTTTTTGAAAGTAGAATATTTGACTAAAAATATTTTATACAGTTTTATGTTGTAGGTGTCATCTTATACAACTTGTATGTATGTTATATATATGTATATATATACCTACTGAGGCCTGTAATTTAAATTGACAAAAGCCAGATTAGCAGGAGAAAAAATGATGTTTATTGTAGGTACACAGCAAATAACAAAATAGTGGTAGGCTCACAAACTGATTAAAGTCAGAAGCTTATCTCTCTAGGAGAAAGGTTTCCATTGGAATTGCAAAGAAGTTTGTTTCTTTGAAACTGTGCTGTTCAGAAGAACAAATAGATAAGAAAGTTTGTGGTAATGTTTACTTATACAATCACGAGCGGTCATTGTTTTTTTTTCAGGGCCATTTGTGGTAGGGTTACTTGCAGTCTCTTTCTCAGAAGTAGATGCTGCCCTGAAGAGGGAATTTGTACATTTAATCAGTAATGGAAGCTCCAAGAAGGCTTCTTTCTGCATTTGTTGAATCTTAAATATCTTCAGCTTAACATAGGCTTTATACCAACTCTGGAGTCCTGAGTGGATCTCCACAAAGTCCCCACAGCTAACAGTGCTTTGAAAGACTGATTGGTTCTTGAACATGGGGGCAAATTTCCATTCTTACTCTAGTTTTATCTCTTGGGCGTTGTTTTATTTTTTTGTAATGGAAGTTTCAAGCAAAAAGAATGTGGGGCTGGAGTGCAGCTCTATGTGCCCAGAGTGTGCTTGAGGTTCTGGGTTTGATTTCTTGCACTGCAAAAGACAAAAAAAGAAAAAAGTATTTTTACAAAACTGTAAAGACTCTGCAGTTCTAGGCAAATCCAATGCTCATCTCTATCATTTCAGGGTTATTCTAGCTTCTTAAGGAGCACAGTCCCTGTTAGACCCTCCCGAAACCCAAAGCTCCCCAGACATACAATGACATAAGTATATTCTGAGATCTCCATTCTCACGGTAGTCCTCATAAACTTAAACTGAGGCTTTATTTCAGTATGTGACTCTTCTTATGATATGATTTCACATCCATTGAATTCCTCCGCAAGGGTTCAAGATTTCATTGCACTTAAGGAAATTCACTAGTGGGAATTAGTTCCATATATTTAGTCATCATAAACATATGCTTTCCTGAGAAAATGAGTATGTTTTGTGTTCCAAGAATGGATGTAACCTGCTTACCTCACACTGGCTTGGAGTGTCACTGAGCTCCTCACACAATGAGGTTTCTGTGCTCATTAGGTGTCTTCCTGTGCCAGTGGGGCAGGAAGAAAGCAGACATTGTGTGTACTTCTCTGCTTGCATGTGGTCTCCATTATTCTATCAGATTTCATGCAATAAACACAAGTTCAAAGAAAAAATTATTAAGAATTTCAAGACAGTGCTAGCATACCATTAAACTAAGCTTGGGAGTCGTTCTAAGAATAATGTGTGCACTACAGATTGCACGGGTCACATGCCCATGAGGTTGACACAGCTGCCACCTATGTTTGGAGCTAATATCTCAAACTTCTTGCTGGTAGATTGTGGAGTGACTGCTTGTTTTCCCCCAATATATCTTCATATATTGCTTGTAATAAATTCAATTTTATTCATGGTTACTATGCATAGCTAAAAAACTACACTTTTGTCTTGATGCCAGTGATTCACACCTGTAATCCTAGCTACTTGGGAGGCTGAGGTCAGAAGAACCATGGTTTGAGGCCAGTCTGGGCCAAAAGTTTGAGGCCATCTCCAAAATAATCAAGTAAAAATGGACTAGAGGTGAGGCTCAAGTGGTAGAGTGCCTGCTCTGCAAGCACGAAGCCCTGAGTTCAAACCCCAGATCTGTAAAAAAAAAAATTACATTTTTCAGTGTCTTCTGCAGCTTCAGCTATGTGAATGTGTTTTGGCTAATAAGATGTATGCAGATGTGTACTGTGGGATTTCTGGGACTGTAGCTGTCATGCCCACCATTTGGCCAAAGGTTTCCATGGAAAATTGAAAGAAGGCATGCAGAGCCAGGGGTAATTGCATATAGGTGGCTTTATTGCAAGCAACACTACTGGAGAGTGCGGATGGGAAGGAGAGAGACAGGCAGAACCAGCCGTCCCTGTCTCTTAAAGGAGAAAAAGAAAAGTGGCCCAAAGCCAGTTACAAAGCAGCTTGGGCTCATCATAACATACTGCACATAAGGGCATCCGGTAGAGGCCTGATGGCTCAAGGCTGCACTTCTCAAGGCTGCACTCCCATGGCTGCTCCTGTGAGACTGAGAATGTGGTCTCCTCAGTAGACACAGTCTTCCTTTAGGGCTGCTTTGAATGGATAGTGATAGCTAAAATTACAGCCAGAATCTCAGCATGCCAGGTAAAAGATTTTAGTAACTAAACTTAGCATGTGAAGTAACCTGGTGAGTGAAAGCTAGGTTCTTGAATGAAGAAGGAAGATAGATAGATTTTTGATCCCTCAAAAATCATGGAGTTCAGGGTGGGTGTGGTAGGCACACCTGCAATCCCAGCACTCAGGAGGCTGAGGCAGGAAGATCATGAGTTCAAGACCAGCCTGGCGTACATATCGAGACCCTATTTCAAAAATACAGCAAAAAAAAAAAAAAATCGTGAAATTCCAAATGAGCCCTTGGCTGCTTAACTGAAATTTTTGTGTGTGAAAGAAATACACTTGTATTTGTTAAATCATTATTATTCGCAGTTTTATTCTCTGTAGATAAACCTAACCTTAACTTGCATGGAAGCCTACACTAGATCACACAGGTCAACAAGTTAAACACACGCAAATGTCTATGACATATATGAGATACGTATGTTATATATATAAAATGTATTTTGCAGTATTGGGGTTTGAACTCAGGGTTAATGCTCTACTGCTTGAGGGATGTCCCCGGCTATACAATATTTTAAATACAACTCTTGCAGTCCTCAGTTTGTCATGAGCAACATGTTAGAAGGGCCCCCAGGTTGAGTGACGATCATTTCTAGCATTCAGAGGCCTTTTTCTTCCTCCTTCCCAGTTCAGAACTGTGAACTGGAGCCTGAGGTTGCTAGTGGCCTTTAGACAATGCAGTGTTACTAGAATGACAATGGTATAGTAATGATACATGAATGTAATGGTTTATATTTTCTCTAAGTAATTTAAATACCAAAATATTGCAACATACCTAGGGAAGAATGTATAAAAATCCACATGGATAATTACAACACTGTCTTACAGAAAAGAAATGTCAACTGTTAGTCTACCAAGGGTGAAAAATAGGTTAGTGCCTAAGATTAAAGAGAATAAGTTGACTACTACTGCCATCTACAGTTAAAACTCAAAACTACCACTTCTTGTCTAGAAGGAGAACAAAAGTTTAGGTTTGAAGTTGTTTTCCCCACATAAATTTTCTGGATCATCCTCATTGTTTTGTCCATTTGTGAAGAAATACTAAATAAAATTTCCAAGGATCTACTGGAGATAACTGGGATGGTAGGCAGAATGTAATGAAAAATCCAGGCCAATCCATGGAGTGTGTTCTAGTTCCTATTTGTTCTGAGGGCTGGGGTCACAGAATGTGGGTTTGAACTCAGGACAATGGGGCCTAACACAGAAGAGGGTACAGGAAGAGGAGAGAAGAGGAAAGTGTAAGGGCAAAGGGAAATTTTCCCTCCACCCACTGATGGTGTGCCAGAATAAATGAAAAAAGATTAAGTAGGAGAAAAGGCAAACACGTGCACTGATATAAAGAGGAAAATCACAGCATGGTAGGTGCTCACAGAGAGTGAATACCAAAACCTCAAAATTATTCATCTTCCACACCCCATTTGTATTTAACATTTTGTTAGCATATATTAGTTGTATGGGGGGAGGTTTCACTGTGACATTTTCATATGTGCTTACAATGTATTTTGGTTAGGTTCACCCCCACTGTCATTCTCCCTCACAGCCTTCCCTCCTACTTAAAATGATTTCAACAGGTTTCCTTGTACTATTTTAGTACAAGTATATAAAGTACATCAGCCATATTCACCCTCCTTTATTCTCCTCCCTCCAATTAGTACCTTCCCCCAATGGACTTATTTGACACCTGATAGAACAATAATGTCGCCATTTTGTGAATCAGCCAAAATGGCAGCCCCGCCCTTAAACAAATTCCCATGCTCTAAGACAGCCCCACCCCTACCAGAGACTACTGCACCTGTACTAACTTCCTTACCCTCCCCCTTCTATAAAAGCCACTGCTCGCCCAGGCTCGGGGCTGCGCCATCTTTTCCGTGGCCAGCCTGGCAGTTTGGGCCTGCCATTAAACTTTACTCTATGGATGTGAGTTTTCTCGTGAGCTTTCTTTGAGGGTGGCGTTTTTCCTAACATTTGGTGCTGAAACCCGGGATCGGGTTGAGTTCCTGGCACTGACCTTGCTGTCCTGGCTTTCCTCCGGGATCTGAGCTGCTTTACCAGGACCCCCGATCCTAGAAAGTGCCCCTCTCTCACTAGCTCACAGGGAAGTTCCTCTCTCCAGCGTGCCTCCAACCACTGTCCACCACCGGCCAATCTTCCCTTAAGGTCTGCTCTCCCTCAGTGAGTCCTCCTCTCACGCTAAGCTGTGGTCTTTCTCATTTCCTTGAAAACCCTAGTGCTAGGTCGCAGCTCGTTCTCGTCCCGGGAACTGGGTTCCCCATTTGGAACTGTGGACACCCTGGTACTGAAGATGTTCCTTCTGGGGGTTGTTTTCCACATTTCTCTCTCTCTCTCCTGAGGACCTGATATTTTGGGGACACCCACCATATCTCTCCTCAGGTCAGGCCTTCACCATGGGTGTTGGACTATCCCAAATTCCTTCAGACTCCCCAATGGGATGTCTCCTGGCCAACCTTGGGCCCCTCCGCCTAATGCCTGATCTTAAGCCACGAAGGCTCATTTTTCTCTGTAATCAGGCCTGGCCCCAATATCCATTGGACAATGCCTCCAAATGACCACTTAATGGCAATTTCAATCCCAATATTTTAAGGGATTTATACAATCTCTGTGAGTGTGCTGGTAAATGGAAGGAACTTTTCTATGTCCAATCCTTTCCCTATCTCTGCATCAAACCCTCCCTCTGTACTTTCTGTTCCCCTGTGCAGATTCCATTAGCCCGTAAACCAGTTTCTAAATCAGCCAATTCCTCTCCCAAACCTCCTCCTTCCCCATGTAAGCAGACTTCTTGAACTGCTTACCAAGCCTATCTCCTCCTATCTTCCTGAAAAACTTCCCCCGTCATGGAGTTAAGTAAGACACTCCTTGCCAATTCTGGCCTCAAGGTGGTTCCAGCTCTGGAAGAGCTCATGCTCCCTTCCTGTTTGCTGAGACAAAGCCCTGGATTTATTTGGAGCCCGGAGAGTGGAGGTTTCATTTTGCTGAAAGCCTGCCAGTACCGATCAATGGGAGCAACCTAGAGGCACAGGTGATGGCTAATCCCTCAGGCGTGTGTCATGCCTCCAGGCTCTGCCTTCCCCTCCCATACCTAAGATGTCAGCTCACTTTTCTGCCTCCTCCATGGTCTCACCAAGTGTCCTTTGTCTCTGTCTGCCTTCCCCTCCCTGGGCTTAGTGGGACCCTGCCTCCCATGAAAAACCTGTAGCATGGTACCTTATGACTTAAGTTATTCCAACTAGTTTGCCAGGCCTCTCGGTCTAAAGTAACTTTAAATCAGCTGCTTTACAAAAGTGCTTACAAAAAACTGCGGCTGCCACGCTTATGCTCTAACTCCGCCCCCACAAGGGGAGGAGGGAAAGCAAACAGGTGCACCTGTGCACAGGATGCCCACTCCTGGACACAGCAAAAACACCTGCCATAGCTAAGAAAATCCATAGAGAGGACCCAGCAAATCCTGGGCTGCCAGCCACACATGGCGATGGCTGTGGCCCGCCACCACTTCCCCTAGAATAAACGAATAAACGCGCGCAGAGTACACAGGAAGGGGGGAGGGGCGACAGGCCGGAGGATCAGGCCTAGGCAGTCAGGGTCATTTGTTCCGGGTGTGTGTGGAGGGAGTGGCACCTTGCACAAGTCCTGCTCCTAGCCCCACCTCACATCTCAGGGCATCAGACCCAGGCCTTGTAAACCAATTATTAGCTCAAGGTTATAGTTCCAGAAATAACAAAAGAGACATTACTGTGGTCTCTAAACTTCTCATTTAGAATTTTCTATACCTTTGGCCTCAGCATAAATTTTCCCCTCCAGATATTAACACTAGTTGTCCTGTATGGCACTGTTATTGGCCTGAAATGCCCTCTGAATGCCCTTCTCCAACTTTACAAATGATTTCTTTGTTAAAAAGGTAGCCTTTATTAAAGAGGCTGCCTGCTGTAGCTAAAAGACAGGATCCTAACATTTTGTTCTTTCTAGATGGGACCTGCACCTTCCAGTCTTCTGGCTGGTAGATGTTGGAAGCTTTGTACTGAGGCCTGGCCTCGGTATGCCCTGGGTGACCAAGAGAAGTGGCTTTCACAGGGTTCCTTAAATTAAAATACCATACTCCAATTAGACCTTTTCTATAAAAGAAAAAAAAGTAAACTGAGGTCCCCTATACAAATTTCTACCTTCTAGGTCACTCCAATACTCAGAACCTCTTAATGAGTGCTTCCTTCTTCAACAGGCAATGGTAGGAAGGGGGCAAATCATATGTCCCCTTCCAGTTATCAGATCTAAGGGAAATTTAAAAATATCTAAACAGCTGTACTGATGCCCAAATACATTCAAGCCTTTATCTCTGTGACTAGACCAGACTCTTATCTCATTAGAAAAGCAATGGGTTCAGTCCCAGGCCACTCAGGTTGGAAATGATTATATGGCTCAAGCAGTAGAGTGCCACTTTACAAGCAGAAACTCCTGAGTTCAAGCCCAGTACAGCCAAAGTAATAATAATAATAATAATAATAATAATAATAATAATAATATTTGGGGCTGTGGAAGTAGCTCAATGAAAGAATGTCTGCCCAGCATGTGCAAAGCCCTGGGTTCAATTCCCCAGCATTACTAAAAAAATAAAAAAATAAAAAAATGGTAAAGGAGATAAGTGGCATTAATGTCACTTCAGCCATCTCATAGTAGAAAAATGTAGTTTAACCTAGACCAGATCCCTCATTCTTCAAGTGAGGAAACTGAGGCCCAGAACAGTTCAGAGACCTGCTCTCCAGAGTGTCAGGTGTCAATGTAAAATAACTTTATAGCAACAACTTAAAAAGAAAAAATCTTCTTACCTTTCTACAGCATCTTAAGGAGGCTATCAGAAAGCACACCACAGTGGACTCAGAGTCACAGGTGAGAGAGGTTCTCCTGAAAGATAAATTTCTAACAGTCAGTCCCAGATATTCGTAAAAACTCAGACTGTGGCTGAAGGGAAAAAGTCATTGAACCAAGTAATACAGCCAGCCATGTCTGTATATCTGGGACCTTACTAACAGGAGAGAAAAAGATAAGAGACACCGTGGCCTCATTGCTGCTCTCAGAGAGGGCCCCACCCTACTGGGGCCTGTATCCTGAACTTGCTACCGTGGTGGACAGGAGGGGCACTTCTGCAGAGAATGCTTAAGGGGGGACAGCCCGGGAGACAGCCCCACCCCCAACCAGGACCCTGCCCTCTGCAAGGGTAACCACTGGAGGTCTAAGTGCCCCTGTCACCAGATGGAAGGCGAGGTGCCTCCTCCTATGGATTGATGGGTCCAAGCCTCCTGGCCACACTCCACTTCTTGGCATCAATGTTGAGGAGCCATAATGGCAGAAAAACAAAAGGCCATTTTCCTCCTAGACAGTCGAGCCCGATTCTCTGTTTTACCTTTTTCTCCTGGTCCCTGGTCCAATGACAAAAGTTATCGTTCAGGGCAAATCTGGCCAGCCCCTAGAATGCTAGTTTACCTGGCCTCTGGCCTGCTCTTGGGGAGACCTCCTCTTCTGTCACTTTTCCCCCATAGTACCAATGTCCCTGCTGGGATGGGATTTACTATCTCAATTAAAGGCTCAAATTCTCCTCCCCCCAGGCAGCTATCTCTGCTGCCCCCTCCTTCAGGAACAAAGAGATTCCACAGTGTGGACTGATAAGATGAGTGTAGGGTAAGCCAGGACAGCCCTCCCTATTCAAATAAAACTCAAAAATCCCTCACAGTGTCCACACCCAAAACACTATCCCCTCAAGCCTGAGGTATGATGAGGCCTTATGCCAATTCCTAAAAATGATAAGGGCTACTAATTAGTTGCTCCAGCCCCTATAATAAATTTAAAATTTTTATAAAAGTTAATTTTAAAATACAAGTTACAAAGTAAACAATTGGAAAGGATATAGATAGGTAATAAATGTATTTTTTGAGACATTAAAGGAAAAAGGAATGTTTCTTTTGGATTAGAAGGGATTTTTAAAAAAAGGGTTTATCCTAAAGATTGTTTCAAATAGAAGGAATAAAAACAAGCCATCAAAGGGTTCTGTATGTTATATAAAGATCTAAGTAAGTTTTAAAAGTTCACAATAAGAAACTTCAGTGTGTGATAAAGTTAAAGTTGAATATAATCTAAGAGTTGCCTAAAAGATTTTTAGGGTCATGTCAAACTAAAATCAAATCCTCTATGTCTATAAAATAACAAGGTTATCCTAATATTGTTCTGCTCTGAGTAACATCTATAAAAAACCATTACAGAGAAAGATTTTATCAAAGAAATTATTTGTGTTTTCTGCTGATCTTGTCAAGCTTTTAAGTACTAAATCAGAGTTCATTTACATATTTGCTTATGTGTCTTAAATGACCACCTTGTAACAGTGTTATGTTATACTTTATCTAAATATGGTACAAACATTTAAAAAGTTAAAAGTGTCAATTTATATAAAATAATGAGCAAAAGCTCTCTTTTATCCAAGAGTGTTACATTTAAATCCTGACAGCCCCTGCCTCCCACAGGTCACCTACCTAGGTGTGGCCTTAAAGGGACAGACTCACTCCCTGAGTCATAAATGCATTAACCCAATCTTCTGTTTCCCAACCCCCATACCATAAGACAGTTTACAGCTTTCCTGACAGTTATAGGATTTTGCAGAATTTAGATCCCTAGGTATGTAGTCCCTGAACAGACACCTTTTTTTGCTCCTCCTAATATTCCTATTTGGGTCTTAGATAATGTATGGCCACCCATTTCTCTCTCTGTAGTTGGAGGACTCTTGAAATTGTCTAGAGGACAACATTTCACAGTGGTTCTCCTGGCCAATGCCCATCCTAATGCCTACGATCTTGCTCTCCTATTCTTAAGCTTCCTCCCTTGTATCATACTACATTTCTGTTATTGCTAATCAAAAGTTTAACCAGTTGTACCTCCAGGGATATCAACCTCTCCAAAACCGCCCTGAAAACTACTGTGAAGGCCCCATCCAGGACACCACAGGAGCCTGAGGATCCTGCCCCATACAATGACCCTGCCTGCAGGAAGCAGCTAAAGAGGCCAATGCTTTGCCCCAATTCCTGATCCTCAGCCCCTACCCTCATCATTATTAAAGAAAAAATGGGAGAATGATAGAACAATAATGTCGCCACTTTGTGAATCAGCCAAAATGGCAGCCCCGCCCTTAAACAAATTCCCGTGCTCTAAGACAGCCCCACACCTACCAGAGACTACTGCACCTGTGCTAACTTCCTTACCCTCCCCCTTCTATAAAAGCCACTGCTCGCCCAGGCTCCGGGCTGCGCCATCTTTTCCGTGGCCAGCCTGGCAGTTTGGGCCTGCCATTAAACTTTGCTCTATGGACGTGAGTTTTCTCATGAGCTTTCTTTGAGAGCGGCGTTTTTCCTAACAACACCATTTCTATAAAGGGAAAAATGGGAAATTTAGGCATATTTGAGGGGAACAGTAAGTGTTTTTAGGGAACTTTGATGGGCTTGGTGAACATATAATGAACCGGGACAAAGCCTGTTTGACCTGCAGAATGGAGAGTGGTTTGTAAATGACTCTCTATGGAACTGAAATAGATACTACTGGCACATCACAGGTCTCCCCAGGTGTGCTGATAGACTTCACTCTTCCTGCAGTATTTTATTTCCCTTTCTCCATTTTTATAAGACAGAGCACAAGTAGTATTGTGAGAGGCTACAGGGTTTTTTTTTTATCCATTTGTACCATTTCTTGATAAAAGTATGATATTTTTCTTGCATATGCATCTACAAAGTCCAAAGGCAGGCACATAACAACTGTGAGATCAATGAGTTGCTTTGGTTATTTTTGTTATGCTGATCAGCTAGATAAATCTGTGATTCATATCAGTGGCCCATCTGAATGCTGGATTCCTTTACAGCTGCCATTAGTGTTTGGCTCTGGGATACTGTCCATATGTACCATGAGGTAGTCATTCCTTCTTTTGGCAAAACTGGCATTGTGCCAGTGCATGGTTAGGGTTATACATCATCTTGTGTATGTTAGCTCAGCATTTTCTTCAGGCTAATGGCCAAGTCACAGACATCACAGTGAGAAGGCTCTTCTGCAGTGTGCATGCACTTATGCTCACCAAGGCCCCGATTCTGACTGATGGCCTTGCTGTGCTCTGAGCCCTGAATGGCTTCATCCTGGTGTGAGTATGAAGGTGCATTTTCAGATGTCATTTTTACTGAACCCTTTTTCAGTAAGGACATCAATAGGGATGCTTACCTGTGTGGATCCAGATATGAATTCATTATTGGCAAGTTTCTGGCCACAATATGGGCAGACTTTCTCCTTTTCTCCTGTATGTTTTCTTAAGACTTCTAGGCAGTGACAGCATAAGAAATGTCTTGTTACCTAACTCACATCTGTATTTCTTGTGTCTTTCATGGACCTCCAGGACATGAACATTTAATGTGTCCTTCTTTTTAAAGATAGTGTTATAGTGATGACCCTTGAAAGTCCTCTTGCTGTTGTGTGTTATCAGGTGTCTCTGCAAAGAAAATGGGGTCTGGAAGCAAGCTTTACATTCATCACATTGGAAAGTCTCTGTCCAGCCTGGGTCTTGTGGGACATTTCTGTAGATAAATCCCCTTCTACAAAGCTTGCATTTGTAAGGTTTATCTTCATTATGTATTATTTTGTTGGCAAGTCTCTTGATCAAGTCTCTTAAAAGGTTTATTACAGATCTTGCTGATTAGCAAGATCTGATTAGCTGAAATAAATAACTTCATATGTTCTTGACAATCAACTAGCTCATGAATCTTTCTATGTTCCTATAGGCCTCACACTAAAGAACACGGAACATGCAAGCTTTTTCTTAGGAAAAAATTGTGCTGCATGTGCCCAGCAGAATTTCTAGCACAATGGCCACTCCCTCACTCAATGCCTGTGTTATGTGGTGGGGAAATGATGCATGGAGATTTGGGGTGTTGGGGTGGAGGGGAGAGCTGTGGTGAGGGAGGATATGGAGTTTTCCACACAGCATCCCCACCTTTCTATCTATTCTGTGATGCCCTGTGACTCAGCTTTTCTTTCTGGGATCCATAACTACTGTCTTTGCTGCCATGGGGACCTTTCTGCAAGGTTGCATTTAGTTAATGAAAACTCATGATAGAAATCACAGTTAACTGTTTTCCTCCTTGGGGTCATACTGAAAGCACACAAGGCCATAACCAGGGTAGCCTATGTCATAATTTACTGCTAGATTCCTTTTATTGAAAATAATTAGCATATTAGGGTGCCATGTCTTGGGCTGACAGTCCCCGTGTTACCAGTCAGCTGCTTGGGGTCTTTGGGTAGGAGCAGCTCTTCCGGTTGCTGCAGGCCCTTGGCAGGTTTTGTAATCCTCAGGAAGCAGCAGCAGCAGACAGCCGCTGTGGCAGCTGTGGTACTTTCTTACGTTGCAGTCTTGTGCAAGGCAGTGGGTGCCATGATTCTCAGCTCTACAAAGGTTACAGTTTTCCAGCAACCAGAGCCCATAGTTTCTCATCTTTCTGGCTTTTTACACACTTCTGACTCTCTTCAATCTCAAGCTTTCTCTCTACTTCCACCATTCCTTATTGTCTTTGCCACCTCTGTTCCCCATTGCTTTTATCCTGGCCAGTGTCTGTGCTACCACTGCTGCTATTGCCCTGCGGTGACAGGAGTACCTCACTTATAGCTCAGCTCTGTGATCATGGCCACCCAGTGCTGGCTCCACTAACTGCTGCTGCCTCTACCAACACTTCTCTTTGTGTTACTAGTTCAGCCACTCTACTAATGATAAAAATCAAAGTTAGAGAAGAAAGACCTCTCAATAAAGATTGGGCCTAATATTGCAAAACCAGGGGACAACTCTGGATTGTGTCTCCTGGCTATCTCACAAAGGTAGCTGAACAGCCTGCTTATATAGCCAGAAAGGGGCCCTTGCAGGGCATCTGAACCAATCATAGCAGTCCCTTCCTGCAAATGAAGGACTGTGTTTGTACCAATCATGACAGCCTTTCATATTGCTAGAAATGGCTACAGGTCTTCTAGAGTTCACCAAGGTTTGTGATAGCAAGAATCCTGGTACAAACTATTTGCTGGGGCAGCATCTTCATGAGCTGGAGTTGTGCTTTGGCAAAAAATTATGGTTGTTATATAGCTTCCCCAAGGTGTCTGTGGAGTGCTCAAAACAACTGGTAGGGGCATGAGGACAGTCTAATGGCTGCCTGGCTGCCAGTTCTTCACTCAAGGCAGATAGGGCCCCAAGGAAGGGTCTAAGAGCTGTGAATTAGGGAGTCAAAAGCCCCAACCCCCAGCTTCTCAGCATATTTAGAGGAAAAATAAACTTTAAATGGGGCGCTTAAGAAAAGCTAATATTAAGATCAACTGTGTTTTATAGTATTTAACAGTGCACTAACACTGCTTAACGCCTGTTCCAGTACCCCAGGAAGAATTGGGTTGCTCAAATCTGTCTGACCTAGACTTGTTCAAAAGCCATGAAAAGTGGCAGAGTCTCTTTTGGGATGTTTTTGTAGCTGAGTTTCAAAGATTTGCCTAAGATGGCTTTTCTGCCTTCCTAATTGGTTTGTTTATTCTCTAATCCCATCCACTTCTGATGGCCTTTCATGAGCTCATGCTCTGTCTCGCCCCTTTTCTAGCATCTTCTTCACCTCACATTGACTCAGAGCTATTTACTGGAAACAGGGTTTGAATCCAGGATCCCCCACATATCTTACTATTTATCTTAAATAAATTGCTTGGGTTTTCTGAGGTCCAAACTATTCATATGTATAAGGTGGTACACAATATGTACCATACAGGGTGCTTGCTTAAAAGCAGAAGTGTATTGTGAGAGAAACTGCCATTTGGTAGGCAGTTAAGAAATTTTATGGGCTGGGATGTAGCTCGGTGGTACAGTGGGTTGGATCCCAGCACCAAAAAAAAAAAAAAAAAAGACAAAAAAAAAAAACCCTCTCCCCAGGAAATTTTATTTTCTTTCTCACCTCATTCTACTGTCTTTATAAGTCACTCTTAGGGGAGAAAGAAGGAAAGAAGAAAAGGAAGGAAGAAAGAAAGGAAGGATTAAGTGAGCTTGGGTTGTATTTTCTGTCACCAGCAACCAAAAGAATCTTAACTTAGAGAAGCTGATGGAAGAATAAATTAGAAATTTTAAGCAGAACAATCAATACAGAATAAGTATTCAATAAATGGGAGATACTATTTCCAAGTTCATAAACACAGATTAATTGAGAAATATATTTCTCAATCAAAGCATGTTTAGTTTTTTTTAATGTACCCTTTATTCACTTCTCCCACTAACATTTATTGAATTTTTAAATTTGACATGTGATGTGCTAGGTGCTGGGGATGTATGAGTATACTGCATTTATATTTTAGTTCTCTAATAGATTTGTTTAAAGAAATAATATGATCACTCAGTCTTATACTGATAATACCAAATTCTAAAATAAGTTTATCTATGGGGAAGTAATAAACATTTAGAAATTACTATTCAGAAAAAGGTTGTATATGGTATACAGCAAAATGGAACTGGAAATATGAATTCTATTCATTCACTCATAGTCATCAATTGTTTTTTTCTTGGCATCTACCGAATGCCAAATAGTCTTGAGTTGGAAAAACAAGTAACATTTGCTCTTATTTTTAGAAAACTTATAGTCATAAAGAGAGGTGAGCTGAGACTGTATGAATAGATTCTATGATAATAGAATTTAAAACAAAAGTGCTGATAATGGCTAACATGGTCAAAGTCACCAATGTCTTCCACCTTGCCAAACCTAACCATCAACATGTAATCCTTACCGTTCTTGATCAAATTGATCCTTTGCTTATCTTTACTTGCTTGATGTTCATCACTCATGATTTTCCTTTTGTGGTCAGTCCTCTAGACTCTGTTACACTGTAGCCACACAACCCCTGTGGAATCTCATTGGGCCATCTGGCTTTAAGCATTATCTCAGCTGCTGGACCTCAATTTTCTGACTTCACCCCAGCATCTCCCCACAACTTCAGAGTGATTTATCTTATTGCCTCCATATATAGCAAGCATCTCACTGTTGCCATTGCCCATCTGTGTTCCTGATTCACAGCACCCAAACTGTACCTCCCACAGGACTGTTCACCTAGTTGCTTAGGCCAACCTTGGAGTAATCCCTAAGGCCTGTCCTTCTTTCCTCCCACGTGCAATCCATCACTCAAACTGAATTTCTACTTTTATAATACCCCATTCAATCTGATAATCTCCCCTCTGCTCTCCCCTCTCTCCTACCCTAAACTATCACCTAAGTCCAAGCATAGTGCTCATCTTGACTTCTATGCCAGTCTCTGCTAACTAGCTTTCTGCTTTCATTTTTGTCCTATGATTTTCTACAAAGCAGCCAGAATGAGTCTTTTAAAACAGATCCTTTAGATATGATCATGACTCCTTATCTCTTTCTCACATCTCCTCAGCTGTCTTCACCAGAGGTTTTGCCTGGTACCTTCTCAAAAATACTACTTCCTTCTGCCTTCATTTTCTATCTGCTGCTTTATTTTTAACTTGCCACTTCATATTATATTACATATTTATCGGCTCGTGTTCTCATTCTCTCAGGAAAATGTACACATTGTCTCTCCCTATTGTATTTCCAGTGCCAAAACTACGTCTGCAAAAGATGATTTTATAGAGCACTCCAAGGCGTCATTCTAACACTTTATATATTATCGTTTAGGATTCGCTATATTACTGACCCTATTTCATACATGTGGTAGCTGAGGCACAGAATGGACAGCTAATTCGCCCAGGGTGGCCCGGCTCACAGGTGGCTTGGTTAAGGGTGTAAATGCTTTTAGCTGTTGGGACACAGACAGCCAGTTTCAAGATGATGTAGGGGCAGGGCTGCTACTGGGCGAGGCGAGTTGGAAGCAGGGAGAGTGCAGAGGGCGCTGGACCACACAGCTCGTGCGTGTCCGGGACATGATGGCAGGGCACAGCGCTCGCCGAGCCGTCTTCGGGACCACAGGGCGGCGAGGACAGACTTCGGGCGGCAGACGCGTAATGCACTGGTGCTGGCGTGCGGGCTCCCGGGAGCCGCAGAGCCGCTGGACGGCGGGCGCCGAGCTGCGGCAGGCGGCCAGCGGAGAGCGCCACTCGCTTCTGCTGTTGAGCGACAGTACTGTCCTCTCGTGCGGGGACAACAGCTGGGGCCAGCTGGGCCGGAGGGGCGTGCGCAGCGGGGAACAGCCAGGTGAGCCCGGGGGATGCGGGGAGCGCGGGGGGCGCGGGGGACGCGGGGGCCCGGATCCCCTGGACCACAGGAGAGCGGGAAGCCGCACCGCGCCATCAGTTTCATTTTCCCGCGCGCCTCGGGTTGGTTTCGGTTTCCACTTCTGCTGCCGCGAAACTGAGCGGAAACTCACCAGAGTGCGCTGAACAACTCTGGACCAATCACAGGACTCCGCTGCCTTCCAAATGGGCCGTGGGGTCGCACACCTGTCACTAGCCCAGAGATACCCTGTGCCGCTTCTTGTCTGAAAATGTAAAAACATAGAGCAGCATTTTACCATTACTGATTATTGTAGAAACATGGGAAAGAAGTCACCTGTAATCCAACCCAAAGACGGTCCCTCACAATGTGATGTGTTCCCTACTTGTCTTTTTTCTATGTATATATTTAATCTTCATGAGACTCCTGTCAATATACAGATTTGTATATGGAGTATATATACAACTCTGTAATTGCGTTTTTACTGAACATAATAGTGTCATAAGCATACTACTCTGGATTATGTATTTTTTGAAAAGATGTTTTGAATAGCTGCATAACAGTCCAGGTGCAATGACTACTTAATTTTGTGGAAAATCATACCTTTTCTATTAGGAACTTTTACGAATTATACTGATTGACATCTTGGGAGTAAATATTTGACCTTATTTCTGATTTCTGTCTTAGAATAATTAATTTAAAGAGGTGTGTGGAGAACGAATAACTTTCCTGTTGCTTAGATTCAGTGCCTGGATCCTGCAAACTTAACTGACAAAAACAGACTGAGAGAGAAAAGCATTCAATTTTATTAATCTTGTACGTGGAGGATAATTCGTGTGCAAAGGAATTACAGAAAAGAAATGAAACCAAAAGAGATGCTTAAACTCAGGACCATATTTGACAAGGAAAAGAGGGGATGAAAATTCAAAGGATGATAAATTTTGGGAAAATGACTAGGAACTATATGAGGGAATAATTGAGACAACATGGATGGAAGTGGCAATCATTCATTCACTTAATTATTTCATTAAGTGAAATAGCCAGTACACAAAGACAAGTACATTTAGAAAATGTTGCAGCTTGTTGAGGGCATGTAAGACTTTAAGCAAAGACAATAGTGCCTGTGTGTTTTTAATCAAGCCATTCATTAATACAGTGCTTATCTCTGGGTCCCTGGGTGTTGTTCCCCTGCCTCATTTTTCCCTGATGGATCCTGCCTCACTATCACAAAGAAAAAAACTGAAAAATTTTAGTTCCAAAAACTTTATTGGTAATGAATGGTCTTTTCAACTCCAAACCTGTAATAATTTAGGCTGACACTTTGGGGAAACAGTTTAGACTGACTTGTAGGGAAATGTGATCAGGTTTTCATTTGTGGGCATATTTAGGGCTTCATAGGAGGGCTTTACTTCATTCTTCATTCTAAGAGGATCTAGTATCCATCTCTCATACCCAAGCTATAGGCTCCTTGCCTGGGCTAGGGCCTGACTGCTGTCACCGTTCAGGATTGGGAAAGTAGAATAGTAGAGTGAGCCTTCTTTCAAATTTCTTTATTTTGCTAGGCTTGCTATCACCATCATAGAAAAAAACATCTGGTCAAGTGCCGTAGGCCCAAAAGGCCCCTGTCCCATGATGCCCAACCTTTTAGCAGCCTGAGTATCTTAAAATTTTCAGGAGATTTTTTTGAGCATTCAGTAATCCATGAATAAGGCAGTGCTAGACCTCAAATGGTTGGGCTTGACTAAGGAGCTGTTAGGGAATTCCAGGAAGAAATGTTTAAGGTTTTTGAAGAAGCAGGACAAAGAAAATATTAGATTGATCAAAGTGGAAAGTTCCTAGTTAGAGTTTACTTGGCTGTTTTTAATTGGTGAAGTCTCTAGGTAGAGGTTGACTCATCATTTCTGACTGGTTCAGCTTAAGTTTCATTTTCATATTCTATGACTGTCACTCTGAGCTGGGTTTGTTGGATTATTAGGAACCCAAGTTGCTGGAGCCATTTCAGCCAAATGGTGTCCCAATTAATTATTTTAACATATTTCCCATAAAAATAGCATGACACACATTGATCTTCCCTCTGATGCTTAGCAAGGAATTTAGACTTTAATTAAAAAGATCGTTGGAGGAAACAAGGAATTTGGGTGACCCTTCTTTTTGAAGAAAAGTACTATCTTAAACATGTTGTTCAACTGATAATCTTTGGGAGTTTTGTTTTTTGTTTTTGTTCCCGAAGAACAAATTCAGACATTGGAAACATTACATGTTGACCTTGTGAGCTGTGGGAAGGAGCACTCCCTGGCTGTCTGCCACAAAGGAAGGGTCTTCGCTTGGGGAGCTGGTTCTGAGGGGCAACTTGGAATTGGAGAATTTAAAGAAAGAAATTTTACACCTAAGTAAGTATTTCAATTGACTCCTTGTTTGTTCTATTTTTTTTCTAGTACTTGGGTTTGAACTCAGGACCTCAGGCTTGCTAGGCAGGCGCTCTACCACTTGAGTCACTCCACTAGCCCTGTTCAATATTTCTGAGTACCATGTACTAGACACCATCCAAGATGTCAGGACAAAGATGACTATGAGGAACACAGTCCCTAACCTTGAGGATCACAGTGTAGGGAGAGAAGAAGGCAGTAAAAATGTACGCACCAATTATTTACAGAGTCCCAGGAAGGAAAAAGGGTAGAGTGAAATGAAATGTGACCCTTTCATCTTAATCTTATCTATCAGAATGTAACTGTGGGGACCCACTTGGACACCCAGAGTGAGTATAAAGATTACTTTAAAGTAAAAACAGTTGAGCTGTAGAAGATTCAGATAAAAAGGATGTCCTTTATCTGAATAAAGTAAGTAGAACCTCCCAAAATTATAGCTGCCATTAACCATCCGCTGTGATTGTGTCCTGCAAGTTCAGGTGCTATGTAGGTAGGCTTTCCATTACCACTGCCATCAGAAAGGCCAATGGAGCCATCCATACTCTCCCACTAAAGCCCTCAAGCATATAAACCTTTACTTTGGGCTATTCTGCAATAGTAAACACACATGTAGATAAACTTTCTTTCTCCTGATATATATTTTCAGTTAATTTGCAAGCCCCAAACATTGGACCCAAGTTGGAAAAGGAAAAGTTTTCCACCCTACACAACCTTTGGGTTTGACATAAGTCACGGCTTTCTATTATTCTACTTAGTAAAATGGGGAAGGATCATATTTTCTTCATAAACAGCTTCCCAGGATAAATAACATGACAATAAGTTAGCTTTAAATTGTGTGTTCCTGAATACACACTCTTAGAGAATTTTCAAATGCATATATTTTAATTCAAGAAAGTTATCTCATTACCTATTTTGGTAATAAAATTGTATGAGAGACTGATGTGGCTTGAAGGAATGAGCGATGAACTTGGAACTGTTAAAAGAGAATTACCACAAATCTAGTTTTGCAGCTCTTAGCTTTTTTGGTGTGTGATTCTAGAATTAGGTGAGAGTCTGGACCCAGAATGGTTCAGAATACTCTGCCTCACTGCATGGGCTAGTTATATTGAAGGTGACCAGAAGTGAGGTAAAGATAGCCTGATTGGTTACAGCTTGACTTTTTCTTATTTGAACATAGTTTGAACAGCTAGTTACTTGTGCCTGAGACTAGGCTACTCGTTAGATGAGTCTGATACAATCTGTTATGAACTGTTACAGTTCATTATGCACAGCAAAACCTTTAACACTAACTCAGAGTATGTATGGAGGCAACTTTAAACCAAACTTAACAGAAGGAAAAGGGCAAGGTTTGAGTCAAGGTTCTGTAACTTGATAACTATTTCATCTCTTTGAATTCTGTTGGGTTTAACAGAATGAAATTGCTGATAGCTATCTCTTTTGGCAAAAAGTAGCAGTTTTGTTTGATTCAACCTAATGATTTCTTTATCTCACTGATGAAGTTATTGGTGACCTATAAATTCTAAAGCCTATGCCATATGTGCATAAAGGAATTTCTTTTTCTTTTAAGCCAATAAGAATACAAATTATTACATTATATAACGTGTCAAAGTCTAATAAAAATCACCTTTGCATTATATACTTTTGGATTCTATATCATAGTTTTGTACATGTTGATGTTACATTAAAAACATTTTGAGCCAGGCATCATGGTACACATTTGTAATTTCTTCACTCAGGAGGCTGAGGCAGGGGAATTTTGAGTTTGAGGTCAACCTGGGCCACATAGCCAGACCCTGTCTCAAGAAACCAAACCAAACCATATCAAAGCAAACAAAAACAAACAACAGTTTGATGCAATGTGATTTCTGCCCAGTGCAATGAATATCAAAATGAAGGAATTCAGTGAAGCAAGACTAAGCAATGGCAATGACATGGACTCTTTTAAGGTAGCCAGGTGCCTCTTCACCTAATTAGTGATGCTCATGATTGGATGAATGAGATCCCACTGTCTCTCTCCACTAGCTAGTGAAACCACAGCCAACAGAGTGAGTGTGGCCGAGTCAGTGGGGAAAGAAGACCCCATCAAACTTGTGTCTGTTCTGCATGGTGAAAAGACATGAGACATACAGAATGAGTGAGAGAACCCCGGTGCTCCCCATCATCATGAGGAGACAGGGAGGTTTTATTGGTCTTGAAGGCTACTAGTGAAACTATTCTTTTCTTTTCTCTTTTCTTGTCCTCCTCCTCCTCTTCCTCCTTCTTCTCCTTCTCCTCCTTCTTCTCCTTCTCCTTCTTCTCCTTCTCCTTCTTCTTCTTCTCCTTCTTCTTCCGTACTGGGGGTTGAACCCAAAGCCTTGGACTTGAGAGACAGGTGATTTTTGCATTGGTTATTTATTATTTTGATATAGGGTCTTACTTTATGCCTGGGTCAGCCTAGACTATAATCCTTCTATTTGTGTTTCTCCACATACCTGGGATAACAGGTATGCACCACCATGCCTAGCCATTGGTTGAGATGGGATCTTGTGAACTTTTTGCCTGGGCTGGCCTTGAACCATGATCCTCCCAATCTCCACCTTCTGAGTAGCTAGGAATACAGTGGTGCATGCTTGTAATCCCAGCACTGTGAAGACAGGAGAATTTTAAGTTCAAGGCCTACCTGGGCTACATTGTGAGATCTTGTCTCTCTCTGCTAAGGAGTGGGGAGATAGCTCAGTGGTAGAGCACTTTCCTAACATATATAAGGCACCGGGTTCCATCCCCAACATCAAAAAGAAAAAAAGGAAAGAAAGGAAATATGAAATGAAATGTTTACTATGGAAATATAAGAGAATAAAATTTCACAGGTCCAATGTATTGCCTGGGAGACTTTTATCTAGCAACTTGTCTAAAGATTAACATTTTCAAAATCATTTTTATTATAGGAAGATAAAAGCTCTGTCTGGTATAAGAATAATACAAGTTTCTTGTGGAGACTTCCACTCCCTGGCATTATCAGAAGGTAAAAAAAAAATGCTTTTTTGGGTCTCTGGGTGTCATTAGGATGTTAACTTTTTGAATATGAATGATAATTTGATTTCAAATGCATTGGGGTTCATTTTAGTATATTTAGAAATTTTAATTCTCTGACTTTCCTCAGATGTGATATTGTGCATATCTTTTCAAATTTCCTTGTTTTTTTTTTTCTTTGTTCTTATACTGTAAATGGTGCCTAATTCACATCTTACCATAAAGGACCATTCCTGTTCTTATGATGTGAATGGTGACTCCCTCAGAACCTAGTAGTGATTTTTATTTCAGCGCTTTATGCTGAGTGCTTCATCCACAATAGCCAAAGGGTTGTCTGTACTTAGATTAATGGAAAGAAAAGTTAAGAGGTCAAAAATCATCGGTGAACTTAGATGGGTTTATGTGAAGTAAAATAAGGCAGGCACAAAGACAAATATTGCACATGTAAATCTCATTTACATATGGAGTCTAAGATTGACCTCATAGAAACAGAGAGTAGAATGGTGGTTGCCAGGGGTTGGGGTTGGGGGAAGTGGGAAAATGTTAGTCAAAGGGTACAAACTTTCAGTTATGCAATGAATAAATTCTGAAAACAGCCATGGGATTATAGTTAATAATACTGCATTGTATACTTGAAATTGCCTAAGAGTAGTTTTTTTTTTTTTTTTGGGTGTTTTTGTTTTGTTTTTTTGGTTCTGGGCATTGAACCTAGGGCCTCACATATGCTGAACACATGCTCTACCAGTGAGGTACACCCCAGGCCTAAGAATAGATCTTAAGTGTTCTTACTACACACAAAAAATGAGGTAATTTATAAATACATAATCAACTAGTCATGGCATTCATTTCACAGAGTATGTGTATATTAAAATATTACTTTAACACAAATATTTTTAATTTTCATTTGCCAATTATACCGAAGTCAACCTAAAAAATTAGAATTAAGGTAGCAGTTTCTACTAGGATTTGCTATTCCTGTATGTGTGCAATTCTGAATTTCTCTTTATTTTGGTAGGTGGCCAAGTGTTTTCATGGGGAAAGAACAGTGACGGTCAGCTGGGCCTGGGGAAGGGGATTGCCTCCCAAGCCGAGCCACAGTGCGTGAGGTCTCTGGAGGGGATCCCTCTGGCTCAGGTGGCTGCAGGAGGGGCTCACAGCTTTGCCCTGTCATTCTCTGGGACATCATTTGGCTGGGGAAGCAACGAGGCAGGACAGCTGGCCCTTATCGGGAATAATGTACGAGGTAAGGAGACTGCCTTGTTCTTACAGTAAATTGTTATTTATTTCTGGCTGGAAGACCAACCTGGTGAAGCACAGTCTCAGGAGTTAAAAGTGATTCCTAAACTTTGTGACCCATCAGCATCACGTGGGAAGCCAGGAAGCTGTATTAGTTTCCTATTGTTACTGTAACTAACTACTACAGACTTAGTGACTTAAGACAACACATCTACTATCTTACGTTTAGAGGTCAGAAGTCTGACATGAATCTCACTGGGCTAAAGTCAAGGTATCAGCAGGGCTGCCTTCCTTTCTGAAGGCTCTGAGGAGAATCATCTATTCCTTTCCAGCTTCTAAAGGATGCTACATTGACTCAGCCCTCTTTCTTTAAAACTAGCAATAGCTGATCAAGTCTTTCTCAAGTCACATTATCTTGACATTAATTCTCTACCCCCCCTCTTCTATTAATCCCTTAATGATTACATTGGGCCTGCTTGCATAATCTAGGCTAATCTCCCTATTTAAAGGTCAATTTATTAGGAATTTTAATTTTATCTGCTTCTTCCTCTCCCCTTTGCCATGCAACCTAATATATTCATTCATAGACTGGGACTGGGAATTGGGAGACCATTATTCTGTAGGAGACCATTATTCTGCGTACCATAGAAACCTTTCAAAACTATCGGTGTCAGCCAGTCATGGTGGTATACAAGTGTAATTCCAGCACTCGGGAGGCTGACGCAGGAAGATCTCAAATTCAAGGCCCACCTTGGCTACACAGTGAGATCCCATCATAAAAAAAAAAAAATCTTAATGTCCAGGTTGAACCTAATACCAATTAAATCAGAATGTCTGGGAGGGAAAGCCAGGCTCCAGTAATTGTTAAAGATGCCCTAGGTGATTTAATGTGTGTAAAATTTGGAAACAGCTAGATTAGAAGCTTGCTAGTGTCAGGGGAACCAATCCCTCTAGACAAAGAAAACAATTCCTGTAAAAGTAAAACTCACCAACAAGTCTTCTCCAAGACCCTGTACTCCCTTGTTCAATTCTTTACATTTAGCTAATATAAATTGAGCACCTATCATTTGCCTGCACCATGCTGAATGGTTACATCTCATTTTATTTATCCCTCTTAACACTAGGTAGGTTCCTTATTTTCTCATTGTTACATATTTGCAGAGCACCTACAATGTGACAGAAATTAATGCAACACGATGGCAATATTATTGGGACTGACAGTCTTGAGGCTTTGTTTTCTTTTTTGCCTTACTGGGGCTTGAACTTAGGGCCTGCACCTTGAGCCACTCTACCAGTTCTTTTTTTTTTTTGTGAAGGGTTTCTTGAGATTGGGTCTCATGAACTATTTGCCCAGGCTGGTTTTGAACTGCCATCCTTCTGTTCTCTGCCTCCTGAGTAGCTAGGATTACAGGTGTGAGCCATCAGCACCTAGCCGAGGCTTTGTTTTCTTGGTCAATGGCCCAAGGTATTCTGTAAGGTTAAAGGGTTTCCAGAAATCAGTGACAAAGGAAAACGTTTTCTTTTTTCCAAAGCAGAGGTTTTCTTTTGCTTTATACTTCTGGTCACTTTTTAAATTGTTAATTAATTGTAAGATAGAAGTAAACAAACATAAAAGCTCATGAAATTCTGAGTCTGTTTTTTTTTTTTTTCTTTGAGAGTCTCTAGGCTGGCCTGGGACTCATGATTCTCCTGCTCTGAGTCTGTCTCTTATACTCTAGAAATTCTGCTTTCTTTCAACAGTACAAAGCTACAAGCCTCTTTCAGTTGGTGCGCTGAAGAATCTAGGTGTGATTTACATCAGCTGTGGTTATAAACACACTGCGGTGCTTACCCAGGTAATCAAAAATGTGTTGCTATTTTTTTTAATACCAGGAAATGTTAACAAGGTACAGGTGCTGATTATTGTGGACAGCAAGATGTCATAGCCCATTCACACTGCTATAACAGAATACCATGGATTAGATGATTTATAAATAATAGAAATTTTTTCTCACAATTCTGGAAGTTGGGAAGTCCAATATCAAGATGCCAGCAGATTTCTGGCTTATGAGGGCCAATTTCCTGGCTCACTGATGACCACACTTTTGCTGTGTGCTCACATGGTGGAAGAGGTGTAAGTCTGTCTTGGGCCGTCTTTTAAAAGGGCACTAATCCCACTCATGAGGGATCTTCCTCCATGATTTAATCGTGTGTCAAAGGCACTACCTATTGATATGTCTCATTGGGGATTAGGATTTTAACGTATAAATTTTACAGGGCCTCAAATATTCAGGCTATCACATAAGATGTATAACAATATCTATGTATAGCTATTTAATGTACAACTATCTAAAGTGGAGAAAGGAGCTAAATGTAAATCATGAAATTTTTAAGAGCATACAATAAAAACTAATGCAGGATATAATCTTTTTGGCAGTTATTCATTGACAATGTAGTTCTGCAGATACAAATGAACTAGTTAATTTGTCTATTAATTCATTCAATGAACACTTATTAAGTGCCTTGTTCTTTTTTCCCACCTTGATTGGGATATCATTGACAAGTAAGAGTTTAATATATGTTTTGGGTAAAGCATGATATTTTGATACATATATATTCTGTGAAATGATTACCACATCAAGGTAATGAACATGTCTTACCTAAGATAAGTCTTTTTGTGTGTAGTGAGAATCATTAATACCTACTCTCTTAGCAATTTTCCAGGCCGTAAGACATTAATTAGCTGCAGTCATCATGTTGTATGATACATCTCTAAAGTGCCTGGCTTTTAAGGAGATGATAATGATTTTGTATGTTTTCATATGTTAACCTTCATTCACTAAATGAAATAATAAAGGATTCCATTTATTTATATAGAGCTGATATTTCATGTATTGCTTTCATACAATTCTCATAAGTTAAATATCATAATATTTAATTTATAAGCTTTTAGCTACTTTTTTTTCAGTGCCAGGGATCAAACCCAGAACCTGGCAGAAGCTAGGCAAGAACTCTAGCACTCGGCTACATCCCCACATCCCCAGCCTCTAGTTTCTTTTTATATTTTAAACATAAAATTAATCTGGTTCCTTGTTTTTTAAACAGGATGGGCAGGTGTTCACATTTGGAGACAATAGCTTTGGACAGCTGGGATATAACTCCACTGCTGAGACAAGAGGACCACAACTTGTAGAAAGAATCGATGGCCTTGTTTCCCAGATAGATTGTGGAAGGTAACAGGCTTCTTTTAAAAGCCTGGGTAGAAATTGTTGTATTTTATTACTTAGAAACTACTCATCTGCAATCTTTTCAAACCTAAAAATCCTAAAATATTTTTTTTCTTGAAAGTTTACTTCTTTGAAATAGACTATTTTTTTTACCTTTATTCTAGACATTTAATTTATTTAATAAGAAATTATTAGAGATCTCCGGGGACCACCTTACTAGGGCTACAGGAAGTGATGCTTGCCTGCTTGCATTGATAAGACAAAATTAGTCTCATCCATGTAGAATATGATGTAATTTGCATATATATTCAGAATTTTGCATAACTTAATTATAAGGGCCTTTTGAGGCCCTTATAACCCAATGCATTAAAAAATTGAAAAATAAAAGTGTTTGCATTTAAAACACATGATAGAAACGACAGTAAAGACTCCTCAATAATATTACTAATAAGTTTATTCTCACTGACCATCTGTTTAACCTTGTCATCTGGTGTTCTCTAACACTGACATTGTGATAAAAGAGCTGTCTACTTAGTAAAGGTAAGATCTGTCACTTTGTCTTTCTTGAAACCATGGTACTTGGGTCTTCATTACAGTGTATTCTCTTCTGTAGTTATCACACCCTTGCATATGTCTACACCACTGGCCAGGTGGTATCTTTTGGTTGTGGACCAAGTTGCCCAAGCAACCCAACTCAGCCAGAGGCTCCAACAGAGAACTTTGACATTACCTGCCTGATTTCTGCTGCTGGTATGAATGGTCTTTCTAGGTTATGATTTTATGTTAACCGATGCTTTTGAAGGAAAAATATTATTCAGCTTCCTTTCAAAGGAGCCCATAGGACTATGTTTCTTCTAGTACTTTAAATTTAAATATAAACTTTTGCATTTTTCAATGCTGTGATTCGTGGAGTAATTGGTAATCATTTGTAAAGAAAAAGTAATACAAAAGAGGATTCCCAAATTAGTTACTTAAGTATCACTTTTATATATTTAATCAAACCTCTTCTAAAGAACAATCCCTGGAAAACTAAAATTTTAATTGAGTACATGACATTTAATCTGATCAAAATTAATTTTTGGCTATTTGTATTCAAAATTTAGGAGACTATAAATTGCCAATAAATGAATAAATTTGGCTTTGTTATACCTCAGATTTATTTTTTACTTCTAAAAATACTTGGCATGAATTTCTAACTTTCTTTTAGACCTTGTGAATGTTCAAGTCAAACATATTTTTGCTGGAACACATGCCAACTTTGTGACAGCTCATCAGGTATCTGGTATATTTTATATTCCTTTTAAAAATTACATTTTTCCTCTAGATTTCAGAGAAGAATTTGAGACATTTTATTTATTTTTGTTTTTACTACAACAATGAGGTCCTCTAGTAGATTGCTTTTGAAATAGCATTATGTACTTTTCATGTCCTCATTTGCCAAACTTCCTAGAAGATGTGATCCCAAACTCAAATTTATTGTCTTTATACTAACTTTTTATTAATGAATAATAGTATTAGTGAGAATACCAGTAATGACTGATATTAATTGCATTTATCATGTATCAGCTACTAATCAAAGTCCTCTAAATGGATCAACGTGTTTAATGCTCAAATCAGTTCTTTTTAAGACAAAGACAAAAGCATTGAAGATGGAGGGAGTTGCACATAGAAAAGCTCTGGATAAGCATAAGTGTGGTATGTATGATGGACAGAAAGCCAGTGAGGCAGAGCATAGCAATACATAGGTGTTAAGCAGGGAGTTACCAAACCTGATGGCTGGGAATGATGGCTTGGATGTTAAAAAACAATCACATCCTGACCTGCTGGTGTGAAGGAAATGACTCATGACATACAACAGGGTCTTGGTGACCCCCAGCCCCCACAGTCTGTGAAAAAATGACAGTCCTGGTCTGACCATCCAAGGCCAAAACTCCCCCACCCGACAGGTGGGAGAAGTTAATGATGCATAACACAGTCTCCAGGAGTTAAAGAAATAGAACCCAGTTTTCAGGAACGAGTGCTCCATGTCCACTGATCCCATAATAGCTGGAGGTCTTGGGACCCCCAGTGCAACTGCTCCTTCTTAAGCTTGCCCATTCTCCCATCTGGAGAGTGTATTTTTCTTTGCTTTGCATTAATAAACCTGCTCCCACTAAGTCTCCTCAGTTTCCATCCTTGAATTCTTTCTCCAATGACACCAAGAACCTTCTCTCACTGGACCTGGTGTCCCAGATCTGATATGTGGGAGAAAGAAATCTTCACCCTGATCGAACTATGAGGGTCACCCAGGACTCACATCAAGAGGCTGAAGGGAGGGGCTGGAGGTGTACTCATTGGTGGAACCTGTGCTTGGCATGTGCAAGGCTCTGGGTTTGATCCCTAGCACCAGAAAGTAAAAAGGGAATTTGGAGAGTTGTGGTTATGTTTCTTTTTCAAGAGATTTTTCCAGGTGTGGTAGCTCACAGCTATAATCCCAAGTATTAAGAAGGCAGAGATTAGCAGGAGTAAGTTAGTGAGACCCCATTCCAACACACATGCCTATAATCTCAGCTACTCGGGAGGCATAGGTAGGAGGATCAGAGTTCTAGGCTGGCATGGGAAAACAGTGAGACTGTATGAGAAATAACTAAAGCAAAAAAGGACCTGCCTAGAGAGCATGAGGCCCTGAGTCGAAATCCTAGTATACTACCAAAAAAAAAAAAAGAGATCCTTAACTGAGTATTAAACAAAAGCAATATAGAATTTCATAACTCAACAAATTCAGTGAGGGTGAGGTATAATTTCTAGCGGAGAAGTAATGTTCTTTTTGTTTGTTTGTTTTTGAGACACAGTCTCCCTATGTAGCCCAGGCTGGCATTGAACTCAAGGTCCTCTGCCTCAACTGTGTGCCACTATGCTTGATATTTTATAAATATTTTACCACAGGGGAAAAAATGGTGGTGCATGCATGTCATCCCAGGACTTGGGAGGCTGAAGCACAAGATCCCAAATTCGAGGCCATTCAGGCTACAAAGTGAGACCCTGCCTGAAATATATATGCATACATTTATACATACATATATACATATTATATATATATATATATATAACCTTAAAATTACATTTTGGCCATTTGTATATATATGATTCAGTGGCATTAATCACATTCATGATGTTATATAATTATCATCAGTATCTCCAAAACTTTTTCACTACCCTAAAGAGAAACTGCCTAACTATTGAATAATAACCCCTCACTTCTCCTTTCCCCTCATCCCTAAGAGATGTCTACCTTCTATAAATTTCTATAAATTTGCCTATTGCAACACTTTTTGTAAGTGGAGTCGTCCAATATTTGTCATTTTTATCTGTTTTATTTCACTCAGCATATTTTCAAAGTCCATGTTATAGCATGCATTAGACTATCATTCCCTTTTGCTGCTTAAAAATATTACATTGCATGTCTTCTCCACATTTTTAAAATCCATTCATGTGTTGATGTACGCTTGGGCTAATTCCATCTTGTGGTTATTGTGAACAATATTGAAATGACTATTGATTTATAAGTATCTGCTTGAGTCTCTATTTTCAATTTTTTCATGTTATCTCATTTTTCAAAAAAAATGAGGAATTTAAGTTTCAGACCAAGCAGAGTGACCCAGGCTTTGAAGTAGACTAGCCAGGCTAGCTTTATGGTAAAACTCAAACACCTGTCTGAAAGGGTGGGGCCTATCTACCACCTATGCCAGGTGCTTTGTTGATTGCTGTTCATCATATGCATGTGTGTTTCCTGATCATTCTTGTTTCATTCCTTGAAGGATACCAGTTCTACAAGTGCTTTCAAGAAAACCCTGCCAGAAATAAGCCAAATTAACCAGTCCCTGGCAGAAAAATGGATAGCGGTGAACATAAAAAGCAAAGAACATGAGAAGGCTAAAAGGTAACTGACAAATTAGAGACCGCTTTTCTCTGTTTCTGATGTGCTTGTTGTGTGAAAGAACGTCTGGCCTTGCTGTGAAGGAGTTTGTGTTTTGACCACGGTGCTCCTCTACCACTTCTTGGTTTTCACTCATTGATGTGAGCCAGGTGTTGTGGCCACCTCTGTAATGTGAACATTCTGGAGACTGAGGAGAGGCAGGAGGATCCAAAGTTCAAGGCCAGCTCTGTCTGAGAAAACAAAAAGCAAACCGAAAAAGAATAGTCATTGTTGAATGAAGCATTCATCTTCTTTTTAATATAAATAAGAGATCCCAGGTATTCTGTTGGGTGAGGGAGATACAGAATGGATCAAAGGAGCTCACAAAGCCTCCAATTACTTAGGGCGCTTTTGCGTGTTCAGAGTTTACTCTGGAGATCTGGAGTTTTGGTTTTCAGAATCATGGATTTTATTTTAATCTAGAAGATTCAAACAAATCAACTATAGAGAGTTTTGGTGAGATTTGACAATGATATGCACCAAATACTATACTCAGAATTTTGGTATTAGTAATGATTCCATGACATTGGTTATTTATTCACATATAAGATTTGGAAGCATGCTTTACAGTACATTGTGAAGTAAACCTTGTTATTACTTTTGCAGTGAAATTACAGTGATATTTTCATCTCCTGCTTGTCTGACTAAGAGCTTTTTGAAGAAAAGGTAATACTTCTATGAGATTTACCTTCATTTAAAACACTGGGAAGCTGGAAATGGTGGTGCATGCCTGTAATTCCAGCATGTAGGAGGCTGAGGCAGGAGGACTGTGAGTTTGAGGCCAGTCAGGGCTATGTGGTGAGACCCTGCCTCAAAAATCTAAATTAAATAAATAAATAAAACACTGGGGAATATTTAGAGCTAAAAAGTTGGACTCAGTTTAGTGTGTGAATTTTGTCATGAATGCATAGAGTACTCTAGGAAGATACATAATTCTTCCATTTTATCAAGTAATCTACCAGATTACTACACATTGTAATTCCTAATAAACATTGTCTCTTGCTAATTAAACACTGCTTTCCTCTGTTATCTGAATGTTTATTGAGGATCTTTGTATGTAACTTTGCTCTAGCACTTATAAATGAGGAATTCACTTTACAGTTCTTACTGTGTGGAATCAATAAGGAAAAGAGATCATATTTATTTTGCTTTTAACTCATTGCTATAGAACACAATTTCTCTCCTATTTGGTTTACTACTTGGTCTGATTTCAGTAGATTAAACATTTCCTTTAATATTTCTGTTTCTCTCCTTCCTTCCGTCTCTCCTGTGTGGCACCTGGACGTATGAGGGAGGGGCCGGAGGACTGGGAACGTAAAGAGGATTCAGGCTTTGACTCTTCTGGAGGCTGATGCCCTGCTGATCTGTCTGTAGCCACTGTAACTCATTCTCCTTCCTTTCCCATGGCCAGGTCCTGTGCCTCCTTTGCTAACTTTGCTTCACGTTGACTCTCTGCGTCAAAAGATGGTGGAACTCATGTCATATCCTGGCTTTGCTGCCACACATTACAGACTTAATCCCTACTCTCTGTTTCTATGCCACCCCCTGCAGTACCATTGATTCTTTTTCTTAAATACATTTTTTATTGGCATGCATTAATTGTACAAAGGGGTTTTATTATACTGCATATTTGCATACTTTGATCAAATTCATCTTTCTTACCCCACCTTTAACGAGTAATTTAATGGGTTTCATTAATCTGTTTTCAGACAAGCATCTGAAGTACCTTGATCAAATTCACCCCATCTTCACCCTCTCCTTTCACACTCCTCCCTCCCACTGGGCCCCACCTCCAAAGAGTTCCCCATTTTTTTACAGTATTAGGGCTTGAACTCAGGGCCTCCACACTAAGCTACAACACCAGCTCTTTTTGTGTTAGGTATTTTTGAGGTAGGGTCTCTTGAACTATTTGCCCATGCTGGCTTTGAACCACAATCCTTCTGATCTTTGCCTCCTAAGTAACTAAGATTAGAGGCCTGAGCCACTGGTGCCTGGATCGTTCTTTTTTTTTTTTTTAAGTCTATATTCTGCATGTGAGAGAGAGCATGCAATATTTGCCTTTCTCAGTCTGGCTTATTTTTTGTAACATGATAATTTTCAGTTCTGTCCATTTTCCTGCAAATGCATAACTTCATTCTTCTTTATCCAGAAGTCCTATTGATTCTTAACCCAGCTGTGTTCTAAGTCAGCCTGGCAGGACTGGGAGCTGTTGGTTCCCAACAACATTCTCTGGGAGCTAGAAAGCCCAGGAAAGCTGATGTCATGGCTTCCAGTTGGCAGCTCATGATTTTCTGTTATCCAAAAATCATCACTGTTCATCTGTTCTTATCCCAGCCAAAGGCAGAAGAGAAATAAGTCCTGGCTTCCCTCTCTCCCCTTGCTGCTTTTCTCTTCCATTTGCTCCTTCCAGACTGGAAGGCTGGGGCTCTTCTAGACAAGGTGTCCTTTTTCTTTTGCACTCTATACTCATGCTAGTGTTTACTGCATGTATGAGAATCTTTCATACTAAGAGTGTTTTATGTGCTAGCCTAAAATATGCCAAGTTGGCAAATTGATAATTTTAGGCTGAAATCAGCTGAGGAACTGTAACTTCTGAAAAGGTCATTTTGCCTGTTTTTTTTTCCCCTATGTATATTGGGGGAAAGGTATCCTCTCATTACAAGGTGATACTACAGCCTCTATCCCTATACTTGGTAATTGGAGCTGCAGTGAGGCTGAATAAATAAACAGGATGGAGTAGCCCTTTTCTTCCTTTAGCTTCCTCTCACATATGTGTCTCCATGGTATCCTTAGAATTTCCTACCTTAGCCCAGAGATCCATTTGTCTTTCATCCTTTCACAAATTCATTGTTCTTTGTCTAAGTATAACATATCACACTTTGGTAATTTCTTTGGACTCACTCTCTTGTGAAGATCCCATGTACATGTAATTTTAGTAAACCTTCTATGCCTTTCCTTGTGTTAATTTAATTACTAGATCCAGCCAAAGAGCTCACGTAAGAACTGGGATGGAAGTGGGGGAGGGAATCTCTTCCTCCCCAACATTATTATCTTTCTAAAGAAGAAAAATATTCATGTCTGTCTTCTGAGAGTGATGAACTCTTAAGACGCCAAAGGATGCAAATAAGAAAGTAGAAATTTGTAATTAGAACTTGAATAAATATCCTAGCCCTAATATTATTATTGATCAGTTTATCCAGAAAGCATAAAATATTTCTTGATAATGCATTATTAAAAAAAACCCTGTTAGATTTGTTGACTATTGGTTCCTTATCTATCACCAAATCAACCTGTTTCGAAGACACTGCATAATATTCCATTATATCTATCTGTCTATCTATCTATCTATCTATATCTATATCTATGATCACATTGTCTTAATTCGTTCATCAATTGTAGGGCATCTGAACTATTTCCATAGCTTGGCTTTGTGAATAATGCTGTAATAAAAATGGGTGTGCAAGTGTCTTTATTATATTATGACTTACATTCTTTTGAATATATTCCTAGGAGTGGTATGGCTAAATCATATGGCACGTCTATTTTTAATTTTTTGAGGAGCCTCCAAACTGCTTTTCATAGTGGCTATACTAATTATTCAGTCATAAAGAAAAATGAGATTTTGTCATTCGCAGGTAAATGGATGGAACTGGAAAACATCATCTTAAGTGAAGTTAGCCAGATTCAGAAAGTCAGAGGTCATATGTTTTCTCTCATGTGTGGAAAATAGATCCAAATCCAAATACAGGCATTATCATCTATATATATATATATATATATATATATATATATATATATATATATATATATATATATATTCATAGAACTTGTTTCCAGAAGTGAGACTGTTAGAAACTTAAGGCAGGAGGAAAAGAAGAAAAGAAGGATAGGGAGTGAATAATATTGAAATAAATAGCATCTGTGTAGGAACAAGTCACAATGAAACACACTGAAAACTATTGAACAATACAGGGTAGGAGGAAAGGGTAAGGAAGAGTAATAGATGGGGTTAGACTGATTAAGGTACAATATATTTACAGGTAAAACACTAAGGGAAAACCCTACTGAGCAATAAACAGACACTAAAACAACGAAGGACAGGAATGTAAAACAGGTCATGTTAAGGGGAGGGTAATATTAGGAGAGGGTGGGTAAATGATGAGGGTAAAGGAGGGTGGATATGGTTGATGTAGTTTCTATACATGTAGGAATATGGATCATTGAGAGAACGTCCTTCTCACATATGTGCCTTCATGACAACCTTAGAATTCATTACCTTAGACCATAGAGCCATTTGTCCTTTATCCTTTCACAAATTCATTGTTTTTTGTCTAAGCATAACATATCACACTTTGGTAATTTCTTTGGGGATTTTAAAGATGATCTGAACTCTTGGGTGAAGAAAATGTGACCCAAAGAGGAGAAGGAATGACTTAGCAGCAGAGATTTATCTAAAATAGATTTGAGACTGATCTCAAAATAGTCAAAGTCATCTCAAGAAGGGGAGTAGAAGAAGGGGGGATGAACCAAACTGGGGTACAATTTATGTACATATAGAAATGTCACAAAGAAACCTCCTGTATAACTATCATATACTAATAAAAATATTTTTTAAGAAAGAAAACACTGCACCTGCACAGGCTTTTAGTGTGGGAGGGGAGGGCTGAGGGCGTATGTAGAAGGATCCAGAATAGTAAGGCAAGGATTTTGAGGTAAGTAATTCAAAGAATCCTAGTGCCCAAATGGTCTGTTGATGCTTTCCATTGAAGAGTTAATGGGTCTTTCAGGAAGTTTCTTCAATGAACAGTTCAGTCCTGTGCCTGGGCAAGAGTCTCCCAGAATAGTAAAGTCCACTATTATTTAATTTGTCTACTGCTAAGTGAAACAGTAGGATTACAGAGTGATGTAAATATAAATGGTAGTGTAGTTGGGAAGTAGGTTGTTTCAGTTCTCAGTGTCCAAGCTGAGAGTCAGGGAAGATGGTTCTGTTCTCAGACTCAATATACAAAATCTTCCAGGTCCTTGGTGTGGCACAATGGTAGAGCTCTTACTTGTATGTGCAAGACCCTGGGTCAATCCCGAGCACCACACACACACACACACACACACACACACACAAAATCTTGCTAAGCTTTTGGGCTAATCAGCCCAAACTCAATGTAACTACTTACTATAGAGTTATCCACTGTCTTTTAACAGGGAGAATATAAAGCTTATACATTTTTGTGTCAAGTAAATTGATTATTTTGAAAAGAAGAAAGCTTTAAGACAAAAGTTTTTATCTTATATGCAATAATATAAAACAACAGGGAAATATGAAATTTAGAAATATCCTTTTCCAACTGTTTACGTGGTTTCCTTTTTACATTTCTCGTATTCACAGAGAAACTGGAGAAACAATTCCCATTGATGTGGACTTACAAATGGCAAGTGATACCTTCAAGAAGTTACTGCAAAAGGAATGGATTTCTTCCATGGTAACAGCCAATATGTACTTGACTTACTGATAAATAGAACAAAAAATTTCTTTACAGGAACAAATATAATTGCAGGTTAGTTTTGTGGGGAGGTAGGTGACAGGGGACTATGATTGGGTTAGGAATAGGGGGCTAGTGTTCCTAACAAAGTTATTAAATTCCAGATACTGTATTAGGTGATGGCATTTATTTTCTTCTTAAATCACTAAATGTGCAAGCCGTAGAGTATTTGTATTTTCAGTATGAGAAAAGAAGAGCATGAGAGGGAGTGTGCAGCACAACACATGAATAGTGCATTAGTTTGGGAAGCAGGGTAACCTTGACCTGGGATGGGAAACTGAAAACCCACTCTCTATTTTGAGATCAGTCTCAAATCTACTTGAGGTGAATCTCTGCCTGTTGATTCATCCCTTCTTCTCTTTGGGTCACATTTTTTTTTACCCAAGAGTTCAGTTCATGTTTAAAGTCCAATATTTTATGGTTCTGAGTTGGGTAGGAAGGAAAATTTTTATACTACCATGTTAGGTTTTTGTGTGTGTTTGTGTTGGGGCTGTGAATTAGAAATAGGCAGATAGTCAGGATGTGTTAGTATTTTGGGACTGGTATGACAGTGTACCACAGTCTGGGGTGGCTTATAAACAATGGGAATTTACTTCTCACAGTTCTGGAAGCTGTGAGATATGAGTAGATTTAGTGGCTGATAAGGGCCAACTTTCTGATTCTTAGATGATGTATTTTTGTTGTGTCCTCATATGACAGAAGAGGCTCCTTGAGTCTTATTTATTTGTTTTGGCAGTGCTGGAATTTGAACTCAGGACCTCCTACTTGATAGGCAGGCACTCTACCACTTAAATCATGCACACAGCTCTTGTTGCTTTAGTTATTTTTTTATATAGTGTCTCACTAACTTTTTGTCCAAGCTAGTTTCAAACTGCAGTCCCCCTATCTCTGCCTCCTGTGTAGCTGGTATGGCAGGTATGAGTGGCAGCAACTTGACTCTTGGGTGCCACTTATAAGGGGACTAATCCCATTCATGAGGGCTCTGCCCTTATGACCTGATCACCTGCAGAAGACTGTACTTCTTAATAACATCACATTGGGGGCAGGATTTCAACATATGAATTTGAGGGAGACACATTCAGTCTATACCCTCAGAGAAAGGAAGAGAGCTGTATTCACTCACATCCAGGAAGTCAGAGGAAGAGGCTCCTGAAAACTCGGGGAGGGGTTTTTGTACCAACTTAAGAGGAAGAGGGGAGAAAGGGCTTCTGTGGGAGGAAGAAATGAGTTTTTAAGGGGACAGGTGGAAGGTATGACAGTCTCTGATAATGTGCATTTATGCAGTTTTCTCATCCAGGTGTGGGTGGTCTGAGGGACTGATCTCCTTCCTGGCAGGAAAGAGAGGGGTTTATGGCAGCTTCACTCCAAAGCCTCTGCTTTAGTCAGATAAAGGAAGCTAGAAAATGGCTTCTTTCTATTGCAGCTGTGTCTCAAATTTCCTGTTTCAAGTAGTCATCAGAGATGAGGGTAGGGCACTTGTCTGGCATTTGTGAGGTTATGGGTTTGACTCCTAGTGCAACACACACTAAAGTTAATCTTTATACCATTTTGGTGGATCCAAATGGATCTCTGAATTTGGAAGAGAAGAGAGAGGAGTGTTCCTTACTGTGTAATAGATACTTGTTTGTTTTTTTGGCAGTACAGAAGGTTGAACTCAGCTCCTAGAGCTTGCTAGGCAGGTGCTCTACCACTTGAGCTGCCAACCCATTTTGTTGTAATTATTTTTTGGATAGGGTCTCATATTTTTGCCTAGGGCTGGTGTGAAACTTCCATCCTCCTTTTTATGCCTCTTGTGTAGCTGGGATTTTAGATATGAGCCACCATACTCCATTTGGCAACACAATAAACATTTCTTTCTTGTCAGGTGTGGGTGGTGGTATATGCCATAATCCTAGTACTTGGGGAGGAGAGGCACGAGTTCTTGAGTTTGAGGCCAGCCCAGGCTACATAACTAGTTCCAGGCTAGCCTGGGCTCCATAGCAAGACCCTGTCTTAAAAAAGTAAGCAAAACAACAACAAAATTTTTTTCTCCTGTTGTAATGCAATGTGGAGCAGAAGGCACCTCTGCATGGGTTCTTTCTTGACTTAGGCTCCTTCTTTCCAGAGTCTGGAGACCCTCAGGCTGTAAAATGCTCTCATGGATCTCTTGGGTTTGGCTGATGAGGAAAGAGTATGGATGGTCCCATGAGGAGTTTTAGGGACCATACCTGAATGTGCTTCATATTCCTTAGCTAGGGCTAAGTCTCATGACCTCACACAGCTACTGGGGAGTGTAGGAAATGCGATCTTCCTGCCAACCCAAAAGGAAAGTGAAATAGGTTGGTGAAGTGGATACAGAGCATTTTCTCTGCCATGCTAGATTTGACGTCAGACAGATCTAGGGTAGATCCCTGATCTGTCACTTATTGGGTGACTTCCTCTAACTTCTTTTAACTGAGTCTCTCCTTCCTCATCTGTAAAAAACAAAGTAAACTCAAACAAAGCAAAAACTATTTTAAAGATTATTAATAGGATTAAATAAAATGATTTGCTTGTCTTAGGTGAGGTCAACCAGCCTGGCTACATAGTGAGACCCTGTCTCAAAAACAAAACAAATAATTTGCAGATGACAGTGACACATGGTGAGTACTCAACGAATGGTTAAACAAATACAGAGAATACTATACAGATTGTTCCCACAAATATGTTCTCATATGTTCTACTTAGAAAGTTTACCTCTGGATGAATAAACAATGTAAGTATTCAGTTATTTTTGCTTTGGATATAATAAAAAATCAAAAAGAAAGGAAGAAATAGTTTTTGTGTATGTGAGGGACAGTACAACTGCTTTTCCTTCTCATCGGAGGAAACTCGTATACAGCATGGCTTTTGCTTTTTGAGATGTGTCTCATTATTGTTGCCAGGGCTGATCTCAGACTGCAGATCAACTGATTCTCCTGTCAGCTTCCTCGGTACTGGGACTACGGGCACTGACACCACGCCCAGCTCACATTATCTTTGGAGGGCTTTGCATTAGTTTTGAATCCGCAATTCACTCTTTGTCCATGTGTATGTGATTTCAGTCTGTGTCTTCCATGTACCCTAATGTCAAGTGGGAGAGGATGGCTCTCACAAGTCCTGTGACCTGAGGAGTGATGGAGTTTCAGCAGCAAGTTTCAGAGAGGCTAAAGGAATTATTCATGTTGGAACATGGTGGAATGAAACCTCAGGTCCCATAACTTGATTCTCACAATACTTTGTATCTCACATCACCTCGGCCTTATCCCTGATCCTGTTTTGATCACAGATAGCTGCATGTCTCCAGGACAGCCTGTTCAGAGCTCTGCCGTGCCGTTCTCCACACCAGGAAGCTTTGTCAGTTTTCCTCCTGCTCCCAGAGTGTCTTGTGATGCACCATGCTAGGAAATGGAGAGACCTGGCCGTTCTGTTTGCAGAGGCTGTTTGTAAAATGAGTAAACAATCTTTACGAGTTCTGAGTAAGTTTTATGGTTCTTTATCTGCATCTCCAATAGAGAGCCATTATCTGAAGTAGAAGTCATAGCACATGTTGGATAAAAGATTTCATAACCCACACATCTTTAAGTACCTGGAATGTGAGTTTTTGTAAAGATTAACCTAAAGCCTATTATAAACATTACTTTTCTTAAAGCAAATATAGTTGTTAGACTTGGATGTGTCTTTGACATCTGACTTCATTAATCATAGAGTATTCAGTGAAGACAAATCCATACTTGACAACTTTTTGCTCTTTTATTTTTTGTTGGACTGGAGTTTGAATTTAGGGTTTCTTAACATTTGCAAAGCAGGCACTCTACTGCTTGAGTCACATCTCTAGTCCATTTTACTCTGGTTATTTTGTAGATGGGCATCTCAGAAACTATTTGCCTGGGCTGGCCTTGAGCCAAAATCCTCCTGATTTTAGCCTTCTAAGTAGCTAGGATTATAGGCAGGAGCTACTGCACTGGGTTGCTCATGTTGTTTTATTTTTATTTATTTATTTATTTATTTTTGTCATACATTGGCAACCTCTTTAATATCTAGAGACTAGATATTATAAAATTAGGACTCATTTGTCCAGTATATACACAATATATACAGTACAGCCGAGTTAAATGAAGTACACAACATATAGGGTAATGGATATTCTGAAATTCTCTAACACACACTAACAAAATACTTTTTTGTAGTCTCTTCCTTCCCACCTCCCTCAACCCATCAAACAAGTCCAGACAGTACACTGTTCAGAGGTGGTTTTACAACTCCATTTCCAAACACAGTATCTCCCAAGAGATTACATTTGACCAGAGGTGATGAAAAAATGTTAAACTTTGTATTATTGTTTATTTTATTCAATATTAGGGGATTAAGCTAATGCTGAAAATCTAAAGCTTAAAAGGCACAAAGGACTTGTAGAGTGAAACATAAGCTACTCAGTTCCCCTCTAGAAGGTGGTTATGGACTCTGGTTTCTTGGGTAAACTAGATATTCTATGTATACAAACACATACAAAATATTCTTTCTTTATTCTTTTCATAGTAGGAAACTATTCACATTCTTCTTTGGCAACTTACTGTTTTCTACTTAACTGTACTTTATGGAGATCATTTCATTGCAGGCTTGTATAGAACTGCCTCATTCTGTTTACTGGCTGTATCAGTCAACTTTTCATCACCATAACAAAATACCTCAAATGGGAGACTTAGGAAGAAGAGGCTTATATACATCACAGTTTTCAAGGTTTAAGGATATGTTGCTTGCATTTACTTAATTATGGTGAAGGCTTCTTGGATGTGTCAATTCATGGTGGATGGCAATAAAACTATCATGTATGGGAGCAAATGATCACATCTTGACAAGGAAGCCAGAGAACACAAGAACTGCCAGACGAGCTATGAGAACTGCCTCATTTCCCTCTGAGGCTGGGACCCCCCCATTGACCTATCAGAAGGCCCCACATCTTAAAGGTCCTACCACTTTATATTACCACAGCGGGGACCAAGCTTCCAAAACATGGGTCCTTGTAGGGCAAACCATATCCGAACTATGACAGGCTGAAGAGAATTCTGCAGGAGGATGTACCATGGATTGTTGTTTCTACTTTTGCAACGATAACTGTGCTAACATGAATTTTTATACATATATAAATTTACACCTGGAGGAAAAATTCCAGGAAGCAAAATTACAGGATCAAATTGTAGCTGCATTTTTATTTTGAGAAATTTTGCCAAATGATGCTTTACAGATGTTAGGGCCACTGTGTCACCCAACTTTAAGTGGCCACTATTCACATTATTGCCTATGTAACTTGCAGCCTCAAAGCTGGGCAATAGAATAGGCCTGACAGAGGATATACCAATTTGAACTTCATCAGCAACTATCACCAAATTTTGATCTTTGCCGTTCAGGAAAAAAAAAAAAAGCTGTTAATTGATATTTGAGTTTTTCTTTGACAGTAGTTTTTTGTTCTTTTTCCTTGTGGTACTGGGGATCAAACCCTGGGCCTTGCAGATGCTAGGCAAATGCTTTTCCACTGAGCTATAGCCTCAGCCCTTGAATTTTTCTTATTATGAGTGAGCATGTGTATGTTTTCTTCTATCCCAGGCTCATTTGTCCATCACATTCTGTAAACTAGTGGATGTTCCCTCTTAGCCTTTTCCCCAGTGGTTGATTATATTTTGTTTTATTTTAGGACCTTTTAAACTATTAAGGCAATTAATCTTTTATCAATAATATGAATTAAAAATAGTTTTTCCTCAGGTTGTTTAATTTTCCTTTTGCTTTGTGGTATTTTTGCCATGTATAGTTATATAAATTTTTTTATGTAGCCTCTATAGTATATTTTCTTTTATGTTTCTGGATTTAGGGATCATACTTCAAAAAGTCTACCTCTCTCTGAAATTTAAAAAATTCCCATGCTCCTCCTATAATTTTTTCACTTTTAAAATGTATTTTTATTTTAATTGACACATAGTACTTATACATATTTATAGGACACAATATGACATTTCAGGGCTGGGGATGTAGCTCAATGGTATAACACTTGCCTAGCATGAGCAAGGTCCTGGGTCAATCCCCAGCAGTGCAAAAAATAAGTAAATAAATAAAAAGCATGGCATTGCAGTATATGTGTAATAATCAGATCGAATAATTGACATATTTATCACCTTAGACATTTATCATTTCTTTGTGTTGGAATGTTCAGAATCCTCTCTACTAGCTACTTTGAAATATTTAAGTAATTCTTGTCAATCAACCATAGTTATTCTGCCATGTTTTGGAACATTAGAAGTTAGTTATTCTTGCTATCTGACTGCCCGTCTATCTGAGTTAACCATGCTGTCTCCATCCTGGCCTCCCCACCCCTACTTGCCTGGCTCTGGTAACCACTGTTTTTTTCTCTACTACTGTATGACCAACTTTTTAGCTTCTACATATAAGTGAGAACATGCTGTGTCTGTCTTTCTGTGCCTGGCTTATTTCACTTACCATAATGTCCTCCAGTTCTATCTATGTTGTTGCAAACAACAGAATTTCATTCTTTTCCGAATATAATTTTGTTATTTTATTTTTATATTTAAATCTTTGACCTATATAGAGCTTATCTAGGTTAAATTTATTTTTCTAGATGAGTTTCCAATTCTCCTCACATACTTATTACATGATCTGTTTTATTCTCTCAAATATGCAATGCCACATTTATCAGATACTAAAATCCCATGTGTTCTTGAATCCATTTATGAAATTTCTGCCTTATGTATTGACTTGCTTTCCACGTATCTGGTAATACTGTTTAAATTCTATTAGTTTGGTAATTTATCTTAACATTTGATAGGGCCATTTTCTGAGAAGTCTCCTTTAAAGGTAACAATCCAGATTGCAATCTCAGTCCTATTAACATATCTCTATTTTAAATATGTATATATCCATATGTAACAGTTGTTTGTAAAATATGCAAACATAGATAATGTTAGATAATATTTTATGGATTAAAAATGTATTTAGTAACATTGTATATGTACCTGCATATGTATATTTTCAGATTTTATAGATACTCTACAAAATGGTCAGTCTGAAAATCATGAAGTCAATCAATTAAGCATAAATATGACCATTAATGATTTCTTGAAATCCTCAGTTTGAAATTTTAATTCCAATGATACTTAACTAGGGAAAAAACTTTCTCCCCCACATCTGTAATAAGTATTATTCAGGATGGTATTCTTAAAAAAGATATTTTATGGGCTATGCCACTGGAAATGGACAACATTTTGTACATGAAAGGACCCAGTAGAAACTGAGGTTTTGTCTGGGAAGAGAACCATATTTATCACGGTTGTTTTTTGGCACCCCTCAGAAAAGTGCTGGGCGTCTTTGGAAGCATCTTCCCTGAGCACACTGGTCCAGATGCTTAAAACAGCCTTCATCTGTGAGCAGCATTTTTCAGCTTCACCCTTAGAGCGTCACCGTAAATTTAAAGCTCTTCTAGAAACGATGAGAGAAGTGCATGAGGTAAGGTAAGGGTTCATCTAAAGGAATGTATATGCCAATGTATATGCTCTCTTCTCAGTCAGTTGAAGTCTTGGGAAGTCATATAAGAATCACGAGGAGTCATGTTTTTTAAATGCAGCCATCCTTTTGGTTCTAGGACCAAAACCCATAGATGCTAAAATCTTTTATATAGAAGGAGTATTTTCATAGGACACACCCTCCTGTATATTTAAAATTATCTCTAGATTACTTATAATACTAATACCATGTACTCTGTAAGTAATTGTTATGCTGTATTATTTAGAGAATGATGACAAAACAAAGCCTGTTCATCTTTAGTACAGATGAAATTTTTTCAAATATTTTTGATCCAGGGTTGGCTGAATCTGTGAGAGAGGCAGAAGCCATGGATATGGAGAGCTGTCTGTAACGTCTAAAAGAGAAATGCTCAGCAAAAAAAATTTGCAAGTTTAAAAAGTGAGGAACATGTGAGAACTTAGGATGGTTCTCTAAATTTATTACTTAGAACTTATGATGTTTAACAACTGGAACTTCTTTCATTAAGAAAAAGAACTCTGAGTAACCAAAGTACTTGAGGCTCATGTATTCAAGACCAGTCTGGGGTCATAGCGAGACCCTGTCTCAAAAAATAAACAATAACAAACAAAACAACAACAAAGAGTACACTGTGGTATTGCTACACATGACAACGTGAAACAATCTCATCAACACAGTAGTAAGCAAAAGATTTACACACAAATTTCATGCTCTGTGACTTCTTTCACTTGAATTTTTAAAACAGCCCAAGTTTATCTATGATGATAGAAATCAGAATGATACTATTCTGATTCTTGGTAGGGAGGCCAACTGACTAGGAAGGAGCGTGGGGGACCCCTGGGCTACTGAAAATGTTCAACATCTTCATCTGTGTGATATCACCTAAGTGTATATGCATAAAAACTCATCAGGCTGTACATTTAAGATTTACATACTTACTGAATATATGTTATAGTTTTAAATAAAAATAAAAAGACAGAAGGAAAAGTTTATAGAGGACTATAGCCAGAACAAAGAAAGGACCAGTGGATACTGCTGCACCACTTGATTCTAACTGTCCTTTTCAGATTATTTGTTGAATTTTACTGCAGGAAAATCAAGCAATGCCATTAGGATTGATGGTCACATACTCTATGGCCTTGTCAACATTAGGGCCACCCAGAGCACAGGATCTATTAAAATAGGACTACAGGGAGCCATTGGTGTCCAGAAGTCACAGGGCATGGCTATGACATCCTCATTCTGCTTAGAGTGTGGTCCCAGTAACTAGGAATTAGATTGTATTCTTGCCCAGTGGTAGGGACATAAGAATATTAGAGATGAAAGGGTGGTTCCCACAATGATCAATGAGTCCCAAAAGAGCTCTTAAATCTCAGAGATGCAGACCAGGAGTAAACCGAGTTTAGTTATATGCTGACAGGTGCTAATGTCAAAAGCACTGAAAGCAGCACTGCTTAAACTTTAATGTGCACTTTCATTTACCTGGGATCTTGTTATAATGCAAATGTTGATCTCATAGGCCTTGAGTGGGGCCTGAGATTCTTAGAAGTTTTTAGTGATTTCGTGATTATAATTCAAGGACCACCTTTGAGTAGCAGAGCTTACTATTTTTTTGTACTCATCTCTCTCCATGTGGGTAGTGATTTATGCTTTGGTGTTCTCATGCTAGGAAGAAAAGTTATTAAACTAATTAATAGTAATTAGTAATTAAGGCCATTTTTTATAATTTATTATATTAAACTATAATCAAAATGATCATCGGTCTGAGTTCTTGGGATAGTTTCTTTCATTTTTATGGACAAATGGAAGACTATATTTGTTCTACTATTGTTGTAATAGAGAAAGCATAATATGAGGTCATGTTAAGTTTAGGCTTGTATCCAGGGATCCAAAAATGTTGCCATCAGACCTGTCTGTGTCTTTATGCTTCTTGCTTTTAGGGTTTCATTCCCTCCTACTACAAACAGAGCATGATATGAGGGTACTATTTCTTAATACAACTTTGTTTTCCTTGTAGATTAATTTTACTTCTTAATAAAGTATTTCTCTTTCCTTGGTACTTTCAAGTATTCCCTGTGTTGAAAATAAAGTACCCATTTATTTTCATTTGTTCATGTCTCCTGTACCAATATAATACTGTCCTATTATTGCCTCTTTAATAAATTAATAGATATTGGCCTGTGGTAGAATCAGTCTTTGAACATTTTTTCTTCTTTATTATTGTTACACTTAAATATAAACTTTAAAATCACTTTGTTATTCTACAAAAATCACATCTTTTATGCTTTTTTTTTTTTTTTTTGAGAAAGTATCTCTGTATGTAGCCTGACCTGGGACTTGTGATTCTCATGCTTCAGCCTCTTGAATGCTGGGATTATAGATACTCACCACCATGCCTGGTCAGTTGGGCTTTTGGCTGTGTTTTTGTCCTGGTATTGACCTGAAGCTATAGAATAATTAGAGAGAGAATAGATGATTTTATAATATTGACTTCTAGGTTTGATCATGTTACATCTCTCCATTTGTTAAGATTTCTTTAATTGTTTACAATAGTATTTTATAGTTTTCTGTACAGAAGTCTTGCAGTCTCTTATTAGATTAATTTATAAGTACCTGATTTTTATTTATTGTCTATATTTTAAAATAGCTTTATGAAGATGTAATTCACATATCATACAATTCACCCATTTAAAGTATACAATGTAGTAATTTCTAGTGTATTCACAGTTTTACAGCATCTGCCACAGTCAACTTTAGAACATTTTCCTCACTCTCAGAAGTCTTGTACTCATTAGCAGTCATAAGTGCCACCAAACTCCCATACCCTCCCTACCCCAGCTATATGTAAACACTAATCCTTTCTCTGTCTCTACGAATTTGCCTAAACTGGAAATTTCATGTAAATGGTATCATACAACATGTGATCTTTTGTGATTGGCCTCTTTCGCATAACACAATGTTTTCAGTGTTCACCCATGTTGTAGCATGTATCAACACCTCATTCTTTTATATTGATAAATAATAATTCATTCTATGGTGATGCCACATTTTCATCCTTTCAGCAGCTGGTGAATATTTGGGTTTTTCTACATCTGGGCTATTAGGAATAGTGCTTCTATTTATATTTGTGCACAAGTTTTTGTTTACGTGTATGTTCTTGTGTTTCTTGGACATGTACTAACAGTGGGATAGCTCAGTCATGTGACGATCCTATGTTTATCTTATGAGGAACTGCTAGGTTTTTTCTAAAACACCGGTACCATTCTGCATTCTATAAACAAAGTATGAAACTGACAATTTTTTTCTTTTCAATACTTGTTTCCTTGTTCTTTTAATTATAGGCACCATAGTAGGTAAGAAATGGTTGCACACTGATAAATCAATGTGTGTGGTTAAATAGTAAGACTTGAGAGAATTCTTGAGTAATGGAATCTGATTTTCCAGTGAAACATACTAACAGTGAGGGAAGGCATTCCTCCAATCTCAGTCTTGCTAAAATACCTTTTGCAGTCTCTGGCTTTTTTGTGTTTTGTTTTCTTTTTTTTATGATGTAACCAAGGCTTGCCTCAAACTCGCTATCCTCCTTGCCTCAGCCTCCTGAGTGCTGGGATTTTAGGCACATGTCACCGTGTCTAGAAGTTTCTGGCTTTTAAGCCCAGCTCAGAATATCTCTCTTTTGTGGATTCCCCCTCCTTGATGACTTTTATCTTGGCTCATCCAATACTTAGGAAAATAGTGTAGGTCAAATTAATATTCATTAATGAGCAAAGAAATGCTAAATTTGCCAAAATAATCTTGGATTTTTATGGTGCATTTATTTCCAAGATCTAGAAACAATTTTCAGTACACTTGAGTCCTAGGAATTGGGTACTCATCTCACTGACAGTGTCTTGTATCTTTAGTAATAATTCTTTATGAAAATTGGAGAAATTTCAGGTTAAAAATGGAAATTTTACAGAACTCTCCTTTATCATTGACAAATGTATTTGGTATATGTGTGTATATCTATAGATCATAGATGATGTCATTTATTAATAGAAAATGAAACTCCAGGTCATATTTTCTTTAAGGTAAACAAAATAAACTCTCTACTACCAGAGAGCACTTTCTACATAAAGGAACTCTCCTGCAACTTTGACTTCTTTGCAGAGGGACAGAGACTGGCCTTGCGGGATAAAAATATGGTAAGAATGACATGTTCACTTATGATGTTCCTGATTCAAAGTGGGACACACCAGTAGCTGTGTAAGTATCCCTTTGATAAGGCAAGATTTAAAATTTCCTCATTACAATGCTGAATTTGCTAAATTGCATGATCATTGAATACTTTTTTAAATGAATTTTTATTAGGATATACTCATTATACAGGAAGGGATTCATAGTGACAATTCTGATTAGGCTTATATTGTACATTATTTACATTGCCTCCATATCTCTCCCCCTCAACCTCCTCCCCACCCCACTTAAAGCAATTGTGAGAGGTTTCTTCGTTCTGTTTCATACAGGTATATGAAGTCCATCTGCCATATACTGTCACCTTAATCTCCTTCCTTTACTCTCTGCCTCCCACTAGTATCTCCCCCTCCCCACTGTATGTATTTTACAGTCCTGGTTTTCTTTATTAATATTTAAATTGATATTAAAAAGAGTGTCTCAATGTATGTCCACTGTGGTTGTGCTTTACTTTGATCTGTTCAATCCCTTCAAATACTCTCCCTTACCCTTTTACCTCCCACCTCCTGTTTTTCTATAGATTTCAGTATACATCCTTATATCCTGTACCTTCACATCTTATGTTATACAATATTACTGATGCTGTCATTTTCTTTTCCTTTCCCTCTTTCCCTGAGTTCCATAGAGTAGTTCCACTGTTACAAACATGTTCTACATCTGAGTTTGTATACAATCATGCTTGTTTTTGTGCACATGTTTATCTTTGGATCTGTCTTCCACATATGTGAGAAGATGTGTCTTTTGTGTTTCTGATCCTGGTTTACTTTCACTTAACATGATGTCCTGTTGCATCTATTTACCTTCAAACTCCATGTTATTATTCCTTGTGGCTGAATAATACTCCATTGTGTATATATACCATAATTTCTTGATCCATTCATCTGTTGTAGGGCACCTGAGTTGTTTCTAAAGCTTGGCTATTGTGATGAAAACTTTTAAAATGACTTTATTAGCATATAATGTGTGCTTACAATATATCTTAGTTGGATTTACCCCCTCCATCATTCTCCCTCCCCTTTTCCCCTTCTTAGAATGATTTCAATAAGTTTCATTCTTCTATTTTCATATATGGATAAAAAAATACATCCACTATATACACCCTCATTCCCTCTTTCCTTGTGCCTACCCTTCTCCCACTGGTAACCCCCAGATAAGATTTATTTTTCTCTCCTGCTATTCATTTTTTAAAAGTAAGTGTATACTGATAGTTCAAGGGGGTTTTGTCTTGCTACTTCAGGTTTATATATATTGTACTTTTATCAAATTAATCCCCTCCCTTCTGTTCTTTATCATCATGTTCCCCTAATATTCATCAGCTTACTGTATGGTGCATTATATTATATTCAGATATGGATGGGTTGTTTCAATATTTTTCATTCTTTAAAATTTTCTTTCTCTACCACCTCCCATAGCCCTTTCAGATAGTCTCAGTAATGCAGTTTTGTTTTCTCTCTCTCCCTCTCTCTCTCTCTCTCTCTCTCTCTCTCTCTCTCTCTCTCTATATATATATATATATATATATATATATATATATATAAAAAATCATGTGTTTCTCTATATTCTCTATATACATTTAACTTATAGGTCTATCTTCCACATATGAGAGAAAGCATGTGACCTTTAATAGATATTTTGAGTTTGGCTTAATTAACATGAAGTTCTCCAGTTCCATCTTACCTATAAACAATGTAATTTCATTCTTCTTTATAGCTGAATAAAACTCCACTGTGTGTGTATGTGTGTGTGTGTATATATATATATATATATATATATATATATATATATACACATATATATATATATCTCACTGTCTTAATCCATTCATCAGTTGTGGAGCATCTGATGATGCTTCCAGACCTTGGCAATTATAAATAGTGTTGCAATAAGCATGGGTGTACAAGTGGATCTGTCATATCCTGGAGTACATTCTTTCAAATATATACCTAGGAGTATCATATGGTGATATTGTATGATATCACTGTATCATATGGTAGTTCTAGTTTTAGTTTTTTGAGTCACCTCCATATTTCTTTCCATAGTGGTTGCCCTAATTTACATTTCTACCAACAGTGTAGAAGTGTTCCTTTCCCCCCACATTCTTGCCAGCATTTGTTGTTTGTGTTATTGGTGATAGCCATTCTCACTGGGGTGAGGCAAAATCTCAATGTAGTTTTAATTCTCATTTCTTTTATGACTTCAGATGTTGAGCATTTCTTCATAGGTTTATTGGCCATTTGTACTTCTTTTGGGAGTTGTTTGTTCAGTTCATTTGCCCATTTTTTCTGTGGGTTTTTGATTCTTTGAGTGGTTAGTTTTCTGAGCTCTCTGTATATTCTGGTTATTAATCCCTTGTCAGATGTATAGCTGGCAAAGATTTCTCCCATTTTGTAGTCTGTCCCTTCAGTCTGGTGACTGTTTCCTTTGCTATGCAGAAGCTTTTTAGTTTCATGTAGTCTATTTGTCAATACTTTCTCTTACCTGTTGAGCTATTGGAGTTCCATTCATAAAGTTATCACCTGTGCCTATGTGGTCCAGTGTGTTCCCTATATTTTCCTGGATTAATTTCACAGTTTTAGATCTTACATTAAGATTTTTAATCCATTTTGAATTGATGCTTACTCGAGGTGAGAGACTGGGATCTTGTTTCAATCTTCTGCATGTGGAAATCCAGTTTTCCCAGCACCATTGGTTGAAGAGGCTGTCTTTTCTCCAGAGCTTATTTTGGGTACCTTTGTCAAAAATTAGATGGCTATAGTTTCATGGGTTTGTGTCAGGGTTTTCATGTCTGTGATGCCTCCAGCATTGCTCTTTTGGCTTTGTATTGCTTTGGCTATTCAAGTTCTTTTGTGGTCCATATGAAATTTAAGATTGATTTTTCTATGTTGGTGAAAAATGCTGTTGGAATTTTGATAGGGATTGCATTGAATAGATAGGTTGCTTTTGGCATTATAGACATTTTCACAATTTTGGTTCTGCTGATCTATGAGCATGCAATGTCCTTCCATCTTCTGATGTGTTCATTGATTTCTTTCTTTAGTGACTTGTACTTTTCATTGTATTGGTCAGTCACCTGCTTTGTTGAATTTATTCCTAGGTATTTTAATTTGTTTGATGCTATTGTAAATGGTATTGTTTTCCTAATTTCTTTTTCAAAATGTTTGTTGTATGTATATAGAAATTCTCATTACTTGTCATAGATCTGCTTAAATTTTTACAACCTGTTGGTTCAATTTTGGTGAGTCATGTGTATCAAGAAATTTATCTATTTCTTTTTTATTTATCAGTTTACAGGAACATGGGTTTTTAAAGTATTCCCATGTGATCATCTGAATTTCATTGGTATTTTTTGTAATATCCCCTTTTTCAGCTCTGATTTTATTAATTCTAGTCTTCTCCTTTCATCTTTTAGTTAATTTGGCTAGAGGTTTGTTGATCTTGTTTATTTTTTCAAAGAACCAGCTTTTTGTTTCTTTGGTTTGACTTACTGTTTTTGGGGTCTCCAATTCATTGATTTCTGCCTTGATTTTTATAATCTCTTTCTGTCTCTTACTTTTTGGATTGTCTTGCTCTTGTTTTTCTAGGAGTTTGAGATCTGTCATCAGATTATTTATCTGAGATCTCTCTACTTTTCTGATGTGGGTACTCATGGCTATAAACTTCCCCTTAAGACTGCTGTTGCTAAATTCCACAGGTTCTGTTGTCCTCATTTTCATTTGATTCTAGGAATTTTTTTAAGTTCTTTCCTAATATCTTCAATGATCCATTGCTTGTTCAAAAGTGTATTGTTCAATCTCCATGAGTTTGAATGGTTTTTGTGGTTTTCCTTGCTATTGATTTCCAACTTTATTCCATTATGGTCTGTTAGGATACAGTGGCTTATTTCAGTTTTTTTGTACTTGTTGAAGTTTGCTTTATAACCTATGATGTGATCTGTTTTGGAGAAAGTTACATGGATTGCTGTGTATCCTAGGTTGTGAGGTGTTTTCTTGTAGACAACAGATTGTTGGATCTTGCTTTTTGATCCAATATGAAAATCGGTGTCTTTTGATGGAAGAGTTAAGTCCATTTACATTTAGCGTTATGATTGAGAGGTGTTTACTGATTCCTGTGTTTCTGTTGCTGGTGGGCAGAGTGTCTGTGATCAGAAGATTTCCCATAGCATGGGACAGGTAAGGAAGGTGGAGGACGGATGGAGAGTTCCAGCCTGAGTGCCTGGGGCTACAGTTGCCATGGCTGGCACCTGCCATGGTTGGCCATTGCCCAGGGCTCTGGGGTGGTCCTCATCATCCTCCCCAGACCACACAGCTGCCTGACTCAGGTGGTTAGGGACCCTGGTGCGCACTTTCCACACAACACCTTTTTGGGAAAGTGAGCCCATATGCTACAGGGTGGAGGCCGTTGGCCCCGACATTGAGTGCCTGCACTGAGAGGCTGCGGGAGACCTGGAGTGCATGCATGGTGCAGGATGGGAGGGAAGAGGAAGAAGGGAAAGGGGCATCTTGGTTTAATGTGGTCTGTTCCCTGGGGCATGTATCCCTGGAGCAGGACCTGGCAACATGAACCACATGCCTTGGGGTGATCTGGGACCCAGGTGTGGGGTGAGACCCCCACGCATCTGGCATGTCACCAGTGGACTTCGGAGTGTATCCTGTTCTTGGTTCTGACATTTCTGGATCCAATGGACCTGGCATTTCCCAGCTGCTTTTCTTGAGTGCAGGGCTCAGCCCATTCCCTTGGCTATGGTTTTAGAGAAACAGAGGAAAGAGAAGAGAATAGAAATAGAGTCTGGGGGCTCAATGTTTCTGTTGGCTGACTTTGTCACATTGTTGCTGGTGGCTGGAGTATCTGTGATCAGAAGACTTCTAAATTCTTTGTGTTTGGCAGGGAAAAATCCATCCCAGGACTCCTAGGTATAAATGGAATTTATTAAAAATTAGAGAAGGGAAATACAAAAGGGAGCATAGTGGGGCCTAGGTGGAATCTGCTGGCAGAGAGAGCATGCTTCTCTTCTCCAGGTACTTTTAAAATTTATGCTAATCTTTGGGAAGGGAGGACCCAGGTGATTCCCATCCAATAATCAATGAGTTAGGGCAGTTCCTGAGCCAGAGAATGGCTAGCCTAAGATGTAATATTTTTCTTTGAGTCCCGAACTTTCCCTAATTTTAATCTGCCTCATTTCTATTGTTTTTTTTTTACAGATTAAATCTCGTGTTAATTGTTTTTTACTTTTGGCTTTGTTCAGCTTCTGGTTTTGCTGGTTTTCTGAGTTGATCACACTTGCTGTTTTCCTAGCTCTTGTAGGTTCATCAATTCACATTGAGTTTTATTCTTTACTAGCCCCTAGTATTTGTGATTGTTTTTCATTCTGTTCCATGCATATTTTTCCTTTGAGTATTCTGAGCAATGCAGGCTTGGTAGACATGAACAGTTAGCTCGTCCTTGTCTCGGAAGGTGTTTATTTCTCCCTCGAGGTTGAAGGACAGCTTTGTTGGATAAAGTATTCTTAGTTTGAAGTTATGCTCTCTTAGAGCTTGAATTACATTGCTCCATGCTTTGCTGATTTTAGGGTTTGTGCTGAGAGGTCTGAGGTGATTCTAATGTGTTTACCTTTCTATGTGAGCTGGCATTTTTCTCTCGATGCTTTCAGTATCCATTCTTTGTTTTCTAGATTTGGCATTTAATCATGATGTGTTCTGATCTTCTTTTCTGACCATGTCTAAGTGGAGTTTGAACTATATCCCGTACATGAGTATATTGTTACATAAATTTGGAAAAATTTCTGCTATGATTTCATTTAATAGATTTTCCTTGCTTTTGGTTTGTATTTCAGCTCCTTCTTCTACCCCATGAATTCTTAGCTTTGGTCTTTTGATCATATCCCAGAGTTTTTGTATATTAATTTTTTTTCTTTATGATTGCTTGCATGCAATAGCTCCCCAATCTTGTCCTCCATCTCTGATATTCTTTCTTCTGTTTGATCTTGTCTGCTGATAATACTACCCATTGTGGTTTGTATTTGATTTATAGAAGTTTTCATTTCTAACATATTAACTTGATTTTTTTTCCCATAATTTCCATTTCCTTGCCGAATTCCTCTTCTGTAGTGCTTTCTTATATAGATTCTAGATTGATTTCCTAACTTCATTTATCCATTTATTTGAGTCCTCTTCAAAGTCTCCAATCATTTTTAATAGTAGGCTTCTGAATTTTCTCTCCAACATTTCAGCCAATTCCTTATTTTTGGATTTAGATGTTGAGTTGTGGTGGTGGGAGTTTGGAGGTGAGACATTGCCTTAGTTTTTCATGTTTAAATTTCTACACTGAGTTTTGTGCATCTGTTGGTCTATATTCCTTTTAGTTCCTTGGGTGCATGGAGAACCTAAGGCAGAATTGGGGTAAACAGTTGAGCAATAAATCAAGTATTTGAGTGAGTAAGAAACAATTGATGCCTGAATCTGTCCAGTAAGGTTGTATGGGAGCATAATTCTTATTTGTAAGAGGATGATCTGGGAGCTTAATACTGGTTGGTAAGAATTGGAAATTGAGTACTGTTAGGGTTGGGAGTGGGAAGGGTAGGGCGATGACGGGAAGGAGAGAGGTGTAGGGCAGTAGTATGAGAGGGAGGAATTGAGTTGTAGCTGGAGCCTCAGGGAGGGGCTGCTGAGGCAGTCAATTTGTTCTAAGAGCTTTGCCCTGGGTTGTTTTGGGTTGGTGTGGCCTCCTAGATTGGGGGTGGGGGGTTGAGACTTCATGTTGAAATGTGGAGAACTTGGAGCTGGGAGGGGGCACTCCTATGAGGTGGGGGCTGGTGGCTTGAAAGGGCAGGTCTACATGCTGCCTCCCACTTGGACCCACTCCAAATCTTGCCCTGTCAAGTCTGCCTCTGATGGTTTGGGGATGTGGAATCTCCCTGGGGAGAGGTTTAAATCCCAGCCTTGCTCAGTTAGCTCCTTATTGCCTGTTGTTGTTTACAGTTTACAGTTTACAGCTGCACTAACTGGCCCTCTCAGTCAGTGGGGGCTGGGTGCTTTGTTTTTTAAATTGACCTTGGTCAACGTGGCTTTTGTGGCAAGTTTGGGTGGGGTGGCAAACCTCTACATGTTTTCTGCTGGGGTGCTCTGGGTGGAAGGTTTCCACCCAGACAATGTAGCTGTGATCTCCAGAAACCTACAGTCTGTGATTTTCTATATCACTCCAGTCTTCAGTCACCAAACTGGCCTGTCTGCATAGAGCTTCAGATTTCTGTGCTCTGTGCCAGAGAAGGCTAGCTGTTTTGCTTTGTCTGTTTTCCCTCAGTCAGTTAGGTGGAGTCCCCAATTTCCTATCCCAGTACCTTTTAAATTCTCAGCTCATTGCAAGTTCAAGTCAAATGTGGGGTCCTTTGGCACTCTAAAGATGGTGCCTTTGCACAGCTCTCAGAGGTCTGAGAAATGCAGAGCTGTCCTGTTTTGTACAGCAGGCAAGTGCAGGGAGAAATTCCTGTCTCGTGATATTCCTGCTCTGGGGCTAGAATTTGTGGTTGGAGTAACTATTGTTCCAGAACTAGTTTTCCTGTTCTGCCAGGGCCATTGCTTGACTTCCCTTACTGTCTAGGGGTACAGGTTCTTTTTCTCCACTGGATAAAGAACTATGAGCCAGGAAAAGTGAGAGTTTAGCAAAGTTTACTGAGGAAGAGAAAGTGAAAGGATTTTTATTGGAGAAACAGAAAAGTTTCTGAAAGTAAAAATGGGAACTCCTTCAAAGAGGAGGTGACCCGGAACTCAGTAGCTGTTGACATCCTTCGGGATTTTACTTTTAAGATCCTTTCTCTCCCCTCCCACAGTGGGGGTGGGATATGCCTTCCACTTCAGTTTGCCCAGGCTTTCATCACCCTCTGTCCACACAGTCTTTTCCCTGTCCCTGAGTGGCTCTCTCACCTGCAGGGACTGCAGGGGTCCTCCATGTTCCAGGGCACGTTGGGAAGACAAAGCCCTGGCCTAGTCACGTGGAGTCCGCCATCTTTTCCTATCTGCCTGTATTTTCCACTATCTATCCCTCACCTCCAGTAGTCTTCCCCTCCCCACGGGGGAGCAGGGATGGGCAGGTACTGCAAAACATTTGTGTTGCTTTTTGGTGTGGGTTATTTGTAAGATAACCCATTTACTCTTTTACATTTCTCCCATGCTTTTCTCACTTTGGCTCTTCTGCATGTAGTCTCTTCTTTGTTATTCAACCATTTGTTCACACGTGATGATGCAGGAAGCATCAAGTCCTCCAGCATCTTGCTGTCATCTCCTTAATGTTCTCTAAGTTGATCATTGAAAACTTAAACAACTTTCACTCACATGCATTTTCTTAGAAATTTGTTTCTAGGTGATTAATTGGTATTCTTAAAAACATATTTCAAAAAGCATATCAGTGAATTTAAGGTGATAAACTAAATGAATTTGTTTTCTTTTAATTATCAAAACCATTGTGGTATGTTTATTTTTTAGGTACCTGAAGAAACTGCCAGTGTTATTTTCAGTGATTTTCCGTTTATCTTTAATTTGCTATCCAAAATTAAATTATTGCAAGCATATTCACGTGCGAAAATGTGGGTACGTATGCTGTATTTCATCTTTTTTTGTTACTATGAAAAACACCTGAGGCTGGTTACTTAATAAAAGAAGTTTATTTAACTCATAGTTCTGGAGGTTGAACAGCATGATGTGGGTGTCTTGGTGGCTAACCCCCCCATTTTCCTGATGTATTACAATATGACAGAGAATCAGCAAGGCTATGTGCTGAAGGGGCCAGTTATGTTGGGTGACATAGCTTTCAAACAACCTGCTTTTACAGGACTCATTTACTCTCTGAAACTGGCATGAATCCTTCCTGAGGGATCACTACGTAACTTGCACTAGGCCCATCATATTAAATGTTTTACCACCTCTTAATATCACCACACTGGGACCAAGCCTCACAAGAGCCTTTGGGGGATACACTGAAATCATATACAAGCCACAGCACATGGCCTAATTTTTTGTTATGTAAAAACTCAAAGATGCATAAAATGGAAATGATGCTATAGTGAATCCCATTACCAAGATTTGGCAGCTACTAACATTTTGCTATACTGTTTGTGTTTTTTTTTTTCTGAACTGCTTTAAGGTAAATCCCAGGCACCATTTCTTTTCACCTTTCTGTACTTTAGGTGAAAGTAGAGGAAATCCCATGTACATTTTTCAGTATATAGAGGTGGCAGAGATCTGGAGCAGGGGTTTCCAAAGCCCAGAACCACGTGTACACTTTTTCAAGGTGTCTGTAGAAAGCCAATGTGCTCAAGGTCTTCCAGTCTAGAATCCTGGAAGAGTATCACTGTTATCCATGGGCCTTGCTGTCACTATTGTAGGACAGGCCCCAAGAAAGCTAAATATTCCTTTATTGTCCTTGTGATATACCAGAAGCCTTAAGAGAAATGTTGAAGGTCAAAGCAAGGATAATAAGTCCATAATTAAATTTCTAATCCAGAGGAGTTTAGCTGAAATAAGATCAGAGACTAAAGTGGTGAGGGAAACCTAGAGAGAGTTCTGTTTAAAGAACTGGGAGCTAGGCTAGATACAAAGTCAGGCTGCCTGCAGCATGCTTCCAGAGTGATCTAAGGCACATTGCAGAGTGTGTGGATGGATCATAACTATTTGAAAGAGGATAGTAGACTTCTCTGAGCTAACTTCCTTCTCATCTTCTTCCTGTAGCTAACTTCGTATAGCTAATCCCCAAGCTCCTAATGAAATCACTCCTATGTTTCTGAGCTTCATTGTGCTAACACAGCACTTGTTTATTTTCTTCTTGGTGGTACTGGGATTTGAACTCAGGGTCTCAGTGCTTGCGAGGCAGGCATTGTACCACTTTAGTCATGTCCCATGCCCTTTTTGCTTTTGTTTATTTTTCAGGTAGGGTCTTATACTAACTTTGTGCAGGCTGTTCTCACCACAGTCCTGCTGCTTTGACCTCCAAGAAGTTGAGATTTTTTAGTAATGCATCACCAAGTCTGGCCAACACAGCACTTCTTAAGACTGATGGTTGTCTTAGTATGTTTGATGTCAGTATTGCCTTTAACGATCATGTTTACTATAATAAGTGATTTGAGATGCTTGAATTGCATAGCTGTTCATCTTTGATTACTATTTTTTTGCATACAATTTCTAGGTACCATAAATTTTCTGATCCATACTATGGAACATAGTGCTTTAACTTCCATAGTGAAGTTTGATGTCCTTTTCTTAAGTAATTACAATGAGAGTATCCATAGCAGTGGAAGCAGGATTTAGTGTATGCTGCACAAAATGTTTTACTAGAAGTATTAAACAATCCCTGGGATTCCTAGAGGTCAAAAGAAGAAACCAACTAAAATTTTTCTTTTTGCAGTATTCAAAAGACCAAACAATTCTGCCAGGAGATAATCAATCAAACACGCTTACACTGAGAGTTGGACGAGGATCCCTGGTTGCAGATGCCCTGAGACAGTTAAGCCAAGTTGAAGACATTGACCTTTCGAAAGTATTAGTGGTACAGTAAAAAGTCTCATTGAATATCTTTACTGTTCTGGGAGGGAATAGTTTTATAATGTTATGAAGTCTGTCTTTAAAAATCCTCCATTTACAGCTTTCCCCTTCAGAGTATGTCAATGGATGTTGACTTACACATTAAGTTGTGAGCTAACTGAGTTATCGATGGCTATAAAAATGCTTACAATAAGCCATCCCAGTGTTTAAAGGCTTAAAATAATAACTTAGTTTATAGATCACCTGATTTAGGTTCAATTCATCTGGGAGGTGGGGAAGATTTTTTTTTTTTTTTAGTTGTTGTTGCAGTGCTGGGGACAGAACCCAGGGCCTGTGCATGCTAGGCAAGTGCTCTACTGCTAACCTACACCCTCAGCCTCACAGATTTTTTCTGAGTTTGTTTACATTTTTGGGAGTAGGATAGGGATTGGCTGATCTGTGTTAAACCTGGCTGGTGCAGTTTGGCTTTACTTTGTATGTCCTTTGTCCTCCTCCTGGGACCAGCAACATGTTCTTCTCACAAGAGTGCTGAAGGTATAAGATAGCTGTCATTCCAAAATATTGCTTTTGAGTGAAAGAAGTCTCATAGATGAGCCTAAGTCAAGGGCTGGGAAAATATACTCAGCTTCTTCAATGGGAAGAACTACAAAATCACATGCAGGAGACTTTGATCAAGGAGGGGTGAAGAATTAGGACTACCATCAATGAGCAGCAAGTGGGACAGACGCTTGCCCTATATTTTGGCTCTAGTTTTAGGTCAAGACCTTCGACTTTTTGAACTGCCCTTCATTTAATCCTTTGTGGGTACCCATAGGGTGTTTACTGTGTGGTACATCAGATCATTTGGCCTTTTAAATATAGAATAGAATAGTGACTAACTGTATGGGTAAGAGCTGGAGTCTTATCTAGAAAGGAGTGGCTTGTCCTGATATCAGCTAAGAGGAAAAGAATTAGGCTTCACAGAAGAATCCAGAAACTGGAGGGTGGGACTCAGATAGGGGAGGCATGTGTCCTAGCATGGGAAGCCAATGCTATTTTTATAAACCAGACTTTCTAGTTGTATGACTCCCTTTGTACTGTTTTTATTTATATCTTGACTGTGAGGAAATCAGTAGAAAATTATTTCTCATACAGGAGATGACAAAAAAATGTAAGAAAGTAAATTTCCAGACAGATGCATTCAAAATACAGACTCAGAGTCTAGCAAGGTTTATAGGGTCCATTTTGAAATTCCTGACTGTGGGATAGGCAAACTTACTAGTGAATGAGCAGATATAAGAAAATCAGAAGTAATTTGAATTTGTTATTGGGTTATCCAGATGGAAAAGTGAGAAAGCCCTTGAAAATGATGTCTGTGACTAAGGAGTTTGGTCAAAGATCAGTAGATAAGATGTCCCAAGCAAAGAGAGTAGAGAAAGAACAAATATCCAAGAAACAAAGCTTAGGGATGCTTACATTAAAAAGATATGCCAGACTCACAAAGACAAATATCATGTTTTCTTTCATATGGAGGAATTACACCTAAAAAATATATGCATGAATGTAAAGGCAAACTGTCCAGGGGAGGGGGACCAAGTAAGAGAGAGGATAGAGGGGTGAATATGATCAAAGTTTATCTATATACCTATACATATATTGATTATACATGTATAATGTATATCAATTATATAAAATTAATTAGATATCAATTATACATATATAATGTATGAAACTAGCATAATGAAACATTACAGTTTAAAAAGGCGGGTAAGAGAGGTGAATATGGTCAGAGTACAATATATACATGTATGGAAATATCACAGTGAAACTCTTTTGCACACTAATATAGGCTAAAAAACAGATATGGGCTGGGAGTGCAGCTCAGTGGCAAAGTGCTTACCTAGCATGAGTTCCTGGGTTTGATCTCAAGCACTGTGGGGGAAACATATAAAAGGATATTAGCCAGAAAAGGAAGTAGAAAAGGAGTAGTTAGAGAGGTAGGGGGGAAACTAAGTTATTACTACTCATTCACAAAGTCCAAAGGCAGAGAGAGCTTTCAAAAAGAGGGGCTGCTTAATATGTATTTCTCACAGGCAGTTGTGGGCAATCAGGTCTTCTCATTCCTGCAAGGTCTCCTGCCAGGCTGACTAGGAGGGTGGTCTAGTGGACCACCTAATGAGGATAGACAGGAGAAACCAAGTAGCTGTTTGGAGTCCAGGTTATGCAGTGTGAATGATACGATGAAGACAGATAACAAAATAGAATCATTGTGGAAGTTAGTGGCCCAAAGGTTTGAAGAACTTCAGAATTTGTTTCAAGAGACTGGACAACAGCTGGGCACAGTGGGATATGCCTGTAATCCCAGCTACTTAGGAAGCCAAGGCAGGAGGTTTTTGAGTTTAGAGGACTGGCCTAGCAGGCAAGGCTCTAAATTAAACCCCCAGTACCAAAATAAGAAAATAAAATAAAAAACTACTGGTCAACATAATGGGTGGATGCAGGCTTGCAAGACTCTTTTTTCCTTGGAACATGTGGCAGTCTACAGGATTCATGCATGTTCTATGTAACAACCTGAGAACAAACAGGCTCATAGCCTTCACTTCTCAGCACAAATTGTAGGAGAACAGACTGTGAGGAGGTAAGGGGTGTGTGGTTCTGCTAATTCTAGGGGCCATAGGAATGATCATTAGTAGATTAGCACTTTTCCATAAGGATCAAAGCACTGCATTTTATTTTAATTAATTAACTTATTTATTTTGGTGGGCCTGGGGTTTGAAATCAGGGCTTTGTGCTTGCAAAGCAGGTGTTCTATGCTTGAGCCATATTTCCAGTCCACTGTTTTGATTTTTTTGAGATTGTCTTGTAGCTCAGGCCAGACTTGACCTTCTGCCTCAGCGTTCTGAGTGCTGGGATTACAGGAGTGTGTCATTATGCCCAGTTTAAAGCACTATACTTGAAATCAGAGCATGGGAATATGTTCTTTTTCCTTAGGTTGAATTTATTAAAGAAATTCGTCCTGAGAGTGGAGGAGTCACTTCAGAGTTCTTCCACTGTATGTTTGAAAAGCTGACCAACCCCGAGTATGGAATGTTCATGTATCCTGAGGAGGGTTCCTACATGTGGTTTCCTGCCAATGTAAGTCTTTCATTTCTTTCTGTTTTTTAGAACAGAAAAAAGTTCATCATGTACTGTAATACAAAAGCTACAGATAATAATGTAAAATTGGGTCATATAAAACCTCGTGACTCATATTTTGAGTAGTACTGGTATGGTCCCCAGAGCAGCAGCTACCACATCACCTTGGATCATTTAGAAAGATGGAATCTCAGCCACGCATGGTGGTATAGGCCTGTAATCTCTATGCTTTGGAGGCTGAGGCAGGATGATTCAGAGTTCAAGGTTAGCCTGGGCTACAAAGTGAGACCCTGTCTCAAAACATCCATCACTAGAATTTTATCAATAATTTCTCTCCAAACTTGGAATACTTTAAATTGCAACTTCCTAAAACTCAGGACACATCCCAACTATCCCTCCTTCAGACATTACTTAAACAATGCATATATGTGTTGCACATAATGCATACAATGCAATATGACTGCAATAAAAAAGTGAACTATGGATACAAGCCACACATGGATGAGTATCAGAATAATTGTGCTGAATGAAAAAAGACTAAAGACTATATTATAATTCCACTTGGGGATCTTATACGATACATGTTCCAAGTCTGTAGGTCTGGGGGAGGGCCAGAGATTCGTGGGGGTTTTGTTGTTGGTTTGTTTGCTTGTTTGTTTTAACACTATTGTAAAGATAAAACACAATAAAGTAAGTGAGAGTGACATGACAACTTTAGGAAATACACAAATTTAGGGGATTCTTTGTTAGAACAGAAAATAAATCAAGAAAAGATGGAAGAGTTGACGATAATATCACGGCGAAGTTGAGACCTGGGGTTGATGGTAAAGGGTAGGACAAATGGGCTAGAAAGATGTGAGTACAGGTGAGGATCGGATACTTTGCATCCAACCTGGGAAGAGGGTGGTTTATCCTCATCTTACAGGTGAAGAAACTGAGGTACACAGAGATTTAGTAAATTTCCCAAGGACATACAACCAGCAAGTGACAAAGCCAGAATATGAATTCAGGGCTGGCTGTCCCCCAAAGCCCTTATTTATTTATTTATTTATTTATTTATTTATTTATTTTTGAGACAGTTTCTTTTTATGGTTCAGGCTGGCCTTGAACTCTCGAGCCTCCGGCCTCAGGCTCCCAAGTGTAGGGATGATAGGTGTGGGCCACAATACACAGAAAAGCCCCCATGATCTCAAGCGTTATGTCATCTAGATGGAGAGAAAACAGAGACCAAAATAATTTTTTAAAATTTGGGTATAGGTAGAAAAGTGATAAAATCAAGTCAAACCAGGGTATATTTTACAAGTTATGGTAAAGAAAACTGATTAGGGTAGAAGAGGCCACATTTTTGAGTTGGCTTGTATTGTATTATTAATTACTTCTCAAAATTAAAATACATTTTCATCACTTATCCTCACATGTATGCTGAGAAGTAAAGAGGGCAAGTAGATTGATGATGTTGAATACGGTGAGTGTCCAAGGTCATGTACCTGCCGACAGCACGGCTGGCACTGGCACATTTTGAAGTCTTAGAATTTTCAGGCTAGTGATCTCTCCTCCGTTGGGCTGCAGTTATTACTTAGACAGAGGGAACAAGGGTTTTTTTCTTCTCATCCAGGACTAGAAGGTACAAAGAAGTGAAGTCAACTGTATTAGTTCATTTTTGTTGTTGTTGTTGTTACTATAACCAATCATCTGGGCTGAGTACTGTGCAAAGAAAAGAAGCTTATTTCGTTCACAGTTCTGGAGGTTCTAGGGCATAGGACTGACATCAGCTCAGCACTCAGCTCTGGTGAGGACCTCATGGGCGATGGCATCATGGCAGGAGCTTATGCAGGTGAAGAGATTGCATGGGGGACAGGAAGCCGGAGAGACTAGGGTCCTATGACCCAGTGACCTTATGACACCCTACTAGTTCTGTTAATAACACACGCAGAGGACCAGGCTTCCAACATGAGCACTTGGAGAACATACTCAAACCACATCCAATTATATAACCAACTTAACCAGGAATCTTTCCTTCTGCTCGTTTTGTCCACCTTCTTCATGGTCTGCAGTGTTGGTGACCTTCTCTTTCCCAAGCTTGGCCCCATTAGCACACCAAGCTATGGACTGTGCTACCACAAGCACACCATCCATGGGGACACTTATTTGTCATATCTGACACTAACAGGAAAGGGTTAGAAAGCAATAGCTATAAAATTCAATTGTGAAAGCCTTAGTTTATAACTCCGTCTGAGCATGTGTTTTTACATTTCAGACATGCCATTAGTAACAAAGAGTAAATTCATTTATTTAATGTACCATACTGGTAGTTTGTATTGAAAATTATGGAGAAAATTTAAATTGTATTATAATCTGTGAAAGAACCTCAAAATTTATTCTCCTTAAGTCTATTTTGTTTCCAATTTGTGATTTTAGAAAAGGGAACTGTATTGTTTTCTTTACTAGTTTAATTATTCATTTGTACAAACAACCTTCTATTTATAGTCTTAGGGATTTTTCCTTCTATTCCAGCCTAAATTTGAGAAGAAGAGTTATTTCCTCTTTGGGCTGCTATGTGGACTTTCCCTATTCAATTTCAATCTTGCCAATCTTTCCTTCCCACTGGTACTGTATAAGAAACTTCTAGAACAAAAGCCTTCTTTGGAAGATTTAAAAGAACTCAGTCCTCTTTTGGGGAGGTAAGTGAATATGTTTGCTTTTTTAAGACTATAAACTCAGTTGTTTAGGTATAAATAATGTTACATACTGAAAGACACATGGACAAAGGCTTCAATTTTAGTATTGTATGCCTAAATGAATTTGAATTTTAGCATGACTTAGAATAAACCTCCTGGAAAAAAGTTTCTTCATGAAACTTTTATGAAAAGGTGCCAAATGCTCCTCTAATTATTAACTAGTCCAATAAACTGAGCTCTGGCCTGATCTCTTGGCCTTATAAGGTGGAAACCGTTACTTTGCACAGTACATGGTATACACATGGGTCATCACACACACACTGTAAATATATGTGGGAATATAAGTTATGTATAAGACAGAGGCAATCAAAAAAATGAAAGTATGCTCAACTTCACTTGTAACTGAGGGAATGAAAATGAAATGTCGTTAACAAGGATTTTTTTAGAGCATTGGGAATGATTCGAGGAAAAGGATGCTATTTTCATGTACTGTCAAGTGGGAGAATAAATTGACTTGATTTCTACTAGAGCAGGATTTTTTAACCTTGGTAACATTGACATTTTGGGCTACTTATTTGAGCCACCCCTAACCCCTGGCTGTTTAATTCTTTGTTGTTAAAGGCTGTTCTGGGTATTGTAGAAAGCTTTGTTGGTTGCTAACCATGGACTAGATGCTAATAGTGATCAACCCCTTAATTGTGACAACCAAAGATGTCTCCAGACTTTGTGAAATGTCCCTTGGGAGGCACAATCATCCTTGGTCTAGCAGGAGGAGCTTTTTGTGCAATGGCCACAATGTACAGCAGTGTCTATGGAGTAGCGGTAATTCACCAAATCAAACCGTAAATAGGAGCTACTCAAGGAATAGGAGTGAAGATGGAAGAGTTGAAATGTACATTGTACTTGATACATTTCTACATTGGTCAAATTTTTTCTTTTGAACATTTATTACTTTTGAAAGTTTATATGATCCACAACTTTTAAACCAATTTTTTCACTAGGAATTTGCAAGAACTTCTAAATTATGAAGATGGTGACATTGAAGAGCTTTCCATATATTTTTCTGTGAGTAGTAATGAAAGATAGGTTAGAGTTTAACTTTAATCTGTTTGGGTGGGGCACTGGGGATTGAACTCAGGGTCCTGTGCATATCAGGCAAGGGCTGTATCACTGAGCTATACTCCGAACCCTAATATGTTTATTTTTTATTTTTATTATAGAATCTTAAATATGGAATATTCCTATTTTTGAAAGCTATTTTACTTCTGTACTGCAAAAATTTCCCCTTATTAACTCAAATAAGATACAGCAATTTTTCTTTTTGGCAGTGCTGGGGTTTGAACGTAGGGCCTCATGTTTGCTAGGTAGGCATTCTGCTACTTAAGCTACTCCACCAGCCAGCAATTTTTCAATTAATGTAAATGACATAAACAACTAAACAGAGCAATGTATGTTTGAGATCTATGTATGACATATATTAGGGTAGGTTTTAAATTTTTTATGTATTTAAAAGGCTAAACCCATAAATACTTAATTTTTCCCAGTTATTTTAAATTCTGTAGGAAATATGTAGTGGTAATAATCACGTTATTGGTCATTGATTTTTAGACTTACTTTCATGTCTCATATCTGAATACATTTTGGTTATAGATAAACTGGGATCAAAATGAGGTTGATTTAATTCCAGACGGGATCTCTAAACCTGTGAACCAAAGCAACAAGTAAGTTTCGAGACCTGGAACATATGCTTTGAATATGTATAAAATGTTTGTATCACAATACCTTAAAAATGCATTTAGCTTCTCAGATCATGATTTTAGCTCCTCTTCTTTTAGAAGGATAAAAAGGCCATAGGGTAAGAGAAGGGGAGAAAGGATTCAGGGATAAATATTTCCATCATTTAGCAAATACCTTTGAGCCCCTATTCTATACCAGACCATATTCTAGAAATTGAATACAACTGAAAAATACAAAATCTGAATCTTAAATTCTAGAGGAGCAGAAAGCCTATACATCAATAAATTATTATGTAATATAATGTAAGATAAAGATGAGCGGTCTGAAGAAAATTAAAACCAACTAAGGGACTAAGAACCTAAAAATAATGATGTGCTGGAGCCAGCTGGTACCAGTTTTGAGAGCTGATTAGTTGATTGCTGAAGTTTCAAATGGTTGACAGTTTATTACTAAAGCATTGGTAGCTGGAAGTCAGTCATGGTGGGAATATTTATACCACAGAAACTGACAAATGCAGAAATACCTGCACATACTCTCCTTTCCTCCCTTCCACCTTCTTGTCTCCCTTCTTTCTTCTTCTTTTTCTCTCTTTCTCTCTTCCTTCCTCCTTCTCAGTCTCCCTCTTTTCTGTCCCTGTCCTTCTTCCTCTCTCCCTCATTTCCTCTTTCTTCCTCTCACTTGCTCCTTCTCTTTCTTTCTCTCTCTTTCTTTCTTTCTCTCTCTCTCTCTCTTTCTTTCTTTCTTTTCTTTCTTTCTTTCTTTCCCTCTTCTGTCCCTCCCCTTCCTTTTTCTCTCTTTCTCCCTTCATTCTCTCTGTCCCTCTCTCTCTTCCTCACTCTATCCATGTCCTGTCCCTGTCCTCTGCCTTCTTCCCTCCCTTCTTCCATCTCCCACCCTCTCTTTCCCCCTCCTTTCAGAACACTGGCTGTTAAATATTTGTCAGCACCATTGGTTACCAGGAAGTAGCGAGTTGATGTAGATAGACTAGTTCACCTAAAGGGTGCAGTGTGTGGGGGGCAATCAGTCCTTTGGTGAAAATGTCTCCAGAAGCAGCTCTGCTGCAGTAGTTTGTTTTCATAGTGAAATGTTTGACACTGGGTAACTTTATAAAGAAAAGGTTTATTTAGCTCACAGTTCTGGAAGTTCAAGGGGCCACATCTGGTGAAGCCTTCTTGCTGACAGTGTCCTGAAGTGACACAGGCATCACATGAAAAGAGACAAGGAGCACATGTGTGTCTCTCTCTGGTCTCTCTCCCCTATAAGAAGGCCACCAATGTTCAATCATGGGGACTCTACTGTAGTAACCTAATGTGATCCTACCCTCTTAATTCCTTACAGTGGGGAATAGATTTCAACACATGCGGTCTTGGGGAACACACTCAAACCATATCCAAACCATAGTACTTGCCACCAGGAACTTCATTATATGGTGGAAACTCTATCCTGTAGTGCAAGTCAGTTCACGCAGAAGTGATTTCCACAAAGTGCCATGTGCGGGGAGAGGGGTGAGCAAGAGGGGAATAGGAGAACCAATCCTGAAAATACCACATTGATAGCAGAGTCTAATAACTCACAAAAGTTGCCAGGTAAAGAGGAAACATGCTGGAGAGGACAGCTGTATTGCAGAGCTGCCTCTAGTAAGGCCATGACATGAGAGATGAGCCTGGAGGACCAAGACGCTGCTGAGTCAGGCAAGGGTCAGCTCAGGGAGGGAAGTTTGAAATCTGCCCTAAGAGTGTATGTGAAGCCTTTGAACGGTTATAAGCAGGAGAATGACTTATGATGGTTCAACTTTACAATCACATGAAAGCAATATGCAGCTAGTAGAAACCACACTTCAAATTTTGGATTTTGATCTTTCCCTGGTGAGTGGAGTACAGCAGTATTTGGTTGCTGGGCAGCTGCTGGCTGGTCAGGCACATGATCAAGAGGGAGAATAACTAATACCATACAATGAACTGTGTTGCTAAGCTGTGGTATTCAGTATGTTGTTAGATATATTAAATACATGTTCAACTAACAACAGTTTCAATTTACAATGGATTTCTTGGAGCATCTCTATTCAGATTAATGGTTAAAAAAAAATCCTCCTGACTGCAGTGAGGAAAATGAGCATAAAATAAAGACTTAATCTTTCTTTTTCTATTCTCTAAGTCTTCTGTTCTTGTGGACCAGGTTTTTATGTCCCTATGTTGTACAGGCTTGTGTGCAATGCAGATGAAATTTACTTTCTTTCTCAATAGAAATGATAAAAAAAGAGTAAAATAGAGAATATTTTAGTCATTGGTAAAGTATGTCATTGACTTTTTTTTTAAAATTCCCTCTAGGAAAGACTATATTTCTAAGTATGTTGATTACATTTTCAACGTCTCTGTAAAGGAAACTTATGAGGAATTTCATAGAGGATTTTACAAAGTATGTAATTGGAATATAATTAGACTTTTTCAGCCTGAAGAACTAATGAAAGCAATAATTGGAAATACCGATTACGACTGGAAACAATTTGAAAACGTAGGTGATACCAAACATGTTCCCAGTTTTTTCCAAACAACTCCTATATATTTCCTCTTAAAAAACCCATTTTCTTCTCTCTCAAGAATTCAGTGTATTGTGGAGAATACCACAAATCTCATCCTACTATACTGATGTTCTGGAAGGCTTTCTACAAGTTAACTTTGGATGAAAAGAAAAAATTCCTCCGTAAGTATTGCAGTAGTAGATGGGTCTACAATTATGTATCTTTAAAAAAGATAAATATCTTGTTTGTGATGAAGTCATTGTTAATGGTAGGTCACATGAATTAATAGCAGAGCAAGCAGTAGAAACCAGGTTTGCTGCATTCTAGATCAGCATTCTTTCTTTTATACAAGCCTGTTTCCCATTGAAAAAAACCTATCAGAAATATTGCTGTTTTGCTACTATTCTCTGACTAGTCCCACCTCCAGTTTTTAAGACTGTGTCCTCTTTTCTTATTCCAGTTGGTTCTTAAGCCTTTATCTCACATTCCTATTTTCATTTACTTATGTAAACTGTCTTTTATTTTAATATATACTGTAGATAGAATAATAATACTAGTAATGGCAGCCAATGGTGATTATAACAGCAGCAGCAGGATTTATTGTCTGCTTACCTGTGCTAAGGCAGTCTACTGATCACTCTATGTTATTACTTCCCTTTATCTTAATAGCAGCCATGTGAGGTAGATAATATTTTTTCCCATTTCAGACCTATGATAAAAAGACAGTTGGGGCATTTAGTTGCTTGCCCATGTTCAGACAGTTGGTAAGTGTGATAACCAGAATTTGAAACCAATAGACTGAGTCCAAGCCTAGCTCTTGACTATTAAACTCTGTGCCTCATGGCATCTCTCAGTGAAAACCCAACGGTTTCTCTGGGACATATTTAATAACTAATTCTTTTACCTTCTCATCCTGTTTTTCAGGTCTTCTTGCTATTTTTGTTGCTACTGAGTATGTTGGAGGATAGTTCTGACGTTTTTTTATAAACCCAACCCATTTCTCCAATAAGCCCAAACTACCTTTCTTATATTTTCTCTTATTGGGAATCTTTTGTTTCAGCCCAGTGTTTCGATTCACTATACATTCAATGAATGCACGTACATCTTCCCACCTGCCTTCTGTCAACCTAGAATAAGACCAACCTAGTCAAGACAAAGAAAATTACATATACTTAGGGCTAATTAGGATTTCAATCTGGGAAAATGCAGATTTGAGAAATATTAATAGTGTACTCCAAGATTTTACCAAATGGTAGCTGTTTCTAGCTTTAAGCTGCAGGTAGTTTGGAAATTACATCTCTTGTTAGTCAGGAGTTATGATTGGTGTTGGTGAAAGTTAAGCAGTCTTATAAAAAAAAGCAGTCTCAGTCTCTGCATAGTTTTGGAGGAAGGGGTACATTGTACAGAAGGTCAGCAAAGGTTAACTCAAAAGGTCAACTTCAGGGGTGGGTGTGTCTGCAGCCCAGTTCAAGGTTCAGCTCTGGATATATGTGTGTGTGATCTGATTAACAGTGGCCTCCCTACTCCAATTTAAGTGCTCAGAACCAATGCTACTCTATTTTGGTTTTCCTTCACTCTTGAAAGCTTGCCTGACTCCTCTCCTAGACTATAATCAGTATGACCTTTGTATGAGGGTTTCCTGACCACCCCATCTCTGACCTTGCCCTGAGTCAGTCCCTCTAGTAGGGTTTGCCTCAGCTTCTTATTGAGTAAATGAAATTTTCTTATATCTTGCTACTGTCTGTTCATGTATATAATTTCCCTGCAAGCATATCATGAATTCCTGGAGGACAAAAAACAAATGTCATGGTATTCTAGACTTTACCCATCTCTGTGCAGTTCTGTCTGCTCAATGGCACTCAACAAATATTGAGTACAATCATTAATTTCTTCCTTTTCGTTTTGAGTTTTTCTCTGAAATATCTTAACCGAATTTTATTTCTCCCTAGTGTTTCTTACAGGATGTGACAGACTGCCTATAAAAGGCCTACACAACAAAGGAATAGTATTTCGCTGTCCTGAGGATTTAAGTGAAAAAGATCACCCAAGATCAGTGACATGTCATAATATTCTAGACCTGCCAAAATATTCTACAATGAAAAGGATGAAGGAAGCGCTTCGAGTCATCATCAACAACTATAGAGGCTTCAAGTCACCCGGGGTCACACCGTAACAGTCACCTCCTAGGGTTTCAGGGGACTTCAGCAGCTTGGGTCTCTCACCTTTGGATTCTTCTGTGCCTTCTTACATCATGTTAGTACAAGAGACTGAAGGATTTTAGTTAGGATTAGTTGTAAAATTTTGTGAGTAATAAATAAGATTATGAATCAAGGATAAATAATATTTTAATGGAACAAAATTATATAAAACATTTCCTGTATCCATAACCTTGCTATTAGAATGCTTACTTTAAGTGAATTATTTCTTGCACAATAATTATCTTTTTAAAATATAATACTCTAAACTATTTTAAAAATATAAAATTTAAGTATATTTAAAAATATTATTGTACCTCTAGTAAACTGTGAGGCTCAAAGACATACTCAAGTTTTAAAAAATAAAGAAAAAAACTATGGAAATTGGCCATGGTAGAAGAATTTTCTGATGGAAATTCCCAAATTTTAACCAGAATTAATAAAGGAAAAGTCAACTGCTAAAAAAAAAAAACTAACTTCAACATGTTTTTGAGCCATATAGTTGTATATTTTATATTGAGGAATGTCTTCAGTATTTTTATTTAGGCAAATTATTGAATACTTTGTTTGAAAAATCTAAATAATCCATAATTACTTATACTCAATACTGTGTTCTAGGAAACATTCTGAGGCAGGATAGCATAGGTTTGGATGGCATGAGAAGAAAAGCAAGTTAAAATCTAGGGCATGGGAAAAAAAATCCACAGTGACCTAAGAGCAGAAGCTATGAATAAGCACTACACTAGTAGATAACTAGAAGTCTAACCATACTTTTAATCTTGCGGTAATTATTTGTCCTAGATAAGTACATCCTGAGAATAGAGCTCCAGAAAAACACATGGTAAACCTCATCCTTGGAATAAAAGGAGATCTTGTTAAAGGAGAATAAGTCTCTCTCAATGATGGTGGCTCAAATTAACATCTTCTAAAAGAAAGTACCTGGCATATTCTCACATGTAAGATACAATTAGAGGAGTGTTGTTAAAAATGCAAAATTAAACATTGTATGTAGCATGCACAATGTCTGTCTTTCATTTGCCCAGTTGGGTGGAATATATGATAGACATAGTTACAGTGATTTAGTCCCAGATGAGTGATAGACCCAAAACGTAAATATGCTTAACATTTACTCAAAAGAGTGCCAACAACAGCCACAAGGAACAGGCACTCATAGCATAAAGACCCTTTAATTAGCAAGATCATCTGAGATTCACTGTCTCTGTGCTTGGATGATGTCAGAATTTTACGACAGTAGAATGATTTGGGTGCTGAGCATAAAGAACATGCTTATTTGGAAGAAAGGTAAAGTCAAACTCTTCTGAGCCCACTTCAACTGGTATAAAAAGCCCAAAGGGGAGAATCACAAGTTGTGTCTTAACACATGTGCACAAACTTCTTGGTGTGCATTTCCCACTAATTCTTGCTTGCTCTGTATTTGTTAACTAATAAAAATCATTACCCCTTCCTACTTTGTGAACCACCTTGCAATACTCTTTGTGGAAATATTTCAAGGACCACTCTTCCAGAAAAAAGGAGGACAAAGCTGATAACTCAAGGATCTGAAATAGACTTTCAGATCTAAAACACACTTTCCAATCCTTTGCCTAATTTCTCTGGGACAGGCCAGGAGAGGGCACTGTGTCCCCATCAGCCAGATCTCAGGCAGGAAGCTGGGCACTGTTCCTGCTAAACTAATTTATTTTTTTTCCTCTTTTCCTTTTTGTTTCTCTCTCTGTTCTTTCTTGAAGAATATGCCTTTCAGAATATATGAGAGCTCCGAAGACAGATTAAACTCCATCAGATAACATACACCCCTCTCTAGGCTGGATGAGACACAGCTGTCCCGTCTTACACTTGCTTTATATCCATTGCCTGAGCAACTTGCAAACTACTTCATCTGCTCCTGCCCACCTGGGAGAGCTCTTGAGGATGGAAGGACAGATGTAGAGAGAAAATGGAAGGATCCCCAGGACTGGGGTTTGAACTCAGGGCCTGGAGTTTGTTAGGCAGGTGCTCTGTCATTTGAACCATCCTCTAGCCCTTTTGGCTTTAGTAATTTTTCAGGACTGCCACTCTCCTACCTATGCCTTCTGCTGTGTGGGGTTTATTGGTTGAGATGCAGTCTTGTTAACTTTTTGCCTCCAACTGTGATCTGAATTGGGGTTATTAACTCCTCTCTGAAGGAATAGGGACATCACTCTTATAGGAGAAAGAAGTTAGGGGAACTCCCAGGTTAAGAGGGATATCCAGGGGATTCTTTAAGGAAGAGCCCCAGAGAATTAGAGAAGCTGTGTTCATCTTTTCCCCTTTTTCTCTTTTTTTTTGCCAGGCACAAGATGACATGAAACAAGATGCTAACAACCATTCCTGACAATTCTCTCTTAGGATGTATCCTAAAAAATAAAGATCTTAAAGAGAAGGGATTAAGAAAAAAGTTAATTTATTGCAATTCAGTATGGCCTCAGTACAAATTAGACAATGGAGAGATCTGACCTGTAAATGAGAGCCCAAGATTTATACTAAAATTAGATTTATTTTGTAAAAAACAGGGAAAATGACCTGAAATTACTTACATACAACTTTTTCTGGTACTAAATAAAAATGCTCATCTGTTATGCTCCTGAAACCATAATGGAAAACCTCTTAGAAGGGGAATTTTGTGGAACCCCAAAAGGAACTATCCCCCAGGCTTCCCCTGCTATTGTAGAGACTGGGGAGGAAAATAAAGCAGTAGTCAGTCCCTCTCATCTGGCTACACCCATTTCCATGGGGTCATCAGCCAGTTCATGTGGAGAGTCCAGTTCTTTCCCATATGTCTCCCATATCACTCCCCCTCTCCCCCATCTCTGTCATATCAGCTTCAGTTTCTCTATCTTTCCCTAACTATTAAGTCCTGCTGGAACAATCTGCAGTAGAGCCTCGTATCATTCAAAGATAGCTAAAATGTGCCTCTAAGAAAAGTAGCAGGGATAGATGGAGGATCAATGTATGTACATGTTCTCTTTTCCATGACAGATGCATCTCAATATGGAGCCAGGCTCAGATGTTCAGCAAGGACCCTGAAAGATTTATAGATGAATTTAAAACTATAGTTATTACTTTTGAACTAACCTGGGAAGACTTACACATTCTATTTATTCTCAGTTAGAATTTGGACAACAGCCCAGACTTACATCAATGACATTTCTGTCAGAGACCATAATAATAATTGACCCAAATTGTAATTATCAGATTGGGAGTGATCACATGAACTTAAGAAAGTTATGTGATCACTTGTTTGATTGAAGGAATTAAACAGTCAACATACAAGACTGTTAACCATGAAAAATTAAAAGAAGTTACACAAGAAGAAGTGGGAAAATCCTCCTTTGTTTCTCACATAGTTAACAAAGCCCATAAAGAAACATACCAATATCCACTCTGATTCACCAAGAGGACAGGTACTTTTTGTAATGGTTTTATCAATCAGTCAACACCAAACATCTCTCAAAAATTACACAATAAGGAGATGGTCTTCAAACTCTAGTTTATTTAGCCTTTGGGGTTTTCAAAAACCAGGATATAATGGCAGAATAGAGACAGGTTAGGAGAGGTCAGTTATAGGCAGAAAAGCAAGCCCAATTATTTGCAGAGAAACAGGACCAAGTTTTGGTTAATGTTATGAAAGGAAAATTTCCCTTGAGAGGAAAGCCCCTTCAAGGAAGACCCCAGGGAGACTCCAGAGCACAGTTTGATTCCAGCAATCCAAAGAGGAAATATCATGAATGTGGAGAATGTGGAGAGCCAGGGCTCTGAAAATCTAACTGTCCCAAGGAGGGAGCATGCAAACAGTGATACGTACCCTCTGTCTTGAGGGAACACTCAGGAGGAAGGGCCGTCCTTCTTCCTAGAGAGGACGGAGGCATTTGCCTTTGAAATGACAGCCCTCCAAGACAGTGCCTGAGGCCTTTCTCCCAGTGAGCCCCAACTGGTCAACTTTTGGTATCTCGTGAGGGACTTCAGGTACCACTGAAAGTGGCAGAACTATGATAAACTTCCTTTTGGATACTGGGGCTTAGCAGTCTGTCTCAAATGAATTCTCTAGACCTCTTTCTTTTTTTTTTTTTTAATTCTTTTTTTTTTTAATTTTATTATTCATATGTGCATACAAGGCTTGGTTCATTTCTCCCCCCTGCCCCCACCCCCTCCCTTACCACCCACTCTGCCCCCTCCCTCTCCCCCACCCTCAATACCCAGCAGAAACTATTTTGCCCTTATTTCTAATTTTGTTGTAGAGAGAGTATAAGCAATAATAGGAAGGAACAAGGGTTTTTGCTGGTTGAGATAAGGATAGTTATACAGGGCATTGACTCACATTGATTTCCTGTTAGACCTCTTTCTAAAAGGAGTTATATAATAACTGGTATTGATGGGACTTCAAGGAACAAGATATACACTCTTCCTCTGGCCTGCAGGTATAAAAATTTTATTTTCTCTCAGAGATTTCTTATGATACCAGAAGGTCCATCCCCATTACTGGACAGAGATATTTTGACTACTTTAGGGGCTACAGTACATCTTGATATTGGCAGCCATATGCCATTTCTGGGAGCCTTGATAAGTCCACCAGCAAAAGAAAGTCATCAAGTGCTCCTAAAGAGATCTTACTAAAAGCAAATCCTCAGGTCTGGCAAAGCAGTAAATGCTAACCTGTTGTTACACACTTAAAGATTTGCTCTCACTTTCCTTGCAAGCCTGAAGCTAGGTGGGATGGCAAGTCTTCATCACTAAATTTGTTATGTTTGGGTTATTGGTGTCATGAGAATCCCCTTATAACTTAGCTGTTCTCCTTGTTTTAAAACCAAAAGGAGAATATAGACTTGTACAAGACTTAGAGAAATAAGTGAAGACTTGACTTTGATCTGTCCCATAGTTCCTAATCCTTGTAATATTTTGGCAGATACTTGCAAACACCTCTTGGTTTTCTGTTCTTGATCTAAAGGACACTTTCCTTTACATGCCTTTGGATCTAAAAAAATCTCAATTTCTGTTTGCTTTTGAATGATAAATCCAGACACTTTGGATACAATTCAGTACGGCTGGACTGTATTGCCTCAAGGATTTAGAGACAGTCTATACCTATTTGAGAATGCCCTAGCCAAGGATTTATGAACTTTAACATTTCACTGGGGATCCTTAATATAACATGTAGTTTATTATTTGATTTGCAATCTGATAAAACTGGACTCAGATGAAATATTATTCTAATGCTTAATTTTCTAGGGACTACAAAAGGTTCAAGTTTCAAAACAATAGGTTAAGTATTTGGGACATATATTAACTTCTAGAGAATAAATCTTAATTCCAGAAAGAAAGACCGCCATATTGCAGATTGACCTACCCAAAAACAACTCAGGATTTTTTGGGTGACAGGTTTCTGTGGAATATGGATATATAAGGCAACCCAGGGGACAGACTCTGAGTCCAATATGGACTGGACAGCAACAGAAAGCTCTTGATAAATTGAAGGAACTCTTAACTTCTGCCCCTGGTTTGGGAATACCAGATTTAGATAAACCTTTCACAGTATAAGTGGCTAACCCAGAAACTGTATGATGTATCTCATCCTTTTGCTTACTTTGCCAAACAACTGGCTACCATTTCATGTGGACGGTCCAGATGCCTGCAAGCAATCATAGCCACCATGCTTTTGATGGAAGAAGCAACCAAATGAACTCTAGGGAGGCCCTCAAAAGTGCAAACTCCACATCAAACACAAAGTGTATTAAAATTTAAAGGACACCAATAGTTAACAGGAGGGAGATTTGCTAAACACCAGGCCCTCCTAAGAGAAACTCCTGAGGCTATCCTGAAGACTTGTAATAATTTAAACCTTGCTACTCTTTTACCTGTCTCAGATAAAGAATTAACACATTCTTGTACAGAAACTATTGATCAGATCTATTCTAACAAACAAGGTCTAAAAGACCAGTCTTTAAATAATCCTGATGAGGAATAGTTTACAAATGGAAGCAGTTTTATTAAGAAAAGAAAAAGAGTGGCAGGTTATGCAATAGTCAATCAGTGGATGATAATACAGGCTGATTCATTCCCTTCTAACACCTCAGCACAAAAAACTGGCTTAATTGCTTTGACTTGAGTACTACAATTAAGGAAAGACAAGTAGCTTAATATCTAACTGATGCCAAATATGCATTTTTTGGTCTTGCATGTCTATATTTACTAGTGTGAATATAGATAATTTTTCAGGATAGATAGAAACCTTTCCATTATGTACAGAAAAGGACCAAGAAGTAATTAAAACATTATTAAAGAGATAATTCTCAGGTTTGGATTGCCAATGTCTTTACAGAGTGACAATAGTCCATCTTTTGTTTCACAGATAATTCAAAGAATATTTAAGGCTTTGGAAATTACTTATCACTTACATACTTGGCTTCTACAGTCCTCTGGCAAAGTTGAAATGGCAAATTCATAACTCAAAACAACATTAGTTAAGCTATGCCAGGAGACATCTGAATCTTGGGTAAAACTATTACCTATTGCCTTATTAAGAATTAGAACAGGAGCTAAAAAGCCTCTTCAGTTAAGTCTCCTTCATTTTACTTTCTGATTTCCTTTCTTAACTTCTGATTTCCTACTAGATACAAAGGTATAAAACCTTTTTAAATATATAGTTAACTTAGGACAAATACAACAGACCTCACAGAAGTATGGAAATCCCATCTTCTCTACTCCAGATAGTATTAACTCCTTCTCCCGAAAATAAAGCCTGAAGAACAGGTTATGCTGAAAACTTAGAGAAAGTACTCTCCTCAGTGCAGCTCCTTCCTAGATGGAAGGAAACCTTATGTAGTTCTTTGCAGCACTCCCACAGCTGTCAAATTGTCTGGAATTTCTTCTTGGATTCATGTCTCTAGAATTCAACCCTCAGTGTTCAAATTCACCTAGGATTGAAGGATCATAGACTCCTATACCTATGAAACCCTTGCAGATTTAAGATTACTTTTCATGAAAATGAAGACTCAATAAAGATGCCCTAATGATTTGATGGAAACCCTGATTTATTCACTTTCTTCCAAGTGTTCATAAAATCTTTTGTTGAGTTATGGTTTTCTCATATATATTTACTCGTTTTAGTTTACTCAATTATAGGCAGATCTTAGTGATGAAAATTGTTATTGAATTAAGTCCTCACCTGTAGCTTATAATGTAAAGATTTCTGTTTTTATTCTTATTAATCTCTAACTCTTGCTAAAATGGCAACTTACATTTCTTGATGGGGTATAATATTATGTGAAAGGAGTTAATAACAATGATTGCTTTGTTGGTGGGACAATGTCCATTTCTATAATTTTAGGGCTCCCTTGGTGTGTATCCACTTCAAGGAACTGATTGGGGGGACTCTCCAAAACCTAATGAATCATACCAGATTTGATGTGAGCAATATGAGGGATGTAATTAAGTATCAAATTCAGAATGGCTTATTAAAGTCCATTAACTAGGACATTACTGATAATTTACCCTTTTTTAAGCTTCAGTAAAATTTTTATTTACTTTTCAACATTTTTATTAGTATATAATAGTACTATAGGGGTTTATACAGGAGTTTTTGTTGTGACATTCCTATATCTGCATGCAATACACCCTAGTTTGGTTCATCCCCTCCATTATTCTCCCTCTTTTCCTCTTGAGGATATTAATTATCAAGCATGGGATTATACATCCAACAAATTGTCAGAAATGCAGGACCATTGTTAGAGCCAATAACCATTGGTATCAGGATGGGTATTATCAAATTTGGGATGATTATCTCTGGTGCACTACCAGGATCAGACAGTGGAGCCAATGTAGTAATACAGGTGAACAATGCAGTCATACCTATGACAAATGGGAAAATGCCACCAGGAGGTTAGGCGGGACTCCTGCTGCTAGATGTGAGACCATAATAGCATGTCAAACCACTGAACGGGTTTACCACCAACTAGTCTTTATGATGAAATATATGCTGGATAACTCCAAACAATATAAAATGGCTCTGTAGAACAAACCTCTGGCCATGGTTAGGCTGGATAGGATGATTCACTCTAGGCTTTCCCTGAATATAGGGACAGGCATACACGCCTAACAAACCCCATCGATTTTCCTGCCTTCTAACATAGATGGATGTGTTTGGTTTTCACTGGTCTGATTATTTAGCTGCTGTTTTAATTTCTTTTATCAGCTCACATCGTGTGGCACATGGAGTCTCTTTCCAATTATGTTCTAAGTTGCTTAAGTGACATAGCTCAGGGGATTTCTCTATTAAATTAAGAAGTAACGATGAGAAAAACCATTTTATAAAATAGAATGGCTCTAGATATTCTCACAGCAGTACAAGGAGGCACCTGGCCATCATAAAAACTGAATGCTATGTTTATATTTCAGATTACTTAGGCAATGCTTCCTCAGAATCTCCACAACCAGATCAGAGCTATGTCTGAGCCCACACACATCCTAAATGATCTTCTTGCCTCATAATTCTCTTGAACTTCCTGGTGGAAAAAGTTGTGCAAGAGTCTAGTAATTTTTATATGTGGAGAATTCTGTCATGTTGTCCTGTTATATTGCTTATGTGGTTAGTTTTCTTCTCTAATTTCTCACATAACATCATTTCTATTCTAGAAAAATACTATGCTCCTATATCACCCGATCTTGACAGTCCAATGACTGAATCCTCCATGTCACCACTCAACCAGATAGGATGTGACTTCTGGTCCCTAGCTAGCTCAGCCTGAAGCATGAACCATTGACTCTCTCAACCCCTTTTAAGATTAAAAGTAAACAAAATTTTTTAGGGAAAACTGAGGCAGTATAGCATGATGATTTATGGCACGAGAAGAAAAGCAAGTTAAAATCTAGGGCATGGAAAAAATCCAAAGTGAGCAAAGAGCCAGAAGCTATGAATAAGCACTATACTAGTAGATAACTAGAAGTCTAACCATACTTTTAATCTTGAGTAATGATTTACTCTAGATAAGTACATCCTGGGTATATAGCTCAAGAAAAACATATGGTAAAACTCATCCTTAGAATAAAAGAAGACCTGGTTAAAGGAGAATAAATATCTTCCAATTATGGGGGCCCAAATTAACATCTTCTAGAAGAAAATACCTGGCAGATTCTCAAATGTAAGGTACAATTAGAGGAGGATTGTTAAGAGTGCAAAATTAAAAATTGTAAATAAAGAGAGCACAATGTCTTTCTTTCATGAATACTCCCCATTTGCCCAATTAGGTGGAATATATGATAGACATAGTTATACTGACCTTACTCCAGATGAGTGATAGACCCGAAACTTAAAGGTGCTTAACATTTAATCAAAAGAGTGTCAACAAGAGTCACAAGAAACAGGCAACCATGTCATAAAATCCCTTTAATTATCAAGATCACCTCATACTCACTGTCTCTGTGCTTGGATGATGGCAGAATTTTACAGCAGTAGAATGATTGGGTGGCAGCAGGTGCTGAGCCTAAACAACATGCTCATCTGGAGGTGCGGTAAAGTCAAACTCTTCCAAGCTTACCTCAGCTGGTATAAAAAATCTTGAGGGGAGAACCACGAGCTGTGTCTATCCCATGTGCCAAGTTCTTGGTGTGCATTTCCCATTATCTCTTGCTTGCTCTGTATTTGCTAACTAATAAAATCATCACCCCTTTGTACTTTGTGAACTGTGCTGAAATTTTTTTCATCAAAGGATTTCAAGGACCAGTGCACCTAGGGAAAAAGGAATAAGGCATTAAGGTGAGTTTGTGAAATAGACTTTCAGATCAAAAATATACTTTCCAATCTCCTCCACCTAATTTCCCTGGGACAATATGACATAGCAACTTTCACAGAATGGAAATGTTAGCAGTCAATTATATTTAGAATAAAGCAAGTTAACATTAACCTTTTCACAATAAAATTTATTTCTTTGGTGAGAAATGAAACAAAACAAGAGAAATGACAACATTACTAAAATTTAATTTAGTCAAAGACATACTGGCAAAGACCAAGGTCATTACAATGGTTCTTCTTTGCATTAGGATTATCCACTTGATTGTCCACTTGAAAAAGAAATCTAAATGGGCTGGTTTAGTTTCATAGAAAAGAAATATCTGGCCAAAATCTATGTTTTAATATTTGCATATATAGCCATGCAAATTTTTTCCATTAAGTTGTACTTTAATCTGTATTGAAAAGATTTAGGATGTGTTTAGTATTAGAAGTTCACTGAGTTTATTTTTGAATATCTTGAAGGATTCCTATTTCATTCCTGAAAGCATCAATTGTATGTTTTCTTTTTTGATACCCACTTTAGTGACCCCCTGGATGCTCACTAATGAATTCACTGAGACTCTCTAACATTCTTGTTTCTTCACTTTGGCCTCATTCTGTTGTTTAATGACTTAAAACACATGCTTGGTTATATGTCCAAACAGGCATATTATCAAGGAATGATGCTTGAATAGCTTTTTAAAGGGCAATGAAACAAATATACATTTATAATAAAGGCATCCTTAGGAATCCCAGATAAAAGACTGTGAACATTGATATGGTACCAATTCAGTATTTTATGGAACTAACCTTACTGGGAAACAGTTTAGGGCAGACTTTAACAATTCTTTTTTGGGTTCTTCTGATAATGTGAGATTCCTTACATTTTCTTTATGTCCTGGATTTGACCCTGAATCAAATAGAACAAGAGACATATTGGGCAAAGTTATTCTCATTGCAAATAATACAGTCAAGGTGAAAGTGGAGCATCATCTTCATAATACTGAAAGAAAACACCTGTAAAACTAGAGTTCCAAGTAAAAATAAATTTTAAAAATAAGTCCTTTAGCCTCTTGTAATATCTTCTCTTTCTTTTTTCTATGTCTCCCCATTTCTCAGACCCTTTGTCAATTAACATATGCAAACAAGTCACTGAATATGTCACTTTACAACTTCACCTACCAAAAACATCCATCCTGGAAATTCTGTCAGATCAGTTATCCCCTAGAACAATGTATAGTTATTCAATTTATATTGGCATCATCAAAAGAGCCTTCTGTGACAGTTCTTCACACTAAAAGAGTCTATGCTCCAAAGGTAAATTCTAGTCTCTCTTCAAGAAGTTAGCAAGATTGTAAGTTTTTAATTGGAAGTGCTCCCAGGACCCAAAGCTTCAAGCTCCCTTTCTCCACTGGGCCTTTGGTTTGCATGCCAATTCAGTTGTACTTTATCTGGCTTTCTATGGGCATCTCCCTATCATTGCACTGTGTCTCCTTCCATCTTATTGTCAGTTTGGTGCAGAAGCAAGAGCACTCCAGCCATTTCTTCCTTCTCCTCAGACTCAGACAAACCACATTCCAACAGCGAATTGTTCTACTGATCCATTGGTTACTTGTAACAATGCATTTATTTTGCAATACCAAGGATGAGCAATCATTCTGCAAAGGACGTAAGATGACATTAGAATTACTTGTAGTCTAAACACATACATCTGTCCTCATTCTTTTTCTTGTCCCTATTTTATTCGGTGTTAGTCAGATTTCTATCACTGTGACAAAATGTCTGAGAAAAATCAACTTAAAATGAGGAAAGGTTTGAATTGAGGGGGAAAAGGGGGAGGTAGGGGAGGTGGGCAGGGGGGAGAAATGACCCAAACAATGTATGCACATGTGAATAAAAGAATTAAAAAAAAAAGTAAAAAAAAATGAGGAAAGGTTTATTTTGACTCACAGTTTCAGAAATTTCAGTCCATGATTGATTGGCTTTGTTGTTTTGGGGCCAGTGGCAAGGCAGAATATCACGGTGGGGGATATGTGGTAGAGCAAAGCTGCTCACCTCATGACAGTGCAGGAACAAAGAGAAAGAGGAACATGTTGGGGACTGCAAACTCCCATTCAAGGGCACACCCCCAGTGATATGACTTCTGCCCACCTCCTAAAGGTTCCACCATCTACCAATAGCACCACAGGCTAGTGACCAAGCCTTCAACACCTGGGTCTTTGGAGGTCACTCCAGATTCAAGCTAGAACACTTCTACTTCTTTAATAATATTATGTTTTTGAGGCAGGAATTTCCAAGTTCACTGAAATTTGACTTTACATTTATTTTTTTCTGTTTGATGAGGGCCATTAGCTTCTGGAAATGGAACTCGATGTTTCAACTTCCCAGACTTACTAACTTTCAATGCCTACTTTAATTTCTCTCTCTGTCTTTGCTCCTGAGGCCTCAGATCAGTAGTACGATGGAGTATGTAATGTTCTTTTTACATCAGAAGTAAGTGACCAGCAGCAATGTGTAGCACTTTATAAATTAACCATCCCCCTATGAAGGCAGGAACACTCCAGATCCAAATTTTCAGTTTTTTTCATAGTAGACAACTTTGAATTAAGTGTTAGATGCCAGCTGAGAGGTAAAATCCATGTTTATGAACAGTTTGTAATTAAGCAGTATTTAATGGAATACAAGTTAATAGTTTAATTAGGAGATGGGAAGAAAGAATGCCTTATTTTGCATTACATATATTTTATGTATCTGTCTGCCTTATTTATCTGTGAGGTTTCTGATATGCTCAGAGCCTTACAAGGTGTCTGACAAATAGTAAGTGCTAACTATATATATATATATATATATATATATATATATATATATATATATATATATATGTTTATTAGGCAGGTGCTCTACCACTTGATCCTCTCTGCCCCAATCATATTAATGGAAATAAATATTTGTCGAATAACAATGAGTAATCGACAAATAGACTTAAGACAAACAGGTTTTTGTGAACTTGGGTATGGCAATTTCTACCTACCATTGTTAGATTTTGAAAAGCCACTTTCAAGCAAAAAGTTCTGTCTGACTTTCTCCAGTTCTGATGTTGGTTTGCATACACATAAGCTCTTACTCTTTATTCTTTTTCTGATGGCATTCATTTCCTTGCCTTTGCTTTAAGGCAGTATCTATTATTTTTTTTCAAGCAATTCTAGGAATAGAAAGTTGTTCAGTTCCAGTAAAAGTACCCATCTTCTTGGCATTGCTATTTATAGGCCTCTGCTTTACTTCAGTGACTTAGACGAATAGTCACAAAACTGAAGTGTGGTGATTCATATAAGGACATTTCTACGGAATTTTAAACTTTATCCCTCAGTTGAAGACATTTCCATTTTAACTAAGCTTTAGTTACTTGATGCATGCCACATTCTAAATGTCAAAAGCAAGCAAAAACTGTACTTTCTTTTGCTTCTACATTTTGTTAGAGTGATTTTCACATCCTAGCACATAGACTATTCACTCAGGACTGGGAATATAAAATATGAAGAAGACAGGGCTTCTAAGGGATTTTATGTTTTGTCCTTACATTTCAAAATTAATTTAAACTATTTTGTTTTTTAAACAGGAGTCTTCAACAATGGAATTAAAAGATTCAAGTCCACTGGTTTTCCACTGGGCAAATTACACTCATTGAATGTGTGGGATGGTTGATTTGAGTAAATCCAGAATGGAATTATCCTAATGACATACACAATTGAATTCTACTATAAAGTAAAATATTTCCTTGACTTTCAGTTTCATCAGACTGAATATCCTGGTTATCTATTCCACTGAAAATAATTAAAAACATTAGGGGAAATAACTTAAAAGCAACTTTTCAAGTACATCAATGAACTGGTTAGCAAGAAAAGAATTTGTAGCGATAAGGACCAGGTGAAGTAGGAATGCAGAGGTAAGGAAGAAAAAAACATGACCTTTTTACTTGTTTGAAAGGGATCAACATTTGCCCAAGATGAGAAGCAATTTGAATATGAAAGAAAAAATTTCCATTTGTAGAGTTCCTTCCTAGGAGATATCAAAATTAAATGTTGGTTTTTACTACTACACATTTAAGTAATCAGTGCTGTTAGTATTTGGAGCAACCTGCCAGTCAAAGCTGAAAAATGGTTAAGTATATTAGTAAACCATAGCTGTACATGGTGGTGCACATCTGAAATTCCAGCTACTGGTAGTTGGAGATGTAAAGATCACAGTTTGAGCCTAGTCTAGGCAAAAATTAGGGAACCCCCCTCCCCAAAACAAGCACAACTCTGGTCCAAGCTACTCAGGAGGCAGAGATAGGAGAATCATACCATTCTATCTGAAAAATAAACTAGAACCAAAAGGATTGGGGATGTAGCTCAACTGGTAGAACTCTTGCCTAGCAAATGTGAAGCCCTGAGTTCAATCCTCAGTAACTCCACCCTCCAAAAGATTATTAGTAAATTCAATATGCCCAATTGAAAACTCAAGGGCCAGGGTGTATCTTGAGTGGTGGAGTACCTGCCTACAAAGTGCAAGGCTCTGAATTCAAATCCCAAAACCACCAAAACAAACCCCACAAACTCCTGACTTTTCTGAATCCACAAAGGAAAGCACCTGGCTGTACTTTTGTGGAGTCACCCTGCCTAATCCTTAGCATAAACTTCATTCACAATTGCCATAACCACAAAGAAATTAAAATGTGACAAAGATACATATGTTTAAGCTTAGCTTCATGTAGAGTCAGAGGAGTTGTTCATTCCCTCTTCTGGGAGACGGGTGCAGGGCCTGAGCCCGTGGGAGGGGAGGGTGTCATATCCCCTTTCCTGCTCATTCTAGTGCACATCCTCATGCATTGTGTTGGTTAGCTTATAGACTATTCTACTTCAGGAGGGTACTCTTTTTCTTATTTGTCTAAAGTATACTTGTTGAACTTTAGTATATTAAATATACCTATGCTGTATTTCCAAATTTTACCATACTCAATTTATCTGAGTTTGAATTTGTTTGTTTATATAATGGAAGAAATAGTCTTTATGTTTCTCATGGAGTTTTTGGGACACTCAGATAAGACAATATGTGAGAGTCATTTGTGAAATACAGACTTCTGTATAAGGGGTTAGGGTTTATTCTTATTATATTTTAAAAGACTGGATCTATCACCATGGGCTAGGTTAATGTTTTTGCCTATCTGTAGGTAGTGATGAAATTCTCAGGCAATATTTACACTACCCTGCAGACTGAGAAGGCTATATTGATTAAACTTCAACTGTAATTTCATTTTTACACCTTGGTCCAGGCTTTGGGTAGGAAGGAGCCCCACGCAGGAACTCTGGCCTTGGAGTTAGGAGATATTTGTCTTTTTTTTTTTTTTTTTTGGGTAGTGTATTTTTTTAATTATTCATTTATTCACATGTGCATACATTGCTTGGGTCATTTCTCCCCCCTGCACCACTCCCATCCTCTCCTCCCGTCCCCTTCCCTCAGTTCCAGGCAGGTCCTGTTCTGCCTTTATCACTAATTTTGTTGAAGAAAAGACACAAGCCTAATAAGGAAGACAAAGCGTTTTTGCTAGTTGAGTTGAGGATAGCTATACAGAAATATTCCTAGCATTGCTTTTGTGTACACGTGTTATGACCCATGTTGAATCATCTCTAACTCATCTTTACACTGGTTCCTGATCCCCTTCTCATGATAACCTCTGTCTCTTTAAGGTTTCTGCATTAGTTCCTCTGGAGTGGGGGCATCAAACACTTTCACATTTTGGGTTTTCTACCTATTCCTATACCTCCCGTATGTGCTCTCCCCTTGTCATGTGATCCAAGTCCAACCATATTGCTGCATTTGCCCTAGATCTAAAGTCTGCATATGAGGGAGAACATATGATTTTTGGTTTTCTGAGCCAGGCTAACCTCACTCAAGATGGTGTTCTCCAGTTCCATCCATTTACCTGCAAATGATAAGATTTCATTCTTCTTCATGGCTGAGTAAAACTCCATTGTGTATAAATACCACACTTTCTTGATCCATTCGTCAGAAATGGTGCATCTTGGTTGTTTCATATCTTGGCTATTGTGAATAGCACTGCAATAAACATGGGTGTGCAGGTGCCTCTGGAGTAACCTGAGTCACATTCCTTTGGGTATATCCCCAGGAGTGGGATTACTGGATCATATGGCAGGTCTATGTTTTGATTTTTAAGAAGTCTCCAAATTTTTTTCCAGAGTTGTTGCACCAGTTTGCATTTCCACCAGCAGTGTACGAGGGTTCCTTTTTCACCACATCCTCACCAACACATGTTTTTAATTGGTGTTTTTGATGATGGTTACTCTAACAGGGCTGAGGTGGAATCTTAGTGTGGCTTTGATTTACATTTCCTTTACGGTTAGAGATGGTGAGCATTTTTTCATGTGCTTTTCTGCCATTTAAATTTCTTCTTTTGAGAAAGTTCTGTTCAGTTCTGTTGCCCATTTTTTAATTGGTTCATTGATTTTAGAAGAGTTTAGTTTCTTAAGTTCCCTGTATATTCTGGTTATCAGTCCTTTGAGGAATAGCTGGCAAATATTTTCTCCCAGTCTGTGGGTGATCTCTTCATTTTAGAGACCATTTCTTTTGTTGTGCAGAAGCTTTTTAATTTTATGTAGTCCCATTTGTCCATCCTTTCTCTTAGTTGCTGGGCTGCTGGGATTCTATTGAGGAAGTCCTTGCCTATACCTATTAGTTCCAGAGTGTTTCCTGCTCCTTCCTGTAGTAACTTCAGAGTTTCATGTTTGATATTTAGATCCTTGATCAATTTTGAGTTGATACTAGTACAGGGTGATAGATAGGGATCTAGATTCAGTTTCTTACAGGTGGGTAACCACTATTTCCAGCAACATTTGTTGGAGAGGCTGTCTTTTCTCCATTGTATGTTTTTGGCACCTTTGCCAAAAATGAGGTGGGTATAGTTGTGTGGATTCACATCCAGGTCCTCTATTCTGTTCCACTGGTCTTCATGTCTGTTTTTGTGCCAGTACCATGCTGTTTTTATAGCTATTGCTTTGTAATATAGTTTGAAGTCAGGTATTGTGATCCCTCCACCATTGCTCTTTTTGCTGAGTATTGCCTTGGCTATTTGTGGTCTCTTGTGTTTCCAAATAAACTTTAGGGTAGATTTTTCAATTTCTGTAATGCATGTCATTGGGATTTTGATGGGAATTGCATTAAACATGTAGATTGCTTTCAGTAGGATAGCCATTTTTACTATATTGATTCTACTGATCCATGAGCACGGGAGATCTTTCCATCTTCTGTAGTCTTCCTTGATCTCTTTCTTCAGGGGTTTGTAATTCTCTTTGAAGAGGTCATTCACATCCTCTGTTAAATTTACTCCTAGGTATTTGATACTTTTAGGGGCTATTGTGAATGGAATTATTTCCATATATTCCTTCTCAGTTTGTTCATTGTTGGAATATAGGAAAGCTAATGATTTTTGTAAGTTGATTTTGTATCCTGCCACCTTAAAAGCTGTTTATGGTGTCTAGGAGTTTTTGGGTAGAGTTTTTTGGGTCTTTAAGGTATAGGATCATATCATTTGCAAATAAGGACATTTTGACAGTTTCTTTACCTATTTGTATTCCTTTTATTTCTTCTTCTTGCCTAATTGCTCTGGCTAGAAATTCCAGTACTATGCTGAATAAGAGTGAGGATAGTGGGCACCTTTGTCTCATTCTTGATTTCAGAGGAAATTGTTTCAGTTTTTCACCATTAAGTATGATGTAGACTGTAGGTTTTTTATATATAGCCTTTCCAATGTTGAGGTACATTCCTCTATTCCCAGTTTTCTTAGAACTTTATTATGAAGTGGTGTTGGATCTTGTCAGATGTTTTTCTGCATCTATTGAGATGATCAAGTGGTTTTTGTCTTTGCTTCTATTGATGTACTGTATTACATTTATAGATTTGCATATATTGAACCACCCCTGCATCCCTGGGGTGAAGCCAACTTGGCCATGGTGTATGATCTTTCTGATGTGCTGTTGGATTCGGTTTGCCATTATTTTATTAAGATTTTTGCATTGATATTCATTAAGGAAATTGGTCTGTAGTTCTCCTTTTTGGAGGTGTCTTTGTCTGGTTTTGGGATGAGAGTTATATTGGCTTCATAAAATGAGTTAGGCATTATTCCTTCCCTTTCTATATCGTGGAACAGTTTAAGGAGAGTTGGTATTAATTCTTTAAATGTCTGATAGAATTCAGCAGTGAATTCATCAGGTCCTGGACTTTTCTTTTTTTGGGAGACTATTGCTTCTTCAATTTCTTTTTGTGTTATAGATCTATTCAGGTGATTAATATCTTCTTGGTTTAGTTTTGGGTGGTTGTAAGTTTCTAGAAATCTGTCCATTTCTTCAATATTTTCAAATTTGTTACAGTATAGACTCTTGAAGTAGTCTCTGATGATTTCCTGGATTTCCATGATGTTTGTTTTACCTCCCCTTTTGTATTTCTGATTTTACTGATTTGGGTTTTTTCTCTCTTCATTTTAGTCAAGTTTGCAGGGGTCTGTCAATCTTATTTATTTTTTCAAAGAACCAGCTTTTTGTTTCATTGGTTTTTTGTATTTTTTTTTTTTTGGTTTCTATTTCATTAATTTAATCCCTTATTTTAATTATTTCTTTCCTTATGCTTGTTTTGGGTTTTGCTTTTTCTTGTTTTTCTAGGAGTTTGAGCTGTAGTGTTAGGTCATTGATTTGAGATCTTTCTATCCTTTTAATATATGCACTCATGGCTATAAACGTTCCTCTTAAGACTGCCTGTGCTGTGTCCCATAGGTTCCTGTAGGTTGTGTTTTCATTTTCATTGACTTCCAGGAACCTTTTAGTTTCCTCTTTTATTTCATCAATGACCCATTCATCATTGAGCAATGTGTTGCTCAGCTTCCAATTATTTGCATGTTTTTTACTGTTGTTTTTGTTGTTGATTTTTAGTTTTAATGTATTGTGGTCAGATGGAATGCTTGGGTATTTCTTTTCTTATATTTGCTGAGGCTTGCTTTGTGCCCTAAGATATGATCAATTTTGGAGAAGGTTCCATGGGCTGCTGAGAAGAATGTGCATTGTGCAGAAGTCAGATGAAATATTCTATGGACATCAGCTAGGTCCATTTGATCTATGGTGTGATTTAGTTCTAGGATTTCTTTGTTGATTTTTTGTTTGGATGACCTATATATTGGTGATAGGGGAGTATTAAGGTCTCCCACTATCACTATGTTGGAGTTTATATATGTTTTTAGGTCCTTCAGAGTATGTTTGATGAAATTGGGTGCATTGATGTTAGGTGCATATAGGTTGATAATTGTTATTTCCTTTTGGTGTATTTCCTGTTTTATTAGTATGGAGTGTCCTTCTTTATCTCATTTGATCAATGTAGGTTTGAAATTTACTTTGTCAGAGATAAGTATTTTTACCCCTGCCTGTGTTTGGGGACCACTGGCTTGTTATATTTTCTTCCAGCCTTTCACTTTCAGCCAGTGCTTGTTTCTGTCAATGAGGTGGGTCTCCTGTAGGCAGCAGATTGTTGGATCTTAATTTTTAATCCAATTTGTCAATCAGTGTCTTTCAATGGGGGAATTTAGTCCATTAACATTCAGTGTTAATATTGGTAAATACATGGTGATCCTGTCATGTAGCTGTCTTTGTTGATTAAGGGTTTGACTGTGTGTAGCTGAATCAGTGTTACTCTTTATTCCTTTTCTTCTGTGTTTGGTATTGCTTGCCCTTTCATGGTTTTGTTTGCTTTCATTTTCTGTGTGCAGAATTTCTTGGAGAATCTTTTGTAGTGGTGGCTTGGTGGTCATACCTGGTTTTAGTTTCTGTTTATCATGAAAGACTTATTTTTCCATCTATTTTGAATGATAGTTTTGGTAGGTAGAGTATCCTAGGATTGAAGTTATTTTCATTCAGTGCTTGGAAGACCTCACTCCATGCTCTTCTTGCTCTTAATGTTTCTGTTGAGAAGTCTGCTGTGATTTTGATGGGTTTACCTTTGCATGTTATTTGTTTTTTTCTCTCTTACAGCCTTCAATATTCCTTTTCTAGTCTCTGTACTTGTTGTTTAATGATAATATGTCATGGGGTAGTTCTATTTTGGTCAGGTATTTTCAGTGTTCTGGAGGCTTCTTGTACCTGAATGGGCATAGTTTCCTCTAGATTTGGGAAATTTTCTGTTATTATTTTATTGACTATATTATGCATTGCTTTTGCTTGCACCTCTTCTCCTTCTTCAATGCCAATGATTCTCAGGTTTAGTCTTTTGATGGAGTCAGTGAGTTCTTGCATTTTATTTTCATAGGTCTTGAGTTGTTTGACTAATAGTTCTTCAGTTTTTCATTTAATTGCCATTTCATCTTCAAGTTCTGAGATTCTGTTTTCTTTTGTATTTCTGTTTCATTCTTTTTTCTGAGGTTTTCCATATCATGGGTTACTTCCTCTTTAATATTGCCAATTTTTGTCCTTAATTCATTTATCTCTCTTACCATGGTGATCTCAGTTTCAGTTTGGTGTTTATTTAGGGCTTCTATGATTTCCTTTTATTTGTTTCTATGTTTTCTCATATTCTTTTTTTTTGTTGTCTTGGAATTTCTTGAGTGCCTCCTGTACATTTTGGTTGACCATGTCTAGTAACATCTCTATGAAATTCTCATTAATTACTTGTAGGATTTCTTCTTTCAGAGTGTTCTTGTGGGCTTCTTTGGGTTCCTTGGTATAGTTTATTTTTGTTTTGTTGGAGTCTGGATCTGGGTATTCATTTTCTTCATTTTGCCCTAACTCCTGTACTACTTTATTTTTTGGGGGAGAATGGCTTCCATCCCTTTTTCTTCTTCCCATATTTCCACTAGGTACTATTTCTGTCCCTGGACTATGTGTAATTTGGTATTAGCTGGGTTACAACATTAATACTAACAAAATCATGAGAGGAAGATAAAAAAGAGAAAGAGAAGGAAAGATAAAAGGAAGAGAGAAAAGAGGAAAAACAAAAAAAATGTAAGAGGTGGTAGGTGATGAAACAGCAAACCAGGCAGCCAAACTTTTAAAGAAGGGAGAATAGAGGAAAAAAAGAGAAAAAAAATGGGAGAGATGATGGGTGATCAAACAACAAACCAGACAGCCAAACTCTTAAAGAAGGGAGGAAAAAAAAAAAAAGAAAAAAAATCACCAGTTCTGGAACTGTAGACTTGCAGGCAGTCTTAGTTGTTCTGTTACTCCTTTAGCATCCAGTCTTGTCTGTGTGTGTCTCTTAGGCACGTTTGGAGGCCTCTAGTGGTGGCTTGAGTGGGAGCCTGATGGAGTAGTTATCTGGAAAGCCTGTAGAACTGGGGCCTGGCTCCACCACAGGGGCCAGGATCTCGGTGGGCTGGGTGATGAGGCTGTCTCAGATGAGCTGGTGCCTGGCCCCTAGGGGCAGGGATTCCAGCGGGAAGTGGCTCTTGTCCTCCCACACGGAGCTGAGGCCCGGCAGGGCTTGAGGGTGGGGAGCCCGAGGGGTGGGGATCCCGGCAGAGTGTGGATCCAGCACAGAGCTGGGCCGTGTCCTGAGGGGCGGGGATCCTGGCTGGGTGTAGTTTCTGGCTCAGGGCTGGGATCCAGAGCAGCTGAGGGGTGGGGATCCCAGTGGTGCGTGGATCTGGCGCAGCCCAGGAGATGGGGATCCAGGCAGTGTGTGGATCTGGTCATCCTACATGGAGCTGGGACCCAGTAGGGCCAGAGGGGCGTGGGTCCCTTTTGGAGCTGGGGTCTGGCTCAGTTGAGGGGCGGGGATCCCAGTGGTGTGTGGATCCAGTCCTGTGCAGCCCGAGGGGCAGAGAGCCCAGTGGAGCGGAGCAGAGGCTCTGCAGGACTACAGGGCTGGGACTTGGCAGGCTGGTTGTTCTTTTATTAGATTGTGGCATGGAGAAGCTTTCCATGAGCTAATGGTTTAGAGTGCTGTACTTTGGTTCTCTCTGGTGCTTTAACTCAGGCAAGCACGTGTCCAGCATCTCAGCAGGGTCCCTGGTTCAGAAGCTCAGGAGGTCTGTGGCTCTTGAAGATATCTAGGAGATTGTTCTTAATAATAATCAATCAATTCACAGCAATAAATCTGGACTTTGGTTTAACAATTTGCAAAACCAAGCAAATATCTTTATAGGTCCCCCAAAACTTCAATTTCATGAGTCAAAACTGATGTTTCTCAAAGTATGTTCCAAAGGAAAATCAGCTTCATTAGAATTATCTAGAGAACTTGTTAAAAATGTGGATAAAAATTCCAGACCTTGTCCTGGATTGAAGGAATCAGAGCCTGCTGGGGTAGGGTTTCAATATCTGCATTTTAATTAAGCATTGGAAAAGAACATTTTTTTAAAATTTTATAATTCATATGTGCATACAAGGCTTGGTTCATTTCTCCCCCCTGCCCCCACCCCCTCCCTTACCACCCACTCCGCCCCCTCCCTCTCCCCCCCCTCAATACCCAGCAGAAACTATTTTGCCCTTATTTCTAATTTTGTTGTAGAGAGAGCATAAGCCATAATAGGAAGGAACAAGGGCTTTTGCTGGTTGAGATAAGGATAGCTATACAGGGAGTTGACTCACATTGATTTCCTGTGCTTGTGTGTTACCTTCTAGGTTAATTCTTTTTGATCTCACCTGGAAAAGAACATTTTAAGTCCTGTATTTTTTTTATTTGAACTTTGGCTATAAAATGTAATTGGAACCAGTCTTAATGAGTCATTTAATCAGAAAACTAGAAAGGAATGTGAACATTCTTGACACTGGTTCTTTGGAAGGCAAAATCATGGCTAACTATTATCTTCTTAGATGCATATAGAAAGGGGTAATTCATTTTTATGTATCTATTACCATGTAGACTATATTCTACCATATGGAATATAGGTACTTGTATTCTATATGGTGCCACTATAAAATTGATTTATTTTTGTCTAAAACCTTTTACTAAAAAGTGTTAATAGTCTTTTTTTTGTAATAAAAGATTTTTTTTTTAACGTTCTCAAGGGAAGATGTCATGGTTTGAATATGAAATGTCTCCCAGAGACTCATGTGTTGAATGCTGTGTCTCCTGAAGGTGGCACTGTTTTGGGAAGTGGTGGAAGCTTTTGGAGATGGGGGCCTACCTGAAGAAAGTAGGTCACTGGGGGTGTGCCTTTGAAGGTTATACTCAGCTCCTGGTTCTTTCCTCTTGCTCTGCTTCCTGTCCACCATGATGTGAGCTGCCCTGCTAGGTACTCCCCACCATAGGGGGGCTGAAATCTCTGAAACTAAATAAAAAGAGCTAAATAAATCTTTCCTTCTTTTAAGTTGTTTTGTTAAGCATTCTGTCACAGTGATAAGAAAGCTAACTAACACAGAAGGAAAAGTTGGAAAAATACAACTTATTCAAACTGAAAAATTACCTCAAGAGAATGAAAACCCCGTTTACTAAAAATCTATACCAGCTCCATCCTTACTATTCCTTACTATTCCCAGTTTCTGGTTAAATGAATCCTCGCCTTTCTTCCTACCAGTGCTCTCTAGAGGCAACTGTTGATCTGTTTTCCCAGAGATTAACCTCTCACATTTCCCCTCACTTTTTGCTGCAGTGGTTGGGGAGAGAGAATGACACATTTTAACTTGCTCTCTGTCTCTGGAACAACTATGAATGAATCTTGATGGCCACCAGTGTTCCACCAACTGACCTGCTTCTTCTTGTGTACTGTTCAGTGGCTGAATTCTGCTCAGGTTCATGTAGAATAGTATGCAAGGACTTTACAAGATCAGGACAGCAGCATGGGCCCAGATCTGATGTTCTAGTCAATCTCCAGTCATACCAAATCTCTTTCTACTCCTGACCTCTTAGTTAGGTTTAAATTCCCCATTTATAACTGCCTGTGGGAAACCACATGTTTGGACACATTTCTGTCCTCTGCCAACCTTTAGGACTTGTTTCTTCTTAACCCTTATTAACCCATTGTTATTGAGAGGCAAATATTACTGAAAGAATTCTAGGCACAGGGAACCCAGCTTTAGTTGTGCCTAGTACTTTTTGTCTTTCTTCTCTCTCCTAAAGATGACTCAGTGGCTCTGATTAGTCATTAGCTTTCATCCTCTCAGTTCTGTTTTGATAAACAAATATTTGTCAGGTTTCTACTATTCATTATGCACAGGGATGACTCCTGGGGACAGAAAAATGACCTTTGTCCGTTTAGTGTTCACATTTAAGTGTGTGTGTGTGTGTGTGCGTGTGTGTGGTGGGGGTTCTAGTAAGTAAGAACATTTTAGTAAATGTTGGTTGAAACTCTGATAGACATAAGCACAGCAGGCCCACCCCTAACATTTTCAGGGCTTAGGGCAAGAATGGAGTCTATATGCCATATGTTTAGACATCTAACTTTCATACATGAGACTAACAGACCATTGCTACATGAGATGCGTTCTATCCTCCAACTTTGACAGATATGCCTGTTTGGCCAGATTTGTGTTTGGAGATATGGGGACCCCTTGGAATTCCACACAGAAGCAGGGTAGTGAAGGGAAAGCCAGCCCGCCTCACAGCCTGACTCCTTCCCTTTATATGTGCCTGAGTGCCTCAGCCCAAATGTACAGATGCACCACAGAGCTGGCACTAGCCTCCCTTCAGCTTTCAGGTGCACAGCTTGGAAGTATGCTCTTGGCCATTTGAACAGGGACTTCTGATTTTGCTGGAACATAATCAGGAAGGGATAGATAGGCCCCTGAGTATTCCTTTGTAGGGAAAAGGACCACAACCTAGAAAGCTTGGGACCCATAGTGGGGGTTTCCTGACACGGGTCACAGGGCAGCAGGTAGCACTGATACTGAGCAGTGGGAGTACAGAGAGGTTCTTAGACAAAAAAAATAAAAAAGGGCCAAGAAGACTTCTGAAAGGAAATAATATCCGAGCTGATTTCTGAAGGGCAGGCTAGACAGATGAACAAGTGTGCATAGGATATTATAAGATCAGTGGGGGCACATTTGCAGAATGGTGACACAGCATCATGATGTGAGGCACTAAGAGCGCAAATTCCTCATATCAGAGTGGGAATAGGTAGGAGCTGATGCTCAAATTGTGGGCGAGGACCTGATATTGAGGATATTGTCTATCTCACTAAAGAGCATGGCTTTAATCTATAGGTCATAGGGAACCTCGATATGCCTCCACTTCTGTGCTAATTCTTGACTATGGTATGATCTCAGCATCTTTAGATCCCAAAGCAAATTCCGCTATGAAGTTTCTAATATAGACTACCATCGTGTTGCCCAAACACTTGTTCTCTTACTGACTCTCAGAACCCTGAAGGTGGCTCTCTCCTGCCCCCTCTTAGCTGCTGGAATTTCATTCTTTTGTTCTAAATGTCTTTTTTTTTTTTGCAGCAGGTACTTATATTTTATTACCTCCTCCTTTCTTTTTAATACATTTTCTGGTTCCATCATCCATCCATCCATCCATCCATCCATCCATCCATCTCCAGATTTTAGGTGGTTAACATTGTTCTTGTCCTGTGGCTCATTAAGTTCCTTTTTCTTCTTTTAGAAAGATAGTAAAATGGTTATTTATTAGTGAAGTATTAGTATACCTCAAAGCATGAGGTGGGTAAGTTGGATAAAGCCAACCATTGGAAAAGGGGGCAGTGCACTTGCAAGGTATGAGGAGGGTGGTTGGATAAAGCCAAACACATCTCATTGAACTTCTTTAAGATTATTATTTTGAATCAATTGTCCAGCCATTCATAGAGTTTTGGCTTCTTTTGACAGACTCGTGTATGCCTGATTCTATGTGAAACACCTTGCATTCGTGCTTGTGCATTTGAAGGAGCAGTCACTTCTTGGAGTCTTTGCAAACCAGTTTTGGGACTGTGGTTGAGCCTGGCCAAAGCTGGGCCACAAATTTGCACTGTGTTTATTAGTGAGTCCACAAACTTGAGGCTGCTGCTGGGCCTGTGGACAGGCATGGCTCCTGCTATTGCCATAGCAGCTGGGCCAGAGGCAGGACTGTGAGCAAACAAGACTGGAACACAGTCTATAGAGGAATGGGGGTGCTTTCTGGCCTGGAGCTGGACCTCTGTCAGTAGGCATGACAGGTCTGTGTCCTCAAAGTGGCCTTCCTCAGTATTGAGATCCAAAGGGATGTGGCTGAAATGTATTGTTAACATTTCAGAGCCTAGTTTAAGCTGCTGATCAGGTTGTTAATTATTACCTGTGGGGAGGCAGTTTGCTATAGCATACACTGTTTCTCAAATTTCAGACATTTCCTTACTACCATTAAATTTATTTTTTTATTTTTACCATTGGTACCCTGTGGTAACAATTCTGCAAGACAAATGTATTATTATTTGTAATATTTAATGTTTAAAAACTTGAGTAACTTGAAAAAAATTAAATTTGCTTTGAAAGGAATAGGAGGTCTCAGCGGGCCCCAACCCCCTTGTTGGAGAAACCAGTACCAAACATCCCATGTAGATAAGATAAGCAATGCGGCAGGGCTCAGTTAGGGCATATAGAATGTGGGGAATGTGAGCGGGGGGTACATGCAAGATGTGAAGTACGTGCAAGATGTGAGGTACGCGCAAGATGTGCTCTGCCTGCTTGCCCAATGTTGATAACGAAAATATGCATGTCACCGCGGTCTATATAAGATTTCCCCTAAAGAGGCTTAGGGTCGTGTTTTCCTAACCGGTCCTGCGTGTCCGTGTGGGAGCTCGACCCTGGCTAGCCAGCCCAATAAACTCTGCTTTGTTGATTGCATTCACGCCTGGCTCTCTGTCTCTCGGGGGAATAGGATTCCGGGTCCTAACATTTGGAGGTTCCACCGAGATTTCATTTTCTCGAGAGACAGAACCTGCCTGCGAGAAAGCAGGGGCGATCCCAAGTCCTAGGCGTTGGGAGGGGATCCCAGACCCTCATTTGGAGGAACTTGAGTGTTCCATTTGGGCCGTGGCGGGGATTCGGCCAATCCCCAGGGAGATTCATTCTGGGAATCTCGCAAGGAGGACCACAGGGTCCTATTGGGAGAGGCTTTCCTCTCATTTGGGCTCGAGCATTTTAGGAACCCTGGCGCCAGGTGAAGAACTAATTGAGCTAGTCGACCGACCACCCGTCAAGTGGACGCCTTTCGGCCTGATATCCCAGTTGGACGGTGAGGAGGTTGAATGGGGTGCGCACCAGTGTGAGAGAAGGACCGGTCCGAGCGAGTGCTGGAGAGTGTTGTGTGTGTGTGGAATTATTGTTGCCTTTACCCTTTTTGTTCTATCTCTCTTGGTGTTTGAGTCTCCTTCCACAATGGGACAGGGACAAACAACCCCAAAGTCTCTGATCCTTTCTCACTTTCCAGAAGTTAAAGAAAGGGCCTTAAATGCGGGTCTGGTCATCAAGAAAGGTAAGTTCGACACCTTTTGTTCTGCAGAGTGGCCCACCTTTGGAGTCGGGTGGCCCATTCAAGGTTCCCTCTCCCTAGACCTGATCACTAAGGTTAAAGCAGTCATTTTTCAGCCAGACAATCGAGGCCATCCAGACCAAGTTCCTTACATTTTGGTTTGGGAGGATCTGGTGAGGAACCCTCCCCCTTGGTTAACAGTTTTTCTGACCCACCCCTCCAGTTCGGCCCCCGGGGCTAAAACCCCAGTCACGCCCGCCTTGGTCATAAAGGAGGAGGAAAAACTTCCTCTTCCCACCTTGACCGGTCCTCAAATTAGGGCATCTCCTTCACCATCTCCGGTCTTACCAGAGAGTTCCCCCCTTTACCCATCCCTCGCAGGGGCAGAGGAAGATTGGCCGCCTCCATACATGACTCCCCCTGGCCAAGCCAGTGCCCCGGAGGAGGAAATTTCCTCATCCTCCTCAACAGGACTGGCAGCAGGAGGAGGAATGGGTCGAAGACTTCACCCCCGAGGGATCCGGGAAAGGGAGGGGGAAGACGGGCCCCCCTCATCAACACAGGGGGAGGAAACTGTCCCTACACTTCCAGTCCGGATGGTGGGCCAAGGGGGACCGGGAGGAGGGCAACAGTTTCAGTACTGGCCCTTCTCCTCCAGTGATCTATATAACTGGAGGACGCAGAACCCGCCCTTTTCTGAAGACCCCAAGTGTCTCATAGATCTCCTGGAGTCCATCATGCATACACACCGTCCCACTTGGGATGACTGTCATCAGCTGCTCAATACTCTTTTTACGACGGAGGAACGAGAGCGCATCCTCAACGAAGCGAGGAAGAACGTCTTGGGGGATAATGGGAGACCCACAACTCTCCAACCGGCCATAGACGAGGCTTTTCCCCTACGCCGCCCTAATTGGGATTTCGGGACCGCAGAAGGTAGGGAGCGTCTTCGGATCTACCGCCAGACTCTTATGGCCGGTCTCTGAGTGGCCGCCAGAAGGCCCACCAATTTTGCAAAAGTGAAAGCAGTCGTTCAAAGGGAAAACGAAAGCCCAGCCGGTTTCTTAGAGCGCCTCTATGAGGCATACCGTCAGTACACCCCTATTGACCCTGAGGCGGACCTCCACCGGTCTGCTGTGGTACTCTCATTCATTAATCAGGCAGCTCCAGACATTAGGAGAAAACTCAATAAACAGGAAAACTTAGGGGAGATGACTATAAGGGAAATGCTGCAGGTAGCGGAAAAGGTCTTTACCGCTAGGGAAACTCCAGAAGAAAGGGAGGAAAGACAGAGAAAGGAAGACAGGGAGGCCCAGGAGAAATTGAGAAAGGAGGACCGGGAGTTCCAGGCTAAGGAAAACCGAAAGCAACAGAGAGAAATGGCTCGTATTTTCCTAGCGGGTGTCCGGGACCAACCCAGGGGAGGGGGCCACGCCAGGACCCCGGATAAGGAACACTGTTTTTACTGTAAGGAAACGGGACATTGGAAGAGAGAATGTCCTAAGTTAAAGGGAAGAAGAGGGTTTGGAAGGAGACCGGGGGAAAACAGGGAAAGGGAACGAGCAGTAGAGCAGGCCAGAGTCCTCCTAGCCGGAGAAGAGGACTGAAGGAGACGGGGCTCAGACCCCCTCCCCGAGTCCTGGGTAACAATGCATGTGGAGGGGAAGCCGATGGGGTTCATGGTGGATACCGGCGCCCAATATTCGGTTTTAAACAAGGCACATGGACCTTTGAACAAGGCACGAACAAGTGTTGTTCAGGGGGCCACCGGTACGCAGTTATGTACATGGACTACCAAAAGAAAGGTGAACTTAGGAAAACACCAGGTCACACACTCCTTCTTGGTTGTCCCTGAGAGCCCCGCTCCCCTGCTAGGACGGGACCTACTCACCAAAATAGGGGCCCATATCCATTTTGAACCAGATGGAATAATTGTGACTGATCGAGAAGGGAGCCCGATTCATGTCTTGTCCCTATCATTGGCTGACGAGCATCGTCTGTTTGAGAGTCAACAGGAACCAGGAGGGGACATGACTCATTGGGTAAAAAGATTTCCCACGGCCTGGGCGGAGACTGCGGGAACCGGCCTCGCCAAACACCTCCCGCCCGTAGTTATACAATTGAAGGCTTCTGCTCTCCCCATTCGGGTGAAACAGTATCCTATGCCTGAGGAGGCCCGAAGAGGCATAGCCCCTCATATCCACAGGCTAATAAAGGAAGGAGTACTGCGACCTTGTCAGTCTGCCTGGAATACTCCTCTGCTCCCCGTCCGAAAGCCGGGAAGCGGGGACTATAGGCCTGTGCAAGACCTACGAAAGGTAAACGAGTGGACGGAGGACATTCATCCCACCGTTCTGAATCCCTATACCTTGCTCAGCCACCTACCCCCCTCGCAAGTATGGTATACAACCCTTCATTTGAAAGATGCTTTCTTCAGCATTCCATTGTCAGAAATTAGTCAGCCGCTATTTGCTTTCGAATGGCAAGAAGATGGGGGCCAATCCGGACAGCTCACTTGGACCAGACTGCCGCAAGGATTTAAAAACTCTCCCACCCTGTTTAATGAGGCCCTGAGCCAGGACCTGGAACCTTTTCGTTGGAGCCACCCACGAGTCACTCTATTACAGTATGTTGATGACTTACTGTTAGCGGCAGAAACCCGAGAGGAGTGCATCAAGGCTACTGAACACCTGCTAACGGAATTAGGTGAGCTGGGGTATCGGGCAAGTGCCAAGAAAACTCACATCTGTAAAAGGTCAGTGACATATTTGGGTTATCGGATTGCAGATGGGGCAAGATGGCTGACTGATGCCATGAAACAGACTATTCTGGCTATCCCATCCCCGACATCCACTAGGGGGGTGAGAGAATTCCTGGGCTCCGCGGGGTTCTGTAGACTCTGGATTCCAGGATTTGCGGAAATAGCCAGACCCCTATATGAGGCCACCAAAGAAGCTCCAGATTGGAGTTGGGGAGAGAGAGAACAACAGGCCTTTGATCAGCTAAAAGACGCTCTTTTGCAGGCCCCTGCCTTAGCCTTGCCAGATCCTACAAGACCATTCACTCTGTTTGTAGATGAGAAAAAGGGGGTAGCCAAAGGAGTCTTGACCCAACAGCTAGGTCCCTGGAAGAGACCAGTGGCATACTTTTCCAAGAAATTAGACGCAGTAGCGGCAGGATGGCCTCCCTGCCTCCGCATCATAGCGGCCATTGCCGTGCTGGTGAGAGAAGCCGATAAACTAACCTTTGGACAGGCCCTCTGGGTAACGGCCCCTCACCCGGTGGAGGGAATCCTTAAACAACCCCCTGGGAAATGGATGACGAATGCCAGGCTCACCCACTACCAGGGGCTCTTGTTGGATTCCCCTCGGATCACATTCACAGATCCCGTAATCCTGAACCCTGCCACCTTGTTGCCTAACCCGGAACTGCAGACACCTGTCCATAACTGCAAAGAATTCCTCTCCGAAGTTACACAGGTACGGGCTGACCTAAAGGATACCCCCCTGTCCGGCTGCAAATTAAACTGGTACACGGATGGAAGCAGTTTTTTCCAAGATGGAGCCCGAAGGGCAGGGGCAGCTGTAGTCGACCAAGAAGGAAATACGGTATGGAGCAGCGCCCTCCCACCCGGAACATCAGCCCAAAAAGCGGAATTAATTGCCTTGGCAGAGGCCCTGGAGAGGGCAAAAGGAAAGCGAGTCAATATCTACACCGATAGCCGCTATGCTTTCGGTACCATCCATGTCCACGGGGCCATCTATCGCGAAAGAGGATTCCGCACAGCAGAAGGAAAACATCTAAAGAACCTAGCCAAAGTCCAGCGTCTATTAATGGCAGTGGAAAAACCGAAGGCAGTGGCAGTGATGTATGTCCCAGGCCACCAGTCTGCCAAGACGCCGGAAGCTGTCGGTAACAACAGAGCAGATCAAGAAGCAAAGAGAGTAGCAATGGTGAGTCCTCCCATGGAGACAGGGCAACCTTCCACGGTTGCGGCGATAGACATGCCGGTCCCAGAGCTCCCTCCGCTACCCCCCCGACCAGAATACTCCACAGAGGATTTCACTTGGATGAGAGCCCACTCCCCCTTTAGAGAAGGGGAAGACGGATGGAAAAGCGACTTGGAAGGCAAGTTAATTCTGCCTGAAAAACTCGGACGATTCCTGTTGGCTAACTTACATAAGTCCACCCATTTGGGGCGGAGAAAATTACTAGACTTGTTGACATCTGCGCAGCTCTGATTTCCAAACCAGACCATAGCAGTCCGCCAAATTGTGGAAGATTGTGCCAGCTGCACAATCATGAAACCAGGACGAAGGGAGGGGCACCATACAGGTACTCGGGAACGGGGGAGGGCTCCGGGAAGAAGTTGGGAAGTGGATTTTACTGAGGTAAAACCGGGAAAGTTTGGGTACAAATATTTGCTGGTATTCATAGATACCTTTTCAGGCTGGGTGGAGGCTTTTCCTACAAAGAAGGAGACGAGTCAGGTAGTGGCAAAGGCTTTGCTAGAGGAAATCATACACAGATATGGGGTGCCCGAGGCAATTGGGTCAGATAACGGTCCGGCTTTTGTTAGTAAAGTCCTGCAGGGACTAGCCCAGACTATGGGGGCCAATTGGAAGCTACATTGTGAATATAACCCCCAGAGCTCAGGGCAAGTAGAAAGGATGAATAGGACACTAAAGGAGACTTTAGCCAAATTGGCCCTGGAGACTGGCGGTGATTGGGTGACGCTCCTTCCCTTGGCCATCTTCCGAGTCCGGAACTCCCCCTATGTCCATGGGCTAACTCCCTTTGAGATCCTGTATGGGGCTCCACCCCCCATCATTCAGAGGACCTTAAGCCCAGAACTAGGTGATCTGGCCCCAAATTACCTGACCATGTTGCAGGCTTTAGCTAAAGTGCAACAACGGATTTGGCCCTTAATTCAAGCATACCACGCTGTTAAGAGGGACCCGGCTCCGGAACATGGCATAGTCCCGGGTGACATGGTATGGGTTAAAAGGCATCAGTCCAAAACCCTAGAGCCTAGATGGAAAGGACCTTATGTTGTACTGTTTACTACCCCTACCGCCCTCAAGGTCGACGGGATTGCAGCATGGGTACACCATTCCCATGTAAGACGGGCTCACCCTCCGGAGAAAAAACAGGAAAATTGGTCCGCACGGAAGCATCCAACAAACCCACTCAAGCTCCGGCTGATACGGGATGCTCCGAAAAACGAGAACACTCCAGATGCTCCGCAGCCCTCCTAGAATGGGATTATCACCTGGGTCCACTACACCCACATCAGACCGGCAGATCCGGTAGCTATGAAGAAAGGCTTCCTGCCAACAAGAAGGGTGTCCCACCACAAGGAAAATTTTTTCAAACTCAAACTTCATACTGGACCTCGGTAACTTTATTCCTTTTTCTAACCCTGTCCACCACTTGCTGGGGGCATACAAATCCACATCAACCTTTTAACCTGACCTGGATGATTGTAGATGTGTCCACAGGAGACATTCTTAACCAGACCTCCAAGGTGACCCCTCCCAGCACCTGGTTCCCAGAATTATACTTTGACTTAAGGGCCTTATTCACTGGCAGGGGACAATGGGATTTGTGCCAAAGTTACTTCTATGTCTGCCCCGCTCCCCAACCCAACCACAGAAAAAAATGTGGAGGAATCGCAGACTATTATTGTAAGTCATGGGGTTGTGAGAGCTCAGGGGATATATGGTGGCCACCCCCCGAACAGGGGGACCTTATTCAATTAAGTAGAGTCTCTCAATCTGGCATTACATACCACCAACCTAGACCTATAAATAAGGGATGCGCAACTCCCCCCAATTGTAATCCCATTATGATAAATTTCACTGATTTAGGAAAAAAGGCAACGAATTGGGAATTGGGTAAATCCTGGGGAGTCAGACTCTACAAAACAAATCATCCAGGAGCCCTTTTTACTTTGCGGCGTGTGCAACAACCAGTCTCTACTCTAACAATAGGCCCTAATAAGGTACTTAGGCCACCCTATGTAAAGCCACCTCCCCAACCTCCCACAGCTCATCACCTTCCCTCAACCATAGCCCGGGCTAATGTTACAACTCCAAGACCATCAGAAACCAGCCCTCCCCTGGTGAGGCCCAGTCTCATGACCGCATCTAAAGACCCCCTCTGGGAGCTAGTGGGTGCTGCCTTCCTGACGTTAAACCACACCAACCCTAACATGACTAACTCCTGTTGGTTATGTTATGATGTGAGGCCCCCATTCTATGAGGCAATAGGGCTAAACACCACTCACGATACCTCATCTGAGGAAAACCCTACTCAATGTTCCTGGGGAGACCGTAAGAGAGGTCTGACCATACAGCAGGTAAGCGGACAAGGAACCTGCTTAGGAAAAGTGCCAAAGAACAGACGGGACTTATGTACTGTTATTAACGCCAGTTCTACCTGGGAAAATGCTATTAAATGGGTAATTCCAAAGGACAATGGGTGGTGGCTATGCTCGCGGTCTGGACTCACCCTGTGCCTATCAACTAAGGTGTTTAACAGCTCTAAAGAATTCTGTGTTATAGTGACTGTGCTGCCCCGCATCCTCTATCATTCGGAAGAGAGTCTATATTCATACTGGAATACAAAAATGGTTGAAAAAAGGAAAAAGAGAGAACCTATTTCCACAGTAACTATTGCTACCCTACTCAGCCTAGGGTTAGCGGGAGCAGGAACTGGCATAGCTTCTTTGGCCACCCAGCAGAAAGGGATGTCTTCGCTGCGTGCAGCCATAGACGAAGATATAGAGAGAATAGAAACCTCCATTAGCCACCTAGAAAAATCCCTCACTTCCCTGTCTGAGGTAGTACTTCAAAACCGACGAGGTCTGGACTTGTTGTTCCTCCAAAAGGGGGGACTATGTGTTGCTCTAGGGGAAGAATGTTGTTTTTACGCTGACCATACTGGAGTTGTTCGTGACTCCATGTCTAAACTTCGAAAGAGCCTGGAACAAAGAAAACGAGAAAGAGAGGCCGGGGAAAGCTGGTTCGAGTCTTGGTTTAACCAGTCCCCATGGTTGGCTACCCTTTTATCTGCATTGGCAGGGCCAATAATAATCATCCTATTACTTGTTACCATAGGACCCTGGATTCTAAACCGACTTATGACTTTTGTCAAAAGTCGAATTAATACTATCCAACTTCTGGTCCTCCGCCAACAATATCAGGCTCTTCATCCCCCTTGAGAATGATTCCTCAATTTAGGCCGTAAGAAAAGGGGGGAATGAAAGGAATAGGAGGTCTCAGCGGGCCCCAACCCCCTTGTTGGAGAAACCAGTACCAAACATCCCATGTAGATAAGATAAGCAATGCGGCAGGGCTCAGTTAGGGCATATAGAATGTGGGGAATGTGAGCGGGGGGTACATGCAAGATGTGAAGTACGTGCAAGATGTGAGGTACGCGCAAGATGTGCTCTGCCTGCTTGCCCAATGTTGATAACGAAAATATGCATGTCACCGCGGTCTATATAAGATTTCCCCTAAAGAGGCTTAGGGTCGTGTTTTCCTAACCGGTCTTGCGTGTCCGTGTGGGAGCTCGACCCTGGCTAGCCAGCCCAATAAACTCTGCTTTGTTGATTGCATTCACGCCTGGCTCTCTGTCTCTCGGGGGAATAGGATTCCGGGTCCTAACAGCTTAAAGGGCTTTGGAATGTCACAACTTCTGTGAATTTCTGCTTATAAAGGATGCTGTCTGCATCTGAATGTTTACAATTGTGAAACAGCCTAAAAATTCTATTAATAATATTATTTCTATTGTTCTTATGATCAATGAGAAGATGGCATTTCTAACTTGGATGATCTGCAATTTGTTATCCACACCTTGCCTGATCTGTGTGACAGCATCCTTGATCTGTGTGACCACTTAGCAATCAGTAGCTTGCAATTCAAAATCAGAAACAGTCACCCAAGGCTTGCTGATTCTGTATCCCTATGCCAAATTGCAAACAAAACAAAACAGAAAACCATTAGCAATTAGTCACCTTTGGGGCATTTCCACAGCTGGGCTTTGAGCCATGCTCAATCAGCAGCAGGGATCACATATTCTGATAAATGGAACCATGCTTAGATAGCAAGTTGCCTAATACTGGTTCAATCCATCTATCAATGAAATTTATCATTTGCTGACTATGTACTTGGTCATTGTGGTGCTGCTTCTGCTAAGCCCTTCGTGACCACAATAGTCCTTATCAACCTGTCCTTTGACTCCTGCAACTGTGTGCTGTGTATCTCCCCCATCACAATGAACTCTTACAGTGACCCTATTCTTGATGAGAGCAGTGTAAACACTGGAAAACACCAAGAGTTTATTACATTTTGGTGGGGGGAATATCTATAAGCTCTGCTCTTTAATGATCAATTCAGAGCATGCTTTAAGAAACAAAATCCTTACTATAAGGAAGAAGTTTCTGACAGCTGCAAATGTCTAACAAGATGGCTGCTCCAGGAGCCCAGTTGTTCCCCGAATCGCTATTGTTCAAGCAAAAGCTCTGTACTCACCTCACAGTGAAAGTGTAGTAGGAAACTGAAATGATCAGAAGGGAAGTTAGCATAGTTGACTCTAGGTCCCTTAGTCAAGACTGTAATTACATACATGCTTATCAGCTCAAAGGACAAATAGTAGATCTGCAGACCTAAATAATTAGTGAATAGGCTCTTATAAAAAACAACATTCTCCACAGACATACTAATAAAGAACAGAATTAACTAGTGTCTTACTTTAAATACTTCAATAGGGAGTATGGGACATTATGACTGCTATTAATAGATTATGCCACAATCCAAATATTTGTATAATTCCCATGGGCCATCTAATTAGCCTTTTATTCAGGAAGCCCATATCCTACAGGCTATTTCTACAAATGCTTCTCTGAAGTTGAGGGGTAGGAGACTTGTGGAGACCATGGACTGTGGATCAGACAGCCTCAGTCTGATTCCTGGTCCTGCTGTTTACTAGTTACAACATATCAGAAATGTATTTCACATCAGTATTGGGATCTGAAATGGGACATTATTCATGCCTACCTTACAGAGTGTTATGAAGATTGATGAGTTAATATTTGTATAGCAGAGTCTGCCACATACTAAGTGAAACATATGTTTTCCAAACCAAAAAAATCAATTCAACATCGCATGCTTTGCTTAATAACACTCTAAATATCAGAAAATGGGCTATTGATAATGAAATTAAAGATATTCAAATCATGTTGGTGGGTTAACCGGAGAGATACTCCATACCCTTCTACCCTTGTAATGCCAGTAGGATGGATGGCATCCAGGGTTTAATCCTTATCTATTCTGGGTCCAGCCACTGGGTCAGAAAATGCTTGTTTCCTGATGCGAACATAAGGAAACAGAATCCCATCACTGGAATACTATTATCTTGTCTTGATTAAACATTTTGTATATGGTGGTAATTGGAATGCTAAAAGCTCAGGAAACTGGAAACTCATGAAGCTTGCAAGTAGATTCTGTGAGCATTTGTATGCCTGTTTGCTAATTTACATTGCTTAGTGAATATATTTAAGTGACTGCACTTGGCTTTTATGAGAGTCTGGTATAGAGGTTGTGGAAGGGACGCTAACTCACATCAAAGTTTTACAGATGAGAATTAGCTGCAAAATTATACTATTCTTAGAATGCATATGACCAAATTGAATTAGGTTCAGTTCACAACAACAAGGGAATAGACTACGGTAAATTAAGGAGGAGCCATTCAGTATGATCCAGTATTTCCAAAGGATTAAAGGAGATGCCTGTGGGAAGAACAAAGCTTAGGCCGAGTCTCAGAGAATGATGAACATAGGTTCATAGGAACAACAGCAGGGAGATGATAAAGTAGGAGATTAAGATTCTGTGTTAAGGAGGAGTGGAATAAAAAGGACCAGATAAAAAAGGGTAATGTCAAAATATGGAAAGATTAGAAATTAAGCAAGTTTTTTCTTTTTGTCTGTGTGGAGCGTACACACCTTCCTAATATGGCTTCTCACAGCACTTCAGAAAAATGCTCTCTGCACATCACCAAAAGGACAGATGAAGTCACACAGCTTATTTCATTCTTCCCTTGTTCCCCTTTTGCAACATTAGAGGCCTGACCTACCTATATTACCTTTTGAAAGATGTTCTGGCCATTACAGAGTTGAGGCCAGAGACTTAGCATGGCAAAGAAGGAAGTGTTTTTGGCAGAGAGTAAGATTGCTGAGTGAGTCTTGGGGCACCCAGAAGCAGAGACTTGTGATGGAACCTTAGGCAATGATGACACTTAAAGGGCACAGAGAAGGATGAGTATGATAACAGTGTTCAGAAGCAGGGAGGGAAAAAGGGGAGCTCATAAAGAAACCAAAGACACCATGGGCATGCAGTTACATGTTGTGTGGAGCACTGTTTGTGACTGGTACTGGGAGTTGCCAGGGATAAGCTAAGTGTCTAGCTGTGTTAGAAAGTAGGGAGGACAGTGAAGAAAATGTGGGAAGGCAGCAGGAGACTAGGAGATACATCAGACTTGCCTACCAATTTATTAACTTCACCCACATAGAAAATATGAATGATTCACTGATATAATGATCTCACTTGTCTCCCTGCTTTTTCTTCTTCTTTTAAAAAATCTCTTTCTGCAGTTCCTCTTTTCTGCTTCTTGGGAAAATTGAATCACAAAACAATGGAAACTGTGTGTCTCTTCTTGTCAAAGCATAGACCCTGTTGCCATGGGACTTCCTGCAGTTTTCAATTATGAAAATTATTATAAAGATATGTGCACAAGAAGATCAGATAAAAGGACTCATTATAATGAATGTGTAATTACATTTTTTATAATGCTTTTTTTAACCTGTGGGAAATAGTTGCATTTAAAGCATTTGGAATAAAAATAATTAGTTTACTCTACTTTGTTTCCTCTGTAAGCTCGGACATCCTGTACTGATAACTTTTTTTTTATTTTGAAATAATAGAATAGGGAATTCTTTAGTGCACAGAGTCACTCATCCAGCCAATAGGTATTTACTGAATGATTTTCATGTGCCTGCAAGGCACTAGAGATACAGGATAAATATAACAAGATTATTCCTGACTTCATGGAACTTACATTCTAGATGTCCTGCAAAGGTGACACAGACAAGTTCTAAGTTACCAATCAGCTGTGATTCTAGGTAAGTTTTAAAATTTGTCTGCTTCACAGGTTACTCCAGAGGCACCTGCACACCCATGTTTATTGCAGCACTATTCACAATAGCCAAGTTATGGAAACAGCTAAGATGCCCCACTACTGACGAATGGATCAAGCAAATGTGGTATCTATACACAATGGAATTTTATGCAGCCATGAAGAAGAACTAAATGTTATCATTCGCTGGTAAATGGATGGCATTGGAGAACATCATTCTGAGTGAGGTTAGCCTGGCCCAAAAGACCAAAAATCGTATGTTCTCCCTCACATGTGGACATTAGATCAAGGGTAAACACAACAAGGGGATTGGACTATGAGCACATGATAAAAGCGAGAGCACACAAGGGAGGGGTGAGGATAGGTAAGACACCTAAAAAACTAGCTAGCATTTGTTGCCCTCAACGCAGAGAAACTAAAGCAGATACCTTAAAGGCAACTGAGGCCAATAGGAGAAGGGGACCAGGAACTAGAGAAAAGGTTAGATCAAAAAGAATTAACCTAGAAGGTAACACACATGAACAGGAAATTAATGTGAGTCAACTCCCTGTATAGCTATCCTTATCTCAACCAGCAAAAACCCTTGTTCCTTCCTATTATTGCTTATACTCTCTCTTCAACAAAATTAGAGATAAGGGCAAAATAGTTTCTGCCGGGTATTGAGGGGGTGAAGGGGAGAGGGAGGGGGCAGAGTGGGTAGTGAGGGGGTGGGGGGGAGAAGGAGAAGGCAGGGTGGGCAGTAAGGGAGGGGGTAGGGGGAGGGGGGAGAAATGACCCAAACATTGCATGCACATATGAATAAAAAAAAATAAAATAAAATCTGTCTGCTTCAGATTCTTCATCCGTAAAATGGGGTAGTTTTGAACATAAAATATAGCTAAATACTCAAAAATTCTTTTAAAGTCGGAGGATAATGTATGTAGAAGTGCTATGAAAACTATAGAGAAGCCAACTCCATTTAGTTTATTAACTACTGTGGATTGGACCACCTTGGAAGTCCTTTGGTCTGTGACTTTTATTCTGTTTGCACTTGGCCACCTGTGGAAGAGGTAAGGTCATGTCTGACTGATAAACTCCTTCCTGTTTTTAGTGGGACTACAGGGATTCATTCTAGTGGGGTCATTACAAATCCCTGGAAACTACCATCTCGGGAATTAACTTGGCTTACTGGACTTGTGAGTGAAATTTTAAACTCTTGATTTCTGCTCTATATAATTTTTTTTGAAAGACTAAGATTCACTTTTAATAGTTACAAAAAGCTTTTGTTATCATTATGGTTAACATTCTCTTTAGAAACAAAATAAATGGAACTTTTCTTCCATCTTACTCTGCAGTGTTAATCAGACTTCTCTGGACTGGGCATGTCTAGTGGAGGTCACAAGGAACTATAGAGCAAAAAAAAAAGAAATCGTCATTACATTTGTTCTATAGCTTGCACAAGGTCCTATTATGTACAAGGTAAGGACTGCAGAATATAGATACACTGCCTGTTCTTGGTAGAATTATGACTTAGGGGCAGAAAAATCTAGCAAAAAAATTGCACTATGCATGATACCTTCTGGTAGAATAACATTTACATAAAATCTAATGAATATATTGGCTTCTATAATGGAGTTAAGTCCAAACAAAGAGTAAGATGAAGTTTGAATAGGGTGTGTGGAAAGTAGCATGATCCTGCAATGATGTGTCTGTTATCAAGTTCATATCATCATTAGAATCATTAGCTTTCATCTTCCTGTGGGAGGGAAATAAAGAAAGCACCCCAGTATTCAGGACTTAGTGTCAGTTAGGCAAATATCACTTGTGGCCTGGTGATTTAATGTAAAAAAAATCTCTAAAAATATAGTAAATTTTTTATAATTTTAACAAATTTAATAATATTGTAATTAAAAATATTTAAATGCATAAAGAAGAAAATTAGTCATCTAAATTGCCTCCCTGAGATAACTAGCATTAACATTTTATGCCTCCATGTCACATACTGTAAATTTTACTTAAATTATATATATATATATATATGTTGGGTTTTTTTTGACATGACATCTTGAATCTTTTTTATGTCTTTCCTCCTCCTTATCTATCTATGATTAATAACCAGGTTTGTATACCTTCCTTAACACACATTATGGGGCATTTTAAATTACTTCAAAGTGGAATGAATTGTTTATTTATCTCTGTATATTGCTTTTTCTTTTTTCCTAGTGGTACTGGTGTTTGAACTCAGGACCTTATGCTTGCAAGGCTGGTGGCCTACTACTTGAGCTACTCTGCCAAGCCTTTTTGGTGTTGAGTATTTTCAAGTTAGCGTCAGGTGAACTATTTGCCAGGGTCTGGACTTTGAACTGGGATCTTCCTGATCTCTGCCTCCTGAGTAGCCAGGATTGCAGTGAGTCACCAGTGCCTGGCTACATATTGCTTTTTAAAAGTAAACAATGTGTTATGGAAATTCTTCAAATTACCTGGTGTGGATTTGATTTAGTCTTTTAAAATGCTGCTTAGCCTCTCATGTCATGGATAAACCATAATCTATTCATTCATTCTCTCATGGATGAGTGTTCTTTTGTTTTTTAGCTTTTGCCTATATGAACAAGGTTGCAATGATTTTCCTTATGCATATTCCCTTACACATAGGACTTTTTTCCCCTAAAGAGGGATTCACAAAACAGTTATTATTCCATAATAACTCTTTTATTTATTTATTTATTTTTTGGATTGGAGAATTAATTCACCAAAATGGAACTGGGTTGCCTTTTGTAGGAGCCATAAAACCAAGGCACCATCTGGCATGGCCCAACACCCCAGCAGCCTTTCATCTTGCATAGGAGAAAGACTTCCTACTGTGAGCATAAGTCAAGACAATAGACATGGAACATGTCATTACTGTTTCAAACTTGGTTGTTTTAGATACTCATGGATGGTAGCAGGCTATTTCAGTTGTTCTCTCTCACTTTTTTTTTTTTTTGAAGTTACATATAAATTTTCATGTAATTATTATACAATTAAATTCATCAGAATATATTGTAAAATACTGTAGTTTTTTTTTTTTCATTTTTCTTTTATTATTCATATGTGCATACAAGGCTTGGTTTATTTCTCCCCCCTGCCCCCACCCCCTCCCTTACCACCCACTCCACCCCCTCCCGCTCCCCCCCTCAATACCCAGCAGAAACTATTTTGCCCTTATCTCTAATTTTGTTGTAGAGAGAGTATAAGCAATAATAGGAAGGAACAAGGGGTTTTGCTGGTTGAGATAAAGATAGCTATACAGGGCATTGACTCACATTGATTTCCTGTGCGTGGGTGTTACCTTCTAGGTTAATTCTTTTTGATCTAACCTTTTCTCTAGTACCTGGTCCCCTTTTCCTATTGGCCTCAGTTGCTTTAAGGTATCTGCTTTAGTTTCTCTGCATTAAGGGCAACAAATGCTAGCTAGTTTTTTAGGTGTCTTACCTATCCTCACCCCTCCCTTGTGTGCTCTCGCTTTTATCATGTGCTCATAGTCCAATCCCCTTGTTGTGTTTGCCCTTGATCTAATGTCCACATATGAGGGAGAACATACGATTTTTGGTCTTTTGAGCCAGGCTAACCTCACTCAGAATGATGTTCTCCAATTCCATCCATTTACCAGCGAATGATAACATTTCGTTCTTCTTCATGGCTGCATAAAATTCCATTGTGTATAGATACCACATTTTCTTAATCCATTCGTCAGTGCTGGGGCATCTTGGCTGTTTCCATAACTTGGCTATTGTGAATAGTGCCGCAATAAACATGGATGTGCAGGTGCCTCTGGAGTAACAGTCTTTTGGGTATATCCCCAAGAGTGGTATTGCTGGATCAAATGGTAGATCGATGTCCAGCTTTTTAAGTAGCCTCCAGATTTTTTTCCAGAGTGGTTGTACTAGTCTACATTCCCACCAACAGTGTAAGAGGGTTCCTTTTTCCCCGCATCCTCGCCAACACCTGTTGTTGGTGGTGTTGCTGATGATGGCTATTCTAACAGGGGTGAGGTGGAATCTTAGTGTGGTTTTAATTTGCATTTCCTTTATTGCTAGAGATGGTGAGCATTTTTTCATGTGTTTTCTGGCCATTTGAATTTCTTCTTTTGAGAAAGTTCTGTTTAGTTCACATGCCCATTTCTTTATTGGTTCATTAGTTTTGGGAGAATTTATTTTTTTAAGTTCCCTGTATATTCTGGTTATCAGTCCTTTGTCTGATGTATAATTGGCAAATATTTTCTCCCACTCTGTGGGTGTTCTCTTCAGTTTAGAGACCATTTCTTTTGATGAACAGAAGCTTTTTAGTTTTATGAGGTCCCATTTATCTATGCTATCTCTTAGTTGCTGTGCTGCTGGGGTTTCATTGAGAAAGTTCTTACCTATACCTACTAACTCCAGAGTATTTCCTACTCTTTCTTGTATCAACTTAAGAGTTTGGGGTCTGATATTAAGATCCTTGATCCATTTTGAGTTAATCTTGGTATAGGGTGATATACATGGATCTAGTTTCAGTTTTTTGCAGACTGCTAACCAGTTTTCCCAGCAGTTTTTGTTGAAGAGGCTGCTATTTCTCCATCGTATATTTTTAGCTCCTTTGTCAAAGATAAGTTGCTCATAGTTGTGTGGCTTCATATCTGGATCCTCTATTCTGTTCCACTGGTCTTCATGTCTGTTTTTGTGCCAGTACCATGCTGTTTTTATTGTTATTGCTTTGTAATATAGTTTGAAGTCAGGTATTGTAATACCTCCTGCATTGTTCTTTTGACTGAGTATTGCCTTGGCTATTCGTGGCCTCTTGTTTTTCCATATAAATTTAACAGTAGATTTTTCAATCTCTTTGATGAATGTCATTGGAATTTTGATGGGAATTGCATTAAACATGTAGATTACTTTTGGGAGTATAGACATTTTTACTATGTTGATTCTACCAATCCATGAGCATGGGAGATCTCTCCACTTTCTATAGTCTTCCTCAATCTCTTTCTTCAGAAGTGTATAGTTTTCCTTGTAGAGGTCTTTCACATCTTTTGTTAGGTTTACACCTAGGTATTTGATTTTTTTTGAGGCTATTGTAAATGGAATTGTTTTCATACATTCTTTTTCCGTTTGCTCATTGTTAGTGTACAGAAATGCTAATGATTTTTCTATGTTGATTTTATATCCTTCTACTTTGCTATAGCTATTGATGATGTCTAGAAGCTTCTGAGTAGAGTTTTTTGGGTCTTTAAGGTATAGGATCATGTCGTCTGCAAATAGGGATATTTTGACAGTTTCTTTACCTATTTGTATTCCTTTTATTCCTTCTTCTTGCCTAATTGCTCTGGCTAGGAATTCCAGTACTATGTTGAATAGGAGTGGAGATAGTGGGCATCCTTGTCTGGTTCCTGATTTTAGAGGGAACGGTTTTAATTTTTCTCCGTTAAGTATAATGCTGGCTGTAGGTTTGTCATATATAGCTTTTATAATGTTGAGGAACTTTCCTTCTATTCCTAGTTTTCTTAGAGTTTTTATCATGAAATGATGTTGGATCTTATCAAAGGCTTTTCTGCATCTATTGAGATGATCAAGTGGTTTTTGTCTTTGCTTCTGTTAATGTGGTTTATTACGTTTATTGATTTTCGTATGTTGAACCACCCCTGCATCCCTGGGATGAAGCCTACCTGGTCGTGGTGAATAATCTTTTTGATGTGTTGCTGAATTCGATTTGCCATTATTTTGTTGAGGATTTTTGCATCAATGTTCATTAAGGAGATTGGCCTATAGTTCTCCTTTTTGGAGGTGTCTTTGCCTGGTTTTGTGATAAGTGTAATACTGGCTTCATAAAATGTGTTTGGCAGTTTTCCTTCCCTTTCTATTTCATGGAACAGTTTAAGGAGGGTTGGTATGAGTTCTTCTTTAAAGGTCTGATAGAATTCAGCAGAGAATCCATCAGGTCCTGGACTTTTCTTTTTTGGGAGACTCTTGATTGCTGCTTCAATTTCATTTTGTGTTATAGGTCTATTCAGGTGATTAATTTCCTCTTGGTTCAGTTTTGGATGATCATATGTATCTAGAAATCTGTCCATTTCTTTTAGATTTTCAAATTTATTTGAATATAGGTTCTCAAAGTAGTCTCTGATGATTTCCTGGACTTCCATGGTGTTTGTTGTTATCTCCCCTTTTGCATTCCTAATTCTACTAATTTGGGTTTTTTCTCTCCTCATTTTAGTCAGGTTTGCCAGGGGTCTATCGATCTTGTTTATTTTTTCAAAGAACCAACTTTTTGTTTCATTAATTCTTTGTATGGTTTTTTTGGTTTCTATTTCGTTGATTTCAGCTCTTATTTTTATTATTTCTCTCCTTCTATTTGTTTTGGGATTTGCTTGTTCTTGTTTTTCTAGGAGTTTGAGATGTATCATTAGGTCATTGATTTGGGATCTTTCAATCTTTTTAATATATGCACTCATGGCTATAAACTTTCCTCTCAAGACTGCCTTAGCTGTGTCCCATAGGTTCCGGTAGGTTGTGTTTTCATTTTCATTGACTTCCAGGAACATTTTAATTTCCTCTTTTATTGCATCGATGATCCATTCTTCATTAAGTAATGAGTTATTTAGTTTCCAGCTGTTTGCATGTTTTTTGTCTTTACTTTTGTTGTTGAGTTCTACTTTTACTGCATTGTGGTCAGATAGTATGCATGGTATTATTTCTATTTTCTTATATTTGCTGAGGCTTGCTTTGTGCCCTAGGATATGATCTATTTTGGAGAAGGTTCCATGGGCTGCTGAGAAGAATGTATATTGTGTAGAAGTTGGATGAAATGTTCTGTAGACATCTACTAGGTCCACTTGATCTATTGCATATTTTAGATCTTGGATTTCTTTATTGAGTTTTTGTTTGGATGACCTATCTATTGATGATAATGGAGTGTTAAAGTCTCCCACAACCACTGTGTTGGCGTTTATATATGCTTTTAGGTCTTTCAGGGTATGTTTGATGAAATTGGGTGCATTGACATTGGGTGCGTACAGATTGATGATTATTATTTCCTTTTGGTCTATTTCCCCTTTTATTAGTATGGAATGTCCTTCTTTATCTCGTTTGATCAATGTAGGTTTGAAGTCTACTTTGTCAGAGATAAGTATTGCTACTCCTGCTTGTTTTCGGGGGCCATTGGCTTGGTAAATCTTCTTCCAGCCTTTCATCCTAAGCATATGCTTATTTCTGTCAGTGAGATGAGTCTCCTGTAAGCAACAAATTGTTGGATCTTCTTTTTTAATCCATTTTGTCAAACGGTGTCTTTTGATGGGTGAATTAAGTCCATTAACATTAAGCGTTAGTACTGATAGGTATGTGGTGATTCCTGCCATTTAGTTATCTTAGTTGTTTGAAGGTTTGATTGTGTGTACCTAACTTGATGTTACTCTCTACTGTCTTGCTTTTTCTTATCCTGTGGTTTGGTACTGCTTGCCTTTTCATGGTTAAGTTGGGTGTCACTTTCTGTGTGCAGGATCCCTTGCAGAATCTTTTGTAATGGTGGCTTTGTGGTCACATATTGTTTTAGTTTCTGCTTATCATGGAAGACTTTTATTGCTCCATCTATTTTGAATGATAGCTTTGCTGGGTAGAGTATCCTGGGGTTGAAGTTATTTTCATTCAGTGCCCGGAAGATCTCACCCCACGCTCTTCTTGCTTTTAATGTTTCTGTTGAGAAGTCTGCTGTGATTTTGATGGGTTTACCTTTGTATGTTACTTGTTTTTTCTCTCTTGCAGCCTTCAATATTCTTTCCTTAGTTTCTGAACTTGTTGTTTTAATGATGATATGTCGTGGAGTAGTTCTATTTTGATCTGGTCTGTTTGGTGTCCTGGAGGCCTCTTGCATTTGTATGGGAATATCTTTCTCTAGATTTGGGAAATTTTCCGTTATTATTTTGTTGAATATATTACGCATTCCCTTTGCTTGCACCTCTTCTCCTTCTTCGATGCCCATGATTCTTAAGTTTGGTCTTTTGATGGAGTCAGTGAGTTCTTGCATTTTCTTTTCACAGGTCTTGAGTTGTTTAATTAGTAGTTCTTCAGTTTTTCCTTTAATTACCATTTCATCTTCAAGTTCTGAGATTCTGTCTTCTGTTTGTTCTATTCTGCTGGATTGGCCTTCCGTTTTGTTTTGCAGTTCTGTTTCGTTCTTTTTTCTGAGGTTTTCCGTATCCTGGCTGTTTTCTTCTTTATTGTTGTCTATTTTTGTCCTGAGTTCATTTATCCATTTATTCATTGTGTTCTCTCTTTCACTTTGGTGTTTATACAGTGCTTCTATGGTTTCCTTTATTTCTTCTTTTGCTTTTTCAAATTCTCTATTTTTATTGTCTTGGAATTTCTTGAGTGTCTCCTGTACATTTTGGTTGACCCTATCCAGTATCATCTCTATAAAATTCTCATTGAGTACTTGTAGTATGTCTTCTTTTAAATTATTCTTGTAGGCTTCATTGGGTCCTTTGGCATAGTTTATCTTCATTTTGTTGGAGTCTGGCTCTGAGTTTCTGTTCTCTTCATTCCCCTCTGGTTCCTGTACTAATTTTTTGCTGTGGGGAAACTGGTTTCCTTGTTTTTTCTGTCTTCCTGTCATTGTCCTTGGTGTTGTTACTCTCCCTGTACTGTGTGTAATTAAGTATTTTCTAGCTTGTAATAATAACAATGGTAACATTGAGAATGGAAAAGTGAGCTGAGATGGAAAGCAAGAAGTTAAAGAAAAGGGGAAAACAAATATACAGACAAGAGGGAGAAAGCAGAACAAGGTATCAGACAAGAGAGTTTCAAAGGTATAAACAGGGAGTGTTAGTGTACTAATCGACAGTAAACTGAACAGACAATAGAGTGACAGAGAGAGGATTGAAAATCAAAGATAAAAAAATTAAAAATAAGTATATGAAAGTAATATCTATTTATAAAAATGAATTAAAATAAAATGGAAAATAGAAAATTAAAAAAAACAAAAAAAAAACAAAAAACCAAAAAACTTCCAAGTTTATATGCAATGCAATTTCAGTCTTAATAATTTGGATGTCCGTCTCAATCTCCAGTCCAGGAGTTGGTGCCTCAGATGTTGTTCTGTAGTTGTCTCATCAAAGGGGATGCATAAAGTAGAACAAAACTACACTCACACACACACAGAAGATAAAAAAAAAAAAAAAAAAGTCCCACCAAATGTCCCCAGTGCAAATGCAATACAGTTTCAGTAAGTTTTTCGGCTTGCAGGTGTAATTCGGTTGTTCTCTCATCAAAGGTAGGGAGAAAAAGAAAAAAAAGTTTCTGGAGGCAGTTCTGAGAGTGGTATCTGCAACTGTGGCTTGCCTGCCTGCTGCTCTCAGCCTGTAGCTGGCGGCGTTATTTATGCAGATCTCTGGGGTGAGCTAGCACTCACCTGGTCCCACAGGCTTTGTTTGCTCAGAGTTCTCCTGTGCGGCGGCCTCTGCTACAGGCTTTCCCCTTTCCAAGCACTGGGAAAGGTGCCACTGCCCCGCGTTGTCAGGCCTGGATGTTTATTTACAGTTCACGTGGGAAGTGGGTCTTCCCTCCTCTCACAAGCGTCCCTGCTCCTGGTTGCTGGGCGCGCGCCCCGCTCCCGCCAGAGCCTCTCCGGCTGC